>NC_090271.1:86755000-88060000 GCF_040414725.1 Anabrus simplex
TAAAATTATAGTAGTGTCTGTACGCTTCAGTATTGTGCATCGTACTTCATTTTTTAATCTCCGGAGAAAATACTTCACAAAATTTCCCGCAACTCGGTATTTAAGGTTAGTGATAGTCTGTTTCTGTACTAAGCTATACAAGTTGTATCAAAACTCAACGGCATCATTTCAGGGATGATTTTTCTCATATAAGGAGAAAAATATGAAAATCTACGAAAATATTTCGGATTGCTTCAAATTGTTAATAGGCAATTTTGTTAAAAATTTGTATTTTCAGAAAGCAGAGATTAACTTATATTCAATATTATTAAATCTAGAGCAGTACTGGCCATTTAGCATCTGAAGCAGAAGAAAATAAGAAATATATTTTTAAAACTAAGTTCCTTCTCTACACGGAGAAGTATAAAAGCATGGGTGAACCTATATTTTTTCCTGTCCTAGTATAGTCTACACAGATGACCCGCTGTTGGTGGGGGGTAGAATACGCCCACAGTGCCCCCTGCCTGCCGTAATAGGCGACTGTGTGCTCCAGGGACTCTTCACTTATTGTTAGGGGTGCGGGATAGCGGCCACGGGGACCTTAGCTGAGTCCTGGCCTTGCTTCCACTTACTTGTGCCAGGCTCCTCATTTTCACCTGCCCTATCCGACCTCTTGTCGTCAACTCTTGTTCTTCGCCGACCCCGACGGTATTAGAGCATTCGAGGCGTAGGGACTTTCATTTTCACGCCCTTCGTGGCCTTTGTCTTTCTTAGGCCGATATCTTCAGTTTTCGAAGTGTCAGACCCCTTCAGTTTTTTCTCTCTGATTAGTGTTATATGGAGGATGGTTGCCTAGTTGTACTTCCTCTTAAAACAATAATCACCGCCAACTTGAATAGACCCCCAGCCAAAAAACATATCCATGTTAAAAAGGGTATGGCAACGTGGAAATTTGCGTGAATAGTACAATAACGTTTTCTTGTAGATGCTAATTTGTGATACATAATAATGCTCTCTAAGATAGCCTACGTAGCCTGTACTAGCAAATAATTATTACACTTTCTTAATCGGTTTTTCCCATTCACCGGAGTGACATTCCTCCTACGTTTAGGAAATGAAATGGCGTATGCCTTTTAGTGTCGGGAGTGTCTGAGGACATGTTCGGCTCGCCAGGTGCAGGTCTTTTGATTTGACTCCTGTAGGCGACCTGCGCGTTGTGATGAGGATGAAATGATGATGATGAAGACGACACATACACCCAGCCCCTGAGCCAGCGAAATTAAACAATGATGGTTAAAATTCCCAACCCTGCCGGGAATTGAACCCGGGACCCCTTGTGACCAAAGGCCAGCACGCTAACCACTAAGCCATGGTGCCGGACCCTAGGTTAGTAGACTACACCTAGGCCTATACGTTAACACTGCATGGACTTTCGTGTAGGCCTACTCCTACACATTGGATTTAAGTAATCGCGTCGTACACATGGATCATTGTGCAGCTGCAGCACCTTCCGGAAAGCATTTCTTGTATCTTGTAGTAATATTTAGAGCCAGTTTAATTCTCTTATTTTAAAGCTCTGTGATATTTGATATTCACAATACTCGCAAAATTTGTAATTGATAACCGTGTTCAACCGCACGCAAGTGAAGTGGTCCTCTCTGATTGCTGCGCGATGTTTAATCTCTCTTACTTAGCTCGGCTCCACGGTTAAATAGTTAGCGTGCTGGCCTTTGGTCATTAGGGGCCCGGGTTCGATTCCCAGCAGGGTCGGTAATTTTAACCATAATTGGTTAATTCCGCTGTCAAGGGGGCTGGGTGTATGTGTCCTCTTCATCATTTCATCCTCATCACGACGCGCAGGTCGTCTACGGGCGTCAAATAAAAACTTGCATCTGGCGAGCCGAACTTGTCCTCGGACACTCTCAGCACTAAAAGCCATACGCCGTTTCATTTTCTTACCTATTTTACCTTCGAGAAATAGGAAATACTGGCGTACAGGCGTCAGTCACCTTGGTGGCCATACGGTACTGCCACTCTTCTTTTCCTATATGGAGAAGAAATAGAGCCTTATGCATGTATAGGCCTATAGGCCTACTAATCGAGAGAATCGTAAGAGCTTACTAATGTCAGTACGATGTATGAAGTCAAAATGTCATTCAAGTTGAGAAGTTGAAGGGGCCTTTCATTTTAGCTCAGGTGAGAAAGTGACGTGTGTTTGCAGGAGGTGACATGCGAGCGTCACACATCTGTCGGCTGGCCTCGGCTGCCGGCTTTTGATGTGACTAATGAAGAAACTAGGGGGACGGAAACACGGAAGAGAAAGAAATGAGACTGTTTTTTTTTCTAAACAAGAAGTTAAATAAGTAGAATAATTGAATTAACGAGTTAGTTTGTATGTTTGTTATAATAAATGAATGTCGGTGGACAGAGCAATTTGTCAAACTTTAAACACAAGACAATTTGTGAGGAAGTGGGTTGGAGTTTTTCGTCACGAAATTAGTCGAGAGGAAATTAGCTTTTCTTTTTTAAGAGACATATTAATTTAAGTACTAATGCAATTATGTGACAAGTGCCTTCATACTCTTCCTTTCTAGCACTGGTCAGTTCCTGCGAAACTTATTAGGCCCACTTGGATATCACAACAATCATAACTCATAAGTTTGTGATAACATTGTCCATACACCTTGTCCACATTATTATAAGCCTATATTAGTGTTGCAATCTATACAAATAAAATTATAATTTGTTTTATACAAATTTGTGCCTCAACTTTAGTCTTCATCTCAGATTAGGTAGCCTACTCCACCCGTAATCCTAGTAATATTCCATAAATGATCCTCTCAAGTCCGTGGAGAAATACTTAGCTCTATTAAAATAATAAGTGCTCATTAGGATAGTAGGAGCAAATTGTAATGTTTAATGCCCATTATAAAAGTAGGGGAGAAAAAATTCAGATAACATTTTGCCTGTAGAGCGTCTTTTCAGTGAATGCAAAGATTTATTTACTTCATGTGACTGAGATGAAGATGCTCGAAGGGTCTGTGGAGCAACCAGGCTAGACAAAATGACACCATTCGCCAGTCTCTGAGAGTAATACCTTTCTCTGAGAAAATGAGACATGGTTCGGTCACCTTCAGCGCACAGAGTGCAGAGGCAGGCGGTAGGTCAGCCAGCTCTGGTCAGACCTAAATTAAGATGGAAAACCTGCATCAGGAAGGACCTGAATAGCATTAATGCTGATGAAAACAGAGTACAAGATCGAAGTTACTAGAGGACAGTTACCAGAAAAGCCGGCCCCATCTGAGTAGGATAAGGCAAAGAAGAAGGAAAAAGATTTACTTTTCCCAAAGAGGTCGAGGCTTAGCGACGAGAATTTTAAGAACAAATTATTTAGTAAAGTAGGCCTAAATGGCGAAATATTTGAAATTAATTGAAGTAGAAAATTATGAAAAAGAAATAGTTTAATGTTTAGTTTCACTTAACTTATGTTGGCGAAGCGTGCCTGTCTTTCACCCGGAGATCCCGGGTTCAATTCCCGGCCAAGTAAGGGATTTTTACCTAGACCTGAGGGTTGGTTCGAGATCCGTTCAGCTTACGTGATTACAATTGAGGAGCTATCTGGCGATGAGATGGCGGCTCCGGTCTAGAAAATCAATAATAACAGCCAAGAAGATTCGTCGCATTGACCATGTGTCACCTCATAATCTGCAGGTCTTCGGGCTGAGCAGCGGTCGCTTGGTAGGCCAAGGCCCGTCAGGGATGTAGTGCCATGTTTTTTTTTTTTAATTTCACTTAGTGATGATGGCCACTTATTGTTTCTGTGCTGAAAAAAACTGCTCAACCGGGCGAGTTGGCCGTGCGGTTAGGAGCACACAGCTGTGAGCTTGCATCCGGTAGATAGTAGGTCCGAACCCCGCTGTCGGCAGCCCTGAATGTGGTTTTCCGTAGTTTCCCATTTTCACACCAGGCAAGTGCTGGAGCTGTACCATAATTAAGGCCACGGCCGCTTCCTTCCCACTCCTAGCCCTCTCCTATCCCATCGTCGCCATAAGACCTATCTGTGTCGGTGCGACGTGAAGAAAAATTGTAGTCTATCATTCCAGCCCCGTATGGAAAATGATGCCAGTGATTTAATAATAATAATAACAACAATAATAATAATAATAATAGTCTAATAATAATAATAATAATAATAATGGCTTTATGTCTCACTAAATACTTTTAGGGTTTTCGGAGACGCCAAGGTGCCAGAATTTAGTCCCACATGAGTTCTATTACGTGTTATTATATCTACTGACACGAGGTTGACGTAGGCCTATTTAAGGACCTACAAATACCACCGGACTGAGCCACGATCGAACCTACCAAGTTGGTGTCAGAAGGCCAGCGCCTCAACCATCTGCGCCACTCAGCCCGGTTCAGTGATTTCTAAAACTGGCGTTCTGTCAATAATTGTAAATTAATTTTAGTAATTTTACTGATTTCTTGTTAAGAAAGTAATTTGTAATTTTAATTGACTGAAATATTCTCAAGCAACTTTCATTCAACAGAGTTAATTTAAAAATGCAGTTTTCACATCAGTGATGAAAACACGAACCAGTGGTCTGATAGTAAAGACATCAAGGTCCCCTCCCCTTGACGATGTACTCCATAATTGAGACAGTGGGTGCCGCCCCCGTGTCCCTGGCGGATACAGCGGTTGGGAGCTCATTTCCCACCCCGGCTCCCCGGAAGCTTGTTACAACCCTTCCCTTCGATACCCCTCCCTCTCTTTCCGCACACACAGCCAGAAGAAGGAAGGCCTCAAACCACAAAATACACACACAACACGTAAAACACTTGTCATTAAGTTAAACCATCAACTTAGAAATGAACGTACACTTCATTTAAGAAGTAATACTGGGAATTAACTTTCAAAATTTCAATTATACAAGGTAAAGCAGAGTGAGTTAGTTACGTTATACCATATACTTAGTCTACGTAACTGTTGGGCAGGCCTATGTCATGGAGAATGAGGAACAGCCTAAATATGTAGACGATGACAGACGATAAGAAAACCTCGACTGAAATTTAGCCTAGGCCTACATGTATTTTCATGAGGATTAAAGCAAATATACAGGCGCAGTGAGATAAATTCTTAGAGGCTTTTACATGTTTCTGCAAGATGGCCATTTTTGTTCTGTACTTATTACACCTTCAACACGTACTAAATGTACGTAATACGACCTAATAGGCTGAAAGTCGGTTTCGATTACAATGCGGTCGTGAAAATTCAATATTCATCATCAATATTCATTAAATGCTTTTTGTTTACAAAAATATGCATTTTATTTCACAATAGATAGGCCTATTATTGCCTTTGAAGTACCGTTCACTATATTACGTGTATAATGGACCTCCACTGCGACCTGCGAACTCTTCAAGGCGGGAGGACGTATTTCTGGCGACTTTCCGGCACAGATCTTCATTAATCTCACCGTACAACTGAACAATTCGAGCACAAATTTCCGTAACAGTGTGATACATTAAAGAGTTGAGTTTCTTCTTCACACAGGCCAAGAGCAAGAAATCATATCTACCGGGCGAGTTGGTCGTGCGGTCAGGGTCGCGCAGCTGTGAGCTTGCATCCGAGAGATAGTGAGTTCGAATCCCACTGTCGGCAGCCCTGAAGATGGTTTCCCGTGGTTTCCCATTTTCACATCACACAAATGCTGGGGCTATACCTTAATTAAGGCCACGGCCGTTTCCTTCTCTCTCCTAGCCCTTTCCTATCCCATCGTCGTCGTAAGACCTATCTGTGTCGGTGCGACGTAGGCCCTAAAGCAAATAGCAAAAAAGAAATCATATCTAACATGGGAGAGCAGCAAATCCATCATGATGACGGTGTGGGTAACGATTTTAATGAATTAATGGCGTACGGCTTCCGAAAAAGCGTAGTACAGGTCTTTCGAGTTGACGCCGTGTAGGAGACCTGCGTGTTTACGAGAATTATTTTAATGCTGAAGACGATACACAACCCCAAACCCCGAGCTATCGGAATTAACCAATGAAGGTTAGAATCGCCGACGTGGTAAGGAATCGAACGCCGGACACCTTGGACCAACGGTCAACACGCTAACCATTCAGCCATGGAGCTGGCTGGGTAACGATGAGACACGATTTCATGACAACCGAATATTTCCTTCAGAAACCTTCTATTTTCCTGGTCTTTTCCTAATTTATTGGGATCGCCATTTCATATTAATTTAACCCCGTTTAACGATCGGTTGCCCTTCCTGACGCGAAGAGTTATGTATTCACTATTGTGTGCTTCTATGGTGGTGGTTGGAGTGATGTGTTGTAGGCTATGTGATGTAGAGACTTGTACTAAGTTCCCGAGCGGGAAAAATAAATCATGTATGTAGGCTATGCATGTATGTATGTTGGGTATTCAGCCCGAAGGCTGGTTTGATTCTCCACACTTCCACCAACAGCTGTCATAGTTAGCCTAGGCGTCACTGAAGAGGCATACTAGGGAAATGAGGAGTTGCTTTCCTCACCGAGCCAGAGGATACTATTACATATCAGTCTGCCATGCCCACTGAAATGCATGCACCAACCGACCCTATGAGTGATATTTTCACACCATTCACAACAGGGACTGGGTGCATAAGGAATGGTATTACTAGCATCGCTCATACCTCGGTCACTTTCATGTTGTCAAAACCATGGATGCGACTGAGACAGGGGAATGAAAGTAACAAATTTATTCTAGCTCATACCAGAAGACATAGTTCACAGTGAACACTACGTCTCACCAGCAAAGGCAAAGCAGTTAAATTCCCAGGACCGGGGGAGAATCGAACTCAGGATCCTGGGACCGAATTTGATTAAAAGAATTCAGTCCGGAATTCTAGGATTTATAATTCGATAAGCAAACTAATTCGCTATTCAAATTTTTAAAAAGCGGTCAGAGAACTGACAAATATCTGTCGGTACCTCTGTCACGTTTCTTCATTTAAAATAACCATTTTTATCGGTCTTTCCGGGCGGCTGATGTGACATAAGACATCAGCCTATTCTTCACTTTTTCCTTGGAGCTACAATGTACAGTGTAGCTTTTATTTGGTCTTCATAAACAGCCTAGTCGTATTCTGCCTTTGACGGCGCCGGTTTATGCTTGTCATGCATCCCGACAGAGATTCAGTAACAAGTTGGTTTTTGTTATGCCTTCTCCTTTACGATCTATTACTGAAGTACCGCTTGTTACCAAACACTGTAACGCATCTCTTAGCGGTAGAGCCCACAACCCACAATCCTTACAGCTTTTAAAATCATAATTTGAACTTATTCAGGCCGTCATTGTTGACTTCAACGTATTTTGTATGTCGGTGCAGGGAATGAGGATGAGAGTAACGCTCGAGTCTCAGTCGAGTCGATGCCTATTCTTGTTTTCTCCAGGAATGGGCGAGAGTTCACGAGAGATACCTTAAAATGAAATGTTCTGCAACTAACTTATAAGAGAAGCTAGTAACTATTGATTCGGGGAGGCTGTAACACTAAAATGAGTTCCATCAAAATATAGGCTACATTTTTGTTATGAGATTTTCTGTAATTGTACTTCTTTAACATATTCTAGTTTCTTTATAGAAGACTCGCGTAGCAAAGAAATGAGCATTAAAAACGCGCCTTTTCCAGATTTTTGACAAAAATAGGAAGGTCCAGTTTACCGGAACTTCATTTCAATATTTTTGTATTTTATTCCGGATTTGTAATTATTTTCTTTTGAGGTTTGCTGTTACGTGATTGAATACCTATTTGTAACAATTAAGCTCAATAAAGAACAACATTAAGACACATTGGTTTATTTAAACGGTAATATCTGGGGTCTGTCTGGCACCATGGTACCAGTTACATTACAAATATATGATACCGGTTAAGGGTTATGAAGTGTGCATTGGGCAAGCAGGAGAAGACAAACTAACATTACTCATTATAATTCCTAAATGAAGGAGCTTGGCGAGTACTGTGCATGGACCTACGACAGGCCACTGTAGCTGTAAGTTTAACTCTACGAACTAAAATTATTTTATGAAATTTAATACCATATTTCAATTTTCCACTTCAGTCCGGCTCCGTGGCTAAATGGTTACCGTAATAGCCTTTGGTTCAGCGAGTCCCGGGTTTGATTCGCCTATACAGCGTCATATCGAGAAACCTACACCAGGACTCTTTGGAGGCCATACGCCATAGTTATTATTTTTCATTTGAATGTCAAGTTTAAAATTAAATATACAGCCTACAAGACTTTCGTGTGGAGCGTGGCATTGTATGGAAGTAAAACATGGACGATAACTAGCTCAGAAAGAAAGAGAATAGAAGCTTTCGAAATGTGGTGTTACAGAAAAATGTGAAGGTGAGATGGATAGATCGAATCACGAATGAAGAGATACTGAATCGAATTGGTGAGAGGAGATCTATTTGGCTAAATTTGACGAGAAGAAGAGATAGAATGATAGGACACATCTTAAGACACCCAGGACTTGTTCAGTTGGCTTTTGAAGGAAGTGTAGGTGGTAAAAACGGTAGGGGTAGATCAAGGTATGAAGATGACAAGCAGATTAGATCAGATGTAGGATGCAATAGTTACGTAGGAATGAAAAGGTTAGCACAGGATAAGGTGGCATGGAGAGCTGCATAAAATCAGTCTATGGACTGATGACTCCAACAACGACATCATTTCCCACCTTACTCGATCGATACTATAAAAATCGGTTACTCTGATAGGTCTACCCTTTTATAGTGACACAATTGATCAGGTCTCTTGGATGTCATTATAACGAACTACTATAGCTGCAAGGTAGATACACTATAGGTTATAATCTTTCAATACATTTCGAACCTCATGAAGAGGTCATACTTTGGTCATTCTCACAAGGTAATGTTGATTTTCACGGAGTACAGTTTTTGTTTGTTTTGTTTTTCAATTGGCTCTACGTCGCACCGACGTAGATATGTCTTATGGCGACAGTGGGACAGGAAAGGGCTAGGAGTGGGAAGGAAGCGGCCAAGGTCTTAATTAAGGTAAAGTCCCAGCATTTGCCTGGTGTGAAACCACGGAAAACCATCTTCAGGGCTGCCGACATGGGGGTTTGAACTCACTAATGCAAAGCCCACAGCTGCGCGCCTTTAACCGCACAGACACTATACGTAATGATGCGTCATGAAGATGTTCAAGGAGAGTATACTGTTCACTAGACCGGTAATTCTCTTTAACTTGTGAGAAAAAAGTGATAGCTTGTGCACATCATGGCCCGATGAAATCAGTTAATAATAATCCATCATATCGCTCACTAGACTTCTCCTGTACACACTACATCAAACCGTGCGGCCATGTCGTGATGAAATGCACACTTCACCACAGCCAAGTGTCTTTTTATATAACCTACGCGTTTCAGTTTTTTGCGACTCCTGCAGCACAAGGCACTGTGTTTCTTTTTGAACTTTAAAGAACATGACAAGCAAATATAATAAATGCCATTTTTTGTAGTGCCCTGGCAGGTGGGTGAAAGACCTTACCCAGATAGCGAGAAACTTCGCATCCTCTCCATTATCGCCCAATATGGCTACTTTTACGACGGATTGTGAAACTTAAAATAGTGTTTCTACGTTTTGGAGGATAGGAAGAGTGTAGACAACCGAGCGAGTTGGCCGTGCGTTTAGGGTCACGCAGCTGTGAGCTTGCATTCGGGGATAGTGAGTTCGAACCCCACTGTCGGCAGCACTGAAGTTGGTTTTCCGTTTTTTCACACTAAGCAAATGCTGACTGGGGCTGTACCTTAATTAAGGCCACGGGCTCGTCCTTACCGCTCCTAGCCCTTTCCTATCTCACTCTCCCCATAAGACCTATCTGTATCGGTACAACGTAAAACAAATTGAAAAAAGTGCAGGCATCAGACCTGTACATTTATGCCTTTGAATTTAAAAATAAACTATTTCTGAGGTCGCTCAAGCCACATGACCCATTTTGGATTTTAGTTTAGGTTTTAATGCCCGGTGCACGCCATTCCACCTTTAGCACTCCAGAAAATTATATTCCGTGGTTTCCCATTTTTAAACCAGAAACTACTGGGGCTGTATCTTAATTAAGGCCACGGCTCTTCGTAATCTTAGTTCATTATTTATTTATTTAGGCCCTATTTATTTATTTATTTATTTATTTATTTATTTATTTATTTATTTATTTATTTATTTATTTATTTATTTATTTATTTATTTATTTATTTATTTATTTACATTTTATGGCCTTCATTGGACAACTTCAATGTTATGAGAAGGGTTGTTCAGTTTCCTGTCCCATTGTCCGTCTGTTGTTCTTGGTTTGTAGTCTTGTTTGTTTGTTTGTTTGTTTGTTTGTTGTTTGTTTGTTTGTGAGTTTTTTTATTGTGTCTGTTTCTTTCTTCTTCTTTTAGTTCCCTCATATTTTCCTTGATTTCTGTAATCGGTCTAATGTTGCTCTTACTGTTGTATAATTCTTCTGATCCTGTTTTCTGGTATCCTGAGTAGAAATCCAAAGAGGACATTCCCTTCTTTCTGCTTGTAGCCTACTCATTACCATGTTCATTTCATTGAAGACTTCAATTAGAAGCTAGTCTCCAGTGTCCATTTTCTTGGTAGTTTTTTGTTTATGCACGTTCTGATTATTCTTCTTTCAAACTTGAGTATTCTGTCTATTTCTTTCAAAAATGGTCTCACTTGCGTATGTTCTTTGTTTGTTGTGTAACTTTTTATAGTGTTTTATTTTTGTGGCTATTGAAAGGCATTTATTATTATTATTATTATTATTATTATTATTATTATTATTATTATTATTATTATTATTATTATTATTATTGTGAAAATGGCTCGTTTGCTGAATGAACGGAGGGTCTCCGGTTAACTTATCTGGCTCAGCTTCTTAAGACTCACCTTTTCTTTTGCACACAGTAGGCCTACCCTATATAGAACCATGTAATCGTTTAATAACTTACATCCCTCCACGTAATGTTGGTGTTGGGAAGGTCTGTGGACGTCTTATAAAAGATGTGACCATGTTTAAAGTACTGGATATCATGAGATCCCGCAAATGCAACTTTGGATTGTGTCTTTACTAGGGTAGGCCTACATGTTAACTGGTGGACCGCGGGAATTACATTTCTTTTTTTTATTTCCCCTTAGTCCACTTCTATAACGAAACGATTAGCTTTACCACTACCATCATTAGGTTGAGGTGGAATGGAGATAGGAACTGGGCACTATACCACCAATAATTTCCAGCTCAGAATTTCCCATCAGTGGTCGTTTTGCATAGGTAGCAGCACTGAGTAAATCCAAGACTGTGTAGGGTAGGACTATTGTACTGTCGTCTTCATCATCATTTCATCCTACCGAACTTGACAGCTGCAGTCGCTTAAATGCGGCCAGTATCCAGTAATCGGGAGATAGTGGGTTCGAGCCCCACTGTCGGCAGCCCTGAAGATGGTTTTCCGTTGTTTCCCATTTTCACACCAGGCAAATGCCGGGTCTGTACCTTAATTAAGGCCACGGCCGCTTCCTTCCACTTCCTAGGCCTTTCCTCTCCCATCGTCGCCATAAGGCATATCTGTGTCGGTGCGACGTAAAGCAAAGTAGCAAAAAAATATATATATATATATCATTTCATCCTCATCACTACGCGCAGGTCGCTTATGGGAGTCAAATCAAAAGACCTGCACCTGTGAGCCGAACATGTCTTCGGACAATTCTGGCACTAAAAGCCATACGCAATTTCACTGTAATCCAAACTGTGAACCTGTAGTAATTTAATTCTAGGACATGGGTGTGAAATAGAAATGTTTCCATAAGTTACTTTGTGGGGAAGATAATATTAAATCTATACAGAAACTCGCCCATAATATGCCTTTGCTGGCGAGATGTAGTGTTTACAGTGCACTATGTCTTCTGGTATGGGCTATATCAAATTTGTTACTTTCATTGACTTGTCGTAGTCTCATCCTTGGCTTTGACAATATGAAAGTGACTGAGGTATGAGTGATGCTAGTAATACCATTGCTTATGCAGCCAGTCCCTGGTATGAATGGTGTGAAGATATCGCTCATAGGGTCGGTTGGTGCATGCATTTCAGTGGGCTTGGCAGACTGATAGGTATGTAATAGCAGCGGGTGGCTCGGTGAGGAAAGCAACGGGAAACTACCTCACTCCTCATTTCCCTAGTACGCCTCTTCATTGACGCCTAGGCTATTTATGACAGCTGTTGGCGGAGCTGCAGAGGATCAAACCAGCCTTCGGGCGGAATATCCACCATACATACACCCATAATTTACTTCATCGAAAATAGTTATTAATGCAACTTATGCGCGGCCCCCGCTACGGCGTGTTGCAGTCAGCGCGATAATTTTATTTGTAAATCATAATAGGCAATGGGTCGATCTATATAACGACTAACTTACATTAAATTTATTGCTTATTCTTGAAGAGTAATTGTGAGGGACCCGAGAACAAAATTTCATGACGCTCACTTTCGTAACTGAATTATAAGATTTCACGCCAAGAGGAAGTAATTTTATGTATACAATGTTGGATTTGTTGGGATTTCAGCGCTTACAGTATTATAGTAAGTATGTACTCTAGTATTACGTATCATAATTGTGTGTCATTTGTGAAAATCACTGCCTCCGTAAAGCACATGGTTTTTAACATTGGGATATCAGAGACATCTCAGTCCTATCGCAGAACACGTTGCACTCTACCACTATGAAAGTTATTATAAATAATATATTACGGTACTACTAATCGTGGAATGTAGAATGTGTGGGTGATAAACATTACTTATGTTGTATCTACTTCTAACAAATTGTTTCCTGTCCTTGCCCGCATTCGTCAGGCCCATAATTTACCGCCAAAAATGTTGCTGATAATAAACATTGCTTATGCCCAACCTTATTTATCCTGGCTGTGAAACTGTTGATGGCTAGCGTGCGATTATGGCCGATGCACTGAGCCACTATAAAGAAAAAGCACAATTTGTGCGGCTTTTGTTTTGATGCGGATGATAATTGAAGGATTACACATGCTTTGTTAACAAAATTGAATTAAAATAAATTACATTTATAAAAACCAGAGCTTATTTTCTGTAATCAGCATGCCTTATTCCCTGGATTTACGGGTGTTTCTTTTATTTTCAGTTATGCGAGCGAAGTTTTAACAATATCGTGTTTGGAGGAAATATGATGAGAGGATATTTTCCAGGGTGTATTAATATTAGAATTATTTATTTGCACAATTCTGAATAGAAATAGGGGAGGTCTGATGAAAATGGGTGAGCTCCACGTATATATAAAATATTTCCTAGACCTATGCTTTACATGAGATATTATTTACTATATTTATATTATTTACAAAATACATAAATGTTGTTTGGGTCATCAGTCCATAGAGTGGTTTGGTGCAGCTTTAATGCCACCCTACCCTGTGTTAACATTTTCATTTTTACCTAACTGCTACACCCTACATCTACTCTAATCTGTTCGCCATATTCATATCTTGGTCTACCCCTGCCGTTCTTAACCACCTACACTTCCCTCAAAAACTAACTAAACAAGTCTTGCGTGTCTTAAGATGTCTCCTATGATTCTATCTCTTCTTCTGGTAACATTTCGTCAAATCGCACCATTCGAGTCATTATATACTAAATCTTGATTCGAATTACCCATCTTATCTAACATTATTTTGTAACACGCCATTTCAGAAGCGTTTCTGAGCTAGATGTTGTTTCTGTTTCACTTCTTACAATGCCACTGTCCAGATGAAAGTATTCCGAAAACATTTTCCTAATTTGTATATCAGTTTCCTTCCTTAAGAAAGGTCATCCTTGCTTATACTGGACTGCATTTTATGTCGTCCTTACTTCTACCATCATTAGTTATTCTGCTACCCAAGTAAGGATTGAGGAAAGCAACGGGAAACTACCTCACTCCTCATTTCCCTAGTATGCCTCTTCAGTGACGCCTAGGCTGTCTATGATAGCCTTTGGTGGAACTGTGGAGGATCAGACCAACCTTCGGGCTCAATACCCAACAACAAGTAAGGATATCCATCTACTTTCTTTAAGACTTCATTACGTTATCTAATATTTCCTGCATCAACTGACATCGTTCGATTGCAATTCATTGCTTTTGTTTTAGTTGTCTTTATTTTTATCTTGTACTCCTCCAAGATTGTGTTCATAGGCCTACAATTTAGCATCTTCATCTGATCTTCTGCAGACTGAGATAAAATAACAATATCATCGGCAAATCCCAAAGTTTTGATTTCCTTTACCGTCTGTTCTACAGTATAATCATTAAAATAGAGAGGGGTCAAACTGCAACCTTACCTCACTCCTTTCTGAATTGTACCTGCTTTTTAATAGCCCTCAATTCTTATAACCGCAGACTGATTTTTGTACATAGGCCTACATAAATAGTATTTTTCTTACAATTTGTTTTACGTCGCGCCGACACAGATAGGTCTTATGGCGACGATGGGACAGGGAAGGGCTAGGAGTGGGAAGGAAGCAGCAGTGGCCTTAATTAAGATACAGCCCAAGCATTTGCCTGGTGCGAAAATGGGAAACCAAGCAAAATCATCTTCAGGCCTGCCAAAAGTGGGGCTCGAACACACTATCTCCCGGATGCAAACTCACAGCTGTGTGCTCCTAACCGCTCGGCCAACTCGCCCGGTACATAAATAAGAGGCCTACTGTGTAAAATATACATGTAAATGACTACTATAAGCTACTTAATAGGAAAGATAGGTATTTACATAAAAAATCCAGGTGCTTCAGCCTTGATGGGCCTTGGACTACCAAACGACCTCTTCTTAGTTCGAAGACCTACAGATTACGAGGTGACGCGAGTTCAGCGCAACGAATCCTTTCGACTATTCTTGGTTTTCTAGACCGCGGCCATTACCTCACCATGATATACAGTAGTTGCTCGTTTGTTCTCACCTAGGCTGACTGGACATCGAACCAGCCCCCAGATAAAAGTAAAAATCATTGCCCTGGCCTGATAATAATAATAATAATAATAATAATAATAATAATAATAATAATAATAATAATGATAAGAATAAGAATAATCAAGGAGCACAAAATGTACTGGGACAGATGTGTTTTAACTGACCGTACAATCGTGACATATCGTTCTGATATTGTCCTTTTTAATGAGGGTGCCAAATTTGCCTTTTGGATAGACACTGCTGTCCCACTGAACTATAATACAGAAACCACTCAGGCGGAGAAAATTAATAAGTACACAGTATTTGGAGAGGAGATGAAGCAGATGAGGAGACGAAATAGCACAAGAGTAATAGCCAAACTGCTGTCAGCGACGGGTGAAGAAAACCTACAACCTGTTTTCCAGTCTTTGACCGGGTCAGGGATGTATTGAATGAATCAGATATAGGCTGTTAGTACGATGGGGTCGCCACTCCCAAAGTGATTTATTAATGACTGATAGATGTTATAAAATGAGAATAGATGACAGGGAAAACCGGAGTACCCGGAGAAAAACCTGTCCCGCCTCCGCTTTGTCCAGCACAAATCTCACATGGAGTGACCGGGATTTGAACTACGGTATCTAGCGGTGAGAGGCCGACGCGCTGCCGTCTGAGCCACGGAGGAATTTAGATTTGTCTACGTGGTGATTTTGACATTTCATTTTACTCTACCAGACGGAGGAAGAGCCAGAACTTTGTTGGTTTTAGTGAATTTGTCAGGTAAACACCAGATGTGTCAAACAGATAATGTTATACCTAAACATCGGACGAGTGTGGAGTATGTTTTTCGACTATTCAGGAATCGAACTTTTCTACAGTATGTTACAGCCGAGTATTCTGGGTCCTCAGGGCTATCTCTGTTGAGAGACAATAGCAGTCTGTAATAAATACATATTTCTATAAAAATAAGATGGAGAATATATCATGTGAATACGATGTTGTCCGACTCGTTGGCTGAATGGTCAGCGTACTGGTCTTTGGTTCAGAGGGTCCCGGGTTCGATTCCCGGCCGGGTCGGGGATTTTAACCTTCATTGGTTAATTCCAATGACCCGGGGGCTGGGTGTTTGTGCTATCCCCAACATCCCTGCAAGTCACACACCACACATAACACTATCCTCCACCACAATAACACGCAGTTACCTACACATGGCAGATGCCGCCCACCCTCATCGGAGGGTCTGTCTTACAAGGGCTGCACTCGGCTAGAAATAGCCACACGAAAATATATATAATACGATGTTTAAAAATGTCATGAATTCTGAACTTGATTCAGTCATACATACAAAAATGCAATCTTCATTATTCCATAATCGTGTATATGTTACGCAATTAAGGCTATATTTTCTAAGTTGTAGCTTGGGGAATGGAGTCTTTAATGTCATTTGCAAAAAAGAGTTGAACAAAATTACCCAACAGTTGTGTGACTGTGACGCCATACACAAAGACAAGCGTATACTTTGTCTGTTCATGCTTGAAGTGTATTGTTTTTGTTGTGGTTCTCAGAAGTTGCGGTATTATTTGAAGTACGATCTGCGGCGTTAGTAACTTGTGAAAGCAAATTTTAAGGAAGGATCACAATCACAAAAAGTGTAATTAGAAACGTATTAAAACACTAACAAAAAGTTTCTATTGTGGGTTAGCTTGCATATGAGCGGCGTCAACAAATATGACGTCCATAAATAATTAATAGCTTGTCTTTGAAATAATGAGAATTAAGGTTTTAAACCCTGTAGCCTACATTGTAACTTGAAAGTTTCATGTCCTGTTTTCTTTTACAGACGTCGAAAGAAACTTTGCTTTCTGTGAAATATCTTATTTTGTATATTATATTATGTTATATTATATTATATTATATTATATTATATTATATTATATTATATTATATTATATTATATTATATAAACTACAAAATAAGAGTCCCAGTCTGTCGGTGCAGGTCAGGCGCCGCCGACTTTGGGTAATTATTAAAAGGGCATGATTAACATGGAAAAGGGCGTGTGGAATGGTGAACAACTATTAATTTAAACATTTCTATATATTAAAAATATTCGCAATCAAACAGTAAAACATAACAATAATAGAAATTGTTTCTCAAGAACATGTTTGAATGAATCTTATTTACGGAGATTTCAATAATATTCACAAATATACAAAAAAAATAGAATTTGATTAATAAATACATATTCTGATGGAATGTCCTATGTACGGAGTTATCATAAATAACCACAAGTAAACAGAAAATATAGAACGTGCTTCATAAATACATTTTCTGTGTAAATGTCCTATTACTGTGTATTGTTCATTTCATGATATGAAACGTGTAAAGCCCTACTACCAGTTATATCCCCTTAACGTCTCCGTTACGAAATGTAGCTTTCTGAAGGAATGCCCGCTTTCTAATCTCATTTCTTGATATAAAATCATCCGCCACCTTCTCCAGATCTAACGCACTAACAGCCTCCTTGTATATACTGTATGCCGAACTCCATGTTTCAGTGTAAAGGGACTTAACATCTAGGAGGAGGATTTTTTTTGGGGGGGGGGGGGGGGGGAAGGACATTCTGTCTCCCTAAGACCAAAGTCGGCGCCACAGGTGCGGATCAATCTCAAGAATCACTGAACGGTTTTTAATACGGTTCTCACCGCAGTACAGACAGTCTATCGAGGAAGATTTAAGTTTATGAAACCTTGATCTGCAACAAAAGGGAGCCGAGTAGTAGCGATTTTAGTGAAATAAGTCAAAAATAAAAACGGTCATCCGAGTGAATTTTTGTCTTACATTGCCTAAACTGTTAACGATAGAATGATTATTGAGTAGGTGCCTCTGTGGATCAGTGGTAGAGTGTCGGCCTCTAGAACCCAAGATAGCGGGTTCAAACCCAGCAGAGATAGTCGGATTCTTTAAGGGCGGAGAAAAGTCCATTCGAAACTCCATGTCGTACGATATCGGCGTGTAAAAGATCTCTGGTGACACATTTGGTGTTTACCCGACAAAATTCATTTAATTTCAGCTATAGACGCCCGAGAGAGTTTCAGTTTACTCGATCTGCCATCTAGTGGGCCTACTGTAGAGTAAAACGGAACGTCGAAATTGACGAGCAGACAGCTAGATGGCGTCAAATTGAAATGTTTGCACACGGAAGCTGAGGCCGTACGATTATTTTTATTACTTATTGAGTATAAAAAGGTGAGCAAAAGAACTCGCGACAGAGCGTGCAAGTACATCGTATGGAACTCTTTCTTAGCCTGCATGAAATGTTCAAAATGCCCTCCGTTAGCATTGATACACGCATGCGCATTACTCCAGGGATAAAGCAGCACGTCGGGTATTCAATGCGATGGCGGGTAGATGCACATATCAATTGCATAGCCTATAAGAAAGAGTTTCATGTTGTACGCTGGTACGTTCTATTCCTGTGCATTGTTAATGTACTGAGTAGAATTGCAGAAAATGAGTTCTAACATGGAAATAAAGTGTTTCCAGGCCAATGTTCATGTAGCATATTTTCTTCTTCTACATGTGAGAAATGTGCCTTGAAAGTATGGGTTAACTTTTGTTACACCCTGTAGTATGCGCTAGATTAGAAATCATATTTTGAGATTAGTCAGTCCTTATCAAATTAAGTTGTTTATTCACCTCAGTAATATCCGGCTCCATGGCTAGTTGGTTAGCATGCTGGCCTTTGGTCTAACAGATCCAGGGTTTGATTCCCGGACGGGTCGGGGATTTTTAATTTTTTTATTACTTCCTCTAACTCGGGGAGTGGACTTTTATGTTGTCCTCAACATTATATTTTATCCTAGATAGGAAATCATCCTCAAGGACGCGCAGGTCAACCCAGGGGTGTCAACTCAGAGAATTTCACCAGGCCTCTGCGGACGCCACACGCCGTTATTATTATTATTATTAATGAAAATGAAAATCCTCGGCCTGTTTTCACTCATTCGACCGGGTCAGGATTGGAATGAATGAAGCCTTCATCTAGCGGCAAGGAGAGGAATTGTGCCGGCTACCGAAGCCCGTCGCACTCCTCTGGAGCAATGATTTAAGGCTGAAAGATGAAATTATATTGGAGAGTGTTGCTGGAATGAAAAATGAGAGGGAAAACCAGAGTACTCGGAGAAAAACTTGTCCCGTCTCCGCTTTGTCCAGCTCAAATCTCACATGGAGTGATCGGAAGTTGAACCACGGAACTCAGCGGTGAGAAGCGGGCGCACTGCCGCCTGAGCCACGGAGGGTACATTATTATTATTATTATTATTATTATTATTATTATTACGTTAAGATTAAAATACTATTCGCACTATGTAATTCGTATGAATGGTTTAGGGGTCACCATCATTTTAGTGAAAGCGTCATAATGGTTTAAATATCGGAACGAGTTAAAGAACGGAACTACTGTAACAGGCGGGTGGCTGGAATGGCTTTAGGAAAACGCGGCACTGAGCTACGTACATAAGTTATATCAAGAGGAAAACAACTAATATCGTCTGCAGGAAAATATTATGAGCTCTATGACTTAACATAATATTTAGCCATCACTAGGTTATGTTCGCTACCGATATCTTGTCCTGGGTAGCTGTGGCTGCTTTTTATTTGGTTGCGCTGTCTGCCTGCAATGTAGCCAGTTTGAGAACGTCGAATATTTCTAGGTGCTTTCCATGTATATAGACTATGTTTCTATTGGGTAGACTACTTCGAACAGTGTGTCTGTTTCAACAGTCTGGTGCTATTCATAGAATTCTGGAACTTCCTTGAGTATGGTCCGACCCAGACCAAATTTCTCGATATATTTTGAGCCAATGTGTAAACCCACTGCTGCGTTTAAGTCATCCGTAACAATGGCGTCTTCTTTGTTATATATCAGTTCTAGTAAACCATCGATTTTCTCATAAATGAAGTCTACGTCATCAGTACATGCTGATGTTGGGCAGTAAACCTGTATGATTACTAGCTTCACAGTGGCTTTTAATTTTATCATCAAACTAGGTCTATCATATATGTGGTAGGTGTTTTTTCACATTATTTTTCCATTTTCCACGTAATATGACAGCAACTCCATTACCGCCAGCTTGCTCACAGCCAAAGCGAATAACTCTGAAATTATCTTGATTGAAATCAGGGTCCTGGCCACCTTGTTTCGCATACATCGCAGATGACAATGTCAGTACAACACCCGATAGTATTCCAAGTCCCTATTCTTAAAGTACTGTTCTGTCATTTGCAAGGACGTCGTTTGAAAGTGCTTCCCTCCTCTGCTGGATCTTGGCTTCCGAGGACAATGGTCAGTAACTGTAACCTCGTTAAGACTTCTATCCATGATTGTTTTTCTGGGGAAAGATTCATGCATTGGTTTCCCCTTGCCTTCTTCACGTTAACTGGAACAGCCGCTCTTAACATGGACGACAGACTCTACCCACAAGCCGCTTACTCAGGGCCAGACGCTTGCATGTATAGATTCCAGTGGCATTTCATCCACCGTTGGTCTATCACCATACTAAGGGGATTCGTCCACCCGGAGCCGTTGATCCTACGCTCGATACTCGGCGTTGGGTAGCTGGCAATGCGGTCTACTAATTATCGTAGCAGGAATTGTGCTGGCCCTACCACTATACATTCAAAATTGCTTCCATGTGAAGCCGTTAACTGAGAATGTACAGTTCAAATTTCCAATATCTGGTCACTTCTATGACGTTTATACACCAATCTTCTATAGGCCTATACATTAATTACTAATAATAATAATAATGTTAATTGCTTTACGTCCCACTAACTACTTTTTAAGGTCTTCGGAGACGCCGAAGTGCCGGAATGTAGTCCCTCAGGAGTTCTTTTACGTGCCAGTAAATCTACCGACACGGGGCTGTCGTATTTGAGCACCTTCAAATACCACCGGACTGAGCCAGGATCGAACCTGCCAAGTTGGGGTTAGAAGGCCAGCGCCTTAACCGTCTGAGCCATTCAGCCCGGCTACATTAATTACTGCTGACGTTTCGAATGCATTACAGTATTGTTTATCATAGGAGTTGCCTGACCAAGGTGGTAAAGACGTTCTCGGTTCACCCAGAAGAACGTGGGTTCGATGTTGAAAAATGTAAGGAACGAGATTTTCACTTCTGGAGATGCACATGGTTCTGAGGTTCACCTACACCAAAAAATTACTACCAGGTTAATTTCTGGGAGCAAAGGTGGCCGGGCGTAGAGATAACCACTCTACCCTCACCAAGTACCAAGGTTACAGACAGTGGAAGCCTTTATTTTCCACCTCTCGAACGGCCTTCTTGACCAGTACGAAGATGACTGCTTTGCATTGTTTATTATGCTGACTCATGTACCCCTCCTCGATCCGTAATAATCAGTTCAACTTTTTTTTATCAATTTTAGGTTTTTCTTGTCAGGAAGAATTCTTGGCACATAGGAAGGTGGTATTTCCTTCTAGCTCCGTGGGATTCCTACGCAAGTTTCTATATCCAGTCCAATTTCCGTATAACGAAGTTCGATAGAGTGATAAACCCGCATTAAGCCATATTTTTGTACAGCCCCTGCAAACTTCCTGTCTTAATGGCGTTAATTATTATTCATTACAGCGATGAAGCAATTTTAGAAACAACCTGTTTCAACGATATATATTTTGACCTTAAATGGTTCAGAAAGCGACTGGAAAGGATCGCAAATGAAATGTGGTTAATGGCCTGAGGATGGAGATTCCTGTGTATCAGTAGAAGCGCCGAAGTAGTCACCCTAGTCCGTTATTTCCTAGAGCGGGGATGTAACGTAAGTAGGCCCCTACGACCTCTGTTCAACTTCATCAAGTGTAGAAAATCTTGAAGATGTTTAAAGTTAAGGATGATGGAATGAAACGAATGGCAGTTGCAAAAACTGGATGTCAGCAATGTACGTTGCCAACATTTCGTAAAATAGAACTGGAAAAAAATTCCACCCTGTGCGAAAGTGATTGAAGACGGCACTTTCAGATGGTAGAGATGGGCGAAGTGACATTGCTAACTGTCTCGAAACATTCGATACCGGCACGGCGAATTGCTTCGAAGCAGTATGCTGACACACGCCGCACTTCCGTCTCGAACTGAAAGAGAAGCAGTGTTTCGCGATGGCGTGGTGATGCACGAACCACGCTTCATAGCTAAGCTCAATTAACTGAATTTCTGTTCGACGTTCTCATAACGATAAGATATGATGAGGTTCATGAAATATTTAATGAGCAGATGTATAATCTAAGGTATGATAAATAGATGATGTACAATATATTAGTAGGCTACCAGTATATTGTAATAAAGTGCCTTTGCTTCTTCACTAAGTGCTTACAATGATACTAAAAAGAATCGGTTGTACCGTTGAAAGCACACTAAAACAGTAACTAGTTTGAATAATTATAAAATTAATGAAATTTAAGGGGTTAAAAATAGATATTCTATGTACATTAACGGTCTGACTCATTGGATGAATGGACAGCGTTGAAGCCTTCGGTTCAGAGGGACACGGGTTTGATTCCAGGCCGGGTCGTGGATGTTAATCGCTTCTGATTAATTCTTCTGGCCCGGGGACTGGGTTTTTGTGTTTGTCCTAACACTCTCCTCTTTATATTCAGACAACACACTACACTACCAACCACCACAGAAACACTTCAATAGTGATTACTCCCCTCCATATGGGGTTGGTGTCAGGAAGGGCATTCGGACGTAAAACCGGGCCAAATCCACATGTGCGACACAGTTCGCACCCGTGACCCCACAGGTGTGGGAAAAGCGGAAGAAAAGGAAATGTACAATAACAAACCTAATCCAGTTACAAAAACATACCTAATAAAACAATAGTGTAAGTAAGTGAACTACCTTGAACAATTATAAAACGAGCAATGGAATCTAAGAAGAGTCTGAAATCGGAATTTTACATACCTTAACAAACAACCTAAACTAGGTAGGAAAGCATAGTAAAATAGTTAACACACTAAATAAACTAATTTGAACGACTGTAAAAATTAGTAATTAAATATGATAAGAGTCCAAGGTCGGTATTATAAGTACAGTAACAGACTAGACCTAATCTAGTTTAAAAATTACTCCAAATTGAAATTTAAAAAACATAATTGTCGAATATTTTGCACTTGATTAACGGGAACGTCTTTCTGTTGTAGCATTACTCTGCTCTCAGAGTCCGGCTCCATGGCTAAATGGTTAGCGTGGCTGGTCTTTGGTCACAGGGGTGCCGGGTTCAATTCCCGGCAGGGTCGGGAATTTTAACCTTAATTGGTTAATTTCGCTGGCACGGGGGCTGGGTGAATGTGTCGTCTTCATCATCATTTTATCCTCATCACGACGTGGAGATCGCCCATAGGTGTCAAGTCAAAAGACCTGCATCTGGCGAGCCGATCTTGTCCTCAGACATTCCCGGCAGTAAAAACCATACGCCATTTCATTTCATTTCTGCTTTCAGAACAATACTGCCCTTTTTCTGTGTAAAATAAAGACCTTACATTGAGGAGTACGCTGTTCTTTTAGTAACTTGACTGTCGATTCGGAATATGATGAGTTCATTAAAGAGTGTCGGCTTTTTCAGGGCAATGTCAGGCAAAGTGTTTCTATTGAGCCGAGGGGATAAACAAAGCACCGTCACTGTTTCAAAGCTTTGGTGTTTCGAAGCATCGATGTAGCTAACATGTACGGAACGACTGGAGTTTCTGTTCGCGCGACACGACACACGAAGCAATCTCACTTCTTCGAAACAGTGAAGCGTTTAATTGTCGAGGCATTGAGACAGCTGATTGCGCCGCCTCAGTGTTTCGAAGCATACATACACTAGCCAACTCGGTCAGATGGTAGACGGTCTTACAATAATTATAATGGTGTATGGTTTCTGGAGATGTCTGGTGCAGGTCTTTCGAGTTGACGTCCTTCGGCGACCTCCGCCTCTGTGAGGGAGTCGTCCTACCGATTCTTCTGGAAATCGAACCCGGGACATGTTAGACCCTAACGCCAGCATGCTAACCAGTGTTAGCGACCGAGCTGGACAGTGTTACAACAAAAAGGTCTATCGAAATGAGTGTTTAACCCTGTTCCTGTGGAAGGTCCCATGGACTACCACTAAAGCCCTTGATTTTGTCATTTTCCAGTGAAACAAACTTTGAAACCACCAAATGGCCGGTGACACCGCTTCAAAAACAGATATGACATGGTCTTGAAAGTGGTGGCTAGGGAAGAGAAATCTACTCCATTAGCGAGGAATGTATTGTGGATGCAATTTCCTTTTCCTATTCCTATTCCCTTTATGTAACACTATGAACTGCTTGGGCACGAAAAAACATGGTACGGTGGTTCGACAGTAATTATTTTAACAGTTGTTATGGAAATGAAATCATTAAGGAATGTTCACTTTTCTTGTTTCAGAACGCCTGTCGCATTCCGCTGGACGGCGCCTGCGTGAAGACACCACCTCAATCTCCGATGTATCTAACACCGACGACTGTAGCCAGCGTCGCGACGAGGGTGACGTTGAGGTGGATACTGAGGATGAGGATGTCGAAGTGGATGTTGAGGAATGTTCTGACGGCGAAAGTAACGCCGCTCCGGATAAGCGCAGTAAGCACAGCCGCTCCCCCGCCGCCTCTGAGTCAGGCTCGGAGTTGTGCGATGACCGTGACACCCCGGACCCTGCAGACGAGAAAGTCGGTGCCGCCGCCAAACTGAGGGTGCGGTGTAATTGTGACGAGCTACTACAAGCAGAGTGCCACCTCGAGACCAAGGAGCTGTGGGATAAATTCCACGACCTAGGCACCGAGATGATCATCACAAAGACGGGCAGGTAGGTCATCCAGTGCTATTTCTTGTTGTACGAGGGAAGTGTTTGTGTTAGAACGATCCGAACTGCATTAAAAATGGTTTTTCGTCTTCTTCATTTGTCATGTCCTCGCAGAACGTTGGCGATCAGTAGTACGATCTGCTGTTTGGTGGTATGTGTTCTGAGCAGAGTATGCTTCGTCACCCCAAATCGCTGGTTGATGTTGCCGCTCCGCGATATTCTACTTTGTCCTGGACGACGTTTACCATTAATTTTCCCTTGGGCTGTTATTTGTAGAAGGTGATATTTACTGTTCCGCATCATATCACCAAAGTGTTCTAGCTTCCTTCTCTTGATGGTAGTGAGAATTTCTGGTTCTTTGTTGATACGATGGTGATTTTAGCTGTCCAAGGTATCTTCAGCATCCTTCGGTTCATCCACATTTCAAACGCTTGCAATCTCTTGCACATGCGCTCAGTTAGTGTCCATGCCTCAACGCCGTATAAGTTAGTAGGATGCTGAAAACGTTGCACTGGAGTAGTGGTGTCTGTAATGTAATGGGAAGGTACTGGTTTATCAAAAGTGTTCTGAAAAGAAGTTCTGGCCTGCTCAGTTCTGTAAAGAATCTGAGGAGCAAGGTCCCAGCTATCATTAATGTGGCTTCCCAGGTATTTAAATGAGTTGGGCTTTGCCTCACAAAGGGAATGAATGGGCTAAAATAGAGAAGTGTTCGTGAAGAATGCAACGAGTACCCTTCATGCATCCATTAAGTGTACAGGATGTTCGGAAACAACGTGAGCCGAGTTTCGATATCTGGTGCCGTTGTCCTTTTATCATCTGCCAAAGTTAGCCAATGAGATCGGTTCACGAGGCGGTGTTGCTAAATCTACACGTGGCTTAAGACCAGCTTGGGAGCCATGTCAAGAAATCAGCATCAAACACACCGTGGATTTCAGCCGGTGTCACCGTAGTGTACTTGTTATGGGGAGATCCTGTCAGCTCGAAGTTTCAGTTCAAATCCCTCCCCCTACCGAGCTCGATAGCTGCAGTCGCTTAAGTGCGGCCAGAATCCAGTATTCGGGAGACAGTAGGTTCGAACCCCACTGTCGGCAGCCCTGAAGATGGTTTTCCGTGGTTTACCATTTTCACTCCAGGCAAATGCTGGGGCTGTACCTTAATTAAGGCCACGGACGCTTCCTTCCCACTCCTAGCCCCGTCCTGTCCCATCGTCGCCACAAGACCTATCTGTGTCGGTGCGACGTAAAGCAAGTAGCAAATCCCTCCCCCGGGCCACGAACCTTGCTACGCTGGCGTAGCAGGGGGAGAGGTGATACTCCCACGTGGCGCGTCCCAGGTGACGGATACGGGGGTCCTAACCGGCTTGCCGGCGGGCTTGAGGGAAATAAAATACCTCTCGCGGACCAAACACACACCCCCTATGGGTGGGGGAGGCAGACGAAGAATTCACCCACGGTATCCCCTGCCTGTCGTAAGAGGCGACTGAAAGGGTCGACCAAGGGATTATCCAATTAGAACCATTAAACTACTTGTAATTAGTACCAACACTCAGGGAACACCATGGGTTGCAGTTAATTGCGCGTAGTACCACTATGTTAGGTACGCAATAGGTTTGTGATTAGCAGTGACAGTGTGTGAATCAGGAGATGGGTCCTACAGTACCTGTGATTCGTACCCCTGTATGAGCGACACCATGGTTCTGCCTTACCTATGCTCAGTTCCCACTATGTGAGGAATTCCACGGGATAGTACGAATCCCTGTGGTTAGTCCACTTATGCGAGGAACGCCATAGGTTTGCGTTGACTTTATAGATTTGCGTTGCCTGCAAATAGCGCCACAATGTGCGAAACACCATAGGTCTGTGTTACATGTGCGCATTACACTACCTGTGAATAGTACCATCATGTGTGGAATACCGCGAGTCTCCGCTACTTTTGATTAGTACCGCAACATCACACATAGCATGGTTCTACTTTCCTAGCGATAAATACCATTATGAGGGGCCGATGACCTGGATTTTGGACCCGTTTCGACTATAAGCATAATCGATTCAGCATCGTGATAAAGAAGCAGTCCCTTGGTCAGTAATACTATTGTTTTGTGCCAGCTTCGGTGCATGTGAGGCACTGTGGGTCGGATCCACTGATCGTTTTAAATTCATATCCGTCCATCCATTCATTCTTCGTCCTCATGCTTTGAATTCTGGTCAGTGGAGGATTTTTGACTTTTAAGTTGTCATTTCATTTCGTCTCATTTCGTACCATTGGGGGCCGATGACCTCGATGTTAGGCCCCTTTAAACAACAAGCATCAATCAATCAACCTCCCCCGGGCGAAGGTTTCTGTCTGACTGGTGCTCTCAAGCCAGTATTAAGGCACGTACAAATTTAATAACACCGCTTTGCAAAAGACCACTTGATTCACCCGCGAAGCGATCTGATTGGCTAACTACAACATCCGATAAAATTACAACGGCCCGAGATATCGAATTATTTTTTAAAATATATTTATCAGTACGAGTCACTCTCTATTGCTCATATACCGGTTCACGTTATTTCGACCACCCTATAAATTGGTACAATCGGGAAAGAGAAATTATTTTAATCAGTAGGCCTTTATTACAATAATGGCGTTATTTAAAATATAATACATTAAAAATTTAAGTTTTCTTTTATATTGTCGTATTTGTACAGCCCGACTCATTGGCTGAATGGTCAGCGTGTTTAGGCCATCGGTTCAGAGGGCCACGGGTTCGATTCCCGGCCGGGTTGGGGATTGTAATCGTGTTTGATTAATTCTTCTGGCTCGAGAACTACGTACTTGTGTCTGTTCCAACACTTTCCTCTTCATATTCAGACAACACACTACACTACCAACCACGCAATTGTGATTACATCCTTCCATATAGAATAAGGTTGGCGTCAGGAAGGATATCCGGTCGTAAAACAGGACCAGATCTACTTGTGCGACACAGTTCGCACCTGCGACCCCACAGGTGTGGGAAGAGCGATAGAAGAAGAAGAAGAAGAAGAAGAAGAAGAAGAAGAAGATTGTCGTATTTATACAGTATTTACATTACCACTTCAGTGGAATTAATTGCCTGTTAGGGCCGATGACTTAGACGTTAGGCCCCCTTAACAAGCATCAGTTGCCTGTCAAAAGTGTCTACGCTTCGTATGTCTACCCCGTAGTCCCGCTTTTTGGTACGGGGTCGGGAAAAGTCATGTAGGCTTCATTTCTTCAAATATGTGTAGCTGGACTTCGGCCACTATGGTATGAACCCCTCACATACATACATACATACATACATACATACATACATAGCAATTTGAACAACACAAGCCAGAAGTTCGATCACTAGAATAGAATAGAATAGAATAGAATAGTCGCATTCCCTGGTACCGAATGGGCTGAAACTGGGAAGGGAGCATTCATTTGTTTGATACATGCATTGCATTACCTTTGCTACAACTATTACCTGTCCACCTCTGTGGTGTACTGGTTAGTGTGATTAGCTGCCACCCCGCGAGGCCCGGGTGCAATTCCCGGCTCTGCCACGAAATTTTATATGTGGTACGAGGACTGGAACTGGGTCCACTCAGCCTCGGGAGGTCAACTGAGTAGAGAGTTTTCCATTCCAACCTCAGCCATCCTCGAAGTGGTTTTCCGTAGTTTTCCGCTTCTTCTCCAGGTAAATGCCAGGATGGTACCTAACTTGAGATTACGGTCTTTCTTCCTTCCCACTCCTAGCCCTTTCCCAACCTATCGTCTCCATAAGACCTATCTGTATCTGTGCGACGTAACGCAAATTGCAAAAATAAAAATAAACCTATTTGTCTATTACTCTCTTATATACTATATTTAATGCTAACTTCGATCATTACCTGACAGATATTGTCACCAGCAATGCCTGTAACTACTGTAGCACTTTCTACAGGAATGTACATTTAAGAATGCATAAAGAAACGTTGCATAAAGAGAACAATTGAATTTTGAACTTAAGTAGAAAATACTGACTTCGGATATTGTTACGAGCTTCGTGGTCGAGCCAACACTATAATTCCTCTTCTGATTGTAGGAATGAACGAATACGTTTTTACGTTAGCTGAAGTAAGAGTCATGTACGTGGAAGAATTATTGTAGTGGGACACTGCTCCTTTTCACATGTTTCTTGTTAACCGTGACAATTACACCAACTGTTTACATCGTGTTAATATAACGTGTCCTCAGGCCGTGCATTCAATAGGTGATGCTTTAATCAATACGGCAATTTGAATCGCTTCCAAATACAGGCTAAAAATAATATTACGCTCAGTAGCTAGGCAGCGCTTGGCGACAGAAATGTGGGCGAGTGCGGACTGCTTGATAGAGGTGGCTGCGTTCACACCTTCTGGACTGCTTCTGGGGGGGTCGTAGGTTCAGCTTGTTCTGATATATATCAGAGCATCTCAGCATGTCAAGAAACAAAGAGACTTCAACTTTAAAACAATAGGATGTATTTTTTCGTTTGTTTATTTCGTGCACGTCTAGGTGTTAAATTATTTTGAGGGATTAAAAATGTAACCCCAAGTTTTTCGTGTTTCGTGTTTCTTGATGTTTACAAACATCTTAATCACTATTGTACTAGGAGAAAAAGAGTCGAGAATTTCCTTCGTCGTTGTGTTCATGAATCTTTCTTTTACAATCAAAGATTCTCCACTAGAGAAAATAGTTGAAATTCCTTCCTTGCCGAGTCTTCTTAATCATTTAATAAGCTAAAGGTTTCCATTTTCCATAAATTCAGCATAAAGAGGTGTACAACCATATTTTCCCCCGGACCTAAGATGTCGAATAAAAGTAATGGAAACTCTTTTTATAGTTAGCAAAGCCCGATAATTTTTCAAACCTTTATTATTTTCCTTTTAAGGTTATGCATATCTAAGGCGGTTCACAGAGTTCACTTGGAAGGGCATGGGTTCGATTTCCTGTCAGAAAATGGAGAAATTCAGGAACAAGACTTCCACTTCTGGACGGTACATGGCCCTGAGGTTTTTTTTCTTTACAATTGGCTCTACGTCGCACCGATACAGATAGATCTTTATGGCCACGATAGGATAGAAAGGGCCTAGGAGTGGAAAGGAAGCGGCCATGGTCTTAATTAAGGTACGTCCCCAGCACTTGCCTGATGTGAAAATTGGAAACTAAAGAAAATTATCTTCAGCGCTGCTGACAGTGGGTTTCGAACCCCGTTATATCACGAATGCAAGCTCACAGCTGCGCGCCCGTAACCGTACGGCCAACTCGCTCGGTGCGCCCTGAGATTAACTCAACCTGTACAAGAAATGAACTCTAGGATAGTTTCCGGGAGAAAATGTGCTTGTATCCCTCTTTATGCTGAATTTATGGAAATGCCTTCCACTCTTCCAAGAACTTTAATAGCCTGTACGGAGAAGGCTTTGATTTTTCACGGTATTATTGTAATCCGAAGGGTTATATATTTAGTGTCAGTCTATTTGTGTACCTGTAACGCTAATACATTAGCCTACATAGAGAATTCAACTCTTATATGTCTTGTACATTCTTCACAACTGCACATGATGAAATTTGACTGAAAGTATGAATTATTTGATATTATAACTAGACCTCGGATTTTTAATTGCTTTTTATTTATTTTAGGTGCCTAAAATAGGCTTTCAAATGTGAAAAAACAGGTTCTAGAATATATTTCAGGCAGCTTCAATTTTCTTTCTTTCTTTCTTTCTTTCTTAATCTGTTTACCCTCCAGGGTTGGTTTTCCCCTTGGACTCAGCGAGGGATCCCACCTCTACCGCCTCAAGGGCAGTGTCCTGGAGCTTCAGACCCTGGGTCAGGGATACAACTGGGGAGGATGACCAGTACCTCACCCAGGCGGCCTCACCTGCTATGCTGAAGGGATGATTGGAAGGGATAGACAAGGAAGAGGGAAGGAAGCGGCCGAGGCCTTAGGTTAGGTACCAACCCGGCATTTGCCAAGAGGAGAAGTAGGAAACCACGGAAATCCACTTCCAGGATGGCTGAGGTGGGAATTGAACTCACCTCTACTCAATTGACCTCCAGAGGCTGAGTGGACCCCGTTCCAGCCCTCATACCACTTTTCAAATTTCGTGGCAGAGCCGAGAATCGAACCCCGGCCTCCGCGAGTGGCAGCTAATCACGCTAACCACTACACCACAGAGGTGGGCAGCTTCAATTTTACGTATTTTAATAGGCATTTGTCAATTAGAGTTAGAATTTTATTTTAGCTAAACTTATAATATCTTTAGGTGGGAAAATAAAACAAATATCACTCACCTACTTGCTACAATATAATTTTACCATCTAATCTGAAGTGAGAAAACTCCGGTAACCTTTTAATTAAAGACCACTTGGAAGATGACATTTACTTGTTTTCACTCGTGACAGAGACTACGAACGTGAATTGCGGGTGGTTCTTAAGGAAACGACTTTCGGGGAGTTGGCTAAGAATTTGTTCGAAATTTATTTCAAGATACTGAAAAGCAGTCAGTAAATATTTTAGTTTTTAGGGATTATAAAGATATTCATTTCCGAAATATAGGCAAATATATGTTCTAAAGTCAATTTAGGCATTTTTATGCACTTTAGAGCCACTTCTTCTAACATTACAAATGCATTAAACGTGTAAATACAGCTCCATTTCAACTTCTCTTCAGGGAAGAAAAAAAGTTTATGCCTAAATCCGAGGTCTAATTATAACGTGTCGTGAAGGAAGGGGAGACCGAGGGACGAAGAAGAAAGCTCGGTTAGAGAAGATTGTCGGCTTAATAGTTACATAGCAATGAAAAGGTTGATATCAAAAAAAGGATATACCAAATTTGTCTATAGACTAATAACCCAACATTCTTAATCACACGACATTAAATTGAAAGTTTAATGAAATATTAATAGACCCTATTATTTTTGAAGAATTTAGATACATCTCTATTCAGGAAGGAAACAGGAAAACTCGGGAAATTCTGTAATGGAATAACAATCTTACTAGGCCCCTCTATATAAAAATGGATGTATGTATTGTAACCGTTAGGGCATATGTCGTCGCACCAAAACTAAGTATGAACCAGCCCTGAGCATATCGGGCGACAAAATGAAACTGGCCCCATTAGTTGGGCAACAAAATGAGGCTTACCCTGGGTATAATTAGGGCAATATTACTTAATTTGGTTTTACAAACAGATGTACAGATGGAACATTTGGATGAGAACCGCCAGAAGTCACTTACCAGGCTTGAAGTCTCATCCTCCCTACTTTCATAGCATCACCGGCTGAATTCGGAGAGCAATACGGGTAATGGAATGTTCGATAAAGAAATAAAAATAGGCACTATCTAAAATAATGAAAGTAGGATTCTATAATATGAGAGGAATATGCTAATATTGTTAAATGAGAAGAATCTCCGTTCAAGTATATATTCTGAACATTTTTATTATACTGATGTGAACCACACAAATAATGTTCTATTTCAACATATAAGTAAAGGAAACAATTAAACTGACACAATTATGTACATTGTATGCCTTCTTTTCTTGAAATTGTCCTGGCATAATTAGTTCATCGCGTACATCAATTCACTCGATTAACACACACTGATATATGAGTTTATTTATTTATAAAAATGGATATTGAATGGTATCCTTTATTTATTAAACTCTCGTCACAAATGGATATTAAATAATATCCTCTGTTTTACTGGTCACAAATGGATATAAAATAGTATCCTTCGTTTAACTGGTCACAAATGGATACTAAATAGTATCTTTTGTTTTACTGGTCATAAATGGATATTAAACAGTATCCTTTGGTTTACTGGTCATAAATAGTTACTAAATAGTATCCTTTGGTTTACTGGTCATAAATGGATATTAAATAGTACCTTTTGTTTTACTGGTCATAAATGGATATTAAATAGTATCCTTTGTTTTACTGGTCATAAATGGATATTAAATAGTATCTTTTGTTTTACTGGTCATAAATAGATATTAAATAGTATCCTTTGTTTTACTGGTCATGATTTGGAAAGAGAAGAAGAAAAATTATAATACAATATAAGCACATCTGTTATACATACGAGATTGCATCGCCGAGTATCAAACATGTGATCCATTTGACCACGACAAATGTATATTTACATTGAACACTTACGATGAACATACACGCTGAACATATATGTGCGTATCCTGGGTTTACCTAACAAATTATATATATTCAAAGAAAATCAGCCAAAGCTGGAATCGAACCCATCACCATAGAACACTTTGGGAAATAATGAAACACACAGAAACATACATATAAAAATATCAAATATATTTACACAACACATCTTGAAGATATGGCTTAACCAAGCCATAATATCTGGTTAATTCTTCGCTCCAGCATCATTCGAACCCACAGGCTTCGACTTCCAAGGTAAACATTTTTGAACTCCAATCAGAGGCTAATTTAATGCCTAAGCATGAGAAGGGATCTATCCTTCACAAAATCAGGAAATTATCCGTGTTACTCGCAACGTATAATTAGAATGGGATTGAGACTACTTTGGTGAATCGCTTTGCTAGAAACTGCAAAGGTTCGCTCGGCCTACAGTCGGCCGGCCATATACTTGTCAATCACGATAACAGCTGTGTAACCAGCCCTGGGCTGCGGACACTATAAATCGTCCTTCACTCTTTCTTTCATTTTTCTTACATATCATCTCGGCTTATTGTCAAGTATGCACTCACTTGAAAGCCATTATTTCTTATTATTCATTATTTGGCTATATATTCAGCCCAATTCAATATCTCACAACAGCTATAATTATTTATTATTCCTTACCACTCCAACAACATAACATGTTACTGCTTCGCCCTCTCATATCATGCCATCGTATCTCAATCCGTTCATTTAATTCACAGAGAAGACTCCATTCTTTCAGGCTATTTAATTCTTCTCACATTTTCATATATAACTCGGTTTAGATCAACTCCAATGATTATTAATATTATCCGGGATTACAAATACCTGAATCACAAACGTATAATTTATATCCAAACTACTCTGAAGATCTTTACCAGACGAAGAAATATAAGTCTAGCTAAATTGCCGTTCTTCCCAAAGATGGTTCATATAAGCTAAGAACTTTGGAGTCTATATAATAATTTATGCAAATGAATTTGTTAAATATCAATGATTATCTTGAAAATCACTTGATGATCCTAACTAATAATAAATCTTTCCCAGTCATACGCGCATAATGTTCCCTACATTTTTAATGTTTAATTATGACATAATATTTACAAAATAAAGTTATTACTGGCATGCATCTCTCGTGTTTAAGGTATATAAAAGCATGTACTTAACACATGGTGAGTAAGGTTTGCTGTCATCTGGGGTACATCTCAGATCTTTACACGACCATGATGAATATTCTTGTTCCTGGTAGTCCTCGGTTCCTCTTCATACGACGATCCATGATTCGAACTGTTGTCTTCTCAGTTGAATTTCTGGACGTTCCCTGTAAAGCTGATCGCAGGCACTCAGGCGCGACTCTTGTAGGCTCCGAATCTTGGGTTCGACGACCACTCACAAACATACAGAAAAATGGAGAATGAGTTATTAAATACTGTTTATGCACTTTCAAAAAGGGGGCCTACTTGTAACAAGATCCACTCTTAAGTTGAAATATATTAACGCAATTAGTGATAAGTTTGTAAAAATTACTGTTCATTTCCCTGACCGTCACACAGACTACTGTATCACAACGAATGTCCCGGAGGATGCGAACATTAATTTTGTCAAGAACAGATATTTAATTTTTTTGCTAAATGTCACTTGTTCTTAAATGCTCAGGACCGGTGATAATTAACACTTGTATATATTAATTAACTGTCTCACCATGCCACATAACCTGAAGCGTTTGCCCTTCGTTGGTGATTGCAGCATAAGTCATAACTGACTGTCTTTAACAATTTAAATGTTAAAATGCCAAAATAAGGTTTCTATTCGGCATTAACTTGTACCACACGGCTTATTCCGTAAAAATATTTACATCACATTGATGTGTTTCTTCAGTGGCACAACACTTTGTACACTGATATCCAAGTCACTGATATGTCCACTTCTAATGTGTTGGGCTGCAACTACACAGACGACAATGAGGTAAGGTGTTACCACTGCAGCTACACGGATGAGAATGAGATACTGTATCTGGGTCCTAGCTATACTTATAGCCTCCGGACAAAATGGTCAGGGGGGAGATGAATTATGTCCCTGCTGAAAATAACGGTCCGGTAATCGGAGTCTTTGAACGACGTGATAACAATCCAATTAAAGCTTATGACCTCTACTTTCTACTGAACATATGTGAAACCAAAACTATCAGTAGGTCATTCATAATCTACAAAGCGTCCTTTTGGAAAATCACGCGTCATGTTTCATCATGCAATATCTCCCACTTTTTTCCACATGTTGTCAGATTTCAGTAGTCACCTTTGATCTGCGTACTACTGTATGATAGGCGTCATTACTGATCCATTATTAAAGTATTGTATTTATTTGCATTGACAGTCAGCATAAAATACATTGGTTCGAATGAGACCTGTCTTAAAAATTTAGAAAAATTATTTCATATAGAAGTATTCTTCTTCTTCCTTTTTAGTAAATTATGGTGAAGTGGTACTAATGAATGCGGTGTTGAATTTATAGTGGGCATTTATTTTTCAAAGGTTAACACACTTTAATTCGGCCCAGTCTCCAACAACCTCCATCTCCGCGCGTAGCGTCATCATCTCTTCCCACTCGCACCGAGTGAGAGCGCGATTTCAAGGTTTAGCAATACTGCACTGTCCTCTTCTCGTTACAGCGTAGGAAACTGCTCCCTCCGGACTGGCGTGTCGCGGATCATACCCCGGTTCGGCATACAGAATGCTAACTACTGCATTATATGTCACAGGATGTTGGAGAAAACGGCATATATAATTAGCCAGACCTCCTAACATGTCCATGGCATGATGGTGAACGGTTACAGTATGTGTGTAAATAACACATCTCCTCCTAAACCACTGAAGTAATTTCAATCAAATTTTGAACACTTATTATTTGCTATCTGGAGACGAGCACTGTGTGGGTAAGCCATATCTATCTTCCTTAGGGTTTAGGGGTTAGGGGTCAGGTATAAAAATAATCGGAAATAGTGTTCAATCCATAGTTTTAGGAGTCGCTGAGGAATTTTTTTAAAGTCCAAGTTTATGCCGCCTTTGGATGGGGGCGAGGGGGGAGTGAGGTATATAAATAATAGATAATAGTGTCGAATCCATATTTTTCGGGAATTCTGAGATGAATAGTAACACTCCGTATTTCTTAAGGTCAAAGTTCAGCCACCTTTGCGGTAGGGGGGCGAGGGGGCAGTGAGATATAAAAATAATCGAATATAATGTGGAATCCATAGTTTTTGGGGTCGCTGAGATGAACAGTACCACTCCGGATTTTGTTAAGTACAAGTTCAGCCCACTTTTAGGTGGGGTGGCTAGAGAGGGGGGCGAGTGAGATATGAAAGTTCAGGCTTCAGGCCCCTTTGGCATAGGGCGATAGAAAGGGTGAAAATATAAAATGATCCAAATGATGGAGATTATGGATGAATGTGTGGATTTTCGAGCATAGCTGTCAACTAAATTTGATACAAATATTACTTACTATCTGTGAAAAATGTTGTCGGGGCAAGACACCCGTTGAACCTCCAAGGGAGGAGGTGAAATATAAATAGAGCTAAAAATGACCGATATTAGTGTCGAACCCATAGTTTTGAGGACTAGTGGACCAATTTATACTAAACTTGGTACATATATGACTTACTATCAGAAGACTAACCGCGTGGGGGTAAGACACCGCTGGCACAATTGTTGGTTGGGAGTGAGGGGTGAGAAAAAAAGAGTAATCGAAGTGTCGAAATCCATAGTTTTCGGGCTGCCTGAGATGATAGTGACACTCCGGATTTTCAAAGTACAAGGTCAGCCCCCTTTAGCATCGTGGGTGAGAAAAGGTGAAAAAGGAATATTTCCAAAATGACTGAGCTAATGAACGTATGTGTGTACGTTCCAGCATAGCTCTCTATCAATATTGATACAAGTATGGCTTACTATCTGGGAAGAAATACTGCGGGGGTAAGAGACCCCTAGCCCCCTAGGGTAGGGGTGAAATGTAAAAAATAACCGAAAACGACCGATATTTGAGCCGAACGCATAGTTTTTGGAGTCACTGCGGTGAACTGTGACACCTGGATGCCGTCTAAGACAAAGTTCACTCCCAATCGGCAGAGTGGGTGAGAACGAGTGAAGAAACGAAAATGTCCAAAGTGACCATTGCTGGCGAGATGTAGTGTTTACAGTGCACTATGTCTTCTGGTATGGGCTATATCAAATTTGTTACTTTCATTGACCTGTCTCAGTCTCATCCTTGGTTTTGCCAATATGAAAGTGACTGATGTATGAGTGATGCTAGTAATACCATTGCTTATGCAGCCAGTCCCTGTTATGAATGGTATGAAGATATCGCTCATAGGGTCGGTTGGTGCATGCATTTCAGGGGGCTCGGCAGACTGATATGTAATAGCAGCGGCTGGCTCGGTGAGGAAAGCAACTGGAAACTACCTCACTCCTCATTTCCCTAGTACGCCTCTTCAGTGACGCCTAGGCTATTTATGACAGCTGATGGCGGAGCTGCAGAGGATCAAACCAGCCTTCGGGCTGAATACCCAACATACAACACACATGTGTATATGTTCTAGCATACCTCTCAACCAAACTTGATAGCCGTATGAATTACCTGGGAGAAATTACTAGAGGGGTACGATTCCGCTAACACCGCTAGCGGCGGTATTGAATTATTAAAAAATACGGAAAGATGGGTGAAATATTAAAATAATAAACGACAAATGTACAGTCCATAGTTTTCGGGGTCCGTGAGGTGAATAGTGACACTACAGATGTCTTTGAAGTCCATATTCGGCAGACATCGGCATGAGGATGAGAAGGGGAGAGAAGGAAAATATCCAAAATTATGGAAATTACGCATGTATGTTTGATTCTTCCAGCATAGCCCTCATACTGCACTGGAACACATATGACGTAGGCCTACTCTCTGAAAAAAATACTGTTGGAGAAAACACCCCTAGCAGTCCTAGGGGAGGAGGTGAAATATCGAAGTTGAATCCATCGTTTACGAGGTCACTGAGTTGAACTGTAACACACTGAATGCTGGTTAAGTCATACTTCAGCCGCAATCAGAATGGAGTTTGAGAACGGGTGAAAATGAATGAAAAAATGACCGAGATTATTGATGTATGTGAGTATGTTCCAGAATAGCTCTGAACGAAACTTAGTATACATATGACCATCAGGAGAAAAGAAAAACCTGTGCAGATGGAAAATCCCAAGCCCCGCTAAGGTTGGGGAATGGGAGGGGATGACATGTAAAAACAATGGAATATAACCTATATTAACGTCGTCCGACTCCTTGGCTGAATGGTTAGCCTAGCGGCCTTCAGTTGAGTGGGTCCTGGGTTTGATCGCCGGCAGGGTAGAGGATTTTAATCACTTCTGATTAATTATCCTGCCTCGGGGACTGGGAGTTTGTGTTTGTCCCAACACTTCTTCATAATCCGGCAACATAATGCACTACCAACCACTATAGGAACACGCAATAGTGATTATATTCCTCCGTATAGGATTGGTGTCAAGAAGGGCACCCGGTCGTAAAACAGAGTCAAATCCACAAGTACGACGCCGTTTATTCCCTCAAACTCACAGATGTGGGAAAAGTGGTAGAAGAACCTATATTAATGTCGAATCCATTGTTTATGCACCGCTGAGATAATTTATTGTTACGCTCTGGATACCGTACCGTTAAAAGTCCACGTTCAGCCTCCATTGAGACGGGGGTCTGAGATGGGCTTAGAAGTAAATAGTTTTTAACCACTTCGCTACGGAAGCATTTTTAAATATCCGAGATTAGCGTTGAATCCACTGTTTTTGGGGTCGCAAGGATGATTGGTGGCAGTCCCATTGACAGTTGAAATCGTGTACATTGTATCTACAGTGCGACGGGTAATACATATAGTTATCAATTACTATATTTTTGACAGGGTCATATACTTTTCAGTCAATTCGAGCTTCCATAACGATAAAGTGTTACTCGAAAATTAAATAATCTAAAATAAATCAAACACAATCATTTCAGTAACTCTAAAATTACACAATAGTTCATAAAATATCAATCAACATTTCAGAAAGGAATGTTATAAAAAATCACTTCACACGTAACTAACTGGTAGGCCTAATACAAATCTTTAAGGTAAATATTCAAACAATAACCGGGCAACGCCGGGTACTACAGCTAGTAAAACCATATTTCAATATTTACAATCCTGAATGTAATTTAGGAAGTGAGAAACGGTGATTTTGAATGGGTTGTCTGTTCCTCATGTACCGGTACCCTATACCCGTAGTATTAAAAGAAGCGTTTTGACAGATAGGGCCGGAGGGAGAAGTATTGCACGGTATTGCCTAATTCCTGCATTGCTTTCTCCTTCCCCCTCCCTTCCGTTTCATTTGTTCGTTCGTCCGTTCAGACCGCTGTGACCTGTTGTACACAACTCGGAAGTGAGAGGTTTGGCAACTCCAAGCAACACGAGCCGGCCAGCAGGCTTATCTCCATGGAAACCGCAGTGGGACCGCCCACGTTTCCATAGCAACCATACCCCCTACTCCCTTCTCTCCAACCAGGCAGGCAGTAAACGGACCTCTCTCTAAGACCTGTCAAAATACATCTTTAAATATAGCGACCATAGATCCAAAATGTGCCAACATCTCTGCAGCTAACGTTTAACCATGATATGTAGATACTTCAGTTGTATGTAAACAGGAATATAAAACCTTAACCCTGGTAGCCTTTTAGTTATTCATATAATAAACATCATAGTGTACAGTGTATATAAACCTGGGACTCACTGCTCGCTTCACTGCGCAGGCATCATTAAGCCGTTGCAGGTAGCGGAATGGGACAATCTTATATCATCATTCTTCAGAAGTAGGCAGTTGGCGTGCATCGTTTGACTGTGTGTGGGCAGTGAGCAAGCATGTCGTCAATTCTGAACTCGTCAAAACAGGTCAAAGGTGCTCTGACTATTTTTCTTTACGTGTTGCGAGGATTGTGCACGAGAGGCTAGTGAAGGAAGAGTGACCCCCACTCACCCTTCAGCCCTGAGCTATCAACTTGTGACTCCATATGTTCGGGATTCTCAAGAAATTTCCGAAGGGTGAAAGTTTCCACAACGTTGAAGAAGTCAAGGCTGCAGTGTTGGAATGGTTTAAGCAGTGGTATCTGAAGCTGTATGTTGCACCAACATTTTCAATGCCTCATTTTTATATGAAAAGCTTACAGAAATAACAATAAACTCTATTGTTAAGTAATGCAGTGCATTCTTATAGAAATTGAAATATATTCGGCAATTAAAACACAGGAAATAAGAAGCTAATTTTACAGAATAACTATACTTATTATTACCTCACTTGAATTGAAAATTTGCCCTCTTGTTTTTCACTTATACAAAATGTTGGTAATATTGTGGATGGACCGGTATAGCGTACCCCTAGTAGCGTGGGAAAGAAATTACTGTTGCGAGAGGAGAGAAAGGAGGCATGAAGTCATTTCTGCAAAGTGGTGCAATCTAGTGTGGGGACATTTGAAGTTGTTTCTCGATAGGGGTTTGCTGGTCTCGTGCAACACCCAGGGTCCGATACAGGTGGACGTGCTATCTGATGCTTCGTACAGGCTTAGGCTTACCGCTTGGGAGTTGCTGTAGGTAAGCAAATCCGCCGAGTTTGAATCCAAGCCGGCAGAGTTTATTGATCCATTACGAAGCATTAGTGGATCGAACGACTAAGGATGGTTGAAACATATTTTAGAATGTATGCTAAATTTATTAAACTAAAAGAACTAGAAGAAAAGACGGCAAGTGGAGTGTAAAATTATTGGGAGATGTGCAACACTACAACAGTACCACACACCGCCCCTGGGTTTAAGCAGCGACCATGATATTTCATTTCGGAAGGTATCCGACTTTTCGTGAAACAATGGCATGTGAAAGCACAGGGTGGATTTTTCTCCTAGGACGCTGGCGACTGTCAATAATTGTTATGGATTAAACACTGCTGGTTTTGTTTGCGTTTATTTCATTGTATTAGTTTATTAATAAATCAACCGCGTGGGTTTCAGTTGACCACCAGCCATACTTCTGTTTACGACTATTTTTTTAGTCTTCGAAGAAAGGGAAGGTGGACCAACATATGGCTACGTATATTCTCTCGACACCAAGCTGTCTGGCGCAATTCGTCATGCAACATTACCTACACGTGATAAATGACTAGCGAAGACGGGAAGATCACCAAATACGGAGTACTTTCACCGCTACCGAACATAGATGTCTTCACTAATCTCCAGAACGAATGACGTGGTGAGATATATTTGCAACCGTAACTTGATGCGCCACATTAACAAGATGATTTTCTTGTCTCTTAAACTTCACAGCTATATTATTATGCTCCTGTGAACTGTGACGTATCGATAGTGTAACCTACCTCACATATTCGTGGTTCATAGGTTTGTTAAAAAACAACTCAGTTCGTGAGATGTTCATATTTCAAATAATTATAAAAGAATGGTCATTTGTAGCGAGACCACGTGTTTCCTCCTCCAACCAACACTCAGTCACCGCTAACGACAGTCCACTCTACCTGGCTGGCAGATTTCCCCGCCCTTGTTCAGAGTAATTTTGCGTAGACACAATAGAAGCGGTTCTCCATCTCGAAATAAGTAAGTATATACGATGAGTAACGCATGGTTGACAGTAATCAGTGGCGATCTGACGAAATGAAGCCTTGCACAGCTATCACCCCGGTCCCAGCACCTATCGGATATACCCCAGCAAACTGCATGAAGTGGGTCGACGGGAGAGAGACGAAAGTCTGGGGTGGTCTGGGCTGCAATATCAGTCTCCGATGCCTTGCTCTCAGAAATACGTGCGACGTTTTTTCTCTCTGCTTTCAAGTTTTGTAAATGGAACAATGTCTCAGATGCTTACATTATAATGTGCTTTAACTTCCATCATTCTCAACCGAAGTTTAGGTAGCCCTCAGTATACGCCACTAGTATGGAGGATATTCCAAGACCTCATTCCAACCCGCATGAAACGCCTTGACCCATAGTGCAACCATCCTATACGGTAAAGCATTCTCGCCACAGGCTTCATGTAATCCTCGATAACATTCTGATGCATTTTTGCCACGGGTAACCTCAATTTTAATCCACGAACTCTGATCAACTTTTGAAAACATGCTTTAGAGCGGTGAAATCGACACTCTTCACTTCAACGCCACACAGCAACAACACTCCCAACTGGATGACTGCCCCCATATCCTATTTGCGCATATCCGATCTCCTGCGAGTGTCTGGACGTTGCCGACGTGATCTCGTAGGTAACGGTCTGGAATACGTTGCCACTACTCTATTTGCAGCCATCGTATGTTGCAAAAGAGTGCTCTCTTTTGCCATACCCTATTGGTCAGTTATCCCCATCTCTTGTGGTCCTCGGCCAGACTTGCTGCACTAAAGAGGTTCAGCCCAGTTGTACTCATGATAATGTTCTACCATCAAATGGGAAGTCTTTCACGATCTCTCTTGCCGGGAACATTGCCAAGAATGATCAGTTTTTCTATGCTGTCATTCACACGTCGCATAGTGTGTTCAAAGGATTGTAACACTCTTTGTTTACATACCTATTGATGGTAATCTGATTCTGAGGTTGAGCTGATTTATAATGCAAACATTGATGCGAAATGCTTGAAAGAAAAGAGTGCCATAAGGAAAAAAAAATACGGTTTGCCAATAGCGAAGGTTTTCTTCTGTGATGGATATGATGAGAACTTGATTCTCCCTGTGTGTATTTTCCACGTGCTGTCTTAGTAGATAAACACGTGTCAAGGTTTTCAACACTCCTAACAACTATTACACAAAACATCGATAATACTTGCGAGCAAGAACTAATGTTAGCTCACAATGGCCTTTAAAACATAAAGATAATAATACATACTTACACTGGTTGAATCCCCGGACTGGTGGAACTAAAATACAATGTAACAATTTTCTAACCGTTCTTCCACATTAGGAAGATGATAAAAATGTGCGATAGTTAGCACTTGCGACATTACTCACGCTAGCGTAGGAACATAAAGGATAATTATTTGTTGTTGGTTTTTGTAGAATGCTATCTGAATGTCGTGTAGCTATATTTCAAATATTACTTCAATAGTTATAGTTTCTTTAATGCCTTCTTTCGGATAGCAACATGACTCAGAAGAATGTCTCACCAAACTATTTGAGGCGTTGCTGCCTCATTATGTAAGTTAGGTAGACTAAATAAAATTCCAATGTTTTTCTGTACACTGTTTCTATTTCGGATTGTATATAGGTCTACAATAGTCGAAAGTGGGGTCGGTTATATTTTGATCTATTTGTTAGTTAGTTATTTTGTTTGTTTGGTAACATTAATGTTAACGTCCCACTAACTACTTTTGACGGATTTCAGAGACGCCGAGGTGCCGGAATTGCGTCCCACGGGAGTTCTTTTACTTGCCAGTAAATCTACCGATACGACACTGGCGTACTGGAGTCAAACAAACAAACAAACAAACAAACAAACAAACGAACAAACAAACAGCCGGGCAGAGTGGCTCAGACGGTTTAGGCGCTGACTTTCTCACCCCAACTTGGCAGGTTCTATCCCAGCTCAGTGCGGTGGTTTTTTAAGGTGCCTTGTGTCGGTAGGTTTACTGGTACGTAAAAGAACTCCAGCGGGACTAAATCCCGGCACCTCGGCGTCTCCGAAAACCGTAATAGTAATTAATGAGACGTAAAAACAAATAACCTACAATTATTATTTATTTTTAAAAGAGGGAATGTACTGAGCGAACTGGCTACGTGGTTTGAGTCATGCAGCTGTGAGCTTGCATTCGGGAGATGGAAGGTTCGTACCAGTTGTCGGCAGCCTTAAAGGAGATTTTGCTTAGTTTGCCATTTCATTTTTTATTTAATTCGTTTACCCTCCGGGGTTGGTTTTTCCCCGGGCTCAGCGATCTCTGCCGCCTCAAGGGCAGTGTCCGGGAGCGTGAGGTGTTGGGTCGGGGATACAATTGGGAGGGAGGATCAGCTCCTCTCCGATGTGGCCTCACCTGCTATGCTAAACAGTGTCGTTGTGGGGGATGGGAAGATTGGAAGGCTAGGTAAGGAAGAGGGAAGGAAGCGACCGTGGCATTAAGTTAGATACCATCCCGGCATTTGACTGGAGAAGGAGTGGGAAACCACTTCGAGTATGGTTGAGGTGGAATTCGAACCCCCTCTATTCAACCGACTTCCCGAGGCGGAGTGGACACGTTAGAGATCACTATCATAGTCCGCCTCTTTGTCTGAATGGTTAGTTCAGTGGCCTTTGGTTCCAAAGGATTCGGCATTGATTCCCGGTCGGGTCGGGGATTTTAATCTTAAATGTTCCCTAATGGCTTTTGCTTGGGAGACTGGGTGTTTGTGCTGTTCCCAATACTCCTGCAATTCATAAACCACACACAAGTCTATCCACCACCACAGTAACACCTAATTTCGCATACACGACAGATGCCGCCCACCTTTGTAGGAGTGTCTGCCGTACAAGGACTGCACTAGGCTAACATAGCCGCACGAAATTATTGTTAATAACTAAAAAACCGGGCGAGTTGGCCGTGCGCGTAGAGGCGCGCGGCTGTGAGCTTGCATCCGGGAGATAGGTTCGAATCCCACTGTCGGCAGCCCTGTAGATGGTTTTCCGTGGTTTCCCATTTTCACGCCAGGCAAATGCTGGGGCTGTACCTTAATTAAGGCCACGGCCGCTTCCTTCCCCTTCCTAGGCCTTTCCTATCCCATCGTCGCCATAAGACCTATCTGAGTCGGTGCGACGTAAAGCCCGTAAAAAAAAAAAAAAAAAAAAAAGGTTTCTTATTGAATTCGTAACGTTTTATTTCAGTTCCTCCAATGTGTGAGAATCTGTTCAATACATATTTCCTGTCAGTTTACCCCACAAGTAAAAATCACTCACTGTTAGATCTGGAGAACGAGGGTAAAATATACCAGCACTGATCACTCTGTCTGCAAACACTTCCGGAATTGTAAGAAGGGAGTCTTCTGCTGATTTTCTGCACACCAACAGCGAGAGTTATGAGATGACTGTTCACACGACCATTAAGATGAAACCAGAACTTTTACATACGAAAATAGGGTGTTGCAATGATAACTGTCTCACCCTGCTAACAGCTGAGATTCAGACTGGCGACTGATGCTTACCATATCGAACATGAGCGAGATAGTTTGCCTTTGCTTTCCTCACTTGGCTAGAAAGTGCTATTGTAGCACGACCAGCCCCATGAGTAACACCTTTTATAACGTTCAGACGCATTACTCGTGCTCTGAATGTCATTATTCAGCACCACCCACACTGCAGCAGCTTCCATACTGTCACAGCCGTGGATGAGACTGAGACTTCATTTTGCTCTGCCATGTGCCGAGACAAATAAAAAAATACTGCATCCATCAAGAAATGGCAGTAGGCAAAGGCAGATGATGATAGCGTTCATGTAAAATATTTAAAGATTACTAGCCTGATGTTTGTTCCAAATCTTACTGAGACTAGGTCTACCTACCTAATACCAAGTCTGACTGGAGATTTATTCATATCACTTTGCATTCGGGAGATAATGGGTTCGAACCACACTGTCGGCACTGTTTTCCGTGGTTTCCCATTTTCACACCAGGAAAATGCTGGAGCTGTACCTTACTTAAGCCGCCATGGTCGCTTGCTTCCCACCCGTAGCTCTTACCTATCCCATCATCGCCACAAACCTATCTGTATCGGTGCGACGTAGGCTGAAGCAAATTTTTTAAAACGTATTCTTCTATATGATTTTTCTTCTGACTCCCTCTTAGGATCAGTGGTAGAGTGTCGATCTCCAGATCCCAAGATAGGGGGGGGGGTTCAAACCCGACAGAGTTAGTCGCATTTTTTAAGTCCATTCGACACTCCATGTCGTACGATGTCAGCATCTAAAGGTCTGTGGTGTCACATTTAGTGTTCACCCTACAAAATCAATTAAATACCAGCCATAAAAGCCCAAGAGAGATTCGGTTTACTTTGCGATCTAGTAGGCCTAGAGTAAAACGGAACGTCGAAATTTACGAGCAGGCAGCCAGATGGCGTCAGCTTAAAATGCCTGCACACGGTAGCCGATGCCATACCATTATTATTATTATTATTATTATTATTATTATTATTATTATTATTATTATTATTATTATTATCATCATCATCATCATCATCATCATCATCCGTCCGTTCGCTCTACTGGACCGATTTGCTTCGTTTTTGTTTTATTCTCTCCGGAATTACCTGCCAGTGAATCATGAGGCATTGATAGCTCTCTAAGTTCAGCTAACTTTGAGTAATCATAAAATCAAATCATTAAATGATCATTCCAATAATTACAGGCGAAGGCTTACCCTAACCCGCAATACATTCTGTACCAACGGCGCCCATACCCGGGGGCAAGGTGGGCCGCACCCCCCCCCCCCCCCCAGCTCTCAGGGAAAGGCAAAAATCTAGTCTAGTCAGGTGTTTTCCTTTCAAGAAAGTGATGTAAAAGTCAGTATTACGTAGAAGCGGTAGTACCGTTCCCCACCAACAGGCAGGGAACACCGTGGGTTATTCTACCACAGAACACAAGTCGCAATTTATCTTCCAAAATATTAAAAATACTACGTACCCCCAAGTCTGCCCCCGCCCCCCCTACAAACTGGCATATGGGCGCTGATGTTCTGTACTTAGCAGGTTGTTAAGCGACTAATACTTTAATTAATATTCTGATATACCGTACGTGATTTGCTTAGTAATGTCATTGCATGCAGCCATGTTTGAATTCTACCTGTCAAGTCAGAGAGTATACACTTCCTCTGATCATGGAAGAACACTATTCCCTGCTAGACACTCGATTCTCTAACCTTTACCAATTTCCAAATATACTCAACAGATGGCAGAGCATCCTAATAATTTACATGCTGCTAATAAAGAAAAAAAGTCTACGCACGAACAGACCCCATCATGACATAAGCCGTAGACATTATCTGGGAACACCTATCGAACGATAACCTAGCTACACTAGAAAGAGTGAAGGCCATGTATCTTAAAAAGGTTCTCTGCCTGGCAAAATTGTCTCCTTCGAAACTAAGGCTCCTATTACACTAGGCCGCCAGGCGGCGCCACCAGCTGCGCCACCGGTGACTCCGTTGGCGACACGTGCAGGGCAGCCGGTGGCGCCGCCAATAACTCGTTCGGTCCTACCTCGGCCGCCTTGATGTGTGGCTCAATTAGCTTCCTACGATAGTTCGGTAGTTCTCGCAGGCAGAGAAGTCTGGTCTCTGTTTTTCTCTTTCTCTGCGCATTGTTTTATTTACGCGAGTCCGATGGAACAGCATCCTATGCAACAGAAATAAATGCCTTCGCCAGGATTCGTGAACCAACAACAACAAATTCATTTCTTCCAGGCTCAATTTCAACAACGCCAAAATGCTAACATGTCCTTAAAAATTTCCTCCATCTGCAGACCCTTCAGTCTAATCAAATGAAGATTCAGATATTCAAAACATTGAACCTTTGCTGTTCAATGTGTAGTATAACTTACTGTACACACAAACACTCAACATAAACATGTAAAACAATTTGTCTTTTTTATTAGTCTACATTTTGGATATAAATGATATTACTTTTAGTCACACTTTGGATCAATATCCTTTAGACAGAATAGGATAAGTTTGGTATTAACATACAAAATTGCATTCAGTAATATTAATAATAATAATAATGTTATTTGTTTTACGTCCCACTAACTACTTTCTAAGGTCTTCGGAGACGCCCGTAATATTAATGAAAGAGGAATAGAAGTATATCTTCAATAAGAAATATTGCACTAAAATATTGATATTCTGTTAATTTTTACTGTTTCCAAACTAGTTAATATTTCCGAATGCAATGAAGTTAATAACTTAAAATACAATTTATTGCTTTACTGACTTCAAAGTAACTACAAGCTTTTCTTCTGGTGTGATGCACTTTCTCATTTTGGTATCTTCCCCGGTAATATCAACCTTTATCAACGACAATAATTCAAAGAAAGGCGATTTAGACATTCTTAAGTAATTAAAAATGTATTGTCGTCTGAACACAGTTTATAAAATGGAGTATAGTACAACCCTTTAGATTCCATTAACGAGAGCATAGGGTATACATGCATCTTTCTCTCCCCTCGCCTTCTCTTCTTCATCAGAAGTACAAGGAGGAGCATATACGCATATTTGTTGTCCGACATTTTCTCTCATCACTATTGCACAGTAGACTGACCACGTGGTGGTGAAACCGAGTGGTGGCGCGACTGGTTGCGCCACCTGGCTGCTCAGTGTAATAGGCTCGGCATGATACAATGCCCCGCCACGACTCTCCGCCACCCGTGGCTGCCAACGCGGTCGCGGGGCATGGCAACCAGACAGCAGCCAGTTTGTGGCGACGCCACCGGCTGCCCTAATCTAATAAGCTCCATAACAGCCAATGCCCAATGACGAGCAGCGCCACCTGGCGGCCTAGTGTAATAGGAGCCTAACCTATGAGCTCACAAGCTGTCCGTCTGTTAGGTCATCAACTCAGAGGCTGGTTGGATCTTCAAATAGCACCACCAAAGGTTATGCGGTTATAAGGAAACCTCAAAAACCAATGGCAGCACCAACATGAGGCGTACTAGGCAAGATGAGGAGTGAGGTAGTTTGCCATTGCTTTCTTTACTGGGTCAGAAAGTAGGCCTACTATTGCAGCACGGCTGACCCTATGAGCAGCACCTTTCATAACACTCAGATGCACTAGTCATGCTCCGAATGTCATTACTCAGCACTACCCATACTCTAGCAACTTCCATATTGTCACAGCCATGGATGTTGACTGGGACTTCGGCGGAAGCTACACTTTACTCTGGCCTGTGCCAAGAGATGAATGCAAAAGTACTGTATCCATCAAGAAATGACAGCAGGCAGAGCTCACAAGATAACCGTTCTATATAGAAGAATTGGGATTAAAAATACCATTGTCTTCTACGCCACAATACCAAGATTTCCATCAAGAACTGCAGGTTAAAACAGCGAGTATATGGATAGATTTTTACCAAACAGACGGCATGATGACGTCAGATTCTGACTACGAACTGCAGCATGTCATAACGCGCTTCTTGTTAAATGTTCATAAAACCAATGAAAAGGGCAGGCAAAACAATATGACCACGAAAGGGATATCAAGACGTGTTATCTGACCTATTTATACCACATGCTGCGGAACAGCACGGGTCCTCGAATTTTTATTATTATTATTAGGCTATTATTATTATTATTATTATTATTATTATTATTATTATTATTATTATTATTATTATTATTATTATCATCACCGTGACCCCATGCAGTCTTTTTTGCGAGGACAGGCTGCGGGGAAGCGTCAAGAATAACGTCAACATGATGTAACTTTGTTTTCTGGGAATTCAGAGGAGTGACAGTGTGTCGGCACTGAGGTACCGTAATGGTGAGAATTCTTCACACCTGTACGAGCTGAGTTAACGGAGTCTCTCTGTGAGATGACCGCTCTCAATTAACGTGGAAATTAAGCCAAGAAAACTTCAGGATGAAGATGACGGCCTTTCTTGAGAGAAACAGGTAGGCTTACTGAAATGGCTCGTTACAGTTTGGTTTAAAATGATCAAAAATGAAACTGAAATTGATAACTTTTCATGTATTTGTATCATTCCATAAAGATAGATATGGGTACAAAACCTGACCGAGCGAGCTGGCCGTGCGGTTAAAGGCGCGAGCGGCTGTGAGGTTGCGTTCCGGAGATAGTGGGTTCCAGCCTCACTGTCGGCAGCCCTGTAGACGGTTTTCCCTGGTTTCCTATTTTCACACCAGGCAAGAATTAATTTAGGCCACAGACGGTTCCTTCCCACTCCTAGCCCTTTCCTATCCCATTATCGTCATAAGACCTGTGTCGGTGCGACTTAAAGAAAATGATTAAAAACAGTACAAACCTTCCATATGTCACTCAGTCATGGCCATCCATCAGTAGCCTACTTCATATCACAGCCTGCACGTTTGAGTCACATTGCGTTACACATTTGCTATCGCTAATTTCGTGACGCGAATTTTCAGATGACCTCCGGCCGTAAGACATATTTATATAAAAAATTGAAAGAATTTTTCAAATCAACAAACGCATCACCGGAAATGCTATTTTGCTTTACGTCGCACCGACACAGATAGGTCTTATGGCGACGAAGGGATAGGAAAGGCCTAGGAATGGGAAGGGAGTGGCCGTGGCCTTAATTAAGGTACAGCCCCAGCATTTGCCTGGTGTGAAAATGGGAAACCACGGAAAACTACCTTCAGGGCTGCCAACAGTGGGGTTCGAACCCACTATATCCTGGATGCGAGCTCACAGCTGTGCGCCCCTAACCACATGGCCAACTCGCCTGCTCACTGGAAATGTATTTTACTGCTATGAGTATAACTTTTTATCTCTTTCTATGACGAACTTACTGCTATAACTTTTTATCTCTTCCTATGACGACATTATATGTTTACATTGTAGCCTCTGTGGCTCAGGCGGCAGTGAGCCGGCCTCTTATCGCTGGGTACCGAAGTTCAAATCCCGGTCAGTCGATGCGAGATTTGTGCTGGACAAAGCGGAGGTGGGCCATGTTTTTCTCCGAGTACTCCAGTTTTCCCTATTAGGGCCTATCTTTCCTTCCAGCAACACTCTCCAGTATCATTTCATATGTCGGTCATTAATCATTGCCCCAGAGGAGTGCGACAAGCTTCGGCAGCCGACACTTTTCCTCTCCTCGCCACTGGATGGGGCTTCATTCCATTCCTGCTCCGGTTGAAACTGAAAACAAGCTGTGGATTTTCATTTTTCATATGTTACATTGTTTATAGTAATTTGGAAAGTAGAATTTTAAAATAATGTAGTTACTTACCGGTCTCAACTTCTACGTGCATACAGACTAACCACCAGAAACCCTTTACGGTCCATGTGAAACAATGACCTAGACACCAGATGGCTACACTGCGTTATACGGGAGTCAATACATCTATCGATTGGTTCTTGAATGATATCGATTCTTTCATGGATAGCATCGACTACGACTATTTGAATTGCGCGACTTGCACTGAGAATATGATGTTCATCTTCAGATTATTTAAATAAAAATAAAGACATTGAATATAGCATAAAAAGTAAAATATTGTACGTTAAAAGTGCCAACGTGTTTCAAGTACGATATTAATTTCGAATTATTATTATTATTATTATTATTATTATTATTATTATTATTATTACTGGTACAGAAAGATGGGAACATTGACAAGAGGATACTCGCAATGAGAATAAGGCTAAGTTAGGAATTAACTCGGTGGATGATGATGTAGACCTAAGCGTAAACCGGCTACCTTGATAGGGTCCTAAGAGGCCAATAGTGGAAGATAGGTTACCGAGGAGAATAATAGACTCAAGCATGGAGGGTGAGAAAAGAGAGGAAGAACAAGGTGACGTCAGTTAAACTCAATTAATGATTTAAAGTCTGACTCGTTGGCTGAACGGTCAGCGTACTGGCCATCGGTTCAGAGGGTCCCGGGTTCGATTCCCGGCCGGGTCGGTGATGTTAACCTTAATTGGTTAATTCCAATGGCACGGGGGCTGGGTGTATGTGTTGTCTTCATCATCATTTCATCCTCATCACGACGCGCAGGTCGCCTACGGACGTCAAATAGAAAGACCTGCACCTGGCGAGCCGAACCCGTCCTGGGATATCCCGGCACTAAAAGCCATACGACATTTCATTTCATTTTCAACGATTTAAAGATAAGAGGTCTGGAATTAGACGAGGTCACAAAAGTGCAATAGTTACAAGTACAATATAGGATTGCGAAGGAGCATTGTTATTAAAAGAGGCTTGTAGACTAAACGCTGGAAATCATAACAGTCTATAATGAAGGTGTGTGTGTGTGTGTGTTTTTTTTTGTTGTACTCTTGTTACTATTATTATTAATAACTCAATAACTGTATTGGTTTTACGCGCTACTAATTTTACGATTTTCGAAGACGCTGAGGCGCTTGAATTTTGTCTCGCAGAAGTAAAAATACCGTCATGGGGATGACGTTTTTGAGTAGTTTCCATTCAAATGTTATTATTAAAAAACTAAGTTCAACTATTCGTTCCGTAAAGGATAATTCTACACCCGGGGTACTTACATAAGTGTATTTGCGCCACCTTTGCAATAATTAGCAAAAAGTTTCAATTTTTGTATTTATGTTCGGAAACGGCTAATATCTGTTGTAATATTATGTTCTAACTCTGAGACATCCTGACGTAATTTAACCATGTAGTTCGTCAACACATACCACATTTTACAACATATTTTGATGCTAAGTTAGCTTATTGCATTTGATATTTTTTCAATTTTCGCAGTAATCATCCAGCTACTACAAGACACTTTTTTTTTTTTGCATATCGTCAATAATTTTATGAAAATATAAGTCTTCTTACACCGCTGAAGACCGTTTTACAACCAGAGTTTGTATTTTCATGTCGCAAAGAATGTTTTATCACGACACGTAACTCAAGCATGAAGAACATGATGCATTTTAAAAAATCAAGTTTATTCTCTGCTGTCCCCTTCTGTCCTTTCATAAGACATTCCGTTCATCTCCGGGAAGGTAGCCGACCATACTGCAGAGAACGAAGTGGGTCGGTCCGGCTCGGCACGGCACGGAGGTCTGTATGCCGTCGTCATGACAACCGCCACCATGCACACTATCCGCCCGCTCGCTCCACAGGCTTCTCGCGCATTCGCATGCAACCGCTTGCTTTGAGATGGCGATACACATTCTCACCCACAAGGTTATTGGCCTCCTTCCTTCTGGTGTCAGCTGTAGGGCCAAACATTACGAGAACCTAGACTTTCATTATTATATTTATTTATTTATTTATTTATTTATTTATTTATTTATTTATTTATTTATTTATTTATTGGCATAGACTGTCTAGCGTTTGCTGATGATATGGCACTAATTGCCAAAGACATCTCCGGTGCACAGAAACATATTAGTATAGCCTACTGGAAGAACAAGCAGCGAAAATATTACTTACAATCTCATATGAAAAAACTAAATTTATGACAAATGTCAAGAAAGCTCCACCTGAACTTACCATTGATATGAATAAAATTGTAAGAGGAATTTAAGTACTTAGGTGAATGGATCACTGAAAAAATAGATCAATAGCTTCAAGAATTCAGAATATGAAAATTGCTTTTCAACACACACAGAATGTTTACAGTAGAGCAAGAAAGTGCTTGTCCTGGAATAGTAAAAACCTGAAGCTCTTTATGCTCAATGTCCGGTTCCATGGCTAAATGGTTAGCGTGCTGGCCATTGGTCCAGTGGGTCCCGGGTTCAATTTCCGGCCGGGTTGCGGATTTTACATTCATTGGTTAATTCCAATGGCTCGGGGCTGGGTGTTTGTGCTGTCCTCAACATCCCTGCAACTCACACACCACACATAACAGCATCCTCCGCCACAATAACACGCAGTTACCTACACATGGCAGATGCCGCCCACATTCATCAGAGGGTCTGCCTTACAAGAACTGCACCCGGCTAGAAATGATGATGATGATGCTTGTTGTTTAAAGGGGCCTAACATCGAAGGTCATCGGCCCCTCCGGCTAGAAATAGCCACACGAAATTATATTATTTATGCTTAATTTATATCATAGAAACTTAAAGGAACAATTAGAGATTAAAGAAAGGAAAGCCGGGCGAGTTGGCCGTGCGGTTAGGAGCACGCAGCTGTGAGCTGGCATCCGGGAGATAGTGGGTTCGAATCCGACTGTCGGCAGCCTTGAAGATGGTTTTCCGTGGTTTCCCATTTTCACACCAGGCAAATGCTGGGGATGTACCTTAATTAAGGCCAAGGTCGTTTCCTTCCAACTCCTGGCCCTTTCCTATCCCATCGTCGCCATAAGACCTATCTGTGTCGGTGCGACGTAAAGCCGCTAGCAAAAAAGAAAAAGAAAAAGGAAATTCATGAGAAAAATCTTTCGGCCCAGAATTAAAAAAATGGAATGGGCCCTATATTACCCCAAACCCAAATCGGAAATATATTTAAAAGTATCTAAACTTAGTGATACAATGAGACCACGACAAATTCAATTCTTAAGCCATTTAGAAAGAATGAATAACACCAGACTTTCTTATCGAATACACAGCCTTCTGCAAATCAAAATGGCATAAGCAAGTAGAGAAAGAGCTCACTGAATTAGAATCACCAAATCTGCAGGATAGAAATATAGTCAGGAGAATTGTTCACACAAGGGAATTTGAAGAAGATGAGAAGAAACCAGTACGACGTACCTGGTCGGAGAAACAGAAATTTAAAAAATCGAAGAAAATGAAGAACTATTGGGCAGGGAGGAAAGCTCAACAAATGTTGATTTCGCATGGTCCTAAGTGACCCCATTCGCGCATCAGCAGATTATTATTATTATTATTATTATTATTATTATTATTATTATTATTATTATTATTAGGGTATACTATTTCTGACATCGTTTTGTGCCCAACTGAGGGACACGATTGAACTTATTTTGCTGATGTGTTTGCCTTCTTCCCTTCTTCTTTTCCAAAACCACTCCAACCTCTCGCTGAATATTTTGCAAGATGATAATAATAATAAGAAGAAGAAGAAGAAATAGAAAATCTGCAGTGAGTCCGCCCACGTTTCCAGTGCAACCATATCCCTTACTCTCTTCCGTCCACCCAGGCAGGCAGTAACTTGACCTCCCTTTAGGATCTGTCAGAACACATCTTTCAGTATTACGACTATAGATACATTTATCCTTCCTCTTTACAATGAGACAATGAATATTTTTGTCGCATGTGTTTTCTAGAAATTATTGAGATGTTAACGCTTGCGTGATTTTGTTACGCTCGCCATCCCCAAGTATGATTCCTACGTCAAGAACAGCAAGAAATGTATAAATCCCCTGTCAGTAACATGCATTCGTAACAGTTTACTGGAGGAAGTGAGGAAAATGTAGCCGCCAGCGTCCCAAGGGATAGAACATTCAACTTTCCTTCGTCTTCTTATGGTGCATAGTTTGGCACACATGCTCTTACAGAAGACCATCCATAGTGGGTGGCATAAAACCTTAAAGTACTGTGTCACATTGGGAGAGGTTTCTCAGGCAGGACTATTTTCACTTTGCCCGTGAGAATGGGTTGGCAGGCTTGTTGATGGTAATCCCCTGAAGCCATTGTAGTAGCAGCAAGCAGACAGCGACATGAAGAATGTGACTGGAAGATCTCAGCACTATACAATAGACGAGTAGAGATTAATTCCTATCAAATATCAGGTCTACTTACACCAGACTGGCGACGTGTGTGGTCCCACACACTCGTATTTCATACTTGACAGCGACGAGCTCTGGTTCGAAACCCGCCCACTCTAATTGTTCTTAATCACCTCATTCAGATTTTGCATACAAGTCATACGAGTACTTAAGCAGACACCGCTTCTAGAAAAGAAAAGAAGGTAGAGGGTTAAACCTCAAGGTAAGTAAAAGAGTTGTTCATGCGCACACCATTCAGATATGGTTTATTGTCATTTTCATAATAATAATAATAATAATAATAATAATAATAATAATAATAATAATAATAATAATAATAATAAAACCGGGCTGAGTGGCTCAGACGGTTGAGGCGCTGACCTTCCGACCAAAACTTGGCAAGTTCGATCCTAGCTTAGTGCGGTGGTCGATGTCGTGTCGGTAGATTTACTGGCTCTTAAAATAAATCCTGTGGGGCTAAATTCCGGCACCTCGGTGTCTCCGAAAACCATAAAACTAGTTAGTGGGACGTAAAGCAAATAACATTATTTATTATTATTATTATTATTAATAATAGTCTTACCTGTACATCAACAAGAAGAATAGGCCTACAGTACAGCTAATACTTACTTTTAGATACTTGTCCTTGACGACCTCGTAGATAGCTTTGAAAATTTCAGGAATTATCTTTCCCAGAGCTTGAAGAGAAATTCCCGCTGAAAACTTCAAATCTTCCATACAACTTCCCGTAGCCAAGTACCCAGGTGTAGCTACTTACTGTGCTTCTACAATGATCGCTTTTCTCATATGCCTATCTTGCTTTGTGATCAATGGCGGAACCATTTTTAATAAATGTCTGTATTTCATATCTGGCACAGCCTCCGTCACTCAGGCGGCAGCGCGTCGGCCTCTCACCGCTATGTTCCGTGGTTCATATCTCGGTCACTCTATATGAGATTTGTGCTGGACAAAGCGGAGGCGGGACAGGTTTTTCTCCGGGTACTCCGATTTTCTCTGTCATCTTTCATTCCAGCAATATCATTTCATCTGTCAGTCATTAATCATTGCCCTAGAGGAGTGCGAGAGGCTTCGGCAGCCGGCACAATTTCTTATCCTCGCCGCAAGATGGGGGCTTCATTCATCCATCCCTGACCCGGACACTGACTAGAAAACAGGTTGTAAGTTTTCATTTTCATTTCATATCTGGCATTCGCAGAAAATTTTGAGTCTTTTTCACCTGTACCTTTGAGCATGTTTAAAAGACTCATATGAGGCAACTTGTCTCTTTTCAGTATCCAGTCCTTATACCATGCACTGCTTTTCTTCCTCTTCATAAAACAACTCATCTATAGTCAAGCACAATAACAGCAGCCGCAAATTTCGAAACGCTCCTTTCCACGAGAGGTGTGAAAAGAGTTCTTCGTGCTGGATGAATGTGTGTGTAGCGTAACAATGGAACCTAAGGATAGACCTAAGGGGTGTGGACTTAAACGAGGCCACAGAGCGAGTTCCGAATAGATGATTTTGGAGGGGCTTAGTTAATTCACAAAAGCTTGCAGACCGAGCGCTTAAAGGTACAACAATCTAACTTATAATGAAGATGTACGTAGGCTATATGTGAATAATAATAATAATAATAAACGTGAGGCTTAGGTTATATACCGTGTGCAGTCATTTTCATTTGATTTCATTTAGGCTGCCCACCCATCAATTTCGATCTTCCATTCTACACTATCAGGTGGCAGAGTTAACCACATAATTATTGGGCGATCTGTGAGTGACTTTTTATTTTTTTAATTTTGGCAAACATCAGATGTGTTACCAGAGATCTTTTACATGCCTACATCGTACAACATGGAGTGTCGAATGAACTTTGTTCCGTCCTTCAAAAATCCGACTGCCTCTACCTAGTTCAAACCCATGATCTTGGCATCCAGAGGCCGATACTCTGACACAGAAGCAACTGTCCGGCTGCTGGTGGAATATAAATCATGTTTATTTAATCGCCTTGAACTACCTATATGTTATTGGTTTTACGTCCTCTTAAATACCTGTTTATGGTTTTTGAAGGCGCCGAGGTGCCGGAATTTTGTCTACCGACACGAGACTGACGTATTTGAAGACCTTCATATACCACCGTAGTGAGCCAGGATCGAACCTGTTAAGCTGGGCACCACCGTCAGCTACCCAGCCTGGCTCTTGAACTTCCTGTGTCTAAAGTTCTATACACCGTGTATTTTGCTTGAAGGTAGTATAAGTGCAATAGAAGGGTCTGCTGAAGGCAATTATTTAGTTTTTGTGATATTATAACACACGCGTTCTCCCAGGAAGCGTCATGCGGCGACACACATGGACAGCCGCTAACGGACCTAATTATGATGTGTGACAATGACCAACGTGTATGATTCATGACCACAGGTAAGTGATATCATTAGACAACGAGGATAGATTTTCACAGGATGCTTCAGTAATAAATTTATTATACTCCTCTGTCATACACACATATATATGAGTTATATGAGTTTTTAAACTATTTCCAACAGCACATGGTCACTCATAAATGTTTTGTCCTTTGTTCTTCTTATTTTTCTTCTTCTTCTTCTTCTTCTAATGCCATCTTGGCACAGAAGGTTGTCGGTCGTCATGGAGTAATCCTTCATATTTTGTTCGTCGTTTCAAAGTTGCACTACCGTGGAAGTCAATCCATTGTTGGAAATACCGCGCCCAAGATAATCTTCTCATCCCATGTCCACGTTGCTCTTCTATCTTTCTTCCTACGATCACTTGTTTTAGGCGAAATTTCATAAGGACTGTCGTTCGAAGTTTCGGACGTCGATTCGGAATTGATACAGAATTTTATCCAGCTTGTTGGTAATGCCAAGTATGTACAGGAGTTGTATATCTGTAAAATATCCATAATATTTACTGCGACTTTCACCGGTATAAATGTTGGTATTATTATTCATTTCTGTGAATCTGTCTTTAGACAGGTATCAACTGACATTCTCCATGATTCCCTGTCCTTAGTATCTTGTTTCAATTGTTCATACCTTCTACCTCACTTGACATTTGTTAACATTCCAAACCTTTCTCTTACTCCATCTATTTTTCCCTCCATCACCCTCTGTTGAAGACAATTTCTACGTAGTATGTGATCCAACCAGTACATTTTCCTCTTCCTTATCGTTTTCATCAGGTGTCACTTCTCTCCTTCTCTTCTTAGCACTTCATTATTTCTCATTTTTTTATGTCCACTTCACTTTTGCTATTCTTCTCCATAACCATATTTCAATATTGTTTTACTACTACTATTACTACATTGCGGCCGTCGGTTCAAAGTGTCCTTGGTTCGATTTTCGGCCGGTTCGGGGATTTTAGTCACGCCTGGCTAGGGGATTGGGTGGTTTGTGTTACTCTCAATAAATTTCTCACTTTCGCATTGGCCTATACACACTACAAAGGTATGAAATAGTGAATGAATCCCTCGAACAGGGTTGGCATCGGCTGTCTAAGGGTACGTGGCCGTAAAACGGGGCTAGGTTCTCATGGACGACACAGCTCGCATCCACGATCCCACGAGGGTGTGGAAAAGTGGCAGAAGGAAAACTGTGGTGTAGTACTATAAGCATGTTATTATTATTATTATTATTATTATTATTATTATTATTATTATTATTATTATTATTATTATTATTATCATCATCATCATTATTATTATTATTATTGTTTATAATCTAGATATGCTCCGGGCATTACACCCTAATTTGTGTACGACGTTGGAGTGCTTTTCATAGACATAAAATGCGATTCTGTGTTGGCTGTGTCGTTATGTAATCGGAAACGATTCCCAAGAATGTGTTTAAAATAAACTAGTCTTCATTTTGCTAAGGCAACAGAAGCCGTTTTACAGCGCTTGTAAAAGAGATCTGCTCATTCTCGGAATTCTTTGCCTTGAACGTTACGTTCCACAAGCGGAAGGATCGTTTTTAAAAGCTAACTTCTCTTTTAACAGCAGATCTTTTATTGCCGTAGAGGACATTTTTCTACTCTGGAAGCTGAGGCAGTTTCACATGTTGGTCCTGCTCTCTTTTCCTTTCTTGCAGTAGCTCCCAGTATGGCAGGTTAGTATGCACCCAGCTCAGCCGAAGGATGGTAACTAAATTCGTCAACTTTACATGAAAACGTGACAGATTCCGAATGAATAAGGATCTCTGTCTATCGTACGGCTTTTAGTGCGGGGAGTGTCCGAGGACATGTTCGGCTCGCCTGCTGCAGGACTTTCTATTTGACACCCATGGGTGGCTTGCGTGTCTGGGTGTGGGATGATTATGATAATGAGGAAGGGAGAGGTTGAAACCCGATGTCGACATGTAGCCTACTCCTGTCGAATAAGCCCAAGGGGTCTGCTCAAAACTTTACGTCCCCGCTCGACGAACGAATCACCAACAGCGTCATATGACCTCACTCCATATGAATGCCCGGCTCCGTGGCTAAATGGTTAGCGTGCTGGCCTTTGGTCACAGGGGTCCCGGGTTCGATTCCCGGCAGGGTCGGGAATTTTAATCATCATTGGTTAATTTCGCTGGCACGGGGGCTGGGTCGCCTACGGGCGTCAAATCAAAAGACCTGCACCTGGCGAGCAGAACATGTCCTCGGTCACTCCCAACACTAAAAGTCATACGCTATTTCATGTTTTCCATATGAACAATGCGGAGAGGCTTGGAATTACATTCTGGCTTTAGGCACGCAATCTATTGATTAAAAGTTGTATACCACCACCTCTCCTACGCTGCCGGCCAATATTCTTTTTCTTCTTCTCCTTCTTTACTGCCGCATTTCCCCACAACTTGTGGAATCGCGCATGTGGACTTGGCCCTGTTTTATGGCAGGATGCCCTTCCTGAAGCCAACCCGATATGAAGGAATGTAATCGCTATTGCGTGTCCCTGTGGTGGGTGGTAGTGTGTTGTGTTGTGTGAGTACGAAGACGAGAGTGTTAGGACAAACACAAACAAACAAACAAACAAACAAACAACCAGTCCTCGAACCAGAATAACTAATCACACACTATTAAACTACCTGACTCGGCCGGGAATCGAACCCGGGACCATCTGAACCGAAGACCTCAACGCTCGGACTGCCGGCCAACATTCTGATGGTGAAATTGTTTTTCGATCAACGGGACTCGAACCGGCTAACCACGGAGTCAGGCCATATAGACTTGACGTCTTAAAGACCGTGGCCACGAGGTGGGCATGAGTGAGGAAATACTCTGGGGGAAAATACGTACTGTTACAGACCGCACAGCTCAACAACGTTAGCTTCAGAATTTATCTAGAGAGAATCTGGAACTCGAATCGTATTTATTTTTACTATTTATCTCATGGCTCCAGTGACCAATCTGGTGTAAGAATGTCAGGATCTTCAACCAGTCAACAGCTGTCCATCGTTTTCGTTTTTATCACTTCGTGTTATGGCTTCTGCTTCATCAGAAACAACATTATAGCATCTTTCCTCTTATATCGTGCTTCAGTTTCATTCGGCAATACGTTTGCCTAACTGTTAATCGACCGAGCTCTATAGCTGCAGTCGCTTAAGTGCGGCCAGTATCCAGTATTCGGGAGATAGTAGGTTCGAACCCCACTGTCGGCAGCCCTGAAAATGGTTTTCCGTGGTTTCCCATTTTCACACCAGGCAAATGCTGGGGCTGTACCTTAATTAAGGCCATGGCCGCTTCCTTCCAACTCCTAGCCCTTTCCCATCCCATCGTCGCCATAAGACATATCTGTGTCGGTGCGACGTAAAGCAACTAGCAAAAAAAAAAAAAAAAAAAAAAAAAACAACTGTTAATCGGATGAACGCGGTCTAGGTGTAGCGTGCCTGTTGGGTTTGATTTCCGGCCAGGTCAGGATTTTTACCTGGACCTGAGGGTTGGTTTGAGGTCTAATCAGCCTACACTATTCTTGGTTTCCTAGACCGGGGACCCTATCCCACCGTCAGATAGCTCCTTAATTGTAATCACGTAGACTGAGTAGACCTAGAAGCAGCCCTCAGATCAAGGTAAAATTCCCCGACCTGGCAGGGAATCGAACCCGGGGCCTCTGGGTAAGAGACAGGCACACTACCTTTACAATGCGGGGCCGGCATTGAAAAATAATTCCTACCAAACGTAAAATACCGTTCACTGACTTGAGGTCAGTTGATCTTATTCCGATGAAAACAGATGATGTCTCAAAATGAGGATAGACCTCTTGAGAGCTTTTAGCCTCCAGTCCACGAGTTCCTCATCCCGAAGACTCATGTTTTTTTTTTTTTTTTTGTTTTTTTTGTGATCGTCCTCATGGCACCAATTTTAAGACCCGTCGCCTGTATATCCTCCAGCTGGTATGTTTCTGTTTAGTATGGCACTTTAGGCAAATATATACATTCCTTTTCGTCCGCAACTTCGGCTGGTTGAGTTAGATCCGACTCGTCTTATCGAGGTTCTAGATTAAAGCCTGCTCTTCCCTTAAATTCTCCTTGTAAGCTGAAAGAGATACGCCAGTGCTCTTCTTCGCTTGATTTAACCATCTATCGCAGTTTTTATCGTGGTCTTCTGCCTTCAACTTTGATTTGCAAAATGGTATTTTCCGAGGTCTGTCCTCCGGATCTGAAAATATGGTCAAGGAATTGGAGGTAACTCTCACTTACACGGTAAGAAATACGTTTCTCGGTGCTCAGTTCGTCTATAATGGAAACATTCGTTCATATTTCCGTCCAGGGTATACGTAGAATTCTCCGCCAACACATATTAAAAGCATCGATTCGATTTTTGTTATTATCTTTGATGGCCCAGGGAGTGAAAATGACCTCCACCAAATGCAGGGTCCTCAGATTTCTTCTTATTCTTTAGGGATAAGATCTTGAAACTAGGAGTACAGTTCGGTTTGCAACTATAACGTCAGGAACTCTAGGGAGAACACAGTATATCGCGTTGTGACTACTGTGTTCAATTGGACATTTCCACCCCAGTGTCGTATAGTGGCAAATGTTTATAGCCCAAGCAGTCATTCCCAAACAGTGGTCCACGGACCCCCGGGGGGCCGCGACGAGAGAATCCAAGGGGTCCACAATAAGAATGTAAGTTGTAAATAGGGCCTACTTAAGGAGCGAAATTGTATTGTACACACGCAATTCATAGACCATTATGCTAAGTTTAGCAACTATACCTTCACTGTTCTATAATTTACATAGGCCTACAATATATGTATTTCGTACTTGGTCGATATAGTAGAAGTTAGCACCGGAAAAGGAAAAAATACTACAAGGCAAAGTAAGGAATTACTAGTATCCACACTCAGACTATATTTTCCACCTCTGGTTGGGAAAATCTCGTGTATCAGAAATCTCTTCCTTGAAACTGAACATGAACTGCCCTCCATTGAGGAAGATAGCCGAAGAATCTTTGCAGAGATAAAGTGAAAAATAAATTGAAGTATGATAGTCTATGTGTGGAGAATCAGATGGAATGGCATGTTTAGCTCCAGGAAGTTCTGTGAATGTATCACAACTCCACGTCTCTAATCGACTTTTGGGTCCGTGACATCTCCATACCCGACAATTTCTAGAAAGGAAATACGGCGTTTAATGATGATGCATGTTGTTTAAAGGGTCCTAACATCTAAGTCATCGGCCCTGCGTTTACCTTTTCTGCTCTCACAAATGTAAACGAAAGACATAAACAGAGCTAATGTAGAGGCTGATCTTCGGTTCGAATGACTACGATTGTAAAACGCTTGGTCTTTGGAAAACGACATCATCCGTTCCATTGATCCAACAACCGCAACAAGTGAATTATTTCAAGCAAATTTCCAGATCCAGACTGTTGTAATTATTAGCCAAGTGTCACACTGTTTCATAATTTGTGTGCCTGTATAAAATATCTTCATGTAAATGAAGTTGAATCAAACTTCCAAATTAAGTAAATATTAGTACTAAATTATACGAATGAAATCAATCATTGTATTATTACACAATTCTGCTTTTTGGTTTAATGAATGCAGTAATCTGTGGCTAAGGGGTCCTTGGTCAACGTGCGATGTGTTCAGGGGTCCTCTGAGACAAAAAGTTTGGGAAACCCTGGTTCAAGTAATAAGCAAGAGGAGTGGAATGGACAAGAGCAGAGACAGCTGCCGATATCCGTTCAGAGGTATTGCGTGATATAATGAAGTATCACTGTGCCAGCAAATTTTACCAGAACATTTTTTACGAGATTACAGCCTGGTGATGAGTAAAGTAGCTGATAGTGAGATTCTTACGTCGGCCTTGGCAGGTAGGCCCGTATGTCTCTACCTGGCTGTCCCAAACTACTGACAGGTACATAAGGTTTTTTTTCTTCTTCCCTTCTTCATCAAGTACAACTTCTACGAGCTGATGGCAGACAGATAAGCTAATGCTAGATCCTGCCTGGAGTGAGCTTTTAGGTAACTTTATAGTTTACACCTGGACACACGTGGGAGATTTTAAAAAACAAACACCGTTGCCATTTCGGCTGGTATTATGTTCTTCCTTTCCTACTCGCATTAATAATCATTTGTCTGTCCCGACCAATGTGGGTCACGTCTGAATTTGTATTGTGAATGCCGTGCTTCAACACAAACCTATCTTCAGTGACAAGATTCTTAGGCCGTTAATGGTGTTGTTTTCCGTTCTTCATTACACACGGTTAAATGTTGTTTGTGCCTTAAAAAGTGTGTCATTACCCCATCAGGGATGTTACTTCCTAGGCTAAGGGAAGATATTAACCTACTTTTCTAATGCAGGTAAGGGAAGGCCATCACCTGGAATGGAAAAAAATGGTCAAAATGTGTATGTATGTATGTATGTATGTATGTATGTATGTATGTATGTATGTATGTATGTATGTATGTATGTATGTATGTATGGGTATTCAGCCCGTAGGCTGGTTTGATCCTCAACAGCTCCGCCAACAGCTGTCATAGATAGCCTAGGTGTCTTTGAAGAGGCATACTAGCAAATGAGGAATGAGGTAGTTTCCCGTTGCTTTCATCATTGAGCCAGCAGTTGCTAATATATATATCAGTCTGTCAAGCCCACTGAAATGCATGCACCAACCGACCCTATGAGCGACATTTTCACACCATTCATAACAGGGGCTGCCTGCATAAGGAACGGTATTACTAGAATCGCTCATACCTCGGTCACTTTTATATTGTTAAAGCCAAGGATGAGACTGAAACACGTCATTAAAAGTCACAAATTTATTCTAGCCCATACCAGAAGATATAGTCCACTGTAAACACTACATATCGCCAGTATTCGATAGCTATTTTCTGCTTATGCTAAGATTAATATAGACGGATGATCTGTCATTAACACTTTCTCTACGATAGATTGCAGCGTTCAATTTTCACACAGGGCAAATGCTGGGGTTGTACCTTAATTAAGACCACGGCCGCTACCTTCCCAGTCGTAGCCAGTTCCCAACCTTCCGTCGCAGAAAACCTTCGATGTGTTAGGGAGACGTTAAACAGTCACAAAAACAGATTGCAACTTGCCAAACTAAATTTCGAGAAGTTTGTGGTTCTAATCCTGAGTGTGTGGAACATTTTTATCTGATTCTATCAAAGAATTTTAAAAAATCGAGCAAAACCAATTCCTACAGGCCGTCAAGGCCCTTGAAAGATACAGACATCTGCAACCTCGATACGAAGTGGGATCGAGTGATTAGCCGTATTCTCAGCTGCTTCTGTTCCGAGAGTTGGAAATCTCGTTTGTAAATGTTTCGATATCCTGACGGTGAATAGAACCCATTTTCTTCTGTGTGAACCGAGCACAGCTTTACAGGGGTGTCCCTCTGTGTGTGTTCCTTTTTCCTTTCCCTTTTACTTTTCCTTTTCCTTTTTCCTTTTTAGTTACTGCATCGAGACCCTGGAATACACTCCCAATGGACATATGGCACCTTACTTCGTCTCATAAATTCAAATCTGCCTGCCGAAAGTTTTCCTGGGAACATAAAACTGAGTTGTGTGAGTCATTGTGTGTATGTTGTGTGAATGGGTTTTCTTCCTTTATTATTATTATTATTATTATTATTATTATTATTATTATTATTATTATTATTCGTATTGTCACACTAATTGCTGTACTGATATGTAGGCCTAACTTAGTCTTAGAATTATCTATTTCTTTTTAGAATGTCTATGTCTTACTTTTATGTTTACACTTTTAAATTTTACTGTTTATAGTGGTTAAGTGTAAGAGAGGGCCGTGAGCCCTAACTTCGCCACAAATGTAACTCAGCAATAAATAAATAAATAAATAAATAAATAAATAAATAAATAAATAAATAAATAAATAAATAAATAAATAAATAAACTTCAAGGTAAATAAGATAATGAAACTGTGAATATATTGATGACTGAAATAAATGTGTCATATAGGTCTACTGTTGTTAATGTAATGTTTTATTTCCATGACTATCCACGAACTCCAACTAGCTGTTGTCCCCGTCATCGTCGTTGCACTTAACATGTTCATGATTACATTTTTTTTTTTTTTTTTTTTACAACCATCAAACTTATCGCGCATTAGGCACAGAACTCCGGATATTGGTTTTATTGTTTATAGTTTCGAGGTTTCGTTTCTATTGCCAGGTATGTTGGATAAACAACCCGAAAGCATAACCGAAATCAGGATATGGATAAGACCGCGTGATAGAAGCATGATTTTTTCGCATTAAATTATGTTCTATTTTGCGAAAAGGAAACAATTTTTCGCGTTATTTCGCGAAATACGGCTGACCCCATCGCTTTAATTTCGCTTTAATCCTTTCCCAAAGTTATTCATAAAAAGCTTAATTCGTGAGATTTGTGAATTATTTATGCGAAAAGTAAAAGATAGATAAATAACGAGAAGCAATATGGATAAATATTCATTATTCCTTATGTAATCTTGTTTAGAACTATAATATAGCCCATATCAAGATTACATAAGAAGTTACCCTTTACCCTTCTGCTTCCCTTCACACACGTGATATTGGAATACAATTTCAGGATCGTTATTTTCCATGCATTTTGCTGTATTTTCGCACTTACCATAAAATAAGTAAATTTCGCTTTAAACTGACCTTGTCGCCTTAATTCGCGGTAATTCGCGAAATAAAAATCACTAATTTCTTAACCAGAATCATATGATTCATTAAGATATTCCAAAATCGTTCCAAAATATTTTTGTCGCGTTTATTTTTAATGCGAAAAATCATGTCTCTAGCACTGAATAATAACTTTTGGCTCAAAACTAAAATAATATAATGCTCGAATTTCTTCCGCCAACTTGAAATTATAGTGATATTATTCTAAGTCTGGCTGTTACGATAATAAACAGCTCAGAGACTAAATCTAGTCAGAAATGATGAAATTTCACCCTTTCTATTTGATTATTGCCTAACGAAACTTTCCTAGTCCCCTCTGTGTTTAGGCCTTCCTCCCCGCCCTCACATGGATCACAAAATTCCGGTATAAACCCTAAGTGCCAAGTTAGTATTCAATAAGCACAGATGTACAGTAAACACTATTAACTTATATGCAAAGAATTGGCTGGTCCCTTTGTCTAAAGTTAGCGAATCACCTTTTATCCGGAGGTTCCGAATTCGATTCCCCGCCATTTAGGAATTGGCTAATTTGAGGTCCATTTTCAGCCTACGTGAGAATAATTGAGGAACTATTCGACGGCGAGACAGCGCCAGTGGTCTAGGGAGTCAAGAATAACGGCCGAGAGGATTCGTCGTGCTGACCACACGTCATCTCGTAATCTGCAATCCACCGAGTAAGTGGCCGCGTGGTTTGGATCTCGTAGCTGTCAGCTTGCATTCGGGAGATAGTGGGTTCGAACGCCACTGTCGACAGCCCTGAAGAGAGTTTTCCGTGGTTTACCATTTTCACACCAGACAAATGTTGGGGCTGTACCCCAGTTAAGGCCACGGTCGCTATCTTCCCACTCCTAGCCCTTTCCCATCTAACCCGTCGTCGCCATAAGCCCTATCTGTGTCGAAGCGATGTAAAGCAAATTCTTAAGAAAATAAAAAATAATTGCACCCCCTCAGGTTGATCAGCGGTTTCTTAGTAGGCAAGGACCTACCCGAGCTGTAGCGCCAAGGTTTCTTTAAATTTCTTAAAATATATAAGCAGTTCATTCGCCTGTTTCAGCTATTGTCAAAACATCCAGAAGAAACAAACTAGACTGGACATGCACCAGAGGTAAATACGACTTGGGAGTGAAAAGGTTATAATAATAATAAATAATAATAATAATAATAATAATAATAATAATAATAATAATAATAATAATAATAATAATAATAATAATAATAATGGTTTATACGTCCCACTACCTTCTTTTGACGGTTTTCGGAGATGCCAAGTTGCCGTAATTTTGACCCGAAATAGTTCTTTTAGGTGCCAGTAAATCTACCGACACGAGGCTTACGTATTTCAGGACCTTCATATATCACCGGACTGAGCCAGGATCGAACCTGCCTAGTTGGGGTCAGAAGTCCAGCGCCTCAATCGTCTGAGCCACTCAAACCGGCAAAGAAAAATACTGTTCTATTAATGAGGAATTCGACGTGTGAAATCTTTCAATTCCCAACAAGAAAGCGGAGTTAGAGAAAACAACCGGTCAGTAATAAAAGGTGCTCCTTGAGGGCAATAAAGCGTTATCTCAAGAAGATGTACAGAGATGTTCCTCACAAATGAGTACATCTGCCTTTGCAAGGAACCTGTCACTGTTTCTCATGAATGGAACATTGTTTCCTTATCACTTTTAATGTGCACTTCATTTTGGAATGGATCATTTTACACTAAACACCTCTTTAAATTGGTGAATTAGTCACACACAATGTGCAACTAAGAAAATGGGAGCAATCACTTGTTTGTATAACAGTTTGCAATCGTGTTGTGCGAACAAGAGTTGGTAAATACGACAGGAAGTTGTAATGGTTATTTTATGGCTTATATTAAATCAGGAGGCAATACACCTTTCACTTACAGAATGAACTACCACGCCTGTCTACTCTGATGGCTAATTAAATACAACATCGTGTATTTTCCCTCTAGAAAACTTTGATTTTACTTCGCTCTTGTCTTGGCATGCCTCTGCTGGCAGGACCTGGTGTTTACAGTGCACTATGTCTTCTGGTATAGGTTCAAGCAATTTTGTTATGTTCATAGATCTGTCTCCGTCTTATCCTTGGCTTTGACAATATGAAAGTGACTGAGGTATGAGTGATGCTAGTAGGCTAATGCCATTCCTTGTGCAGCCAGTCCCTGCTACGTATGGTGTGAAAATGTTGCTCATAGGGTCGGTTGGTGCATGCATTTCAGTGGGCTTGGCAGACTGTGATGTAATAGAAACTTCTGGCTCGCTGAAGAAAGCAACGGGAAACTACCTCACTCCTCATTTCCCTAGTACACATCTTCAGTGATGCTTAGGCCGTCTATGACAGCTGATGGCAGAGCTGTTGAGGGTCCAACCAGCCTTAGGGTTGAGAACTCAACATGCATACATACTTGTCTTGGCAGCACTTGTACACTAATGTCCAAAAGTTAAGCATAATCACTAAACGAGGCCATACCGCCTGATAGGAATATCAGACGGATTGCTGAACAAACGGAAGCTGACTCACACATCATGTCACACAACTTGTCCAAAAAAAAGTGTCAGAAAGGTTCTGATAGCTAAGGTAGTCTATACCTTTGACAACAACTAACAAAACTTGGCAATGTCTTCCACAACAAAATATGATGTTAATAGGGTGTATGGTTACCCCTGATGACCACACATGCTTCGCAGCGACGTGGCATGCTCTCTATCAGATGGTCCAAGAGCTCTTGTGGTAGTCAATCCCATTCCTCCGAAAGGGCAATGCGAAGGTCTTGGAGGGTCCTTGGTGGAGGCTGACGGGATGCAGTTCGCCTCCCCAATACATCCCAGGCATGTTCTATAGGATTCAGATCCGCAGACCTCGCTGGCCAGTCCATGCGATGAATGTCTTCCCCAGCCAGAAATTCATCCACCAGAGCAGCGCGGTGCGCTCGGGTATTATCATCCATTAAGAGTAAGTCTGGACCAACCGCACCTCTGAAGAGTCGAACATGTGGTCTCAGCACCTCATGTCTTTATCCCCGAGCGTTAACAGTGTTCCTCGGACCACCCATGAAGATGTGCAGGTCCGTATGGCCATTCACCATGATGCCGCCCCACACCATGACGCCACCACCAACATACTGGTCCCGTTGCACGATGTTCCTGTGGTTGTATCGGCTACCCGCTTCTCTCCAGATTAGTGTGCGACGGGAATCGTTCTGCAAACTGAAGCGGGATTCATCTGTGAAGAGCACATGCCTACATTCATTCATGGTCCAGTTTTGATGTTGACGGCTCCACAGTAAACGGGACCGTCTCTGTGCTGGAATGAGCGAGACGCTGGGCAAACAGCACTGCTGTTCTGAGTCTCCGGTACACAGTTTGCCGAGAAACGGCAACCCCTGAGACGGCTGCAAGCTCTGCCGGCAATTGTCTTGCAGGTGCACTCCGATTTCGTCGGGCGGATAAGACCAGATATCGGTCCTGCTATGGGGTGGTTACCCTTGGTCGACCTGGTACTGGCCTACGACTAACATCTCCTGTATCTCGAAATCGTCTTCAAAGCTCGGAAATGACACTTTGTGGCACATTCAAGGATACGGCGACTTCGGTCTGTGTCTGGCCTGCTTCCAGGCGGCCTAGTATTCTACCCTGCAAAACGGGGTCCAAGTGGCGTCGTTGTGCAGTTATGTTGCCACTTTCACCACGAGGCTATACTCCGCACACTATAACAGGGCAGACACGACTGAGGGAATATGGGACGCAGGCACTGGCTGGTTTACGTTGCGGTTACGCCGCTTGTCAAACCAGGGAACACTCCTTTCCTATACAGAGCGAACACTTAAGTCTGGTAGGTGCATATGTCGTGCGATTTGCGGTCTATTTCCTGTTGCCCTGCTTACTCTTAACTTATGCTTAACTTTCGGACACTAGTGTATTTGCGACCATAAGTGTATGTAATTGTTTAAAAAACGTAAAATCCTGTCGCAGCTGAAATAAGAGACAATCATTCTTTTTACCGAGAGAGTTGCCCTTGCGGTTAAGGGTTGTGAAGCTGCGAGCTTACATTCGGGAAATGGTGGGTGCGGATCCCATCGTCGGAAGCCTTGAAGATGGCTTTTCGTGGTTTCCCATTTTCACACCTGACAAATGCTGGGGGCTCTATCTTAAATTAGGCCACGGCCGCTACCTTCCCAATCCTAGCCGTCTCCCATCCTTCCGTCACCGAAAATCCTCGATGTGTTAGGGCGACTTACCACTAGAAAGAGTCTTCTTCTTCTTCTTCTTCTTCTTCTTCTTCTTCTTCTTCTTCTTGAGCTTCCGCGGCTCAGGCGGCAGCGCGCCGACCTCTCGCTGGTGGGTTCCGTTGTTCTAATCCAGGTCACTCCGTGTGAGATTTGTGCTGGACAATACGGAGACGCGACAGGTTTTTCTCCGGGTACTGTGGTTTTCCCTGTCATCTTTCATTCCAGCAACACTCTCCAGTATCATTTCATTTCGTCTGTCTGTGATTAATCATTGCCCCAGAGGAGTGCGACAGGCTTCGGCAGCCGGCAAACGTCCTATCCTCACCGCTAGACGGGGGCTTCATTCATTCCATTTCTGACCCGGTAGAATGATTGGAAACAGGCTGTGGAGTTCTTCTTCTTCTACTTTTCCCACACCTTGGTAGGGCGTGGGCGCGATCTATGCCACACATGTCCACTTGGCTCACGCGTACAGCCGAATTCCCTTCCTCATGTCTACCCTTAGTGGACAGATGTATTCAGTATTGCGTATTCCTGTGGAGTTTGTTAATGTGGGGGCGTGAGTTGGTAACCACGGGGCCCGTAGCTAAGCATGGCATTGCTTCTACTTACTTGTGTCAGATTCCGGTAACACACGCTAGTACAGCCACCACAGTAACACAAACTTTCAGAATCGTACCGACTCACTTAAATTAAGTACACGGACAGGATGACCTACAATGTCTTGTGCTTCTAAAACTAATATTCAGTCAATAAAGTTATACTGACTGATTACTGTTAATTGACGAGTGCTCTATCTCATCTGCTGCCGTTCGTCTCCGGCTGTCAGTATTACCGCTGCATTGCATAACACGACAGACACTACATTTAGTGAAAGCTGTTGACAATGAGAGTTTTTGTTAAGACTTTGTGTTCCTAGTTCGAGGTTCCAGAAGTGGAGAGGGTGGATGTCCTGTCCACATGGTTAGGCCAGCGAGAACATTCATCACGCTAGTGCGACTTTGATTGGACATAAACTGACGTTCGCAATCTCTAGCCGTTTCAACGCATAACTTGATTTATAATACCGTGCTTGGTCTGCACATTCCCTAAGGGGAGACCAGCCCAGCTCACGCTCGCCGCCATACTGCACCAGTTGCTAAAGAAATTCTCTGTCACACAACAACGGTATGTTCTTACATTTCACCGTACTGGACTAAATGCTAAGGTAATTTTCAGTCGCATAGCATCGGGGTGTTCTTCCATATGTTACCACATCGGAACAGTTGCTAAAAGAATTCTCAGTCGCATAGCAACGTGATATTCTTCTGTTTGTCATCATACTGGAGGAATTACTAAAATTTCAGTAGCATAGCAAAGGAATATTCCTATGTACCGGCGGAGTTGCCATGTAGGTACATGTTGGCGTAAGATAATAAATGTTTTGAAAATTCATATCGATCGATCATATCGATTCAATTCAGATTTCATTTCCATTCCTCACCACCGTACAAAGTAATATCGGTAAAAGGTGTGCGGACTATACGTATCCTTTATTGCTTTTACTCTACATTCTCTAATTTGGGTGCTTCACATTCATTTTTTCTTTATATCATCCTCAGTAACAAAGAGAAGTTCATGAAACTCTTCCTGATTTAGACGAAAGCCGTTTCCATGCAATGCTTGAATCAAATGATGGAATTCACTATGAATTATTCTCCCTCCAATTTCACGCATACGGACTCTTATCCTCTTTGTCTTTCACGACAGAGGCCAATAAAAATAAAGTCTCTTCATTTAATCCGCCATATTTATTTAAATGGCTGCCTAGCATAGTTTAGCTTAGCCTTTTTGTTCGTGACAAGGCACAACATAGCTTCGCATTGCTTAGCATAGTATAGCTTAACGTAGCTTAGCTTTCTGTGTGTTGTGGCCTTGACGTCCTCACCCAAAGTGGCAGCAAATCCTGTAACTAAAGTTTTTTTTTTTTTTTTTTTTTTTACTAGGGGCTTTACGTCGCACCGACACAGATAGGTCTTATGGCGACGATGGGATAGGAAAGGCCTGGGAGTTGGAAGGAAGCGGCCGTGGCCTTAATTAAGGTACAGCCCCAGGATTTGCCTGGTGTGAAAATGGGAAATCACGGAAAACCATCTTCAGGGTTACCGATAGTGGGATTCGAACCTACTATCTCCCGGATGCAAGCTCACAGCCGCGCGCCTCTACGCGCACGACCAACTTGCCCGGTAACTAAAGTTTGGAGGATGATGTGTCTGGATACTAGACCAGTCATGTTAACGTGTATAGGAATTAGAGGCGTACGTCGATCAAATATGATCCCACCCCAAAACGTGACGGAACTCCGATGCTATTGATGGTGGTCGAGGATGAAGAGATTGTTCCATCTCCCACCGCGTGGTCTCCAGACTCTAATGGTCCTGTTGTATGGGTGCAAGATTATGGTGATTTCATCAGAAAAGAGCGCATAGTTTAGCTTAGCCTTTTTGTTCGTGACAAGGCACAACATAGCTTCGCATTGCTTAGCATAGTATAGCTTAACGTAGCTTAGCTTTCTGTGTGTTGTGGCCTTGACGTCCTCACCCAAAGTGGCAGCAAATCCTGTAACTAAAGTTTTTTGTTTTTTTTTTTTACTAGGGGCTTTACGTCGCACCGACACAGATAGGTCTTATGGCGACGATGGGATAGGAAAGGCCTGGGAGTTGGAAGGAAGCGGCCGTGGCCTTAATTAAGGTACAGCCCCAGGATTTGCCTGGTGTGAAAATGGGAAATCACGGAAAACCATCTTCAGGGTTACCGATAGTGGGATTCGAACCTACTATCTCCCGGATGCAAGCTCACAGCCGCGCGCCTCTACGCGCACGACCAACTCGCCCGGTAACTAAAGTTTGGAGGATGATGTGTCTGGATACTAGACCAGTCATGTTAACGTGTATAGGAATTAGAGGCGTACGTCGATCAAATATGATCCCACCCCAAAACGTGACGGAACTCCGATGCTATTGATGGTGGTCGAGGATGAAGAGATAGTTCCATCTCCCACCGCGTGGTCTCCAGACTCTAATGGTCCTGTTGTATGGGTGCAAGATTATGGTGATTTCATCAGAAAAGAGCGCACACTTCCACCGTTCCTGACGTTCTTGTCTGTCACTTGTTAACCACCTCACACTAGCTGTTCTATGGTGTGGTTTGAGAGGAGCTTTGGTCACAAGCCTTCAGTCTGTCACGCAGTCGATTTTGCACAGTCTGTCTGATCTGATACATCAACTCTGTAGGCCCTCCGAAGATCCTGGCGTGCGATAAGTACCAAGAGGAAATTACCGACCTTAACCACATCATTCTGGGTTGCAGTAAATATCGACAGACACAAAGTGTGTTATATGAAAAACTGGCCCATATTCATGTCCCTTTTCCTACCAGTATAATATGTTTACTAAGAGGATCTGATAACAACATTTACCTAGCACTTGCCCAATTTTTACACATGACTGGTCTGAAGATCTGAATGAGATGAAGTGAATAAAATGAGTTGTATTTCCTTTGTATTGAGATATTTCATCTGCTGCATGTATTTAATATATGATATGTACTTTATATATTTATGCTTGTTTTCCTGGCTGCATGGCTACTTGCTGAATGCCAAATAAAAGGTTTTCAAAAAAGTAAAAATATCCTGGCTGAACGAGGTGGCAGTAGGAGTGGTCCTTCGACGTGCTGAAAGCAGCACATACCGTCCACCCTGCGAGGTGTTATGCGTGGAGGTCCTGTCCGTTGTCAGTCAGCAATTGTTTGTCTCTCCCAGAACTTTGGAAACACCACTCTGACTCACTCCAACATCAATTTTTCACTCTTCTTGCAGGAATGTCACAATTCGAATGCAGTCGGTAGCGGAAATGGATACTCCTTTCATATTTACCTCAGTCCTACACGTGCTGTCTATAAAGCACCGGCGTTAAATTGCCCGACACGACAAATGCCGCCTATCCGACAAATACCAAACATGATCTGCGTTCAGCGTCACTATGTATCTCGGATATTAGCCTACAGTGTAAACATGTTTGAGGTGTTGTGGTATAATATAAACCATGTGAAATTGTAATATGTGAAACTCTTTTGAGCAATATAGCATGTACCGCACCAGGAATGTCGGAGCGTGTTCGGGCTTCCTGCTAACAGGCCCACGTTCACTCTACATCACATAGCCGGCAATTATAACTACTTTCGTTAAATTATACTTAGTAACTTTCCAACATTCAAAAGATAGTAAATTTAAGTGAACCCAATCTAGCTCCTAGTTAAGCATAAATTCACGTTCCAGAGGAACAGGCTTCAAACTGCACATCTTATCGAGTAGACATAATACGTATTAAGTATTGAAAGGTGTTGACCGTGATCTCTCAGGACCCTTACGTAAAGCAGAAAGAATCACAAGATTCGTCAATCAAATTCGTGTATAGACCGAACTAAAGTAGGAAACAATTGCAGCAGACACATTCATGTTACCTTAATCAGTATCAACATTTAAATATGACAAAGCTTCCATAAGAAAGCACTGAGGGTCTTAACAACATGCATGATTTGTAGTTACCACCTGCTGAGTGCAAGACCGAAAGCTCTTCATACCTTTCCGCTTTGTGCTATTTGTAAGTACTTCGAAGCCGTGGCTTTACAAACACTTCTTGCCGGGATTTAAATAAACTAATACTGATAAAGTAGGCAGAAGAAATCTCCCTAGCCCAATTAAAACCATGAAAAGAGTTACTATACGTAGTCTCTGTAAGTCATGTGATGTTCCTGAGGCACAGAAGCTTCAAAATAGTCTAACATATATCTTTCCTGTGTTATATAGAAAAAGTCTCCTTACCTACCGTATAAAACTGTCCATATGAGAAATCAGAGGACACCAGATTTTGAGGAATATTACCAAAGCTAAAATGGCATATCAAAATAAAAGGAGTCTTTTAACAAATGCATTCTTTTTTTTTTTTGTTATTTGCTTTACGTCGCACCGACACGGATAGGTCTTATGGCGACGATGAGGGAGGAAGGGGCTAGGAGTGGGAAAGAAGCGGCCGTGGCCTTAATTAAGGTACAGCCCCAGCATTTGCCTGGTGTGAAAATGGGAAACCACGGAAAACCATCTTCAGGGCTGCCGACAGTGGGGTTCGAACCCACGATCTCCCGAATACTGGATACTGGCCGCACTTAAGCGACTTTAACAAATACCCAGACAAGTTCAAAAAAAAAAGACCGGCTTTTGTAAAATCCTTTGTCTGGAGTATGCTTTACGGTTGTGAGAGCTAGACTATTGGAAAAAAGGAAAGAAGAATGTGGGTTTGGAGGAAAATGAGGACATTCTGGACTGAAAAAAAAAAGACGAATCGAGATGTTCTAAAGAAAATCAATGAACAACGGAGACTGATGAAGGATATGGAAAGAAGGAAGATAGAACTTGTGGGTCATATCCTAAGACATAATGACTTCCTAGTAAACGTCTTTGAAGGAAAAATACTTGGAAAGAAAGGAAGAGGAAGACCAAGGAAGACATACTTCGAGGATGTGAGGAACTTGATGGGATGTAAATAATCAATCAATCAATCAATCAATCAATCAATCAATCAATCAATCAATCAATCAATCAATCAATCAATCAATCAATCAATCAATCACTACTGATCTGCATTTAGGGCAGTCGCCCATGTGGCATATTCCCTATCTGTTGTTTTCCTCGCCTTTTCTTAAATGATTGCAAAGAAACTGGAAATTTATTTAACATCTCCCTTGGTTATTCCAATCCTTAACTCCCCTACCTACAAACGAATATTTGCCCCAATTTGTCTTCTTGAATTCCAGCTTTATCTTCATATTGTGATCTTTCCTAATTTTAAAGACACCGGGCGAGTTGGCCGTGCGCGTAGAGGCGCGCGGCTGTGAGCTTGCATCCGGGAGATAGTAGGTTCGAATCCCACTATCGGCAGCCCTGAAAATGGTTTTCCGTGGTTTCCCATTTTCACACCAGGCAAATGCTGGGGCTGTACCTTAATTAAGGCCACGGCCGCTTCCTTCCAACTCCTAGGCCTTTCCTATCCCATCGTCGCCATAAGACCTATCTGTGTCGGTGCGACGTAAAGCCCCTAGCAAAAAAAAAAAAAAAAATTAAAGACACAACTCAAACTTATTCGTTCCCTGATGTCATTCCATGTCATCTCTCCATTGACTGCTCGGAACACACCACTTAGTCAAGCAGATCGTCATTGTTCATTTCCATGGCGGTTGAGTGAGGACGTGTGTGAATAGTGCTCCGGTGTAAATGTGTTATTTTTGCTGATTATGCTGGTTTCCTGACTTGGAGTTGTGTCTACCGATGAAGTAAGTTTCAACGGACAGTAATAACACTAAGTTTCACTGGTAGATAGCCGTAATACTGGTTTAATTTGTATTCTTTTTAAAGGATATTGTATGTAAACATTAGGCGGTCAGTGTTGCAAACCCAACGAATTCAAAACACCGGAGTACGTTCTTCACTCTTTGTTCGAGATATCGACTTTGCCTACGCTTGCGATGAGCACCTGTTTGGAGTGTGGAAAATCCGTATCCAGGCAGGATACCACTGCCAAAATACAGTGTTCTAATTGCAGTAAATGGTTTCATTCTAAATGTGTGAATCTCCAAGACAGAGACTTGAAGTTACTCTCATCCAGTGATCATAAATGGAGGTGCAAAGCTTGTCATAGTAAAAAAAGATCGAGCACTGTGAGTGATGAAATGTTAGTAGCTGAGATGCCATCTGTTGGTGACATCTATGAACTTCTGGTTACTCTGAAGGAGGATATGGCAGCTCTAAGGAAATCAACTACTGATATTGAAAGACAGCTAGGTAATTCAATTAATGTCTGCCACGAGAGATTAGATGAGCATCAGAAACTTCTTGATAATCAGCAAGCAATAATAGCAAGACAGCAAACGATAATTGACAATCTGTTATCCGAAAATCAGCGGCTCCAGAAAACAGTACATGACCTTTCGATCCGATGTGATGACAGTGAACAATATTCTAGGGTAAATACTCTTGAAATATATGGTGTTCCCGAGGTTCCCAATGAAAACGTTGTTCAGACCGTCATAAATGTCGCTAGGGCCTTAGATGTTGAGCTTAAAGAGGACATGATTGATGCTTGCCATAGATTAAAAAAGGTCAACAATCGTCCAACTGCAGGCATTATTGTGAAGTTCGTTCGCAGATGTCATAAGGAACAGCTCCTCGAGAGGCGAAAAATCAAAAGAAACTTATCGACTTCTCACCTGGGCTTTACAGTTACTAATCCTGTGTACATTAATCAGTCCTTATCCCTAGGGAGGAGAATTCTGTTTGCTAAGGCAAAACAGCTGCAGCACGACAAAGATTATAAATACCTATGGGTTAATAACAGTGGAAAAATAATGATCAGGAAAGAAGACGGAAGTCCTGTTCATGTCCTTCGTAGTGTCGAAGATTTAGGTAAACTGTAATGCGTTTTGGTTTCCTTTACTACCCTTAATGTTTGTATATTTTCCAATGACCAGTCATTTGTTAACTTCTACATTTTATTTAACATTTTTTATTGCCTTTTAAATGTCAGTGAACAATTTGTCAATTTATTACCAAAACGTTAGAGGACTTCGTACCAAGTGTGAGTTATTTCTTCAAAATCTCCTTTGTTGTTCATTTGATGTACTAGTGTTAACTGAAACGTTCTTGGCGAATGATGTATTTGATAGTGAATTATTCGATGATCGATATGTAGTATTTAGAAATGATAGGGACGCATCACTAACAGGAAAGTCACGTGGAGGTGGAGTATTAATAGCTATTAAAAAGGGATACTGTGTAAAGCTATCCTCTGTTTACAATAGTCAACAATGTGAATCTCTAACTCTTCAAATTCTCGGTAACAATCGAAAGTTATTTATAAATGTTGTTTATATAACTCCCTCTTCCGGCTATTCTGTATATCAGGATTACATTAACTATGTCGAAAACATTGATCACCTTATAATGTCCGATTGCATCATTATGGGTGATTTTAATTTAGCTGAAATTAATGATGTAAATTATAATTTTACTGAAGGATCAACGGCCAGTCGTAGTCTAGCAAATTTCATGCCGTATTTAGGATTGAAATCATATAACAATGTTCTCAATTTTAACTCTAGAACACTAGACTTGGTTTTGGCCAACATACCAATTAATATAAAACATGAAGAATTCGTACTGGTTCCAGAAGATTTGCATCATCCCGCACTCTCTTTATTATCGTTACCAACCAGGAAACTTCCCATTTTTAAGAACATATGCCGTGAATATTATGACTTCAAAAATGCAGATTTTATGAAACTTTACTGTGAAGTGCGTGACTTTGACTGGAACCCGTTGTATTCCTTTGAGAACGTTGACCTTGCAGTAGATTTCTTTTACACCTCACTCTACAAATGTTTTGATGTATGCATTCCCAAGAGGAATCTCATTCAAAAATCCAAATATCCCGTATGGTTTACACATGATATTATCCAAACTCTAAAGCGAAAAAAGAAATGTGCCAGGAAGAGAAAGTTTTCAAAATATTATGACGATCGATTTAGGCAGCTTAGAAGTGAACTAAAATCTAAAATAAACATTGCATATAAAATATATATTCACAACTTAGAAAATGGAATAAAACACAATATTAATAATTTCTGGACGTTTACTAGTAGTAAAAGAGAAACGCGAATAGGTGATAATGCCTATTTCTATAATGACAACACGTATGAAACTGGAAATATTGCGCAAGGTTTTGCGCAATATTTCTCATCGGTGTATACCATCCCGGACTTTAATTATAATATCGATAACATGGACTTGGATGAGATTCCTGTATTACCAACTATGGATGTGCTCAATATTACTTCTATATCAGAAGAGGAGGTAAAACGAGTCATTAATGGAAAACTAAAACCTAAAAAGTCAAGCGGTCCAGATAATATCCCACCTTATATAATTAAAGGATGTGCTGAAATACTGGTTCCACAGCTAACCTTCATTTTCAACCTTTCATTAAAAAAGTCTTGCTTCCCTGAAAGGTGGAAAATATCAAAAATTACACCAGTTCCGAAGGCAGGCGTTCATGAAAATATATCTAACTACCGCCCTGTTTCCATTATTGACGCCTTTGCAAAAGTATACGAACATATACTATATTTTAAGATCTATAATCACATTAAGGCAGGTATTTCCGAATTTCAGCATGGATTTTTGCCTAATAGATCTGTTATTACAAATCTTGTAGGATTTACTCAGACACTGTATGATGTATTGGATAACAACGGAAGAACGGATGTTGTCTATACAGACTTCGAAAAAGCATTCGACAAGGTAGATCATGAAATTCTTGTCCAAAAAATGCACCAGTTTGGGTTCTCGAAACCACTACTTCGAATGTTTTGTTCTTACCTGAAAGATAGACGTCAGTTTGTGTCTTTTAAAGGCGAAATCTCAGACAACTTCATTAGCTACTCCGGTGTTCCCCAAGGATCTAATTTGGGTCCCCTTCTATTTTTAATTTTGATTAACGACTTGCCGAATAATCTTCGTCATACCAGTTGTTTGCTGTTTGCTGACGATGTAAAACTATTTAAAGTCATACATCACAAGAAGGATGAGGATGAGCTACAGCAGGACATTGATCGTATTGTAGAATGGTGCGATATGAATCATATGTCTCTTAATGTAAAGAAATGTAAATCAGTAACTTTTACCAGGAAAAAGAAAGGTACGATTGCGTCGTACTATATAAAAGATACCAAACTAGAAACAGTTTCGGCAATAAGAGACTTAGGAGTAATATTTGATGAAAAATTAACATTCAAAGCCCATATTACAAAAATAACGAACGATGCCAACCGTATGCTCGGTTTTATAATAAGGAGTTCTAAATTATTTGCTCAATCATCGATTGTTATTCAGTTATTTACTAGCCTTGTTAGGAGTAAATTAGAATATGCATCTGTAATTTGGGACCCGTGTTCTAACGAACAAATACATACTATTGAAGTTGTTCAAAACAAGTTTTTGCGGTATCTGTATTATAAAACAAATAAGACATTTTGCCCTTTTGATACATCAACACGGTATTTAAGAAGTAACTTTAACCTCACGTCGTTGCGCAACAGAAGAATCATTATTTCTCTAAAAACGTTAAACAAAATCGTTAGAAATAAATTTAATTCCATAGGACTGCTCAATTTTATCTCCTTTCATGTTCCACGAGCTGGAGCTCGCATGAACACAGTATTTCAAGTTCCAAGATCTAGAACATCTCATCACTTGAACTCGCCATTTATTAAAATGCTACGATTTTATAACACATTTGCTGCAGGAATAGATTTATTTTCAGAATCACACACTGTCATTAATATACATTTAAAGGCCTGTGTTTCTAATTTATAAATTCAGACTCCTTTTCTATATAATAGGTGCTCTTTAACTTATTTATTAATATAGTCACTTACTACTTTATTTATATCTTTGTTGCAATTCTTGTATTTTTATAGTGTAGAAATAATCATTGTTGTACTCTGGATTGTCATTGTCTCTGTGTATGTGTTTTCCATTCATTCTTCTTCCTTGTCTTTATTATCTTCAGCATTATTATTGTGTATTTATCTTTACTTACATGTATGCATTATAAGTACTGTTGACTGTTGTGTTAAGAAGGTACTGTATTGGGCTTACTGCCTGTGTACTTTCAAAAAGTCAAATAAATAAATAAATAAATAAATCTTCCCAGCCCAAACATTTTTGTAATGCTACCGTTTTCTCGCAAATCACCCAGAACAAAAATTACAAGGAAGTGAAAAGAACTCCATGATTGAGAGGAGAATGGTTGCAGTGACAAGGCTTAGCCTCCAGTGTATAATAATGATGTTTCCAAAGCGGAAACTAAAACCCTTTTATTCTTTTGATAGAGGTTTGACTTCGCACCAACACATGGAGAGTCTTTGGTGACGTAAGGGTGGGAAAGAGCTAGGACTGGGAAAGAAGCGGCGTTGCTTTTATTAAGGCACTGTTCCAACATTTGTCAGGTATGAAAATTGGAAAACCGTCCGGTTCATGGCTAAACGGTTAGCGTGCTGGTCTTCGGTCACAGGAGTCCCGAGTTCTATTCCCGGTGGGGTCGGGAATTTTAACCATAATTGGTTAAATTCACTGACACGGGGGTTAGGTCCTCATCACGACGCTCAGGTCACCTACGGGAGTCACATCAAAAGACCTGCATCTGGCGAGCCGAAGTTGTCCTCGGACACTCCCGGCACTAAAGCCATAGCCTACGCCATTTCATTTTATCGGAAAACCATTTTCAGGGCTGCCAACGGCGGGGCTTGAACCCACAATCTCCCGAGTGCAAGTTTACGGCTACGTGACCGGAACCGCGCAGCCGGAACGCTCGGTGAAACACTTCCTTTCGACCGCACAAATACTGAAGTAAATGTTGGATGCCATAAATAAAAACTTCCAAACGAGCACAAATTATTGCTGATGTCAGAATATAAAGTATATAATGTTAGATTTTTATCTAATGATTACTCCCTACCTACCTTATTTTATTCAGATAAACCTTTCCACAATGAAATTTTGTTGACGGAGAAGAAATGACAAAATTTTACAAACTAATCTTTTCCTAGTGGAATCTGCCGAAGGTGCCTCTTCCTATCAGACAGATATTGACGTAAATGTTAGTCATCTTAAGTAAGCAATAGCGATGTTAACGTCACGTTTACAGTAAAAGGTCTTAAACAGTGCCCGATAATTCGGCAATCCTCACTCCAGAAGGAGTTTGAGATGTGGTATTGGAGGGATGGAAAAGATCTCACGGAGAGCAAAACTCACAAATGAAGAAATTATTAGCAGAATAGGTGAAAAATGTCTTTATTATCAACAATAAGAAGGATAAGTGACCAATTTATTGGCCATCTCTACAGGCACAATTGTTTTATAGTTGTCTTGGAACGAATGATTCAAGGAGAGTGAGACCTAGACTGCAATACTCTAAACAGATCAGAGATGATGAAGGAGCAGGCTCCTATGAGAAAATAAAGAAATTAATAGATTACAGATAGGAGTGGAGGACAAGAATTGCCGCCAATCATTCTTCGGATTGAAAATTAAGAAGATTCGGCAGTGCAACTCACACTTGCAAGCATGCGCTGGAGAATAGGTTACCCTGGTTTTATCTAAATCAACATTAACCATCTCAGACCTACTTACGAATCAGCATGTGTATTCATGAGTATGCAAGGACAAGTCGTTCGCTGGAATCCACTCAGGAGATGAATAACAATATAAATAATATAATTAATTATGATATAAGCTGAATCTCTTGTGCACAATTTCTTCAGTTGAAATCTCGTGATTCAGGTTAAGAAGAAGGTAGTAAAAGGAAGCTCAGGCGATTCCAGTTCATTTAATGACGTGCTATCCGTATCATATGTGTTTAAAAAATAATACAAACAAGGAAATAGTTCCAGGTTTCGACGTGCGAAATTCCTGACTGTCCAAAACTGAGCAGTGCTTGAAGCAATTCGCAGCATCTGGTGTCTGATGGAGTCGTTCCGGCGTCATGCTCCAACGCCCCCTCCTCCCTGATTGTCGCATTATACAACGGGTGCAATGACAAGTGGGCAGGGGGCCATGACAATAGCTCATGGTTCCGGAACGACTGTCCTCTGCGGAGAGATGGCCATTGTTGAGGAGGCGGTGTTGAAGGGTACAGAGAGAGAAGCGTACTTTACTGTAATTTATATCATCGTCTCCCCTCTGCGATCTCTGAAATCACTTGTCTCTGATGTTTCAAGGGAACGCTTATTCAGTTTTTGGATTCGAAAGTTTCACAAGTTGAAGCCCCCAATAGAATACTATACTATAACAGTGTTTCATAGCTAAATGGTCAGGGTATCGACCTTCGGGCCTTGGAACTCCGGATTCGATTCCCGGATTTTAAGCTACCGACGTTGGAATTCGAACCCACTATCTCCTGAAGCTTACAGCTACACGGCCCGTACCGAGCAGCCAGCTCGCTCAGTCTGCACGTGAGTTTTCATATCTTTGATCGTTACTTCTAATATTTGTTAATGGAAAACTGTATTTCTAATTTAGAGGTCTTTGGTTCAAGTGATCGGGCTTGGTATTTTATTGGAGTCTGGTTAATACCTCTGGTTGGGTTCTACTACTACTGCTACTACTTGCCAGAGATTTACGAATGGCAAGAAGGTTTTTATGTGATAAAAATGGTACATGTAGCTCACCTCCACTGGGGGTGTGCCTGGATTCGTGGGTGCGAACTGCGTCGCACAAGTGGATATCGCCCTGTTTTATGGCCGTACACCGGTGTTGCCAGGTCCTCCGAAATTTTGGAAGATTTTCCGATACTGGAACTATTCCAGAATTTACGTAACTAGATGGAGATCTTCCTATGTATTTTTCCGTCTTCACTTTCTAGACACCAGCTAGTAGTCGGGAGTACTTTACACCGCAGTCTATCAGTACAATATTTTATGTTTAAATTACCTTCAATTATTATCAGTCTTATGGGAATTTTGGGTGTGATGCTGATATGTTACTTTAAAAATGACTTTGACTTGCCAGTAGTACGGGTCTCTCGCATGTAAGCACTCCTAAATGTTAGCTGAACTGGGATATCAATACATGAGCTACCACTTAATTCCTAGGGACAATCGAAGAGTAAAATTCTGCTAGGTTTTCGAATTGGGTACATTCTTTCTACGTCTGACAAGGTAACAAACGTGAGAAAGGGGATAGAGAACAAGGGGGCGATGAACCAGATGTAAGGCCCTTTTAAATAACATTCATCACCGAGCTCGATAGCTGCAGTCGTTTAAGTGCGGCCGGTATCCAGTATTCGGGAGATAGTAGGTTCGAACCCCACTGTCGGCAGCCCTGAAGATGGTTTTCCGTGATTTCCCATTTTCTCACCAGTCCTAGCACTTTCCTATCCCATCATCGCCATAAGACATTGCTGTGTCGGTGCGACGTAAAGCCAATAGCAAAAAATAACATTCATCATCAGAAAGAAGATAATCCTTACATAAATTACTGAAAATTATTCAGTTCTATCGCTCGATGTTAATTGCTTGATTATATAATTGTCTGTAAAATAATACAAATTGACATATTTCTAAAGATCTTCGGAAATTCAGACTACATTTTCTGAAATGTTGGAGTCCTGTCTTCCGAAATATGATTTCCTAGATCTGGCAACACCCTTACCTGACGCCAACCCTATGTGGTGGCATGCATTCACTAAAACGTATTTCAGTGGCGGTTGTGTATTTATGAAGAGGATGGTGTTGGGAAAATTTCGAACACCCAGTCCCTGAGCCAGAGGAATATACCAGCCACGATTAATCCCCGACCCGCTCGGAAATGGAACCCCAGACACTCTAAGCATTTGACGCTGTCCATTCAGTCACGGAGCCGGATACAACACACCACACTACTAACTTCCACAAAAACACGCAATGGTAAATGCATCGCTTCAAACAGGATTAGCGTCGGGAAGGGCATCCGGTCCTAAAACTGGGCTTAATACGAATATAGTACCGACCCCTTAGGAAAAGTTCAGGAAGAACAGGAAGTCGGTGTAATAGTGTATGCACTCATATCTCACAAACTTTTTTTTTTGCTAGTGGCTTTACGTCGCACCGACACAGATAGGTCGTATGGCGATGATGGCATAGGAAAGGCCTAAGAATTGGAAGGAAGCGGCCGTGGCCTTAATTAAGGTACAGCCCCAGCATTTGCCTGGTGTGAAAATGGGAAACCACGGAAAACCATCTTCAGGGCTGCTGACAGTGGTGGGTTCGAACCCACTATCTCCCGGATGCAAGCTCACAGCCGCGCGTCCCTAACCGCACGACCAACTCGCCCGGTATCTCACAAACTACAGAGGTATAACTTAGACTAGAGGGACACAAATTAGGCTATTTTAACAATGAAGTTGTTAGAGCATTTCAACTTCTCTTAACACCTTTAATGGGTATTGGGACGTTAAAATTGCGATATTTTTATCGTTTCAGCGTGTTGTCCTTTTCCCTTGTTTTTTTATAGTTTATTTATCATCCTTTCTGAGATAGAACGTAAGGACTGGCCGGTATACATTTCAGGAGCATAATTCGTTGTTAGCAAGGGACGGAAATGCCGCCCTGACCTGGTGCTCAGCTGTTAAGGTGATTGAGCCTGCGGTTGGCCGCAGCTAACTGCCTCCCCTTCTACCTGCTAGCCACTGTTGCTGTGTGTGTGAGCTCGTCTGATGGCCTTATCGCGTGCTCAGCTGCCCACACAACACATGTACAGAGTTTTGCTATATTACACAACTGTAAACCATCGCCCACTTCCGCCAGCCACCTTTCATCATTACCTACCACCGTTTTTTAAAAACAACCCCCTCCCTCCACTCTTTTCCTCTTTCCTTCTTTTCCTTTCTTCCGATAAACTGGTTCTCTCCTGTTTTTTTTTTTACTTCCCAGTCTCATTTTTGTCGGTAATGCTTCGAGGTGAGAGAATCATTTTTCATTTCGGAGCGCTTCTGTTTTACTCTCTGCGGAAACCTGTATTTCAGTGGCGTGCAATAAGACACAGCATTTCAAGCTATCATCTTTAATTCATGTCCTCAGATACAGGGTTAAATTAGATGACAAAATGAACCGATAATTTTGACTAGATTTGCATCCCACAAAAAGAGTACAGTTTCTTGATCAAATTGACAATTTATTTTATGAAAGTACTATTACGATGCCGGCCCCGCGGTGTAGGGATAGAGTGTCCGCCTCTTACATGGAGGCCCAGGGATCGATTCCCGGCCAGGTCAGGGATTTTCTACCTGGATCTGAGGGCTGGTTCGTTCGTGGTCCACTCACCTACGTGATTACAATTACGGAGCTATGTTATAATGAGATGGCGGCCCCGATCAAAACGACCGAGAGGATTGTTCGTGCTGACCACACGGCACCTCATAACCTGCAGGCCTTCGGGCTGAGCAGCGGTCGGTTCGTAGGCCATGCTGTTTATGGGTTGGGTTTGGTTTTGATTTATTAGAAATATGTGTTTTGTTTTACGCTTTTAAGGTATGGTTTATTTCGTCATTTCAACATGCTACTTTAGAAAATTCTCGGTTTTTAAACTCGATTGACACAAGAAGGTGTGGTTTCTACTTATTATTATATTATACTCGAGTCGAAAACATACGAATTTACAGTTAATGTACAAGTCAGTTTGAAGCTCACAGAACATATATGTGAAATGATATTAGACATGCCCAGTATTTCGTAATACCGGGCGAGTTGGCCGTGCGGCTAGGGGCGCGAAGCTGTGAGCTCGCATCCGGGAGATAGTGGGTTCGAATTCCACTGTCGGCAGCCCTGAAGATGGTTTTCCGTGGTTTCCCATTTTCACACCAGGCAAATGCTGGGGGGGGGCTGTACCTTAATTAAAGCCACGGCCGCTTCCTTCCCTTTCCTAGGCCTTTCCTGTCCCATCGTCGCCATAAGACCTATCTGTGTCGGTGCGACGTAAAGCTAAAAGCAAGTATTTCGTAATGTCCAATGCACTCGAAGTGGCTTGTAGGAGATCATCCTCTGTGCAAGGTGGACGGGCACTGAAGTAGGCTATGTGGCTCGTATTTATCTCCTGGTTTCTACTAATTTGTGGAGATGTGAATACTACAAAGGGTTTAAATTAGTAAATTTTACATCAAAATTGAGACAAAATCTGATTAGGTACACTCCAAAATGAATTAACAAAATAGTAATTAGAAGGGGAGTAAAAAGCGCAGTCACGTTCCTGTGGGATTTTCACAGGAACACCTGTGTTTCAGGTGAACATGGGGTTGGCCGATGCAGAGTGGGTCTCGGCCCACAAATGGCCACGGCTGCTCCGTGGTCCGAAAGCTCTGTACTCTGATCGGCCAACCGGCCTTACCGTGGCTCTACGCCTCTGTATTCGGGAGACGGAGAGGGCCTGGTCCCCACCGTCGGCTGTTCTGAGAATGGTTTTCCGTGGTTTTCTATTATCCTACACTAAGGCGTATGCCGGGACATTTCCTAGTTTAGGCCACGGCTGCCAACCCACTGCCAACCTTCTCCGCATATCTCCTTCACCGTAACACATCTCCCGGCCTGAGAGACGGCGTCACCGTCTAAGAGGCCCGCCTCCCCCTTCAGGGAAGGAATGAAAACATTTTAGTAATAGTAAATGAAAAAAAAAAATTAGAATTCACAAATTTCTCGTCTTCTGTGCACTGTATTGGAAGTTTACTTTTCTCGGTTTCTTCTTCTTCCTGACCTTTTCCCCAGATTTCTCGGGGGTTGGTAACGGGTGTGGATTCGACCCAGTTTTACGACTGGATGCCCTTTCTTATGCCAGTCCCATATTCAGTAGCCTATTGCGTGTTTCTATGGTGGTTAGTAGTGTGGTGTGTTCTATACAGATGAAGAGAAGTGTATTACGACGAACACAAACACCGAGTCCCCAGTAACGACATGCAGTTACAATCGATGGCCCGGCCGGGAATCGAACCCGGGGTCCTCTGAATGGAACGCCAGTATGTTGACCATTTAGCTAAGGTATCGGACTGAATAATCTTTCTGTCTTATCCCAGTTATTTTTAACGTCGCTGAAGTTATCCAGGCTCATTTTAATTTTCTCCGGATGCCCTTCCTGACGCAATGTGATTTTTGAGATGAAAATCTCAGCCCATGATTGACCGGGATTCGAACCTCAGCCTTCTGGGTAGCAAGCCAGTAGCTAAGACACTGACCTAATTACGCTTCCTTCTCAGTTTCTCATTTTAAAACATCAGCCCAGATTGGTTCATTTCAACTTTCATGCAGGATATGACATGAATTTTAGAACCTGTATTTGAACATAATTCATATGTTGCATTGGTATCGAGTTCAGATTTTCTCCGGAATTCATACGCTTCTCTTTAATGTAGAACATATACTGGTTCCTGTTTATGTAGCACCTCAGACCATACATGCGGACGCACGCATGCACACAAGTCTGCTCGCGGCTTTTGTTTTGGCTTCTGAACATAACTGGGCCACCAATCAAAAGCGGGGAAGCAGATTAGTGATGAAAGCTAACAGCTTAGACTTTGCAACAGCATATTCCACACGATATGTAACCAACATGCACGAATAACACAGTCTAGATGAATTGTTAATGAATTTCAAAGTAACCTTGTGTGTAAGACCCATGTTTACTGCTGCGGTCAGCCGTTATAAAGGACTTTAATGGACTTCGAGACGACAGTTCTTAAGTTTTATTGTGAACATAGTTATTACTATGTGGACAAATAAACGATTATATTGATATAATTTAAACACGCAATGTAACTAATTACAAGTTTTCAAATAACTTCAGTTGCTGCAGATAGATATCTTTTTCATTAAATATACGGCTACTGAAATAAGAGAACTCATTAAAAATTCAATATGATATTTTACTAATTCATTAACATTAATAAAATATTCATGACTTTTGTATGCACAGGCCTACATTAAGTGTGCTGATATAATATTCCTAACATGTGACAAATATTTGCACGAAAAATTATTATAAAATTACTGTAAATGAACGTTTTTGGGATTTCCTTCATTCCAAAGAATTCTGGATTTGGCGAGGCGTAATAGCTTTGTAATTTCGTGTGGCTATTTCTAGCCGAGTGCAGTCCTTGTAAGACAGACCCTCGGTTGAGGGTGGGCGGCATCTGCCATGTGTAGGTAACTGCGTGTTATTGTGGTGGAGGATAGTGTTATGTGTGTGAGTTGCAGGGATGTTGGGGACAGCACAAACACCCAGCCCCCGGGCCATTGGAATTAACCAATGAAGGTTAAAATCCCCGACCCGGCTGGGAATCGAACCTGGGACCCTCTGAACAGAAGGCCATTCTTCCAACAAGTCGGACAATAGTTTAGTAAAAGAGCACGTGTCATTTCAATTGTGACTATGCTGGTTTTAAACGCTTAGGCCTATACTAGTGATTAAACATCTCTGCCATACAAATAATAACAATAATAATAATAATACTAATAATAATAATGGAGAGCCATTTAGAATTTTTTTAATACTTGCTTAACGTCGGACTAACACATCGAAGGTTTTCAGCGATGGAAGGACGGGAAAGGGCTAGGATTGGAAAGGTAGCGTCCGTGGCCTTAATTAAGGTGTGAAAATGGGAAACCGCGGAAAACCATCTTCAGAGCTGCCGACGGTGGGATTCGAACCCAGTATCTCCCGAATGCAAGCTCACAGCTGCGGCCATTTACGAAAAACGTGTCCTTTTTTTTACTGTGGTCAGACTAATAATAATGGCGTGTGCCCTCCGGAGAAACCTGTTGCTAGTTTTTCAAGTGAACTCCTTATAGGCGACGTGCTCGTCTGTGAGGATGGGATTGCAGGGTAGAACGACAACTTAACTGCAAAAACATGGTTATGAGATAATGAGGATGAAAGATTTTTCTTTGTATATTGTTCAACCAACTTCTGAAGATATTTATGTTGCCGGGTTCCGTGGTTCAAATCTCGGTTACTCCGTGTGAGATTTGTGTTGGACAAAGCGGAGGCGTGAAAGGTTTTTCTCCGGCTACTCCGGTTTTCCCTGTCATCTTCATTCCTTAAGACATTCTTTAATGGAATATCATTTCATCTGTCAGCCAGCCATTAAGTATTGCCCAGAGGAGTGCGACAGGCTTCGGCAGCCGACACAATTCTTATCCTCGCTGCTAGATGGGGCTTCATTCATTCATTCATTCATTCATTCATTCATTCATTCATTCATTCATTCCATTTCTGACCAGGTCGAATGACTGGAAACAGGCTGAGGATTTTCATTTTCACTGACCGATGTACAAAGCCTTCAAAACGTTACCGGAGCGATCTTCACGGCAAATCTCTTTACAGTCTATAGAGTTAGATACCGGCTATTGGACTGCGCCCGAAGCAGCACTGCCATCTGTCGGGGATGAGTGGTAGCAGAAGAGATAAAGCACATCATAAAACAATAGTCAGTGTAATGTTATTGATAATCAGTGTTATGGACTTTCGTTATTGTAAGTTTTCTTGTGACCGTGTCATGTTAGGACATCCAGTGTAAAGGGAGTTCTTTCTCCTTTCATAGCGTTCCTTCACGATTTTTCTGATTTTGTAAGTCATCTTTACAATTTTTCTTATCGATACGGACTGATGACCACGTAGTGTAACACCTTAAGATAATCACGACAAAAACCACCACCGTCGCCCGTTAACACAATTGAACAATATTTCCATGTCAGCGATGCTCGGCGTTGATATGGACTAAGCGACAAAGGACTAAATTATGAATAGCCTATCTCTGTTATCATAGCCGGTACGGTAAAATTCTATAAGATATAAATGACCGTAAATTGTATCCTCCCTGATTTTTCTTGTGTTGTAGCCTATACATCGGTAGGACCACTAATAACATAGATACTTGAAATATAATTGTAGGCCTTTCTCTAAACTGCCATTTCACCTAGCGTGAATAAAATTATTTATAGCTTAGCCTTAGACTGTAGCGCCATATTTTCCGTCGTTAACGGTTTTCACTAAATTCTATTCAGCCATTTTTTCACGGCTCGGTGTTGATAAGGACTTAGCAACAAAAAATGAAATTCATGAATATCTCTGTTATCTGTAGAACTGTATAGGACATAAATGATCGGAAATCATTCTACCTATCACTTGTGTTATGTAGTGTTTATTTATAGGACGCTAATAACATAGACATTTGAGAATTAAATGCTTGTCCTTCCCCTAAACTACCATTTCACCCAGCGTAGATTGTAGCGCTTAATTTCCCGACTTTGCATACCGATTTTCATTAAATTATGTTCAGCTATTTTCTCGTGATGTGCATACAGAAAGACAGACAGTCACAGGTAACGGAAAATTAAAATTTGCATTTCCTTCTTACTCTGGGCACAACCGATGCAGAAATATCATTCTTTTTAAATTCTGAGCAATGTATAGACAACAAATTCCAGATCCTCTCGAATTATTTTACGAAATCATTTACCCCATAGCTGTGTTCACCCGTTGTGAGACAGAAAAATGAAAGTAATAAATTTGATTTAGGCCGTGCCAGGATATACCGTGCACTGTATGGCTCTGACCAGAGTGTAGCAATGGAATAGGGAAACTGATCACCGTCGTGTATATTTGAATTAATGTTCGTCGATGGCTACGTCTTACATGGAGTTTCGAACACTATGTTCAATTCTACATCTGTTTTAATATTCCTGAAGAGAAAGTCCCAATGAAACATGCAGGTACAGTAATTTATTTCTCTAGCTGCGGAGACAGGTGGAAGGTTTTCGCCTATCGGTAGTTCTAAGCCACCATCAAGGGCACGGACATCACTTCATTAACAAGAACACAGCAAGTATCAAAATATGTTTAAATGGCAGCTGTGAGACAGGAGCAGTTTGAGAAACGAAATACCTGTTAATTGGCTCTACTTGGCACCCAATTTGTTCTATGTCTCTTTGTCACGCGACATTTGAATATTATGTGCAAGAAATGACTTTTGAATTCAACCTCTTCGTGCTGAACCATAGCACTGTTAAAATGATATATTCATAGACTATACAGCGCAGTATAGTGAAAGATACGAAAAAATACGAGCTGTGAATAATTTACTGCAGAAGTGGTGAACTAAACATGTACACTAAGTACCTTAGTACCTTTTGGCACAAAAAAAAAAAAAAAAAAAAAAAAAAAAAAAAAAAAAAAAAAAAATTGATTGGCTCAGGTGGTAAAGTGATGCCTATCTGAGCCAAGTCAGCGGGTTCGATACGGCTTAGTCTGGTGGTATCTGAAAAAAACCGAGTGAGTTGGTCGTGCAGTTAGGAGCGCGCAGGTGTGAGCTTGCATTCAGGACATAGTGGGTTCGAACCCCACTGTCGGCAGCCCTGAAGGCAAATGCTGGGGCTGTACCTTAATTAAAGACACGGCGGCTTCCTTCCCATTACTCGCCTTTTCCTATCCCATCGTCGCCATAAGACCTATCTGTGTCGGTACGACGTAAAGCCAATTATTGTTGGATATCTGAAAAAACCAAACCAAACCAAACCAAACCAAACCAAACCCCATGACATAACAACTTCCAAAGGCCTTGGTGTACCAAGTGACAGCTGCTCAGCCCGAATAATAATAATAATAATAATAATAATAATAATAATAATAATAATAATAATAATAATAATAATAATTGCTTTACGTCGCACTGACTACTTTTACGCTTTTCGGAGACGCAGAAGTAACAGAATTTAGTCCCACAGGAGTTCTTTTTTTAATGTGCCAGTATTTGATTGACGTATTTGAGGGCACCTTCAAATACCATTTGACTGAGCCAGGATCGAACCTGCCAATTTTGGGTCAGAAGGCCAGCGCCTCAACTGTCTGAGTCACTCACCAAGCAAAGCCTGCAGATTACGAGTTGTCGTGTGGTCGGCGCGACGAATCTTCTCGGTCGTGATTCTTTGCTTTCTAGAAAATGAACACGTCGGAAAACAGTGTTCAGTGTTGTCGAACCAACCACCTCCCCAGATGCATGGGCAGGTACGTGGGCAGCAGCGCGCTGCCAACTCACTCTTTTTTTTTTTTGCTTTACGTTGCACCGACACAGATAGGTCTTATGGCGATGATGGGACTGGGTAGGGCTAGGAGTGGGAAGGAATCGGCCGTGGCCTTAATAAAGGTACAGCCCCAGCATTTGCCTGGTGTGAAAATGGGAAACCACGGAAAACCATTTTCAGGGCTGCCGACAGTGAGGTCGAACCTACTATCTCCCGAATACTGGATACTGGCCGCACTTAAGCGACTGCAGCTATCGAGCTCGGTAGCCAACTCACTCTAGAGTGAAGTATTATGTGTTCGAAAACTCCGAATTGAGTGGAAATTGGTAAGAGAGCTCAAATATGATCGCTGAAAACTGCTGCTGGTTCTTCTTCTCCGTGTAAAATAACGCATTTGATCAAATTAGTAACTTCAAACAGTTGAGGTTGGCCTGCAAAATCACCTATCTTGAACCTCATTGAACCGGGCGAGTTGGCCGTGCGCGTAGAGGCGCGCGGCTGTGAGCTTGCATCCAGGAGATAGTAGGTTCGTATCCCACTATCGGCAGCCCTGAAGATGGTTTTCCGTGGTTTCCCATTTTCACACCAGGCAAATGCTGGGGCTGTACCTTAATTAAGGCCACGGCCGCTTCCTTCCAACTCCTAGGCCTTTCCTCTCCCATCGTCGCCATCAGACCTATCTGTGTCGGTGCGACGTAAAGCCCGTAGGAAAAAAAAAAAAAACCCTCATTGAAAATCTTTGCAACATGTTTTATCAGCGGGTAAAACCCCGACATCAGCACCCCCGCAATTTGGTCGATTTGCGCGATCAAATCCTCAGCGAATGGCTTAACCTAGATGTGACGTACCTGTACAACCTTGTGGACTCACTTCCTAAACGAATACAGGCGGTTATCAAGTCTAGAGGAGGACTTGCGCTGTATTAAATTATGCTTGTAATGATTTTTCCAGGGGTGATTAATTTTTTGTCCGGTGAGCTTGTTGCCAAAGAAGACATGAAGAGTACGTTAGCAATAAACGCAATGGATAAAAAATTTGGTGATGGGCGAATGGATGAAAGATAACAAACTAGTCACTGAAGGATAGAAAAATAAGCAGAGAAAGTCTTAGGAGACAATATTTATACACTCCGTCTCTTACAATTTCAAGGTAAGAAACGTAAAGGCAGAAGAGGCCACAGTGTTGATGCTATGTACTGTATGCAATGTGTGCATGTACGTACTGAAAGAGTGGACTCTTTTTTTCTCAATAGCCATGGTGACATTTCTGATGGAATGCCCGTTATTTCCTGGTATGAATTGGCAGAGGTGGCATTCTGACGTGGTCTATGCATACATCAAACTTCAGTCAGACTACATTCGTAATTCTTGTTGTATAGTGTATTGGCAAAAGATCAAACATCCAGTGCCTCAGCTGTGTATGTTAGTTAACTACAGCAGTGCCAGATTCATTCAATCAAGTTAGTGTTGAAAGCCTTCTCGACTTACAAGGACGATATTGGTGTAATACTGAATAGTATGAAAATTCCTGACGCAAGCGCTCGGTTGATTCTTATACAGAAGAATGACACTGGATCTTAATATACCTTGTCCTTTACTATGGTCTTTCGTAATAAAGACATTTCCTTTATAGGTATTCATACTCTTTAGGATTTTTCTATGGTGACATTTCCAGCATTTCCCCCAAAAGAGGTTTGCAGGATGTCTCATATGAGCGCTAGCCACCTGCATCTTGGAGAGGTCTGGCAAACCAACTGATGAGCCCGCTGCTGCACTGTGCTGGATTGACGATTTTAAAGAGCTTGAATAATCTAATATTCGGAATCAGCAAAATAATATTGTGGTTCCTTTCCAGGAGCTCAATGTTTGAAAATGTCTGGTTAAGTGTAAGAGAGGGCCGTGAGCCGTAATTTCATCACATATAGACTAAATAAATAAAATAAATAAATAAATAAATAAATAAATAAATAAATAAATAAATAAATAAATAAATAAATAAATAAATAAATAAATAAATAAATATTTGTTGTCTAACTCTTTAATACACTGTTTATTTGCCAATACATTTGCGTAGTTCTGTTAGGGCGTATGTTCATGAGTCCGATCCTATCTTTCTTTCTTTCTTTCTTTCTTTCTTTCTTTCTTTCTTTCTTTCTTTCTTTCTTTATCTGTCCGACTCTGTGGCTAAATTGTCCACTTTGATGTCTTCGGTTCAGAGAGTCCCGCGATTCATTTCCGGATTTTGCTCGAATGTGATTAATTCTTCTGGCTCGGGGTCTGAGTGTTTGTCCCAACACACTTCTCTTTATATTCAGACAACACACTACAATACCAACCATCACAGAAACACGCAACAGTGATTATACATCCCTCCACAAAGAGTTGGCATTAAGAAGGACATCCGGTTGTAAAACGGGACCAAATCCATATGTGCGCCACAGTTTACGCCTGCGACTCCACAGGTGTGGAAGAAGAAGAAGAAGATTATGATGTTCTATTATGTTTGAAAGTGACAAGCAGTGAATGCTATCATCTTAGCTCACTCTAAGAAACATAAACTAAGGCTGCAAACTTTTATTGGCAAAGCACAACTAAATCTCCACGCATCAAGTCAAGCAATCTTTCTTTGATAATATGCTCGTTCATTGCCGTCGTGCATGTACTCAGGAACATATTATGCCTATGTGTTTTAGTCGATAATAATAATAATAATAATAATAATAATAATAATAATAATAATAATAATAATAATAATAATAATAATAATAATAATAATCGATTTACGTCCCACTAACTAATTTTACGACTGACGAAAGATGTGTTTTCGAACGCTTCGAATTGCTTGAAAATTATTACAAACATTCTGGTCTCCTTTCTGATTGCCTTGCGGATGAAAGAAAATGAAAAATTAAATAGGTCATGTGAGCAAACCGGACTTCAGCGTATTCCAGGAAGAGCTATTATTCTAGGAAGTTTTCTATAGCCTTACACTTCGGCGTGTTACTTGTTTCCTGTTCTGTGTAGATGTGTTCGCGTGTGCGTGTGTGGTAGGAACAGAAGTTGTCCGCGTTGAATGGAAATGATCGCCTGTTCTTATTGACTTTAACTTCGATTTTATTAGCCTCAAGCACCGCCTAAGTGCACAATAAGCCATAAATAACAGGCTGCTTAAAAATAACATGCTGGGAAGTTGTGTTCAGTGCTGCTCCAGACTGCTATAGTACAAGCTCTACTAACCCTTCACCTAGTGTCTTATCTTTTCGTGCACAAAACTGATGGATGTAGAAACGTATCATAGATTTGTTTATTCATAATCTAGCAGCACCTTGGGTGAATGGTCAGTGTACTGACCTTGAGTTCAGAGGGACCCGGGTTCGAATCATGGTCGAGCCTGAGAGTTTGACCGAGTGTGGTTAATTCCTTTGGTTCAGGGACTGGATGTTTGTGTTCGTCTCAACACATTTCTGTGCTTCTACATACAACACACGACACTACCAATCAACGCAGAATCACTCAGGAGTGATTATATGCCTCCACACAGGGTTGGCGTCAGGAAGGGCAGCCGGTCTTAAACCTAAGTCATATCCACATCTAGTGCAGAGTTCAATAAAATGGGGAAAGAAGAGGAAGAAGGAAAATGTTCGAATATTCGTAGGACCTAGGCCGTAACACCCCTTTCAATGCTATTATAGGCCTACTTTTAATAACCATATATTTATTTTTATTTTGAGGGTCGGTGGAGTAGAATGAAGACCACCTCTAATGGCATTGTCGTGTCCTTGGGTGCGTACCTTTGGAATCACTACTTACGTTTATGAATTGGATTGTGTTCCGTCTGAGGCATCAGAACGAAAGAGGCTGCATAGTCGAGGCATATACATACATACATACATACATACATACATACATACATACATACATACATACATACATACATACATACATACATACATACATACATACTGCACACTTTTGCCTGTTCGATGGGTGCAATACATACATCGTAGACGGTTGGCCTTACAGAGTTTAGTTTGCAAGACTTTGTGAATTAAATAAGCTTAATCTATTTAATTTCGTCTCATCCCATACCATCAAAGTCCGATAACCTAGATATTAGGCACCTTTAAACAGCAAGCATCGTCGTCAATTAAAGAACCGCCTCGACATATTTTTTTCAAATAGCTCTGTGGCCTCGTTTAGTTCCCAACCTATTAGCCTATTTTTAATTAATTAAATACAAAGTCTAGCCATTGACGCCTTGATCTTATCTGCTTCCCTCTCCGGCTCCGTGGCTAAATGGTTAGCTTGTTGGCCTTTGTTCCAAGTGGTCCCGGGTTCGACTCCTGGTCGGATCAGCGATTTTAACCTTTACGTGTTACCATTTCGTGGACTCGGGGTCTGTGTTTGTGAGTGTGTGTGTGTGCCATCTTCAGGATTAGAATTCATCATAGGAAGGACCCCGTCCTCACAGATGCGCAGGTCGCCTATAGGTGTCAACTCGAAAGACCTGCACCTGGCCTCTCAGGAGGCCACAGGCAATTATTATTATTATTATTATTATTATTATTATTATTATTATTATTATTATTATTATTATTATTATTCATCTCTCGGAATACATCATATTATTTCCTTACGACGCGACGTGTCCTATTTTCATTCTTGTCATTCTCTTGCCACGTCTAATCAGAATATAGCTATCGTCTCTCCTACATTTTCTGGACAACAGATATTTCGGCTGGTCAGATTTTTGGTTATCGACTTGAAGATCTTATCAACTTCCTGATCTTGCACAAAGGTTGAATCCAAGTGGGGATGTTGTTGGAATGTTTTTAGGAGAACAAAGTTGGGACCGGACGCTGTTGCTGGTGTTAGATTATAAACACGCAGGTCAGGCAGGCAGGCACGCTATTAGATGAATGGCATTATTAAATCTTAACAATCTCTATATGCAAACGTCACTTCTCATTGAAAAATGTACGCAGAAAATTGTTATCAACGTTAATGCTTTCTTTTTTTTTCTTCTTTCAATACAACGCAGTAGAGAAGTAAATTTCCTGTGCCAAATGCTGTGTGCTGTAATCTTGATTCATGGCCTTGCTTCCCCCCTCCTTTCTAGCTCTCACGTCATTTTCTCTTCTTTTTGTGTTTCATTTGCTTTAGCCGCAATTCCATCCTGGTACACAGAAGGCTGAAGTTGTGTCGGATGAGTGTGGATGGGAAGAGGAGAGTTTTCCGGCATCCTGCCGTGTTGCTGTTGGCAGTAGGTTGACTAATACGCACTTACATTCGTAAATCGAACTGGCGAAATGTTATGAATTTGTTTATCTGCACCCCTTTCTTGACACGCCATCCAGGATCAAGCCATTTTCGAAATTGTTTTGGTTTCAGCGCTATATTATGAAGATAGGCACAGTTTTACGTCAAAATGCCTATGCTGTGTGGAAGAAGGTAGGCTATCCATAGGTAATTAAAGTGAGCTCCAGATTATCTAGGGGGAATCCGAAACTAGAGTTGTAAGTCATACAGGGCGGTCGAGAACAACGTGACCGGTAGAGGGTTGGTCACACTGATGAATAATTTGAAAAAGATAATTCGGTAAATCGCGCCATTGTCATTTCATCAGCTGTTAAAGTTAGCCAATCAGATCGCTTCGTAGACGATTTGAAATGGGCTTTACGAGGCAGAGTTGATAAATCTGCACGTGGCTAAGGTATGTATTCACGTTTCAGACCAAAATCTGTACTATTTTATCAATGTTTTTGAAATTTTTACAATGAAATACTTGCATTTAAGGAAGATATTTACACTATAAAAATTTCACACTTAAGGTACCGTTTCCTAAATAACTGACAAAAACTCCAAAATTTTGCATAAATTTCCAAAAACCATAGCTTTCTGGAAAATAGTTCAATTCCAATTATTTTTGCGCATAATTCATCCTAATAATGCATACAATGCGATGAACTAAACAGAATTTAAGAATTCATTGATATCATATTTTTTATAATATATTTTTCATGGCGGTCAAAATTTTAGAATATTTAGATTTGTTTTTTTTTCATTTGGTACCTTTTTATTATAGTCTTATTTATTATTATGTTTAGTTCAAAACATTCTACTTTTAATAAGCTTCAATTTGACATATCAATGTATTATATAACTTACAATTTGATGACGTTATGATGTTTTGAAATATGAAAACTCTGGAGAAATTCACTGTGTGGAAAATTGAACTTGAATCTTGGAAGTTTATTTCGGGATTGAAATTACTTACTTTGGCTAATTAAAACCCTCCTGACTCATAAGGGCCGGCCCAGTCGTGTGGGGGTAGTGTGCCTACCTCTTACCCGGAGGCCCCGGGTTCGATTCCCGTCCAGATCAGGGAATTTTACCTGGACCTGAGGGCTGGTTCGAGATCCACTCAGCCTACGTGATTAGAATTAAGGAGCTACCTGACGGTGAGATAGCGGTCCCGGTCTAGAAAGCCAAGAATAACGGCAGAGAGGATGCTTCATGCTAACCATACGATACCTCGAAATCCTCAGGCCTTCGGGCTGAGCAGCAGTCTCTTGGTAGGCCAACGCCCTTCAATGGGTGTAGTGGCAGTGGGTTTGGTTTGGTTTGATGCATAAGTAGGTCCCTCTTATTGTAGTATTTTGTCCTCTTTGAATCGTTTTCTTCCTCAGATACTTTCAGTGGTAACTTCAGCCAGAATCTTGACATGTTCAGTATATACTGCAGGTGCGGGCGGTGAAGGTAAATTCAAAATATACGAAAATTTTCTTGCTTCACTTCGCCCACAACCATTGAAGCTCATCCCATACACAATTCTTCTATTAGTTTCAGGAATGTGACCAATTCTCCTTGATGTACACTGAGGTTCAGATTGAAAATCACTATTACTACTACACACCAAACTAACAAAAAAAGCCCAATTTGTTTTCAGAAGTTTTTCAGCGATATTGATCCACATTTCATACAGACAGGACATACCAGCAAAGATAACATTTTTTCTACACATTCCACACTAAATATAATGTTAAAACTACCTCTAGAATCACCACAATTACTGTCATAATGCGAAGTAGAAAGTTTTAGACTCAGAAGCACTACTGACATTGGGAAGTTTATTTTTATTGTTCTCATTTTGGACTACTGTCTCAGTAATATTTCGTTAATTCATTGTATACTTATTTCCATAGCAACGGCGCTTTCTTTTATAGCCACTATGTCTCTTACTACCCATTATCCACTTAGCAGAAGTTAGTTACTCGATATAAACACAAATAACACAGCACATGGCATTCATAGTTGGATTGCACAGCATTTATGCAAGATTCAACATTCCTTCTCCAGAGATATATCATATGACAACCAATGCTATCTTTTGGTTCACAAAGGTACTACATGGGGAAACACCAGTGCAATGTATTGAAATGTAATTATGTAGAAAAATCTGCTTGAGTATGGAAAGCTAGTGAATGTTAGCACCTGACCACGCCCCCGGAGAAGAGAAATCATGAACGCAGTGGTCCATTTAAATGCAATTTACGGCCTTTCTGTATGTCTCAGGTCAATGATACTTACATATTTGGAAACTAGAAATTCCAGGCTTTCATTTGACATCAAAAGCCAAATATTGATTATTTTGACCTAAATCGCAGTTTCAAACGTGAATACATACCAGGTAGGCTATCCATAAGTAATTAAAGTGAGCTCCAGATTATCTAGGGAGAATCCGAAACTAGAGTTGTAAGTCATACAGGGCGGTCGAGAACAACGTGACCGGTAGAGGGTTGGTCACACTGATGAATAATTTGAAAAAGATAATTCGATATATCGCGCCATTGTCATTTCATCAGCTGTTAAAGTTAGCCAATCAGATCGCTTCGTAGACGATTTGAAATGGGCTTTACGAGGCAGAGTTGCTAAATCTGCACGTGGCTTAAGGCCGGATTTACAGCTTCAATCCAAGATGAAAAATTTCGCCAGGGGACGGATTTGAACACGGTCCTGTGAGCTGTAAGGATCGCACTATAGCAAGTACGCTATGGTGACAATAACTGAAACCCACAGTGTATTTGTGTTTGATGTTGATTTCCCGGCATGGCTCTTAAGCCGTCTTAAGCTACGTCCAGATTTAGCAACACCGCCTCGCAAAGCTAATTTGAATTCGCCCGCGAGGCGATCTGATTGGTCAACTTCAGCAGCTGATAAAATGACCATGGCTTGAGATATCGAATTCTATTTTCAAATTATTTATCATTATGACTAACCCTCTAACGCTCATTTATACTCGGTGCACGTTGTTTCTGGTATCCTTGTATATTGTGACTTAAGCAGTTACTACAGTATTAAGTAAGTAGTGATAATAAAAGTTCATAAATATAAAACATCAACTATTGATAATCATAACCTAAACAGAGAACGAACATTTCAGCTACGAACCTTTTTGCATTTAAACTTTGAGTGGCAGTCTACAAATATGTCCGCTGTCGGCTTCATCATCACAATAACACAGTTATGTAAATGTATTATTGAAAACATCTGAAGCACGATATTACACCAAAGAGGGTTTATGTATAAATATGTTTCAATGCGCTATTCTGATGAATTTATTTTAAGACAAGTGCATGTAAATACGATAATACGATATCGATAAATTTTGTCGCGAAGCCAGAAGAATTAACTAGAAGCAGTTAAAATCGAGAGTCGAGCCTGGTTCCCTCTGAACGCTGCCCTGACCATTAAACTAAGGAACCGGAGTGTGGCCAACTGAACTATAATTTTTTTAAAAAGCTACTGATAGAGAAATGAAATATTCACTTTATACAACATAAGAAACAAACCTATCGTACGTACAGCACAGCCAATGAAATGCTTCCAAGGCAACTGTTCGCTAGCTTGCTTGATGGTCTGCAGGTACTTATTGGAGTGCTTCGTGGTCAGCGTGACAACATCCTCAGTTATACTTATGGGGGTTAATGAACTCCATTCAAGCCCTGAATCCAGGATCGAACATTCGGCATCCAGGTAATAATAATAATAATAATAATAATAATAATAATAATAATAATAATAATAATAATAATAATAATAACAATAATAATAATAATAATTTATTTATTTATTTATTTATTTATTTATTTATTTATTTATTTATTAATAATAATAATAATCCTGTCAGGTATTAGTCCTATAGAAGAACTGTTACGGTCTATACAAAAGATTTGTATTTTCACGCCATCTCTTCCTGGGGCGTTCCAGAGATCTCTTCCCACCAGGGCAGTAGTTTATGACTGCTTTGGGGATCCTGCTTCTGCCCATTCTGTTTAGGTGTTCTATCCAATTTCTCTGGTATTCATAGATGTATTCCAATAATAATGCATGTTGAGTCTTCAGCCTGAAAGCTGGTTGAATCTGTGACAGTACTATAGTCAGCTGCGACAAAAGAAAGGTTATGTTTGAGGGAAATGGGAAGCGAGGTAATTTTCTCGTTGTAATTTGTCTTGACTATTGATATTGTAGTCATATTGAAGACACCTCCAGTTTTGCACGTAAAAAGAAGCACAAGGACATGATTTTTATTTCGAAAATCTTTTTTGCACTGACCGTGATTCGAGCCGCGGCTGCCTTTGTGAGAAGCCATTCAGCTAACACGCCGTTTTTTAATTGGATCACCATTGTCAAAGCCAAAGGTGAAACACACAGGTCGATGAAAGGAATAAACTTATTCTCGTAAACACTGTATCCCACCTGAGAGGGACCTAGGATTTATAATAATAATAATAATAATAATAATAATAATAATAATAATAATAATAATAATAATAATAATAATAATAATAATAATAATAATAATAAGGTACAAAGTTGACGGAGCGGTGTAAGTACCCTCGTTAGGACGGCTATCTCAAGTGACGTCACCAACGGGCTCACTTCATTACGGATATTGTGTAGCCAGGCCTACAGGCGGTCGAGCGTCTAGCCCGCCATCTGCTGCTGTACCAGCAGGACAGGTTCAAAACGAGCACGGAGCCTGACGGAGCTCAGTTACCGAGCCCGCGTGATGTGACAAGGATATGTGGTTCTGGTATAAAGGTGCTGTTGCTGCTTTTATGAGACTTCTGGTTTGGTGCTTAACATGCTCATGTACTTAGCACGTTTGAAATTGGTAACTGATATTGTTAGGGTCCTGCCATCGGAATTTTCTTAATATTAATCGTAAGGGAAATAAGTTAGGAAGAATTTCGATCCTTTTGAAGGTTTTCGGCGTGAGAAATAAAAGTCTGCCTGGCCCTCACAAACCTAACCCTTCCCGAGTTCAAATTAGAAAAATGTTCGCCCTCGTTCATTTTCTCAGTTACACGGAAAATCATGGATATGTTTTTTCGGCTTAGAAGATGAGAGAGAGAGAGAGAGAGAGTAGAGATTATTTGGTTGTACCCTTCGTAGTAGCCTCTTACGACGTGCAGTGTGACTCCACCTACTGGGGAGATTGAAAATTTCGATAAATCGACAGAAAAAGGAGTGGATGCACAAGAGAATGGTAATGCTAATGAAGTGTGAGAAAATGAAAGAAATTGCTGACCCCGTGAATGTAATACTAATCTAATAAAATATTCCATGGGTACTGGAAGTGAAGAAGGATCTGGAAAAAGCCCAGATGAACTCAACTGACACCGCAAACAGAAACCTCTATAGGAAAAAATGAAATGGATGGAAAGTGCAACCAGAGAACGAAGTGAAAAAGAAGACTGGAGCAAAGTGGACAGAAGAACGAAAAAGGATCCACGGAGAAAGGATGAGAGCTGTTTGGCAACTCAGAAAACAGAATCGTTAGAGCTTTGCGCGATCCATTGGGTCCATACGCACATAATAATAATAATAATAATAATAATAATAATAATAATAATAATAATAATAATAATAATAATAATGATAATAATAATAATAATAATAATAATAATAATAATAATATGAGCTCTATGAACATCAGGAAGACATAGTCACATGTGTGAGGAAAAGGCGACTGACTTTCTAGGGGCCTATGAGCCGTCTGAAACCCTGTAGGCTCACCAACAGAATCCTCACAGTGACAAGTAGGGGAAATGCTTCCAAGTCTAAGTGGATCACCCTAGTAAAACCAAACCTAAAGGAACTACAGATCGCATTTGAGGCCATAGAGAACCGATCTCAGTACCCACAAGCCATCCTACAGGGAGTCTTCCCAGCCCAAAAATGAAAGCATACTGGGCCAAGAAAAAGCAGAAACCTTAGCTAAGAGTTAAGACGAGCCCCGTAATCCCTAGTAGGCCAAAACGAATCAAAATAATAATGATGATGATAATAATAATAATATGATTAGACATTACAACTCAGTTATCGAACCTGAAGCACTATACGGCTCGAAAACCTTGATCATTGGAGGCAGATCACTTATTAAAAGCATAGAGAAACTGGAGAGGAAAATATTGAGGAAAATATTTGGTCCAGTGTGCTCAGAGGGAATCTGGATGAAACGGAAGTCTGGGGAGCTTTATCAGCATTCTGAAAATATCACAAACACCATCAGGGAAAGATGATTAAAGTTCTATGGCCACATTCTCAGAATGAACAATGACAGGCTCACCAAAAAGATTCTCAACCTTGCTCTCTCAACGAAAACGACCTTCAGGAAATTGGTATCCCACAGCAAATTGTTCAGGATCGACTCCAATTTTTAAAAAAAGCAGTCAACAACCATAATTTTTCTGAGAAAATGAATACCAGGGTCAATAAATCATGGACTGAAGAACAGAGGAAAATTTGCAGTGCCAAGATGAAGAGATTTTAGGCGAAGGAAAAATCAACATAAGCTAAACAAGTTCAGTTGCGCTCCACAGATGGGCATAGCGCTGTAAAAACATGATATGATTATATTATATTATATTTAGCATCACCATCATTATTCATTCATTCCTGCGGTATAGAGGTAGCGTACTTGTCTCTTATTCCAAGGTCGTGGGTTCGTTCTCCGGCTAGTTCAGGGACTTTAATTCTGGACGGAGGAGTAGAACGGTCTGCACTTGATACGATGTTTTCTCAAGCTCTTAGTTACAGGAAGAATGTGCACAGCGCGAAGATGACGCTACTGACCTAGTATACATAGACGAACAATGGTTGCCATGGTTACAATTGTGTCCGGAAATTGATGGCGACAGACCCTCTCAGCCCAAGATCATATGCATGTTAAAAATCGAAAGGGGTTGTTCCAACGTTATGGCCGCCAAGTTTTGATGTAGACTACGTAGCACATGATAAGTATTACTCGTGTCGAAACTAGCTGATGTACCCGTGATTCTCTACGGAATTCTTGTATTGTATACAGAATTCCAGATGAAGTAGTGTACACGATGTAAGATTTTATTAAACTGCAACGTTCTTAGCGTTACCCCCAAAACGCGACGGGTAAGTCGCCATACGTCGTTTCTCATGTGAAGACCTGGTTAGGAAATGTTCATTGTAATGGCAGGCCCTCTTGTCTACTGCCAGCCACAATCGAGTTCGGCAGTTTTCATCATGATGCCACACACTCTCCACCTGCCGTTTTACATCCTCAGAAAGACTGTCCCTGTGGTTTTTCCAAAGTCTTACAGGATGCGCCAATGGACTGAAAACTACATGACAGCACTATTAACACAATGAATCTGTTTTCGTTCTCCGGCTAGTTCAGGGACTTCAATTCTGGACGGAGGAGTAGAACGCTCTGCACTTAAGACCCAGGAAAGCTGCGACCGATCGATAGTTAAAACGATCTCATATTATATTATATTATATTATATTATATTAATGCAGTGTCTTGCCGTGATGGCTCACTGACTTTGCTTCTCTTTTTGTACATTCCTTTTAATTCCTGGGGGCATAGAGAAAATCATTCTATCCCTTTTAGTGCTGAAGTTACGAATAGTTGATGCCTCCTCCACTTCTCCAACGGCCTTCATGGCCTGCAGGGAGATAGCTTCACTTGTTTACTATTCAAGGCCAATCCTTTAATGTTCTAAGACCTTTAGACATTCATTTTTGTACTAATGCATTATGTTACTGCCTCGAGAATCTGTTTCATTTCTCTTTTCAGCTGTGCTATCTGAGCCTGAGTTTCACCAGTGGGACCAAATTTTGACATCGAAAATTTCACTTGCATTTACCGGTAACGAACCCAGTCGTCTTCCTGACTCGCTATTGACGAAGTCGGCTACCTACCTTCTTAAATTCTTGACAGTGCCCGGAACTGACCTTGGAGAATAGATAGAGAATGGTAGCCTACTCCCAAAATACATTTCGCAATGAAGTGGAATATTAAAACACCCACATCAGTGTGGAAAACAGCATGAAGTTTCCTTAACTTTGCCCTTGGTCGTTTTGATTTTCTGAACCTTGACTCGTTTATCGCGTGCGACACGATGTGTTAAGAATCAGTCTTGTTTCTACCGTATTTCCGGTCTGGTATATGTCAGCAATGCCATGCGTAATATTCCTAGGGTCCCATTACTTAGAGTAATTCGTCATACAGCGTCACCTGCTGTCCTTGTTCTTTTTTCCTTTCTTTTCGCCTGGAGACCAGTTGGTCAGTGCAAGAGGCACAATTTCTTATACTTGAAAGACGAATGACACCCTGAGACCATCTAAGCCGACAGGAAAGGGATACAAATTGGTACCCTGTGCAGATTACCAGAACATAAGAGTCCATTGTGTAGATGTTAGTAGTGTTAATTTAGACCCTGTTATGTATTTATTCATGCTCTGAACATTACTGAGATCCACTGCGATATAGTGAATGTGTCTGTTACCTGGAAGCCTCAGCTTCCGATTTCCAGCTTCAAGTATTTTAATTCTGGACTAGAATGGGGTTCAGCCAGCCTTGTGAGAACACCTGAGGAAGTGACTGATAGAGAGTCAACGGGCCCAGTCAAAGAGCATTAATTCTATTGAAAGTGTCACTTTTGTCGTATTGTGTTATGCCCTTGGTTATATATGTTTGTATGCGGCTCTTGAATTGTTGGTATCGAATACGTTTAACACTTGCCTCGCTGTTAAGTAATTTTACTACAGTGATGGGTTTGTCGAGTAGGTAATATGTCGCCAGCAGGAGAGATTTACGTTGGGCTATAGTACAGTGGCTTCATTATTCTGGATTGGGGTTTAGATTTCAAGTGCGGCACTAGTTCGAGAGGACATTGTGTGTGGAATGTAGGAGGGCTGCATCTGCTGATTCCTGGTAACCCCAAGTATCCTGTAGTCGTTAGCAATATGTAGGGTATTAGCTGTTTCTTTAAGTTTATATAGATCGTCCAAAAACAAGGAAAAATCAAAGGCCCAAGAGGCCTTGAGGGCCATCAGGGGACAGCAGTGTATGATGATGAAATGGTGAGGAAATGGGTTCGAATGTTCAGTGAATGTCGTCAACATGCGCATGACTTCTCCCTGAGTGGCCGACCGACTGTCATCACAGATGATTTGGTGTGTGCGGTAGAAGCAGAAGTTCTTGAGGACAGGCGTACTCAATTTCGTCTGCTTTGAGGGGCTTTCACCCACAAGCGGCGTCGTTCTGTGACGAAGGCATACACAAATTGCAGCTCCTTTACGACAACTGCCTTAATAACGGTGAAGTAGTAGTTTAAGGTGTATAGAATCCTAACAAAATAATATCTTTTCAAAATAATGTTGTGTTTCTTTAGTAAAAAGTCTGCATTTTCTTAAAAATGCGCCTCGAATAATAGTCATGTGACAGTTCCGTGTGAGAATGTTTGCACAAGATCTAATGCAATTTCGCCTACCAATTTTGAGTCAAAAGAAAGACAGACAGACAGACAGACAGACAGACAGACAGACAGACAGACAGACAGACAGACAGACAGACAGACAGACAGACAGACAGACAGACAGGCGTGATTTCATTTTTATATAGAGAGATTAGTGAGAGTTACTACTGATTTGTTTGCTAAAATAAAAATGTCATTTAATTCCAAATATTGAAGAACTTCTGCTCTAGCAGAATGTCATTGCATGTCCCCGATTCAAATTCATTCTCGGAGACGAACAAACAAGTAGGCCTACAATACAGTATTTCTGAAAGCGTAAGAAGCCGACATCCGATCCAACTTACTCAACTAGTTTCTTTAAAACATAGGTTTGTGATGGTGAAGATGGTAATGACTTCTGATACGATCGGCTATTATTAGAGAGGTATGATTTCTATCTTGGAAGGCTGTGTTTCTTACCACTTATCACGTGATAAATCGTAATAGCCTACAAGTGAGTACTGAGTAGTCTCGTCCAGGTGAAGAGAATGTAATGACAGTAACGAGGGCGAAGAAAAATTTGGATAATATTTTCTTCGTCTTTGTGGACCACCGAACATCTGCCGTATTATTCCACAAGTAGAAGTCAAAGAGTAATTCGTTGCGTCATGTAAATGTTCCAGGAAGATAGACCTATATATTATCTCCTGTCTCACTGGAATAATGAAAGGTAAAGTTTTCATAAATCATGTCTAATATCGTGTTAAAACCTGTGGTTAACATACTGAAACCGGCAAGTTAGTTCTCAAAATATCGCCTGTGTAAACTACAGCCGGTTTCAATAAGAGTGGAATATTTTAAGGAGAAATGATGTGTTCGTCTGACTTAGCCATATATTTCCGTACATGTTTTACAACCAATATATTTCCCACATTTGCATGCCAAAGTACACATTTCAAACACATGTCAGATTGAATATCGACATATGGAAGTACATGTAAAGAATTATCAGAGTTTGGAAGGTGTATTTTTAAAAAGGGGCTGCCTGGCCGAAGCGGTAAAGGCGTGCTCGGTTCGCCTGGAAGGACGTGGGTTCGAATCCCCGTCAGGAAGTCGTAAAATTTAAGAAACAAGATTTCCACTTCTGGAGGTGCATATGGCCCTGAGGTTCACTCAGCCTATACCAAAAATTCCTGGGGGCAAAGGCGGCCTGGCGTAGTGCTAACCTCCCTACACGATCACGAGCCGAGGTTAACAATGGTGGAAGCCTTTACCTTCCACGCCTTCATGGCCTGTACGGAGGTGACTTTGCTTTGCTTTTTTTTTTTTTTTTTTGTATTTTTAAAAACATATTTAGCAATCAATCGTAATAGTGAGTCTCGAGATATGTAGTCGGCTTTTTGATGGACGGAGGAACATACATTTGGTACTCCATGTCCAATGACATCGGCATACCCCTTGATTGTGGGGATGGAAGACCACATCCTCGATATCGCTTGCATGTCGTAAAACACGACTGATAAAGGGATTCCCAAGGGCTCTCACCATTGAAGTATGGGTTGGTGACTACTGGGTGTCTAGCAGATTGTGAGTCCGGCATTGCTACCATTTACTTGTGTCATTACCTTATTTTCAACTTTTCTATCCAACCTCCCTTGGTCAACTCGTGCTCTCTTTCGATCTTGTTTGCGAGATGTAGGGCGTGTTCCATTCCCAAGCCCTTCGTGGCCTTTCACTTTCTTGTGCCTATTCTCTCATTCTTCAAAGGGGCGGACCTCCACCATTTCTCCTCCAATAAGAGTTAAGAAAGGATAGCTACATAGTTGTACTTTCTCTTAAACAATAACAGCCATCACCTCTACAGATGCTGTCATGTAAACATTCTCTGGTGACATACTCTGTGTTTATCCCAAAAAATGTAAATAAAATTCAACCTTAGGTCGCCCAATAAAGTTCTGGTTTTTGTGTCATCTGACAGAATAAAATTGAACATCACAATTGACACTCAGGGACCCTAAAGGGCGACAAATCAAAACGCCTACACGCAATAACTGAGGCCATACCATTATTATTATTATTATTATTATTATTATTATTATTATTATTATTATTATTATTATTATTATTATTATTATTATTATTATCCTGGATGAGGCCACTGGTATTTGAAGTTACACAAATACGTTATCAGCATCCTGCCGGTAGGTTTATCGACACGTGAAAATCTTCAGCGGAACAAAATTCCAGCACCTCGGTGTCTCCGAAAACCGTAAAAGTAGTTCGTGGGATGTAAAGCAAATAACATTTTAAAAAATTGATTTTGACCATCTATGATTTCACTTGTCTTTGGCGCCAGTATTCCTTCATTCTCCTGCATTCTTCTTCTTCTTATTATTATTATTTTAACGTCATATTAACTTTCTGGTTTACGACGACGATAGAATAGGAAAGGGTTAGGGGTACTGCCACACTAATTGCCTGGTGTGAAAATATTGGAAAACCATCTTGAGGCCCGGGATTCTAGCCCACAATCTTCCGAATGGAAGCTAACAATTACACGGTCCATATCGCGCAGCCAAGTAGCGCTCAGTGATATTATTAGTTTACTACTCCCACATAACAGTGAAAGGCGAATTCAACCAGGTAGTTTCTAAAACAGTATTTAATTTAGTCAAATGTTTGTTGAGTGAACCAACAGAGGTCCTGAACATACCAACAAGTGCAGCAGAGCAAAGGTGAGGCATCTCTGTACCAACCATGTAGGCCCTTGGAGGACTGGCAGGTAAAGGTTTCTACTCTCCGTTGAAGTGGCATAGCGTGCTTAGCTCTATATCCAGCAGTTAATCTGATACTCAGTTTTGGTGTAGGCTGAGTGAACTCTGAGGGTCATATGCCTTTCTATGAGAGAAAATCTAGTTTCCAAATTTTTCGAGTTTCTGACAGGGAATCGAACCTATGACCTTCCTGGTTAGCCGAGCACGCCTTTATCGCTTCGACCAGGCAATCACTGAAATTTCAGCATGGAGTGTCGATGATTTTACTTGTTCTTAAAAATGATTGTCTAGTCCACTAATGATCCCGCAGTTAGGGGAATTTGAGTGGGGCACTAAATGTTTCACGGGTGCAGCTATCTCGTGGTGAGAATGTTAATAAAGGGTTACACAGAATTTAACATATAACTTACAATCCCTATCTGGAAATTAATTCCAACAAACTGTGTGTATTCAAATAAACACGATACGACTTCGTTTTATACAAATTCAGATTATAATGATTTGCTAATTCGTTAACATACAAATATCAGCCATAACTCGACGCACATAATGCTATTTAAAAATGCGACTGTCTTGAGGTCGTTTATTACTGTAGGCAGATAGCCATCCAGACTAAGCAACCTTTCAAGAATCTACTGTTGGCGAGTAATATTTACAATATATAGCCAGCTGGAAATTCTAACGCTGACATATCAAGCAAATATACTTCCTTGAACCATTAATAATATTACTGTGCGTGCGGCGTTTCCTTCCAGCGCGCCTCTGGGCACCTTGGTAGATTAATATTACGACGTGTCTTTATTTCAACACGTCCATTAAAGACATTCTGATCCAAGCCCTTTCCCTCCGTTCTTCTTCGTACTCTTTTCCCAACGTTAGCAAAGTAGTTCCTGTTCAGAAGGCCGTGTTTATTTATTTATTTATTTATTTATTTATTTAGTTAGTTAGTTAGTTAGTTAGTTAGTTAGTTACGGCCATCTATGGACCGCGTTTACACAATCCACCAGATCTTCTATTTCTCAAACTTAGTCCCTTTTCTTTGCACTTCTTCCAGATGTTCTTAAGTCTTTGACTTCTCCTGTGTCGGTCTTCAACCGAGATGTTGCGTGACTTGACGAGTTTCTCCAGTGCAACCCTCAATCCCGCAATTTTATTCCTAAAGGTTGTTCTTTCCTGTATATCTCATTTCTGGATCCCCACTTCTTCCGAGTCCTTGTAAAACTCCTTAAGCCATAAAGCTTGTGCCTCCCATTTTTCTTGTAGACCAAGTATCCTGTGTGTCTCTCTGGATTCATCCTCATAATGTATCATTAAAATGATAAGTCTTCTTTTCCTCATAGTAGTTATTCTCAACCTTTTCATATTCTCGATTCGGTGTCTCAATCGGAACATACATTGTGAATCTAGTGACTTCTTTGGATCTAAGATGTTCCTAAGGAATGTCTTTTCCCTTTCTTCAATGACTGGGTCCGTTACTCTCGTCAGGCTTTCCGCCGCATATAGGCATTGTGTTCTGACCACCGCACAATAGTGTTTTAATTTTGCTTGTATGGATATGGACGTGGACGTACAAGTTCCATGACATAGTCTGAAAGCCATTTCCAATTTCCCCACCTTTCTATTTATAGCTTCTTTCTCATTTTTATTCAGGGTGGGAATTTCTCCCAGGTACTTGAATTCTGAACACGGTGGATTTCACCAAATTTGGTTTCGATTCTGTCTGCGAGATCTGTTTTGTCGGAGTCCAGTGTTTCAAAAGATAGTCTTAAACCAGTTTTTGCGTTCACATTATTATTATTATTATTATTATTATTATTATTATTATTATTATTATTATTATTTAATAACTTATTTTACTTGGCGTGGCTCAAGCTATGAAGCTTGCTGTTATGCGAAATCATATTACAGTAGACAACGTTTCTGCAACTGCAAAATCTTAATGTTTCTTTTATATATAATTAATTAATGAAACTGAATTAACTTCTAAAATCAAAACACATGGTGCAACAGTCCTGATGGGCCTTGATCTATCAAGCAACCGCTACTCAGCCCGAAAGCCTGCAGATTACGTGGTAAGCGCGATTAAAACTCTCTGGATTTATTCTTGCCTTTCAAGACCGGGACCGCTATCTCACCGTCAGATAGCTCCTTAATTGTTCTCAGGTAGGCTTAGTGGACCTCGAACCAGTCCTCAGATCCAGCTAAAAATCCTGATATGACAGGTTCCTTGTGAGAAACACACGCATGGCGAATTTTTTGTTCGAACAAACACAGAGCGTAATACATTGCCATGGGTTTCTATACCACTAACGCTTACCTATTTTCTTGTTCGAATAAACACAGAGTAATAAATTGGCATTGCCTCTATGCCACTAACGCTTACCGAATTTCTTATTCGAACAAACACAGCGAGTAATAAATTGTCATGGCTTTCTGTACCACTAACGCTTTCCGATTTTCTTGTTCGAACAAACACAGAGAGTTATAAATTGTCATGGCCTTCTATACCACTAACGCTTACCGAATTTCTTGTTCGAACTAACACAGAGAGTTATAAATTGTCATGGCCTTCTATACCACTAACGCTTACCTATTTTCTTGTTCGAACAAACACAGAGTAATAAATTGTCATGGCCTTCTATACCACTAACGCTTACCGAATTTCTTGTTCGAACAAACACAGAGTAATAAATTGTCATGGCCTTCTATACCACTAACGCTTACCGATTTTCTTGTTAGAACAAACACAGAGTAATAAATTGTCATGGCCTTCTATACCACTAACGCTTACCGATTTTCTTGTTAGAACAAACACAGAGAGTTATAAATTGTCACGGCCTTCTATACCACTAACGCTTACCGATTTTCTTGTTCGAACAAACACAGAGAGTAATAAATTGTCATGGCCTTCTATACCACTAACGCTTACCGATTTTCTTGTTAGAACAAACACAGAGAGTTATAAATTGTCATGGCCTTCTATACCACTAACGCTTACCGATTTTCTTGTTAGAACAAACACAGAGAGTTATAAATTGTCACGGCCTTCTATACCACTAACGCTTACCGATTTTCTTGTTCGAACAAACACAGAGAGTAATAAATTGTCATGGCCTTCTATACCACTAACGCTTACCGATTTTCTTGTTAGAACAAACACAGAGAGTTATAAATTGTCATGGCCTTCTATACCACTAACGCTTACCGATTTTCTTGTTAGAACAAACACAGAGAGTTATAAATTGTCATGGCCTTCTATACCACTAACGCTTGCTGAATTTCTTGTTCGATCGGACCCCTAACCTATTACGCTGTCACGGCCTTGTGCTTGAGCTTGTCTTCAGTCCCCTGAGCTCCTGATCAGGAAGGAATCCTGTACCACTCCACTGATGAGCTGCTGTCACGGTCTCCAGCCGCGCTATGAATGATTCAGCGCTGTAATTCGACAAACAAAGTCTTTGCTGTCAGAGACTGACGTGGAGCAGTGCATTTTTCATGACGGGACCAACCCTCCAGGAGGCGAGGTGAGGAGCCTCGGTATTAATATTCTGGAACGCAATGGAGCTAAGCCTGAGCGGGCCGGCGGGGGTGGATTACAGGGGTGAACAGTCCCCAAGACCTACCGTGGAAATTAAAATGATTTACTGCAGCGCCCAAGTAAAAAATAAAAATATTCAGAGCTCTGTTGACTTTTAAATCCTTAGTACGAGAACGCTTTTCTCCTTTGTTTCTTTCGCAGGAAGGGCAGTCTCTGCATGCAAAGTGACATTTAGACGAATTCTCATCAGCTTAAAAACCTACTTGCACTTTTTCATTGTCCAGTATTCAATTCCCGGCTTTGATAATGGTAGCCTTGCGTTTAGGAGTAACTTATACTACCTCGCAATTATAAGGCAGGAGGATATTGGAATCAAGCTTTACTTTTACTCCCGGAGTCTGGGGAGGTAGAAAAACTTTGAAACTTGCGTTGGTGTTGCTCCTAACATTTAAATAAAACAAGGTGAAACCTCTCAGTTTAAAATAGTTGTTACGGTTTCCAGTTTATTGTAACTGGCGAATAAAAGGGTAGGACTTTTTAAAAATCTCACTCACTACATGTAGGCCTAAGCCAGAAGTTCGTGTGCTGCACCGGGCGAGTTGGCCGTGTGGTTAGGATCGCGCAGCTGTGAGCTTGCATGCGGGAGATAGTGGGTTCGAACCCCACTGTCGGCAGCCCTGAAGATGGTTTTCCGTGTTTTCCAATTTTCACACCTTAATTGAGGCTACGGCCGCTTCCTTCCCACTGCTAGGCCTTTCCTGTCCCATCGTCGCCATAAGACCTATCTGTGTGGGTGCGATGTAAAGCAAATAGCAATATAGTTTGTGTACTGAACACACTATTGTCTTCTCCTGCACCAGGTCAAACTCTCTGTGTGTGTGTGTGTGTGTGTGTGTGTGTGTGTGTGTGTGTGTGTGTGTGTGTGTGTGTGTGTGGCTTTTACCTACTCAATAGCCATAGATTTGACTGAGTGCTGATTGTGACAAAGCCATAAATGAGATAGTTACTTTTTTTCTTTCTGGTCATTACTTCCAGTTTTACTTTCTTTCCTTCTTTCTTCAGCTTATCCCGGTTACTTCTGGAGTCGCTGGAGTCACCCAGGATTATTTTGGTTTTGGCCAGGAGTGTCCTTCCTGACGTACGTGAATCTTCAGATAAAAATCTCTACCCCGGACCGACCGCGATTCGAACCTCAACTTTTTGGGTGAGAAGTCAACACCTAAGTAAATGAGCTAATCATGCCCCCGCCATTGCTACCAGATACCTGTATCAATATCTGAAATTTCATCCTTCCTTTCCAATTTCCCTTGGTCATCTCTTGTTCTCTTCCGATCCCGACGAAATTAGGTTTGCGAAACCCAAGATGTCCTTTATTTTAATGCCATTTTTCCTCTTATAGTAAGAGAGGATGGTTAACCAGTTGTATCTCTTAAACCGTCCCGCTCCATCGCTGAATGGTCAACGTGCTAGCCTTTGTTCAGAGGGTCTCAGGTTCGATTCCCGATCGGGTCGGACATTTTAAACTGCATCGGTTAATTCCGATGGCTCGTGGGCTGGGTGTGTGTGCCGTCTTCATCTTCATCATTAGAATTGTCCGCGTCTGTAGCATAACGGTTAGTGTTATTAGCTGCCGTTCTCGGGGGCCCGGTTTCGATTCCCGGTACTGTCAGAAATTTAAGAATGGCAGGAGGACTGGTATGTGGTTGAAATAGTACATGCAGCTCACCTCCATTGGGGGTGTGTCTGAAAAGTGTTGCACCACCTCGGGGAGGACACGAGTTTAGTCCGACTCGTTGGCTGAATGGTCAGCGTACTACTAGCGTACTACTAACGTACATGATCGATAAAATAAATTACAGTTAGATTTATTTAATTTATCAGTACGTAAGTACTGTTGGAAAGGCCAACCGTGTAGCTATGTTGAAAAAATGGATACCTTGGTATTCCCGAAAGTGGCCATTTCAATTGGAATGTTTTGTTATGTTTTTATAGGCCTAGTAACATCAAATGAGGATTTTTGTTGGGAATTATTAGTAGCAAATTATTATTATTATTATTATTATTATTATTATTATTATTATTATTATTATTATTATTATTATTATTATTATTATTATTATTATTATTATTATTACATCTGACCATTTCAGAGAGATTTTCAGCTGAAGACATGATGGGCCTTTGGGCTTATTCCGTGTCAAGAAAACAAGGTGAAACTTAACGTTTCGGAGAGAACTTCTACATACATACACACACATATGTCATACATATTTTGGTTGTAGAGAGAGACAGAGAGAGAGAGAGGTTCTGATCCGCTATGTCGTAAGTTCTACAATCCTTGTTTCGCGCCTTCAGAGGGGTATTAATACCTAAAACTGGATAAGAAGTTCTGGTCCCACTTATTATTCTTTTAATTTTGGTGTCACTCAGCACAGAAACAATCCGCTCCGTTCCCAGATTGAATGAGTAAATGTAAGAACTAGTTTTGCAACTTGGAGAGCAAATGAATTAAGCTGACAGCTGTTACAAATTTGAAACATCGGATGTTATTCAGAAACGCTTTCTCATGTTCCTGCATCTCAAAAGAACAGGCCTTTGATGGAATCTTACGAGGATTTACTGCTACATTTTAACGTGAAGAAATTGGAGTATTGAAGGCAGTTGGATAATTTTAAAATTTTCCTGGCCTTCTAGGCTCAAGTTGTCGGATTCCATCCCAGCTCAGTTCGGATATAATAGAAGGTGCTCAAATACGTCAGCACCGTGTCGTAGATTTACCGGTACGTAAAAGAACTCCTGCACGACAAAATTTCGGCAACCTGGCGCCTCCAAAAACCATAACATTGTAAAACAAGCCAGAATCCCATACCACTACAGCTCTGATGGGCTTGGCCTACCAGGTGACCGCTGTTTAACCTGTAGGCCTGCAGATTACGAGATGATGAGTGGTCAGCGCGAGGAGTCCTCTCGTTCCTTATTCTTGATTTTCTATACCGTGGCCGCTATCTCACCGTCAGATAACTCCTCAATTATTTTCATATAGACTAAGTGGACCTTGAACCAGGCTTCTGGCTAAGAGAGAGGCTCGCTATGCCGGAGCCGATCATGGAGATTCAGTCGGGTAAATAACCATGCAAATATATGTAATAATGTACTGGACATAGGTAGGGTTTAAAGTTGAAGTAGAAGCTTAAATAAGATAGGACGGATTAAAGGGATAGAAGATAGGCAGTTATCAAACAGCTCGCCAACACAATTGACATGTAGTAGGACAACAAACATTTCCCTTAGTAATCCGATCATACTCGACACGGTTAGGAGGATACTTTTGGAGCTGTCCAACCTAATTGCATCACCTTTAATTTTAAACAGGAACCCCTGGATACATGTTATAGCCTCATATCGGACAAAATATTGCTTATAATCCAAAGCAACAACAGTCATTACTTTATCAATATCAATTCAAGAAGACAATCACGGTAGAGCTGAACTCTGGATCCTCCACATCAAGTTGGACATACATGTGGTGATTTAATGTGATAATGAAGGTGCTTTTATGACAACTATTCATGTGGGACTTTCAAATAAGTTAACATAAACGAAATTTCACAAAGCTTTTATCGGCTGATATATATAGTAATTTAAAGTGTTTTTAAGCTCTGTGTATGTAGTACTTTAACGCGTTTAGATGTGTTTTTCTAGGTTTTAAATTTTTGTGTACTTTTATTCACTTACATTTTAAATTACATGGCTGAAGATGACCGTACCGGTCCCATACATATGAAATGGCATAATTTTTAGTTATTCCATTTAATTTTGTATTGAAAAGTGGATAATTCCTCTCCTATTCTCCTGAATAGAAGGGAAGGTAATATATTTAAATGAACGAGTATTTCCGTTTGGCTTTCGAAAAACCTCGTTGGCCTGGGGACAAAACACTTTACTTTGAGTTCCAATTCAAAGGCTTGTCTTTATCAAACATATCTATTGGGGTTGTTAACAGATATTAAGGTTCTTATTGCGATGGGCAGGACTAATGCTTGCTACACATTGGTCTCTCGGTTACAGTGAAAAGTCTTGAATAACTCAGAACCTAATTAGACACAATTACGTATTTTGTAGGACTAAAGACACTGTACCCACGCATGTAACCAGTCATTTTCCGAGCCGCCTGTGCTGTGAATTACACATGAGAGGCGGAGCTCGTGGAAGAGACAAATTGGACGTAGCATTCAGTAATTTGCTGCTTGTAATTTCACCTGCTTGCTAAGGACTAAATCAATATTCATTCGACAATTTTGTGGAGGTGCTCAGATCTAGATTAAAATGTTCATTCTAATGATGAGTGGTTTAATGAATGGGGAAAGGAAACATGGTTTAGGGAGTTTGATACTATCTGCTTGGGCTTTCATCTGAATTTTCAGTTATTGTAGTTCTGGCGTTTAAATATTCTGTCTTTCAGCCTGGTAGTGAAGAAATTAACGCATGTTGCTGACTACGGGACACTCCGATAGCAGCAGCCCATATGTCTGGGCAGTAGTCGTCTTGGCATGCTGGACATCTTTAAGTGTACAAGGACGAGGAAAGTCGTTAAAAATCATATTTTATTGTTTCACTTATTTAGGGTGACCAGATGTCCTGAAGATGACCGTAGGCCTACGCAAGGGTCGAAACCGGTCCCATACATATGAAACGGCATAATTTTTAGTTATTCCACTTAATTTTGTATTGAAAGGTGGATAATTCCTCTCCTATTCTCCTTAATAGAAGGGAAGGTAATATATTTGAATAAACGAGTATATCCATTTGGCTTTCGAAAATTCTAGAGCGCCTGGGGACAAAACACTTTCTTAACCACCTATTCTGCAGTCAGCGTGAATACCAAATACATTTACAAAAATCATGCTTTTTAAATCCTATTAATAGGCCTGTGAAATATAATCTTAAGTTCCCTCATGTCTATCTTCTATGAAATGAAATAAATTAACTGTCAAGGTCCGGTCATAACCATAAGTTACGTTCTATTTATTTTCTGTTTCCTATGGCGAAGATGGAATGTGAAACATTTATTTTGTTTCATAGTATGACGTAATTGCCAGCTTTACGTGCTCAAAAGAATATGGGAAATGACATTTTACCGTACTGTATTTGCTTTACGCGCTCTTTTTAAAAAAAATAATAGAAAACGTCTTTGACTGGTTGAACTCCGCTTCACACTATGTAAAAAGGTAGGCTTATAGTCAGAGGGATTATGAATCACCGAACACCAAACTTAACCTTGTTGAACTGCTTCTCCTCCCGATTGCAAGACTGTGGCTCCTAACCCATGTATTCCCCCCCCCCCAAAAAAAGGCGGCCTCTGCCCTACCAGTTCAAGTAATCTGCCGTCATCACCATGTTGAATAATATATAGGTTAATTCATTTCAGGGCCGATGACCTACATGTTAGGCCCCTTTAAACAATAGTCATCAAGCGGCCGTGGTCTTAATTAAGGTACAGCCCCAACATTTACCTCGTGTGAAAATGGGAAACCACGGAAAACCATTTTCAGGGCTGCCGACAGTGGGGTTCGAACCTACTATCTCCCGAATACTGGATACTGGCCGCACTTAAGCGACTGCAGCTATCGAGCTCGATAAGCCCATTTGAATTCGCTCGCGAAGCGATCAGATTGGCTAATTTCAGAAGCTAGTAGGGCCCGGATGTTTATAACCTAAAAATGTTAGAAATTTGCAAGCATTTGTGACTTTTAAAAAATGTATTAAAGTATGATAAATTTGAATTAAATGTTTTGGCACATTTTTGACATTTTAAAAATTGTGTCGCTGTTTACATTTACAGTATATTATATTACCGGGCGAGTTGGCCGTGCGCGTAGAGGCGCGCGGCTGTGAGCTTGCATCCGGGAGATAGTAGGTTCGAATCCCACTATCAGCAGCCCTGAAAATGGTTTTCCGTGGTTTCCCATTTTCACACCAGGCAAATGCTGGGGCTGTACCTTAATTAAGGCCACGGCCGCTTCCTTCCAACTCCTAGGCCTTTCCTATCCCATCGTCGCCATAAGACCTATCTGTGTCGGTGCGACGTAAAGCCCATAGCAAAAAAAAGTATATTATATTAAAAATGTACTTTGAAAATCTAGAAAATTCAATAATAAATAAGTGTATGTATGTTTAGTCATCAGCCCGAAGGCTGGTTGGATCCTCAACAGTTCTGCCATGAGCTGTCATAGATGGCCTAGGCATAACTGAAGAGGGAAATGAGGAGTGAGGTAGTTTCCCGTTGCTTTCTTCACCGAGCCAGAAGTTGCTATTACATATCAGTCTGCCACGCTCACTGAAATGCATGTACCAACCGACCCTATGATCAATATTTTCACACCATTCATAGCAGGGACTGGCTGCTAAGGAATGGCATTACAAGCATCGCTCATACCTCAGTTACTTTCATTTTGTCAAAGCCAAGGATAAGACAGAGACAGATCAATGAAAGTAACAAAATTGCTCTAGCCCATACCAGAAGACTTAGTGCACTGTAAACACTAGGTCCCGCCAGCAAAGGCATAATAAATAAGTAATAATATTATTTTTAAAATCATATTTTGAATTTATTTAATTACTCAATCCAGAGGTAACTCTCGTCTCTACACAGAATGAAATAAACGTCACAGTTTGATGTGCGATCAGAAAGAATTACAGTAGCAAATTATATCGCAGGATGTTACTGGGCCATATTTGAAATAAGTCAAATCTAATAATAATAATAATAATAATAATAATAATAATGCTATTTGTTTTACGTCCCACTAACTACTCTTTTACGGTTTTCGGAGACGCCGAGGTGCCGGAATTTAGTCCCGCAGGAGTTCTTTTACGTGCCAGTAAATGTACCGACAGGAGGCTGACGTATTTGAGCACCTTCAAATACCACCGGACTGAGCCAGGATCGAACCTGCCAAGTTAGGGTCAGAAGGCCAGCGCCTTAACCGTCTGAGCTACTCAGCCCGGCATAAGTCAAATCATTAGAATTCAATTGAAGCTCACTATTCTGTCGTTTTATACGCACCTGTCTCTTTCTGTACAGCTTACCCTCCCAATTCGCATAAATATATATTTCTAAGAAGGGTAATTTTATGAAATTACAGACAACAATTAGGAGATGTTAAAAATCCGTCTATTAGATGACTGCAAGCAAATATCCGAAAATGGACTAAAGAGATAAAAATGCGAAAATTCGAGGAGAAATATGACCATAATATGAAAAATAGCGGGAAAATGACAAAAGAATTAAAAGAGGCAAAATATGACTTTGTTTAGCCCATGAAAATTTTAGTCAGCGTAGATAAAATCATGTTTAACTTGTATTTTACATTAAAATAATATAAAGAAAGAATCCTACATGGCATAAACATCCGGCCCCTACGACTAATAAAATAACAACGGTGTAAGGTATCGAATTAATATTTTCAAGTTAATTATTATTATGACGAATCCTCTACCACAGATATACCAGGTTCAATTTGTTTACGACCACCCTGTATTAGGAAAACGTGAGACTCGTGTTCTCAAACTCTTCTAAGCGGCGAAGTTCTTTTAAATATGTACTTGCCTAGTAGAGGTGAACTGCGTGTACGTTAACGTTGCTTCCGACCACCGTGTATAAGTTTTACGTGGGCCTATGACATATCGAGGAACGGTAAGGAATTCAGCAAATTTTGGCTACATCCAACAACCCCCATACGAGATTTACTAATATTGTTACCTTCAGACAGGTAGAACTGCTATCTTTATATCGAAGGTTTCTGAGAAGTGCGTGTTGTGGCATCCCTGTTCGGATCGCTGCCTTCAGCTCTCTACACGTACGGCATACTGGGAGCGCAATGCATAAATAATTAACACGAAGCGAGCTTGTGTGTGTGTGTGTGTGTGTGTGTTTGCTGAAGTAAAACACAGATCTCAGTGAAAGGTGGTTGGTGCTGTGGTCAAATACCAATCAGAGACTCTCTCTGGAAGTGAATTACAGCAGTTCAGAGGATACCATACCTTCCGTGATACCCATGAGCAACTTGTCAGAAGAGTTCAAGACTGAACTATTTTCAGGCTACATTGTGAATATTTCTTGCTAATTTGACAATCTCGATTTTTCTTTCAGGACACAAATCCTCAAGAGATCACCTCAACAAGTATTGTACTATTCTAAACTTTTGCAGATTGTGGATTTGTTTGTGTATTGAGGGTTATCCCGGGTACCGCTCTCGGAAATTCTGTCACCATTTATTACCTCCAGATTATTATAAGCTATATATTATTGTGCTAGCTTATTTGAGGTACAAGCAATAAAAATAAAAATGAAACAAGTGGACAAAACATTGTATCTGGAACCTTTAAAAGTGAATACGCTGCCTGAACTCGTTCTGTGCTCCATAGTATTCTGGGGCTGAGATTCTGTGGATCATGATGTGACTATCGATTTGTAACACTCAGACTGATTCATGCAAATGGATAACGTGCAAGTTATCTCCACCGTTTAATTTTTATATGTGTATATTTATGTTACCTTTCTCCAGTGATCGTGTTTCCCTTATCCTATACTAGTTTAACAAACCTGAATGTTTAGTAACTATATTTCTTACATGTGGTAGCTAGCGTATTGTAGTTAAACGTTTTATTAGGAAGGTCCGGCGAATTTGAATTAAAGCTGTTTGTTTGCCTGCCTTAGGTCGAACGATCCACGGCATATTACACTATTCTTTGAGTCCCCTGCGTCTTTGTGTCTGCATAGTTTTACTATCACTATTTTGGTTGATGGGAGTGGGCGGTTCAGTTTCCTACAAGAGAGTAGTGTTACGAAATAGTTGCAAATTTTGGGCTGTGAAGACTTGGGAGTAAAGAGGCGAGCTGCTCGACTAAGTGGTATGTTCCGAGCTGTCAGTAGAGAGATGGCGTGGTATGACATTAGTATACGAATAAGCTCCAATAAGCTCTTAAATGTAGGAAAGATCATAATATGAAGATACCGTATTGTAAAGTTGGAATTCAAGAGGATAAATTGGGAGTTAGGGACTGGAATAATTTTGTAACGGGGATGTCTGATACATTTCCAACTTATATGAGATAATTTAAGGAAGGACCAGTTAAATAACTGAAAGGGAATCTGCCATCTGGGCGACAGCCGTAAATGCAAATGAAAAATTGAGATATATTTTCCAGTTCTATGAATTCGCACGAATTCCACGCGTGCAAAGCTGCAGCTAAAAGCTAGTGTAATACATAAACGTCAGTAAATTTCATTCTTGTTCATTTTATGGAGCCTATTTACTATAGCATAGTCCAGCTCCATGGCTAAATGGTTAGCGTGCTGGCCTTTGGCCACAGGGGTCCCGGTTTCGATTCCCGGCAGGGTCGGGATTTTTAACCATCATTGGTTAATTTCGCTGATACGGGGGCTGGGTGTAGGGGAAGACAGGGCAAAGCGAAAAAACTAATTTTATATAAGTTAGTTTCTGTAATTACGAACGACCATAACATGAACTTTACTGTAATTGTTCCTTGTTATCTTTACATTTAATTGATATAAAAACATAATCAATTGTTAAACTATTCATAGCTAAAATTCGGTGTTAATTCTATTACATTATTCACTTTGCCCACATAGCCGGGCAAAGTGAATATTCACATGCGGGCAAAGTGGATAACGAAACGAATTGTTAAAAAGTGGTAATGTTATTACTAAGAAAATATATATTTGATATTTGCATACAAATGGAATCCTGAAATTTGTTTTCAATAGTGTTTATAGCGTTCACAATTTACCTGTTATAGCTAATTTAAGGATTAAAAAAGAGAGAAAATGAACACAAATTCAATAGTCTACACTGAAAATTAATAATTCTTATTCCGTTCCTTTAAGTAAAATCCAAATTTTATATCACAATGTCCATACTGAACAGAGTACATGCCGTTATATTGATTTGGTTTATTTGTTTCTATAGAAAACTGTAGAATCGATCTACTTGAGGACGATTAAACCAGCGAGCCCTTGCAAAGTAATATTGGTTCTGGTGTCTGCAATACAATATCGCGATGTCGGCTTTGAAACCCGTTTATCCAGTCAGCTCCAGCACTAACACTTTTTTCCATCTTGAAAGACAAGTAATTTTATTTATATTGGCAAAATCATATGCCAATTTCATAAACTCACTTCTTTTAAGTCCGTAGAAAAGACTGTCCATTTCTCTCAAATAGTCAACCAGTTCGAGTTCTTGTTCCTCACTGAAAACTATTCTAAATCTGCCAAACTGCTTCTTGCTAGAGCCGGATTTGTGGTGCCGGTACAGCGTAGAAAAAGGCAGACCGTATTTTGTAGCAACGGAGTTAATATAATTTGTCCTACATTCCTCCAGAGTTTTCTTCATCGTCTCTTTGGATCAGCTGTCCTGATCACTGGTTCGTTTGTAATTGTAAACCATCTGCAAATAAAAATTACAATATTCAGATTATGATTGATACATTTGATATGTTAATTCTTCATGTTATTAGTAATTGTAAAATTAATCTGCTTTGAACAGGTTACATTCTTACTGGACCTATCAGTTTACACTGGTCTTCGTGGTAAAATAAATAAATAAATAAATAAATAAATAAATAAATAAATAAATAAATAAATAAATAAATAAATAAATAAATAAATAAATAAATAAATAAATAAATAGTTTGATATTTCTATTAAGATAAACTATTACTCACTCTAAAGTAATTATGGACAAAGTATTCAACAACATTAATCTGCCCGGGCAAAGTGAATAAATATCCGCTTTGCCCTATTCACTTTGCCCAGCTCCATTAAGGAAATCGTGACTGAACGCTTAAATGTAATGTAGCAAAAATCAAGCAAAGTGTGTCCATAAGTGGTTGGGAAGAACACTAAAATACAATGTAATCACTTTTAAAATAGTTATAAATATATATGAATAACAGTGTGTTTCTTACCTTGATAACATTTTAAGAAATATTGCAAAAATCTTCTAATACTTCCAGTCTCACTCTGTTCACCACAGCAGTCTTCGTGCCACTGATTCTTATGTCTCCAGCAGATTGCAGAACTTCCTGCAGAAGCAACTCAGCGATACCTAGAGTAATTTTCCGTAAATTTTACTTATTCGCTTTGCCCGGTCTTCCCCTATGTGTCGTCTTCACCATCCGTTCATCCTCATCACGTAGCGCAGGTCGCCTACGGGAGTCAAATCAAAAGACCTGCACCTGGCGAGCCGAACATGTCCTCGGACACTCCCGGCACTAAAAGTCATACCCCATCTCATTTACTATAGCAAAGTATCCAATATCCGAGAAATTACGATGCCTTGATTTTAATTTAACTTTTTATTCTCTTTCAGGTACGTAGGCTACATACTGTATTCTCCACATTGCCAAGGATATCCTTCGCAGTGAGTATATAAATTCCAGTAACTCCTGTATTTTTGTAAAAATTTTACATACGCTTGTGTAATTCACCACAAAGACGAAGACGAGTATAACATTTAGAAGACATGGCACGTCGTTTATTACGGCAATTTTAGTAGACTACCTGAAGACGGCAGCACTGTTGCATGACTCGATGACGTCATACTGAGGTTGGAGTCTTGTTGCCGGATATAAGAAATTATTTCGACTTTTAAACTTCATTGTTTTTGTAGCGCTCATCGGTGCAAGGTATTATACGTCAAAAAGCGGAGAAGCTCAGGTAGTAGAGCGCTTGCCTTCTAAGCTCAACTTGGCAGGTTCAATCCTGGCTCTGCTCGATGGTATTTGGAGGTGCTCTACTACGCAGCCTCGTATCAGTAGATTTACTGGCACGTAAAAGAACTCCTGCGGGGCAATATTGAGGCACTTTGGCTTCAGCGAAAACCATGAAAATGTAGTAAAAAAAAGTAGATATAGGATGCAGTAGTTACGTAGAAATGATCTTCACAGGGTAGGCTGACAGGGAGAACTGCAACAAACAAGTCTATGGACCTAAGCAATAACAACATATTCAACGCATAATTCATCAACTGCCCGACAACATTATTTTGAGACCTTCCCTCTATGAATGGACAGTTTTATTTAACTACCGGTATTTATTTATTTCATTTATTTTACTTTAGTTATTTATTTTGGTAAGATTAAGGTGAGTCCGCCTCTGTGGTGTAGTGGTTAGTGTGATTAGCTGCCACCCTCGGAGGCCCGGGTTCGATTATCGGCTCTGTCACGAAATTTGAAAAGTGGTACGAGGGCTGGAACGGGGTCCACTCAGCTTCGGGAGGTCAACTGAGTAGAGGTGAGTTCGATTCCCACCTCAGCCATCCTGGAAGTGGTTTTCCGTGGTTTCCCACTTCTCCTCCAGGAAAATGCCGGGATGGTACCTGACTTAAGCCCACGGCCGCTTCCTCTTCCTTGTATATCCCTTCCAATCTTCTCACCCCCCCCCCGCAAGATCGCTGTTCAGCATAGCAGTTGAGGCCACCTGGGCGAGGTACTGGTTATCCTCCCCAATTGTATCCCCCGACCTAAAGTCTGAAGCTCCAGGACACTGCCCTTGAGGCGGTAGAGATGGGATCCCTCGCTGAGTCCGAGGAAAAAAGCGACCCTGGAGGGTAAACTGATGATGATGATGATGATGATGATGAAGAAAAAGAAGATGATTAAGGTGAAAGTTTTGAAGTTAACTGTGCAGGGTGCAGACGGCATTGCGAACGGAAAACAATATGATTCGTTAGCGGAGTTGCCTAGCACGGCTGCATACGCCGAAGCTTATGTTCCGAGGTACCCGCCCCCTGCCCTCCTCCCGCCTTCGTCCTACATCAGAATGTCATAGGACCTTTTTTGTTGCAAATTTTTTCTACTTTAAGTTACGTATTTCTAGGTATTATTTTCCAAAAATACACACACGAAAGGTTTTTTAAATCCACATTTTGGGGTGTTTTCTCATAATTCCAGGGGGTTGCGGGAATATTTTTTGGTGCAAAGTTACAAATTCGGATTCAGTGACGAAAAAATACAAATTAAACCAATTTCAAGAACTACCATGATTATTTTCAGGTAAAATTCCCTATCGCCGGGACTATATAGGCCTACTGTATGTAGGAAATTGTATGTTAACTAAAATCAGTTAAATAACATTTAGCCTATATGTAACTATACATGAATATTGTATTTTATTTTAAGCCCGCCTGGTGGGCATGATCGTTAAGGCGGCAAGTCTAAATGGTCTTGCACCATGGTTAGCCGGTTTGAGTCTCTTCGGTGGAAACAATTTTCGTCATAAGAATGTTGGTGCTGGTGGCATGATATATAGGTCTACTGTAAGAGAAGCAGTGGTATAGGCTACAATTGCTAATCACTAGATTGCCCCTGGATTTAATTCCAAACTTCTCCGCAGTGCTCATATGGGCTGAGGGCATATGACGCTGCTGATGGTGATTCATCCGTCGGACGGGGACGTTAAGCCTTGAGCAGACCCCTTGGTTTTACAGGAGTAGTCTATATGCCGATCCCGAGTTTCACTCTCTCCTTTCCTACTATCATATTTCACGTCATTCATTTCATTTTTTTTATAACCCCTCTGATGACGACGTCAGGAAGGGCAACTCGACGCAGAAACTTGCTATGAAGATTCATTTTACTTCATACCCGACCGCGTAGAGATACGGTACTAGTAGGGTTGAATATACATTGCGTTTTATTTGCTAAACAATTTAAACAGATTATGCATAGTGTAGAATATTAGCCTAATTAGTAAGTAATTAATAACTAAATTAAAACTAAAAGTATAAATAATGAACAAAACCAATTGAGTCATAATTAAATATGAATTTAACTGTTACAAAGTATTAGCCTATATATTATATAGTCTGAACATTAAATACATGATATGAATATTGTGCTTTAGCTTCTAAAGATTTTTAAAATGTTGCGTGGAGTGTAAATTTCAATTTATAATAATAAGCAATAATACCTAAATTGTTTATAACTAATTAAACTAAAATTATTACAAAAAGAAACAAACCTAGGTATTTGAACCATGATTATACCTGTAGGCCTATATGAATTTAATAAGAGTCAGCGAGTTACTTCAGGAGGAAATAGAAAGAGAAGTACTTTAATTAGTACGGTTAGCAACTAGTCATTCAGTTACACAAGAATACTCAAAACGCTACTTTGAAAGCATTTCCACTTAGTATAGCCCTGATATTCTCAGGAATTTTGTTCCATTCACGAGATGCGAAAAATGTGTAGTTGGTGAACGTGGTAGTTAATAATAATAATAATAATAATAATAATAATAATAATAATAATAATAATTTTACTTCCCACTAAATACTTTTACGGTTTTCGGAGACGCCGAGGTGACGGAATTTTGTCACGCAGGAGTTCTTATACGTGCCTGTGAATCTACCAACACGAGGCTGGCGTATTTAAACACCTTCAAATACCACCGGACTGAGGCAGGATCGAACCTGCCAACCTGGAATGAGAATACCAGCGTTCTACCGTCTGAGCTACTAAGTCCGGCGCGCCGTGGTAGTTCTGCTGGTTGGCAGTGCAGTGCAAGAAAGGTGGGTGTTACGTGCTCGGGTATTTCTGTTATGGTGTGAGGAAAGATAATTAAAGGAATTTTTTAGATAGGAGAGAGATTTCGAAGGTAGCAGTAAGTAGAGGGTAGGATATAGGGAATGAGGGAATGGACGATGAGAACCTCTCAAGGGGAAAAGTAATTCGAATAAAACATGCATTGTCAAAGAGACTGACGAAGTCCATTCATCAAACATTATATATATATCCGTGGGCGACACAGGATGTATATGTGTGTGTACTCTGAAAAACAACCAATAAAGGTCTTTTAACACGGGCCTATCTCTGACTGCTGCAGGGGCAAGTTTAGTTCATTCCCGATTGACAGGCACACAATGGAGGCGGGCGCCATTGCTCTCGAGAGAAGGCTACCGGGCGAGGCAAGCTTCTAGCTGCCTGTCGTAACTCACAAATTCATTAATTAAGCTTTAAATGGTGGAACCTGGTGGAGCGCACGACCCCAGCTGCTTACAATAGGTAGAGAATGGGGTGTAGACAACGCAGGTTATTAGAGATATGGCACACAGTGTTACGTCGCTACTACTGTATTGTGCACACCATCTTAAACAGGTATCCTGATGCACATTAAAATAAAAGTATATGGATGGAGTTGTAAAGGTCCGTGGAAACATCTCGTGAAGATCAGACGTTGGCAGAACTATGTACCAGAATTCAAGGAACTCAATGAAGCCTTTACAACTTACAGAATATGATTGAATCTAAGCCCAATGACATAATAATAATAATAATAATAATAATAATAATAATAATAATAATAATAATAATAATAATAATAATAATAATAATAATAATAATAATACGTTATCGTGTCTTCTCAGTCGCTTAGGTCCACGATCAATACTTGTCAGCATTCTAGTACTTCTTCATCTTGGTCGAGAATTTGGTTCTTCATTTTTTCAGATCACTTCTCAGCAGGTGTTTATTTATTTTTATTATTTTTTGCTCGTTTCGAACGATCTTGAACTTCCTTTTGTCTGAAACAATGCCTCAGACGGATCGACCAGATCCTCATTCATTGCATTTGCGCATGTGGTTGTGCATCCTCAAGTCATGAGAAGATCAAGAATTCTACATAATATTCTGGTATGAACAAGCCTCCGTGGCTCAGGCGGCAGCGCGCCGGCCTTTCACCGCTGGGTACCGTGGTTCAAATCCCGGTTACTATGTGAAATTTGTGCTGGACAAAGTGGAGGCAGGACAGAGTTTTCCCTGCCATATTTCATTCCAGCAACACTCCCCATTAACATTTCATTTCATCTATCAGTCATTTATCATTGCCCCAGAGGAGTGCGACATGCTTCGGCAGCCGGCACATCTCCTATTCTCGCCGCTAGATGGGGGCTTCATTCATTCCATTTCCCTGTCGAATGACTGGAAACAGGCTGTGGATTTTCATTTTCATTCTGGTGTGAGGTATTCAGGAGATATGACCGTAAAATATGAGACGGCACTTCCTTGTATAAGGTGAGAACCATTCACAGCTAGAGTAGACCGGGCGAGTTGGCCGTGCGGTTAGAGGCGCGCGGCTGTGAGCTTGCATCCGGGAGGTAGTGGGTTCGAATCCCACTGTCGGCAGCCCTGAAGATGGTTTTCCGTGGTTTCCCATTTTACACCAGGCAAATGCTGGGACTGTACCTTAATTAAGGCCACGGCCGCTTCCTTTCAACTTCTAGGCCTTTACTATCCCATCGTGGCCCTGAGACCTATCTGTGTCTGTGCGACGTAAAGCCACTAGCAGTTAAGAGTACTGCTCTGCAGAATTTTAATATGGGCTGAGGACATTTCTTAGGAACTACTTTCTTTTTTTGATCTTCTCTATCTCACCATGGTGTGTGAAGGCAAGCATTCAGTGGCATGTAGAACTTCAGGACATACTATTGTGGAATAGCAGCAGTATTTGGTCTGTCATGAGATCGCTTTTTTTATTTTTTTATTTTTTTTTACGATTTGCTTTACGTCGCACCGAAACAGATTAGATCTTAGAATGTCGACGGGATAGGATAAAGCTGTGAGTGAGAAGGATGTGGCCGTGGCCTTAATAAATTAAGGCACAGCCCAAGCATTTGCCTGGTGTTAAAGTGCGAAATCACGCAATACCATCTTCAGGGCTGCCAACTGTGGGGCTCGAACCCACTATCTCCCGAATGCAAGCTAACCTACGTGACGCAAACCGCTAAGCCACTTGTTCGGTTCATGAGATCGACGTGGATTATTATTATTATTATTATTATTATTATTATTATTATTATTATTATTATTATTATTATTATTATCAGTATTAGTATCTATTATTATTAGGCCTATTGCGCAAAACAGCGAAAAGGTAATTCTCCCTCAGGATGATCACAAAGAACCTACGGAAGGAAGTGGTTTTCAGAACACAGAAGTTGTGGGAAATAGGGTCATTCTGGTCATGCTGAAAACATCATCACCACTCTTCATCGCTTCTCTTTCCTAAACGAAACCGAAACAGAAATCTTTAAAATTATTTACACATAATAATAACATGCCATTACATTGCAGTGATGATGGTATATATATCCTATTTCTCACTTACAAGGGCTACTAAATACCCAACCACAAGCAGCTATCCCCCTGTTGGTATGACAGGCGAGGGTGCTCATGTTAAGGGGGATGTTCCGTTGAGGGCTGTCTTTCATTGGACAGCTGAGCGCATGCGACCAGAAAAGGGGTTGATACTGGCAGGGATGTTAATAGGCTAATAAATTACTCCCTCTATATTTGCGTGTTCCGCCAGATATTAAGTAAATATTATGGCAAAGATGATTGACTTTTAGAGTAATGAGTTGTTCACGAAGCGCTCTGGGAAGATCCCTGGCGGTCGCGTGATTACGTGAACATTCACAAAACACGGGCTTTTGACTTCCAAATATAGAAAGTACGAATTCTTGTTAAACTAACAAAAATGATTAGGGGTATGAAACGGGGAAGAGACTGATGAGAAGAACTTAGAAAGACGGAAAGAATTAACAGAACGGTTAAGTAATAGCTCTTCCATGGGCCAGATAGCATATGTCATTTTGATTCACAGAAATTACCGAAGAGAGGAACGGGGAAAGAAAGAAATGAAGGAAAGAAGGCCAAAGCTATTGAAATTAATCTGTCTCCCCAGGCAACTAAACATAGAGAGTGGGTAATCTCTGGTGGATAATCCATATTTAGCTGACTGGAAAGGCTGATATTTCAATAGCCTTGACAATGAATACTGGGTATTCCAAAAGTCGGCAATCTGTTCTTGTATTGAAATGTCTAAATTGGATTTTAAAAAATGGAACTGTAGAAGGTTCAACACGGGGAACGTGTTCACTGGGACTCTGTGGGTTATTAACCAAAGAAATTTTCAGTAGCTGAGGTCCATATCTTTTGTTTCAGCTGTGTTAATTATCGTATCTTACTTCTTTCCACAGTGACTACAATCCGGAATATTACATATTTGAAGAGTACAGTAATCTCACTCCATCTGGAAACCTAGTTAGCACAGATTTAAATTATGACGTTAAAAGGGAGGGGGGGGGGGCATTTAAGTCGAGAAATAATTTTGAAAACTATAGAATGGATTGACAAGTATATCTGTTCACTTGGTTCTAAACAATTTTGATATACCATAAAAAATCTGCTGAAACATATCAATGTTTGCTAGACTTACAGTAGAACGTCGTTAGAGTGACGTCGGTTTAAGCGACACCTCGTTTGTAGCGTCAGGTAGTCTATCTATTCCAGTAGCGGCCGTCCCTTAAGGACTCCCGGACGGTGTCCTCCCTAGAGAACGTAAAGGTTCTTTACTTTATCTCAATATTTGAAGTCAAATATTGGACTCGAATAATGCTAAGAAAATTACAATTCTCATCAAGAAGACTGTTCAACAATATCAAACTTAGGTGACCGACTTTCAGTTCACTGGTAAATCTTTTCAGGTTGAAGATAAGGCACGGACTCTCGAGCTTCCGTTCGAGGACATAGTGTGGGTGAGGGGGTCGAGATGTAAGAGGGGAAGCGCTATGGCGGACGGTTTCGGGAGGGGGGCGGGGGTGCGGGAAGAGGCTTTCACTTGGGCAGAATCCGTAGCAGTGTAGCAGTAAAGATGTCCTGACAAAACCCTAAACGAGCTTGCGCCAGTAAAATCTCCATGGTCGCATACAATAAAATTAAGTATTAATATATGACTTTGTTTGCCCTATTATTTATATTTTAAGAAGAAAAATAGTAGATAATTTTACTGTAATTTAACATTTGAGACCAGGAGTTTCGATTCACATTGGGCCTCTGGCTTGCATCCCGCTTTTTTTGAGGGTTGGCAGCAGTGAATTAGTTTGTTTTCGCGCGGAAGACTTGAATGAGTGCAGTGGTACCGGTCAGTAGCAAAGAAAGGGTTGTGGGAAAAAGTACTGTGGCCGTACCCCCCTCCACCCCGGACCTGAGAGAGTCCACCGGCCACCACTGATTTATTCTGTGGTGCTAATATATTCCTCATAAGTATACCGTGGATTTTGAGACTGCTATGATAGGTTAAAATGCAAACTAATTTGGTTAGTGCCGGCCCCGTGGTTTAGGGGTAGCGTGCCTGCCTCTTACCCGGAGGCCCGGGTTCGATTCCTTGCCAGGTCAGGGATTTTACCTGGACCTGAGGGCTGGTTCGAGGTCCACTCAGCCTACGTGATTAGAATTGAGGAGCTATCTGACTGTGAGATAGCGGCCCCGGTCTCGAAAGCCAAGAATAACGGCCGAGAGGATTCGTCGTGCTGACCACACGACACCTCGTAATCTGCAGGTCTTCGGGCTGAGCAGCGGTCGCTTGTTAGGCCAAGGCCCTTAAAGGGCTGTAGTGCCAAGGGGTTTGGTTTTGGTTAGTAGGAAGTGTCGTCTAGCTTGCTCTACCGCAGCGTAGCGAGAGTAACACAAATTGTAGGGGTTTAATAAAATGCCGTACCCCTAATGTTTATACAGATCTCATAGCATAGCCGTCGCGCGAGCTAGAGTACAGCCTACAGTACTTGTTGCTCGCATCAGTAAGTTTGCATTCCATCCTATTACTGCCTAAAATTCCGGGCCTACAGAATTGATTTTGTATTTGTAATTTCTGTTTCCATCCATGTTCTATCTGCGCTGCGATTAATAATAATAATAATAATAATAATAATAATAATAATAATAATAATAATGAAGTGTTAATATTGTTATAATGTTTAGGTCAAATCCTTTTCTACTAACTGTAATTACACATGAGTAGACTATTAGTTTCATGTTATTGTTAACCTTGGTTTAGTGAAAGAGAAGGTCACGTGGGGTGAACTAGGCCAGGCAAAACGAACCAATCCATCTCCGCACAGGGCATGAAGGTCCTTGGTGGAGCGGAAGGCATAGGCTTCCGCAATTCGTAACCTCGGAATTGAGTGGTTAGCCACACGCCCGGCCACATCTTCTCGCAGGAATCAACCTAACCTGGTATTCATGTTTGGTGTAGGCTGCGTGAACATCAGGGCCTTTCCAGATGTGGAAATTTTGTTTCTGAATTTTTCGAGTTCCCCATAGCCATGTCCATCGAAGTGACCCGAGTACGATCGGTTAGGCAGCCCCTATGCAAAACAAGGCAAATAAATAAATAAATACATAAATAAATAAATAAATAAACAAACACAGTAAATATATAAATAAATTAATAATTATTGTAACATATATAGGTAGTAAAATTATGAACAAACCGTATAGCTTTGAGAGCCTATAAAAATTCATTTTCATATAAAATTTGAAAAGATCGAGATATCAGACGTCTACCTTTTGTGATAAAGGATATATCGCGAAACATTCGGACCTTGCTGGTGGACTAGAAAAGAACAGCTATGCCGCACACGAGCTGAAGACCCCTGTGGTAAGGCATTGGATTGTATACAGGCTCTGGACACTAACTTGTATATGTGTGCGTCTTCCCCTTGTGTTAAACTTTTTCATTATGAAGACTGTGTTTTCTTATTTGTACAATTTGTGTGCCTCGAAAGTTGTGGATTGGCTTTGAATTGTTACTGTGGCTTTGGACATAATTTATTCTGTCAACCACGTGCCCTCGGTTCCACACATATAAAAGGCCTTGCTTGGTCAGTACTGTGTTGACCACGAGCTCGAAGAATGTGTAGTGAATAGAGGGTGGTTTCCCTGCCACCCACCTCGCCGTTTAATTGTCTTAGGGACAGGCGCGAAGCAAAAGCAATGACTCTTTCGAGAAAATCCTGTGTTGGGACAAGGTTGACACAGCGTGGAAAATTTATGACTCCTCTCACCAGAGCTCATGCTTCTCCACGCTTCAGCCCAACGACACTCCACGGACAGGTTATGTCTTTCGGAAATCGACTTTTATTTTTGGCAGTGTTTCACCTTTGTTCAACGAGAATAACCTGTGTATTATATAGCCAAAGTATACTCCATTTAATAGCGCAATGAGAATTGCATATCAAATCCAATGTACGTACGGATTTCGGGGAAACAGCCAAATCTAAAAACAACCTAAAACTATTGTGGTTCTTTTTATGTTTCTCATTTAATCCTGATAGAGGCTGCCTGGCCGAGGAGGTAAAGGCGTACTCGGTTCACCCGGAAGGACGTGGGTTTGATTTCCCGTCAGGAACGAGATTTTCACTTCCGGAGGTGCACATGGCTCTGAGGTTCACTCAGCCTACAATTTATTTTCAACCCCTCCCAGGGCCTTCATGGCCTGCATGGAGAAAAAATGAAATGAAATGGCGTATGGCTTTTAGTGCCGGGAGTGTCCGAGGACAAGTTCGGCTCGCCAGATGCAGGTCTTTTGATTTGACTCCCGTAGGCGACCTGCGCGTCGTGATGAGGATGAAATGATGATGAAGACAGCACATACACCCAGACCCCGTGCCAGCGAAATTAACCAATTAAGGTTAAAATTCCCGATCCTGCCGGGAATCGAACCCGGGACCCCTGTGACCAAAGGCCAGCACGCTAACCATTTAGCCATGGAGCCGGACGCCTGCATGGAGAAGACTTTGTTTTTGCTTAACCCTGATAATCGATCATCAATTATTTTCTTACAATAAAAATTCACTGCAGAATTAGTTCTTCCTTCAAAGTTGTTTTGTAATTTTTCACCTTTTGTTCATGGACTATTTGCCAAAAGATATAAAGTAGCAGGGAGTGATTCAGTTGGGTAGGAATTTAGTATGAGAAGTTTCGTCTACGCCGACGACTTGGCCTTGATGCCAAATTGTGCTGAAAACGTGCAATCTAATATCATGCAGCTTGAAGAAATGTATAACTTATATTATAAAACAAGATTTTTCCGAGTCCAAAGTCATTTCAGCAGGACAGAAATGTATGGTCGGGAATTCTAAACTGAAACAGTTGGACCCTTTTAAGTATTCTCCCGGTATTGTAGCATAGTAAGAGAAACTGAATGAAGGTGTAGCAAATCTAACAGAATGAGCTCGCAGTTACGGCCAACGGTATTCTGTAAGACAGAGGTCAGCTCTCGGACGAAACCTTACTGTACAGGAGTGAAAGCTGGGTGGACTTAGGATACCTTATTTTAAAGCTAAAAGTAATAGACATGAAAGTGCAGAGAATTATTGCTGCTACACACAGGTGGGAACAAAGTTACTTCAAATAATACGAAAAATTCAAACTGCAAGAAATGGAGGTAATTGTAATGAAGATTGGTGCACACGGTGCTACAAAATTACGATTTGCTAACGTCAGTCACGATTCCGGAATCTCCAGCACCGTGATAAATGGCATTTTCATCGTGATCAAATTCTCGGGATGTCCAGTTTTTTCTTTGAATTCTAACCAGGCACAGTGACGTAATGTTCTGTTTAAAAACCACTCTTATACATTGGCTGAGATTCGGCTTCATGAGAAGCGAGTGACGAATTCTATAATGACCGAGTGAGTTGGCCGTGAAGCCGTGAGCTTGCATTCGGGAGACAGTCGGTTCGAACCCCACAGTCGGCAGCCCTGAATATGGTTTTCCGTGGTTTGCCATTTTCACACCAGGCAAATGCTGGGGCTGTACCTTAATTAAGGCCACGGCCGCTTACTCCACACTCCTAGCCGTTTCCTTTCCCATCGTCGCTATAAGACCTATCTGTTTTGCTGCGACGTAAAGCAAATTTTAATTCTATAATCCTAATGATCCTTAATCAGAAAACCTAACAGAGTGTGCACTCCAGGAGCCATTAAGTTACTAAGTATATTGATATTCATTTTTACTTCTTCACAAACACATAGTTAATAATTTCACATGCACACCTGTCATAAAAATGTCCATCGGAAAAAACGAATAATAGTAACAAACAAGCGTATTTTTGTATTAAATTTCACTCTCCTAATGAGAAGTAATCCTTAATTAGTTCATTGTATCCTAGTATTATTTTATATATTGCAAGACGTACTTCTTTTTCGATCTTCACTTGAGCTCTGTACTTCAAATGTACTGCAGACATTGTAGATAAATGCATTCACAAACGTTAGAAAGACATAGGCAACGGAATCAAAGCATCGAGTGTGTTGAAAAGCTTTTATTCACTAATATTCCTGATAATAATAATAATAATAACAATAATAATAATATCAAGCGTATGGCCTCACCTACCGTGTGCAGACATTTAAATTTGACGCCATCTGGCTGTCTGCTCATCAATTTCGACGTTCCGTTTTACTCCAGGCCCACTAATATTCCTGATAGGAATCATTAAGATGATAAAATCAGCGAAGTTCGAATACCACCGTCGGCAGCCGTTAAGATGTTTTTATGTGGTTTCCCATTGTCACACCAGTTAAATGCTGGAACTGTGCCTCAATTAAGGCCACGGTCTCTACATTCCCAATCCTAGCCTTTTCCCAACCTTCCGTTGCCAAAGACCTTCGGTGTGTTAGTGCGACGGTAAAGCAGTAGAAAAAAAAACCAGCAAAATTTTCACTATCCCGAAGAAATGCAACTATGTAATCCCTGGTACAAATATTCAGCTCAGACGGATATGGTAATTGTATAATTTCTAACCACTGAGCAGGTACGAGACGGTATCTCGGGGCGGCGTCCTTGCCGAAGTTCGGCTGTGACCTTGGGAGCAGCGGCGTAAACTATGGGAACCACTGATGTAAAACTAAGTTAATGGTTTCCCTTAATATATTATTTGTAGGCCTTTGTAAGAATAATCACACTGCATAGAGTTTGCTAACCTTCCATTACAAACTCATTGTCAAAATTATTTTCTGTAAAAGTTCTGCCATGTGATTGTAACGATGTTCCTATCTGGGACACGGATCGTCCTTGTAGCATTGGCCTTTGAATGCAGGTAGTTCTAGCATCACAAAGGGTATAGGAGATAAAATGTCTGTCTACCGTTATAAAGCTGTTCTCCAGCGAACATAATGATTTTATTACATAATCTGTGTTATATCCACTATCCTTGGCAAAATTCATGAAACTGCCTGTTTTCCCGGTGTCTGTGTCTGTTAGGTCATGAGCCCAGAGGCTGGTTGGATCCTTAAACAGCACCACCAAATGTTATGCGGTTATAAGGAAACCGCAAAAACCAATGGCAGCACCAAAATGTGGCGTACTAGGCAAGACGAGGAGTGAGGTAGTTTGCCATTGCTTTCCTCACTGGGTCAGAAAGTGCTATTGCAGCACGATTGACCCTATGAGCAACACCTTTCATAACACTCAGATGCACTAGTCGTGCTCTGAATGTCATTACTCAGCACCACCCATACCCGAGCAGCTTCCATATTGTCACAGCCATGGATGAGACTGGGACTTCGGTGAAAGCTACACTCTACTGTGGCCTGTATCCCACGGTAATACAAATTCTTCTAGTTGGATACTCAGCCCGGCTTTCCTTTTTTCTAACTACAACAGCCTTGTAAACAGCGGTTCTCGGATAACGTCATAGGATGTGAAACAAGGCTCCGAAATTGGTTGTAATGATTTTTGAAGACATGATCTGAAACTTCCAGAGCAGCATAACAAACAAACATGTAGATTTCTTTCTTAATTTACTTTACGTCACACCGACATAGATAGGTCTTACGGCGACGGTGGACTAGGAGTGGGAAGAAGGCGACCGTGACCTTAATTAAGGTACAACCTGCTGTGAAAATAGGAAACCACGAAAAACCATATTCAAGGCTGCTGACAGTGGAGTTCGAACCCGAATACAGCTGGGAGCTGCGGGACCCAAACCACCTTGCTCGATAACATGTAGAATAGATAAGTACGGTATTTTTAAACATCCCTGGCTTTCTCACCTTCGTCAAGAAACAAAGCTCATTGAACCAAGTCTAAATATGTTGATATTATTAGTCTATTATTATTATTATTATTATTATTATTATTATTATTATTATTATTATTATTATTGGCTGGGAGATGATTTTAAAAAGTAATTTATTCTTCTACTAGGCTACTCATCCACGCCCCTCGTATCTTGTGCCACTTTCCTCATATCCTGGTGGGGTGGCAAATGCGAACTCTATTAGTACACATCTTGACTTCGCCCTGTTATACTGCTGAATGCCCTTCATAACGCCAACCGCATGCAGAGGAATGTATTCTCTACTGCGTGCTTCCTTGATGGTTGGTAGCGTCGTGTTTCTGAAGAGATGTGTATTGAGAGAAATAAAAACTCCCAGTCCCCGAGTCGGAGGAATTAACCAGACGGTGGTGGAATTCCTATCCTGCCGGTGATCGAACCTGGGACCCATCGTACCGAGGGCAGTGACACCGACCATTTAGCCAAGGGGCCGGACTTACTCCTCTCATATTTCTGGAAAGCAAACGAAAACAGTGCCGAAAGAATGAGTTCAGCCTTTGTAAAATATATAATTGCTCAACTATCCCCTCCTCTTGCGTTGATTTACGAGAGGCTAGCTCATTACAAAATGGTCTTCATATCTGGTGATCAATTTCATCCCAGTGGAGGTGTTTGATAAAGAGCCCAGACTCACTCTTTTATTGTCATTGTTGACAAATTTGACATACTGTCTGTTACTGCAGGTGATTACTGATAAGGTATACGATCAACAACCGAAGACTGTCAAATGGGCTGTAGACCATTGACAAGATTTCACACGGAGGTGAAAACAAGGTTTTTACTAACTCACATAATGCGCACCGATTCTCCATTAAAGTATTTACTGGCCATTCCAACCATTGTGAGTCCGCATGTAGTAAAACTTTAAAAGTTGTGATCATCTCACAAATATGTCAAACAGCCCGTAAACTCCTTCCGTTAGAGTACATTTAATTCTTGTATTAGATTGCAGGCGCTAATGATGATTGTTGTTTCAAGGGACTTAACTACATGCTTATGAGAAGAGCTCGAAATACATTCTTCGACGTATGCAAGGTAGGAGAAACTTGTTGTTGTTGTTGTGTATAGTCTAACCTACATTCTTAAAAATTTATATCATCATGAGCTGTATCAGCATCATCAATCCCTTTCTGGAGCATAGGTTTTCCCCATCGTCTTCCAGATTCTTTTGTTTGGATAGTTGTCATCAACAAATGCCCCATAGTCTATATTGGACTACGTGGACAATGGGCGCCATCTTCTCCGCTGTCTACTCCTTGGATACCAATCTGTAATCGCTTTTGTCTATTTCTGGTGATTGGATTTGGTATATTTTCAGCCCAGATCAATTTATTGGACTATACCTCTCTTTTTACGACCATTAGTCCAGTTTTATACTTTGTGAAAGCCTTATAGAGGCTCTTCCTCACAGAAACACCCATTAGGTTTCTTTCCATCCTTCGCTGACGGACTAGAATTTGGCTGACCTGATTTTTAAGCTGCGGACCACGTGTTAACACCTTATGTGAGAACAGTCAGAGCACAAGAGTCCATCACTTCCCTGTTGATGTTAAGCGGACAATCGTTCTTGATAATGAAGAAGTGACCAGTGTATCTTCTACGAAAACAACTATTTTATTTCCCGAAGAAATCTCTTAAAATTAACTTTATTCCATTAAAATTAACTTTTTTCCTTATTTCGAATGTATATAGGCTAAGTCTTTCTTTTATCGGTACGTCGAAGCGTAATATGTCTCACCAGTATTTAACGATGATTCAAATATATACGTTTTTTGTATACATCCGAGTTGGGTCTCTATGGACTGCGTGGTAACAACCAACTTCATTTTAGTGTCTAGGTCTTGTTCTTGTTCCGGCTTTAACTTCCTGCCAGTATCTTCTGAGCTCAGCGACGAGTGCCTGTTTATGCTCTTCAGACAAAGGTCCTTTCCGTCTTTTGGAAGTTGATGCCATTTTGAAACCTTGATAGTTGTTCACCAGTCTTCTGAATGCGTTCCTGTCAGGAATTTCTTGGTCTGAAATACCAATCTGTCTCAGATCTTTTTCGCATTCCTGGAATCATCTTGGCCTTGTTGCCTTAGATTGAATATATAGACTATGTAAGATATAATAGGGTAAACTTGGCAAATATGGGCACTAAGGTAATATGGGCAGATTTAAGAAATTTTTCATTTTTCACGCAATGGTAGCGAGTAGAAGCATGCGCTCTGCTAGGTTGGTGATCGTGAAGTGTCATGCCTGCTCAGTATGTTAAAGGTTGTCTTCTACTGTGCTAACGGAAGCTGAAAAGAACATGGTTTGAGGTAAGTAGACCAGTCTACTCTTCCAAAATCAAGGCGTTATAATAACTCAGTTAATTTACTTAAGGCACTACACGCAAAATAAGTTTATTTTTCAAGAAATATTACTAGGGGTAGCTTGCAAGGTTAGTGTAGGGTATGTTGTAGCGAGAGGATACGCGCTTGGGAATTAGTTCTTTCCCATTAATGCCAACTTCTGAAATGTGGCACTAAGGCAAAAATGGGCAGTGACATTGTAGGTAATATGGGCATCATCAAATTACATTGTATTTACGTGACGGGCTCTGAGATAGACTTATTCTTTTTTATTTCTACGGCAATCTGTAAGTTTTCGTGTTAATCGATTAATATAGCACGTAGCTATTTCGCAAAAAATAAATAATTTTCCTTTTTTTCCAGATTATGATGCAAAATGGGAATGAACGAGCGGGTATCCGCCAGAAATGTGATAAAGAGGATATGTCGCGTGTTGTAATAACAGTAAGAAATGGCGATTGTAATCAGTTACAAGCATCTAGAACTTATAATGTGCCTAGACAAACTTAAAATTCTTGATTAAAAAGATGAAGGATTTGAATCTGCTACACAAGCCGGCCAGAATATTTAATGCCGACGAGTCAGGACTCCAAATGAACACGAGGGGTGGCCATGTTGTATGTGAAAAAGGAAAAAAATTGTCCAGTTCAAAACTGAAGATGACGACTAGTAACCGGGGAAGACGTAAGTGTTTTGCAAGAGAACTTGCAAGTGAAGAAAATCTGGCTTCAGCACAGAAAAGGGCTAGGCCTATCGCAGGAGTCAGTAGAGGAGGTTTAGCCGCAAAGCGTAAAGCCATACGGAGCAACAAAGTTTCCTGTATTTGTCCTGTGTGTAAGGGGAATTATTATGATGAGAATGAAGGGCAGAAGTGGGCTAAGTGTTGTGGTTCATGTGCTAAGTGGTTCCGTGAGGAGTGCGTAGAGATGGAAGGCGATTCTTTCTATTGAGATGAGGACAGTTAAAAATCTTTGTCAGTATTTATGACTCAGTGTGCTCTCATGCGACTGTTTCTGTTAGATTAATCCTTTTACTTTTCATATTACACACAGTTTTGACCAGCTTTATGTTACTTACATTTTCTAATTCAATTCAAGTGATTCCGAGTCGGTAACTTAATAATGGTATTAGTTCTACTTCCTTGGTAGCATTTGTTCATGATCAGTGTTTAATTATAATATATATTTACCCTTATTTCATATATGTATGTTCAATACAACCACCTTGTTACAATACAAAATGAATATAACCATATCAGTGGCTCTAATTGTGATTTAATAACTTGTGCCCATAATACCAGAAAATGTGCCCATATTACCTTAAGAGTTTGGCAAATATGGGCAGTTACAGGGTTTGCTGCGAAGCTGCACAGTATATCAACCACTATGGGATAGAGGCTAGTTCAAGCTTTATTCGAATGGAAATGGTTGTAAGTTTTCAAGGATTTTTTACCAGGAAAATGGAAGTTGTTTTAGTGCTCCTTTTCTTCAGATATACCTTATGGTGCCCATATTTGCCAAGTTTACCCTATTTTTGACTAAGAAATGTTAGTTAAACCTTTGCAGTTCTGTGTCCATAGAGACTTGACATAACAGGACCACTTCTCTCGTTGGTTCTAGTATATTATACAGTCATACTGAGCACACTGATTTTCTTAAAATTATTTTTACTTTGTGTTTGTGAGACGTAAAACCCATAACATTATTATACAATTGCAATTCCTGCATACATGGGACTTCTGTCATCACGCGAGGAAATCTGTTCAAGGAAGTTCAGAGAGAAATTGATTAGAAATTTGTGTGAAGTTTTTAGTACAACATAAATTTGCAATCATCAAGTGCAAACTGAACAAAATAACACACATTTTAAATTCGGATTTAAATTTAATGGAATGAGAACGCTGTTGTTGTATGGCCTGAATAAAAACATGAAAATGTGGAATGATATTTGACAAGCAACACACATGTCATCTTTGACATCCACCTTTTTGTTTTGATAGAAAGAAGTGCTGAAAACTCCTCCGTCATCTGGTTAAGAACTAGTGTATTTAAAGTTTAGAATACCGGGCGAGTTGGCCGTGCGCGTAGAGGCGCGCGGCTGTGAGCTTGCATCCGGGAGATAGTAGGTTCGAATCCCACTATCGGCAGCCCTAAAAATGGTTTTCCGTGGTTTCCCATTTTCACACCAGGCAAATGCTGGGGCTGTACCTTAATTAAGGCCACGGTCGCTTCCTTCCAACTCCTAGGCCTTTCCTATCCCATCGTCGCCATAAGACCTATCTGTGTCGGTGCGACGTAAAGCCCCTAGCAAAAAAAAAAAGTTTAGAATGAAAACAGACACTAATGTTTAACACTTAACTGCGATACTTTATTCTTGTTATTACTATGTATTGCTTTTAATTTCATATACGTTTCTCCTCTTCATTTTAAAATTATACAGAATAAAAATGTTAAGTTTTATTTGACTTTCACGGTCCTCCTGAAGCACATCCACGGACCACCAAGAAGTCCATGGATGTTTGAAAAATTCAGATTTCAGCCGATTACGAAAAGTTTCGTGTGTCTGTTAATTTCAGTTTCTGAATGTAGTCCGAGAAATAAAGTCTAATTTATTTAAAGGGATCCAGTATAGGTTTCCTCTCTTTCTCTGTCTTCGGGAATTGTGAACTTAACCAGCGGGCAAGACATAAACTAAGGTACATATACCGTAAAGTTAACTTCAATACACACAACGGGCCGGCTAGATCCATTCAGGCAGGTTAGAAGTGCGACATATATTGTTCTCTGAGCTTACAATAGCTACCCTACCTCCTGGGGAGAGAAAAGAAACATTTCTAACCTTGGATACCCACCGTGTCACATTCTCCGTTCCATAAGACTGGGGTCTAAACTGATAGCTCTTAACACACCTCACGCCCTATTGCGTGTGAAAGTTCAAATGGCCCCTTGATAAGTGACTGAATATTAACTGAGAATTCTTCAGTTGTGAGTTTAAGTGGAAAACAGATATTTGAGACTTTTTGTATACCTTTCAATAAGTGATTAATGTACGTTATGAACAGCAATGACGAGAGATTAGAACCTTGAGGTACACTTATTTTAAAAAGTAAATATGATAAATAAACAAAGCAAACGCCGAAGAAGCAATAAAGTCCTATGGATGAGTGGAAGTTAATGCATTCTGATATCCTTAACCTTGTCCCTGTTCAGCCTTCAACACTTAGGAATTAACCTGATACTCATTCCTGGTGTACGGTGAATGAACCTACGGTCCATGCGCCTCTCCAGACGTGAAAATCTCTTCGACTTCCTGAATGGGAGTCGAATCCACGTTCTTTCACGTGAACCAAGCGTCGGGTAGCCAGTCCCTTAAAAATTAAACTAGCAGTAGAAATTATGTTTATCAAGTACAACTTGCTGCGGTGATGTTGTTTCGTTTTGTAATCAAGGACATACTTAACAATATGATGATGAGGTTACTATAAGGGGAGAGAAAATGATCATATTTATATCAAGACACGACGGGTTGATTTAATGATGAAACTCTTTATTTATTAGGTTTTTTTACAACAGAAGCAGGATGGAGACGGCCATTTGATTTTGCAGTCTCTTCCTGCGCAGTTTATCTTCTAACGTGCTGAAATATGTACGTCAACAAACCCGACTCATTTCAGTGGACCAAAACACTGTTTCGCTCTAAAGAGTAAATAAATAAGTGAGCTCAAATGAAGATGAACTTCCCCTCCTCTGCCCACTTCCGACAGAAGAAAGAGCGTGAAGCTCGAAAATAAACCTTAATGGACTCTTCATAGGCTCGGCAACATTTCACAGTTGTTCGTCTGTAACTGGTTTAAAGTGTTGCAGCTGGTAGTATTAAGACTTGATTAATATGCCAAAACACGCTCATTCGCTTGATATAATCCTTCTCAAGTTCATACTCAAGATATAACGTAATGTATCTTTCAGATGCACTGTTTGAAATGTTTGCCGCTAAGTAAATATTGTGGCAGGCCAAAGAAGCGTTATGTGAATAGATCTCAATTTATGTTGGTAACTAGAGTTTATCATGTACCGTTGTGTTTTTTTACAACGAATAGGAACGTGCTTTGTGACGTTGCTGTCCTTCACTGATGGTCCGTAAATAAATAAATAAATACATTGTAAATATATTTTTTATTAGAGACTGCTTAGCCTTTCAGAGTTCATTCTCAAACTATTGCGAGTGAACTATGCACATTGGGAATCGTCGGTTCACAACCAGCACTGTGTCTCTCGTCTACGTCTATACCTCTTAACTTGTTTTCAATTATTATTATTATTATTATTATTATTATTATTATTATTATTATTATTATGCAGCCAGTCCCTGTTATGACTGGTGTGAAAATATCGTCCATAGGATCGGTTGGTGCATGCATTTCAGTGGGCTTGGCAGACTGATATGCAAAGGCAACTTCTGGCTCGGTGAGGAAAGCAACGGGAAACTACCTCACTCCTCATTTCCCTAGTATGCCTCTTCAGTGACGCCTAGGCTGTCTATGATAGTCTTTGGTGGAACTGTGGAGGGTCAGATCAGCCTTCGGGCTGAATACCCATACCCAACACATTATTATTATTATTATTATTATTATTATTATTATTATTATTATTATTATTATTATTATTATTATTATTATTATTAGATAGCCTTATCAGCACACAGTGTTTGGTTCTGAACCGGTTTTCAGACTCTTAAGGTATATCATCGGAAACTCACAATTATTTAGAAAATGCCAATCTACATACTGTAGGTGTGACGTTGAGATAAAATGCAGCCAATACGAAATAAACTGTTAAATAAATAAGCGAAACGAATGGCAGAGACTGTAAGAATCGAATGTGCGTTATGATGCAAAATACCATTAGAAGAGTTATCTGGAGTCGTTTTTAAAGTCCAGGATTTGGTTTTTACAGTCTTCTGTCATTCGATTCTCTTATTTATTTTACAGTTTATTTCATCTTGGCTGTATTTTATCTTCACAACACACTTATGTGGATTTACATGATCTACATAATTTTTTAATCACTGATTTGATAATAGACCTTAGAGTCTGAAAACCGGTTCTGAACCAAAATTATGTACTGACACGACTGAATAATAATAATAATAATAATAATAATAATAATAATAATAATAATAATAATAATAATAATAATAATAATAATAATAATATACAGTACATAGATGCATGTATACATCTTCTTTATAGAGTGTTATGGTTTCCCGCGTTCAGTCTGCAAGGCTTTGTGAATTAATTAAGCCTCTCAACAGCCCTCTATTTACAACCAGCTTTGTGGCCTCGTTTATTTCCACACTATTCTTCTTCTCCTTCTTCTTCCTTTTTTTTTTTTTTTTTTTTTTTTTTTGCAACAGATAGCCTCCTCTTAAATACTCTCGGCGATATACGCGTTCCACCCAAACACTGAAAGGGTCTTCAAATTTTACGTTCCATGTACCCGTTGGTCAAGGAACGAAATCCTACTATATGCGAACTCTTTGCGCGTCAGCTTCCACGTTCCGTTTCACTGTCCCAGATGGGAGATGAAACAGTCTCTTTTGGGCTATCTGTGGCTAAGCTTTAACAATCAGTTTTATCAGGAAAACACCAAATGAGTTCCAGTAGATCCTTGTTATGCCGACATCGTGCGGCATGGAGTATTGAATGGACTGCTTTATCGCCCTTCAAAAATCGGACTACCTCTGCCTGGTTTGAACCTACGACCTCGGGTACAGATGCCGACACTCTACCACTGATCCACAGATACAGCGCCGGCTACAAGATTCGGTTTATCTAAATATCCATCGTAATAATAATTTCATGTGGCTATTCCTAGCCAAATGCAACCCTTGTAAGGCAGACCCTCCGATGAGGGTTGGGCGGCATCTGCCATGTGAGGTAACTGCGTGTAATTGTGGTGGAGGATAGTGTTGTGTGAATTGCCATCGTAAACCCAAGCGAACAGCAATGCATACATACTACTACTAACATATGGCTTTCCTGATATGTCTATCTGCTAATTATGTTGATCTTCGCGGTATGTTTCTTAAGTTCTAGTTCTTGAGCACTAACATAAAAAATATTACGACATGCTGTATTAGCGAGGCCGCAGATGCTCCGAACGCGAGGCCTTGTAGCTCCCCGGCAAGGCGTCCGCATTGACCGGCTACCAGAAACTGGTCTCTCCGCAAGCTAGTTTGACTGCCAGTAGCTATGCGGCAGCCTGAAGTTCCAGGTTAAAACACCGTTCAAATTAATTATATTCGCAATTTATGATCATAGAGTGCATGCCTTAAAAGAGAACAGATGGTAAGGAAGGTTATCCTCTCGAAGTTTAGAGTGTAACTAAAGCGGAAATGTTAGCAAGTTGCAACACATATGTTTATTAACAAAATGTTGACAGTGGTTAAATACTTTTGTCATAGAGTTAATGATCTGATCAAACGCCTACGTTTTCATGGCACAAAACTGACTTCTATTTCATAATGACGTAAAATAAAACAGCACCAAAACATAAAATATTTAGCAATTTACAGTAATTTATCGACTTGCTGTACCTGACATTTGCCCGGTTTCTCTACTCCTGCTGGTTTTTAACTTGATTAGTTGGTCTAATCACAGGAAGCGGAGTTAAATTTTAATGGATATCACAGTGCTTTTTATTATTGATAAAAATACAAATTTTCAAGTAGCCTAATAACAATAATAATATAAATGTGTTGACGTCCCAGTAACTACTTTGGTGGTATTCGGAGACGCCGAGGTTTCGGAATTTTGTCCCACAGAAGTTCTTTTACGTGCCAGTAAATCTATCAACACGATGCTGACGTATTTGAACACCTTCAAATACCACCGGATTGAGCCAGGATCGAACCTGCCAAGTTGGGGGTCAGAAGGCCAGTGCCTCATTCGCCTGAGCCTCTAAGCCCGGCAATAATAATAATAATAATAATAATAATAATAATAATAATAATAATAATAATAATAATAAGATATTGCATTTTTGACGCCAGTTTAGATGGTCCTTTATATTTTACGAGATAGCAGGTAAACTGCAACTTTGTTGGGCGATTTATGCCTAATTCATTTTTTGTCGAGTAATAACCATAGCCTGTGTATAGCCAGAGATCTTTTACATACCGATATCGTTCGAGCGGATCTCTTTTCGTCCTTCAGAATTATCTTGAGTTGACGCAGTATAGGCGACCTGTGATGTGGGATCCTACCTGAGATTAATTGTAATGCTGAATATGGCATAAACACCCCGAGCCGAGCTAGAGGAATTAACCAATGAACTTTATAATCACCCCCGATGGGTGGGGGACGCAGACGAAGAATACACACACGGTATCCCCTGCCTGTCGTAAGAGACTACTAAAAGGGACGACCAAGGAATGATTGAATTAGAACCATGAAACTACTTGTAAATAGTACCACCACGCTGGGAACACCATGAGTCGCCTTTACTTGCGAGTAGTAACTCTATGTTAGGTATACAATAGGTTCGTGATTAGTAGCAACAGAGAATGGGTTCGCTCTGGGTTTACAGTAACTGTGATTAGTACCACTATGTGTGGAACACCACCGGCGAACGTAGCCTGTGATCAGTACCATTATGTGAGAGATACCACAGGACTGGGCGTTGCCTGTGATTAGTAACCACAACATGAGGAACACCACGGGAATACCGGCGCCTGTGATTAATACGCCTATGTGAGAAACACTATGGGTTTGCGTTGCCTGTGAGTGGCGCCATTGTGTGAGAAACACCATAGGTCTGCGTTACCTGTACGACGAACAATACTTGTGAGTAGTACCATAATATGTGGAACACCGTGAGTCTACGCTACTTTTGAGTAGTACCGCCACATGAGAAATACCATGGTTCTACTTTACGAGCGATAAGTATCATTTTTAGGGGCTGTTTACCTGGATTTTGGACCCCTTTAGACAACAAGCATCATCGATTCAACATTGCGCTTTGGAAGCAGTCCGTTGGTCAGTAACACTATTGTTTTAAGATAGTTTCTGGGAAGGTGAGTCATTGCGGGTCGGAGCCACTAATTGTTTTTTTTTTTTTTTTGCTAGTTGTTTTACGTCGCACCGACACATATAGGTCTTACGGCGACGATTGGACAGGAAAGGGCTAGGAGTGGGAAGGAAGCGGCCGTGGCCTTAATTAAGGTACAGCCCCAGCATTTGCCTGGTGTGGAAATGGGAAACCACGGAAAACTATTTTCAGAGCTGCCGACAGTGGGGTTCGAACCTACTATCTCCCGAATACTGGATATACTACTGGCCGCACTTAAGCGACTGCAGCTATCGAGCTCGCTACCACTAATTGTTCATCGTCGTCTTTTTGAATTCTAGTCAGTGGATCGGTTTAGGATTTTTTAAACTTTCAGTAACTTATTGTGAGTTGGATACGCTGATTATTTTAAATTCATATTCATCCATTCATTCTTCATCGTCATGTTTTGAATTCTGGTCTGTGGATGAATTTTTTACTTTTAAATTGTCGTTACATTTCATACCATTAGGGGCCGATGACCTAGATGTTAGGCCCCTTTAAACAAAAAGCATCGTCATCAACTTTATAATCCCAGGCCTGGTTGGGAATCGAACCTGGATCCCTAGAACCAAAGGCCAGCATGCTGACTATTTAGCATCTAGCCGGACTTGTGCTAGGTGAAAAACTACTGGACATCGTGGATGTTTATCCATTCATCGATGTCATTTAGCCACGATTTCCTTCTGTGTCTAAATCCACGACGACCTTCGATTTTCCCTTGTAATGCAAGTTGTAAACGATGGTATTTTGCTTCCTCATTTAATGTAACCAAAATATTCGAATTTTCGACATTTGATTATTCTTAATAATTTCTGCCCAGTTTTTGATCTTCGTAATACTTAAGTAATTGAATTTTTCCGGGTGTACTAGATACAGAACATTTATTCGTAGAGCCACAACTTGAAAGCTTCAACCTGTCTTATACAAGAAGCCTTTTAAAGTCCACGCCTCCACAACGTATTAGAGTACTGGCCAACAATTCCTAACCACACTCCTGCGTATCTTGTGTCCGAGGTCATCATTGCAGAACAGTGCTCTCATCTTGTTAGTGTTTCAATGCGGCAGGGAATTTCTTTTTCAGGATTCAAGTTGTCTGGGAATTCTTTCAATAGGTTGCCCATTTATATGTAAAAATACTTCTCGATGTGGTTGACGCCATGTTTTGTCCCCAGTAAATACCGGCGACATTGACTTGTTTGACAAATTTTGAAGATCATCGGCGTTGTCGTTTACAAGTACCGTGTCCTCAGTATGTTGGGCGATGTAGGGCTTATACTTCACTCTCTTCCTGTTTTGATTCTCCGAGGGCTTTTTTGAATATCCTGTCTAAGTGAAACGAAAGATGAGATAGTATACACCCTTTTCTTACATCACTTTAAATTTTAGTGCCAGATTTAGTCATTTTGCCAATTCGAATGAATGCTGTCAGGTGCCAATATAAATTCTGGTTAATATCAATGTATGCCGGGCTGAGTGGCTCAGGCGGTTGAGGCGCTGCCCTTCTGACCCCAACTTGGCAGGTTCGATTCTTGCTCAGGCTGGTGGTATTTGAAGGTGCTAAAATACGTCAGCCTCATGGCGGTAGATTTACTGGCACACAAAAGAACTCCTGCGAGGCAAAATTCCGGCACCTCGGCGTTTACAAAAACCGTCAAAGTACTTAGTGTGATGTAAAAAGCAATAGCATTATTATACATATCAATATATTCATGATCTATTTTTAATGGAGGATTTTAATTAATTTGCTCCACCCTATCAAATGCCTTTTCATGATTGATAAAGCTGACAAACTATCGCTCTGTTGTTCATAACACCTTCGCAACAGCACACTGACACTAAATAATGCTTCTGTACGACTTTAGATGAAGAAAAAGAACAGGTTTAAGAGAATGATAAAACTACTGAACAAAATGTATTCATTTTAATAACTTAAATGCATCCGGCTCCATGGCTAAATTGTTAGCGTGCTGGCCTTTGGCCACAGGGGTCCCGGGTTCGATTCCCGGCAGGGTCAGGAATTTTAACCACCATTGGTTAATTTCTCTTGCACGGGGGCTGGCTGTATGTGTCGTCTTCATCATCATTTCATCCTCATCACGACCCGCAGGTCGCCTACGGGAATCAAGTCAAAAGACCTGAACCTGGCGAGCCAAACATGTCCTCGGACACTCTCGGCACTAAAAGTCATACGCCATTTCATTTTACTTAAATGTCATTCTTAATCAGCTGAGACATTTTTCTTAACGAAATAATCATCATAATGTAGGATTGTGTATTGATTTGAACTTTAAAATTATTTATATGGCACTTTTTAACTTTACATTTACTGATAAACATCAGCCCATCTGGTGACCATAATCTGTATGGTCTGACACCGTGTTTAGCCGGTTCGAGTCCCGTTGGTAGAAAAATATTTTCACAAGCAGAATGTTGGCCGGCAGGGTAGAAGAGGTGTTAGTTCACAATTTATAATCACAAGATTGTTCCAAGAGCCTGGATTCAATTCCAAACCTCTCCGCAGTGTTTGTATGGAATTAGGGCATATGATGCTGTTGATTGGGATTTGTTCATCCGATGGTGACGTTAAGCGTTGGGCAGACACAGCGGTGTTATTAGACAGGAGGAGGCTATGTACCGACACCGGGCTTCACCCTCTCCCTTCCTACTATCACATATTACGTCACTCATTTCATGGCACTAACTCTTCCGATGAGGTTGACGTCAGGAATGGCATCCAGTCGTAAGAACTCGTTACGAAGATTCACCTCATTTCATATCCGATTCCGTAGAGAAACGGAACAAGTGTTATGGACACACACGCTTATTGACAAACAACATAAATTTGAATACTTACACTTGGAGCTAAGAAACGCACTTGAAGCTAAAAAACGCGAATGTTCTAAATGTATAACTACGAATTTTGAAATGAATTAAAACATGTATGTATGTTGGATATTCAGCCCGAAGACTGGTTTGATCCTCTACAGCTCTACCAACAGCTGTCATAGATAGCCTAGGTGTCACTGAAGAGGTATACTAGGGAAGTGAGGAGTGAGGTAGTTTCCCGTTGCTTTCCTCAAAATACCTCCTTCCCCTTCCCAGTTCGTCTCGCCTGTTCAGTTCACATTTCAGTTATTTTTCGTGCGGAAGAAATCTACATGAGTCAGATTATGAGAAACTGCATTTTACATAGCCTTAGTATTACGCATTATTTCAATTAGACTAATATTAGATGAGATATAAGTGACATCTTGTGCTATGTGTATGCAGGACATCTTATCTTATTCTTATTCTTCTTCCTGACCTTTTCTCAATTTCTTGGGGTTGCCACTTCTTGTTAATTTGGCCTAGTTTTGTGGCTGAATGTCCTTCCTGTGTTCAACCGTATATGGGGATATCTTTTCGTTACTATATGCTTCTACCGAGAGAGTTGGCCATGCTGTTAGGGTCGCGCAGCTATGAGCTTGCATTTGGGAGATAGTGAGTTCGAATATCTCAGTTCATCCGAAAATCTATCCCGCGACTCTTTGAACTAAATGTCTGCACTCTGACCATTCATTTTTGGAATCGGGAATATTCACATAGTTCAGACAGAAAGACGGAGATGTGATCCACTGTTTACTTATAAAGTAATGTAAATGACCACTCACTGATTTTGCAACACGACAGTGTTGTAGCATTAAATTTTAATTGATATCATATGATTAATTCACAGAATGTCTCTCTTTTTAGGGATCATTGTAATTCCATTATAAAACTGAGGACTATGAAACTCATATAGGAAATACAGGTTCAAGTTTTGCAAACTTCCGTCATCTTGCGGAATGTAAATAAAAGGCCTCACAATCTGCGAGGAAGGGCGTGGTCTCCTTGCCGATGGCAAAGCTTCACGCCGTAGTTAAGGGGAGGTAGAATGTTCCTTCTCCTCAGTGTTTCAACTGCTGAATCCGCGAATCTGTAGCTACGAAACCTCGGCTGTAGAAGTTTGGAAACATACGAACTGTTTTTGGTATTTAATGAAACTTCATTTGACAATTGTTACTTAAATCATCGCAGGTAGGAAGGAAGGAAAGAAAGGAGGAAAGAAAAACACAAAAGGGAGAACAAAAACAAGCAAGAATGGGTAGATTGAGAAACAGAAAGGAGAGACGAGGACAAGCATGAAAATGTAAAATGACCTAGGTAAACTCTTACCATTAATACCAGTTCCTCCTTATCAATTCCTTCCCAGCCCCGTCATGCCAAAATGTTTCATTTCTATCTTCCCAACCCGCCTTAAGCGCCCCCGCGTTAACCAGAAAAAAAATTTAAAAAAACATGGCACTACAGCCCTTGAGGGCCTTGATCTACCATGCGACCGCTGCTCAGCCCCAAAGCCTGCAGATTACGGTGTCGTGTGGTCAGCACAACGAATCCTCTCGGCCGTTATTCTTGGCTTTCGAGACCGGGCCCGCCATCTCACCGTCAGATAGCTCCTCAATTCTAATCACGTAGGCTGAGTGGACGTCGAACCAGCCCTGAGGTCCAGGTCAAAATCCCTGACCTGACCGGGAATCGAACCCGGGGCCTCCGGGTAAGAGGCAGGCACGCTACCCCTACACTACGGGGCCGGCTTTAACCAGAAAATATCCCGGTAAAATCCGAACATCCGTTAACGCGTAAAAGGTTAACGGTTTTGTCACAGATGTAATACGCTCCCGATTAACATGTTATCCGTTTTGAATGCTCCATGGAAGCCACACTTACTATTATTATAGTGAGACTTTCTTAGTTTCAAAATAATAGTAATGGACTTAAAGAGCAAAGGCGTGCTCTGTTCACCCGGAAGGACGAGGGTTCGATTCCTCGTCAGAAAATCGAAAAAATTCAGAAATGAGATTTCCACTTCCGGAGATACACATGGCCCTGAAGTTCACTTAGCCTGCACCAAAAATGAGTACCAAGTTATTTCTTGGGGGCAAAGGCAGCCGGGTGTAGAGCTGAGTACCGAGAATACGGAAAGTGGAAGACTTTACCTTCCACCCCTCCAAGGGCCTTCATGGCCTGTACGGAGATGACTTTGCTTTAATAGCGGATTTAAACAGATGTCGGTGCAATGTTATCTTACAGACTAACAGATGTCGTGTGCGACGTATCTACTTCACAAGCTACGTACGAAGCCCGTGAGCATGTCCGAGTGACCATACGTCCTCCTCATGCAACCAACATGCCACATATTTAACAGTGTACCGCACATAGAATGTACAGTTCAACTGCACCGCGCGATGTGCTTGCTGCCAGTAAATAAGCTCACAAGGGTACAGCTGGGTTTGAATCAGAGCAATTGCAATGAAAATTGATAGGATAATAAACCGAAAATCCACAGCCTGTTTCCAGTCATTCGACCGGGTCAGGAATGGAATGAATGAAGCCCCATCTAGCGGTGAGGAGAGGAATGGTGCCGACTGCCGAAGCCTGCCGCACTCCTCTGGGGCAATGATTAGTGTCTAATACTGGAGAGTGTTTTTGGAATGAAAGTTGACAGGAAGTACCCTAGTACGCGGAGAAAACACGTTCCGCCTCAACTTTATCCATCACAAATCTCTCATGGAGTGACTGGGATTTGAACCACGGAACGGCACGTTGCCGCCTGAACCTCGGAGGGTCTAGGATGACAAATTAAGACCAAAAATTTAATGGCAACAGCCATTCTGTCACAAAATAATGTCTGTCAACAGCTCAGAGGCTGGTTGGATCCTCAAATGGCACCACCAAAGTTTATGCAGTTACGGGGAAACCGCAACAACCGATTGCGGCGCCAAAATGAGAGACGTTCTAATTTACTTAAAATTGGTAATTATTGCTGTAGTTTTAAAAGGAATGTGGTGTATGGCAGACATCGATTTCAGTTAAACTTAGTAGGATTGGCAGAACATCGATGAACGGAGCGAGATGACTACGCGGTTTGGATCACGTAGCTGTCAGTGCGTATTCAGAAAGTAGTGGGTGTGAACCCCACTGTCGGCAGCCTAGAAGTTTGTTTTCCGGTCGTTTTCTATTTTCACCCCTGGCAGATGGCAGGGCTGTATCTTAATCAAGGCAAAGGTCGCTTCCTTCTCAGTCCTAGCCCTGTCCTATGCCATAGTCTCATAAGACCTGTCTCTGTTGGTGCGACGAAAAACAAATAGCAAAAGAACACCGTTGTTTCGATGACTCTCCACATAATGAACACATGAGTGATTCTGAACGGGAATTCGGTACTTCGCTAGTATGTGCCAGGGAAAGTTTATATTAACAGTATGAATTCCTTTGTTGGTGAGATGTCATGTTCACCCCTGTGGGTAGCGACACAGACGAAGAATACACCCATGGTATCGCCTCCCTATCGTAAAATACGGATGATGGAAATGGAACCATGAGGAACACCATGGGTGGAAGTTAACTTGCGATTTGCACCATTATGTGAGGAACACAGTAGATATGGGCGTTGCCTATGATTAGTACCATCGTGTGCATTCCACCGAGGTGGGGGAGTGGACGCGCGGCATCACGGGAGGAGCTGCCGTGCGTCGTGCTGAATAGCGTTGGTTCCCCTGTATTCAGAACGGGTCAGCGTTACCTATGAATAGAACCACTAGTATATATGAGGAGCACCATGGGTCTGTGGTACCTGTAGGTGGTGCTATAATGTGTGATACACCGTGGGTCTACATTGCCTATGATTAGTACCACTATGTGAGTAATGCCATGAGTATACGTGGCCTGTGAATAGTACCACTTCGTGAGGAACACCACAGGAATACCGGCGCCCCTGATTAGTCGCACTAAGTGAGGAACACCATAGGTCTGCGTTATCCTTATGTGAGGAACACCACAGGTCTGTGTTACCTGTAAGTAGTGCCATTAAGTGTGACATACCATGGGTATCCATTGCCTGTGATTAGTACCACCATACAAGGAACACCATGAGTGTACGTTACCTGTAATTAGCACCACTGTAGGAGGAACACCATGGTTCTGCTTTACCAGTGATTAGTACAATTATGAGGGACCAGTGACCTGGATTTTGGACCCTTTGGACAACAAGCATCCCTTCAGAATATGATTTGGTTAAATGGTCACTTTTTCATCATCACCATTCGTATTAGATTTTAGTCAGTGGATATATTTTGTTTTACTTTTCGTTTCATTTCGTTGCCCTCGTACCATTAAGGGCCGATGACCTAGCTGTTAAGCCCCTTTAAACAACAATCATCATCATCATTGTAGTCGATATGTCATGTTTACAGTGCACTAAGTTTTCTGGTAGAGGCTAGAATTAATTTGCTACTTTCATTGATCTGTCTCTGTCTCGTCGTTGACTTTGGCAGTAAGAAAGTGACCGACGTATGAGCGACGTAGTAATGCCATTCCTTATGCAGCCAGTTCTTGTCATGAATGGTATAAGAATGTTGCTCGTAAGTTCAGTTGGCGCGAGCATTTCAGTAGGTTTGGCATACTGATATGTAAAGAAACTTCTTCTGAGCTTGGTGAGGAAAGCAACGGGAAACGACCTCACTCCTCATTTCCCTAGTATACCTCTTCAGTGATGAGTAGGCCGTGTATGACTGCTGACGGTGGAGCTGTGGAGTTTCAACCGGTCTTGGGGTTAGGCACTCAACGTAGCCTAGCGCGCACGTTTACTGTATATGGGGAGTGTCTGTTCAAAAGGTGCGTACGAAAGTTGTAGGGAAAGCGCAAGAAACGTAATATAAAAGACACACGCAGCATAGCCATAATCGTGTTTGGTACAACTTTTAAGGAATTACATCTTTCTGGTCTGGATTGCTCATGTCAATCGATAATAATCAACTAATATTTATTTTTTGGAAGTGGAAATAGCACCCTTTTGAACAGACACTATTAAATTCCATCGGGGTAGCAAGAGAAGAATACTTGATCAAGGGAGGTCGGACAGGGATGAGTCTGGCCCCTTGATTCAGTGATCAACGGAGTGGCCTTCGATTTAGCAAGCACCAAGTCTGGATCACTCCTCGGGATCGGGGACTAAGCGCTTGTATTAGTATTAATGCACCGAGCTCGATAGCTGCAGTCGCTTAAGTGCGGCCAGTATCCAGTAATCTGGAGATAGTGGGTTTGAGCCTCACTGTCGGCAGCCCTGAATATGGTTTTCCGTGGTTTCCCATTTTCACACCAGGCAAAATGCCGGGGCTGTACCTTAATTAAGCCCACGGCCTCTTCCTTCCACTTCCCAGGCCTCTCTTATCCCATCGTCGCCATAAGACATATCTGTGTCGATGCGACGTAAAGCAAATAGCAGGAAAAAAAAAGTCTTAATGCACCCCCCTTCGCTTACTTACAACACATCACTCTACAACAGTGAATACATCCCACCACAGATTTTACGTCAGGATTTTAAGATAGTTTCATCGTTCAAACACCCGTGGTGACGTCCAGGAGAGGACTAAGTGAATTGACATTAGCTAGAAGAAGGGGAAATGTGTATTAAAATAATTTGAATATTCGTGATCGACAAGACCGATTCCAACCACAACATTTCATTCTTCAAATCCAAATGTATTTCCTTTATCTGTATTTTACAGGATAAGATACGTCACCAAATAAAACCTATGCTTAAGGATACAGTATAGATCATATGTTAAACTAGGACAGCATATAACTACATAAAACATATTCTGAAATCTTTATAATTTAAAGTCCATATACATCGTAATTTTCGCAAAGAATCAGAATTTCAATGTAACAAAACTAATACAGACACTCCTCATACATGGCCAAAATTTTACACTATATAATATTTTAGCTTTCATTATAAACGATATAACATTGTTAAAACCTTAATGTTTTTTTAATAAATTAATGCACTGTTCGTGTTAGTTAAACAGGTTTACAGAGCTTGAAATTCTATTCGTGTTGTCAAAACCGTAATGCCTCCTATAATCTTACTTACGTGCTTGTAAAAAGATGACCTATTTTCAGATTATTTCATCCTTTGAAGGAAGCAAAAGTCACTGTGAGTTAGGTCTATGTGTGGACAGGTTGTTGTAGCAAAGAAATTTCATGTTTGACGAGAAATTCTGAGACCCCTAGGCTAGGGAATGGTGTTCAGGCGCAGTATCATGGAGAATTTATCATTGCCCACTTCGCTGTTTAGACGGTGTTTGCAAAAAGTGGCATATATCAGAGCTTCCAAAATATTTTCAAAAGCTGGCATAGTGTCCTTCAAGTATTTTGACATGCCAAACCGTCTGTTGCCCAGTCAGATAGCCTGCAGATATTGGAATGCCACATGTTCAGAATGATAATACTCTCAGCTTTCATGACTTCGTCCCTGTCGCTCTTAGTTGGTCTCAGGTCCACCTCCGTAACGTAACAGTAGGCGCCGTAACTGCCATCCTCGGAGGCGGGGTTCAATTCCCGGCTCTGGCAAAGAATAATAATAAGAGGGCTTGTGTATAGTTGAAAAACCGGTACATGAAGTTCACCTCTATTGGGTGTGTGCCAACATAAGTTGCACCACATCGGGGACACGAATTTACTTTTACTTTTAAGAGGCTAATCTCTTCCATTCTTCAAGCCTGGCTAAAAATCCTTGCTCAAATTGAAAATAGAACACAGGATCTATTGGTCATGCTGCCTATAAGCACGCAAGGCGAACTTCTAACCAACTGAGCCATGCAGTAATTCTTTCCGATAATGAATGTTGTGCCGAAGATACAACATTTCGAGTTATGTAAAGTTTATTTAAATAAATTCCACTAAATGATCAGTGAAAAAAGTAGAACAAAGTAAAATATTGAAGAAGAATATCAAACTACTGGCTCCTTAGCTGAATGGTCAGCGTTGTGACCTGCGGTTTAGAGGGACAGGGTTAGATTCCCGGCCGGGCAGAAGATTTCAACTGCTTTTCGTATGGAGCGTGGGAAACATGGACCGTAACTCAGAAAGAAATGGAGCTGAACTTTTTGAAATGTGGTACTTCAGAAGAACGCTGACCTTAAGCTGGGTAGATCGAATCACGAAATAAGAGATACGGAATCGAATTGGTAAGAAGAAATAGCGAAATTTGAAGAGGTGGAATGATGGGGCACATTATAAGACACCCAAGACTTGTTTAGTTAATTTTTTGAGAAGTATGGGCTACGTGGTAAGAACGGCAGCAATAGGCCAAGGCATGAATATGACACAGATTTAGAGTACAGTAGATGTAGGGTGTAGTAGTTATGTAGAAATGAGAAGATTAGCATGTAGTGTGGTCTATGGGCTGTTGACCCAAACAACAACAACAACAACAACAACAACAACAACAACAACAACAACAACACAGTTAATTCCTCTCCTGCTAGGATTGGCTTTTTTGTTCGTCTTAATACACATTTCTTCATCTGTACAAAACACACCGCATTACCAACCACCACAAAAACATCCCATCACATAGGTTTGGCATCAGAAAGAGTAACTTATCAGACCATAAAACTGGGCAAAATGCATACAAAATGCCGATCCCAGGAACTTAAGAAGAAGAATAAGAATAAGGCTGGGTGACTCAGATGGTTGAGGCGCTCGCCTTCTGACCCCAACTTGGCAGGTTCCATCCTGGCTCAGTCCGGTGGTATTTGAAGATGCTCAAGTATGTCAGCCTCGTGTCGGTAGGTTTACTGGGACGTAAAAGAACTCCTGCGGGACGAAATTCCGGCACCTTGGCATCTCTGAAAACCGTCAATAAGTATTTAGTGGGACGTAAAAACAATAGGCCTAACATTATTAGAAAGACTCGTCTTCTTCTTCCACCGCTTTTCCCACACCTGTGGGGTCGCGGTTGCAAACTGATGCCCTTCCTGACGCCACGTAATTGCGTAATTACTATTGTGTGTTTCTGTGGTGGTTGGTAGTGTAGAGTGTTATCTGAATTTGAAGAGGAGAGTGTTGAGACAAACACTCAGTTTCCGAGCCAGAAGAATTAATCAGACGCGATTAAAATTCCCAACCCACCCAAGAATCGAACCCGGGACCCTCTGAACCGAGGGCCCCATTGCTGACCATTCAGTCAAGGAGTCGGACCGGGCATCAGAAAGACTATCCGACCATAAAATTTGGGCAGATCCATGCGAAATGCCTATCTCAAGAACGTAAGAGAAAGAAGAAGTATCATAATTTCGAAGTAAGGTAGTCTAATTTGGGCAGATCCATGCGAAATGCCTATCTCAAGAACGTAAGAGAAAGAAGAAGTATCATAATTTCGAAGTAAGGTAGTCTTGAAAGAAGACAAAAGTCAATATTTGAAAAGTTGGTCTTTGCAGCTGTTTCCTTAATGATGAAAAAATTTAGAGAACATCTGAATTCCTAGACAGAAGCTATTTCCTCTACTAATTTGGTGGATAATTGAGCAGAAAAGACACAAAAGTTCCTAGAAATATAAATCGTAACCAATTGCTGTTTACGAGGTGCTACTGAAGATGTTGTGGTACGTCGGCCGCCAGCACCTGGCCCACTCAGCACCAATTAGAGCAGTCACAGAAGGAAGGTGCGGCGAGAGGCTTAAGGCGCTGACCGAATTCCTGGCCCACTCGTTTATAGCTACGGGATGAGGCCGGCTTCATTCAAACATATCACCCCCAAGTCCAGTGACCATAAATTATGTCATTCGAGCCTAGCAACAGCACTCGCGAAAAATACTCGACACGATTGTAGACTTCTTTATTTTTATGTAATGCGAATCTAGAGGAATGTTGTAACATAGAAAGAAACAAAAGTATAATGTTTTTGTTTGAGGCGGTTGGTACCATAAAAATAACCGAGATACATGTCCGCTATAAATATATCGCATTACTTAAAGGAGATCAGCGAAAGGGAGAAAGTGATATTCATGTAATCGGGCTGCTTTTATGGCTTAAAACCTTGAAGAATTTGTCACCATCTCCATCAAATAGTTTATTAGTGGTCTCTGTGGATCAGTAGTTGAGGGTCGTCCTCTGAATCCTTAGATCCCATTTCAAACCAGACTGAGTCAGTCGGATATTTGGAGAGGAGTTTAAAGCCAACTCGGAACTTCATGCCGTACGATATCGACATGTAAAAGATATCTGGTGACAGAGTTAGCTAACTACGTTATTATTATTATTATTTCATTCTTTCTTTCTTAATCCGTTTATCCTCCAGGGTTGGTTTTCCCCTCAGTCTCAGCGAGTGATCACACCTCTACCGTCTCAAGGGCATTGTCCTGGAGCGTCAGACTTTGGGTCGAGAGATACAACTGGGGAGGAGTACCGTTACCTTTTCCAGGGAGCATCACCTGCTATGATAAACAGGGGCCTTGTGTGTGTGTGGGGGGGGGATTGGAAGGGATAGACAAGGAAGAGGAAATAAAGCGGATGTGGCCTTAAGGTAGGTACCATCCCGGCATTTTCCAGAAAAATAAAGTAAACACGTCTCCTCGTCCCGAGGTGGTGCAGCTCTTTTCGGGCACACCCCCATTGGAGGTGAGCTGCATGTACCATTTCAACCACGTACCAGCCCTCCTGCCAGTTTAAAATTTCTGGCAGTACCGGGAATCGAACCCGGACCCCCGAGGACGGCAACTAATAACACTAACCGTTACGCTACGGAGGCGGACAATTTTTCTGGAGGAGAAGTTGGAAACCACGGAAAACTATTTCGAGGATGGCCGAGGAGGGAATCGAACCCCTTCTACTCAGTTGACCTCCCGAGGCTGAGTGGATTCCTTTCCAGCCCTCGTTCCACTTTTCAAATATCGTGGCAGAGCCGGGAATCGAACCCAGACCTAATCACACTAACCACTACACCACAGAGGCAGGCCGTCATTATCATGTACTGTATTATTAAACACAATGTACATACATACTTCAATGCATAAAATGTAAGGTACCTAAAAGAAATGCTTTCACCAGACTTTGGTCAATGTACTGACTGGTTGCGTTCTGTTGAAACAGTTCATTAGATGGTATTGTGAACAGGCCACACCATAGTCAACAGGTACAGTCCTCCCTTGCATGGTGGAATCCGCTGGTAAGACATATCTTCCCGTTGAACCCGTGAGCCGAAGCGTGTGTGTATATGGTGTCGCTTGTAGTTCGGCCCTCTCCAGATACTGGTCTTCACTACTTCCGTGTTGAAGAACTCGAATCTGCTAGGCTTATGCCACAAAGGGCCCCAGGGCGTGAAGATATTGCACCTTGTCCTTCCTCCTTTAATAAACTTACAGAACTCGCTGCATGATCTTACAGGCCGATTGCCAAATAATAATTTAAAAAGTCACATATAATTTAGATATAGGACTACTAGTAATTTATGCGGACGAAACGTGCGCTGCTCTGAGAAAGGTACAAAACAGACACAGTAGACTAAGTATCTAGCGATCCTTCCTTCTGAGAACCGTACATACTGTAGTGCGCGAACCTTAAGTGGCCTGGTAAAGCATCCCCTGCACTCCCTTTTGCTTAGAGGATTGTTATTGGTCTGTTATTATTGTCGCGGATTATTCAGGACTTTAAACCTAAAATGACTTCTCAGAGAGGTAGCGCGTTTTACTATCTATTATTACTCAGTTATTTACAATTGCACTCGAGTTCAGATGTTCCATTTCACGCAGTTGGTATTCATGAATTTGCGCGTCGAACTCATCCTCTCCAGCAGGACCTCTTGCTGTGCAGTTCCGTGCACAGAGCAATTCACTTCACAACACTGCCGAGCCCAAGAACTCGACTCACGCACCGTACGTTGTCATAACACCTGATTCATTCGATCGGCGGTCATGCACTCGCGATTTAAATGCTCCTGCTGTCTCTCTGATCGCCTCGTAACCGCTTCGTAACTGCCTCGCGACTGACTCAAGACTGACTGACTGACTGCAGATTCACTCTTTTTATGGGCCCTTGGGAGATTCTTGAAGTTTTGACTTCCAGATCATTCCGACCACCTTCTCCATATTTGGCCGTTTTCGGCATCTTCAAAAAGTGTTCGACAGACTTCCTTACTGCATGTCTCAATTCTCCAGGGCTACTGGTTTGCTCTCCGCTGGTTTCATCTACATTGCCGCCTTTCGTAACCCCAACCGCTCATTCTCGGCCTTCATTGTCTCATTATTGAGAACAGTGTGCAGAACTATGTGACGTTTTTGTCTAAATAGGCCTATACCCAGAAATGAGGGAGCTCTTCGTGAATCATCCTACAGAATAGGAGCAGCAACAACAGAATTTTCCTACCTATTCTTATCGGAAGAAAGTTTATTTTAAAAAGTATGCTTAGGCCTATATAGCTGTTCACCTTAGACATGACAAGTCACCATATGATGCAATTGTGGGCGATAAAATTCATTATTTTCATTATATCAGTTATTACAGGATGTCATTCGAGTTGTATGGATACAAGGAAATTCAAATACACTTTCACCTATTCTTCGAAAGGAAAACAAAAAAAAAAAAAAGCTCGTAATATGGTCCGTTGAAAAGGAAATAGTGATAGTGAATGTTTAAGGGACCGTCGGCTGCCCCGAAGATGGTTTTCCATGTGGCTGTACATTAATTAAGGCCACGGCAGCTACCTTCATAATCCTAGCCCTTTCCCATCGTTCCGTCGCGTTGCAGAAAACCTTCGATGTGTTAGTGTGACATCACACCACAAAATAAATAAATAAATTTACAAATAAATAAATAAATAAATAAATAAATAAATAAATAAAATAAATAAATAAATAAATAAATAAATATCACAATTAACAATAACATAATATCTCGGACAGATTGTTTTAAATACCTGGGAGAATGAATTACAAACAACATAAAAGAAACGATAGCTATAGATATATGCGTAAACAAAATGCAAAGGGTGTTTCATATGACAAAAAAACATATACAATAAGAAATCTCTATCCTGGAACTTGAAATTAAGACATTACCAAACAGTGGCCCGGCCAGAAATTTTATATCCAGCAGATCCTCTTAAATTTACAAGAATTGGGAATTTTGAAAAATTAGGAAAAGTTGAAAGAAGAATTTTGAGAAAAATACCGGGACCCATAAGAAACAACAGTGCCGAACTTAGACTACGCTCAAACATAGAGCTACCGAGCTCGATCGCTGCAGTCGCTTAAGTGCGGCCAGTATCCAGTATTCGGGAGATAGTGGGTTCGAACCCCACTGTCGGCAGCCCTGAAGATGGCTTTCCATGGTTTCCCATTTTCACACCAGGCAAATGCTGGGGCTGTACCTTAGTTAAGGCCACGGCCGCTTCCTTCCCACTCTTAGCCCTTTCCTGTCCCATCGTCGCAATAAGACCTATCTGTGTCGCTGGGACGTAAAGCAACTTGCAAAAGAAAAAACACAACAACAACAACAACAACAACAACAACAACATAGAGCTATATTTAAAAGTTGAAAAACTGACAACTGTAATAGGAAAAGAACGACTCCAGTTTTGTGGACACATTTATAGAATGAATAACAATAAACCAACTAAACAAATCTTCAACTTATTGAACAGTTACAAATCCAAGCCAACGTGGTTCATTGAAATTGAAAAGGATATGAAAAACGCTAGAATTAAAATAGATACGATAGAAAACAGAACACGTTTCAGAGAAGTAGTGCGAAAGGCAGGATTTCAGGAGAGAAAGAAATTAACAACTGGAAGAAAATGGACTGAAGAGGAAAAGGAACAACATTCTCAGAAAATGAAGGAAGTTTGGGAACGAAGAAAGTTAAATGCAAAAAAAAAAAAAGTTGATTTATCGTACACTCAAAAATCTTACTCGAAGAAGAAGAAGAAGAAGAAGAAGAAGAAGAAGAAGAAAAAGCAATAATAAGTAAATAAAAACCCCATGGCACTACAGCCGTTGAAGGGCCGTGGCCTACCAAGCGACCGCTGCTCAGCCCGTAGGCCTGCAGATTACGAGGTGTCGTGTGGTGAGCACGACGAATCCTCTCGGCCGTTATTCTTTGCTCTCGATACTGAGGCCGCTATCTCACCGCCAGTTAGCTCCTCAATTCTAATCACATAGGCTGAGTGGACCTCGTACCAGTCTTCAGATCCAGGTAAAATCCCTGACCTGGCCGGAAATCGAACCCGGGGCCTCCGGGTAAGAGGCTGGCACGTTACCCCTACACCACGGGGCCGGTGCATAAAAATAAATAAATAAATAAATAAATAAATAAATAAATAAATAAATAAATAAATAAATAAATAAATAAATAAATAAATCGGTTCGTTATCCTAGTATTGAAATCACATAATTTGTGATTAAGATACCAAACATTTTATACAACTTTATTTAGGTACTTATACTTTTGCATGTACAACTTCAACAATAATGCCGTGTGGCTGGCTATTGCTAGAATAGTGAAGTCCTTGTAAGGAAGACCCTCCGGTGAGGGTGGATGGTATCTACCGTGTATAGGAAACTGAGTTGCAGGAATGTTTAGGATAGTACAATGACTCCATTTATGATTGAAATTCCATGGCCGGGTTGAGTGGCTCACACAGTTGAGGCGATGGCCTTCTGAGCCCAGGTTCGATCCTAGCTCAGTTGGTATTTGAAGGTGCTCAAATGCGTCAGCCTTGTGTCGGTACGTTAAGTAATTGCTGCGGGACAAAATTTCCGCACCTCGGCGTCTCCGAAAACCGTAGTTAGTGGGACGTAAAACCAATACCATTATTACAAAAGAACTCCACGACCTGGTTATGAATCGAACCCGGGGAAATGAGGACCAAAAACCAAGGCGCTGACCACCCAGATATGGAACCAGTCGTATAAATACTTTAACATCTGTGCGACGCTTCAAGTGGAATGGTTAGAAATATTAAAAACCAATCGTGAGATGTCTGTTAGTAAACTCGAACGGGAGCTCTCTACAGTAATGTGTGACCAAACTGGACGTCACCAAATGGTAGCTCATGATACATTTATAGCGATAAACGTAGTTAATTCACAGTGGAGTACAACGCATTACAGAATCATTTGCAAGCCGAGTACAAGCATTGTAATGCAATTTACCATGGTAATGCAGTCAGCGTTTGACGGTTGGCTGTTCCACTAATTGACAGGCTGATTCGCCCGTAAGGAGAGGCCTATAACTCAGTTATACGGGCGTAATTAGCATGTTCCATGTTTGTAACCTCCATCGTGCAATCTTCCGTTCTGACACAAGGGCGTTCTTTTGATATTTTTATTCATTTCCAAGGAATAGTCAACGTATCACTGTGAACTCTCAATATGCTCTCAGAGTCTACGTTTTTGCAGGTGTTTCAGGTAGTTTCTTGTCTAGGTAGAGTTATTCTAATCATTGTCTTTTCTCTAGAAAGGTCTTGACATACTGTATTGCTTTAACAAAGGTGATTCGTATCAGTAAGGTTACTGGCTCTCTAGCGAATAGCTTTTCGGAGTATTCCGGGTTCTCCTAAAATTAATGAAGATGGAATGGATGTTAAACTCACAGCAGAAATATAATAATAATAATAGTAATAATAATAATAATAATAATAATAATAATAATAATAATAATAATACAGTGAAAGTTTCTCTTTAAGATGATCTGTCAACTTGCATTCGCAAGATAGTGGATTCGAACTCCACTGTCGACAACCTTGAAGATTTTTTTCTGTGGTTTCCCATTGTCACACCTGGCTGTACCTTAAAGAAGGCCACGGTCGCTTCCTTCCTACTCCTAGCCCTTTCCTGTCCCGTCGTCGCCATAAGTCCTATCAGTGCCGGTACGACGTAAAACAAATAGCAAAGTTTAAGATGACCACTCGTTTCCCTGACCGATGACCATGAATTTTGATCATACATCAGCAATAAATCCCCTTTCAAACGACTGGAAAAGAGTGAAAATATTTCAGGTGCGATAATTTACGTCACTGTACACCTCTTCCTGGAATGTCTGAATCTCATTATTACTAGAGAGTAGCAAGCGCATCGTCATGGCGAGTCTACATAAAGGAAAAAATAATGTTTTCACAGAGAGAACGAATTTCTGTAATAAAGGAATATCTCAGTATGATCTAGCAAAAGAGTTTAAGAAGTTAAATTCAAATGTATTGCAAATCGTAACTGTTAAAAGCAATTGGTTAAAGGAATAAGAAGGAAGTTTACATAAAAGATATTAGGAAAAAACGATGGCAGCCATAAAGAAGTAAACAATAAGGTTTTTCTAGTGGTTTAATCGAGTCCATGTTTAGAAATACCTCTAAGTGAACCAATGTTGCAAGAAAAAAGTACTGAATTTTTATAATAATCTAGGTACAATTAATTTATCAATACGTAACGTATGCAGGATGGATTTCGCCCCCGAAACAATATCCTCTCACGGGCAATTCACGGAATATTATGATATACAGGCTTTAACACTAAGGTACGATCAAGGTCGGTAGATGCAGAGTGGGTCTTGGCCCATAAGTGGCCACGGCCTGGTCTGTGGTCCAACAGCTCTGCACTCTGACCGGCCAACCGAGCAGAGAAAGGGTGGCCACGGCTTTACCGTGGCTCTACGCCTGTGCATTCGGGAGACGGGACAGGGCTGGACCTCATGGCTGGCCCCAACCGTCGGCTATCCTGAGAATGGTTTTCCGTCGTTTTCCATTCTTCTGCACTAAGGTGAATGCCGGGATAGTTCGTAGTATAGGCCACGGCCGCCAACCCCTTCACCTTCTCCGAGCATCTCCTTCACCGTAACAAATCTCCCGGCGTGAGAGACAGCGTCACCGTCTAGGTGGCCCGCCTCCCCCTTCGAATGAAAACATTTTAGAAGTAGGTACGGTCAAACTTCCAGAACACATTCCTCGCAAGCAGAAGAAGAAAATATGTTATATGGTCCAGAAACGTTTTTATTTCCATGTTAGGAATCACTGCCTACATAGTACGTTACTTATGGGAAACACACAAGCACTGAACGTGGCATGTTGATGCTATCGGAGAGCGATTTGAACATTTCATTTCGTGTAAGAAAAAATTTCATGCGGTATGCTGTTGCGTTCTGATCCTGATGCTACACGGTCTTCGCGATATTTCGAACTCCGGTAATGTTCCTAGAGGTTCGAATCCCACTGACGGTGGCCCTGAAGATGATTCTCATGGTTTGCCATTTTTACACCAGGCAAATGCTGGGGCTATATCTTAATCAAGGCCACGAACGATTCTTTCCTATTCCTAGCCATTTCCTATCCCATCGTCATTGCCATGACGTGTGTCGATGCGACGTAAAGTAATCTGTGAAAAAATAAAAAACATATCCTAGAATGAAGGGAGATGACTGCCGAAATATTTAACCTTCTTCTTCAGCATAATTAGTCCCGCTGTAGCTGACGCGGATCCATCTCCTCCATTCATTTCTATTGGACATTACGTCCTCCAAAAACTCCACTTCTTTGAGATTCGAGATAACAGAGCCCTTCCATCTCCTACCAGGCCTACCTCTTTTTCTGTTCCCCTGAGGAGGCATATCCAAGAGGTTTCTTTCCACATAATCAGTCCTCCTCACGACGTGCCAAACCATCTTAGTCCTGATACCTGGATCTTGTCTTTAACACTAGTCACCTTTACCCAGTCCAGTATAGTTCCATTTCTGATTCTATCCTTCCTTGAAAACCCTCATGCCAATTCCAGCATTTTCATTTCTGTCACCTACAGCTAATGTCTTCTTCTTCTTATTATTATTATTCTACCTGGGCTTTTCTCCCATTTTATTTGTGTCGGCATTTGTAAATTTGGCCCAGTTTTAAGGGTTGATGTCCTTTCTGACACCAAGCATATGTTGAGGTATGTAGGCCTATTCACTATTGCGTGTTCTTGTGTGGTGTGCAGTAACCTATGTTCTGTAGACGAAAAAAGTATATTAAGACGAACAGAAATACTCAATCCCCGAACCAGAAAAATTAACAACATGCAGTTAAAATCTTCGGGCCGGGTGGGAATCAAACCCGGGGCTCTACGAACCGAAGGCTATTCAGCTAAGGAACCAGACGTATCCTTACACCCTTACTTGACTCCTTAACTATTATAATGGATTTATATCTCCGACCTTCATGTATTTAACGATGTTGAGACAGTTAAACAGATTTTAGACTGCTATATCATTCTCTTCGTTATTCAGATAAATGTTCAAAGTTCACAGATGTGATACGTGTCCGTTATTGTGAGGGAAGGTGCTAGTCGGTGGGCTCAGTGGTTTCGGAACCTTAATCACAGGCTCGCATGGGAATTGAGTATTAATAAGAGAACGCTCAATCAAGAAAACCTTCATCGATTATAGCCTCTGAACGGCACGAAGACAAGCGATTGCCGCCTATTACTCCACATTATCATACATCTGTAGCTTTACGCTTGTCTGGTTCCGGGCATAGCTCTGTAGCAGGCACACGCAATCCCATGTAACCACATATACACTTTCGGAGAAAGGAAACCGTTGGTTGGTTGACCTGCTCGAGATAATGCTTTAAATATGAATTATTGAAATATGAATTTATACGTACCGAGGTGGCATTTTCAGAATACCCCCTGTGGGTGGGGGACGCAGACGAAGAATACATCCACGGCGTCCCCTGTCTGTCGTAAAAGGTGACTAAAAGATGCGACCAAGGGATGATGGAATTAGAACCATCAGATTACTTCTGATTAGTACCATTACGTCCGGAACACCATGGGGGACGTTACTTGGGACTAGTACCACCTTGCGAGGAAAATCATGTGTCTACGTTACATAGGAGCAATACAATAATGCGAGAAACACTACGGGTTTGGGCGTTGTTTGTGATAATGGTCATCGTGTGTTTTGCACAGGTCGGTTTCACTGTGTTCAGAATGGGTCTGCGTTACCTATGAGTAGTACTACTTATGAGAATCACCGTGGGTCTACGTTGCCTACGATTAGGTAGTACCACTATGTGGGCAACACCACGAGTTTGGCTGGCGTTCGTGATTACTTCCACTATATGAATAAATTCATGGGTGTGCTTTGCCTGAGAGTTGTAGTAGCATTATGCGAGGAAAACTATAGGTTTGTGTTGCCTGTGGGCGTTGCCATAATGTGGGTCTACATTGCCTATGATTAGGTAGTACCACTATGTGGGCAACACCACGAGTATACGTGGCTTGTGATTATTCCTACTATGTAAGGAACACCACGGGTCTGCGTTGCTTGTGAGTAGTACCGTTATGTTTCTGTTACCTGTTAGTGGTGCCATTATGTGTAACATACCATGGGTCTACATTACCTGTGATTAGTACCACCATGCGAGAAACACCATGAGTCTACGTTACCTGTGATTAGTACCACTATAGGAGGAACATCATGGTTCTGCTTTAACAATTATGAGGGGCCTGTGATCTGGATGTCATCACTAGAGCCCGGATTATATGTAACTACATATTCTGTTCCGATACATGTGGCTACAAGAAAAACTAAAATGTTGGCGAATCACACTAAAAGGACCATTATTCCAGGAGTTTAAAGTTACATATTTTTACATATTTCGATGCATAATAAATACACTGACTGACAGAGCAAATGCAACACCAAGGAGGAGTGGTTCGAAAGAGATGAAAGTTGGGGAAAAAACAGAGTCGGCACGGAAGAATAATTGATGTTTATTTCAAACCGATATGCAGGTTACACAATGCGCACGGCATCGACTCAGTAGGATGTAGGACCACCGCGAGCGGCGATGCACGCAGAAACACGTCGAGGTACAGAGTCAATAAGAGTGCGGATGGTGTCCTGAGGGATGGTTCTCCATTCTCTGTCAACCATTTGCCACAGTTGGTCGTCCGTACGAGGCTGGGGCAGAGTTTGCAAACGGCGTCCAATGAGATCCCACACGTGTTCGATTGGTGAGAGATCTGGAGAGTACGCTGGCCACGGAAGCATCTGTACACCTCGTAGAGCCTGTTGGGAGATGCGAGCAGTGTGTGGGCGGGCATTATCCTTCTGAAACAGAGCATTGGGCAGCCCCTGAAGGTACGGGAGTGCCACCGGCCGCAGCACATGCTGCACGTAGCGGTGGGCATTTAACGTGCCTTGAATACGCACTAGAGGTGACGTGGAATCATACGCAATAGCGCCCCAAACCATGATGCCGCGTTGTCTAGCGGTAGGGCGCTCCACAGTTACTGCCGGATTTGACCTTTCTCCACGCCGACGCCACATTCGTCTGCGGTGACTATCACTGACAGAACAGAAGCGTGACTCATCGGAGAACAGGACGTTCCGCCATTCCCTCATCCAAGTCGCTCTAGCCCGGCACCATGCCAGGCGTGCACGTCTATGCTGTGGAGTCAATGGTAGTCTTCTGAGCGGACGCCGGGAGTGCAGGCCTCCTGCAACCAATCGACGGGAAATTGTTCTGGTCGATATTGGAACAGCCAGGGTGTCTTGCACATGCTGAAGAATGGCGGTTGACGTGGCGTGCGGGGCTGCCACCGCTTGACGGCGGATGCGCCGATCCTCGCGTGCTGACGTCACTCGGGCTGCGCCTGGACCCCTCGCACGTGCCACATGTCCCTGCGCCAACCATCTTCGCCACAGGCGCTGCACCGTGGACACATCCCTATGGGTATCGGCTGCGATTTGACGAAGCGACCAACCTGCCCTTCTCAGCCCGATCACCATACCCCTCGTAAAGTCGTCTGTCTGCTGGAAATGCCTCCGTTGACGGCGGCCTGGCATTCTTAGCTATACACGTGTCCTGTGGCACACGACAACACGTTCTACAATGACTGTCGGCTGAGAAATCACGGTACGAAGTGGGCCATTCGCCAACGCCGTGTCCCATTTATCGTTCGCTACGTGCGCAGCACAGCGGCGCATTTCACATCATGACGTCAGTCTACCCTGCAATTGGCATAAAGTTCTGACCACTCCTTCTTGGTGTTGCATTTACTCTGTCAGTCAGTGTATTTTGATAAATATTAATTTTTTAAATATTTTGAAGGATGTAGTGCCTTTAAAGGAAACACAATTCTTTTTTTACTAATTTTACATCGATTTAAGTTTTTTAATTAAACACTTGAAAATAGTTCAAACGTCTGTAACATATAAAAATAATTTAATAATTTAAAGTGAAGTATTCTGTCAAAGAATCGCATCCCTTAGCTATGTTGATGGGGTAAGTCTTGGGTGTCTCGAGATGTGTCTATCCATCTCCCCGTGCATAAACTTTGTCGCATTGTTCTCCTCTCCCTTCGCCAGTCCTCGGTTTTATGCCATATGCCAAAAGCGCATTTTCTCTTTCTTTCTTTCTTTCTTTCTTTCTTTCTTTCTTTCTTTCTTCGGTTATCCATCACTTCCATAAAGGGCTACAGTCCACAGAAAAGTCTTCAGGAACATTTTTCTAATAAGCATGTTTGTGTTTGATGTTTCTTCTCTCTTAATAAGGACCATCCTTGCTTGAGCAAGTCCACAATTAAATATTTCTTTTCCGGACAATTTGAAATACGCGCCAGTGACTTCATGTGAAGTTGAAAAGTCTTTTTCTATACATAGAAACATCCTAACAGACAGGAAGGCTCGATGACCGCAGAAAATTTGGAAAACTATTTAGTTATTAATTGTGCCTCCAAATGAAATTTAGTTGAATAACATCTGAAATTTTCGTTTCCTTTTCTGTGTACAAGAATACATTAAATAAAGCTCAGATATTAAGTTACATATTTTTTATTTATTACATATTTAACTACATATTTTGTCAATTTTAGCTACATAGTCATTACTCAGCATCACCTATACCTTGAGGCATGACTTTTTAGCACTAACGATAAACACGACAAAAAATTATTTTCAAGCAATTTTGAAATATCTTAACGAATCATATGATTCTGGTTAAGAAATCAGTGATTTTGTTTTCGCGAATCACAGCGAATTAAAGCGACCATGCTAATTTAAAATCGAAATTTACTTATTTTGCGAACAGTGCGAAAATGCAGCGAAATTCATGGAAAATAACGATCTTGAAATCGTATTCCATTATAATGTGCGTGAAGGGAAACAGAAGACGGAATAAGGATTTTCATTGCGACAGAAGTATCTCTTCGTATTATTATTCTATAAAATCCCTTAATGGTATGGCCATGTAGGGTGAAAGGATAATTTGTTATATAATCTTCATTGTTTTAATCAAGATTACATAAGGAGTAACGAATGATTATCAATATAACTTCTCTTTATTTAGCAATCGTTCATATAAATAATTCACAAGTCTCACGATTTCCTCTTTTTGTGAATAACTTCAGGAAATGATTAAAGCGAAATTAAAGCGATGGTGTCGACCCTGTTTCGCGAAATAAAGCGGAAAACTCTTTCCTTTCCGCGAAATCGAACATAAATTAATGCGAAAAAATCATGCCTCTACATACCCCAGCAGCTTTCATATTGTCACAGCCATCGCTGAGACTGGGATTTCGGTGGAAACTACATCTTGCTCTGGATTGTGCCAACAGACAGATGCAGAAGTATTGCGCGGTCTGAATCTGAAGACATATTGAGAACAAAATGTAATATAAAAGCGGGCCATATTCCCAATAAATTAATATCAAGGTAGTATGTAAAATACCTCCTCATTCAGGTTGGGGTGAAGTGTTCTTCTTCACGTGATCTGCTTCCGTGGATGTTTGAGGTCACTGTGAAAAAAATCTCCTGTCATGCAGCAGATGGAAAAACCGTTGCCTTTGAGGTTTCCTGGTATTACTCCCTCTGCCAATATATCCAAAGTACCCTAATTTACGTTACTTCATCAAATACAAAAGTTCACGACCTGTTTTGCTTTTTTAAGCATGTTTATAGATAAAAAATACGCATGAGAGATTCGTTCGACTGGAAATTAAATTAACACTCCTGTCAAGTTTTTCGACAGACAATTGAGAAAATGGGAAGAGCAGAAAAACTATGTAATATTATCAAAGGAATTCGGGAAAAGACATATGAAGAAGGTGAAAACAGAGAAAATGCAGTTAGCAAGAAGTAAGGATATATATATGAAGCGCTATTCTTGACTATATGATTTAGTCAGGGAAATCCCTCAAAATTCTAAATTTTATTAACTATTAAAGAAATGTATTTTTGTAGCATTTTATTGGTTGGAACTCTCTTTTGCATTTTGTATTTATTTGTATAAACTGCTAACTGCATGTATTGGTAACAATTACAATAAATGAACACACAATTACTCAGCTGCTTGTCAGCTCTGCTGGAGAGAGAAGACTATTGTGTTCTATTGCACTTTGCACATTTATTTATTTCATTTATCTAATCTGTCTCAAAATAGATTTTTCGAAGCTACACAGAATAACTCCTGTCTGTTTGTTTGTTACCTTGGCACGGGTAAATGACCAGTCTGGTGATTTAGTGTACATGAATTTTCGTATTCTATCTCCTGTTGGACAGACATTAACACTTTTGCCACATTTTATATTAGGGGCTGCCGAGTCCAAGCGGTAAAGGTATACTCGGTTCACCTGGAAGGTCCTTGTTTCGATTCCCTGTCAGGAAGACGATAAACTTAGAAACAGGGTTTTCACTTCTAGACAGCTACATGGTCCCAAGGTCCACTCAGTCTGCACCAAAAACGAATACTAGGTTAACCGCTGGGGGCAGAGGTGGCCAGGTATAGACTTAACCGCTATTTCCCATAAAGTGTCGAGGTTACTGCTTGTCCTGGGTGGATATGACTTTGCTTTGCTTATTCTGGTACCATCTTCTCATAATCTACTTTGTGTTTCCCGTATCAAAGTTGGCGTATTGCGGATGTCAATTAAGTCGGAGGCAACTTTGCTGTATTTTGTACCTTACTATTAGTCGGTAGGAACAATATTTTTCTTTCATGTATGAGGAGTCTCGTTCTGGCAGGCTGAGTGGCTCAGACGGTTGAGGCGCTGGCCCTCTGACCTCAGCTTGGCAGGTTCGATCTTGGTCCAGGCCGGTGGTATTTGAAGGTGCTCAAATACTTCAACCTCATGTCAGTAGATTTACTGGCATATAAAAGAACTACTGCGGGACAAAATTCCGGCAACTCGGCGTCTCCGAAAATCGTCACAAAGGTAGTTATGCGACGTAACATCATTATTAGTCTCTTCCTGAAGTCTTGTCCTATTCGTTTTGTGAAAATCAATTCACAAATTTGACACATTTAACTTTTAAACGAAGTTTTTTCGTGTATATTTTTGTGATTAGGGCCTACATGGAAATAAAATACTTGGCATTCAGAGCAAGTGTCTCAAATGGGAAATAGAAATTTATCATCAAACTTAAAGCTATTCATCAGTAATTCTACCAACAAGGGGATGTGCCTGATGGTTTCAAAGGAGTTCCTTAGTAGATGCAGACTTTGGTGACCATCACTTGGTGTGGCGGCATTGGGTATTCACTGGCTTGCATGTTCACCCGGGGGGCGACAGGACTGTGTGTTCTCTCCACACTATCAAGTAGCTGAAAGAGGACGTGTATTAATCTCTTCTGCTTTGTTCTATTTGTTTAGAAGTTCATTCACTTACGCGGCTAGTCCATTCATTCATTTTTGTATGGTAATTACTCTAATTCTATTTACGCAGAGGTCTTTTTTTTTCCTTCCCTCGCTGGAGGTCTGTCCATTTCATTCATCATTCGAGCTGCACTGTCATGCTCTTAGCCTGGTGGTCGAGTGCCCACACCGTCGCTTCTTCGCATTAAGAATAGGACCAGCGAAGGGTAAGATTTCTTTAAAGAAATTATGTAGCCATGCACAGTTGAGAAGAATCACGAATACTAGATGGACTGATGTTAGGAGGAATGGAGGAATCAACTGCCTAACTGACAGGTTATGTTATGAATAGAGCTCGGAAGTTGAAGACGTATAAAATGTCTAAAAAATACCTGTAAAATACCTAAAAATATCCAAAAAAAAAGACGTAAAAACTGCCAAAAAGGACACAAAAATGCGATTCAAATTAATTCATATCATTAGTTTTAATTACATATTTGGTGAATGTTTTAATGTGCAAACTCCTGGTGGTATGCAACATGCAGGGCAAAAATATAAGTAAAACACATCTTCCTTAAGACATTAGTCTGTATGTTTTTAGATTAACCCATAATTTTAAAGAAAAGGATATCCGTGTTTGCTAAAAAAAGTACTTGCAAAATTTACAATGAATTCATCTATAATTAATTTAGTGAACTCGCAATGGATATCCTGGAGAAAGAAATTGAAATTAGTATAACTGGAATCATATTTGGCTTAACCACACTAGGGTTACATAAATTGGAATTGGGAAATCTTACCTCAGCTGGCTTTGCAGTATATCACAATAGTTATCTCCAGGTTCTACGGTGTAAAGGTTCGTCGGTTTTCAGACAGCACGTTGCGAAACTTCGAGAAACATCTCTCCTCATCAACGGATGTTAAGGTGGTGGTGGTGGTGATTATTGTTTTAAGAGGAAGTACAACTAGGCAACCATCCTCTATATAACACTAATCAGAAGGAAAAAAGGATAGGGGTCCGACACTTCTAAAAATGAAGATATCGGCCGAAGGAAGACAAGGGCCACGAAGAGCGTGAAAATGAAAGACACCCTAGCCCTCGCAAACCTAATAGCGTCGGGGTCGGAAAAGAACAAGAGTTGACCAAGGGAGGTCGGATAGGATAGATGAAAGTGAGGAGCCTGGCACAAGTAAGTGGAAGCAATGTCAGGACTCAGCTAAGGGCCCCGTGGTCGCCAACCCACGCTCCAAAGTTCAGAGCCCCTGGGGCCGGATGTTAAGGGTTCATACTGCAAGCGAATGAGATGTTCATCTTAAAAAACGCTCACATCAATATATTCTCCTTTCAATATTTCACTTATCTTGCACATAATTTGAATCTGGCCCCGTGGTGTAGGGGTAGCGTGCCTGCCTCTTACCCAGAAGCCCCGGGTTCGATTCTCAGCCAGGTCAGGGATGTTTACCTGGACCAGAGGGCAGGTTCGAGGTCCACTCAGCCCACGTGATTAGAATTGAGGAGCTATCTGACGGTGAGGTAGCGGCCCCGGTCTAGAAGTCAAAAAATAACGGCCGAGAGGATTCGTCGTGCTGACCACACGGCACTTCGTAATCGGCAGGCCTTTGGGCTGAGTAGTGGTCGTTTGGTAGGCCAAGGCCCTTCAAGGGCTGTAGTGCCATGGGTTCTGGTTTGGTTTTCCGAGCTTTAGTTTAATTTTTCATTTCATTTCATATAATTTTCTCTCTTACTACAGAAGAGATGTTTAAGAGGTGATGGATGAACTGATGATTCGAGTTGAGAATGGGCAGTACAAATGTAGTTTAAAGAAAAGCCTCTAAAGGGCTAGAAAGGACCTGTAATCTAATAAACGCAGAAAAAGGCAAAAAAGGGACAAATAAAACACACCAATTTCTGACTTACAATGACCTAGAATGAACATAAATTATGTTGACCTCATCTTCGGACACTCGAGTTAAAAAGGAGTTTCCCTCAACTTCTGAGCCCTAGTTATGAATTCGTACTGTAAGGTGTCCGGATAATTTTGTTATGAATTGAGCGATGAGTTCGGTAAAAAATTTCAAAGTTCAACCATGCATCTTCTTGAAAGTTTTCCAACAGTATTAAATAACGCACAATTTTGAACATTTCCATGTAGAAAATTACATTAGGACAGTAGATAATTTAGTGACACTAGGAGATATTAGTTTCACAGTGTTTGAATAATAATGTTATTTGCTTTACGTCCCACTAACTACTTTTTCAGGTCTTCGGAGACGCCGAGGTGCCGGAATTTAGTCCCGCAGGAGTTCTTTTACGTGCCAGTAAATCTACCGACACGGGGCTGTCGTATTTGAGCACCTTCAAATACCACCGGACTGAGCCAGGATCGAACCTGCCAAGTTGGGGATAGAAAGCCAGCGCCTTAACCGTCTGAGCCACTCAGTCCGGCTCACAGTGTTTGCCTTGCCTTGATGAAGTATTACGTTACTGTATAATCTGCATTTCTAACAAGACTCAAAGTTAAAGAGAAAAAGTGACGGTGGTCAGCTGCTATTCTTCTCCTCACAAGTTAATGGGTTCGGACCTAGCTGATGTCAGTGGTGTTTGGGTATATCATAAATGCAGCAAATTTGTTGACCTCCTTCGTGTTAAAGAACCCCTGCTGGAGGAAATACGGACACATCGGCAAAATAGCAAAATAAAAAATAATCCTGGTGGTGTTTTAATATACTGTCACTTCTTGTCTTGCGGTATTTGTCTAGGCATAAAATAGGCTTATATTTGTAACATCAATGCCTTATCGATATAAGGTGGTGTCTTGATTAAACAACTTCATGCTTAACGTCTTCAGATTGTTCCCAACGCCTGCCACGAAATTTATTTTTCGAAAATGGTTCTTCATGGTGTGAAATGGAATATTGATTTTGTTTAAATAATATAAATGCAGTCGGCGAAGTTCTTGGTAAGCTGTACTTGGATTTAATTTGAGCCCAACTTAGTGGGTCCGATCTTGGCTCCGTCCGGAAATATTCGTAGTTTGTCAAATACGTCAACCTTGTGTCGGTACATTTAACAGAAGGTAAAAGAAAACACTCCCACATGACAAAATTCCGGCACTTCAGCGTCTCTGTAAACCATAAAGGTAGTTAGTAGGACGTAAAACTAACAACATTATTAACACAATTACCAATTCAGTTCTCTAATTACCTTTTAATTAATTTTGAATTAAACGTCCATTGTAACTGTTTAGTTTCTCTCAAGATGATCTGGAGTTATTTCATTTCCAGGTATTTCTCCAGAAACGTTATGTATGCCAAGCGAGTAAAACTAGTCACCTCCTGTCCGCAGGTAACTGCAGAAAGTGTTTTGGATTCCTTTCTCCTTGCATTTTACAACCTCTCGTCACTGCCGGTGCAGACCACCAGCCGTCAGCTCAGCGGGTAGCAAGTGACACACACACACACACACACACACACACACACACACACACACACACACACACACACACACACACACACACACACACACACAGTGAGTTGACCTCGACATTCCACCCAGTAAAGGGGGACACACGTGAAATGCTGTAATGAAGGGCGTTCTGTTTCGACCAGACGGCATCGTTTCACCTATGTCCTTTCACTAGAGTACTATATTTCCTTACCCTTTCCGACAGAACACAGGAGCTTACGATTCGGAGAGATACAGTCCAGAAAAAGAAAAGATTCTTCTTCTTCTTCTTCTTCTTCTTCTTCTTCTTCTTTAGTGGCAGTAATTGATATACTTGTAACTGGTTGCTGTGTGCCACGATTTACTTTAGGTAGGTAGTCTACCTGTGGTACGTAATTATCACTAATATACGGATTAATTATGGTTAAAAGTAGTGACAATTAACGTTTTGAAATTTTTTAAAATAACGTTTTGCCGGGCTGAGTGGCTCAAACGATTGAGGCGTTGGCTTTATGACCCCAACTTGACAGGTTCGATCCTGGCTTAGTCCGGTGGTATTTGAAGGTGCTCAAAGCCTCGTGTCGGTAGATTTACTGGCATGTAAAAGAACTCCTGCGGGACGAAATTCTGGCATCTCGCCCTGTCCGAAAACAGTAAAAATAGTTAGTGGGACGTAAAGTCAATATTATTGTTCTTCTTCTCCTTCTTGCGTTCCGGCCTTCTAAGGACCACGTTACAAGTTCAATTATTCCTCCTTAGTTATTTCCTTTTCTTCCAGTATTCTTTCATTGTTTCCCTGTGCTTCTTTTTCCTGTCTTCAGTCCACTTTGTGCCTGTTTTCTTTTCCTTCCCCCCTTGGAATCCTTCCATTTGTAAGACTTTCTTCCTAAAAATCTTTCTTTCCAATAATTCTTCTTCTCGTATGTTGTTCCTTTCCAGGTCTTTCTTGACTTCTTGAATCCCGGTGGTAATTGATTTATTTTCCCAAAGGTACTTGAAGATTCGTTTAGTTAGTCTATTCATCCATTCTGTAAATGTGTCAAAGAAATAACAATCTCCTTTTGCTTATTGTTTCTGATATGTTTTCTATGTTCTGGTAAATTTCATTGTTACTTCTTAATTACCAAAACTCTGCAATTCTTAGAGGACCTAATATTTTCCTTATAATTCTTCTTTATAATATTTCTAATTTATCGAGCTTGTAGTTCAGTGCTAGACATTCGCTGGCATACAGGCATTCTGGTTTCACTACTGTGTTGTAGTGCTTTATTTTAAGTTTTCTTGATAAGCACTTTTTGTTATAAGTATTCTTAGTTATACCGTAAGCTCTTTCCATCTTTTGTATCCTCTCCTCTATAGCAGGGTTTTCTAAACCATTTTCTTGAATTGTCTCACCCAAATATTTGAATTTCTTTACCTTTTCTATTTGACCAATATCCGTTACTAAAAACTTTGGGGCAATTTTTATATTCGTCAAAAATTTTGTTTTCTCGGCAGAGATTCTCAAGCCTGTCATGTTAGCTGTCTTTTCAAGGAGATTGACTTGCATTGCTGCATCTGTAAGGCTTTCTGAAAGTATGGCAAAGTCATCTTCCAATGCTAGGCAATTTATTGCAACACCTTTGTTCTTCTTCCCCATTATTATTATTATTATTATTATTATTATTATTATTATTATTATTATTATTATTATTATTATTATTAAATATCTCTTTGAGAAAACCGAATGATCTCAAACGTGTTTTTCAATAAATTAAACTAAAATTGACTACGATTATTTTATTTGCGTCTAACGAATCGTTTTTGAGAGATGGCTGTATGGAATTTGTAATCGAGTAGAATTCAGTGCATCGAAAAGGGGAAACTGACTCAGCGCCCATGAAACTACCACCATGGAAATAATCAGTCCCCTAGCAGGGTTTCCCATAATGTTTGTCTCTGAGGCCCCCTGAGCACATCACATGCATACCCAGGACCCGTCAGCCACAGAAAAATAATAGTGCATTTAGTAAACAGAAAACTGATAGTATTTAAGATTTTTTCAGTATGGCAATAAATTTCATGGGATCTCCTTTTCATCCACACTCTCCCCGTGCAGACTGGGCCAAAAATTTTCAGTAAAATGTTTCTTTCTTGCTTTTCTATATCTTTCATGAGTGACCTACCGCGAATGATTAAGGTTTCCGATCTGTGTAATGCTTCAGGTTTTACTGCTGTATTATTATTAATATATTCCTAATATGTTTTCATGTAGTAAGATACGAATTTCCGTTGCATTGCTGTAATTTTTATTCAATTAATGCGAGTAAATGTAGAATAATATAATCTCCGCGAATTACTTTTTTGGCAGTAAATACAATGCAAAATTTATGTTGAAGATTATCACATTAATATTTTCCCATGTAAAGTATGGTTTATACGACTTTTCTCTTCTTTTTAATAATGTATTTCACTGCTAGTCCAAGAACTACAACTGCTGTTTGCCATTCCTCCACGTTAAAACAAAATGCTCTCAAACCTTGTCAAATATTTTCAATCTTGTCAAACTTACACCAATATTGAACAATCTTCGACAAGATTTGACAGTTTTTCTTGTTGATGAACTAAAAAAAATGATGGTGTAAAACAGGCATACCATTTCTTTCATTCAGAAAAAAGTTTTTCTGCACCCTGTTTGACGGCGAGTTGGAGGCCTGGCCTAGAAAGTCAAGGCTAAAGGCCAAGAGGAATCATCATACTGACCACTCTTCACCTAGCGATCGGTTTGTAGGCCAAGGTCAATCAGGACTGTACTACCATGTTCTTTTTATTTATATTTACTATATTATGACTAAAAATTTGGTATTTCCTTCCAAGTTATTGCTCTGGGGGTAGTTCATAATCACGAAGGAATCATAAATGAAGATCTGGGAGGGCTTGCAACTACATTGTAAACACAGCTCACATTTCCAACCCCCACACGTGTTACTGAATATTTGTGGAGTTCAGTTCCATATTTCCGTGTTATTTATTTAGGCTAAGGTGCCAAGGACCAGTCCCTGGTAATTCCCAAGAGCCTTTTTAATGTACATGCGGGTAGTTTCCAGGTCCAAGTGTCCATAAATCAAAGTGGGCTATGCAGTACCGAGCACCTGCCCTTGCTACACCCCCGCTGGTGTCAACAGCCATAAATCAGGAGCTCAAGTGGAAAGCGAAAGAGCCTGCTGGGCTGTTCGCGGCCACCCACAATACTGCCAAACCTCAAAATTTTCATTTCCCACTACCTTTCTTAAGAGTGATAACAGATTGTATTCTCTATAAGTTGGGGCATTAGTGTTTCGCATTAACGATGAAAGCGACAATAAATATTTTGAAGCGATTTTGAGATATCTTAACGAATCATAGTGAATCATAGGAAAATAGTGATTTTGCTTTTGCGAATTGCAGGGAATTAAAGAGATAACCACAGTTTAAAGCGAAATTGGCCTGTCTTGCGGTAAGTGCGAAAATACAGGGAAATTCGTGGAAAATAATAGGCTTGAAATTGTATTTCAATATTACGTGTGTGAAGGGAAACGGAAGGCAGAATGATTTCTCCGTTCGTTGAAAATACCTGTTCAATATTCTAGGTAATTCCTTAATGGTATGGCCGTATAGTGTAAAAGCCATGTACTTGTAAGGTGAATTACTTAATTTTGATTATGGCTATATTGTAGTACTAATCAAGATAACATAAGGAATAATGAATGATTTCACAGTTTTTTTAAAAAAATTCGTATTTATGGCGGAAACATGTGTGATTCTTATAGACATTTGAACGCTGAATTCAAATCTGGTTTTAGTTTTCATACATTAGGGATAGTTTAAGAGTAATCCGATTTTTAATTTATTTTAATATGTTCATGTCATTATATATATAGCTTTAATTTAGTGATGGACATGCTGGTAGAAATTCAATTAAGGGGGCTATAAACATTAGGATAGTAACAGATGGTGATAGTTCAAGTGCTCACATAATGTTCTCACTTTTGAACAGTCGTTCACAGGAATGTTTATAAATGTTTATAAAAAAATGGAAAATATGATATGAAAATATTAGAAGACATTAAAAATCGGATTACTCTTAAAATATCCCTGATGTATGAAAACTAAAATCAGATTTGAATTCAGCGTTCAAATGCCTATAAGAATCACACATGTTTCCACAAATTTTCATGTCTCATTTCTTTCCTTTGCATTGAGCATCCTTCCTGTCCCGAATTATACTCCAGCAATAATTGGCTAACATTGTGGGCATCCATTCCTCTTCGTATCGTTTCTCCGTTGTAGCTATATCTTTATGAAATCTTTCTCCAAGTTCATCTGATACATCACTACAACACTCTGGAAAGAAGTCTAGATGCGAGTTCATGAAATGTACTTTCAGGAACACAGTGCATCATACTGTAAATGCTTATAAGCTGTGATCATTTATTTCACAAACTCTTCATATTTAGGGTCTCTTCTACTTCCAAGGAACGTTTGTGTTACTTTCTAGAAACATACCCAGGTTCGCTTTTCTTTGTTAGACATAGCAAAAAGAAATACAAAAGAAGAGAATATTCATAGAAATACTCACTTGGTATATATTAAGAAGCTAAATAGGCCTAAATACATTTGAAATTGGTAGAAATCGCATTCTCACTGTGATTTTGAGGTTAACATGCCGCACTACCTGAACAATAACATCAATGTCTGAAAAAGAACAAGAAATAAGTTAGTAAAGTTAATGTTGGCAACTATTTTCTTAATAAAAGTATTATGTTTGCCGCAAACAATGGTACTGCATAGGATATGTATGTTCAGATTAATAGAAAACTATCCCTGATATTACAATTATGATTTCAGATTTGAATTTAACAAAGTAAATTCCTTTAGAGTCACATATTTTCATCCTAGAAATATAACTTTTGTAGAACAGTGTTATCAGTATTGTTTCTCCTCATATATTTTACATAAATAATTCACAAATTTACAAATAATTTTTATGAATAACTTTTAAAGATTGTTAAAGCAAAATTCAAGAAATGGATAAAGACTAATTTCGCGAATTGGACTAAAAATTGTTTCATTTTCGCGAAATCGTAAATACGTCATTTCGAAATAAGATATGCCTCTATCTGTCTATATGCTCATAGTCTCACATTTGGGATATTATAATCACCCATATTTTGTTGTATATTTGCTTGCTCCACGGGAAATTTCATTATTTATGCATTATATTGGTACTTACGGAGTCATCAAATGCGTCTGTGTACCGGCCATGAAGGCCTTTAGAAGAAGAGCAGTAAAAGGCTTCTACTATCCATAACCGCAGTTCTAAGTGGGATAGAGTAGTTAGCCTTACATTCGGTCGCCTTTGCTCCCAGGAAATAACCTGGTACTCATTTTTAGTGTATAGCAAGTGAACCTCCGGGCCAGGTGTCTTCCAGTTAATATGGTAACCGTACTCCACACATTACTGTCAGATACTCGTGCACGAAACCCAGTTCATCATATTTGTTCTCTAGTTCCTCTGCCTTCTACTTTCCCTGCTAATTTCAACGGAGTCAAGAAACACCTTGCAAAATGTGTCATTTCTGAGATGAAATATTATCCATATTCTTGAAATATCTTTAAACCTTTCAAATATTTTCTACTTTTATTACGGAATGTGGGTCTTATCTTGATCTCTGCAGCTGCTCGATTAAAATGCAGAAAAACTGGGTGTAGAGACAAGATTGTGTGTGTGCGATAGGACAACTTCATTATCATAATTGCCACTGCGATAGGTTTACATGTAATGATATATCGTCAGCCTGTGTCTTTCGGTTCGATCTGAAGAGGTTCTTCACTTAGCTAACACGTTGCTTGTGAAAAATAAACCAAATGCAACATTCCGAATTTTCAGCTGACTAGCTTACAATTCCTATGGTAATAGGTTAGTTATCAATCTATGTCGATGTCCGACTCGTTGGCTGAATGGTCAGCGTACTGGCCTTCGGTTCTGAGGGTCCCGGGTTCGATTCCCGGCCGGGTCGGGGATTTTAATCGCTTCTGATTAATTCTTCTGGCTCGGGGACTGGGTGTATATGTCCGTCCCAACACTCTCCTCATCATATTCAGACAACACACTACACTACCAACCACCACAGAAACACGCAATAGTGCTTACATCCCTCCATAGAGGGTTGGCGTCAGGAAGGGCATCCGGCCGTAAAAACAGGGCCAAATCCACGTGCGACGCAGTTCGCACCCGCGACCCCACAGGTGTGGGAAAAGCGGCAGGAAAAGAAGAAGAAGAAGAAGATCAATCTATGTCGATGGATTCTCAAGTGCCTTATCAATCATTTCCATTTTTAAAACGGAATGCATGAGCACTTCTAAAGAATCCATAGGGCAGAATTGTCTTTCGTAATTTACATGCATTTGAGATTAAAGTATAGATATACATACAAGATTAGATTTTATAAAGATGTGATTTCTTTTTTTTTTTTGCTAGGGGCTTTACGTCGCACCGACACAGATAGGTCTTATGGCGACGATATAGATGTGATTAATAAATACTGTACAGCGGAATGTTGTTTATACGAACTAATTGGGGTTGTGGTTTTTCGGGTTTTGGTTTTCTTATTATGTGAAAAAATAAAAAAGTAAATGCTGTATATTCAGTACAGTAGCCTATATAGTTAAAACTAAAGTAATAGCAGTGACAAGACGCCTAGAAAGTTTAGTTTCTTAAACTAAAACGTGATTAGACCCTACCTATTTTCCTAGTTAAGGAGAAGTTTCCTCAATTAAGAGGAAAATGCAGTTGTCAGTGTATTGCAAAATTCAGTAATATCGTTTTTATGCAACACACTTATTTTTAAGTAGTCTACAGATTAGAATCCAAAAATGCTTAGGAGCTATGTCATTTCTATTGTATAGCTTGAATTCTTAAAATTAAGAGATAAGAATTTCATATTTTTCCGTACTGAAATGAGTTCAATATTAAAAGAAGGTATATAATGGTTCCACCTTTGAATACTATTAAAATAAGAAATGCAAGATTATATTCCTATTTAATTAAAACAATGCATATAAAAATAAAATGCGAAGTTTAAATAATTCTGTTTGGTTTCTGCTAGTGAAGCACTAATTTTTTTTTTCTTTTGCTTTACGTCGCACCGACACAGATATGTCTTGTGGCGACGATGGGATAGGAATGGTCTAGGAAGTGGAAGGAAGCGGCCGTGGCCTTAATTAAGGTACAGCCCCGGCATTTGCCTGATGTGAAAATGGGAAACCACGGAAAACCATCTTCAGGGCTGTCGACAGTGGGCTCGAACCCACTATCTCCCGATTACTGGATACTGGCCGCACTTAAGCGACTGCAGCTATCGAGCTCGGTACTAAAATCTTTAAGGAGCACTGTGCGTTGAAATATAGCCCAAAAAAGCAAATAAGATGCACAGGTAAAAATGAAGTTAGATGAAGCTGTCAGATGCAGTTTATGGAGCACTATAACGCATAAGGGAGCACTGTGCGTTGAGATTTCGAAGTTACGTAGAAGTCTAAAGTCAAATACGTATTTTTAGTTATAGTTTATGAGGCACTGTATAATTTTAAGGATCAGTAAATGCGTGTCTATGAAGAAGTCGTAGTTCAAATACGTTATTAAGACATATATGTTAGAGAGCACTGAGTGTGAAGAAGAATCAAATACGCACTTAAATGTAGTACGGCGTAAGTACTTGAAGAGTTCAGAAACTAAACAGAATTATTTAAACTTCGCATTTTATTTTTCTATGCATTGTTTTACACTTATTTGTAATTGGCTGATGATGACTATGAATGCTGGTCGAAACCGGTGCCAATTTTAATTAAATAGGAATGTAAACTTACATTTCTTATTTTAATAGTATTGAAAGGTGGAACCATTATATGAGCTTGAATTCTGTTAGAACTCCAGTATACTAAAATTTCATTAGCAATACACTGTACTATATTTTCCGAGCTGAGTAGCCACGCGTGTTAAGGCACTGCGACTGTGGAGCTAAGCTCTGCTTTCGGATGAGGAGTGGTTTCAACCCCGCACTCGGCTGTCCGAAGAATGGTTTTCTGTGGTTTCCTGTGTTCACTTCCAGGCAAATTCCGAGACAATTCTTATTCATAAGCCACCTCCTTACCAAGTTTCATTCACCATCATTCATTTCATCTTCAATAATTCATCAGTTTATGTTAGCGTCAGGAAGGGCAACCGGCCGTTCAACATGTCATATAAATTCATATTACCTTATCCCCTTATCAGGAAACGGGACTAAGTGATGAGCGATACCGTGATTTATGTATCACAGTGTGATTTGATACCGTGATTATGTATCACAGTGTGATTTGATACCGTGATTTATGTATCAAAGTGTGGTTTGATACCGTGATTTACGTAACACAGTGTGATTTGATACCGTGATTTATGTATCACAGTGTGATTTGATACCGTGATTTATGTGACGTGATCACAATCACTGGACCGTCCGTGCTGCTTTTTATTTGCAGCTTGTGATCACGGGAGGGGCTTGTTATTGTCTTCTTCTAGGCGTATAAATATAGTAATTGGTACATCTAAGTTTGTTTTTTGGACATGCTGAAAACCAACCAATAGGTCAAAACACGTAGATCCAACATTGGCAACGGCCGTGTTCTGCACCGTAACCGATTACTTCACATGTGCTAGGAAATGAAATTCAATACATTTGTCTGGCACGAGTGAGAAATAAAATAATGGATAACTGTATTCTCGACCACCTAACCCACTATACCTTTCCCTAGATGCATCACTTATTACTTGTTAAAAGAAACTGAATTAATTTAAATCAGAGCAAATAAGATACATACATCACCACTAAATATGCAAATGAAACAATTATTTACACATGTTTGTTAGTATTCTAGGCGAATCCCGTGAATCAGGATGCAATTTGAATGCGCGCTTTTTAAAAATAATACCACACTACGAATCAACATGACAGTCTCTATAAACTGATATTACGATACTGAAATTCAACTCAAGAACTTAGGAAAAGTATCCTTCCGCATGAGAGCACATCCCCTGTTCCCACTTCCTGCCTCAGTTCACCATCTCCGCCACAATCAGCTTATCGTTAACGCCGTGCGTCTATGTGACAAGTACTTCATTCTGAAATAGTGAAGCATCAAACAAAATCACTTCCTTTCACATAGCTGTACTGTGATTACGTACCATACCTATTTATTCCTTTATTGACCATGTAAAACCTACAGATTACTGACGAATACCAAAGCAAGAGAAGCAAGGTTTATTTTTATTTCCTAATGCAATATGTGTGAGGCATATGGAGACTTACAACATAAGTATACGATTCCGCTCTCGTGCAACGACTGTCAGTGGCAGTTTCTCACAGTTCAAAATGCTGAAAAATCCACCCGTGAGTGCGATTGCAAAACACAATGTTTCCAGGAATGTTGTAAATATTGTAGTCTCGTAATTCGGAAGGTAAAAACGAACACGTGATCCCCTCATGACAACATTTCTGCAGGTAGAGGGCGGTTACGAATATAAAGTAAAGTACACATTATTATTATTATTATTATTATTATTATTATTATTATTATTATTATTATTATTATTATTATTATTATTATTATAGAATACGCCAAGGACCCTACTCCCATACCGTGTTAAGGTCCTTCCTGTTTTATTTACGGCGAGTGCATAGTTTGAACTGAGCTGACACATCGACCTTTCGCTTGAGACTTGGATTTTCCGTGGGGTTTAAATTCCAAGCGAGCGGCGTAAACACTGTACACAGAAACGCCGGTCAGCTGCGCGGTCTTTTTCACGTCTTCCACAGTCCACAGCGGATTCTAATCTCGTAGGCTACTGTAAACGTTTAAAACAATTTGGTTTAGATTTCCTACTTAATTTTTCTCCACTTTTGTTAGCTTTAAAGTATTTCACAGGAGACTCTAGCGTTACAGCATCACACACGTCTTGCTCACAGCTGGCATCCATTATGAATACTGAACATGCTGTTGCAGCCAGTATTGCCAACAGTTTTCTTGGATCCATCTTCAACGTTACACATATTATGTGAATTTGTCAGCAATGGAATGAACTTGAACAAAGCTTGCTAAGTACAGAGTGCAATAAGATATAAATATCATATTAAATTATTATTATTTGGCTACATGCACCACTGAGAACAATAACTATTCATAGCCATCTATGTATGATATAAGAGTTGATAACGAACCCGAATAACATACAACCTGTGATATATTTTCCATATTTATACAGAGCAAAAAATTTTATTTCGTCAAATCAGTTCACAAGAATATCTAACCAAACTGATGAAAGCTCCTGACTTCAGGAACAAGTAACAAACCTAGGGAACTATTTGGAGCTGCGGAAGCCTTTTCACCGACCAGAAGTCTGATCAACATCAAAGGGACGGCTAAGGTCTTGAGTTGACTCTCAGTATAGCGATCATGAGGTTTAAGTTAGAAAGGAATGTGCTATTATTTTCTAAATACTCTCTACTTACAATAATTTTATTATCTTACAGACAATTCAATTATAAATGTCTATACGGTTGGCAATCCTGGTGTTGCTCCTTCCTTGATCACATCGCTTCGCGTGAATACCGTTACCTCAGCACTTGTCGCGATATCGCAGCTGATCACAGTCACTGTTTATGTAGTAACATTCACGAGGTTGGTATATGGGCGCGCGGTAAACACACTGGAGTGGAACTTTGAAATCACGGCTGATCACTGTGACAGCGTAGGAAGTAACAGTCGTTACTCGTGATTTTTAGATATCAGTGAAAAATCGCCCATCAACAGGCAACAGTGGAAGAGATTCATCCCATGCCAAGACCTGCCATAAGGCAGAATACCTAATACACACTGCATACTGCATTTGGATTATATTCCTATATATGCTCGCTTAAATAATATTTTTTAACTGCAGTACTAATTAGAACCTTTATTTACCTTGTATAGGATTTTCATTTTTCCCTATTTTAAATCGGATTCTGATCGGTTTATACGAAATTTAAGATTTTCTATATTCGGATAAATAGGCTTATTCTGTATTTTGTTTAGTGTTAAAGGTGGTCAGATTACCATCACATCTTTAATATAGACATTATACCCATTTATTATCTGTAAATTGTTTTCTTCTGGTAAATTATTTGTTACGTACTTATTAAGAACACGAACAATACGGTGTAGTTTCCCTTCTTGTTGGATCGAGTTCGATTTCCGGCTGTACCAAGAATTTTAAAATGGTTTAACGTTCGGGGATGGAGGGCACTCCCCTCGTGAGCTCCTGAGAATAGAAGTGTGTTAAAATCCCACTCACAAGAGCTATTCTGCTCGGCTGACTTAACAAGTAAATCCTGGGAAAGTGTCTAATTTCTAGGCCACGGCAGCTTCCTTCTCTACACTAATTCACCTACTCATCCTAGAGCAGACATTTTACGATCACATACATTTTAAGACATGACGTCCCATTCTGATCCGGTCTAGCAAACGTCTGCTGTGAGCCCAAATCTATCTCTTGACGTACAGGATTAACAGCGCACTGTGTCGTCTGGTATGAGCTAGAGTGAGTTTCTTTCACCACCAGGCTCAGTCATATTCTTGGGTTTGACGATGTGAATGTGACTTACGTATGAGCAACCACTTCCGATAATGAATAGTGTAAAAGCGTCGTTCTTAGGACCGGTGATGTATGCATTATAATGGACTTGACAGAATGATATGGAAATGCACCTTCTAGCTCGGCGAGGAAAGTTGCTGAGAAAGTATTCCTCTCCCTATTTACGTACTATGGCCCTTCATTGGTGCCTAGGCTAAGGCAACGGATGGGGAACATGGTGAGGATCCAATTCTCCATTCATGCACAGACTGTGTCATACCAGTACCGGAAGAAGAATCATCATGTTATAAGCTGTTGGTGGTACAAGCGTTAATGGAGGTGGGAGGCGTATGTGAATATTTTTGGAAAAACGATATATCATCCATGACGTAAATATGTCATACGGCTGGGATTCATGTGAAATTGTGACACAACATATAAGAGGCGATCTTGCCTAGCAACCGTGCAGGCTGTGATGTGATTATTTCCTTCATGGTAGTTTCATAGACCCTGAGTCAGTTTCCCCTTTCGATGCACTAAAAAATCTAAACTCGTGTCCTCATCCCGAGGTGGTGGAGCTCTTTTCAAGTACATCCCCAATCGAGGTCATCTGCATGTACCATTTCAACCATATACCAACCCTCCTGTCATTGTTAAATTTTTGGCAGTACCGGGAATCGAACCCGGGTCCCCGAGAACGGCGACTAATAACACTAACCGTTTCGCTACGGAGGAAAACCTTCGATGCACTGAATCCTACACTTGTCGACTCCAAATTCCATAGACATCTCTCGAAAACAATTCGTTAGATGCAAATGAATTCATCGTTTTCAGTTTAATTTATTGAAAGGCACGTTTATGATCATTTTATTTCCCCAAGGGGAAATTTGACACATATCCACCCCTCCCCCCATCGTTGATATGTGGTAGATTGAAAGGGAACTTAAAATTTGACACCCAGCAGCTTAAATTTCATTAAATCAAAATGTGTTTAGCCGGGTTGAGTAGCTCAGACGATAAGAGCACTGGTCTTCTGAGCCCAACGTGGCAGGTTCGATCATGGCTCAGTCCGATGGTATTTTATTGTGCTCAAAAACGTCAGCCTCGTGCCGGTGGATTTACTCGCACGTAAAAGAACTCCTGCGGGACAAAATTCCGGTATCCCGGAGTCTCCGAAAACCACAAAAATGAAGTTAGTGGAACAACACGTTAATTACGGTTTTTCTTCTTCTCCTTCTCCTTCCTCTGGAACATCACATCGAGCGCATAGACATTTACTTAATTAACTCACTGTAAATCTGCCTCTGTGATGTCGTGGTTAGTGTGATTTGCTGCCATCCCGGAAGACCGGGTTCGATTCTCGGCTCTGCCACCAAATTTAAAACATGGTACGAGGCTCGAACGGGATCCACTCAGCCTCGGGAGGTCAACTGAGAGAGAGGGGTTCGATTCCCACCTCAGCCATCCTCGAAGTGGTTTTCCGTGGTTTCCCACTTCAGCTCCAGGTAAATGCCGGGATGGTACCTAATTTGAGGCCACGGCCGCTTCCTTCCCTCCTCTTTGTCTATCCCGTCCAACCTTCCCATCCCCCACAAGGTCCTTGTTCAGCATAAGAGGTGAGGCTGCCTGGGCGAGGTACTGGTGCTCCTCTCCAGTTGTATACCCCCAACCCAAAGTCTCACGCTCCGGGACACTGCCTTCGAGGTGGTCGAAGTGGGATCCCTCAGAGAGACCGAGGGAAGAATACAACCCTGGAGTGTAAACGGATAAAGAAAGAATCTTTAAGAAAGAAAGAAAGAAAGAAAGAAAGAAAGAACTGCATTAATCATCACATCCCTGATGTGATTAGGGTCAAGAAAATGACATAAAGACTGGCAGGCACCTTACAATTATCAAATATTCAGAAAGTAGACCTGATCAACATGAATGACTCGCCTTGTAATAGCTCAGAAAACATAATTATCCTCAAAGCTTCCTCAGTGCACAGCCTATACGACATTTAATTGCTTCCCTTGTTTACCCAGATAGAGTCTCTGCGTTTATACCGCCTATTACTCAACATGCAAGAGGGCATTCATCCCTTAACAAGTGAATGTGGAGTGGGGGAAATAGCCTACATATGATATTTCAGTGACGCTTGCTATGCAGTCGTGCGTCACTCGTATCGCCTTATTCACTTCCGTCGCTTGTGTCTTACAAGAAGTTTCGTTTGTCATCTGTCTCTATAGCTTACTTATGTCCGACTCGTTGGCTGAATGGTCAGCGTACTGGTCTTCGGTTGAGAGGGTCCCAGGTTCGATTCCCGGGCGCGTCGGGGATTTTAACCTTCGTTGGTTAATTCCATTGGCCCGGGGGCTGGATGTTTGTGTTGTCTCCAACATCCCTGCAACTAACACACCACACATAACACTATCGTCCACCACAATAACACGCAGTTACCTACACATGGCAGACGCCGCCCACCTTCATCGGAGGGTCTGCCTTACAAGGGCTGCACTCAGCTAGAAATAGCCACACAAAATTTTTGTAGCTTACTTATTGTGTATGAACTGTGATAATACCTGGGAATCAAAGGCCATTGGTTCGACTCCACAACAGATGAATTTCGACACCTATTATGGCAGCGGTCTCTCTGTCTGTTCGTGCTTTTTCGTAGAATACATGCATTGTTTAGTTTCGTTACTGTCTTCTTCGCTAAAAATCTGTTGTGAGATTTATTCAACTCGTGAAATTTTACTTAACAAACGTTAACTAACTTTTGTTATTAATTTAACACATCAGTGAATAGTCCACTGTTTTATACCCACTGTGGGTGGGGGCGGTATAATAACACACACGTCGTAACAGGCGACTAAAAGGGGCCCCAGGGGCTCTTAACTTGGAAGAGTGGGTCAGCGACCATGAGGCCCTCAGCATAGTCCTGGCATTGCTCCCACTTACTTGTGCCAGGCTCCTCATTTTCATCTATCCTATCCGAACTCCCTTGGTCAACACTTGTTCTTTTCTGACCCGGCAGTATTAGGTATCGAGGCCTGGGGAATCTTTCAATTTCACGCTCTTCGTGGCCCTTGTCTTCTTTTGTCCAATATCTTAATTTTTCGAAGTGTCAGATCCCTTCACTTCTTTCCCTCTGGTTAGTGGTATATGGAGGATGGTTGCCTAGTTGTAGTTCCTCTTAAAGCGATAATCGCCAGTCCCCTGTTTCACGAACACATTTCCAACATTTTACGAAACAACTGTTAAAGACAAATACGTTTCCGTGAGATTTCTGAACGTGTTTGACAGTGGGCGTCCTTTGTTTCGTTAGGCTGGCCTGAGTGGCTCAGAGGATTGAGGCGCTGGCCTTCTGACCCCAACTTTGCAGGTTCAATCCTGGCTCAGTCCGGTGGTATTTGAAGGTGCTCAAATACGTTAGCCTCGTGTCGGTAGATTTACTGGCACGTAAAAGGACTCCTGCGGGACTAAATTCCGGCACCTTGGCGTCTCTGAAAACCGTAAAAGTAGTTAGTGGGACGTAGAACCAATATTATTATTATTATTATTATTATTATTATTATTATTATTATTACCCGTGGACCAGCAGAGGTGAAAGAAGGTGCCGGGGTGAATGGGTCTAACTACAAAATCAAAGTTAATTTAAAACTTTAACAAAGGTTATCTTTTTTGAATTTCAACAGTCAACAACAACATTTAACAACTTTTCACTAGGTGAGATAACAATAACATACCAGGTACCAAGTTTATACAAGGCACGTACATCCAAAATTTAGTGACAGTTTAGTAATCCGGGCTTCCAGCCCCTCGCTTTACGTTTCCTGAGCTCTCAGCTCGACCTTACAAAAGATTACTATTTTTCACAAGAGCAGAAAACCCCTAGTCCCTGGAGCACTTGCTCCCAGCTTCAAATATCAAGCCTCCCAGAGGCATAGTTACCACACTTGAAAAAAAAAAAAAGCTGACACGCTCTCAGTTTTTCAAGCCTATTCAAGGCAATATCAGACTTTACAATTACTTGCCATCAAGGCACAAACTAAAAAAAAGAAAATGAAACGGGGGTTTCTTGTACCCAACCTACTGGGTCTTAGCAGAAAAAGAACAAGTTAAGTAAATGGCCCTAAACAACAAATTGAATGGAGGCGTGTACTTGCACTCCTAAATATGCATTCTTAAAACCTAAAAGGCACTAGGCCGATGAGACAGGGCCCAATCTACTGAGGTAGCGCGCATGGAGATAACTTCAATACCTAGCAGAAAAAAATGCGGTACCTCAAACCAAGATGAAGGGGAGCTCGAGAGGGTAAATCACTCTCTATCCCCGATTTACAGTTAAAGATTTTATGAACTTTTTGCATAAGCTGGCAGAGAATTACATTTGTAGAGAAGTAGGTTACATATTTAAGGTTTCGGACCTTTCCCTCAGGTTAAGCTGCGGAGCTAGCAAGAAATAAGATGTTAACTGGCCAATACCTTGCTAAAGATCTGGTGCCTGAAGAAAGAGGCGCCTCCCGCCTCCTGCTTGACACACACTAAGAAGTTGATCAAATGGCCAAGAGCCGTGAAAAACCGCTGTTTATAAACCCTCGGGGAAGGTTCGAGACCTTTCATGAATAATCAAGACACACCCACAGAATTTTATTGGTTAAATTTAAGTTACACACCAAATCGAAGAAGAAGCCTTGTAATAGGCTGAAAATTAATTACAGAAATTAGGTATTGGCTGAATTCAAAACTGGCGGAAAGAAAAGATCAGTATTGCCAACCCAAAAATGAATGAACGAAATTTAGTAAAGAAAAACTTATAAATACAAAATTTCTTCAAAAATGTTCCTTCACTTCGCACCAGGGTGCATGATCATAGTTTTTTAGTAGAGACATCTATGAGAGAATGTCCAAACTTCTTGATGAACGGAAAACAAAACAAGTTGAAATTCACACAGTACTGGCAAGTTCATAATCACAAAATTACGGTAGTGACATCTTCTGAGGAAATTTTAAGTAGGTCTAGTTCCAAGTTCAGTGTTTCTCCTGTAGAGGAGTTCTAATTGGCGCAAGATTTAAATGTGCGGCGTAGGGTGTACCACCCGGTTCAATTATTATTATTAGTATGGGTTGTCCTTTGCCTTTTTTCAGTTTATAAATGGCCTTCGTAGAGCAGTAAAGCTTCAAACATACAGTACGTATTCTAGATGCTGCCATATTGAAATTTTAATAGCTGTTAACAGGTTAGCACAGGACTGTTGTCGTGTTAATTTAACACACGTATTAACAATTTTTTAGTGTTAAAAATTCTTCAGCGGACAAGTTGACCGAGCGGTTAGGGACGTCCAGCTGTGAGCTTGCATCCGGGAGATAGTAGGTTCGAACCCCTCAGCCCTGAAGGTTGTTTTACGTGGTTTTCCCATGTTCACATCAGTGAAATGCTGGGGCTGTACCTTAATGCCACGGCTGCTTCCTTTCCACTCCTAGCCCTTTCCTGTCCCATCGTCACCGTAAGACCTATCTGTGTCGATGCGACGTAAAGCAAATCGTAAACATTCTTGATGAGACGGTGATTTTGTTAAATTTTGTGTGAAATCTGTGTTAGAACTTGAAATTCGTTGAAAAAATGGGCATGTGTGTTTCAAAAATGTGTATAGGCCTACCAGACACTTTTCTGTCATTTATGAACTGTGAAAGCTAGCAAAAATTGTTTAAACACGTGAAAGGAGAAGATCCAAAGTGTCTACCCAACTATCCTTCACGGATAGATGGTACCATGGTGAGTGATGCGCACATCCGCCATATTTTGGTGAAATTGAAGCCCAGTGCGTGCGGTGAAATCAGTAGGCCTTTAACTCGGGACCACGATGTGATATCACGAGCTGCGAGGTGTCGTTCGTGTCATTTACGTGAGGCCTATCGATGTCTGTACTAGTATGTGAGAGAAAGATTTTATTAGATACGTAAAAAAATTGCAAAACATGTGAAATAGTTGAGAATTTGTTGAAAATTTCCGAAATAGCAAGGCTCTGAATGGGGGTCTACTTTATTATTTATTTATTTATTTATTTATTTATTTATTTATTTATTTATTTATTTATTTACATCCATACAGGCAACTGTGGATTACGGTCACACAAACTACCTGCCTCTCTTTCTTAGGTTTACACATTTTTGTTTACATTGTAACCAAAGGTTTTTCAACCTTTCGCCCTTTTTCAGCCATTCTTCCGCCGAGATGTTTAGGAGGTTCTTTCTCTGGATCATCCCTCAACCCCGTAACTTTCTTCCTAAAGATGGCCCTCTCCATTATGTCCTCTGGTTTTATATCAATTATCCGCATGTCCGGCTCCATGGGTAAATGGTTATAGTACTGGCCTTTGGTCACAGGGGTCCCGGGTTCGATTCCATGCAGGGTCGGTAATTTTAACTATAATTGGTTAATTTCGCTGGCACGGGGGCTGGGCGTATGTGTCGTCTTCATCATCATTTGATCCTCATCACGACACGCAGATCGTCTGCGGGCTTCAATTCAAAAGACCTGCACCTGGCAAACTTAACTTGTCCTCGGACACTCCTGGCACTAAAAGTCATACGCCATTTCATTTACCCGCATGTCTTCGTGCACCTTCTTCAGGTAAGCGGGGATGAGTTTTCCATTTTCCTGTTAAGTGAGAAATTTGTGCGCCAATCTCTCCGAGTTCATTCTCTTCAGGTGACCATAAAAGGTTAACCTTCGTTTCTTCATAACGGTGGTGATCTTTTCGACTCTCGCATACAGTTCTTTGTTTGACCTCAGGAGAAAGAAAAACCGTCGGTCACTTTCTTAAGACCCACTGAGGAGCATAGTTTCCCTTTTCTCAATCGACATATCTTCCATTTTTGCTCCTTTTTTCTGCAGAGCAAAGACATGGCGTCTGACTACTACACAGTAGTGTTTCAGTTTAGCCTGATAGGAGATGGATTTTGATATATATCATAGCGCATTTTAAATGCCAGTTTCATCTTCCGTGCTTTCTCCTGCAATGATTCCTTTTCATTGTTATTTGAGATAATAATCTCGCCAAGGTATTTACATTTCATGGTCCTCCGGACAGTTCCATAAGCCGTCTCAATGCTGTGACTGGAGTCTGTCTTTTCCGAATCCATATACTCGGTCTTTTCAAAGGAGATCCGTAAGCCTACTTTAGCAACTATATCTTGAAGAATTTCCACCTGTTGCTCTATTATTATTATTATTATTATTATTATTATTATTATTATTATTATTATTATTATTATTATTATTATTATTATTATTATTATTATTATTATTTCGTATAGCCTAGGCCTACTACCTTACGTGGAACGGTGAATCCCCTCCTGTTCCTAATTATTCACTCCGTATCCCTAAACCTGTTCCCTCACCGGGGTCTTGTAAAAATGTTCCAATATATTTGTAGCTAACTAATTCCTTATGTCATTTACTATCTTTATGTCACCGTCTAATTGAATTTTACCACTTAATGACGGTTATGTGTGTCTCTTTTCAACAATGTTCAATTAAACAATGCATGATAAACAGCTTTAGAACTTGAAATGGTAGCAACCTGCTCAGGTATACATCTTTAGCTCCAACTGGCTATATTCCATATTGAAAAAGATCACGGACATTAATATGTAAATTAATAGGAATTGGAATGTAAGGGGTGACACTCCTTCGCTAATTAATGGGTGTAATTGATAAGATGTGAGCGCGTTGAGGTTCATACATCTCCAGCCGCCTTGCCAGTAGGCCGCAGATTTGCATATCAAATTGTAGCCGTACCTTGTGATTACTGCGGCAAGCCCGCCGGCCCTGCCGCCATAATCGCCCCAATTACCGATCGCAGGGATGTCCAATTCCAAAAGGTGCACCAGCATGTATACAGATTGCACCACCTAGAAACAGACCTGGCGAACAGTAGTGGAAGAGAGAGCTATTTCGGAAACGTAGACTACTTGCGCTGGTGAATGCTACAAAAACTTGAAAGTTTTAGCATCGAAACCATTTCTAGACATGCGACGATAGTGTTCAATACCACACTGTAAAGGGGATGGACCAGTGTAGGCAGCACAAAAGTTTGACTTCAGAATGACGTCACTACTTGTGCAATAGTAACGCCGTCTTGAGATACTAAAACAGCCGTTCCGTGCTAATAACAATTCGTGTAGCCCTGAACTTCGGCGTGTGAGGTGTAGTTTGATTATTCTCAGTGAGATAAACCAATAGAAATCATTTGAAAAAAATGTGCTTGGAAGAAATATAAAAAATTTATCGTCTTCGCAAAATGTCTTGATATACGGACGATAAATGGCTTCAAAACGATAGAAAACCCAAAATCCCATGCGATAGGATGGAGTGGCTTGTCATAATTCCAAGAAGGCCAAAATCATCAATACCCCCCGTCAAAAGATATATCGGGAGCATTTCAAATTTAAGGCAGCTGAGCTTCGTCAGGCGAGTTCCGCGCTTCTGGAGTTCCAGCCGAGCACTGTAGAAAATGATTTGGAACTAATGTATGTGGATTCTGATCACCCTGTTGATGAGGCAGCATCTCCAGTGCGCCATCGAAACTCCCACGAATATGCGTGGTACAAATATTTCCCGTTATACTGACGATTGGAATCCATACCGTATATACTGTACGTTCCTTCTAGAGCCCGGATTTTTATACATTAATAGGTTAGAATGCAAACTTACTGAAGTGAGTAGCAAGTATAGTCTACCTTCACAACGATTGTGCTGTAGGGTTTGCATAAACATTAGGCGAACGGCCCATCAGAACCCCTATGATTTATGTTACTCTTGCTACACTGTGGAAGAGCGGGTGGCCGACACTTCCTACTAAACAAATCAGTTTGCAATCTAACCTGTTACTGCATAAAAATCCGGGCTTTACTCATCAGTGTTGCTAGATCCTCCGAAATTTCAGAATATCATCCGATTTTGAAACTTCTCTAGAAAATACGAAAGTAGATGGAAATCTACCGATTTTTTCCGTCCTCACTTTCTAGACACAAGCTACTAGGCAGAAATATTTTACGTACACGGGTGCACATCAATACAATAGTATGTGTTTATCTTCCCTTGAATTGCTATCAGTCTATAGAGAATTTGAGGCGCGATGCTTGATATATTACCTTGAAAGTGAATTATTTAACTTACCATTAGTACCGATCTCTCGCAGATAAATACACTTAAATGATACATGAGCTGGGATATCACTATATAACCTACCACATTAATCCTAAGGGCAATCGACGAGTAAAATCCTGCTAGAATTTCGAACTTAGTACAGTGTTTCTACGTCTGACGGGGAACCACATCTGTTTGAGCAAGGAGAGAGGGAAGAGGGGGCGACGATCTAGATGTTAGGCCGTTTCAAACAACAATCATCATTGTCATCATCAGGAATAATATCGATTTGAACACCAGACAAACGCTGGAGCTGTGCTTTAATTAAGGCCACAGACGCTTTCTTCTCATTCCTAACCCTTTCCTATCCCATCGTCTCCATAAGACCTATCTGTGTCGGTATGACGCAAAGCAGATTGTAAACTAGGAAGATGACCTTCAGACGAATGACTTAAATTGTCAGTATTTTTTTAAAGACTTATTTGTAAATATCTTACGAAATTTTCGAGTCCTGTCTTCTAAAGTATAGATTTGGCAACGCTGTTGTTCATACCGCCGGCCCCGTGGTGTAGGGGTAGCGTGCCTGCCTCTCACCCGGAGGCCCCGGGTTCGATTCCCGGCCAGGTCAGGGATTTTTACCTGGACCTGAGGGCTGGTTCGAGGTCCACTCAGCCTACGTGATTAGAATTGAGGAGCTATCTGACGGTGAGATAGCGGTCCCGGTCTAGAAAACCAAGAATAACGGCCGAGAGGATTCGTCGTGCTGACCCCACGACACCTCGTAATCTGCAGGCCTTCGGGCTGAGCAGCGGTCGCTTGGTAGGCCATGGCCCTTCAAGGGCTGTAGTGCCATGGGGTTTGGTTTGGTTTGGTTGTTCATACCTCAGACCTATTGTAGCCTACATCGTTGGTCAATCTGGCATGATGCATCCTGTAGACGTGTCCTTAAAATCGAACTTCTGACACCCAGGAGATAGGCTAGCGATAGTATTAGTTACCAAAGTTTTAACTGTGCAACATTGCGAAATGATTGACAGCTTCTTTCTGTTTAGCCTGCCACTGCATATTCTACTTATTACCTTTGTTTGTCGTATTTTCACTTCTATTCTTTTGCCACTCTATTCGAATATGCTTACTTTGTACCGTTGTCCGTTGTCACATGCGAATCATACATAGCATGACTCCACCTCGTTAAGATTGTAGTCAGTGAAGATCGTAAAAGTAAACACGCAGGCGAGCGACGAAACTAACTCAACTGCGTTGACATTATTGAGAGAGGAAAAAAGAAGTATAGCGCATGATGAAGCTGTAATCCACAACAACTTCTTATACAAGGATGCGAGCCAACCCTGTGGTGTACGGGTAGCGTATCAGCCTCTTCCTCAGAGGTCCTGGGTTCAATTCACCTGCTAGTCCAAGAAAAATCCTAGAGCAAGAGCTCGGATCTCCAGCACTCCTTAGTCATGGCATCATCTTCTTTCACATCTGTGGGGTCGCGGGTGCGAACTGTGTAGCACATGTGGATTTGGCCACGTTTTACGGCCGGATGCCCTTCCTGACGCCAACCTTATATGGAGGGATGTAATTAATATTGCGTGTTTCTGTGGTGGTGGGCAATGTAGTGTGTTGTCTGAATATGAAGAGAAAAGTGTTGGGACAAACACAAACACCCAGTCCCCGAGCCTAAAGAGTTAATCAGACGCGATTAAAATCCCCAACCCGGCCGCGATTTGAACGCGGGACCCTCTGAACCGAAGGTCTCAACACTGACCATTCAGCCAATGAGTCGGACACTTTTTGAATAACAATTTAACACTGAAAATAATTACCTGTGATCATATTACTTAATAGAACACGATCACTCCTACTTCACTCTTTCCCTTCGCTCGCCCTACTTAAGCACCTTAATCCAACAACACACCAAGTTAGCAGTCGTGAAGTCTCTATTAACCCTCAAAAAGGCCACGTGAAAGGCATGTTCCCTTTCTAAAATGTATCAAATGAACATATCTTTGGAATCATCCATTTTATTATATATTTTTTTCTTTATTCAAAGAATATTTTCATTTGCTATGAAATATTTGTTCGAAAAGGAGAAATCTGTAGTCTTTTGTGGACTATAAGACATCAGAACATTCCAGATACTGCTGAGTGTTTCTTTCAAATATTTGCTTGTGTTCCGGACGAACTATGTGTGACAGATATCTCAAGGACAAAGCTCGATTGAAGTTTGCTGATTCACGTCTGTAGGATTTCACATGTAGTCACAAGCGACTTCTCTCTGAATATCGCTTAAATTCTGAGTAGCATTTAAGTTATCGAGCGAGTGCCAACATGGTTTGGTTCACGTAGCTGTCAGCTTGCATTCAGGAGATAGTGGCTTCGGCAGTCCTGAAAATGGTTTTCCGTGGTTTCTCATGTTCACACCAGGCAAATACTGGGGCTGTACCTTAATTAAGGCCACAGCCACTTCCTTACTGGTTTTCGGTTAAGAAGTCCTCGGGTTCGATTCTCGACTGGGTCGGGGCTTTTAATTGCGTAATTCCTCTGGCTGGGGATTGGGTGTTTGTGTTCGTCGTGATACACTTCTCTTCACATACACGCAGCGCATTAGTCCCGGCCTCAGCGAAAACTGGACCAAATCCACACCCGTTGCCGCCCCCAATAAATTGGGCAAAGTCCAGGAAGAATAATAATTTATGTTCAAGAATAGCATTATTTATTTATTTGTTTATTTATTTTATTTATTTATTTATTTATTTATTTATTTATTTATTTATTTATTTATTTATTTATTTATTTATTTATTTATTTATTTATTTATTTTCATGGGGTTGCCTCAATCTTAAAATGGTTGAGAACGCCTGGAAAAATGCGTCACCACTTGCAGTTGACAAAGACGCGGAACGCTTTGGATAACGCTTCATTTTCTCCTCGACTGCGTATTTATTTGTTCATTTAGAAGCTTCGAACATTAGTGTATGAAATGAGAAAAATTCGAATGCACAATGCCACTGGTTTTTACCATGAGACAATAGCAGGTGCCAAGATACTAATATTAGGTCGCGTTGGCTTGCGGTTTGTGGGCGGTCCACTTTAATGCAACCGATGGCATTAACGACAGGAGGCTCAGAACCGCGAGGTAAACTACACGTGGAGTGGTACAGCCACTGCTAAAAATAAGGTCCAAGTACAGAGAAAGGCAAATTATTTTCATGCGTTATTTTGCTAATCTTTTCAATTAAAAATATGCCCACTACAACAGCAATCATCAAACGACCACGCTGGACCATGTGTGGTATTCGGAAGGGTTTGTGTGTAATAATATTTGTTTCGAGTCCGAAGGGATTACACACAGCTGCTTCAAAATTGAAAATTATTTCAATGTTCAAAATCAGTTTTATTGTATTACGCTTCTTTTACGCTGCTTTCTTTCGTGTTTGCATTGCGGCCATGAATTTAATTCTCATCTGACTGTATTTTTAGAATAATACCTGCTGGCGTTCTACCCTGACGGCTGAGGCTTGCCTTCCGGTGGATTCTAGGGTGGAATTTTCTCTCGAAATGCCACGTGGTGTCACGTGGTGTCACGTGGTGTCACGAAGGCCATCCCGTCATTACTGAAAATCAGCCAGTAGGCTCGAACGATCCCAGAATTAACAAGATCATGTAAGCTGAAGATTATTACTATTATTACAGTATTATTATTATTATTATTATTATTATTATTATTATTATTATTATTATGCTATTTGCTTTACGTCCCGCTAACTACTCCTTTACGGTTTTCGGAGACGCCGAGGTGCCGGAATTTAGTCCCGCGGGAGTTCTTTTACGTGCCAGTAAATCTACCGACACAAGGCTGACGTATTTGAGCACCTTCAAATACCACCGGACTGAGCCAGGATAGAACCTGCCATGTTGGGGTCAGAGGGCCAGCGCCTCAACCGCCTGAGCCACTCAGCCCGACATTATTATTATTATTATTATTATTATTATTATTATTATTATTATTATTATTATTATTATTATTATTATTATTATTATTATTACATTAATTTAAATTGGGAAATATCCCGCGAGGGAACATTTGTTTAAAAAAGAATAGCAAGTGTGTTCTGATTGATAGAACGGCACAATACACTTCGCACCTAATACGGATTAGAACTTTAAAATATTCAAATTCTCTTAAAACTGTGGTCGAAGACATTATGCACTGTATATAAACATCAGGAGAAAACGTTCTACAATTACAAGATAGCACTGTCTTAAATACCTATGGATATTTCCACCTCTTAAAGAACATGTGTATAATTTGCAGTTAACTAACCACGTAAGTTATGCGAGATGGTCACAGTGGCCTCATCTCGCCTGGAATTGCGTCGGTTCGATTCTCCGTCAAGAAGTCGAAAAATATAGAAACGAGATTTACTTCTGGGTATATCGGCCCTGGGGTTCACCCACCCTGCACACAAATTGGTAGAGAAATGTGCTGTCGGGAACAGTGGTAACCACTTTGTTGTAAGTTAGTGTCAGGGTTATTTGCAGTGGTAAACTTTACCTTGTACTTCTCCAAGGGTCATCTTGCACTGTATGCAGATGATTGGAGTAACCTACATTTCTGGGCAGAGGCCCTAACGTGACTCTCGTGTAGGTAATAAATTAAAATTTTCAATCCCTTAATTTACAACAATTCTTGACATCATAAATATGTCTTAGAGCTGGTCTTCCGAAAATTTGTGTAACGTAATAGCCTAGTGTCATGTAACAAAATGTGAGAGGCGATGTTACCTAGCAACAGTACCGTGACAGCTGCAGAGGCCGTGGGGTCTGTATGTCATGGTCATCAGTCAGTACTTCACATCACAGCCTGCACGGTTGGTAGGTCATTGCGTCACACATTTTATGCTCATTTGATTTTCTCAAAGGGTGGGGCTCGTAAAATATATCAAGGGAACCCCCAGGCTGTTGTGCGAGGTGACTATAAGGAGTAGAGCGAGTGGGTTATCGACCACAAGGCCCCCAGTGCTTCCACTTACTCGTGCTAGGTTAATACTTTGATCTCTCCTATCTGACCTGCCTAGACTAACTCTTGTTCTCTATTTTTTTATTTAACAATATGTCGTACTGACACAGATAAGTCTTATGGCGCTGGGATAGAAAATGCCTAGGAATGGGAAGGGAGCGGTCGTGCCGTTAATTAAGATACAGTCCCAAAATTTTTCCTGGTATGAACATGGAAAAGCACGGAAAACCATCTTCAGGACTGCCGACAGTGGGGTTCGAACCCACTATCTCCTCAACACCAGCTTATATTCCCTAACCGCACGCCAACTCGCCCGCTTCTTGTTCTCCTCCAACACTAATGGTATTAGATGTGTGAGACCTAGGGAGTCCTTGATTTTAACGCCCTTTGTTTTCGTCGATACCTTCATTCTTCGAAGTGTCAGGTCTCTTACTTTTTGCTCCCCATGTGGGTGGATGTGCTAGAATAACTCCCACGGTATCCCCTGCCTGTCGTAAGAGGCGACTAAAAGGGGCCCCAGGGGCTCTGAACTTTGGAGCATGGGTTGGCGAGCACGGTGCCCTAAGCTGAGTCATGACATTGATTCCGTTTACTTGTGCCAGGCTCCTCACTTTCATCTATCTTATCCGACCTAGCTTGGTCAATTCTTGTTCTTTCCTGACCCCGACGGTATTAGGTGTCCGAGGCCTAGGAACTCTTTATTTTTTACGCCCTTCATGGCCCTTGTCTTTCTTTGACCGATACCTTCATTTTTCGAAGTGTCGGATCCCTTTCATTTTTCTTTCTGAATAATGTTACATAGAGGATGGTTGCCTAGTTGTACTTCCTCTTAAAACAATAATCACCACCAGCACTCTTACTTCTTTCCTCATTAGTGTTCAGAGAGGATGGTTGCCTACTTGTAGGTCTACTTCTCTTAAAGCAGTAATCACCATCACCGCCAGTTCAATTAAGCAACCCAATAGGCAAGCATCGTTATTGTGCATTTATGGATGTCGCCCAGGCAGCCGATTCGCTTGTTTGTGATTAGTAGCGACAGTGTGTGCCCAGAATGCATTTTACAGTAAATACCGGTGATTCGTACCTGCCTATGATTATTACCCACTATGTGAGGAACACCACGGGATAGTGCGGGTCTTTGTGGTTAGTCCACTTATGTGAAGAACACCATAGGTTTGCGTTGCCTGTAAATAGCGACACAATGTGCGAAACACCATAGGTCTGTGTTACATGTGCCCATTACGTTATCTGTGAGTAGTACCATAATGTGTGGAATACCGCGAGGCTACGCTATTTTTGATTAGTACCGCAACATAAGTACCACGGTTCTACTTTCCCAGCGATAAGTACCATTATGAGGGGCCGATGACCCTGATTTTAGACCCGTTTAGCCTACAAGCATCATCGATTCAGTATTGTGCTTTAGAAGCCGTCCCTTGATCAGTAATACTATTGTTTAACGCTAGTTTCTGGGAATGTGGCGCATTGCGGGTCGGATCCACTGATTGTTCTAACTTCATATCCATACATTCATTCTTCGTCCTCACGTTTTGAATTCTGGTCAGTGGAGGATTCTGGATTTTAATTGTCCTTACATTTCGTCTCATTTCGTGCCATTAGGGGCCTATGACCTAGATGTTAGGCCTCTTTAAACAATCATCATCATCATCATCATCATCATCATCGAGCATCTTCCTTGATAAATTATTCCTATCCGTAATTCCTATTCTTATAAACGAATTTTTGCCCCAAATTTTTCTACTAGTATTTAGTGTGCATCAGTCACTACTTTGTGAAAACTTCTGTTGGTTCCCTTGGAACAGCCGCACTGTATTACAAAATGACATGTGTACAGTGCCTGTACTCAAATCCATATAACTCATTATACCTGAACGAGGCTAAATTAGAGAACTATATCCTTGTTGATGGCCAGTTATGTTACCCGCACTGTCATAAATAAAATTATATTAGCAATATATAGTTGTCAAAACATGCTTATTTCCATTTGGACATGTCATCAGATGTTTAATATGTCATAAACTTCTACGTCCAAGGTGTTTGGCCGGAACAGTGCCATGAACACCTGTCTAACGCATAACTACTGTTGCTCACATGGTTGATGATCTTAGGTTGAAGTTTTCTATTTAGACATCGTTCTTAAGAAATGTATTTATAATCTTTATTTACATTTATATCACGTCAAATTCCAAGAAAAAAGTAGCATTGAAACGTGTCTACCTTCAATCACTGTTGATTAAGTTGTGTGCAAACGTTTACTAACGTGTACAATTAGTATAAGGTCTATAACATTAAATTACTCATAAATAAATAAAAAAAAGTTTCTGGCTGCATTACACGGTGTAATTGTAGTCATGCATGAAATTGTTCTTAGTTTACTTCATCTTATTCACCAAATTATTTCATATAGCACAATGCTGCCAATATCAAAAGCGGGAAAATCCAATACTGGATAGAAGCCGTTTTGAAAGTAACAAAAATGATTCAATAATTCGAAGAAAATGCTCATTAGTATGGACAGTAGATCTAAATTGGTACAGTTTTAGATTCGAAGATGTTACCAAACATTATGAATGTTTATTTAGGATGATTTAAGTGCGGTATCAGCTTACAGAGAGATTGGATTATTATTAGCGCGTTGAGTGTAAATGTTTTCGTTGTTTGGGTCGTCATTTCGTAGTTTGGTTTGATGTGCCCTTCCGTGTCACCCTATCTTGTGCTTACCATTACACTTCTACGTAACTACTGCATCCTTCAGCTAATCTGTTTGTTATATGCATACCTTGATCCATACCTACCGTTCTTACCCACTAGACTTCCTTCAGAAATTAATTGAACAGGTCCTGGATATTTCAATTTGTGATCCGTCAATCTATCTCTTGTTATGGTCAAATTTCGCCAAATCGTTGTCTCTTCACCTACTCGATTCAGTACATCTTCACTTTTTTGTTTTTTACAATCTGCTTCAGGTCGCGACGATGGGACTGGAAAGGGCTAGGAATGGGAACCATTACATTAAGTAAGGTGCAGCCTCAGCATTGCCTGGTGTGAAAATGCGAAACTACGGGAAACCATCTTCAGGGCTGCCACTATCTCCCGAATGCAAGCTCACAGCTGCGCGCCCCTAACCTCACGGCCAGCTCGCTCGGTACATCTTCATCTCCTGAAGATATTTTAACCAGGCATGTTTATTATTATTTCAGTGGTTTAATATCCCTCTGACCTCTTGAGGAGGAGGGTTTCATTCACGACTGGTCACGTCAGTTAAGGAGTTGTTGCAGAATGAAGACGAGAAAACATCCTGAAAGGTGTGAAAGGACTCTTTTGGCCTCGCAAGCTTAACCCTGTCAGTAATAGAAGAGAACAATAGTTGATAAGTGAAATGATACGGCGCGTGGCTTTTAGTGCCGGGAGTGTCCGAGGACAAGTTCGGCTCGGCAGATGCAGGTCTTTTGGTTTAACGCCCGTAGGTGACCTGCGCGTCGTGATGAGGATGAAATGTTGATAAAGACGACACATACACCCAGTCCCCGTGCCAGCGAAATTAACCAATTATGGTTAAAATTCCCGACCCTACCGGGAATCGAACGCGGGACTCCTGTGACCAAAGGCCAGCACGCAAACCATTTAGCCATGGAGCCGAACGGTTGATAAATGAGGTGGACAGTAAAGATGAAAGCGAGGAGTCCCACACAAGTAAGCAGAAGTGTGTCAAATTCAACCAGGAATCTCATGATGAGCTTTCCATGCTCTCAAGTTGAGAGCTCTTGGCAAAACATGCTCAACAATCATTAAATTCTTAAAGCTTCTTCCTTTTCCTTATTCCAGGCTCTTTACTTTCATGTCTTATTCGAGCACTCTTGATCATTACTTAATCTTTTGACATATGTGATGTATACAACTTATATAAATTAGAATTTCAAGAATGATATGTGAAAGTATAGTTGAATGTGAGAATAATTGTGAATGAGTATTGTAACCGTACAACTAGGTTACAGATTCCATTCAGTATTTATTATTATTATTATTATTATCATTATTATTATTATTATCATTATTAACCCGATTCATTAGATTTTATATATTCTGTTTCTCATCATTTAGACTGTAATAATTAGGTATCGCGTATATTATTGGATTTAATCATAGGTTAAGTGAAATATGTTTGTAATTATTCTGTATTGTAGTAAGTGAGATTTGTTGGTTTCATATTGTCATGCTGTGGCTTGTAACTTTGGCTAGATGAGCTGGCATAGTATTTTGCAATCGAGGCTATGTTTAACTGTGCAAGGAGTTTTCCCGGTGACGCATTCGGTACAGTCATTCTCGGACCGCTTGGGTACGCTTAGACGACACATGACTGATGACATCAGTGCGTGGACACGTGATTGCGACCAAGTGTCAGTATTCGCCAGCTACTGTATGTTGAAGTGGAAGGGATGAACAGTGAGTGGGGAGATGAGTCGTCATCGCGAGGTGATATAAGGTGATGCTACGGTAGGGAGAGGTACTCAGTTCATAAGCAGTTGATATCGTGCAGATCATATGTAACAGTCAGATGTATCAAATGGAAGAAGTGGTCTTAGTGTGATGGTCAGAGCTAAGAGTTGTGTTTGAAGAGGTAATCATCGAGGAAGTCTACAAGTGGTGCTTGTATCCGAGCAGAGACGGGTACTATGTTGATAAAGAAACATCATCTTCTTGTGAGGATGGACTTCACAAGATGTTTCAATAATATTTTCCAATTATTTAAAATATATTGAGTGGACGTAATTACATTGGAGCTCCCTACACGCGTACATGGTATGTAGGCCAACTCCTTGTTATATAAGAAGATAACAACAGACGGCTCCCGACTTCAGCTCACAGGTTTTCCCAAGAATTTTCAAGTTCAACAGCGGTGTATGCAGACAACAGGTAATTAAAGCATCAGACATGTTATGCATTCATAACATGAAGAAGAGTGTAATCAGCGGCGATATCACATCTCACTTCAAGTTCATGCCAATAGCTTTTTTTTGTTTAGATTAAATTTTCCTTTTCTTTGTACCGCAAATCTCACGATATATTTCTTTTGTTAAATTAAAGACGTAAATGATTGTTCATTGTGACGTAAATTTAGTCATAAACTCAGTTTTATTTTAAATTATAATAAGTGATTCCAGTTCCATGTACAATCCTCAATTTTGGAAATGCAACAGTAATTTAATATTGTCCTGATCCATATCCCTGTATATTGCCAGATATGTGAGTTTATCACCTCACGCCTTGAGATAATTGATATAAGAGGTATGCTCTACCGAATTTTGTTGTTTTTCTTAAAAAAGCAACTGGCGCTCAAACAAATGTTATGTATATTGTGTGAAGGAGGTGTAAGTATAAGAGTAGTGGTCAGAGTAGCCACAGTATGAGCTCAGAAGAGTGTGTACACAGGGGTATGATTGAGGGTATGAATGACTGGGTCGTTTCGCTCTTAATATGGATAGCGTGAATCAAGATAATTATTATTCTAAGAGGAAAGTGTTTGGAGTGTAAATATATATACATTTAAAATTATCTATACATCTGTAAATATTCAATAGAGTTTATGTAAACATACATATGGGAATGGAAGCTCTTCCGTATATGTGCGACCTGGCCTTTCTTCATCTACCACCCCTAGATTGTACAGTATAATATAATGATAAATAAATAAATAAATAAATAAATAAATAAATAAATAAATAAATAAAACACCGTCGGGATCAGGTTTGTGAGGCTTACACGTATTTTAATTTCTCATCCTTCATTGTCCTTTTGAGTGTTTTCACTCGATACTTTAAATCTTTGAAAGGCCGACCTCTCCTTCTTCAAAGTCTAGGTCTTATTAACAGAGAATTGTTACGCTTTCGCTATTGTTCGCCTTAAAATAATCACCACTAATTTTGTTATGATTTACTTCATTGTTTGCTGTCGTACGCATGTAATTGAGTCCGCCTCTGTGGTGTAGTGTTAGTGTGATTAGCTGCCACCCCCCGGAGGCCCGGGTTCGATTCCCGGCTCTGCCACGAAATTTGAAAAAGTGGTACGAGGGCTGGAATGAGGTCCACTCAGCCTCGGGAGGTCAACTGAGTAGAGGTGGGTTCGATTCCCACCTCAGCCATCCTGGAAGTGGTTTTCCGTGGTTCCCCACTTCTCCTCCAGATAAATGCCGGGATGGAAGCTAACTTAAGGCCACGGCCGCTTCCTTCCCACTTTCTTGTCTATCCTTTCCAAACTTCCCATCCCCCCGCAAGGCCTCTGTTCAGCATAGCAGGTGAGGCCGCCTGGGCGAGGTCCTGGTCATCCTCCCCAGTTGTATCCCCGACCCAAAGTCTCAAGCTCCAGGACACTGCCCTTGAGGCGGTAGAGGTGGGATCCCTTGCTGTGTCCGAGTGAAAAACCGACCCTGGAGGGTAAACAGATTACGATACGATACGATACGCATGTAATTGAAATACACCATTTATTTTATTATGATTTTGTTCTTTCTTACAATGCCTTGTGTTTCACAGTGTCTATTTTTTCACTGTGTTGTTTTGTGCATGAACGAATAAAGAGAGAAAATAAAAATGGAACTTTTAGTGCACGTTAATAAATTCACACTCCGATATGCAATAATATATTTATGACGATAAAATGAACCTTGTTATTCGTAAACCTAACCCAGGTCTTCCATTGCAAGCAAGGCCAAACATCATTATAACTTATAGAGAACAGAATTCACTACATCAAGGCCAGGAATAACAAGCAACTGACTTTCCTCCTTGTTCTTGTACACCCTTGCACGCACGTTATGTTCTCACCTAAGAGTGTCGGATATAAATTATAAACCAGAAGCAAGTCATAAATACTTTTAAAATGAAATTGCTTCATAACTGAAGTAGTGTTTTTTTAATGACGTATTTGAGTCAGTCGTAATGGAGCCTAAATAAATTATATATTCTAGAAATATTCTGTGACGACTATGTGTGTGTTCATTACAGCTTATCTAAGTTTATAGATAAAAATATACTTGTAACACAGTAATGTGAATTCTCTGGAACGAAATATCAGTAGCACAAGGAAGTGTATAATAAAATGCTGCAAGGAGCGTAATTTACATAGTGGTTTGGCTTTTAACTCTGCACGTGCTTCGAATCCCATTGGAGCCTATACTTGCGAAATCACATGGCGTTAGCAAATCCATTCTGTCACAATATTTCTATCACAATATTTTCTGAGATTTAGGCCCGGTTTATTCAACGAATGTTAAATTTCTTTCTTAATCTCTTTACCCTCCAGGGTTGGTTTCTCCCTCGGGCTCAGCGAGGTATCCCACCTCTACCGCCTCAAGGGCGTCCTGGAGTGTGAGACATTAGGTCGCGGGATACAACTGGGGAGGATGACCAGTTCCTCGCCCAGGCGCCCTCACCTGTTATGCTGAGCAGGGGCCTTGCGGTGGGATGGGATGATTGGAAGGGATAGACAAGGAAGAGGGAAGGAAGTTAGGTACCATCCCGACATTTGCCTGGAGGAGAAGTGGGAACCACGGAAAACCACTTCCAAGATGGCTGAGGTGGGATCGAACCCACCTCTACTCAGTTGACCTCCCGAGGTTGAGTGGACCCCGTTCCAGCCCTCGTACCACTTTTCAAATTTCGTGGCGGAGCCGGGAATCGAAACCGGGCCTCCGGGGGTGGCAGCTAATCACACTAACCATTACACCACAGATGCGGCAACGAATGTGAACACTGCTGTTAAGTAGACCTAACACACAATTTAACAAAGTGACCGTCTCATCAAGAATTGTTAACACTAACAAATTGTTAACACTTGTGTTAAATTAACATGACACAAGCCCTGTGTTAAACGTCTTGACATATGTTGATATTTCAAAACGACAGCCTATAGAAGACGTAAGTTTGAAGCTATACTGCTGTATGAAAGCTATCTATAGATTGAAGAAGTCAAAGGATTACCCATACTTAGAAAAAAATAGAGTTGTCAGAAGAAAGTTTTTAACAAGTTAGCTATCTATAATTAACACAGCCATAATGAAAAAGGTGCTGGAAGAATTGAAAATAGGTTAGATTTTCCCACAGATTGAAAATTATTAGTGTCACCAGTGCAGGAGTAGATATTATTCTTCACTCTCTCTTCATGAAATTGTAGGCGACTATGCTCATGGATGCAAGACAAGAGTGTTTAGAAGTGTGCAAAAAGCTTCCACTGCAATGGCAAAGCATTACATTACTATCCCCGCAGTAAAAAAATGCTCGAAAAACATTCAAGATGTAGAATCAATTATCACATTTTCCTGGTGTTGTAGGAGCCTTAGATTGCACTCATATAAGAATACATTGAATGTTATGATATCACTGTCCGTTCTTTTATTTTTCAAGCACACCCACCCGCATACTTTCAAATTAAATCTATAATAACGTTTGTCTCGTATTCATTATAGTAACGCCTCTGTTGCCTCTTACTGCACATGTTTTCGTCTTCAAAGTCTCCGCCAACCATAACCTATAATAATGCCAACAACGTGTGACAAAATACAATTCTAATATACCGTTCTAAGCGCTTTATGTAAAGAAATAAAAGACGCTCACTGCCAAACGCATTCAGAAATCTGACGGAAACGTGTTCATTTATCTTTAACAATATTGTTCCGTAACAAATGTTGGAGTCCGCCTCTGTGGTGTAGTGGTTAGCGTGATTAGCTGCCACCCCTGGAGGTCCGGGTTCGATTCCTGGCTCTGCCACGAAATTTGAAACGTGGTACGAGGGCTGGAACGGGGTCCACTCAGCCTCGGGAGGTCAACTGAGTAGAGGTGGGTTCGATTCCCACCTCAGCCATCCTGGAAGTGGTTTTCCGTGGTTTCCCACTTCTCCTCCAGGCAAATGCCGGGATGGTACCTAACTTAAGGCCACGGCCTCTTCCTTCCCTCTTCCTTGCCTGTCCCATCCAACCTTCCCATCCCTCCACTAGGCCCCTGTTCAGCATAGCAGGTGAGGCCGCCTGGGCGAGTTACTGGTCATTCTCCCCAGTTGTATCCCCCGACCCAAAGTCTGAATCTCGAGGACACTGCCCTTGGCGGTAGAGGTGGGATCCCTCGCTGAGTCCGAGGGAAAAACCGACCCTGGAGGGTAAACAGATTACGAACGAACGAACGAACAAATGTTGGAAATGTTTTCGTGAAACAGGGGACTTTTAACCGAAGTGTTAAATTTAATAACAATTGTTAGTTAAAATTTGTTATGTAACTCAGAGTTGAAGAAACCGGGCATTAGTTGTATTGCGCCTCAACCGCCTGAGCCTTTCAGCTCGAGTAATAATAATAATAATAATAATAATAATAATAATAATAATAATAATAATCCTTCATGGCAAGCATGAATAAAATGGAAATGACGCACCATCTAACCAAGGGTTTATACAACAAAAGATCAATATCCTTGAACACCAAGTTCAGACAATACAGCACAGTCATTCGTCCGGAGGCCCTCTGAGCAGTGGAGTGCCTTACAGTGAACAAAAAAGGCCTTATTGACGAACTTGAGATCAAAGAAAGATTTTGAGAAAATCTTGGGCCCGATCAAAGACAAAGGTGGATATAGAAGACGGCACAACCACAAGCTCTATTTCCACGTAGAAAAGATAACCGATACGACGCGGAAGAGGAGGATTGCTTTGTGTGGTCACGTGACAAGAATGGTCCCTGCAAGGTCAACCAAGCGAATCTTCTCCTACTTCCAAGATAAGAAGACCATTGGTGCCAGGTTCAGTGAGGTAGAAACAGTTCTACAAGAGGTCGGCATCACATATGATGATATACTGGAACACAACCGATTTAAGAAGAAACTACAAGACCATAAGAGTTTCGAAGAAAAGCTGAAGCTGTTAACAGGGAAGGCGTGGACCGAAGAAAGGAACAAAACCGCCTACGAATGCGTGAGTATTGGGCAAATATTAAAGGTCGGGGAAGGAGACAATTGAAATGACGTGGTCCTTAGTTGGCCGAAATGACATTAATAATAATAATAATAATAATAATAATAATAATAATAATAATAATGGACCCAAACAGAACTTCAGCAGTTACAAACGAAAACAGCAGTTTCACTCACCCGGTACCATATGCACCATCCTAAATCTGCAACCGAACGTCTTACACTCCCGAGATCAGAAGGTGGTAGGGGCTACTTATCCATTGTCAATTTACATAGCAATCTGATATCGAGTCTAAGAGAATATTTCCACTCGAGATCTGATACATCGTGTCTTCATCATGCTGTTTGCAGAGCCGATATAAACTATACACCTCTCAATCTGTCGTCGCCAGAAATGCCTGTTTGTACCCCACCTACAAAAGAGATGAATATGGCCATGTGGAAGCAAAAACCTCTTCACGGGAAATACCCCCATGAACTGGATCAACCTCATATCGACAAATCTGCGTCGCACGCTTGGTTGACCTACTCCGGTCTTTTCCCAGAAACAGAAGGATTTGTTCTGGCCATCCAAGATCAAGTAATTGCTACACGGAACTACCGTAGATTTATCATGAAGGATCCAACAGTTGTCTCAGACAACTGCCGCCGCTGTTCCAGAACTACAGAGAGCATACAGCACGTCATCTCTGGTTGCCCACACTTGGCCAACACCGATTATAAGCACCGACATGATCAGGTAGCAAAAATCATTCACCTGAAACTTTCTGTAAAATGTGGATTTCTTCAGTCATCAACTGCATATTGGAAATATACACCTCCACCCATTCTCGAAAACTCTTCATATAAACTACTATGGGACCGAGAAGTCATAACCGATGTCACGCTCAGCAACAATAGGCCAGATATTATTCCAATCGATAAATCAAAAAGATCCGCATCCCTTATAGAAATTGCTTGTCCAAATACCTCCAATCTGCAAACAACAATAGCCACAAAGATATCAAAATACACAGAACTGGCAATAGAAATACAACGCCTGTGGAAACTAGAATCAGTCACCACAGTTCCAATAGTAATATCATGTACCCGTGTTATTCCAAAATGCTTGCACAGCTCTCTGGCCGCATTAAACCTGCATCATCACACATACGTAGAACTACAGAAAGCCACCCTCCTGAGCACCTGCCACATTGTGAGAAAGTTCCAAGGAACGACTTTTCCTCTGACTCACGCCAAACAGCATGAAGTTCCAGGTCGCAGTTCCAGTAATACTGAAGAACAGAGTCCCAAAACGGGGACATAAGAAGTCTGAAGTTGTTTGTATTTATTGTATAAATGTATATGTCGTAATTATTTCTGTTGTAAATATTTGTACATATATGTACCTGTAGTTTCATAATCAAGAGGGTGACTCCTTGCTTAGGCCGAGTCAGCCCATTATGTTACCGGCACAAGCCGAGCCTTCCTAAATTGATACAAATAATAATAATAATAATAATAATAATAATAATAATAATAATAATAATAATAATAATAATAATAATAATAATAATCTGGTAACATTCACATAAACGATTCAACCGCTTACAGCTGAACTATCGTTCCGCTCAAAGAAGTCGAGGTGTGTCCCTTTTCCCTCCATTTGCAAGAACAGCATCATATTGACTACTTTATTCATTCTGCTCGGCTGTGCAATGAACTCTCGCCACAGATAAAAGAACTACCTCAAGAAATTTTTTAAAAGAGGTATATATATATATATATATATCGTATGGCATGAGGAACACACATATCATATTCTCCATCAGTCATTATAGAAACAGATTTCTTGTTTTTTCTCCTCACCCCTTAACACTAATCCCATATGCTGCACTTGTTCCCCAAAACTAGGAAATTTTAGTGATTTTCAGAAAAATCCTCCTCTGTATCTATGAATACTGCAGTGATATATTCCTGGTCAATATGTAAATTGAAAGAAATGAAAAGTAGAAAGATATCTACAAATGGGTTTAGTTTGTCGTAAAAAAAAAGAAAAGGGGCATTGGAAAGACTTTTTTTGTATTTCAATATTGACACCAAATACAATACAAATCGAGAGCCTCCGTGGCTCAGGCGGCAGCATGCCGGCCTCTCACCGCTGGGTTCTGTGGTCAAATCCCAGTTACTCCATGTGAGATTTGTGCTGGACAAAGTGGAGGCAGGACAGGTTTTTCTCCGGGCACTCTGCTTTTCCCTGTCATATTTCCATCCAGCAACACTCTCCAATATCATTTCATTTCATCCGTCATTCATTAATCAGTGCCCCAGAGGAGTGTCTGCCTTTGCTGGCAGGACCTAGTGTTTACAGTGCACTATGTCTTCTGGTATAGGCTAGAGCAATTTTGTTACTTTCATAGATCTGTCTCTGTCTTATCCTTGGCTTTGACAATATGAAAGTAACTGAGGTATGAGCGATGCTAGTAAAGCCATTCCTTCTGCAGCCAGTCCCTGCTATGAATGGTGTGAAAATGTTGCTCATAGTGTCGGTTGGTATATGCATTTCAGTGGGCTTGGCAGACTGATATGTAATAGCAACCTCTGGCTCAGTGAGGAAAGCAACGGGAAACTACGTCACTCCATATTTCCCTAGTACGCCTCTTCAGTGATGCCTAGGCCATCTATGACAGCTGATGGCAGAGCTGTTGAGGATCCAACCAGCTTAGGGCTGAAGACCCTGAACACAATGTACAATTATAGGGGAAAAAGTTTCATCTATACACACAGAACAAGTACATAATAAAACAAACAATATTTGTACATTTGAGCTCATCAATATCTGCATTGCTGCTAAAGCTGAATGTCCAGTTTTGTTATCCAACTCACAGCTTCATCACTGGCCTCGTGAATGTCCTTTATTGTCCCACTGAATCTTCGGAGTGGGCATTCAGTGACGATATGTTGAACAGTCTGAGGCACATCAGAGCAGTCGCAGTAAGGGTCGCTGATAATCTTCTACTTGTATTTCCAGAAGTTGCATCTGCCATGTTCAGTTCTGATCCGATTAAGTGATGACCAAATTTTTCTGGGTAAGTTGAAACCAGGAGGTTGCACAACTGGATCCGAAATTAGACCTCATCTGTCAGGGTTTGAAGCTGCCCACCCATCGCGCCAGGCAGTGTTATAGTTTGAAATTTATCTTGGGCTAGCCTCTTTCCCAGTAACCAAGAAGGGTTCCTAGATTTCAGCCTGAGATCTTCAAGTAAGCAGTCTTGATGCACTGGTAGGAGAGGGTTATCACAGCATTTAAGCCATTCTTTCTTCAGTGTCATTTGTCTTCGGAGATGAGGAGGTAAATGGCTCTTTTCAGAGCCGACCTGAAAATCATGATCCTGTTCTAAACATTCTGCAGCTCAACATCGAAGAAGCAAGTCGACCAAAAAGTGATTATCTAACAAATATTTAAAGAGGTAAAAAGAATGTATATATAATGAAACCGTCTGTACAAAACGTAAATTTTCTACTGTGTGAATGTTCAGTTTGCGTGTGAGGACGAGTGATCCGGAGTGAGTAAGACTGTATGTGGGTATGAGTGAGCCGGCCTAATTGAAGTAGGGATTCAAGTGTGTTTGTGCTTGTGCGTCGAATTACATGAATGTTTAACAGGTCTTGTGAATATTATGTAAATATATGTCTATGCAAATACGGTAACTGTACATAAGCACACTATGTAGGATATAATTGTACAGTTTAATATTGTAACTTTAAGTGGGGATGGAGACACGTTCGTGTATGTGAGCCATTCCCCTTTCTCCATTCACCATCCCTGAATTGTACCTAAAAATTGTGGAAAATAAATAAATAAATAAATAAATAAATAAATAAATAAATAAATAAATAAATAAATAAATAATGAAATGAAATGTCGTATGGCTTTTAGTGCCGGGATATCCCAGAACGGGTTCGGCTCACCAGGTGCAGGTCTTTCTAGTTGACTCCCTAGGCGACCTGCACGTCGTGATGAGGATGAAATGATGATGAAGACAACACATACACCGAGCCCCCGTGCCATTGAAATTAACCAATTAAGGTTAAAATCCCTGACCCGGCCGGGAATCGAACCTGGAACCCGCTGACCGTTCAGACAACAAGTCGGACATAATAATAATAATAATAATAATAATAATAATAATAATAATAATACATTAAGTACAGTAATGAAGACCAGGAAGGCAGTGAAGTGAATTTTGGCCTCGGAGAGACCCCAGTATGGTGTGGAGTTGGGTTTGCATGTTGGCTGTCTTGTCACCCGAAATAGACAATTATCATCTCAGCACCTCTAGTCTGCCATTGGCGGGCCCTGGCGTGCCTCTTATTACGGCTACACGATAATTATCTTGCCGCCTCGCATGCCAGCACCAACCGACCGACAGGCCGGTCTTCATAGGGGCCGTGGAAACTGTTCATTACTAACCACAGCTTGATCGTTCACATTAAACATTCTTAGAAGCTAACGTCTTTGCCGATAATTACATACAAGTATTCTTTGAGAGATTTGAAATGATACAGTTTAAACGATCGTTCATAGGAAGCTGAGGTACACTCGAATGTGTTAGCAGTAGCCAACACGTAAACGCTCCATGTGACTGGATAAGAGAAACAGTGAAACGAGTGTTGTATCAGTATACAGACATGTTAAAAACATTCATCAATACGTGTCTTTTTCTTTTTCCCTTTGGTGGCATCACGGGTACGAACTGTGTATCACATATGATCTGCACCTAGTTTTACGCTCGGATGTCCTTCCTTATGCCCTATTTGGGGTGTATTTCACGCATGCATGTTTCCGTCTGTAGTAGTTAGTAGTGTGTGTTGTGTGTAGGGCGATCTGAAGGGATGTGTACTGAACCAAATACGAACACTAAATCACCAAATCTGATGAATTAAGTAGACGCGATTAAGTTAATCGAAACGGTTAGAAATCAAACCCGGGACTGTTTAAACCGATGGTCGTGACGCTTACCATTTAGTCACGGAGCAAGACCATACGTCATTAACTTTATCTGAAGAATTCAAGTATTTATGTTTCAAACCTTTTGAACTTATGAACCTAAAGGAGAAAGAAAGTACTTTAGATTTTTTATTTCATGTTTTAGCTTTTAACATAGAAAATGCACGAACATGTTTCCGACGAAGATGGGATAAGAAAGGACTAGTAGGACTGGGGAGACAAAGTGTGAAACCACGAAACCGATGATGTGATTCGAACCAGAGATTCTCTAATGTGACAGCTTACAGCAACGCAAGCCTCACTACCTGGCCAGCTCACTTGGTAACGTCAGTTTGTGTCTTTCTGAATAATAATAATAATAATAATAATAATAATAATAATAATAATAATAATAATAATAATAATAATAATGTTGTATGTTTAGTCCTCAGCCCGAAGGCTGGTTGGATCCTCAACAGCTCCGCCATCAGCTGTCATAGATGGCCTAGGCATCACTGAAGAGGCGTACTAGGAAAATGAGGAGTGAGGTAGTTTCCCGTTGCTTTCCTCACTGAGCCAGAAGTTGCTATTACATATCAGTCTGCCAAGCCCACTGAAATGCACGCACCAACCGACCCTATGAGCAATATTTTCACACCATTCATAGCAGGGACTGGCTGCAGAAGGAATGGCATTACTAGCATCACTCATACCTCAGTCACTTTCATTTTGTCAAAGCCAAGGATAAAGCTGAGACAGATCAATGAAAGTAACAAGATTGCTCTAGCCCATACCAGAAGACATAGTGCACTGTAAACACTAGGTCCCGCCAGCAAAGGCATATAATAATAATAATAATAATAATAATAATAATAATAATAATAATAATAATAATTTACAGATACAATGCACAAGAGAAGATTTAAATTGTATGGACATCGTATGAGAATGAGTGAAAGTAGACTTTTTTTTTTTTTTTGCTAGGGGCTGTACGTCGCACCGACACAGATAGGTCTTATGGCGACGATGGGATAGGAGTTGGAAGGAAGCGGCCGTGGCCTTAATTAAGGTACAGCCCCAGCATTTGCCTGGTGTGAAAATGGGAAACCACGGAAAACCATCTTCAGGGCTGCCGATAGTGGGATTCGAACCTACTATCTCCCGGATGCAAGCTCACAGCCGCGCGCCTCTACGCGCACGGCCAACTCGCCCGGTCAGAGAGTAGACTGACAGGAAGAATTTTCAACTACATTGTCAAACTGAAGATGTCCATAAAGTGAGTCCAGGAGACAAGATAAGGGAAAAGTTTGGATCCATACAAGTGAGATTTGGTATCGAATAATGTTTCAAACTGAGGTTAAAAAATTCAAGGGGTTTCAGGAACAACATGCAAAGGCTAAGGCCACCTAGTTAGAAGAAGGAGGAGGAACCTCAGTGAAAGGATGAAAACATTCTGGGAGAAACAAAAGAAGAAGAAGAAGAAGAAGAAGAGGAAGAAGAAGAAGAAGAAGAAGAAGAAGAAGAAACGAACCGTAAATCAGTTGTTTCTCACTGTCCAAATTAATTCGAAATTGGAATAATAATAATAATAATAATAATAATAATAATAATAATAATAATACCTCTAGAGTCGAAATGCAAGTCTTCTAAATTGATGTCAGATGGGCGATTTGCATTTCAGTTTCGACACTCCATTGTAGCAAGCTGGTCGCGCGGATGCTGTTACAGTAACTATTCAGCGCTCTAAGTAGCGATATGGAGAACTTGGTATTTACTTTGTCTTCGAAAATCCACTGGGCTCGTCCAGAATCGAACCAGCGATCTTCGACGTAAGAAGCTGGCTTGCTGTTTATTCGAACTTCGATGAAGGTATGTCTGAAGTATAAGTCGCCATCGAGAAAACATTTCAGCTTCGTGCATTGTTGGAATGCCTTCCTTTCACCCTTTTTTGTAACTAACCGATAGGGGTTGTTCTATTGAATGTCGTTTCACGACCTTAATTAGACAGTTGGAGGTCGATAATCTGACGAAGGAAGTTTCTGAGCTCTGTTAAATGTCTCAATAATTATGAAGTTGAGCGATTCAACCAATGAGGGTGCGGCACGCGTCTTGCAGTCAGTGCGCATGTCAGAACCCAGGCAGGCCGTCCCGACGCCGGCAGGGTCAGCCAAAAGTCAATTGGCTCCCCGCTAGTTCATTAATACGCCGTGTTGAAGTGATGGATGGTGCGTTAAGATGGTAGTACGGCTGCAGGGGCTCGCTAATTGTCCAGAGTATTGCAGAGCCCTGCAAGGAGCAATGTCAAACCGTATGTAAATTTCGGATTGGTTTGTGGTAAGCATTGACAAAAGAGAATACATGGAACGAACCAGGGGACAGAAGTGAAATTCAACACTTTGGTGTTGTTACTGCGAACAATTCAGCACTCAGATAATATATTTCTAAACCAACGGATCCTATCTTTAGAAATAAATAAGCGTGGTAAGAAAACAAGCAATACCATCTCCGTACAGGCCATGAAGGTCCTTGGAGGAGTGGAAGATAGATACTTCCACTATCCATAACGTCGGGACTAAGTGGGATATAGTGGTTAGTTGCACCGCGTCCAAAAATTAATCTGGTATTCAATTTTAGTGTAGGCTGAGTCCAGAAATTGAATTCATGTTTATAAGTTTTCGATTTCCTGACGGGGAGTAAACACACAGCCTTCAGATGAACCGATCTCACCTTTACAGCCTCGGCTAGGCAGGTGCCGGAATTTTGTCCCACAGGAGTTCTTTTACGTGCCGCAAAACTACTGACATGAGGCTGATATATCTTAGCACTTTAAAATATAACTGATTCGGCCCTTTGGTGTAGAAGTAGCGTACTTTTGCCTTACCCGGATACCCCGGGTTCGATTCCCGAAAGCCAAGAATAACTTCTGAGAGGATTCGTCGTGCCGACCACACGACACCTTGTTATCTGCAGACCTTCGGGTTGAACAGTGCTCGCTTGGTAGGCCATGAGCCTTCGGGGCTGCTGTGCAATGGAATTTGAGTTTTGGTCAAACATAACTAAAATGAGCCAGGCCATCACTCTATACCGTCTGAGCTACTCATCCCCCATACCTTGTTATTCAAGAACTGTTTTGATTTATCAGCTTTTATTGCCTATGTTATTTCGTCTATTAAACAGACAGAGTGATACAGGAGAGCTTGATGTCACTGCTTCGTGTAACCAAATAAATAAATAAATAAATAAATAAATAAATAAATAAATAAATAAATAAATAAATAAATAAATAAATAAATAAATACACCTTCATTATAGACTGTTATATCTTTCAGCGTTCAATCTGCAAGCCTCTGTAAATGTACTAAATGCCTCCGCAAGCCTCTATGTGGCCTCGTTTAGTTCTAAGACTTTTACTTTGAAATAATTAGACTAACAATTGAGTCTAATCATCGTCGCCTTGGTCTCCATATGCTTATCTTACCTTCCACGGCCGAATCCATTATTCTCCTATCCTATCCTGTCCTATCACTTTTGCCTCACATACGAAGCCGATTCATGCACTGAATTCATTCCTAATTTAGTCTTTATCTCCTTATTGCCACTACGCATCTGCCATTCTTTTTACCTGCTTTTCTAGTCTTTCATGTCTGTTACTGCAAACTTCTGAATTAACTAGCTGACATTCCCGTACTTCGGTATGGAATTGTACATTGTATACGGAATTATATATGAAGTAGTCTATAAGTTGTAAAATTTAATAAAATTACGCGACACCTTGCCTTACCCGAAAAACACCCTGATATCTTTCAAATGGTGAAAAAAAAAAAAAAATCGGACCGGTGGTTTGTGAGATTGCCTGTTACATGTGAACAAACTCACAGTCCTGGCGTAGCAGGGAGAGAGGTGATACACCCACGTGGCGCGTCCCAGGTGGCGGATAGGGGGTCCTAACCGGCTTGCCGGCAGACTTGAGGGAAATAAAATACCTATCGCTGACCAAACACACAATCCCCTGTGAGTGGGGGACGCAGATGAAGAATACACCCACGGTATCCCCTGCCTGTCGTAAGAGGTGACTAAAAGGGGCGACCAAGGGATGATCAAATTAGAACCATAATACTACTTGTAATTAGTACCACCACGCAGGGAACACCATGAGTCGCTTTTACTTGCGCGTAGTACCACTATGTTAGGTACACAATAGGTTTGTGATAAGAAGCGACAGTGTGTGCTCACGATGCATTTTACATTACCTGTGATTCGTACCACTATATGAGCGACACCATGGTTCTGCCTTGCCTATGATTAGTACCCACTATGTGAGTAACACCACGGGATATTGCGAGTCCCTGTGGTTAGTCCACTTATGTAAAGAACACCATAGGTTTGCGTTGCCGTTAAATAGCGACACAATGTGCGAAACACCATAGGTCTGTGTTACATGTGCGCATTATATTACCTGTGAGTAATACCAAAATGTGTGGAATACCGCGAGTCTTCGCTATTTTTGATTAGTACCGCAACATGACAAATACCATGGTTCTACTTTCCTAGCCATAAGTACCATTATGTCCGACTCGTTGGCTGAACGGTCAGCGTACTGGCCTTCGGTTCAGAGGATCCCGGGTTCGATTCCTGGCCGGGTCGGGGATTTTAACCTTAATTGGTTAATTCCAATGGCACGGGGGTTGGGTGTATGTGTTACCTTCAGCATCATTTCAAGTACAAAGACCTGCACCTGGCGAGCCGAACCCGTCCTGGGATATCCCGGCACTAAAAGCCATACGACATTTCATTTCAGTACCATTATGAGGGGACGATGACCAGGATTTTTGACCCGTTTAGACTACCAGCATCATCGATTCAGTATTGTGCTTCAGAAGTAGTTTCTGGGAATGTGGGGCATTGCGGGTCGGATCGGATCCACTGATTGTTTTAAATTAGATAAAGAAAATGCAGGGAAAACTGCAAACAAATTGTCATTACTAACGTCTATTTGTAATTAAGATTAAATGTGCTCTTCATACTGATTGCCACAACTCATCTCTTACCAAACATAGGATATTTCATGCCTTACATTTCATGATTTTATTTTTATATGTCCGTTGCTTTAACTGGTGTCAGTTTAAGATTGGAGTTATTTCTTTTGTAGTTACTAATTCTTAATTTATTTTTGTTTCTGTATTTCTACTTTTTTATTCATTTTTAGATATTAAGTATATTCAAATTTGAAAAAGTTGAAAAAGTATTAATGTGCTGTAAATTCCGTTCGCTACTTTACTCGTTAATAATGTTCTATATTTTCAGATATTAAGTTCTTTCTGACATTTGTTATTTTTAATAATTTATGCATAGTGACTAAGCCATCTGTAATTGGAGAAACATCTCTGTTGGTGGCATGAAATAAAAATAAAAATAATAAATAAAATAAACGTCATATCCATCCATTCATTCTTCGTCCTCACGTTTTGAATTCTGGTCAGTAGAGGATTCTGGATTTTTAATTGTCTTTACATTTCGTCTCATTTCGTGCCATTAGGGTCCGATGACCTAGATGTTAGGCCCCTTTAACAACAAGCATCATCATCATCAAACTCACATGCACCCTTTGTACATTAGTGTGGATATATAACCATAGAATTATAAATAAATAGATATATTAGATATCGTATAGATTATTAGAGTTACGAAGAAAATTCATATAAACTCTATTCTGGTAAATCGAATTTCAATTGTTCAGTAGGAGTAACCGTTTAGGCGGCAACGCGTTCAATTTTAAGGTTCCCAAACGTACGTTTCCCTCGAACATGCTTCACACTTTCTTTCGCTACATAGCCTAAAAAACGTAGCGTAGCTATAAGCTTCACAAATTTGATCTCCATCAGTCACGTAGATTTTACGTGAAATAATCGCAGACCTGCAAACGTACAAACTTTGAAATTTGTTATTGCTGCCATTTTTTCTGAAATCACGGTTCTAGCGGGAATCCTTTGATGTTCCGGAATTATACATAGCTTATGTTACCCGCAATAATAATTATTAACATTCAAATGGCGAAAGAAATTCCATTACCATTACATATACTGTAAACAAACTCTCAGTCTCCCTTTATATATTAGTATAGATTACAACTATCCATCTCACAGGGTTTGCTGAGCTAAGCTAGTGAGCAGACGTTTGTGGTAACGATGTGGAAGGGCAGGGAAGTAACAGTGCAGCAGTATATGAGCGCGAAAGGGCAATGGCATGGCCGGGTCAAGTTGATAAAGACGGAGCGCAAAATAGGATAGAATATGACTGGCAGAATTGTTGATGGCGTCACCTATAATGGCTACTCTATTAGTCACCGGAGGCGTCGAGATGAACCCAGACCCATTGTCATGGGAGGACATGGAGAAAATCAATGAAGTTGTGCGCAAAGCTTCTTAGGCTGACCAAACCAAAGAAATGTGCGAGCTGCTGTATCAGCAAATTAAAGACATGCAGGGCAGTTTAACCAATAAAGAAGATAAGGCACAGAAAAAAGACCGATACTAAATCAGAAGATTAAGAGACGCTAGAAGAACAAGTTCAGGTACTTCAGTGGCGAGATAGCAGATGATTGGAGGAGGAGAAGAGACGAAACATTATTATACTATTTACGGCCTGGAGGAATCTGAAGGAGAGTCCAAGATGGAATTGATAAACTCAGTCTTAGGGGTACCGTGATGAGAGAGAATGTAGACGTTGGCTGTACTGAGAGGGATATAGATGTTTTGTACAGTATGATAAAGAATAGTGGAAGAAGACCTGTCAGAATTAAGTTTGTTTCTTTAGTAATGGCAAGCCGAATGCTAAATAGTGGGCGGAACTTGAAGAGCAGCAAGATTTGGATAAAAAGAGATATGGACACTACCCATCTGCCATTCTTCCTACCTGTTCTTTCTAGTCTTTCATGCACACTTCCAACATCTGTATTCTCGCCCTCATTGATGTCACAGCTTTCCCGCTGAGTTCTCTAATTCATTATTCTTACTTTCATATAACACGTCCGTAAGCTAACCTACTGACCTATGAATGTCTTCCTCTTTACTCACTAGATACAATTCACAATTAATGCTCTAGACTCCTTGTCGTAATGGACTGCTCAGGGTTACCATAATTCTCACACAACTACATTATCAATCATCATTAGCCACCTAGACTGATTTAACGAATACTAAAGAAAGAATCAAACAATATCAAATGTTCACAAAAAAGAAATGAATAAAAGTCTGAACCATGAAAATCGGTTCAACAGAACCCTGCCTGCGCGAAATACCACGAATACTGCCGATACATGACCAATATAACTAAAATCTGCCTCAATGCATGCGTAACAAGATGTACCCTGAGTTAATTCATCTTCCACGCCTGAACAGCAAAATAAATAAATAAATAAATACATAAATAAATAAATAAATAAATAACCAGGACCATGAACTCGTCACTTCTACGTGTAATTACACCTCATGGACAAAGTCCTTCTTATGAGGATGATAGCTAAGTGACATCGCTACTGATTGTTTACTAAGACGACTATGGTTTGAATTCAAGGCAATTTATGTAGAATTTTTCAACTGAAAATGCACGTAGAACTGGAAGTAAAACGATATCAACAGGAACATTAAATTACAAGCTTACTTTTTTTTTTTTTTTTACGGGGTTCAGTAACGTGCTGTTTAGAGAATCACACTGCAGAACAGCCTTTGTTTTATCTGTCCGCCTGCATACAGTATGTGGGCGCGGCAATTCTCCTCTATATTTGTCATGTCGTACTGATAGGACCAGAGCCATCACACTCGGTGAAACAATCCACGGCTAATACTGTATATTGGCAGAGCAAAGTGAATGCGAATGATTTATTCGGCCGGACTTTCCCAGATTGACAACTGATGATTTACAGGCCCAGTGTTCCGCTTGAGCGGACAAGATGGATTAATGTATTATTATACCATTCTCGGCATCACATTGGGTCGCAAGCAATAATAATCATCGGCCAAGACGTGAAGGAACGAGTGGCCTACGATTGGTCTCGTCTGCGAACGCTGTGTTAGCTTTAGATGGCTTCAGACGAATGTTCACAACGTTCTTTTTATTTTTTCTTATTGAGAGAAATGTTCGCAGGTTCTCAAATGGGATATTACAGGAAGACTGAACGAAGAGGTATAGCCTAACAGATGTAGCACTGTACTAATTAATTTATTCAGCTGCTTGCAGGAATGGTTAACAATGTGGTCTTCGATTCGGGGGGTCCCGGATTCGATTCCCGACCAGGTGTTTCTTTAAACTCGTATGGTTACTTTTCTTTTTACAATCTTCTTTACGTCGCACCGATGCAGATAGGTCCTATAGCGACGGTGGAATAGTAAATAATAATAATGCTAATTGCTTTACGTCCCACTAGCTACTTTTGCCGGGCTGAGTGACTCAGACGGTTAAGGCGCTGGCCTTCTGACCCCAACGTGGCAGGTTCGATCCTGGCTCAATCCGGTGGTATTTGAAGGTGCTCAAATACGTCAGCTTCGTGTCGGTAGATTTACTGGCACGTAAAAGAACTCCCGCGGGACTAAATTCCGGCACCTCGGCGTCTCCGAAGACCAAAAAGTAGTTAGTGGGACGTAAAACAATTATTATTATTATTAGCTACTTTTACGGTTTTCGGAGACGCCGAGGTGCCGGAATTTTGTTCCGCAGGAGTTCTTTTACGTGCCAGTAAATCTACGGACACGAGGCTGACATATTTCAGCACCTTCAAATATCACCGGACGGAGCCAGGATCGAACCTGCCAAGTTGGGGGTAGAAGGCCAGCGCCTCAACCGTCTGAGCCACTCAGCCCGGCGGTGGAATAGTAAAGAGCTAGTAGTGGAAACGAAGCATCCGTTGTGTTAATTAAGGTACAGGCCCACCATTTGCCTGGTGTGCAAATGGGAAACCACGGAAAACTATCTTCCCGACTGCCGACAGTGGGATTCGAGCTCACTTCCACAACAGAATCATGCAATAGTGAATGCATCTCTCCGCATAGCGTTGGCCTCAGGAAGGGTAATCGTCCGAAAAACTGGCCTTAATCTACATGAACTGCTGACTCTTAAGTTATTGGGAAAAGGCCAGGAATAATAATAATAAGACTTTTGCTGATTAAGGTCTTCTTTATACACGGTAAACAAGTTCCAATCCATCTGCCATGAGATCACTGATGGCAAGAGTACAAGAAAAATGTAGGCCTAATTGGGATGAATTACAGTTACCTGAGATATTTTACTCAATTACGAAGCTCACCTGCTGGCCGTGATCCTTAAGGCATCATATCTATATGATCCGATACCGTGTTTAGCCGGTTTGAGTTCCGCTGGTCGAAAAAATTTTCACCATCAGAATGTTGGCCGGAACGGTAGGAGCGGTGGTGATATACAATTTCTAATCACTAGATTGCGTGCGAAACGCCTGGATTCAATTTCAAACCTCCCCTCAGCGTTCGTATAAAGTGACGGCATATGACGCTGTTGATGGTGATTCGTCCGTCGGATGGAGACGTTAAGCTATTCGACAGGAGTAGTCTAGGAGCCGACACGGGGTTTCACACTCTCCCTACCTCATTATCATCATTATTATCATCATCATCATCATGCATCTAGACTAGCAACCTAACAGTTATACATTCAGTGATGAAGGCTACTTCAAAATACTTCGAATTGCTATAAACCATGCATCAAGAGAGGGTATTGCATGATGGACATCGTCTCACTTTTTTTTTCTGTAGAGCAGGTAGAACGTGAGAATAATCTTCTAGTTACACTCCCGAGAGGAGACGATTCTGTGCGGTAGAGTATAAGTCTGGTGTGTTTATTTGTTCGTTCACTCGTCACTTGCTCCCTCTGAGTGGCTACCTCACTCATCAGCTGCTCCTAATATTTCCCGAGAGAGGAACTCAACTCCGTCGCCTGGTCATCAGTCAAGCGGGAATGACACACACATTAAGCCGCAGTTTCTCGGCCTTCATTCTTCTGAGAGCCAGTGCCCCCAGCGGCACTGTCTTTTAGCGTTCCAGCACTTTCACACATTGCTCGCCAGACCACCTCAGCGGTAATTAATACCGTGGGAGGCCATGATCGATGGCTACCGAGGATAGATCACTGTATATGACAATGCATAGCATACACCTTGCTTAGAAACTTCTAGTAGACTATTCTTTAAAGGACCCACAATTACGATGTTTAAAACATATATATTTCGGGCAGTTTACTACTACTACTACTACTACTACTAAATACACAGCTCGGTGATTGATTGGTCAGTCTTGACTTTCTGGCACCGGGCTGAGAGGCTCAGACAGTTGAGGCGCTGGCCTTCTGACCCCAAATTGGGAGGTTAGATCCTGGCGCAGTCCGGTGGTATTTGAATCTGCTCAAATACGTCAGCCTCGTGTCGGTAGATTTACTGGCGCGTTAAAGAACGCCTGCGGGACGAAATTCCGGCACCTCGGCTTCTCATAAAACCGTCAAAATGTAGTTAGTGGGACGTAGAAACCAATAACCTTCTTCTCCTTCTTCTTTCGTTTCGGCCTGCTATGGACTACGCTATTTCAACTGCTTTTGGTCTTGAGCTTTAACACACGCCCAGCACTCCCGCAACGTTCTTCGATCCACGTCTTGCCTGTCTTCGTTTAGGCCGGTAAAATTGTTATTATTATTATTATTATTATTATTATTATTGACCTTCTGGCACCGAGTTGAGAAGTTCAGTCGATAGAGCGCTGGCCTCCTGAGCTTAAGTTGACGGGTTCGATCCCTGTTCAGCCTCGTGTCGACAGATTTACCGGCACGAAAAGACAACTCCGTGGGTCAAAATTCAGCCACGTTGGCATCTCCGAAGACGGTAAAAGCTGTTAGTGGATCTGTTATTATTATTATTATTATTATTATTATTATTATTATTATTATTATTATTATTATTATTATTATCAGGTCTAGTAAGCCTCCATGGCTCAGGCGGCAGCTCGCCGGTCTCTTACAGCTGGGTTCCGTGATTCAAATCCCGGTCACTCCATATGGAATTTGTGCTGGACAACGCGGAGGCGGAACAGCTTTTTCTCCGGGTACTCCGGTTTTCCCTGTCATCTTTCATTCCAGCAACATTTCTTCTTCTTTTTCTACCGCTTTTCTCACACCTGTCGGGTCGCGGGTGCGAACTACGTAGCACATGTGGATTTAGCCCTGTTTTACGGACGGATGCCCTTCCTGACGCAACCCTATATGGAGGGATGTAATCACTATTGCGTGTTACTGCGGTGGTTGGTAGTGTAGTGTGTTGTGTGAATATGAAGAGGAAAGTTTTGGGACCAACACAAACGCTCAGTCCCCGGGCCAGAAGAATTAATCGGAGGTGATTAAAATCCCCGACCTGCCCGGGAATCGAACCAGGGACCCTCTGAACCGAAGGCCAATACGCTGACCATTCAGTCAACGAGTCCATTCCAGCAAAACTCTCCAATATCATTTCATTTCATCTGTCCGTCATTAATCATTGCCCCAGAGGAGTGTAAAAGGCTTCGGCAGCCGACACAATTCCTATCCTATCCGTTAGGTGGGGGCTTCATTCATTCTATTCCTGACCCGGTCAAATGACTGGAAACAGGCTGTGGATTATTATTATTATTATTATTGTTATTATTATTATTATTATTATTATTATTATTATTCACGTAATTACTGTAAGTATTATTCCCAATGGGTGAAATAAAAGTATGATTCCGTCTGGGAACTTCATTTTTGTTATATGTAAAATATATTATTTCTTGCAGTACAGCGACAAAATAAGACATAAAAAATCCCTGGAACTGGGAAAATATTGATGGTGGTGTTAATGCAGGCACACGGGCATTTGCCTAGTACTGAAAAGGGTAACAATGGAAAACCACTTCAGGGCTGCCGACGATAGGGCTCGACCCCACCATTCCTCGAATACAAGCTTTAAGCTACATGACTTGTGTTAGTTCTTTGTCGATTCCGATTACCCGTCACCTCATAGAACAAAGCGCGTCGTTACCTTCTGTTTTGCAATATTTCCCTCCCGTTAATACGGAAATGAGTAGGTACCGCGTTAATTCCTCGATCATTTGCGACCAGGCAGAGAGTTCATAAGTCTACCGAATTCAGCGCCGAGAATTAAATAGCCTGCATTGTCTATACAGAGATATTATTTTGTTTTATTTGTGTATCGTTTTGAGATTGGAGACATTCATGTTGTTTTGGTGAACAGGCCACGAGTTTCCTAAGTGGCACGTGGTCCCTGTGCCAAGATGTCGACCCCTGCTCTTCTAGGACAAGAGGTCGTGTCTGACTGCCGGTGCATAATCCACGAGCTTTGTGGAGTCACGGTTGGAATTCTTGTGAAGTTTTCCAAGTTTCCCGGAGGTCGCCGAGAGGCCTACTGGCGCCTGCCGGACATCTGTTCAATGTCACCACTTGTGTTGACAGCAAGGTCTGCTGGCTGAGGAATGTGTGGGAACAGCTCTTCGCTTATCACACCAACCGCCTACTCAGAGCTGCAGTACTCAAAGAGAGCCTGTTAGTGATATCATTATTATAATATTCTGGCATTACTGAAAAATGTGTGCAGAGATGCTAAAGTACAGTGGTATTATATATTTGTATTTATATTTGTAAGACTGTAACGTATTTAGAAATAAGCTATTATTGTATTGTAAATATTTTGAAAACTCTGCCAATATTTAATCTTGTATTGCGCCATAAGAGCCTCAGCTAAGGTGCCCTTTCTTGACTAAATAAATAAAAATTTTAAAAATGTTAAACACCCTCGAGTGTAACTATAATAGGTCAATATTGGCAAAGTGCTTCAGCTTGCAAAAGCTTTCTCCCGTGTCAAGGTTTGCGAGTTTGAATACCGCAAAGTGCAAGAGAGCCGAATGCATGTTATAGATTTTACTGAAACGGTGAAGACACTCCCCTGAGTACAATATTTCGACATCTTGGTGTCTCTCGAACCCTCAGCAGGTGAAAATAATAATAATAATAATAAGGTTATTGGCTTTATGTCCCACTAACTACTTTTACGGTTTTCAGAGACACCGACGTGCCGGAATTTAGTCCTACATGAGTTGTTTTACGTGCCAGTAAATCTACCGACACGAAGCTGACGTATTTGAGCACCTTCAAATATCACCGGACTGAGCGAGGATCGAACCTGCTAACGCCTTAACCGTCTGGGCCACTCAGACCGACTAGCAGACGAGATTTAAGCATGCAGCAGTGTTACTAGGCGGGCGACCTGGTTTTTAAATTGAACTAGCATTGTGTATTAATAAAGAGAGAGTGGATTTCCGTGGTTTACCATTTTCATGCCAGACATATGCTGGTGCCGTACCTTAATATTAAGACCACGTCCGCTTCCTTCCCGTTCCTAGGCCTTTCCTATCCCATCGTCACCATAAGACCTATCTGTGTCGGTGTGACGTGAAAGAGGTCGTAACTAATAGAGTGAAAAGAAAGAGCACTAACAAGTCATGGCTAACGTTAGCTCCCACTGCGTATGAGTGTTGGCCTCCGGACCGCAAGTTCGCGGTATCAAGCCCAACAGTAGTAGCGGATTATTTAAAGGGCTGAGAAAAGTGAATTTGACATTCCGTATCCTACAGTGTCAGTATGTTAAATATCCCTGGTGACACTTTTGATGTTTACCCGACAAAATTTATTAAAAATCAGTCATAGATCGCCCAAAATATACTGTATGGTAGAGTAAAATGAAACGTCCAAATTGGCATGCAGACAGCCTAAATGATTTTTAAACATATTAGCAAGAGGTCTCACTATTCTGGATTTTAAAGTAAAAAAAAAAAAAGGCAAAGTCACCTCCGTACAGGCCATGAAGGCCCTTGGAGGAGTGGAAGGTAAAGGCTTCCACCATTGTTAACCTCGGCACGTGATGGGGTGGAGTGGTTAGCTCTACGCCCGGCCGCCGTTGCCCCCAGGAATTAACCCTGGCACTCATTTTAGGTGTAGGCTGAGTGAACCTCAGGGCCATATGCACCTCCGGAAGTGGAAATCTCGTTTCTTCAATTTTACGACTTCCTGACGGGGATTCGAACCCACGTCCTTCCGGACGAACCGAGCACGCCTTTACCGCCTCGGCCAGGCAGCCCCTGGATTTTAAAGTAGATATGCAATATTTACGAAAGGACACAAACAAAATAATATGCAATATCTTAGTGGTCTTCGTGTAAAAATATTATATTACAACATAAACGTACTTGTGGTAAGGAAGATAAGCGGGGCGCTCGGCACACTGACTTGTGCCGTTAAGTTACAGCGCCTGGCAGACTAGGGTCCGCTGACGTCACACGCTCGTGGCCGGCTGCGCGTGACACCTACCATCTCTTTAGCGAATCACGGTAGTTACCTACCGTGGTACGAATCAACTGAGTCTCTTTCCGCATAGATTAGGTCTGGCCCCGGAACGGGTGAAGCGACCAAGATGTGCACTGGCTAGCTAACATGTAAACATACCAGCTGGGCCCCCATCCTAGGGCTAGCTTCTGAATGGGTGCATGCATCTAGATTATTAAACGAGGTAAGAAGTAAGGAGAGATAGTATTGTTGTGGAGTAATATTGTTAAGAGAGGATAATTCTATGACAGTTACCGTCTTGCAGGCAGTTTGATCTGACGTCATCTATGCTGCCTACGACAGAGTTTTAATTAATTTTGTCGGGAAAACACCAATTGTATCTCCAGAAACGTTCGACATAATAGTGACAAATGGAATATTTTCCTCGCCTGCCAAGTCTAACTATCTCTGGCAAGTTCGAACCTGCAACATCTGGATCGACACTGATCCACACATGGAGCCGAGAAATAGGGTATGAATTCATGAAATTGTAAAGGTACGGTGCACACTTCGTACACTGTGTACGATTGCCCCAGACGTTAGTTTATGGGCCCTGATGTCTGTGTCTGTTAGGTCATCAGCCCATAGGCTGGTTGGATCCTCAAATAGCGCCATCAAAGGCTACGCAGTTATAGGGAAACAGCAAAAACCAATGGCAGAGTCCAAATGAGGCGTGCTAGGCAAGATGAGGAGTGAGGTAGTTTGCCATTGCTTTCCTCACTGGGCCAGAAGATGCTACTGCAGCACGACTGACCCTATGAAATGAAATGGCATATGGCTTTTAGTGCCGGGAGTGTCCGAGGACAACTGATCCTATGAGCAACACCTTTCATAACACTCAGATACTATTTGTGCTCCGAATGTCATTATTCAGCACCACCCATACCACAGCAACTTCCATATTGTCACAGCCATGGATGAGACTGCGACTTCAGTGGAAGCTACACTTTGCTCTGGCCTGTGCCATGAGACGGATACACGAGAGCATCTTATCGCCATGTTAGTAAGCACGTACCTACAGTTGTTCTTATACTAAAAGTAGATTACAGGATCACCTTTTACGTCAGGTTAGGTTAGGTATATTACATTTCTTTGTCGAGGTTGTGGTAGCATTTTATATTAGACTATTATTATTATTATTATTATTATTATTATTATTATTATTATTATTATTATTTCTTTATTGAGTCCTCTGACCGAAGGCATGTTGGAATCCTACCGATTCCACCATCAGCTGTTGTTGAAAGTCCAGGCATTAGGGAGTAGGCGTAGCCCTATTAGTGACATAAGGATTCCGTGAGTCTCCCATTGCTTTCCTCACTGAGCCAGAAAGTATTATAAATCTTTCAAGTCCACTGGAAAGTATACACGGATCGACCCTACAAGGCATCCTACATGTTTATACACCTTTCATCACAGGCACTGGTTGCGTAACAAATGGTGTTAGTAGCATCTTTCATACCTTAGCCACTTTCACTGTCGAAGATGAGACTGAGACAAGTTAATGAAAAACTTGTTCTAGTCCAGACTAGAAGATATAGTGAACCTCAGATAGAATGTACCTGGGCTGCTAGTCCTAGTAGAGTTTCAAGTTATTCTGGAATGTCAATTTACCCTTTGCTTTACGTCGCACCGACACAGATAGGTCTTATGGTGACGATGGGATAGGAAAGGCCTAGGAGAGGGAAGGACATGGCCATGGCCTTAATTAAGGTACAACGCCAGCATTTGCGACGTGTGAAAATAGGAAACTATCTTCACGGCTGCCGACAGTGGGGTTCGAATCCACTATCTCCCGGATGCAAGCTCACAGCTGCCCGACCCTAACCGCGCGGCCAATTCGCCCGGTCTGGAATGTCAAGATAAGGATTATGATTTTATAGAGTAGGTATAGGGAAGCATGCGTTAACAGTTATTATTGGTTCCGTAATAAAATTACTATCGTATCTTTATTGGGTTGTCATGTTAAATTTCTCTATAATGAAAAGTTTCCTTCGTCAAGAAATCGAAAAATTTAAGAAACGAGATTTACACTTCCGGAGGTACACGTGGTCCTGAGGTTCACTCAGCCTACACTTAAAATGAGTACCAGGTTAATTCCTGGGGGGAAAGGTGTCTGGGCGTAGAGCTAGCCACTCTACCACATCAAGTGCCGAGGTTACAGATAGAAAAAAAAAACTAGTGCAAGCTCCAGCTTCCCCTCCTGCCAGAGCCTTCATGGCCTGTACGGATGTCACTTTGCTTTGGTATTCGATGTTGCAATCTTGAATACAGCGTGGACAGTACTCTGTGTTTTAAATGCTGTGTGTAGAGCTTTGAATATCCTCAAGTATCATTGTCCGATTATTAAATACATGGCGATTTTACTGTCTTTGAGATTAAGACGCTTGACTGGTTAACAAGTACCGGAAGTGTGGTGTACACCTGCTTGTGGTTAGACCGGAACTGGGCTGAGTCGAGTTCAACTCAACAAACACTGCCCTCAGGCTGCTTGCAGTAGCACTTCTAAACAAACTATAAATAATCCTATTGTATTACTTAACAACACGACTATGCAAATTTATTGAGCTTATAGTTTGTTTGTTCTTTAAATGTAGGACTTCTGTCCTATCAACCCAGAAAACTAACTAAAAAATAAACATTTGCACCCAGTAGGGAAAGTACTGATTTGTAAATCGTGTTTACTTGCTATTATGATTGTATTTATCGTATGGCTTTGAGTGCCAGATGTGCCTTAATGTTTATACAAATCTCAAAGCATAACTGTTCCCCGGAGTAGAGCATACTTTTATTCTCTTCAGTAAGTTTGCAATTCTAACCTATAAAATATTAACAATCCGGGTTCTAATAATAATAATAATATGATTAAGGGAATAAACAGTTTAATTTATAAGGATTACGTGATTAATCTCCAAATATTGTGCATAATTTTAAGATTGATTCTTTACTTGGAAATATAACGGAAATCGCTCAATACCTTTTTTTACAGACGTTTTGTAATTAAGTAACACATGGTAAATATGTACACTATAAATACCTTGTAAATATTATAAATTGTAAATACCTAGTAAATATTGTAAATCACACACTGTCATTAATATACATTTAAAGGCCTGTGTTTCTAATTTATAAATTCAGACTCCTTTTCTATATAATAGGTGCTCTTTAACTTATTTATTAATATAGTCACTTACTACTTTATTTATACCTTCGTTGCAATTCTTGTATTTTTATAGTGTAGAAATAATCATTGTTGTACTCTGGATTGTCATTGTCTCTGTGTATGTGTTTTCCATTCATTCTTCTTCCTTGTCTTTATTATCTTCAGCATTATTCTTGTGTATTTATCTTTACTTACATGTATGCATTATAAGTACTGTTGACTGTTGTGTTAAGAAGGTACTGTACCGGGCGAGTTGGCCGTGCGCGTAGAGGCGCGCGGCTGTGAGCTTGCATCCGGGAGATAGTAGGTTCGAATCCCACTATCGGCAGCCCTGAAGATGGTTTTCCGTGGCTTCCCATTTTCACACCAGGCAAATGCTGGGGCTGTACCTTAATTAAGGCCACGGCCGCGTCCTTCCAACTCCTAGGCCTTTCCAATCCTATCGTCGCCATAAGACCTATTTGTGTCGGTGCGACGTAAAGCCCCTAGCAAAAAAAAAAAAAAAAGAAGGTACTGTATTGGGCTTACTGCCTGTGTACTTTCAAAAAGTCAAATAAATAAATAAAATAAAATAAAATAAATATTCACCTGTAAAACATCGTAAACACCATTATTCATGTATACAGTCTTCAAAAAAACTGTAATTCCACCCCAATTCCTACCAAAGGAAACAGAATAAATGACAAAATTGTAAAATAATACTGCAAAACTATATCCTCATATTGTAACACCTATGGTAAGCTGTAAAACCTAATTATAACCATACTGAAAAAGAAAGAAAAAACAAATTGTAAATTGATAAATGTAATCTTGGAAATGATAATGTGAATCTAAAAATTGTTAAACGATATAATATCAAACTGTAAAATCTGAAGAAATCAATAAAGCACCTAGCCAAGAGGCTGAATCCCCCACCCAGCTCCTTCACCGATTCAAACCTCTCCTCCCATCTCCTAACTTCTTTAAATATCCAAAACCGCCGACTCTCCTGGCCAGAGAGGAGGCGTTACCTTCTGGATGGCCCGCCCCTCCCCTTCGGGGATGGGAATGAAAACCTTTCGTAGGACCTAGGTATACACTATTTCGTCGTGGACTTGCTTATAGAGACTTTTATGCTCAATTTTTCTGCACATACTTGGGGTTTGACGGTTTGGGCAGCGTACTGTAAGTCGAGAAAGTGTTCGGGTGGCCGCTATTTATTTATATTCCTTCACTAAAACTGCCACTGCTTGGCTCTCTCTTATCGTAGATTAATATTTCATACACATAAACCTTCCTCTGTAAATTTCCTTTGCAGCGATTAAAACTGCATCAAAATCAGTTGGGTGGTTCTCCATATTGGCCCGCACAAACTCGGACAGACACCTACTACCGGTGACATAAAAAAAGCATGATGTTTACATGACTAGATTCTCTTGACAATAAGGGAACTAAAAAGTTTGGCACTGTGCGAGTTGGCTGTGCCGCTGGTCCCGCGGTGTAGGAATAACGTGCCTGCCTCTTACCCGGGGAGCCCGGGTTCCATTCCCGGCCAGGCCAGGGACTTTTAACTGGATCTGAGGACTGGATTGAGGTCCACTCACCCTACGTGATTACAATTGAGGAGCTATCTGACGGTGAGACGGTGGGTTGGGAAGAATTGAGAGAAAGAAGAAGAGCTGCTCGACTAAGTGGTATGTTCCGAGCTGTCAGCGGAGAGATGGCGTGGAATGACATTAGTAGACGAATAAGTTTGAGTGGCGTTTATAAAAGTAGGAAATATCACAATATGAAGATAAAGTTGGAATTCAAGAGGACAAACTGGGGCAAATATTCATTTATAGGAAGGGGAGTTAGGGATTGGGATAACTTACTAAGGGAGACGTTTAATAAATTTCCAATTTCTTTGAAATCATTTAGGAAAAGGCTAGGAAAACAACAGATAGAGAATCTGCCACCTGGGCGACTGCCCTAAATGCAGATCAGTATTGATTGATTGATTGAGACGGCGGTAGGCTGTCACTATTGTAACGGCCGCGGGGTTTTTAGAGCCTTATAGACTTACTTATTAGAAATAAAAGACAAATATTAGGTGGATAATACACTGTATTCAATGCAACGTGTTTCACTTGGAATGTAACTCGGTGTAGTATGGGTCTGTGATGTGAGATACATAATTTAAGAGCTCGAGAGTAATATTACGAGTAAAAGTAAGATCAATAAATAAATTGCCCATTGTGCAGGGATAGTCTACTGTAGTTGCTCGGTGTCCGACTCGTTGGCTGAATGGTCGGTTAAGAGGGTCCCGGGTTCGATTCCCGGCCGGGTCGTGGATTTTAATTGCTTCTGGTTAATTCTTCTGGCTCGGGGACTGAGTGTTTATGTCCGTCCCAACATTCTCGTCATATTCGCACAACACACTACAATACCAACCACCACAGAAACACGCAATAGTGATTACATCCCTCCATATAGGGCTGGTGTCAGGAAGGGCATCCGGCCGTAAAACAGGGCCAAATCACATGTGCGACGCAGTTCGCACCCGCGACCCCACAGGTGGGAAAAGCGACAGGAAAATAATAATAAAAAGACGAAGAAGAAGACTGTAGTTGCTCGGCACAACATTCAAATTGATGTGATATCAACCTCCAGCTGAGCGCTCGAGTCAATACAGCACCATCTTATAACAGAGTATGCGTGTGACGTCACATATTTAGAACAAATTTTGCCTTACTTTGAAGCGCTATTTCATGAAAAGCATCTTTTTTTTTTCTTTCCACGTAACTTATCCGTTGTCGAGGAACGTAAGTCTACGTTAAAAGGCTCCAGCAATGACGTGAGCTTTTTGAAATTCAGTATGAAATTACTTTTAGGAAAGAGTAAACTTTTCTTTCCAACTTCAGTGGCGCATCTTTAAGACCAGACAGTAACGACCAAATTGTGGTTGTAATAGTACTAATGAGCATTGTTTTAAAAGGGTAGTACAACAAGATAACCATACCCTGAGCCTCAATATAGCCCTGGCAATGTTTCCACGTACTTGTACGAAAATCCTTGAATCATAAATCATATTTATAATCGTAATTTTTACTCCGTTTTCAGTGTTAAAAGTTTGTGACCCATCATTTGTCTCTGTTCTATTAGGATCGTCTTATTTGTTCTTTTATCCATCTGTGATATGATTAGCATCCCCTATACTACCACTTCTTGCAAGCACCAATTCTTCTTCGATCATTGCCTTGTATTTCTTCCAGGGTCAGTTTTTCCCTCGGACTCAGCGAGGGATCCCACCTCTACCGACTCAAGAGCAGTGTCCTGGAGCTTTAGACTCTGGGTCGGGGGTTACAACTGGGGAGGATGACCAGTACCTCGCCCAGGCGTCCTCACCTGCTAGCTTTGCGTTTGCTTACAAATAAATATCAAAGAACGTAGTAGGTATATGAAAACAATATATATGATGATGTAATTAGCTTTAGCTTCACTTCATACCACGACCTGTTTTGAGGCACATAATTTGAAGTGTATTATACAGGACACTGTATTTCAGCATCAGCTTCTTCCTGTTGTGACAGTTTTATTTCAGCAACATTAGGAAACAGTTTAAATAAAAGAAGTTGCATACTACATACACTTCCTTCCTTTTGTCATCAGTTTCATAAACAAGAATATCTAATTTCATATAAGTATTTCCGTAAATGAATTTATAATTACGTTTCTGTGGCACATACTAGAAAAAACTTTACGTACGATGTTGCTCTGCATCTGTTTGTTATGTGATATTATATCAACGTAAAGAAGTTTGAAAAAAATATGTTGGCTGTTTCACATTCAGGATGTAGGTTGTAGGTACATGTCCCTATCCTTCCGCATAATTTGGCTTGTAATAATGAGGCTAAAAACGAATTACAAGATAAAATTTCTGAATGATCCAGTTCATACTCGTCCAAGGTACACCACTTACATAGTTGCACGTGATAATGCTGCCTACATCTAAGCTAACGTTCATGGAGGCCTTGCACAAGACAATTGCTATCCATTGGAGTACTGGTGGAATAACACAGGTTCAAGAACATTTATGGCGGATAACCTTGTGATCGAGCAACGGATGAATTTCGTTCTTCCTCCATGTTGATACTGCCTATGGAGGATCTACGGTGTGTTGCACTGGTTTCACTGCCTCTCGTACCAGGCAGTGCGATAATGCCAGTTTGGAATGTTTTTTAAACCAGAGCGTGATTGTGTTACAGTGTTATATCACCACAATATTTGCGTATCTTAATGGACTCTAAAACTAGGAAATTGTTGGTAATAGTACTGGCAGATTCAGGACCATACTGTCTGCATGTAGGTTAAATGTGCTGTGTACATGTAAGTTTCGGAATATTGAGACAGCTGTACCCGATTGTGGTGTTCAAATAAAATAACATAATAACTAACTCAGGATGTGCTGGAAGAAAATGAAAAATGATAGTTATAACCATGGAGCCAACGAGAGAATTTTAATGCATGAGATAGTTCGCACATCACCTGGTGGTTCGGGGCGTGTCGCTGTGATCTAGCGCTCGGGTCTTTCGTAAAGAATGAACCGATTTCGAAGGCTTATTGCGCCTTACTCAAGCCACGCAGCGGAACGAGTCGCGTATCGTTACAAAGGGGCGTGGCCTCACATTTCTATTAGTAGTCACTAGAGTGCTACGCGCCTTCCTCCCCTCCCCTCCCATCCCCTCACACCGACTCTACTCAACTTGCACAGCAGTGAGCTCACTCAATCGCATGGCCTCCCAGATCCCCAGACCTCACTCCTTATGACTTCTTCCTGTTGGGATACGTCAAGGACAAAGTTCTTGTTCCGCCACTACCCACTAAACTGGATGACCTTCAAGAGCGGATAACACGTGTGATCAACTCAGTGGATCGTGATATGCTGCAACGCGTTTGGGAGGAATTGTCCTATCGCCTTGATATGGTCCGTGCTGCTGGTGGTGGTCATGTTGAACACTTGTAGGACTAAACTTGAACATCAGTCAAACACGTGTGTCTTAGGTTTAATGTCGTACTACGGACTGTTGGGAAAATATAGCTTGATGAAATCGGTTCGTTCTTTATGAAAGACCCTGCACTATCCCGGCATTTGCGTGGAGGAGAAATGGGAAACCACGGGAAACCACTCCGAGGATTGCTGAGGTGGGAATCGAACCCACTCTACTCAGTTGACCTCCCGCGGCTGAGTGGACCCCGTTTCATCCCTCTTACCACTGCTCAATTCCGTGGCAGAACCGGGAATCCGGTCCTCCGAGGGTGGCAGCTAATCACACTAACCACTATACTATAGAGGTGGACCGTGAGGTATATTATCTGACATGCAAGCGTGGAAGCGTTTAGGCCTCACGATGCTACTTAGATTTGTCCAATGTAAGAATATCCCACTGGGTCAGTGCGTTTGCACTCCGTGGATCATTTCACGGCGCTATCACTTGTACCTGGATAAAATACTGTAGTTTCACTTCGTAAAAACGCACGCAGCTCAAACAGCTTTCTGTACGAAACGGACTATAATCGCAGTAGAAATTATAATAATGTTATTGGTTTTACGACCCACTAACTACTTTCACAGTTTTCGGAGACGCCCAGGTGCCGGAAGTTTGTCCCGCGAGAGTTCTTTTACCAAATCTATCGACACGAGGCTGACGTATTTGATCACCTTAAAATACCACCGGACTGAGCCAGGATCGAACCTGCCAACTTGGGCTCAGAAAGCTAGCACCTTAACCGTCTGAGCCACTCAGCTCAGCCCGCAGTAGAACGTAGGATGGAATAATACACTCAAATTAGACCTGCTCCATAGATAACTGTTTAGCATGCTGGCCTTTAGTCCGCGATGTCCCGGGTTCGATTCATTGATTAGTTCCGATGACTCGGAAGCAGGTTGTTTGTGCCGTTTTCGTTATTAGAATTCGTCATATGTAGGGCCCGCGGTTGACCTGACGAAAATTGAATGAATCTTATATTATGAACAGGACAAATGTCCTTGAAATAAGCGGGAATCGAGTTCAGGGCCTCTGAGGAACTAGAGGATTATGCACTTTAAGTAAATGTAGGCCTAAAGGCCTAACTTCTGTAACTAGTCTAAGATACGACATTACTCGCAATCTCAACTTGGGTGGTTTATTCTTGAAATCAGTGACTTTCGGTGGTCATTCTGAGGATAACATTCCCCGGCCCGGGTTCGAAACCCGGATGCTCTGAATCTGTCTTACGCTGACCATTTAGCCAAGGGGCCGGACCAACGTATCATTCAAAAATATATCACTGCTTTTCTTCAACGTGAATGAAATATGTACATTGGAATTGGTCGTACGGTCTAACATATGCGAGAAAAAGAAACCGTAGGTGTTAATTTAAATCCGTTGACAAGCCGAGAATCAAACCTCAGTTCTCCATAGTAAAAGAAGCTATCCACACCCTAGGAGGGGATACCGCCTCACTTGACACGACAGAGAAGAGGATGACATTTTTTGTCGACCATCCCCCTAACCACTCAGGTAAGTGTAGCGAATGCTGGGATAATACTCAAAATATAGCCAACCTCGCAATGTAAGTGTAGCGTCCGTGCACATCTTTCATTCGATTCCCGACCACTCTGATGTAAGAAGCAGCGGATCCGGTCACGAAAGTGGCTGAGGATATAGTTACGCTGACCACGTGTACTCTAAGATCTGCAGGCCATCTGATGGGGGCTGCAGTCATGTTGGCCGGTCAAGGCCTTAAAGAGCCTGCATGGTCCACGAGTTTTATTTGTTGGTTTGTTTGTTTGATTGTTTGTTTTGCAGAATGTGGCTCATGACCACCTGTTTCCAAATTCTAACCGTAGCCAGGTTGAATGGCTCAGATCGTGCGCGCTTGCTTTCTGAGTTCAAGTGACGGGTTCGACTGCAGCTCTGCCAGCCTCGTGTCGAGACAAAATTCTGAGGCACAAAATCCGGCACCTCGGCGTCTCCAAAAACCACGAAAACTAGATAGTGAGACATAAAACCCATCACTTTGTTATTAACTCTAACTACAATTACGCCTGTTTATTCGGTTATATTAGCACAGGTTATCAAAGCAGACTTCACGCACACACTAAGTCCACAGGTGTGTTGACTGTAATGTCCCAAGCACATTAGAAGTAACAATAACACATTCTAAAGCTATCTGCATTTGATAGATGGATGTAAATGCTGGTGAGAAATCTACGTATCGAAAGGTCTGGTGATACTGGAGTAGAAAGGTCTCAGCCCAGCAAATGAAGTGTCTTTACAAAGATGATTGCTGTGGAGATTGTAATATGATAGTCCTAAGTCTGCGTTCTCCTTTCCTGCGGCTTTTATTATAACCGTCTGCTACAGTACGTGTAATAAGGTGAGTATATTGCCAGTGGTAAAGATACGCATCAGGCTCCTACAAAAGGTATTTTGATTCCCTCTTTGCTGTTACTGTTTACTCAGCGGGACGAGCGCAAGGTTGTTAGTAAGAAAGACCAGGCATCGGAGTGCGACGTCGCGGGGCGGGCAGGGGCGATCGATCGAGCCGCCCGCCTGCTGTGTCTGGGCACGCCCTCTCATGGCGTCCTTCCGCCACCTCGTTGTGTCGTCGCCAATTCTTATCTTACTGCTCCTCGAGAACTCCCGTCCGCCTTGTATAGTCTCGTCTTTGAATGAGAAAGAAACGAAGCCACGAAGCATTAACCTCTTTCTTATTGAACGTATAATTGATGGGCGATGCTGTTTTAGGGAAACCGGGGTCATCAGTCTCATGATGGACTATGGTAGTTATGTGTCGATACCTTGAATTGATGCTTTTTTGCTGGCAGGACATAGTGTTTAATAATAAATAATGTTATTGTCTTCACGTCCCACTAACTACTTTTACGGTTTTCGGAGACGCCGAGGTTCCGGAATTTAGTCCCACAGGAGTTCTTTTACGTGCCAGTTAATCTACCGAGACGAGGTTGACATATTTGAGCACCTTCAAATACTAGCGGACTGAGCCAGGATCGAACCTGCCAAATTGGGGTCAGAAGGCCTCAACCATCTGAGCCACTCAGCCTGGCGAACATAGTGTTTACAGTGCACTACGTTTTCTGGTCGTCCATGGACTAGAGCATTTTTGTTGCTTTTATTCATCTGTCTCAGTCTCATCCTTGGCTTTGGCAATATCAAAGTAACTCAGGTATGAACGATGCTAGTAATGCCATTCCTTATGCAGCCAGTCCCTGTTATGAATGGAGTGAAAATGTTGCTCATAGGGTTGTGGTGCATGCATTTCAGTGGTTTTGGCAGGCTGATATGTAATAGCAACTTCTGGCTCAGTGAGGAAAGCAATTGGAAACTACCTCACTCCTCATTTCCCTAGTACGCCTCTTCAGTGATGCCTAGGCCATGTACGAAAGCTAATGGTGGAGCTTTTGAGGATCCAACCAGCTTTCGCGTTGAGGACTGATCATACTTACACACTTTGAACTGATATTGTTAGTTTATCTGACTCTGCAGTAGTTCAGGATAAACACCGAGCTGGATAGCTGCAGTCGCTTAAGTGCGGCCAGTATCCAGTATTCGGGAGATAGTGGGTTCAAACCCCACTGTCGGCAGCCATGCAGTCAGGTGATGCACGAAATATTCGATTAGGAACTGAAGCCTTAAAGGACACCATAATACTCATGACGCTACAGCTTTGATGGGCTTTGGCCTACCAAACGACCCCTGTTTATACTGAAAGCCTACAGATTATGAAGCGACGTGAGGCCAGCGTAATGAATTATCTCAGCCGTTATCTTGGAGTTCTATACAAGCACTGTGAACTCACGTTCAGATAGCTCCTGAATTGTTCTTAAGCAGACTGAGCGGACCTCGAATCAACAATCAGGTGCAGGTAAAAATTCGCGACCTGGCTGGGAAACAAACCTGAGCCCGGCTCAGGCTCGTTACCCTTAGACCGCGGGAGTATTAAACGAGGCAAAGCAAAGCAAAATCACCATGAAGGCCCTTGGAGGAGTGGAAGTAAAGGCTTCCACCATTGTTAACCTCGGCACGTGATGGGGTAGAGTGATTAGCTCTACGCCCGGCCGCCTTTCTCCCCAAGAATTAACCTGGTACTCATTTTTGGTGTAGGCTGAGTGAACCTCAGGGCCATATGCACCTCCGGAAGTGGAAATCTCGTTTCTTAAATTTTACGACTTCCTGACGGGGATTCGAACCCACGTCCTTCCGGGCGAACCGAGCACGCCTTTACCGCCTCGGCCAGGCAGCCCCTATTTAAGGAGGCAGGAGCATATTATTACTTGGAGAGTAGAATAAGCAATGATAGCAGAAGTCAGGACACGAAATGTAGGCTAGCAAAAGCGAAGGACTTCCGTGAGAAAATACATTTAATCAATTCAAACATGGGTACACATATTAGGAAAGAAAAGTTTTGAAGTGTTTTTATATGGAAGTAGATCATGGGCAGTAACTAGTTCAGAAAGGAGAGTAGAAGCTTTTGAAATGTGGTGTTACAGAAGAATCCTGAACGTGAGGTTGGCAGATTGGATCACCCAATAAGGGACTGGCTGGCCGTGACGGTGAAGGCGTGCTCCGTTCACCCAGAAGGACGTGGGTTCGATTCGTCGTCAGAAAGTTGAAATATTTAAGAAAAGAGATTTCCACTTCCGGAGGTGCACATGGCCCTGAGGTTCACTCAGTCTACACCAAAAATGAGTACCATTTTAATTCCTGTTAACAAAGGTGGCCGGGCGTAGAGCTAACCACTCTTCTCCGCCAAATGCCGGAGTTACGGAGTGGAAGCCTTTACCTTCCACCCCTCCTAGGGCCTTCATGGCCTGACTTTGATTTTTTGATGTTTACTGAATCGAGTTGGTGAAGGGAGAACGATTTGATATAATCTGACCAGAAGAAGAGATAGAATGTTAGGGCAACTGGGACTTTTTCAGTTAGTTCTATGTAAGCGGTAAGAACTGTAGAGTTAGACCAAAGTATGAACATTATATGCCTTTGCTGGCAGGATGTAGTGGTTACAGTGCACTATATCCTCTGGTATGGGCTAGAATAAATTTGTTACTTTCATTGACCTGTCTCAGTCTCATTTTTGGCTTTGACAATATGAAAGTGACCGAGGTATGAGCGATTCTAGTAACACCGTTCCTTATGCAGCCAGTCCCTGTTATGAATGGTGTGAAAATATCGCTCAAAGTGTGGGTTGGTGCATGCATTTCAGTGGGCATGGCAGACTGATATGTAATAGCAATTTCTGACTCAGTGAGGAAAGCAACGGTAAACTACTCACTCCTCATTTCCCTAGTACGCCTCTTCAGTGACACTAGGCTATTTATGATAGCTGTTGGTGGAGCTGTAGAGGATCAAACCAGCCTTTGGGCTGAATACCAAACATACATACAACATGAACATTATAATGGGATTAGAACGGACGTTGGGTGTAGTAGGCCTAGTTATGTAGAGTGGTGGTGATTATTGTTTTAAGAGGAAGTACAACTAGGCAACCATCCTCTATATAACACTAATCAGAGAGAAGAAATGGAAGGGGTCCGACACTTCGAAAAATGAAGGTATCGGCCACGAAGGGCATGAAAATGAAAGACTCCCTAGCCCTCGAAAACTTAATAGCGTCGGGGTCGGAAAAGAACAAGAGTTGACCAAGAGAGGTCGGATAGGATAGATGAAAGTGAGGAGCGTGGCACAAGTAAGTGGAAGCAATCCCAGGACTCAGCTGAGGGCCCCATGGTCGCCAACCCACGCTCCAAAGTTCAGAGCCCCTGGGGCCTAGTTATGTAGAAACGAATATGTCTGTTGTATTAAGTTCTCTATTTGCAGTGTAGGAACTTAAGCCTACATCTGTGTCTGGCTCCAAAGTTATTGACCTGTTTTCTGGTACTACGATGTGTACTGAATTTTTCTCGGCACCATATCCGTGTTAGTTGTTTTCTAACCAGATTTATAACATACCACTCCATAGAAACAATGACTAATATTAGGCGCAGCTAGAGAATAGTAAAGTCACCCCTCATTGTCAATTATAACATATAATAATTGATAATAATTAAACTTACCTTACTTAACCCACACTAGGCAGAAAACTATGCCTAGTACGCATATCAAACTCGGTAGCAATAACGTCCGGATTACAGGCAATAAGAATTGCATGGTTCGCCGTACCTGAAACCAAGGTTTATCAGGGAAATGTTCACACGAATACCCATCTGAAGAGAAACATGTTGCTTTACGCAGCCGTGCGGTATGTTCTCCTCACGATCCTGGGCATTGATGGACATCCTTTCGAACACATTTTGTAGTCTGACGGACGGTACTTCCATAACAACCAGTCATACTATTGCATGATTTGGCTACGCATTAAAAGTGCTCCACTGGATTTGCTAATACATTATTTCTCTTCCGCATGAACTTGGCAGTCTTTGGATTAAGTTTCATGTTCACAGAACCGCTGGTTTTCTACATACAGACTGTTAAGTAGGGAAAGTTTAAGTATAACCATCTGGTACCTGCAATTTAAAACTAATCCATCTCCGTACTTGGCAAGAAGGCTCATCGAGGAGTGGAAGGAAAAGGCTTCCAGTATCCGTAAACTTCAAACCAAACCAAACCAAACCCCATGGCGTAACATCAACGAAAGGCCATGGTCTAACAAGCGACCACTGCTCAGCTCGAAGGCCTGCAGATTTCCAGGTGCCATGTGGTCAGCACGACGAATCCTCTCGGCCATTATTCTTGGCTTCCTAGACCGGGACCGCCATCTCACAGTGAGATAGCTCCTCAATTGTAATCACGTAGACTGAGTGGACCTCGAACCAGTCCTCTCAGATCCAGGTAAAAATCTCTGACCTGGCCAGGAATCGAATCCGGGGCCTCCGGGTAAGAGGCAGGAACGCTACCCCTACACCGCGGCGCCGGCTACAATAACTTAAACTGGCATTAAGTTTAAACCCGTTTGTTCTCGAGTATAATGGAGTCGAGAATAAGTAATACCATACAGCACCCACTATTCCATGATTTTTCTGGATATTTTTCCACCTTAAAATCCTTCCCTATCGGACATTTCCGCTGTACCGTGACACCTGTCACGAGCAGTACATTTAAGAGATATAGCTTGGGGTTGTGACGTCCAATTACGGTATTGATCGTGCCGTCGTTGTAGCCATGTGAGGTGTGAATGTCGGTGTTAGACAAAGTGGACCAAGCGATGCCGGCCAACAAATTAGCGAGATTACCAAGACGGCACAGTAAAGCACAGCACATGTGCAGGTCTCCTGCGCAGCTCGTCACGATGGATGCGCAATTTGAATCGAAGAGGACAAATATTTTGGTTAATGATTGTGAAAAAGCTTTTGGTAATGTTAAACGTGATTTCTTTATATCGTTGTTGTGCCAGAGAAACCGCGATGTGATAATATTTCAGCTTAGAACTCTGATCACCGAGCTCGATAGCTTCAGTCGCTTAAGTGAGGCCAGTATGCAGTATTCGGGAGATAGTGGGTTCGAACCCCACTGTCGGTAGACCTGAAGGTGGTTTTCCGTGGTTTCTCCGTTTTCACAGCAGGCAAATGTCGGGACTGTACCTTAATTAAGGCCACGGTCGCTTCCTTCCCACCGGGCGAATTGGCCGTGCGGTTAGGGGCGCGCAGCTATGATAATGCATCCGGGAGATAGTGGATTCGAACCCTACTGTCAGCAGCCCAGAAGATGGTTTTCCGTGGTTTCCCACTTTCACACCAGACAAATGTTGGGGTTGTACCTTCATTAAGGCCATTGCCGCTTCCTTCCCACTCTTAGGCCTTTCCTTACCCACCGTCGCCATAAGACCTGTCTGTGTCGGTGCGACGTAAGTAAAAATAATAAAGAAGAACTCTGACCAGAAAAATCTAAATTTCAGTATTGCATGCAATGTATCAATGAATTCTCGTTCTAATTGATACATGTGTTGCGGGTCAGTATTTCTCTCCTAAACACTGTCACATAACGATATTTCGAGGCACAACGTCGATATATCAGCTTGACTGTAAAGACGTACTGGAATCAGACAGCTCACATAAAAATTGAATCACATCTTCCTTAACTTATCCTAGCTCCTTTCCTTAATATTCCTTTCTTCTCTTCTCATTGCTGTCCCATCTAGACCTATTGTTAATAATGTAATATATATTTTTTACTGTACTGTACCGTTTCATATTTTTCATATCTTACTGTACCTACCTGTAAACTCTTCTCTTCGATTTACTTTCAATCTTTAAGTTTCTTCGTTCTTTTCATTTGCCATTATTTTCATTGTTAATTGTTGTTTCCCTACATTTATCATGTTAGTTTTTAATTTTCTTCCGCTACTTTTGTTAATAGTTGTGTGTTCTTCGTTACTTTTTCATTTATGTTGTTAAAGTTTGCAATGTGCTACTTCATTGCAAATATCATTTTCACTGCGGAACTGTGTAATTAGTTATCTCGTTGTTTTGTTTTTATAAATAAATAAATAAATAAATAAATAAATAAATAAATAAATAAATAAATAAATAAATAAATAAAACAATCAATCAATCAATCAATCAATCAATCAATCAATCAATTGGAGACTCCTTCACTGCAGAGATCAAGATGCAAATTGGTGTGACGTAGGGCTGTGTTCTGTCTTCTAACCCTTTAAAACTCATTTTCTGAATTCATTTTTCGAAGCGTCCTTAATGGAACTTCCACCATGAAAGTGATACTTCGATGTTAAATTACAATTTAGAAGAATTTTAATTCCTTTTGAACAAAATCAACCAAATAAACACGGCGTCTGGCCTTAAAATAAACCTTCGGTATACAAAATTCATGTTTATCAAGCAGAATTTAAGCGACATTTTTGTCATGCAAAACAGAAAGAACTTTGAAAGGCTGTCACACTTCAAGCAAGTACTTAAGATGCTGACTAACGCAAGATATAAAATCCAGATGTTGAAAACAAACCCAGAATCGTCATTGTAAGAGAGACATTTCTGAAGTGCGAATCCATGACTTGCGATTCCAAACTCCCCGGCATGTGTGTTTTCGATGCTGCTCTATGATGTCGAAGGCTGAGTACTAAAGACGTCGTCAATGAACCGAATGCAAGCTTCTGAAATGTGTAGGTAGCGCAGGATGTTGGAAGATCCCATACGTAGACCTCGTCTCCAAGGAGGAGGCACTCCGCCGTAGGGGAAATCATATCAAGTCTTAACCCTCACAACACGCAGGAAATCAGCCTGTTGTGGACACATTTTTCTAAATAACAAATTAAGCCTGATACAATAATTGATCATAGAAGGAAAGACAAGGAGACTTGTGGACGCGAGCGATGAAGATTATCCCGGGTGCGGAACCTTGGTCTATTCTTCGACATCTTTCTTTCTTTCTTTCTTTCTTTCTTTCTTTCTTTCTGTCTTAAACCGTTTACACTCCAGGGTTGGTTTTCCCCTCGGACTCAGCGAGGGATCCCACCTCTACCGCCTCAAGGGCAGTGTCCTGGAGCGTGAGACTTTGGGTCGGGGATACAACTGGGAAGGAGAACCAGTACCTCATCCAGGAGGCTTCACCTGTTCTGGTGAACAGGGGCTCAATGAAGTAAATATAATACACAAGAATAATAATAAAAAGAAGAAGAACTATTATGTTTTTAAGGAATTGAGACATTTAGTGATTAGGTCGCACCAGAAGACGATGGATGGGCAACATTTAAAACAGCATGAACCTGCGCCGACTTGTGAAGGAGATGGTACATTGCAGACCCTTATAGAAAAAAGAAAATCCTCATCAGCGTCCCCACCTAGTGGGATTAATTGCGCTGAAGAAGAAGAAGATCGAGTGTTAAGATGTTACATGTTTTTTGTTGTTGTGTAGGATGTGATACATCTAAATGCTCTGAAATCCAGCTGGAAATTTCAAATTTTTTATTTCCTCAAAGTTCTTCGTATTCGATTGGATATTTTTATTTGTATCATTGCTTAAACTATGACTGAAATATTTATATGTTATTCTTATTAGTTTTATAGTTCATCGGCTTCAAATTTAATGTCAACAATGAAGATTTTTGTATTTTAAAAACATATTTCATGTGTCCCAGTTTCGGATTCTCGTTGTCAACCTCGTTCGCGTACGGACGACATTAGCAAATCTGACTACCAGCTGAATTAGTCAAACATTAAAAACTTTGACCGTCTAACAAAAGAATGAATATTATTAATGTAAACGAAAATCACTGTCCCCGGTCATATTAATATATTCACTTTCGGTTCTCTGGCACCAAGTTTTTACTTTCTAGCCTGGCTAAACATGGCTTCTTAAATTCATTTCAATTTTTATTTCTTAAATTTCAGGTAATGAGCAAACCTCGATGTAGAACACTCACTTTGAAGTCCTTGTTTCCTTTCAGCTAACAGTCTGCAAACCTCTGTGAGTTAACTAAGGGTCTCTACCCTCTCTACAGACCTCAATTTACAAGTAGCTCTGTGGCCTCACTTAGTTTCACACTTCGTATCTGTAAATCATTAAAAACCGAGTCTATCGTCATTTTAGTCTTCTGTTTCTCTTGTCCTGTTGTACCGAGTCAATTGTTATCCAGGTAGCCTATCCTCTTCCTTACGTCGGTCATGGTTCGTACACACAGCTTCGTTCATCGAATTTATTCCTAACTCCTCACTCACTGCGATTATCTTCCTGCCTGTTTGCATCAGTAATCATTCTCGCTACCTTTGTTACTTCCAAGCCGAGCGAGTTGGCCGTGCAGTTGGCGTCACGCAGCTGTGAGCTTGCAGTCGGGAGATGGTGGGTTCGAACACCACTGTCGGCAGCGCTGAAGATGGTTTTTGTACTTTCCTATTTTCCCCAAATACTGGGACTGTACATTAATTAAGGCCACGATTGACTCCTTCGCCATAAGATCTGTCTGAGTCGTAGAACTTCTAACTGTTACTTCCATTTTATTTATAAGGTATCCTGAGTCCACTCAGCATTCACTCCAGTCTAGAAAAATACCAATGAAAAAATTCACAGTTCTAGGCCTTCAGGCAAGCAACTCATTGTTGAAAACATCCTAGGGATATGAGGTACCCGTAAATATAGTAAAGTATGAGAACATGCTCTTTATTTATTCCGAAAAATTAAAATCCTTTTCTTAATCTCGTTATCCGGTCGATTAGATTAGCAATTTGCCTTTTTCTACCGCTACGAGCGTTAATGCGAGTGAGTGCAGAGTTTCACTTAAGCCCTTATAGTTACATTCGGTGTGGACATTTTTCAAAAAAATCAAAACAATGCCTGAGGGTATTGAACCAAGGAACACATTACAGAAATAATTATGTAAATAAGATAATTTTGGTAGGATATGAATACAAAAGGAAAACGAGTAAATAAACAAGCGATTTTAGGCTGTTTTTCCGGAACTGCATTTAGGCCGAAAATGATTTTCGAAATATACTTTTTAAGTTTTATAGAACAATCCAAGACTCACAATTTGAAACCGTTCCGGGCCCTTTAGCCCTTCAACTATCGGTACAAAATTGCTTAATTGTCTGCGAAGGAATATTTTTAACATTAAAAAGTATTTCCTTCTGAGAACTGACTTCTTTTGCATAGAAACCCGTAGACCGGGGTTCACTGCAATAGCTTTGTTAAATTTATTTCAGTTATTCTAAGTGGTAAGTTGGATCCTCATAATGCAACAACGTAGGCCTATGTTATTTGGATATGGGAAAACCTCAACATCCTAAGGGGAGGATACAATCAGGAGTTTAGGCAAGACTTAATAGTGGAAGACGTCTGAATTGATCGGGTTGTGCAGGACAAGTCCAGTCCGTGTGTACGAGGTAGGGTGTGAATGGCTCAGACGGCAGATAGTTTATAACGCTCGGTATTAGCGGCTGGTGCGAGGCGGCCGACTTAGCACTTTGCATTGTCGTGATTTGTAGGTGTTGGGGTGTTGCGTGGTTCGCTGCGTGACACACTCGACAGCAGCAATCCCCCGGAAAGCCGGCGATAATGACATGTCACAGGGCTCGAGTGTAATCCCACCCCCACCCCCTTCAGCCTGCTTGTCCCCGCTAGCTGTCTTCCTGCTGCAACCAACTGAAGCTGATATCGTGGAGTCGATCCTCGGTCGCTCATCGTCATATCACCATAATCACGAAATCTTCTGTTATTATTACTTCATGGAAGGAGGTTGAACCATTGTGGTCAACAGCTCTGTGCACTTATTGTGAGAGGAGTGTAATAATAATAATAATAATAATAATAATAATAATAATAATAATAATAATCAAGTTTCAAGTATCTTTGGGAGAAAAAATCGACAAGAGGTCAAGAGAAGATTTAGAAAGAAAATACGAGATGAGTAAAGTATGAAAAGAGAGATTTTAAAAAGACAGTTTTTAAGAATGGAAAGATTCCAAGGAAGAATGCTATTATTATTATTATTATTATTATTATTATTATTATTATTATTATTATTATTATTATTGCTATTGGCTTTTCGTCGCACCGGCACAGATATGTGTTATGGCGACGATGGGACAGGAAAGGGCTAGGACTGGGAAGGAAGCGACCGTGGCCTTAATTAAGGTACAGCCCCAGCATTTGCCTGGTGTGAAAATGGGAAACCACGGAAAACCATCTTCAGGGATGCCGACAATGGGGTTCTTCTTTTTTTTTTGCTAGGGGCTTTACGTCGCACCGACACACAATGTGGTTTGAACCCACTATCTCCCGAATACTGGATACTGGCCGCACTTAAGCGACTGCAGCTATCGAGCTCGGTGATGAAAGAATAAAAAGGAAACCCAGTTCAAAGTGGTCTGAGAGGAGAAGAATAAAACATAGTACAATGATGAAGGAAAATGAATACTGGAAAGAACGGAAGAGTAACAACAAGGAAGGATGAATTGAAATTGACATGTGGTCCGTAGGAGGCCTCATCGTAAATAATAATAATAATAATAATAATAATAATAATAATAATAATAATAATAATAATAATAATAATAATAATAATGTCAGGCTCCATGGCTAAGTGGTTAGCGTGCTGGCCTTTGGTCGCATGGGTCCCGGGCTCGATTCCTGGCGGGGTCGGCAATTTTAACCATCATTAGTTAATTTCCCTGGCACGGGGACTGGGTGTATGTGTTGTCTTAATCATCATTTTAACCTCATCACGACGCGCAGGTCGCCTACGGGTGTCAAATCAAAAGACCTGCACCTGGCGAGCCGCACCCATCCTGGGATCTCCCGGCACTAAAAGCCATACGCCACAATAATAATAATAATAATAATAATAATAATAATAATAATAATAATAATAATAATAATGTGGCCTACATAGGGGTTTGGTGCAAATCCTTCTAGTTGGTGCACTGTAGGCGACCTGCGCGTCTGTAAGGATGTGGTCCTATCCAAGTTGAATTCTAATGAAGAAGATAGTACGAACGTCCAACCCCAAGCCAGGGGAATTAACCAGCTGGGAATCGAACCTGGTACACCTTGGAACAAAGCCCAGCATGTTAACCATTTAGTCATGGACCTGGACGATAATAATAATGATAATAATAATAATAATAATAATAATAATAATAATAATAATAATAATAATAATAATAATTCTTAAACATAAGAAGTTCCAGGACAGATTACCAGCAAAGAAGACTGGCTCCCTTTGGACAAAGGAGAGGAAGGAGCAACACAGACTGAGGATGCGTAACTACTGGGCAAACATCAAAGCCCATTCCAAAATGCAATAGTTGAATGTCGTGGTCCTTAGCTGGCCAATACGAAACAAGAATAATAATAATAATAATAATAATAATAATAATAATAACGAATATATTGGCTAGTTGCTGTATCCTCAATTCAGATATATATACAGGTGACCCAAAAGCCCGTCGACATTTGAGGAGGTAATATTTCACGGAATATTGGTGGTAGAGAGGTAATTATTTACATACAGTACATGATTCGCATGACACCGAAATGAAATAAAGGTTCACTTTTTCTGGTACCATCAACATGCCGCGATTGCAGGCGCACTGACGCACTCTCTCACGACACCTTCTTTTATACCGTACATGGATCTCATGCGGCATTACTGACGTGTTGTTTTCCAGCGCCATCTGTTGGCCTGTTTGTGCACTCGTTGGTGTCAATAAAACCCCATGTCAAGTCTAGCATGTGTGGCTATTCACGGTGACTGGACCATTTGTACCTGACGTGTTGGTGTCCAGCGCCATCCGTTGGTAACTTTATGTACTTTATTTCGATGTCAATTCATGTGTGTCAATTATCACCTCTCTATCTCCAATATTCCGTGAAGCCTCGTCAAATGTTAACGGACTGTTGGGTTACCCTGTGTGTTGAAAACTAAGAAGCCTTGGTAGTTGCAAATTTGCATGCTGGTAGCCTGTAACCCTTAAGGTTGCAGTCAAACTTGGTGACTTAAAATTCCCACGGGGTTCCTTAAGAGGAGAGTTGAGATCCAGAAAAAGAAAAATAGAGAAAGAGAGTGAAATTTTGTAAAGAGTCCTTTCCATTATTGTAAAGAGTTCGTAATATTCATTGACTCCATTTTAAGAAAACCTACTGTATATGAAGAGTTCGAAATCATGAATTAAATAGGGGTGTGCGGAGGAAGTGAAAGGTGTGTGTTGGTGGTGGGGGCGGAAGCGTTCCAAAAATACGAACAAATGTTTTCAGAGATGGGAAGGTCTAGGAAGCTACATGTTTGCAAGAATGAAGGAATACTTTTGGTGATCGAAAACATTCCCACGCGAATCTCAGCTATGGGTTTTTTCAAAAAAGAGAAAGAAAAGAAATGGAACCTGAAATTACATTCGAAAGACGGCAATTCCCTCTCATTCCGATTTTTATTTTCATTATCAGTAAAGCCCGTAGGCAATCCTCCAACAACGTGAATTTTTCCCTTAGAGAGCCAATATTTTCGCCTCGAAGAAGTGTGTGTTGAGTAGTCAGTTACGAGGCATGAGCTGAGAGTTGAGAGTGTGGAGCGCTCACGTGAGTTGCTCGTGCAAGTTACCTGTCTTGTCTGGAGTCAAACCAAGTGCACAGCAGTCATGCGTTGTGGTAGTCAACGGACGTGTGTTCGAGCCTGTCTGCATGGCGCTGCTGTGTGAAGTAGAGAGAGAGAGGGAGAGAGAGAGGGAGAGTTAGTGTGTGAGTGTGCTGATTGGATCATCCTGGATTGAATTAGTTCAGTAAAGCAGTCATTGTTTCATTCGTAACATATTTACTAAAGATACCTTTCACCGTTCAATACCAAGCCGCTGTGAATTAACTGAAAGCCCCGTAATCCTCTATTTACAACTAGCTTCTTGGTCTAGATTAGTTCTGCGTTCGAACTCCACTGTGGGTAGCCCTGAAGATGGTTTTCCGTGATTTCCCGTTTTCAAAACAGGCAAATGCTGCGGGTGTACTTTAATTAAGGCCACGGCCGCTTCCTTCCCGCTCCAAGCCCTCTTCTACCCCATCCTTGCCATAGGACCTGTCTGTCGGTGTGGCGCAAAGCAAATTGAAGAGAAAAAAGGTTAATAATAACATTATTGTTATCTTAGATGTGAAGCTTCCATGGTGTTGAATCGTTCAACCCGGAATAACTAAATAACTATTTTTATTTAATTATTAGCGGTCTGAGTGGATCAGACGGTTGAGGCGCTGACCCCAACTTGGCAGGTTCGATCCTGGCTCAGTCCGCTGGTATTTGAAGGTGCTCAAATACGTCAGCTTCGTGTTGGTAGATTTACTGGCACGTAAAAGAACTCCTGTGAGACTAAATCCCGACACCTCGGCGTCTCCGAAAACCTTAAAAGTAGTTAGTGGGATGCCAAAGCAAAGAACATTATTAGGTATTATTATTATTATTATTATTATTATTATTATTATTATTATTATGTTCAGGATATGGTTATCATTAAAAACATGAGAAAAATTGAAATAGCAGACTTGGGGTACTATGTATACCATATAGGTCTAAATGATGCCGACGTATTGCTAACAAATACTGAATTATGCATGTTAAAATTATCTTCGTTGACTTTTGATAACTTATATTTCTGTTGCCACGTCATAAAGAACCGAGGAAAAGTTCCCTTCGCAGCGAATGAATGAATAAATAAATAAATAAATAAATAAACAAATAAATTATAATAGCTCTCAATCATTCAGGGACTACGGTCATTGGTAACTTACAAACTCACAATAAACAAATGTATTATGTAATTGCGTGGAATCTAATATTTACATTTATAGATGTGAATCGAAGCTCTTAATGGAGCACCAACCATTATTTCACTATAAAAAGCAAGATTTCATTAATATTCCTAATTCGATGGCCACCCACATCACCTTTGGGTACCACATTTGGACATCCATGTGATGGACTGTAATTTTTGTGAGAGCTTAGAATGGTATAAACAGCCCTTTGTATCAACTTTAGCCGGAGAAAGTAGTCAGTAAAGCTGCTTTTTTCTTTTCGTTTTGGTCCGTGTTATTATTTATAATGTTGGCACTTGAGATAGGGGTTTAATCTGCCTGGACACAAACCCATAAAGTCTCTGTTCGTACACAGCGGGGAGGCAGGATTGTCGCGCTCAGAGCGCATTAAAATGGAGCTTACATCTTGAAATATGTACGGAAGAACGTGCAATAAAAGATTTTGAACATTTGACACAACACTGAAGTTGTTCATCTTCTTTGACATAAAAATGGTCATTAATTTATGATTTGCTTCCATTCTCATAGCGAGTTGAAAGAAGTTTTCTTTCTTTCTTTTTTTTCCCCCTTTCTTTAACTTCTTCTCTAAAGTTTTGTTTACGGTAAAACGAAAGAGTTGATGATACAGCCATAAACTTTTAACGTTAGATGTCAGCACTTGATGTGCTTTTTTTTCTTCCTTGTCTTCTGCTGAAAAAAGAAAGAACTCTTGGAGCTCCTTTGGAGTTTAAGTTATTAGACAGAGGTCGTGAGAGTTTGTATGTGTCTATGCCGGTGAGAAAAAAGTGTTGAACATTTTAGTGTGTTCTGGAACGTAAGGATAAATGGAAAACGAGCGACAGTAATAAAGGAATGACAATATTAATTGCTACTGAGGTATTAAATTTTCATAATCATCTTCTTTTTATTGTTCAGTGTGGCTCTTGCACGTTCTATAGATCATGCACCTGTATTCAGCTGCTTTTCAATCAATTTTCTCTATTTCATGTATACATTCGCGTCTACTAACATCAAGAAGAGGGCAGCATTTTCGGACCTCATTATCAGGTACTGGTTCTGATGGTTCTTCAACTGTGCGTGGCCTGAATTTTTTAATGATTTTGACTCCTGAGTGAGGGGTGAGCTATTGAACTGTTGTACCCCGTATCTCACATATGGACGAATTTGCATTCTACCATGGAGAAATTGCTCTCGATCATAGGGGAAATGTTTGGAAGATATGCCTTTGACTCATATGATACTGAAGTCCGAATGTTCTTTTCAAGGGGGTAACTGGTAACCATTGTTCCACAAACCTATAAAAAATCTCATTGGTAAAAGGAAGGTTGTATCTCCACATTAATGTGAAAAGATTTTTCAAGGAGAATAGACAATTCCACAAGATCATTTGATCCTGTTAAATAATTTGAAATTTAGTTTTCCACTTTTGAAAGTAGGCTACTGCCGTTCTGAAGAGACACTGCAACAAGTTCGAAACCCTTTCTCATAGTCTGGTATTTTATCATTGTGAAGAACTTGTAAAGTGCGTCCATCATCATTCTGGTTTCGAGGTTTATAAAAACGTTCACTGTTTTGATTCACAATGTGGAGTACATTCAAACCATACCAAACCCCATGGCCCAATAGCCCCGAAGGCCCATGGTCTACCAAGCGACCGCTGCTCTGCCCGAAAACCTGCACATTACGATGTGTCATGTGGTTAGCACGATGAATCCTCTTGGCAGTTACTCTTGGTTTTCTAGACCGGGACCGCCATCTCACCGTCAGATAGCTCCTCAAATTGTAATCGCGAAGGCTGAGTGGACCACGAACTAGCCCTCAGATTCAGGTAAAAATTCCTGGTGGAGTACATCGCTTAGATATAATTGCAGTTGACTGAAGGACAGGGCATTGGGGTTAGTGATTAACCTGTTAGAGTTGAAGGGGGCCGAATGATGTGTTCGACTATGGAGTCAAGCTCTTCATTCGAGAGACGACTGGGTTCGATCCCCATTTTCACTTCCGGGTAAATGCCGGGACAGGCCACAGTCGATGTCTTACACCTCCTTACCCAATTTCATTTACCGTCATTTATTTCATATTCTGTCTTACTCTTTGGCTGAATGGTCAGGGATCCGGGATCGATTTTCGGCCGGGTCGGGGATTTTAACCTTAATTCCAATGGCACGGGGGCTGGGTGTTTGTGCTGTCTCCAACACCCCTGCAACTCTCACACCACACGTAACACTACTCTCCGCCACAATAACACGCAGTTACCTATACATGCCAGATGCCACCCACCCTCATCGGAGGGTCTGCCTTACAAGGGCTGCACCCGCCTAGAAATAGCCACACGAAATTATTATTATTTTATCTTTTTTAGCTTCTCAGTTGATATTGGCATCAAGAGGGGCATCCGGTCGTAAAATAGGATGACGCATTTCATCTCACCTCATCGCCGACTCCCACCTCTTACCAGGAAACGGGAGTAAGGGGTAGACATACGAACAGTTAGGTTTGAAAGAGTTCTTATAGAGCTACATACCGGGCGGTTAGGGTCGCGCAGCTGTGAGCTTGCATCCGGGAGATAGTGTGTTCGAACCCTACTGTCGGCAGCCCTGAAGATGGTTTTCCGTGGTTTCCCATCTTCACTCCAGATAAATGCTGGGGCTGTACTATAATTAACGCCACGGCCGCTTCCTTCTCATCCTTATCCCATCGTCGCCATAATACCTCTCTGTGTCTGTGCGACGTAAAGCCAAATGTAAAAGATATATATATCTAAATTGTTTTAAAACTTATTTTTTTCATCGTGTGGCTATTTCTAGCCGAGTGCAGCCCTTGTAAGGCAGACCCTCCGATGAGGGTGGGTGGCATCTGCCATGCGTAGGTAACTGCGTGTTATTGTGGTGGAGGATAGTGTTATATGTGGGGCGTGTGAGGTACAGGGATGTTGGGGACAGCACAAACACCCAGCCACCGAGCCACTGGAATTAACCAATGAAGGTTAAAATCCCCTAACCGGCCGGGAATCGTACCCGGGACCCTCTGAACCGAAGGCCAGTACGCTGGCCATTCAGTCAACGAGTCGGACACTTAAAATGTACTGAAAACTACCGTACTTTGTCGTTTTATGTCTTCTGATGAGAGAATTGAATAAATACTTCTTCCTTCAGTCAACGATGGCAGAGACATTAGACCATACAATGTAGAAGTCTAGTTTACCTCAAAATTGTTCCTGTCCCTTTCAAGTAAGCGACGTCATTTCTGTGAATTATAGAACCTTCGTGTTCTGCTTTATATTTCCCCAATACTTCCTTTCTGTCCGGCTCCATAGCTAAATGGTTAGCGTGCTGGCCTTTGGTCACAGGGGTCTCGGGTTCGATTCCCGGCAGGGTCGGGAATTTTAACCATCATTGGTTAATTTCACTGGCACTGGGTCTGGGTGTATATGTCGTCTTCATCATCATTTCATCCTCATCACGACGCGCAGGTCACCTACGGGTGTCAAATCGAAAGACCTGCACCTGGCGAGCCGAACATGTCCTTGGACACTCCCGGCACTAAAAGCCGTACGCCATTTCATTTTTACTTCCTTTCTTTGCGCTAGTTATTAAGTAACAGCAAAGGGAATTGATTGTACTCTTAGGTTTTAACTAAGATATTTTTATCACGTGTACATAAGAAAGAGAGAGGGTGTTTTTTATTGTTCAGTGGCCATTAGTATAATGAACATGCAAGAATATAATCGGAGTACACGATTGTGATACTTACCCATTTCCATGTATGAAAGACCTTCCTAAATGACGTAATAGTGTGTAATTTTTGTGTTGATGGTAAGTGGAAATACTTTGTTCAAATACAGCTTTACTAGCTCTAATTTGATAATGTAAGCCAGCATTAGGTTTCTTCATTTCTGGTTAGAGGCAATGAAGCTTTTAGGTGTACTACCTAATCGTTAGTGAACGAGACTAAATGGTGTACGTTTTTTTAGACAAGGAGATAAATGATGTGTATTATTGGAAGTTACCGATCGTTTGGGAGTGTATTAGAACTATTACAGAAGATTAAGTAAGTCAGGTATTTCTTTGTTTGATTGATAAGTATGATTATCCTTTAACCAGTACGACTGGGTTCTATAGACTCCACGCAGTGTTTTGAATTTCTGTAAGCTTTTCATTTAAACTTTGTAATTAGGTCGATGAAATCATCTGGATTCAATCTTTAAGCTCCTTCTGTGTATCATGATAGTGTGTCGGTATCTATATTCTGATATATTATGGATTTTTGAAAAGCAAAATGACGTCTATAAAGCATTCCCAGTCGTGCAGTGATGGCATGTAAAATGTCTGTGGAAGCTCCTTCGGAGTTTCTCTGAAATAATTTCTTAAAAGCATTAGGTCAACCAATAGAGTTGTGGTTCCTCTCCCATCTCATTGAGTAAAATGGAACATCAAAACTGAAAAGCAAGCAGCCTAAAATACATCCGTTCAAAATACTAGCACACAATACATGAGGTCAAATCGAGTGATTTGTATAAAACGGGTGGTGTAAAAATAGCATATCCTAGTTCAAACTGCACGGATTCTGGCTGTTTTTGTTTTAAATGACATTGGGACTGTGGAAGTTCAGTACTGTGAAGTATCCGAGTGATGTCGCCACAGACCATACATTTCTCTTATTTTGCACCTAAACATCGATATCGAACTCCATCATTACTACATAAAGGTCATACCGAAGAAAATATCGTTCTCGCATTCTTCCGAATAGAGACAATCCTGCTCTAGTTTAGGAAGTTGGATAATAATAATAATAATAATAATAATAATAATAATAATAATAATAATAATAATAATAATAATAATAATAATCGTATGGCCTCAGCTACCGTGTGCAGACATTTCGATTTGACGCCATCTGGCTGTCTGCTCGTCAATTTCGACGTTCCGTTTTACTCTAGGCCCACTAGATGGCAGACCGAGTAAACCGGATCTCTCTTGGGCGTCTATGGCTGAGATTTAATGAATTTTGTCAGGTAAATACCAAATGTATCACCAGAGATCTTTTACATGCCGACATCGTACGACATGGAGTATCGAATGGACTTTTTTACGCCCTTCAAAAATCCGACTACCTCTGCCGGGTTTGAACCCGCTATCTTGGGATCCGGAGGCCGACACTCTACCACGGATCCACAGAGGCAGCTAGGAAGTTGGATACAACAGGTTCTTTGCTAAATGATACTGGCAAGCGTAGAACATCCTCAACTGAGGTTGGCGTCAGGAAGGGCATCCAGCCGTTAGAAACATCCCGTATAAATTCATCTCTCTTAATTCCCGACCTCTATGAAGAAACGGGACAACGGGATAGAAATATATATACTAGTTATTCTTTTGATAAGTTATGCACTAAGAGTTAAGCTCCACCACTAAAAGCCAACCGCTTGTCAAGTCTGATGAAATATGTTTGTTACATTTCACTGTCAGTGAGTTGTGCAATTGATCATGTGGTTCAATTATATGAAGTGTTAACTTTAGGCTCAGAAGTTCTTCTGCCGATGTCAAAAAGTACACTACCTGACGAAAACATTGAAGTGCCCAGAAGGGGAGGAGGAAACGAAATCGAATTTCACATGTCGAGAGGGTATGTGATGTTATATCTGTGATTAAAAAATCTAGTCAAATTTACAAAGAACTTGGCGGTACGAGCCCACTTATCAGTATGAAGTTGCACCACCTCTGGCATGGATGCATGCACTGATTCAATTGGAAAGGGTGTTATAAAGCCAATGTATCCTCTCCTGAGACAAGCTGGTCCACAGCTGTTGTAACTGGTCCTTGATATACTGGATACTGGCACGGGGATGGAGTTGACGTCTGAGCTTGGTCCCACACATGTTCTATCGGGGACAGATCTGGAGATCTTGCTGGCCATGGGAGTTCCTAAACATCACGTAGACAGTACATAGAGACACGTGCCGTATATGCACAAGCGTTGTCCTGTTGAAAAATGGCACCACGATACTGTCAAATGAGAGGTATACATGAGGATGCAGGATTCCCGTGACGTGAAGTTGTGCAGTCAGAGCATCCTCAATCGCTATCAGCCGTGACCTGTCGCCATACCCGATGGTTCCTCGAACCATGACTCCAGGTGTAACACCGCTGTGCCTCTCCCTAGGTGACCGCTATAGTCGCAGATGATGGTCATTCGGGGTAGTACAGAACAGCGATTCATCGCTAAATATAACGGGACACCATTCATCAGTAGTGCACGCTTCCCGATCAGGGCACAACACCAAACGCAGCCGCTTGTGATGTGGTGCTAATGACAGCCTGCGCTTGGAAAGATAATACCCCAGTCCGGCTGCTGCTAGTCTCCGACCAATTGTGAGACGGAGTGCTGGCTGGCCACCAAATCCGCTGAACGCTGGCTCCGTGTAATGGGGATGTACGTGGCCTGCCGGTCAGTCGGCGTCTCCCCAATCGACCACTCTTCTTCTTCCTTATCTGTTTACCCTCCAGGGTCGGTTTTCCCCTCGGACTAAGCGAGGGATCCCACCTCTACCACATCAAGGGAAGTGTCCTGGAGCTTCAGACTCTGGGTCGGGGGGTACAAATGGGGAGGATGACCAGTGCCTCGCCCAGACGACCTCACCTGCTATGCTGAACAGGGGCCTTGCGGGGGATGGGATGATTGGAAGGGCCGAGCCCACGAGCCGATGAACAGGGAAGGAAGCGGCCGTGGTCGTAAGTTAGGTACCATCCCGGCATTTGCCCGGAGGAGAAGTGGGAAACCACGGAAAACCACTTCCAGGATGGCTGAGATGGGAATCGAACCCACCTCTACTCAGTTGACCTCCTGAGGCTAAGTGGACCACGTTCTAGCCCTCGTACCACGTTTAAAATTTCGTGGCAGAGCCGGGAATCGAACCCGGGCCTCAGGGGGTGGCAGCTAATCACACTAACCACTATACCACAGAGGCGGACAATCGACCACGTACGGGCCATTTCTACCCGAAAACAGCCCTTCTAAGTCAGACCCTCCGATGAGGGTGAGCGGCATCTGCCATGTGTAGGTAAGTGCGTGTTATTTTAGGTATGGTGTGTGAGTTGCAGGGATGTTGGGGACAACACAAACACCCATCCCATGAGCCATTGGAATTAACCAATGACGGTTAAAATCCCCGACCCGGCCGGGAATCGAACCCGGGACCCTATGAACCGAAGGCCAGTACGCTAACCATTCAGCCAACGAATCGGACTACGGAACGATGAAATAAGGCAATAGATGGACGTTGTTCCTATCACTGACAAGATGCCGAGGATGTACAGCCGTTAATTTCTTTTATTGTATTGTATAGTATTTTGTAAGTTATTCGCCAGCTGTGAGCTTGCAACCGTGAGATAATGGATTCAAAACTCTACTGTCGGCAGCCGTGAAGATGGTCTTGCGTGGTTTCCCATTTTCACATCAGGCAAATGCTGGGGCTGTATCTTAATTAAGGCTACGACCGATCCCTTCCCACTCCTAGGCCTTTCATATCCCATCGTCGCAATAAGACTTATCTGTGTCGGTGCGACGTAAAGCAAATTGTAGAACTTAATTCATAAAAATAATTTATTATACAGTTCCACCTATTCAATACTTAATCATAAGGATTGTATTAATATATCATCTTAAACATCTAGGACATGTTTCGGGCCTTGTGTGGCCATCTTCAGATAAAATCAGAATTATTTCATCACTTACAAAAGTGATACGTTATGTATAAAATTGCAGATTTAAAATACACATAATTACAAATTAAAATAGTCTGCACTTCTTTATTATTATTATTATTATTATTATTATTATTATTATTATTATTATTATTATTATTATTATTATTACAGTCTGAGCCCAAGAACCTGGTTCAGTGCAGATGTATGTGAGTGTTGAATTAAGCGAGACTTGTGTCGATACACTGTATTTGCACGTAAAACAAGTTCAGTAGTACAAAACTTCCGGCATCTCGGTGTCAACGAAAACCATGTAAGTATTTAGTGGGACGTAAGACCAGTAATATAATTTATTAAAGAAAAATACTGATCTAAATACTTCAGTTTTCCAATTTTTCGTAAATTTCGGCCAGATTGAGTAGCTCAGACGGTAGAGCGTTGGCCTTCTGCGCTCAGTTTGGCAGGTTCGCTCCCGGCTCAATCCATTGACAGTTGAAAGTGCTCGAATTCGCCAACCTCGTAACGATAGATTTACCAGTTCGTAAAATAACTCCCACGGGACTAATTTTCAACATCTCGGCGTCTCCAAATCTGTAAAAGTAGTTTGCGAGACTTAAAACTAAACGGAATTCGAAAATACTTTACATATGGATCACTGAAAAATGGCAATTAAAATAAATCAGTAGCTTCAAGAATTCAGAAAATGGAAATCGCTTTTCAACACACAAAGAATGTTTGTCCTGAAACAGTAAAATTCCTTACTTAACAGTGATCAAACCTGCAGCATTTTATGCTTCAGAAACACTCGGTTTAAGTCATAAAAACTTAAAGGAACAAGTAGAGATTAAATAGAAAAATCACGAGAAAAATCTTTGGGCCCATAATAAAAATGGAATATATTACCCCAAACTGAAATCGGAAGTATATTTAAAAATATCTAAATTTACTGATACAGTGGGACTGTGACGCATTGATTTTTCAGCCATTTAGAAAGAATGAATAACTCCAGACTTTCTTATCGTACACACACATTTCTGCAAATCAAACGTACGAGATCAACATGGTATAAGCAAAAAGAGAAAGACCTCACTGAGTTAGGACCACCGAATCTGCAGGATAGAAATGTAATCAGGTAAATTGTTCACACTAGGGAATTTGAAGGAAGATGACAAGAAACCAACACGACGTACAGTACCTGGTTGGACGAACAGAAATGACAACAATCGATTAAAATGAACTGTTGGGCAAGGAGAAAAGCTCAACAGATATTGATTTCGCGTGGTCCTTAAAGACCCATTCGCGCAGAAGAAGAAGAAGAAGAAGAAGAAGAAGACCGGGCGAGTTGGCCGTGCTGTTAGGGTCGCGCAGCTGTGACCTTGCATCCGGGAGATATTGGGTTCGAGCCCTATAGTCGGCAGCCCAGAGGATGGTTTTCCGTGGTTTCCCATTTTCACACCAGGTAAATGCTGAGGCTGTACCTTAATTAAGGCCATGGCTGCTTCCTTACCACTCTTAGCCCTACACTATCCCATCGTCACCATATGGCCTATTTGTGCTGGTGCGATGTAAACCAAATAGTACCAAGAATAAGAAGAATAAGAATAAGAAGAGCCAAATTTTGTCCGTGGGTCCCATGATGTAAATGCCGTCTTCTCCTTTATTTCGGGCTTCCATTCCGCGAAGTTCGTCTTATAGCTCTCCGTACAGAAATAATATTGTGTGGTGTGTAGAAGGCGGTAGAAATGATTCGTGCCGGCAAACCAGCTGACAAAGCAAGCAGCTGAGCAGATAAACATCTCAAGAAGAGAGCAAGTCAGAAATGAACAGTTTGCATGCAATTTACCCTCCCCCGCTCTTCCAGACTCGCTTGTTCTGTTTTATTTTAACGGCGGCGTTGCTCTTCTATACTCCCGCCATTCAGAGTCACTTTATATTGGGATAATGTTCCTATTTTATGTCATTTTCAAACGTCCCTGCTATGCTCTAACGAGATACAGTTTCTACGTTAAGAACAGTATCAGCAATGCCAATTTAAACGGAAATTGAAATTAGAAAATGCGACCACACAATTGAAAACCTATTCTTATGGATGTAGCTAAAGAGTGTGACAGAAATACAGATTTAATTTACACGATTTCTGTTTTAAAAAATGCCGTTTAATTTAAATTTTCGTGTGTGGCTTGAACTCCATACCAAGCATATTGTTAGATCCTTTATCTTGATAAAAGCCTCAAAATTTGTTTCCGTGGGAGTTTAAATTAGTAAACAGAAAGAAATGAATACTGAAATCATAAGCTTTTTTAAAAATTAGCTTTACGTCGCACCGGCACAGATAGGTCTTACGGCGACGATGGGACAGGAAAGGGCTAGGAGTGGGAAGGAAGCGGTCGTGGCCTTACTGAAGTTACAGCCCCAGCTTATAAGCTTCTTGTAACAATATTGGTAGCCGTGACTTGAAAAGGCAAAACCATCAATAAGAGCGGAGAATAGCCTAGAGAAACAAAGTCATCTCCGTACAGGCCATGGAGGCCCTTGGAGGGGTGGAAGGTAAAGGCTTCAACTATCCGTAACCTCGGCACTTAGTGGGCTAGAGGGGTTGGCTCAATGCCCGGCTGCCTTTGCGCCCAGGAATTAACCTGGTACTCATTTTTGGTGTAGTCTGAGTGAACCTCAGGACCATGGGTACCTTCGAAAGTGGAAATCTCGTTTCTTAAATTTTTCGAATTCCTGATGGGGAATCGAAACCACATCCTTTCGGTTGAACCGAGCACGGATTTGCCTCCTCCGTCAGACAGCCCCTGCGGATAATAGTGACAGTTAAACTGTAGGAAATTTATATCTATAAAAATTTGTTTAAATCCAGGCATGGAACGGCTGTGCACTGGATTGGGCTTTTCCTACCTTTTCTGTAAATACTTGCGAGATAGCTCCATAATTCTTCTTTACTAGCGGTTTTAAAGTCGCTCTAATACATCGAGGGTTTTCGGCGACGCGAGAATGGGAATGGGCTAGGATTGGGAAGGAAGCGGTCGTAACCTTAATAAGATACAGCCTGATTTGCCTGGTGTGAACATGGGAAACCGCAGAAAGCCTTCTTCAGAACTGACGACGGTGGGATTCGAGCAGACCATCTACCGAATGCAAGCTTACAGCTAAGCGGCTAACTCGCTCGGTGATTCATCTGGCACTTCTTTACGTGTCAGACATTCCCGTATGTGCTTACGTGGTACGTGATCATGTGCCATTAATACCTGTTAGGGTCGTTTTCTGTTTCTTTGTACGAGAGGAATAGGCAGTTGTGTTTATGTTTCGTAGATCTAGAGAAAGCATATGACAGGGTACCGAGGGAAAAGATGTTCGCTATACTGGGAGACTATGGAATTAAAGGCAGATTATTAAAAGCAATTAAAGGCATTTATGTTGACAATTGGGCTTCAGTGATAATTGATGGTAGAATGAGTTCTTGGTTCAGGGTACTTACAGGGGTTAGACAAGTTTGTAATCTTTCACCTTTGCTGTTCGTAGTTTACATGGATCATCTGCTGAAAGGTATAAAATGGCAGGGAGGGATTCAGTTAGGTGGAAATGTAGTAAGCAGTCTGGCCTATGCTGACGACTTGGTCTTAATGGCAGGTTGTGCTGGAAGCCTGCAGTCTAATATCTTGGAACTTGAAAATAGGTGCAATGAGTATGGTATTAAAATTAGCCTCTCGAAGACTAAATTGATGTCAGTAGGTAAGAAATTCAACAGAATTGAATGTCAGATTGGTGATACAAAGCTAGAACAGGTCGATAATTTCAAGTATTTAGGTTGTGTGTTCTCCCAGGATGGTAATATAGTAAGTGAGAATGAATCAAGGTGTCTTAAAGCTAATGCAGTGTGCTCGCAGTTGCGATCAACAGTATTCTGTAAGAAGAAAGTGAGCTCCCAGACCAACTTTGCTTTACGGGAGCGAAAGCTGGGTGGACTCAGGATATCTTATTCATAAGTTAGAAGTAACAGACATGAAAGTAGCAAGAATGATTGCTGGTACAAATAGGTGGGAACAATGGCAGGAGGGTACTCGGAATGAGGAGATAAAGGCTAATTTAGGAATGAACTCGATGGATGAAGCTGTACGCATAAACCGGCTTCGGTGGTGGGGTCGTGTGAGGCGAATGGATGAGGATAGGTTACCTAGGGGAATAATGGACTCTGCTATGGAGGGTAAGAGAAGTAGAGGTAGACTAAGACGACGATGGTTAGACTCAGTTTCTAACGATTTAAAGATAAGAGGTATAGAACTAAATGAGGCCACAACACTAGTTGCAAATCGAGGATTGTGACGACGTTTAGTAAATTCACAGAGGCTTGCAGACTAAACGCTGAAAGGCATAACAGTCTATAATGATAATGTATGTATGTATGTATGTATGTATGTATGTATGTATGTATGTATGTATGTATGTATGTATGTATGTATGTATGAAATCATCAAAATGAAACTAGGCCAGCGCCTCAACCGTCTGAGCCACTCAGTCCAGCTATTACGAAATAAGCCAAAGATCTGCCATAGGAACATATCTCTACGGTTGGCCATACTGAGGTTACTACCGTGGATGGTGTTATTTCCTCGCCTCTACTCAATCCTTTGTTGTCACGACTTCAGCAAATAAGGCTACAATTGGACAAGTTAATTCGTGTATTACTAACAATGACACACTTAGGGAGACAAATGAGTTCATGTTTGTGTGATTGCTCGACAAACATTCTGTATGATTTTTATCTCGACCATTATTTATTTCCTTCCTTTCGTACAAACCGTTCCATTTTTCTTAGTCTGCTTAAGTAGTTGGGGGGCTGAACGTTTATTTTCCTTTTTCTCATGACATTAGGAGCCGTGTTGGTTATTGCTGCCAATATGAAGAAGTGTTTCCTGGCTAGATCCATCATGACTCCTGGACATTCGAAAACAAGCGTTTCTTATTATCTCACTTCACCAATAATTCAAATGTTATTCAGTATACTAAATAGTCTGTGCTTATTAACAATGCGCTATGATGGATTATTGGAGAGAGAAATAAGTAAACTCACCTGACTCAGTTTATCATCTCTGATGTGTGTGTTAACTTAAAAAAAAAAGAAACGCCTATAGCAGTATTTTGTTTCTTTTCATGTAATTATGAAGGCTCTCCGTCGTGGAAATGCGTGTTCTCAACGTAATCTTTTCTCGCTGTCTGACATCGTGGCTGAATAGCCTTCGGTTGAGAAAGTCCTGGGATCGATTCCCAGCCATGTCGGGGATTTTAATCGCGTATGGTTAATACTTGTGGCTCGGGGACTCGATGTTTTTGTTTCTCTTCATACGCACAGAACACACCGCACAACCAACCATCACTGAAACACGCAGTAGTGAATATATTTCTCCTCATTGGGTTGGCGTCGGGAAGGGCATCTGGCAGTAAAACACGTTCATATCCACATATGCGACATAGTTCGTATTCGCGACACCACCAAGGTGTGAAAAATGAGAAAGAAGAAGAAGAAGAAGAAGGAGACCTGATTAACTCTCCGCTTAGCACTAAAGAACCTGTAGACACCAGACTCAGTGTCCTTAATAGAGTGTATGGTCCATGAATAGCTTCTTCTTCTTCTTCTTCTTCTTCTGCTTCGACCCCTGGCTGGTGACTGGCTACAGGAGCAAACCTCGGTGCCAATGGACTCCGGACAATGTTCACGACATGTTTCCGTTCTTTGAGGTTGGTGGCTAAGCGTTTAGCGCCACTGATGTTCAGACGGTGGCCCTTTACATTTTCCACAATGTTCTTGTGCCAAGTTTTCTGTGGGGAAAGGGGCAGTTTGTTGGATCTTGCATTGGGTTAGGGGTTGTCACCGGATGAATTAGTCCAGTAGACGGATTGTGCTTTCAACAAACAAGACCGAACGAATGCAATCGTCTCCTTTGAATGTATTATTTTTTATAGGTTCCTGATTGTCACACCTTTGGCAAATCACTTCGTTTCCAACGCGGTTGCGTACAAACATCGCCAGTATCTGACACAAGCACTGCGTTTGTAATATCTCGAGCTTGTCGAAGTCTGGCTTGGGGATTGTGTATGTTTCAGACCCATACAGGATTACTGGGGGAAGAAGTGTCCGAAAGAGGCGGATCCTTTCTATGCCTCACTGCTAAAACACCGTACACTACTAGTACACGCATGCACAGAAATGGTGTCCAATGCAAACAAAGCATTGCGCTCCCCCCCCCCACCTCCTCGGTTAACGCATTGCTGCCGGTAGACAGCCCGCTACAAGACTGTTGTGACTAAAATGGGCATAGTGGTGGGTATATAGCAATACACACACTGTGCCTTCAGCACTACCAGTTCACTCCCTTCCCCTCCTTTTCTGTGCTAGAGTGGCCTTCAACACTACCCCTTCACTCCCTCCCCTCTTTTCAGTACTGGAGTGGGGCAGTGTTGATTGTGTATGTCGGGACGCCATTTCTGTGCATGCGTATACACACCGTTGCTTTCCCTCAATCTAAATACCTGGTTTCGAGAAATTTTGTTAAGCCGCATTCCCCTGATGTTGACAGAAACAAACAAAAATGTAACAACGTATTTTAGACTTATTTTAATACCTAATCCGAGATAAATGCGAAGTATGAGGCAAAAATTTGAAGTGTATTGACAAAATTATCGTTTTATTTATATAGACAAGGGTAAGGAGAAAATGTATGTACTTTCGTTTCTAGGGTGCATGGAAGTGCTCCTCCTGTCGAATAGCGCCAAGTGCTCTGCTCAAGGCTTAACGTTCCCATCCGACGGACGAATCACCATCTGCGTCATATGCCCTCTCTCTATATGAGCACTGCGGAGAGGTTTGGAATTTAATTCAGGCTTTTTGGCACGGAATCTAGTGATTAGAAATTGTATACCACCACCTTCTCTACCCAATAACCCAATGAAAGACATCAATTGTTACTTAGCAATTACTCTAGAGGTGAAATTTTCTCGACCAACGGGACTCGAACCTGCTAACCACGGGCTCAGACCGTTTAGACTTCAATGCCTTAACGATCATGGCCACCAGGCCATTATTATTATTATTATTATTATTATTATTATTGAAAATCGACAGCCTGTTTCCATTCATTTGACCGCGTCAGGAATGGAATGAATGAAGACACCAACTAGCGGCGAGGATAGGAAATGTGCCGGTTGCCGAAGCCTATCGCACTCCTCTGGGCCAATAATTAATGACTGACAAATGAAATGTTAATGGAAAGTGTTGCTGGAATGAAAGATAGGGAAAACTGGAGTACCCGGAGAAAAACCTGTCCTGCCTCCGCTTTGTACATCTCACATGGAGTGACCGGGATTTGAACCACGGTATCAAGCGGTGAGAGGCCGGCGCGCTGCCGTCTGAGCCACGGAGGCTCCACATTATTTATTATTATTATTATTATTATTATTATTATTATTATCATTATTATTATTATTATTATTATTATTATTATTATTATTTTTATTATTATTATTATTATTATTTACTGAGCGGTGCAGGAGGTGACGACTGGTAGCTAGTGAGATCCACGTTTTGTTGCGGCACTGTTTTCAACATCTGCTGCCATCATAAACAAGCCTAATTACCTGAATGGACGGCGCTGTACGGCCGGCGTTAAGCTACCGGCTCATTAGCTTGGGGTAAGAACAGGAACCGCTGCTCACAGCTGTGCGCGTTCGCTTCTCTGCTATCCTTTGAAACTGAAATCGTGGTTCGTTCGTCTAGCATTACTGATGTGGATGTGACAGATTTGGACTTAAAAAATTGAAGCCTTCAATTGTTACTTAGCGATTACTCTAGAGGCTAGTTCCCCTTAAAGTGATCGTCTCTAAGGAGAGAATTACAATAATCGGAACTCAAACCTCAATCTCCTGCTCTTTCACATTACCCAAATCTTGTCACGGACACCTCATCAAGGGTCTTGGGCCATCGAGATGATTGCTGCCCATCTACTGCAGATATTCTGTAGATATTGGGGTGCATTGGGACATTGGCTTCTTGGGCTGAATGATAAGCTTAGTGGCCTTTGGTTCGGAGGACCCCACGTTTCATTCCCGACTGATGGTGGAGATGATGATTTTTGTTTTAAGAGGAAGTACTATTAGGTAATCATCCTTCCTGAACATGAGTTTTTTAAGTGGGGGAAAAATATTCAAAGAAGAAATTATGAAAAGAATTGCAAAATAAAACAAAAAAATATTTTATTAAGCTGAAAATTCACAAACGGATCAAAAGGGAACGTAAGTTCTCTGAATAACAGAACACTTGAAATTTACATACCCTTGATTAATCCACTCTCGCACACAAAAAGCGAATGACGAGATCAGCAGTAGTCGCGTCATTGGTTAGTATGGGTTCGAGTGCCTCCTGCAGGCTGAGGTTCCGTCTTTGGCCAGAGAGATCGGCGTACTCAGTGAGGATGTGGGCCACGGTGAAGTCGACATCACAAGAACACACTGGGGTGGCTTCCGTCTTTAGGAGGTAAGAGTGCGTAGATCTTCCATGACCTATCCTCAGCCTGCACAAAACTACGGCCTCTCTCCGTGACCACCAGACGGAGGCTGTCTTCTTAGTTGCTCTCAGCTTGTTGGGAGTTACGCACGTGCATAAGAAAGAGTGAAACCAAGATAATCTTCCATGAAACATATTGCATTTAATCTTGTAACTTATTGCTAGATTTTGCAGGGTCAATTCATTTCGATTTCACAGCCCCATTGGTTCCCTGAAAAGGAGCGAGAGTTTTTATAAGGAACATTATAAGCTATAAGAAGAAAAAGGGATTGAACGGTTATTTCACGAGAACAAACTAGAATATCGACAAAATATTCCACAGGCTATTTCGTCACATTGCATATGTTTAGATCAGAGATTCTCAAACTATTATGAGATTGCACTCCTCACTCACGGCTAAAAGTTCAAGTTACCCCCACGAAAAAAATCCGTAAACGAAAGGTTTAAAAGTATGAGTACCTGGCTAAATATTAAGACATTTTTATTGATTATAAACCTTTCTTTTAAATGCACATTGTAAATAAAACGACATTGTGAAATTAAATACATTTTTATAACACACTACAATTAAGAGTTTGTGTCTGTATCAAGTATAATACAATGATAATAAAGAAACACAGGATATTCTGTTTGTATGAATGTTTCACAAAACGCTAGATTTTAGCCTCATAATCAAATTAATTAATCAGGCTGACAAATTTTCTATCTTAATTCTGGAATTTAGACATTGCAAACCATCAAAATTTCAATGGGATTGGTGTGTCTGCATGGGGTGACAATTTTCTGATGTGTCGTAGTCCAGGTGAAACTTTCAAGCGAATCGTGGCTCAGTATAGCCTATACATATTTAAGTTTCTTCTTCTATGTTACCATATTTCAGTTTTTCTTCATTCTGTCCCTGAAGGCTGCTAGCGTGCCCAACTAATAGTCTAGGACAGGGCCTCTCAGGGTGCATGCACCCGTGCACTGCACGGCGCAAAGTGCAGGAAACGACTTCACTAGGTTGACAAGAGTGCAAACCTCCACTCCACTTTTCCTACACCTGTCTCGCCCGTTCGGGCTGTCTTCGCTTTCTCCACCTTCCCCGCTGATTCTCCCCTCACTGCGAAATGTTTAAGTGCGGTGAGCGGCGATACTGTTGTATGGGACAATTTTACTTGTGTTAAAACACTCTTCTTTCAATTTAGTTTGAGCAGACAATTTATCTTCTCTAGCTCTTTTCCTTTATCTTTGCAATGATATCAGTTATGGCTGGAATATGGGACCGGCTAACAGGAATTTCTGAGAGCCTACTTTAAATTACAATCAGAAATACGCCTACTCGCACGCAATCTAGTTTTCGTACAAGTAAAAACAGGGAAATATACCTTTCACATATGTATGTAGAACCAAACATAGATATAATCTTAGCTGCTTCAAATTAATGCAGCTTAGGAAAATCTTCCTTCGACAAATTCAAGTAGAATTTGAGCAAAGCCTTTGTATTGGAAAACAGATCTTTTTGATAACTTATCACATAATTATTGTCACACGGATTAAGCATTTGGCTTTATCGTCACGACTGACAAAAAATACGAAAGTTCCCAGTTCGTTGAAATGGACTTTCGGCAGTCTTTGCTTTCTTCGAAACAGGTTGCTCGATTATTATGTTGTTGTCTTGCGCTTATCTATTTCACTGATAAACAAGCCGTCTATCACCGAACGCTTCGTCGCTCTTAGCACACTACACCATCGGAGTCGAGCCGATTTGAGCCGAGTCGGACCGATGTACAGTACACGGAGTCGCTGCGCCTCGATTTTCATGCGTGATATTTTGGGCGTTTGAGAGGCCCTGTTCTAGGAGTATGCATACCACAGTTTAAGAACCACTGTTCTAGATAACTCTATCAATTCCACATACAATATGTGCCTGATTTTCATTGCGTCCCTACTGATAAGAATGGATAGTTTGGTGTATTCCTCTACCCTACAGTAACACAAAAACAGCTGAAAATGGATTGTAACATTGGAACTCACAGTCAATGCATTCTCCAAGGACATTCCCGTATTTCATCTGTGACATACAAGCGTCAAAGTGAAGCACAACATACAAGATATTTGGTTTCTAAAATAACTCTCAAAGCTTGTAAATAACTTGTAAATAAGCGATTTCCCTTTTTTAATTCCCGAGTCTCTGATGAACGACAGTAGGGAGAGATTGTGTACTAACATGCCATCACCACAGTCGAGCGACACGAAAGCTTGCTGTTTGAAGTCGTGTGTGCTGACAAAGTTTACGATCAGCGGCGATGTTCACAGGACTCGCGCCCGCCAACGGTAAATACTCATTCATGAAGAGAAATCGAACGGGAAATAGTATGCAGTATTTCTGTGAATAAGAAAAACATAAACCATGTATACAAGCGTGTTCGCGGCTGCATTTAACGTCCTTTGCCTGTAGCTCTGTCTCTGTGCGTGTCCGCACAGTATTATTGGCAGGGTGTTCAATACCTCAGCTAATTAAATTTCACCCTCCTCCTGAATAAGAACTGGGAACAGTCTCAAATAAGTTGCTATAAGGATTGAAAGTGAGAAAAAAGCAATAGGTGTGTAAAGAGCAACATACACAGGAAATGATGTACAAAATACGAACAGTCGAATACTAATGAAGAGTATGAGCAAGAGTTTTTTTATTGCTTTACGTCGCACCGCCACAGATAGGTCTTATGGCGACGATGGGACAGGAAAGGCCTAGGAATTGGGAAGGAAACGGCCGTGGCCTTAATTAAGGTACAGCCCCAGCATTTGTCTGGTGTGGAAATTGGAAACCATGGAAGGCCATCTTCAGGGCTGCCGATAGTGGGATCCGAACCCACTATCTCCCGGATGCAAGGTCACAGCTGCGCGCTCCTAACCTCACGGCCAACTTGCCCGGTGCAAAATTTTTGAAACTGTTGCTGTTCGGGGCACTAGTCCAGAGAAATTGTAGAAATTTACTTTCCCTTTTTCTTATTCGTTTGCGCGCCAGTTTGCACAGTTTGTTTATTTTTGTTTGTTTGTTTGTCCGTTTTTTTTTCAGAAGCATGGATCTCATGGTTCCACAGAAATATGATATACTTTTCAGAAAGGTAAATTTTCAGAAAACCAGGTTAAATTTGGAAGTTGTTATAAGTAAAAACTCACTCAAAATATATACCTTCAGACCATGAATCACATAATTTACTTCTGAGTGCAATCTTATTTAGTTTTGAGTTGTGGCATGTTCAAATTTCGTAATATTAAAAAAAATTAGGTAGTTCTAAATCGATTCTTGTAATAAATTATATGTCGTCTTAATCAGAGAAATCTAAACAAATTATTGAGCTGATTTTAAAAAAGCTATTTTTTTCATATTTTTGTCTGCCTACGGACTTGAACTTGTAAACGTCCAAAGACTTTGTCATCTACAGTTAGATGGCTAAACCATCGATTTGTAACTACTTGATAGAGTAATGTTTATTTTGTAGTTGGTAAACCTGGTTCTGAGGAATGTTAATGTACCGAAGTTGTCAGCACTTCAGTTGGTTCCTCCTCGATTGTAATCTACGTATGAGATACTTGGAAATATGTTCTCTAGCCGTTTAAAACCGGGGGTGTGTACAGAAATCCCGCCTATCAGCAAAGAGTTATGGAAGCTTCTCTTCATGGAACTATAAAGGTAGGGCACTTCAGGGCCGTCTTGTCTGAATTGCTCCAGTTCTTGGGAGTGCGACTTGATCTAAGGGAGGCAGGGGCGAGGCCTGCGTGGGGAAGATCCAGCGGCACAAGGTAATGGCAGAATTCACCTAGACATGTGATAGCTCCTGCGGGTAGTTTGAGGATAGGTTTCGATCTCTTTTCTTTTAATGTAATTTTGTAAATTGGTGCTTTCAATGTAGAATTTTCGGCAAGTCCAAGGATTCTGTTTCTCTTCCCTACTGGGGAAACGTGTGATGTAAGGGAACATAGAGTGATGAATCTCTGTTGTTTCCCATTCAACCTCGCATTCGGTGACTACAGTTTTTAAAACTTCAAAATTTCGCAAATCTTGTCTCGGCCTTAAATGTTCCTCCTTTAGTCACATCTTATATTATAGGATTAGCCTCTTTATATCATTGGGCCATAAGTCCACTTAGGGTTTTAACAATTTCTGTAAAGAGTGCAGGTGTTTCGCCTTCTTGTATTTTGTTTATGTCCCGTTATGTGCAACCATTTTTTTCTCCATTTAGGCCATGTAGTATGGGCAATTATGCACCCTGTTTATTCGCTGTCTCTTTGTCCTGGTTCCCTTTAGGAACAGTGCTTAATGTTATCTTATTTGTGGAGTAATTGATGAACATTCTAAAGTGAGGTCACCCGATGGGTTTCTTAGTGGTAATTTCTGTGTATCAAAGGAAACTGACTGCCTCTGCGAGGCTAGACTATGCTATTTCGGAGCTCGTATTCCTGAGTAGTATACCTTCTTGGAGCAACTCGTGCTCTTGTAAAATATTATACCTGTCTTTTCTATGTAAATTAACTGCTTGGTAATTATCACAAGTTTTTGTACCTTATTTTCGGAATTCTAAGTCCCTGATATTGTTAGAGCTGACGAGCTCATTAATAACATGTTCTATCTGTTTTGTTACTGGGCGAGTTGGCCATGCGGTTAGAGGCACGCAGCTGTGATCTCGCATCCAGGAGACAGTGGGTTCGAATCCCACTGTCGGCAGCCCTGAAGATGGTTTTCCGTGGTTTCCCATTTTCACACCAGGAAAATGCTGGGGCTGTACCTTAATTAAGACCACGGCCGCTTCCTTCCCATTCCTAAACCTTTCCTGTCCCATCGTCGCTATAAGACCTATCTGTGTTCGTGCGAAGTACAGCAAATAGCAAAAAAACCTATCTGTTTGTTATTCATTCAAATTTTCTATCCCTCAGTTTTAACAAAAGGAAAGAAATGAAATTTCCAAGCTTGTTATATTATAAGTTGCTCTACAATTTCCAGTCTGTTATATTTGATACAATTTCACCGTAAGAGCTATTCCTAATAATGCAGATATTCGTGATCGTGTGCATCGCTGACTAGGAACTGCGTGGTCATTAGATCATATTGTTCAAGAAGATAATGAAGAAATGAGAAAACCGTATCACTCGGAAGAATGAAAGGAAAAAGGAATAACAAAATAACGGGTGATTGGGGAGGGTTTAAAACCGAGGCTTCGAATGTCCTAATTTCTCTGAGCCAAAAGAAATCAAAGCGTGTTCATTTACAATATCCTAAGCTCCTTAAACAATAACATTACAGTGACTGACTGTTGTAGTTAGTAGTAGATGACGTGTGCTCTATCTCTTCTGCTGCCACCACTCTACTGTACTAGATAACATTACTATTGCAGTTACAGAAATTAACCCCTCATCGACGGGCACATAACAGGTTATTCAGGTAATGTGGAAACCTTAATGTAGACTAATAAGGTTCCAGATTTTAAAATGTTTCCTTCAGAATCAATACAATCTGACATTCCCCATTTTTGCAGCGGACTCTTCGTAAATTCATACTGCTATTCTCGCCTGTGCATCAACATTTGACCACGCCTGAATTGTTACATGCCACACATGTTAATGCAGCTTGTAGCAGGCCCTGTCCACAACGGGAGAACTTAGCCTGAAAGGAAGTATAAGCTATTATCTGAATATCACACACTCTCGCATTACAATGTAAATTTAAGACTAGATAAACTAATACGTCGGAGTGGCATCGTATTAAGACAGGGAGTGACGTAAAGTATGAGTGATTATTAATGGATATAAGCTGTCCATTGTGGTAACGCTACGTGTAGTAATTATGAAGGGCAGACATGTTGTGCTCACCCAACGACAGCCATAGTTCCCAAGTTTCATTAATCAGCTGTCAAATGCCACACATTTGCATGATGATTAATGATAAATTATGTATTTGTATGTACACATATTCGCTTCGCATATCATTAACTTATCGATAATCGTCGTATGGTTCAGGATCTTAGAGACAGAAGCAGGTATGCTTACACCTAGCTGATGTAATCTATCAGTCATATGGGAGGCAGATGGCCGATTAATTAATAAATTAATTATTCAGAAGGTTTTAAATTAAGAGAGATAACGTAGTCGAGGTTGTAAAGACGAGCTCGGTTCACCCATAAAGTCATGGGTTCAGCTCAGACCAGTAAGTGAAAACATTTTAGAAACGAGATTTCCACTTGTGGAAATGTAGGTCTGCATGGCCCGTAACATACACCAAAAAAAGTACGAGGTTAATAGTTATTCCTAGGAGCAACGGTAGCCGGGCACAGAACTAACTACTCCCTTCCAGAGTAGCGACGAGGTTGGCGATAGTCGTTATGTTCTGTCATGTACTGTAGCAGATGACTTTGTTTTTATTACGCAGATTTTATTTATTTATATATTAATTAATTAATTAATTAATTAATTAATTAATTTATTTATTTATTTATTTATTTATTTATTTATTTATTTATTTATTTATTTATTTATTTATTTATTTATTGTCCGGCTCCATGGCTAAATTGTTAGCATTCTGGCCTTTGGCACAGAGGGTCCCGAGTTCGATTCCCGGCCGGTTCGGGGATTTTAATTGGTTAATTCGTCTGGCTCGGGGCCTGGGTGTGTTATCATATTCATCATTAGAACTCATCTTAGGTAGGGTCCCATCTTCTCACAGACATGCAGGTCGCCTGTAGGCTGTCTGCTAGAAAAAACCTGCACCAGGCTCCTCCGGAGGCCATACGCTTTTCTTTATTTTTATTTATTTATGTATTTGTTTATTTATTTATTTAAGCTAGTTGTTTAACGTCACACTATCTCACGGAAGGTTTTCGGTGACACATGTTACGTAGATTACGACGTACTGAAACCTTGGTCTTACCGGGCGAGTTGGCCGTGCGGTTAGAGGCGCGCGGCTGTGAGTTTGCATCCGGAAGATAGTGGGTTCCAATCCCACTGTCGGCAGCCCTCAAGATGGTTTTCCGTGGTTTCCCACTTTCACACGTCGGTGCGACGTAAAGCCATTAGCAAAGAAAAAAGAGAAGAAAGAAACCTTAACATTTACATACTTTAAAAAATTGCCTTCATTATTCTGCATTAAGAGTTCAGGTATGAATTTAGAAACTTTTTCGGGAGGGTTCCGAGATCACTTGTCAGGAAATTGATATGTTGTCCAAATTTCATGAATCTGTAGAGCATTATCTGCCTAAATTATCAGCCGTTTCCATTTCTTGACGAAAGCAGTATTTCTGCAGAGCAAAATTTAGCCTCCACCGAAGTCTGGGTCTCATCCATGGCTGTGACTATATGGAAGCTGCTGGGGTATGGGTTGTGCTGAGTAATGTTATTCGGAGCACGACCAATGTGTCTGAGTGTTATGAAAAATGTTGCTCATAGGACCAGCCATGCTGCAATAGCACTTTCTGGCCCACTGAGGAAAGCAATGGCAAACCAACCCACTCCTTATCCTACATAGTATACCTCATTTTGGCACCGCCATCAGATTTTGCTGTTATCCTACAACCGCATTCATTACCGTGGTGCTATTTGCGGATTCAGACAGACGTAGAACTATATGGATTTAGCGGCACCTGGTAAGACACGCAATAATAATGTTAGGCCTATTGTTGTCGTGTTCCACTGACTACATTCACGATCTTCGGAGACGCCGTGGTGCCAGAATTTTGTCCCGCAGCATTTATTGTATGTGACGGTAAATCTGTCGACACGAGAAGGTGTATTTGAGTACCTGCAAATACCACTGGAGAGAGCTGGAATCGTACCCTCCAATTTGGGCTTAGAAGTCCAGCACTCTACCGCCTTCTTCTTCTTCTTTTGTATAGTCCAAACCGACTAAGGACCACGATATTCAACTCTTATGTTTTGGGTGGGTTTTGACGTTTGCCCAGTAATTGCGCATCCTCTGGCTGTGTTGTTTCTTCCACTCTTTTGTCCAGAGTGTACTTGTCTTCCTTCTTGGCGGTTTGTCCTGGAACATCAATTGTTTAAGCATTCTCGTGAGAGATGTCAGGTCGTTTAAATCTCATTCTGTTCTCCCAGTTCCTGCAGATCTTTGCTTACTTCTGTCAACCATGATAACTTAATCTTCCTCTTTTTACAGTAAAGTAGAAGCTGGTTGGTCAACCTGGCATGATGCATCCTGTAGGCGTGTCCATAAAACACTACGCCACGTCTGTGATTTTTCACAGTATTAGTAGAGCTCTTGTTCGGGTCACCTTTTGTATTCGTGTCCTTTCTGATTGGTCATAATATCTTCCTCAATATTTTTCTCTCCTGGATTTCGAGCTTGTCCGTGGTCTCTTCCTGTTGAATATTAGACGTTCTGAAGCATATATGAGGCTTAATTTTAGTATTACGGGAGAGACACTTTTTATTGCAGGTGTTCTTGGTCAGTTGGTCTGCCAGTTCTAGCTTGTTAATACGAGTTGATCATATTAGTGCTTGTCTGAAAACGTTATCAGTCTATTATTATTATTATTATTATTATTATTATTATTATTATTATTATTATTATTATTATTATAGTAATAAGAAATTTATTTTTTGTTGTTTCAGACGAATGTTCCCCACGTGTCGGGTGTCTTTCACCGGAGTGCGACCTGACCAGCGGTACGCGGTGCTCATGGACATCGTACCGGTGGACAACAAGCGGTACCGGTACGCGTACCATCGCAGCTCGTGGCTGGTGGCAGGCAAGGCAGACCCTCCCGCCCCCTGTAGGCTCTATATGCACCCGGACTCTCCCTTCACGGGCGAACAACTGCGCAAGCAGGTCGTCTCATTCGAGAAGGTGAAACTCACCAACAACGAGATGGACAAGAATGGACAGGTGAGTACTATCTCTGTATTCTTACGGTTATATTTTTGCTTTCCTTCTTATTCACGTTCCATGCTCGCGCTCATTATTTTCTTTGCCACCTTACGGCTACTGATGCTCGAGGTTGCCGCGAGTTGTTCAAATTCCTTCCTTCCGTAGTCCTTCTGTTCCAGCGTGACACTTTCATCTTTCAGAGGGGTCTGTTCGATTGAGGAGTGCATTTCTTTAGGCATAGTCGCATCGTTTATAACGCTGGCCTTCTAACATGAAAAAGCAAAAAGCGCTGCATAGTGACAAGCACGACCTTGGCTGTCCATGAATAGGTATACAACGATGTATTCATAAGCAGAGCGGAGGTAATGTCTCTTTCTGCCATGAACCTTTTGCATGTGACTACAACAGTTGCTACGTTTGCTTTGTGTATTTGTGAGGAGGTCTTGGAACATGTTGCGAGTGAATTGCAGAAAGACGTTGTTGAAGACTAATCATTTCCAATTTCGTGTGCCTATTTCTAGCTGAGTGCAGCCCTTGTAAGGCAGACCCTCCGAGGAGGGTGGGCAGCATCTGCCATTTGTAGGTAACTGCGTGTTATTGTGGTGGAGGACAGTGTAATGTGTGGTGTGGGAGTTGCAGGGATGCAGGGGACAGCACAAACACCCAGCCCCATCAATGGTTTAAAATCCCCGACCCGTCCGGGAATCGAACCCGGGACCCTCTGATCCGAAGGCCAGTACGCTGACCATTCAGCCAACGAGTCGGACGTTGTTGAAGACAAGATTGTAAGAAATAACGCATCGGGTCGCAGTCGCCAGCGGGATACAGGAGAGCGTATCTACACGACACCACAGAAGATGACTACCGCAGCAGTAGTCGAAACGTCTGGGAGAAGCGAGAGGAGTGGACCACGGCCTAACAGCCCGGAAGAATTTTATTATATATAACGCATCGGGACTTCTACCTTACTTAGTGACGATGTCAACATCTGGAGAAGAATGTCAACGTCGCTGCTGGTATGGAGCAGCGGCTTTGAACACACAGGCTATACACAACTTCTCTGCTAATAATAATACTGGTTTTACGACCCATTAACTATTGTACCGGGCAAGTTGGCCGTGTGGTTAGGGTCACGCAGCTGTGAGCTTGCATCCGGGAGATAGTGGGTTCGAACCCCACTGTCGGCAGCCCTGAAGGTATATTTCCGTGCTTTCCCATTTTCATACCAGGCAAATACTGGATCTGTAACATAATTAAGGCCACGACCACTTCCTTCCCACTCCTAGGCCTTTCATATCCCATCGTCGCCTTAAGACCTATCTGTATCGGTGCGACGTATAGCAAATAGTTTTTTAAAAAAAACTGTTTTCGAAGACACCGAGATTCTGGAATTTCGTCCCATAGGAGTTCATGTCCGGAAGTTTACCGATATAAGGCTGGCGTATTTGAGCATATTATTCAAATACCACCGGACTGAGCCGGGATTGAATGTGTCACCATGGGCTCAGAAGACCAGGCCTCTATCGTCTGAGTATCTCATACCGATCCTCCTTTACTGAAGGTTGTGGAATAGAATCACGGCGTAGTCGGTGAACATTTTACATTTCTTTTTCATTTTGCTTACATCGCACCGACACAGATAGGTCTTATGGCTACGATGGGACAGGAAAGGGTTTGGAGTGGGAAGGAAGCGGACATGGCCTTAATTAAGGTAGAGCCCCAACATTTGTCTGGTGAGAAAATGGGTAACCACGGAAAACAATCCTTCAGGGCTGCCGACAGTGGGATTCGTACCCGCTATCTCCCGAATGCAAGCTGATAAGCTACGAGACCCAAACCACGCGACTACTTGCTCGGCTTACATTTATTTCATATGAAAGTTGTGCGTCAATAGATTTACTGGGACATTACAGAATCATTTTTCAGAGCAATGTTCTGTACCGCTACCTCCACCGTACCAAAACAAGTCATATATACTGCACCAGTAAAAGACAGCCCGTACTAACTTGTTATTTGAAAAGAGCATGAATTAAAGTTCTCAAGACGCTTCCTAGGCAAAAATAGCTAAGGCTTGGTACAGAAGAATAGGTTCTATCTACAATAAGTGAAGATCTACTTTGAACTCTTGCTTTATTAGAAATTTTGGCAGGTTTGAAATTCATATCACATTGGTACAGTGGACCGCCATCTCCCGAGTCGTCTTCCAGAATGGTTCTCCAGGCAACTCGTACTCCAGGGTCCTCTCGTCACCATGTGGTTGTACTCCTACTCCAGGATCCCCTCGTCACCATCGAATTGGACTCGTGCTCCCAAGTCCACTCGCCACCATGGAATCGAACCCGTACCTCGTACCTGAAGGTCTCGAGTTTCTCGGAGGTCTACAGCGATTTTGATGCGGAGTAATCACTCGTAGTTTAGTTTTATACGAGTGTCCACATTCGTACAGTCCCCCGACAAGTTCACAATCACTTATCACCAAAATTTGCAAATTACTGCCTTCAACACGTTGTTTGGAATATGCCAATGAACATCACTTGACACTTGCAGATAGAAATTAATGAACGTCACTTCAAAATGTTAAAGTTGAAAATGTGGATAGCATTGATTTAAGAAACGAAAATGGAATATAGTTTATGGTTATTTACCACTGAAAAACGATGAAACTAAGCACAGTTCACTTGCTACATATATAATGTGTGTGGTTACTTGCAGCAACGTAAAAATAATACTGTCGCACTCGACACACACACAAAAAAGCTATTAAAGAGTTTATCTGTACGACACTGCTAATTGTGATGAAATAAGTAATAACTAGTCACTCACTCTTAGCACAGTGAGTCTCATAAAATAACAAAGTCACTGAAGAATATTTAGAAGCAATTATAAACAATTATGTGCAGAAATCAGATCGAATCCCGTTAAGATTAACACCGTAATGGATTATCAGTTTAAGTCACTCGTATTTAATAGTACAGTTGGTACAGTCTATCGTACTCAAAGTGTATCATTAGTTAAGGAGCACTTAAATGTTGAATGGTAAGAAATATGCAAACACTTGTGTTATAACGATGAGATATCTCAAACAATTTCAAATATCGCAGTTACTGAAATATTAAATAATGTCCTAACACTTACACAGCAACGAAATAAACACTTCACTTGGTTTTGATCGGAGAAACATTAAGTTCCACAGTTCGAGAATTACACTAAGTTGAATTCTCGGCATGAGAATGTACAAGTTGTGGTTTACAATCACCACGTCATCACTTGATTTTACTTTCCGATGGGCAGAATAACACAGGGTCTGACCAGGCTGAGCCCTTGCCGAAGCATGTCTGTCTATCGCTGAGTAGCCTCGTCGTTTATACTGTCAAAGCCGAAATTTCATATGATAACGTGATTATTTCAAAGTAGATTTACTCGAAAATCCCTTGATTTATTTTCTTGAGATTTGACAACAGAGAAGTTCTTGTGATTGACTGCAGAATGGTGTATCTCTCAAGGCGATACGACCATTATTTAAAATTAGTGTTGTTAATTTCTGAATCGAAAATTCTCGAATTCATGACTCATGGATTCCAGATGCATCCAGTTCTCGCCACGAGGTAGGTTGACGAGTTAGGCGGGCTAGACTGCCTTGCTCCTGCATCTACGTCACGCACAGCTGTTCGCTCGCTCGCTGCCTCGTCCTGGCAGATGTAAACACAGCGAGGATGGAGTTCTCGGCGCGCGTGATAATTGTACGGCATTGCTCTCAATAAATACGGCATGTACCGTGCGTTCCTGGTACAATACGTATTGATGGAAATGGAGGCATGTGTAGCAGGTAGTGTGGCAGAGCTGGATACGTGAGTTAATGTGACGTTAAAGGGATAACCTAATAATTTACTCGGCTATGTAGGGTAAGAGGCCGGCCCCGTAGTGTAGAAGTAGCAAGCCTGCCTCTTACCCGGAGGCCCCGGGTTCGATTCCCGGCCAGGTCAGTGATTTTTACCTGGACCTGAGGGCTGGTTCGAGGTCTACCCAGCCTACGTGATTAGAATTGAGGAGCTATCTGGCGGTGAGATAGCGTCCCCGGTGTAGAAAGCCAAGAATAACGGCCGAGAGAATTCGTCGTGCTGACCACACAACACCTCGTAATCTGCAGGCCTTCGGGCTGAGCAGCGGTCGCTTGGTAGGCCAAGGCTCTTCAAGGGCTGTAGTGCCATGGGGTTTTGTTTTGTTTATGGAGGGTAAGAGAAGCAGAGGAGGACAGGATGACGATGGTTATACTCTTTGTTTAAAGATTTAAAGTCATAGGTTAGAAATAAACGAGCTCTAGAGCGAGTTCGTATTAAAGAATTGAGGAGTGAAAGTTCATCCACACAGGCTTGAAGACCAGATGATGAAACGCGTAAGAGTCTAAAAAATGTATGTTGATAACGATTGCTATTTAAAGGGGCCTAACAGCTAGGTCACTGGCCCCTATGTATGTATGTATGTATGTATGTATGTATGTATGGTCCGACTCGTTGGCTGAACGGTCAGCGTACTGGCCTTCGGTTCAGACGGTCCCGAGTTCGATTCCCGACCGGGTCGGGATTTTAACCTTAATTGGTTAATTCCAATGGCACGGGGCTGGGTGTATGTGTTGTCTTCATCATCATTTCATCCTCATCACGACGCGCAGTTCGCCTACGGGAGTCAAATAGAAAGACCTGCACCTGTCGAGCCGAACCCGTCCTGGGATATCCCGGCACTAAAAGCCATACGACATTTCATTTTTATGTATGTATGTATGTATGTATGTATGTATGTATGTATGTATTGCACTCATATGCCTAGGGGGTACAGTATGTATGTAAACTCCTACTATACACTGTTTTGATCTGTCCAACTCCTTGGCTCAATGGTCAGCCTGCCGGGTCGGGGATTTTATTTGCGTCTGATTAATCCTTCTGACTCGGGAATGGGATGTATGTGTTTGTCCCAACACTCTCCTCTTCATATTCATACAATATACCACACTACCAGCCACCACAGAAACACGTAGTAGTGGATACATCCCTGCAGATAGGGTTGGCGTCAGGAAGGGCGTGCGGCCATAAAACAGGGCAAAATCCACATGTGGGACATATTTCGCACCCACGACCCCACAACTGTGGGAAAAAGCATAAAAGAAGAAGAATAACACTAATTTTTTATCTATTCGTTCGTGCAAGAAGAATAAATTCCCATTTGATCCTCAAATTCTGTCACCCTCAGTGCACCCACACTGCGGCAACCGAACGCTGTTGAAGAGAATACGAATTCGTGTTGACTGCCATCACAGATACATCTTCTAGTTCGAACTGATGCATACAACTATTTCCTGCTTTGTTATTATGAAACAAAGGTGATAACGCGACTTATGACCCACCCTATAGTCTGTCTGGAAATAAACTCATCGCGGCTGTTAGTCCAGTTCTTTAGCCTCTTAAAACAACCATGATCACGACCATCACCGCAAATAAACTCTTAAATATGATATGCATGTCACGGCAGCACATGGAAGCATGGAGAGCTACATCAAACCATTGAGACTGATGACCCAACTGAAACTTTTTTCTCCTTCTTGTGAAGTAAAAGTCACCTGGCATGCGAGCTCATAACTTTTAACGTTACACTCAAATTCTCCGTGGGCTTCGTGACCAAGCCACAGGAACAGATGACGCTCGAAGCGCGTACATCATTTCTCTTGAGATGTTATCGTTAATAATTGTGCGATTATATGATACAATACTAAACGTACTTTTTACTTTAAGGAAACTGCCCCCCCCCCCCAATCTTCGTTGATTGTACACGAAAGTTTGAGAACTATGAAACTTGTTGGTGTTAGTGTTAAATCAAGCGAATAATTTTGTTTAGATTCTAACCCGATAATAATACCAACTAAAAAGAGCTGGTTAGAAAACCGTCGGCACGTATTGAGGATAGGAAAGGGCGGCCTATTGAACTGTCTTCAGTGCACCAATTAGAAGTTATCCCCGGAAGTTTCATTAACATGTCGGAAGTCTTAGCGGGATTACTGTCTGCTTTAGTTCACATGTCATTTCTCTGTAATATACATATCATAATTACCCCCTTTATTGTCTCATTTGTAGTTTTATGGCGTAAAGGAAGAAATGTTATCGTGAGAAACGTGTTACAATTAAAAGAAGAGTGAAGATGATCTCTGGTTAGAACTCTTGGAAAACAGAAACTAACTTATAGTTATTTTCTGTCTGGACAGCCTATATATTATGCAAACACCGAAAAAATAGTCTGGCTGCTTGGTTGAATGGTCAGCGTACAGGTCTTCAGTTCGGAGGGTCCGGGGGTTGACTCCCGGCCGGACTAGGGATTTTAATGGTTTATTCCGCTTGCTCGGGGACTGGGTATTCGTATTAATTTTAATACACTTCTCTTCATCTTCGCACCACACTAAAAACACACAGAAATACTCATAAGTGAATACATACCTCTATATAAGGTTGGCGTCAAGCAGGGCTTTCGGCCGCAAAACTTACTTACTTACTTACTGGTCGGCGCTACAGTCCTTATAGGTCCTTGGCCTCCTTTATCACCTGCCTCCATTCATCTCGGTCCTCAGCTTTTCTTCTCCAACGTTTAACTCCTAACTTTCTAAGGTCATCCTCAACATCATTAATCCATCTTTTCCTGGGTCTTCCTCTCCTCCTCCTTCCATCAAGTTTCCCTATAAACACCATTTTAACGGTGCAGGTTTCTGCCATTCTCTGAACATGACCGGCCCACCTAATTCTTCCCTGCTTAATTTTAGTAACAATATCTGACTGGCCAAACAGTCCTTGCAGCTCTACATTTGTCCTTATTCTCCACCCATCCTGCTCTCTTACTGCACCGAATATCTTTCTCAATATCTTCCTTTCCCACCGTAACAGTCACTGTTCTTCTCTTCTCTGGAGGCCGCAAAACTAAGCTAAACTAAAATAAAGTACTGGCCTTAATACACTGAGAAAAAGGCCATGATGGATTATTATTATTTATTTAGCTTATGGTACAAGATAAGCCACGCAAAAATTGAGTGACATAGAATATGAAAGCAAAAAGTTATTTACAAAATAGAATACCGGGCGAGTTGGCCGTGTGGTTAGGGACACGCGGCTGTGAGCTTGCATCCGGGAGATAGCGGGTTGGAATCCCACTGTCGGTAGCCCTGAAGATGGTTTTCCGTGGTTTCACCTCTTCACGCCAGGCAAATGCTGGCTGGGGCTGTACCTTAACCTTCCTTTAGTCGCTCACGGAGATTTCCTCCGGGCCGATTACATTTTGCACGGTACTGAACTTCTCAGTTGAACTGTTGGTCCCCCCACCCCTATACCTTTCTCCTTGTTCATTTGGACTCGCCCTGTCAGCATTTCGGCGCGATCGTGCATCCTGTGAGCGAGTGTGGGATCATTGTTGTGACAAGTGACATCACCTGGACGTTTCCTCCGTGTGCAAATAAGCAAAAAACCTTACATTTTAGTGCATATTATTTATTTTCTAGGTCGATGACTTTGTTGTTCTGTTCTTCTAAACGTATTTTAGAAAAATATTATTTCATATGATGTGATCGTCGTAGGTAATATCATAAGACTATTCGTCACAGTTAAGGTCTACAGTATTCTGATTTTAGATCAAACAAACTGTATAAGAATAACCTACTAATACTTAAAAGGGTTTCTTTTAATTATACCGAAGAATACTGCAAACGAACATGCCAAAACAACATCTCAAAGGACGAAAATTACGCGCATTTTTATCCCCGGAGGTTACCTCCGTGCGCGACTAGTAACGTAATAATTTTCGCGCGACTAAAGAAGGGATAATTATGGCCACGGTTGCTTCCTTCCAACTCCTAGGCCTTTCCCATCGTCGCCATAAGACCTATCTGTGTCGGTGCGACGTAAAGCCTCTAGCAAAAAAAGAATTAATATAAAAATGAAGGTAAAACATAAAGTAGAAATTGATAGAGATATGTACAATACAGAAAAATAGAAAGAAAATATACAAAAATACAAAAATGAAGTAAAATACATAAATTTACAAATGAAAAATGAAAACTAAACTAGGCTATCTAGTTGTTGCAGCCATTGAATAGCCGTTGTTGAAGCTGTCGGGAGGTCGTCGATTGTTCCGCGGAAGACTCTATGTGGGCACCTGAAGATGATGTGTCGCATTGTCTGAAATTCTTCACCACAGTCACAGCTTGGAGAGGATCGCAGGCCCCAAGAATGCATCGCAGAGCCGATTCTTCCATGGCCAGTGCGCACACCGTTTAGCGGGATGGATAATAATAATAATAATAATAATAATAATAATAATAATAATAATAATAATAATAATAATAATAATAATAATAATCCGCTAAGTTGGCAAGACGCAACAGCTCATGAGGGGTCTGGATCTGCCAAGATGACTGTTGGCTTCCAGATTTGGGATTTCTCGTCTTCAGCGTGGTATTCTCAGTCGTATTAGTTGGCTTTCGTGACGTGTCTGTTGCCTCTCATATCAGACAGATCCTGTTGAAGACAGCGGGGGACACAGAATTCGTATCACAAAGTTAAGAAAACAGAGATAACCTTGACATCTAGTGGCATTGTTGGATACTGTTCGGCAGTAGTGATAAATGAGGAATATCACAGTGAAATGGAAGGTTAAAGTTCTGCTATGCATGGGAAGAACATTGTACTAAGACATTAAAAATATTTCTTCTCAATTCTCGGTTAATGTGATACTCCTTTCTATCCCCCTGTGGTCTTCAGTTGGGTTCAAGAGTTTCAGTGAAGTACGTTCCAACCCTTGGTCCGGAATCGGATCCGAAGCCTTCTAGTCAGAGGCAGACACAGCGCTGGGCGCTTAATCTTTACACGTATATAATCAATGAGAGTTAAATTTTGCATGGAGGTTCCTCTGTCTAAAGTCATAAATAACAACTCAGAAAACTTTCTACAAATTTCAGCCACGAAAAATGAACAACGGTTTGGAACGATAAATCGTGGGCTGCTATGGTGGATAACTGTTATGACACTTCGTAGCGTTCATATCACTTGCCCTGGGTTTCTCTGTGCTACGGCAGGGAGACAATATTTTCAGATTATTGCTTTTTTTCTTCTTCTGTTGGCTGATGTTGAAGGATTCTTCTATCAGAGCCGGGGTGAGTGGCTCAGACGGTTGAGGCGCTGGCCTTCTGATCCCAACTTGACAGGTTCGACCCTGGCTCAGTCCTGTGGTATTTGAAGGTGCTCAAATACGTCAGCCTCGTGTCGGTAGATTTACTGGCACATAAAGAATTCCTGCGAGACAAAATTCCGGTGCCTCAGCGTCTCCAAAAAGCGAAAAGCAAAATAACATATTATTCTACTGTGTGATGCCGCAAAAACTTTGATAATCCATGCTATGTGTATTTATTGACGGGTAGCGTTTCCTCCCTCTGTGTCATAAGAAACAGTTGTTATCACTATACCTGGTGATGTTGTATGAACACCCTAAAGCCAGGAAAACCTTTTCCTTATATGCAAAGGAAAAGCAAAATTTTAATTAAGGAGACCACCCGTGCAAAGAACGGATAATTCCGGTAGTTGTTCTGACTTCAATCCAGCATGAGAAGAAGATCTGATTGGCTTATTAGGTCCTCTAAACATCTTGTACTCTGATGATAAAGGTCGTAACTTATGCAGGGGATCCCTTTGTTGGTAGTATCAGGAAACGTAGGAACTTATCCTGTTTGCTGTATTTGGAAGACAGACTTCTTTAAGGTGAATACATCTATAATATTTATTAGTACTATCAAGTAGCAATATTTGTGGTGTTGTTACTGGTGATTCATTTACGGGCTACTCTGGAATTAGCCTTACCATGTTGTTTAATTACTGAGTACGGAGGGTGGCTGTGAACCAGAGGCGAAAGCGAGATAAAAAGCTGGGTGGAAAAATTGTAGAGATGTTGCTGGAGTGATAAGTGATACAAAATATCGGTGGACGCAGTTAACTTTAAAGACTAGAAAACGTCCAAAATAAAATTGGTTTATTTCATCATTTATTTTAACTCACATTATATCAACAAATATTCATAAAATACAGGGTAATCATACGACAAGTATGAGACATAAGGTTTAGCTACTACATGAATGTTTCTAGCAAGTATTAAATCTGGGAATACGTTTTTTTATCACTGCGTCTTCGATTTTGATTCTGCATAACTTCTTTTTGGTCTGTTTTTGTTCGGAATTTGGTTGTATTGGTGGAGTAATAGGACGTTTTCGCGTGATTTGTTGTGGTTTAAAGTTGGACATCATGAAAATTTTACAAAACAGTTTTTTTTCAAAGAAACGTCCGTCACTTAACGGCTTCTCCAACTGAAATTATTTTCAAGTCATTTTGTAGTGTATTATATAGGCTTCTAACCGACACTCTTTTTTCTTTTTTTTCTTTTTTTAAATAGGACTAATGGTTTGGAAGTTATGACGATTGCTCTCGAGTGCGGTACCACCAAAATGGGGTCTTATTTAGCGCCCATCTTTTAACAGGTGACGTTACAAATTTTTCTGTGCCAAATTGTACTTAAAGAGTTATTCCGTGTAACGATATAATTTCAATGGCGATATGATTACAAGATTCGGAAATATCTGCGTTTCAAAACGGTGTCACGGGCGTTTCAGCGCCAGAATACGCCGAGCGCCGGACCGAAAAGAAAGACGTTTTCATGTCAAAAAATGTCAAAAAATTAGAAAGACTGTTTTTAAGACCAGTATGATTGAGGGAGAAATAAAGCCAGACCAGCTCATTTTACGTAATTATTCGACTTTAAAAAAACACTTCTAGGTCAATAATTTGAAGGAAAACATAACCAGTCATTTGTCAGTTCCGTCTGAAAAAGTTGTCGTGAAATCACGCCCAGAAATTTTGACGTACTTTCTCGGAAGTTAGACGGATGCTTTTTTTTTTTTTTTTTTTTTTTTTGCTATTTGCTTTACGTCGCACCGACACAGATATGTCTTATGGCGACGATGGGATAGGAAAGGCGTATGAATGGGAAGGAATCGGCCGTGGCCTTAATTATATAATTATTTTTATAGAGATATATCCTTTAATGTGCGGTTTGATATATTAAGACCTAGAATGGAAGGAGTTAAGTTTTATATTTCTGAATGATCTTATGAAACGACGTAATATCTTCTTGCTATGAGTTACTGTGGTCCTATAAAAGCCTATTAATACCTGAATTAATTCACCACAATTTTCTCATGAGAATTGTTTCTCTGAGAAGGCCAGCGGTTTATTGGGGAATTACAATGTTAAGCTGAAACACGAAACTCCGGTAAATCTATAGAATGAAAGGATCTCTATAATTTCTCTCTCCCCTTTTTACGACTCAGGGATCACGGATCGCCCATTTTTCCGCAGTGTGATGAACTACATAGCGGAAGTTAAATCTATTTTTAGTTTATGTAGGGTGTATACATTTGCATTACATTCCACGTAATAGTATGAAACCATTGCCTCACGGTGACAAAACACACAAAACGGTACGTATTCTTGTATTCATGGTTGTTTCTACCTTTACGCAAAGTTTAGAACGAATCAGTACTCTCAGAATCACGTATTCCTTTACATTTCTTGTTACCGAGCGAGCTAACCGTGCGGTTTTCTGGGGCTGTATCTTAATTAAGACCTCGGTCGCTTTCTTTCCACTCTTAGCCTTTCCCTACCCCATTGTCAAAAGAAGACCTATTCGTGTCAGTCCGACTTAAAAAAAATGCAAAATAACAAAAACAAAAAACTGTTGTTGGTTCATGTAAGGAGCTCGACATATCGTGGTCAAGAGTCCCGTGTGCCTAATGCAATCGTGTAGCCCCCACTGGGGATCAGTGGTAAGTTAAAGTGTTGGCCTACGAATTTCAAGATTCCGGACTAAAGACTGTGGGATTCGAACTCGGGAAACTACAGGTGTTCATTTCAACTCATAAGAAGTGAACTGGAAAAGTTTCAGGACGGTTCCGCTTTCACATGGGAGACAGCTTGTTAGTGTTTTGAGCAGTAGTTTTCAAATGGTGTACCACAAAATTGCCCACTGTGCATAGGAAACTCTTACAAAAGCAGACATTTAGCGTTGCTATTTATTAACCGTGGATGTCCGACTCATTGTCTGAATGGTCAGCGTTGAGGCCTTCGGTTCAGAGGGTCCCAGGTTCGATTCCCTGCCGGGCCGAGGATTTTAATCGCGTCTGATTAATTTTTCTGACCCGGAGACTGGGTGTTTGTGTTTGCACAACACTCTCCTCTTCATATTCAGACAACAAACCACACTGCCAGCGACCACAGAAACACACAATAGTAATTACATCTCCACATCGGGGATGTCGTTAGAAAAGGCATCCGGGCGTAAAACAGGGCAAATCCACATGTGCGACTCAATTTGCACCCGCGACCCCACAGGTGTGGGAAAAGCGGAAGAAGAAGAAGAAAGAAGAAGAAGAATTAACTTTAGATACATAATAGAAAGTGAACAATTAAGAATGATATTTAATTTGTTGCAGCCCAGTTGGAAATGTTGGGTTGTTTATTTTTAGCCTACATAAGTTATTGTTCAGTGCAGGAAGAATTGCAGATTAACGCACGCGTAATTCGTAATCTTCAGAAATAATATCTTCAGTTTCTTAAACGTTGGTCAGTACCAATAATCCGTGCTAGCACAGGTGGTGGTGGTGATTATTGTTTTAAGAGGAAGTACAACTAGGCAACTATCCTCTATATAACATTAATCAGAGAGAAAAATGGAAGGGTTCCGACGCTTCGAGAAATGAAGGTATCGGCCAAAGGAAGGCAAGGGCTACGAACGGCATGAAAATGAAAGACTCCCTAGGCCTCCATACGTAATACCGTCGGGGTCTGAAAAGAAAAAGAGTTGACCAAGGGAGGTCGGATAGGATATATGAAAGTGAGGAGCCCTGTACAAGTAAGTGGAAGCATTGCCAGGAATCAGCTGCGGGCCCCATGGTCGCCAACCCACGCTCCAAAGTTCAGAGCCCCTGAGGCCTCTTTTAGTCGCTTCTTACGACAGGCAGGGGATGCCGTGGGTGTTATTCTACCGCCCCCACCCACAGGGGGTCGTGCTAACACAGTTGCGATGTTAAATACAATGAAGTAGTATAGGGACGGCATGCGTGGTCGACAAGTTTCTCAAGAGTTATAATAGACTTTCCGCTAGGGTTCGTTATCTGTCGGGGACTGCTTCCTAGTGTCTGAAATCCTTCTAAAGCGGGGGATGTGCCTAAGCAGTGCGCTGCAATCCAGAAATTCGAGAACCCCTGGTTTAGGATATATCCGTGAGGGCTTTAATGTAACAAGGAAAATAAACCGATTAATGGTAGGTCAAGTGAGTGAAAGTTATAAAATTCCTTCATATATTATCCACTCGAACGAAAGAGCAGTCGTTTGGATGATAAATAGATTGCATTATTACACTCAAGGAGAACAAAACAAAGCAGAACCACGATGCAAGAACAGTCAAACGTAGCCGGGCACTGTATCTGAGTATGTTAATGACCATGTGTAATGAGATGTAATAGCGGGGAGCGACATAGTAAAAGTTGTTGATTTAATTTGAGGTGGCGGCTGAACGGAAGTGATTCACTCAGCTAGATAATGAGGTAGGGTCATCAATTACTGCTCGTGGGCGTCTCCAACGAGAACGGGTTTGATTCCGATGTTATCTTAAGATATGCTTTCAGTGTTGCCAAATTATTTATTTCGAAATTAAGACTGCCCAACATAAATGTCACCTGTTAATAGAATCAAATATTGCCGTCACGAAGAATGGTAATAAGACAAAGAGTTTTTCTGTTTTATTTCCAACCATTTAAAACCAGTCTACCTGCCAAATTTGGTTAAGGTGGCTGAATTTACAAACGGACACAAGAATAAAGAGACTGTTCTACTGCAGAATAGAAATAGATTTCGAGGGCATCTTGCTCCTCTTTTTGAAGGTAATTTCATTGGCGCATGCTGAGGAGAATTGTTTCGCATAATCCACAGCCGTTATATTCTAATTTTACCGAGCTCGATAGCTGCAGTCACTTAAGTGCGGCCAGATTGTGGGTTCGAACCCCACTGTCGGCAGCCGTGAAGTTGGTTTTCCGTGGTTTCCCATTTTCACACCAGGCAAAGGCTGGGGCTGTACCTTAATTAAGGACACGGCCGCTTCCTTCCCAGTCCTAGCCCCTTCCTCTCCCATCGTCGCCATAAGACCTATCTGTGTCGGTGCGACGAAAAACCAATAGCAAAAATAAATAAATAAATAAATAAAAAATTCTATTTTTTTCATTTATTAATACTTTCTTTCTCTTCTTTTCTTTCCTTCTCTTCTTTTCTCTTCTCTTCTCTGCGGGCGTGGTAGAGCTTCATGACTTCGTTGCTAGTTATTATGGCATGACGTCTAACAACTCGACCACTCACACCAGGCAAATGCTGTGACTGTACTAGCTGTTGGCTAAAGGTGGATCGGGCCACCCTTCTCCATGTTGACTCCAGTTGAATGAAGATATCTCATTTTTGGACCCTGGGTTAGCTAGGGACAAAGACTAGGTCGCCAACGCGTAGGTTCGAATAGGGCACGTGCTTGATCTGTGAATGGGTTGGTTGGTTGGTTGGCTGGTTGGTTGGTTGGTTGGTTGGTTGGTTGGTTGGTTGGTTGGTTGGTTGGTCCTCAACCCAAAGGTTGGTTGGATCCCCAACTTTCCTATTGTCAGCTGTATAAAACAACCTAATCGTCACTGAATATGTGAACTTGGAAAACAAGGCGTAGCCCAAGAAGCCTTTCAATGTTTTCCTCACTAAATCGAGTAAGTGCCTTTAAAGCAAACAGCAGAACAAAACGGGACATTTTCAACATTGAACGCAAGTGGTTCTTCTTCCACCGTCGCTGTCACACAAGTGAGCTTGGCCGTATGCCCTTCCTGACGCCAACCCTGTGTGGAGAGATGTATTCGTTATCGCGTATTTCTGCGGTGGTTTGTAGCATAATGTGTTGTATGTAAATAAAAATATGTATAAAGACGAACTCAACACATTCAGCCACCGGTGCCCAAACCCTGGCCTAGCCGGGAGTCCAACCCAGTACCCCCCTGAACCGAAGATAACTGCGCTGATTATACTGAATTCCTGCTGTTTCATATTGTCAGTGTAGTACAAACCATGTGTTCAGACAAGCGGCATATATTACGATTCTTCTTTTTTATTTGCTAGTTGCTTTACGTCGCATCGACACAGATAGGTCTTATGGCGACGATAGGACAGGGAAGGGCTAGGAGTCGGAAGGAAGCGGCCGTGGCCTTAAGGTACAGCCCAGAATTCGCCTGGTGTGAAAATGGGAAACCACGAAAAACCATCTTCAGGGCTGCCGACAGTGAGGTTCGAACCTACTATCTCCCGAATACTAGATACTGCCCGCACTTAAGCGACTGCAGCTACCGAGGTCGGTATTTATTTTTTAATAATAATAATAATTATTATAAAAATAATGTTATTGGCTTTACGTCCCACTAGTCTGACGGATTTTGGAGACGCCGAGGTATCGGAATTTAGTCCTGCATGAGTTATTTTACGTGCCAGTAAATCTGCCGACACGAGGCTGACGTATTTGAGCACCTTAAAATACCACCAGACTGAGCCATCTTACCTGTCAAGTTGGGGTCGAAAGGCCAGCACCTCACCCGTCTTGGCCACTCAGCCCGGCAGTTAGCCTAAATAATTATGTAGACATTATAATTTACGGGTACAGAATATATAGGAAACTTACTGTAAACTCGTGTATAATGCGCATCAGCGTTTGTTGTTAATAAATAGTAATTTCATCTCGCTCCCTTCTACTCCATTCGCAAACATCTGGACACCTTCTGGTTGTTACTGGTTTTCAGGATACCTCCCTCACTCTGATTGAAAAATTGTTTTCAACTTTGAATGGTACGAGAGTTTGGTTCAGAAGTATGGGCGGAGCAGTTTTCGGGCCATGTTAGTTCCTGCGCTCCTCGGCGGGCTATTTTAACCTCCAGGAGTCACATTTCGCAGCCGTCTCGGAACACAAGCAGTCACACAGGTGCCTCGTCCGTCACCAGCGTGTTTGTCATGCATGCAGATTCTGTTTTGCTACCCGATCCTCCCCACACCGGCAGTTTATGTAGATGTCTCTTCTGCACTCTTCTCCCTAGCCCACAGATATCAGCTGTAATACCAGAAGCAACGCCATAACATTCATCCTACCACACCAATGCGAACCTCATGCATATGTAAGCTAACATAGCAGCAGCAACAACAACGTGATACGATTCTGTGTGGCCCCAAGAATCTTCTTCCTTCTCTTCTGCTTTATCTTGATGTCTTGTTCTGTTGACATATTACTCTAAGAATAGGGAGCAGTGTGCAGGTGCTACACCATAACCTAATCTCACTGGCATTCTTTTTCACTTTTCTACAAGACAGGGTGGAGTCTTAGGATTTTTATACTATCTCTTCTTTGACTACGGTACATTTCTCACATTCTGACCGGTATTTTCGGCATGAGATTAACTTGTTAGGTTCAAATGAGGTATCTGCAAACTGATTACAACGTCAAAAGAGATGAAACGGTTGAAGATATGGTTTTATTTAATCTTTAAATACATGATTGTTTAGTTGAATGAAATATTTTTGGTTTGTACATCTCCTTGAATAAATGTTCAGCGTATTGGTCTTCGGTTTCGAAGGACTAGAGTTCGATTACGGCCGGCCTGGGGTTTTAGGCACGTCTAGTTTATTCCTTTAGAGAAAAATAAATTAAAAATTATATTTAACACATTAAATTTAGAATTTTTTTTCTGTAAATAAATGCATAAATCATGCCATGGTTTTTGTTTTAGGTTAAAGAAGAACTGCATAATACATGTGTAAAATTTGTGTGTTCTGGGTGTAATAGGATGGGAATAAGGTGGTATCATAAACACAGGTATTGTCGTGCTTAGTTCTGTTCCCAACTCTACCATGTGTCCTTAAGAATGTATGTACCACACTGGATGCTCTTAAAATCTTCAGTTAGTTGAAACATGTGAGAGTGAGGCGAATCAGTCCGTTGTTTAGCATGAAATGCTTCGCAGTTACGTGTAGTTCGGACGAAGCTTGCTGTGTAATTTGCCCACATATCGGGAGGGAGCGAGTTCATTCATATATCCTGAAACAGGGAAGCAAGTCACTCACGAGGGCAAATTCGTGGAACGTTTCTCCCTATCATCCGTCCTATTCTGTTTTACTCTTTTCTGGATATTTGCGTATGTGCACTCAATAGCACAAAAGTTGGCCGGCAAAGACTTACAGTTAAAGCTCTCTAAGTTGGACACCTACGGCTCCTTAAAAATATGTACAATGTAGTGGGGTGTCCAATCTACAGGGTGGGTGTACAGTATTTCAAAAGTACACTCACAGTGCAGGAAAGGAAAAACTCTCAGCTAGTGTGTGCTGTCTATACAGAATAAAAACCGTGGTCCTTTGAATTCATAAACAGTACACTGTTTTCATGCCTAATACCCTTTTTTTTTTTTTAAAAAAAAGCACTGCAGTATTGTCTTATGTTTTATTTTGCATATTGTACTATTCAGTACTCACCCTTTACTCTTTAACGAAAAAAATCAGGCACAAGGTTGTTTTCTTTTTCGACTGTTAAGCGTAGTCATTCTGATTCAATTTTCCTATGTGTAATCCAAATAAAGTTTCAATCATTTCTGCTTGGTTATACAAAAAGGCTTAACGTTCCAACCCATTAATACATTGCATAGCTTTTTGATGGGGACAGAAACGTCTTCTTCTTCTTCTTCTTCTCTTTCTCCTCCTTCTGAAGGCAATCATTCTTCTGAAAGCAAAGCAAAGTCACCTCCGTACAGGCCATGAAGGCCCTTGGAGGAGTGGAAGGTAAAGGCTTCCACCATTGTTAACCTCGGCACGTGATGGGGTAGGGTGGTTAGCTCTACGCCCGACCGCCTTTGACCCCAGGAATTAACCTGGTACTCATTTTTGGTGTAGGCTGAGTGAACTTCAGGACGATATGCACCTACGTAAGTGGAAATCTTGTTTCTTAAATTTTACGACTTCCTGACGGGGATTCGTACCCACGTCCTTCCGGGCGAACCAAGCACGCCTTTACCGCCTCGGCCAGGCAGCCCCTCATTCTTCTGAAGAAATCACTTTTTATAACAATCCAACAGTTGTTCCAGGAATATCACCGTGGACTTCCATAGTTAACACATTTCATAATTGTTTCTTTAGACACGTCCATCCGAGCACCATGGATTCAGCAAATTGCGCTGAGGACCGTCACACTCCGTATAAATTCGAAGTTAATGTTACATTTATTAGCCACATTACAGGAAAACTCTCTGTCTTAAACATAATTTCCAATGATAATGTTAAAATTGCTTGCACTAAACCAGGGCCTCTCAGGGTGGATGCACCAGTGCATTGCGCTGTGCACGCTGAAAAAAATGACTTCGCTTGGTTGACCAGAGTGCAGACCCTAATCCTCGATTTCGAGCAATAGCGCTGTCTCTCTCTTTCCCCACGCCTGTCTCGCTCGCTCCGCCAGTCTCCCTCTTCCTCGCTTGCTCCATAGCTCTCCAAATCCGAGCCGAGTTGAGTCGAGCTTAGCCGAGTCGCCCAGAGACGAAGTGTTGGTCCGAGCCGAGCCGAGCGTGACCGATGCACTGTGCACAGGAACTCTGCGCCTCAGTTTGCACGCGTGAGATTTTGGACATTTGAGAGGTCCTGCATTAAACCACTGCTAAGCACAAAACAAAATAGTTTTGAACCTGTCCAAACTGTCATTAAATGGCTGTCCAATGTCCAGAGTTGAGGAGTGTCCAATGTACAGAGGATTTTTAACATGTAAACGTGTAGGGAATTAAACGGTGCATTCAGTATGTCCAATCAAGAAGGGGGTGTCCAGGATATAGAGGTGAACAAAGTGAGAAACTTCACTTTATTTAATTTTATATATTCTCGAAAAGCGAGGATATCCGTAAATTATGGATACCACCTGCAGAATGTACATACATCCTATTTCTAGCAAGAAAGAAATTCAACTTCTGCGACGGCCAATTTTTGCGCGTTTGAGTGTACCATAAAAACTATTCCTTAAGACGAGTACCAAATTTTCGAATTATCGTAAGGTCGTAAATGAACTTCGCCAGTAACGCAGTGAGGAGTCGAGAAACCGTACATAATAAGTATTATGCAAATAACCTCTGGAAGCATTGCAGAAGCAAGGAGGTATATATATTCTTTTAATTTACCTTGTCGGCAGTCGTAAAGGTGTCATAAACACGGTCTCTCCACATTCTGGGAGGATGAATTTCACGCTCCTGCCCTCTGTTGCCTTTGTGATGGTGCCGGCTACTGCGCATGTGCCCCAGCTCTCGTGTTGCTGGGAACGTTGATGGCCTGGAAATTACTGTACGTATTTTCCAACTGTCTCATTGTCTGACTATTAGGAGCACTTCGAGAAGGTTACCTTTAAGGAAACAGATTATTTCCTTATAAAGGATAAAACATCAGTGTTGAATTCGGTCCAGATTCGGGAATGTATTCTACTTTCTCTTTCGGTTGAGTAGGCCGGACTAAGTGACTCAGATGATATAAACTGAGTTTCCGAGCTTAAATTCACGTGTTTGATCCTGGTCAAGTTAGTCGATTTTTAAAGGCGGGGCAAAAATTTGGATGCTTGAAGCGTTAACTACCGGGTCTCTTTCTAGTCTGAGTGACACATAAACAGCTTGTTCGCAAGAAGTCACTGCTCCACACCAGCAGCGACGTCGTCACGATGCTTATTTAAGGTAGAATAGAAGAATATAGTGGACAAATCTCATCCCCTAGTACCGGATCGCATGAAACTAGGGAGTGAGAGCATTCGTTTATTGCTATTCATTAAATTCGGCACATGCATTACATTCTCCTTCTTAAAATTATTAGACTATTCTTCTTCTTAATCTGTTTACCCTCCAGGGTTGGTTTTCCCTCGGACTCAGAGAGGGATCCCCCCCTCTACCGCCTCAAGGGCAGTGTCCTGGAGCTTCAGATTCTGGGTTAGGGATACAATTGGGGATGATGATCAGTACCTCGCCAAGGTGGCCTCAAGTGCTATGCTGAACAGGGTCCTTGAGGAGGGATGGGAAGATTGGAAGGGACAGACAAGGAAGAGGGAAGGAAGCGGCCGTGGCCTTACGTTACCCTGAAGATGGTTTTCCGTGGTTTCCCATTTTCACACCAGGCAAATGCTGGAGCTGTACCTTAAATAAGGCCACGGCCGCTTCCTTCCCGCTCGTAGGCCTTCCCTATCCCATCGTTGTCGTAAGATCTATCTGTGTCGGTGCGACGTAAAGCCAATTGTAAAAAAGGAAAAGAAAAAATACTTTGCTATTTGCTTTACGTCGCACTGACACAGATAGGTCTTATGGCGACGATGGGACAGGAAAGGCCTAGGAATTGGAAGGAAGCGGCCGTGGCCTTAATTAAGGTACAGCCCCGACATTTGCCTGGTGTGAAAATGGGAAACCACGGAAAACCATCTTCAGGGCTGCCGACAGTGGGGCTCGAACCCACTATCTCCCGATTACTGGATACTGGCCGCACTTAAGCGACTGCAGCTATCGAGCTCGGTAAAAAAAATACTTTGTCCAAGAGGTTAACGATGTTAACATGTATCTTCCCTTTCCTTGGCTTATTTAATGCTTACTTTAGTGTCACAAGTTATTTAAGGTACACAAGTATTGTTTCGAATATTTCTACTGGTTCCTGGTATATATTGTACCCTTGGAGCAACATGGGTGCAATATATAATCCTTCATCTAGGGAACTCACTCTCAGCGGGTTTGCCGCAATACACAGTATTGTACAATTTTCATGTCTGGGAATACGTCTCCAAGAACGTTGTTCTGCACTTATCCTGAAGGACATTCCCAATACCACCAAGTTTTAATTCAAAAATTTACCCGTAAGACCCGCACAATTGCATGTCAGAACTGCACCTTCGACAGTAGACACGAGCAGAAAGCGTGTGACGGAAAGAGAGACATTACCACAGCTTTGCATGCAGAAGACATCTGATTGATCGATTACTTGTTTTCGAACACCCAAGGTCGTTCTTGTCGCTTGAGTGGCTCTCGGACTTGCCTTCACGTTATTAGAGGTCACAATTTTGTCACAATTCTTCATCTTTCAAAGTGGTGCACTCTTCGCTGCAAGATGGTAACATGATCATAATGTCGAAGTTGTTGAGCAGACTGTCAGTACGGCAGAAAAGACCATTTTCTCATTAAGACCATTTAATCATGGATTTATTTATAATTATTTATTTATCAAAGGAACGTACCTTGGAAAACATTCACCAACCTCACGAGACTAGATAACCATGTTAAGACTGATTGGTGATTGCATATTTTATTAATTTCATGGTGTACTGTTTAAAGTAATAAATACGGCATAGGACGTCGGTGCGTGCAGAATTGGCTTCAGGTGTGCCGGTGGCTACGGTTCTTCCATGGCTCTACAGTTCTGCATTAAGAAAGACGGAGAAGGGCTGGTCTGTCGGCTGCCCTCCGAATTGGTTTTGCGTGGTTTTCCATTCTCCTGCACTAAGTCGAATACCGGAACTGTTCCTAGTATAGGCCACAGCCACCGACCCCCTCACCCTTTCCGAACATCTCGTTCACTGAATCTCCCTGGTCTGAAAGACGGCATTACCGTCTAGGAGACCCACCGTTCCCTTCAGGGTCGGAATGAAAACTTTTATAGTAGTAGTTGTTGTTGTACGCTACAGGATTGTACGGGACTGCAAAAAGATTTTGACGAAGTTGTGAGATGGATAACAGACAGTGGCATGATGGGTATAGGAGGTGAAAAGTCAATTTATTTCATCAAGAGGAAAAGTCGTCTCCGTTTTATATTACTGTGTTGATGGGATGATAGTAACTCATGGAGATTTTTAAGTACCTAGGTGTTAATATAGGGGAAGATCTTCATTCGGGGTAATCACATAAATGGTATTGTAGCCTACATGAAGGTTACAGACCTCATCATATTATGGTTATTATGGCACCAACAACGAGTGCACAAACAGGCCAACAGATGGCGCTGGACAGCAACACGTTAGTGATACCGCATGAGGGAGCTGTCGTGAGAGAGGGCGTTAGATGCGACTGCAAGTGCGGCATGTTGAAAGTGAAGCTTTATTTACTTTATTTTGGTGTCAATAAAACCTCATGTCATGCCATTCACGTGTGTCAATTATTACCTCACTAACGTCCAATATTCCGTGAAGAATTGCCTCGTCAAATGTTGACGAACTTCTGGGTCACCATGTATTGTTCCGTGTGAGGAGCGTACAGCCCAGACTAATAATAATGTTATTTGCTTTACGTAACACTAACTGCTTTTACGGTTTTAGGAGACGCCGAGGTGCCGGAATTTAATCCCGCAGGAGTTGTCATGTCCCTAGGATCTTTTCAACATTGAGTTGCTTCCCTGAACGGCTAGATCTTTGGATTTTATTCATTCAGTCCTGCCAAACATTCAATGTACTTTCTTTCGAAAATCAGAGTATGGAGTACGTAATTCCTGAAACTACATGTGCTAAACCACTTTTGCCCGCTCATGGATGCTAAGGAAGTGCTTATTATCACTCCCACATAAGAAACAGTAAATCTACCGACACCAGTCTGACGTATTTGAGCGCCTTTAAATACGATCGGACTGAGCCAGGATCGAACCTGCCCAGTTGGGATCAGAAGGCCAGCGTCTATGCCGTCTGAACCACTCAGCCCGGCCACTTTGGGTATAAGTAATGTTTTTAAGGTGTTAAACAATGAAATGCAGGTGTAGGCCTGATATGAAAACAGGGATGAACTATTCAATGAAAAATTTAATTGAAATAATCCATGTTTGGTGAACATATATATAGAAATATTTTCATGTTATCGAGCCGCTAGGTGGACTAGGAGATTTGTATTGTATTGCAATGGCAAGACATTCGGCAGACAACTACATGAACTAGGCAAGCAACTGAGAAGAGATAAGCATTTCCCAGTAATATTGGGCCGTGTGGGGACTGAAGATTTTCATACATTTTATTAAATAATAATAATAATAATAATAATAATAATAATAATAATAATAATAATAATAATAATCATGACGCGTAGCCTCCGAAGAGGCCTGGTACAGGTGTTTCGAGTTGATGCCATATAGGTGACCTGCGCGCCCCTACCTACAATGAATTCTAATGCTGAAGACAGTGGATACACCCAGTTCCCGAGAGAATGGAATTAACTAACGAAGGTTTAAAATCCACGACCTGACCGGGAATCGAACCCGGGACCCCGTGGGCCAAACGCCAGCACACTAACCACTTAGCCATAGAGTCGGACATTAACACAATAATACTGATCATGCACGGGCCCCTTTATACATTTTCTTTTCTTTTTAGACATACTGATACACAAGTCCGTACCCAGGAATTTTTTCGGAGCGAGTTAGGATTCCTGGGCGGGGTGTTCGGAAAACAAAAACTATAGTAACAAATATTTTTTACTTTCAGATAGATTTTACAGAAAGAAACTACGTTTGAGAGAGCCTCCGTGGCTCAGGCGGCAGCGCGTCGGCCTCTCATCGCTGGGTTCGGTGGTTCACATCCTGGTCACTCCATGTGAGATTTGTGCTGGACAAAGCGGAGGCGGGACAGGTTTTCCTCCAACTACTCCGGTTTTCCCTGTCATCTTTCATTCCAACAACTCTCTTCACTATCATTTCATTTCACCTGTTGGTCATTAATCATTGCCCCAGAAGAGTGCGACAGGCCTCGGCAGCCGGCACAATTCCTATCCTCGCCGCAAGATGGGGGCTTCATTCATTCCATCCCTGACGCGGTCACTGACTGGAAAACAGGTTGTAGGTTTTCATTTTCAAACTACGTTTGAAATAGTTTTAGAACAGTATCTTTCACAACTCAGCGGGTGAAGTACAATAGAAGGTAAATTCATAGCGGACTGGTGGGCAGGACACGCCTTAACATGTGCGTGCAGCGCGACACGAAGATTTGCTTAAAAATGCAGGTAATAATACATTTCACCGCAAGTATTAAGACATTTTGAGATTTGATTAATTTTTAAAAATTCTTCTAGCGACATGAAAGCATGGAAATATTTCTATATATTTATTGAAATCGATTTTTATGGTGGAAAATGTATTAACATAAAAAAACAAACAATCCATATATTTCACCGAAATTAAAATTTCCATTTATATTTTCAGTAAATTTGTTAACTGTATTCGTAGATAAATATTTAAAGATGGCACCTATTTTATAGGTTAAATTCAATTGCTTATTTTGCAAAAGGTTGTTTTTATACCAAACCAAACCGCATGGCGCTACAGCCCCGAAGGGCCATGGCCTACCAAGCGACCGCGGCTCAGCCCGAAGGCCTGCAGATTGAGGTGTCGTGTAGTCCGAACGATGAATCTTCTCGGCCGTTATCCTTGGTTTCCTCACCGTCAGATGGCTCCTCAATTGTAATAACGTAGGCTGAGTGGCTCTCGAACCAGCCTTCAGATCCAGGTAAAATCCCTGACCTGGCCGGGAATCGAACCGGGGGCCTCCGGGTAAGAGGCAGGCACGCTACCCCTACACCGCGGGGCCGGCGGCTGTTTTTATAACATTTCTAATTTACTGTAGCTATTTCAAAACTCGTATATGCTGTTTATATTTGTTAAGTCACTTTTATTTCGGAAGGGGTTTGAACCTTACTAACCCCCGCCCCCCCTCCCCCTGCATAGGTACGGCCTTGGTGATACACAGTAAGAAACAAGTATAGTCATCCATTTAATTTACACGCTTTTGCTTTCATCGTTTGCAACAAACACTGCGTTCTATATAGCAGTCTGGTCGGTCTCATTCAAATGTTTACTCCCAAATCCCGCTGATACTGCTCGACGTATGAGGTACAACCCGAAAGCAACAAGAATGTTACTGACTCATGACGGGGTCAAACCAGTCTAAAGACTGATACACCTATGATGACGGTGAAGTATTTCAGTGGATATATCTACTGCTTTCACTGAAGCTGTCTCCTAGCCTCGCTCTGTCATACCACCGCGAGTACTTCGCTATTTGTTATCCAAGAGAACTTCTCGCTGCTGTCATCTCTTTGCAGGAGGGACACGGCGATGTAGATAATACCTGATTAAATGTGACACTGTCAGAATGAAATAAAATTAATTTCTGTCTTCACATGAACTCTGAACTTCCTCGTGAACAAAGCCCCATGTGTTCTCCACTGTGGCGAGAACAATACTTCCACTCACCGAGCTGGCGATGCCGTTAGTTGCCTTGACAACCCAAGGAGTGTGTTGGCTCTGATGATGTGTCACGGCCTTCTAAAGTACGGTAGCCTTGTCGTTATCACTACTTCTAGGGGCTCTCAATTTGTAGTGTGGTGGCTATGTAGTTACCCAATAATAATTTCGTGTGGCTATTTCTAGCCGAGTGCAGCCCGGTAAGGCAGACCCTCTGATGAGGTTGGGCGGCATCTGCCATGTGTAGGTAATTGCGTGTTATTGTGGTGTAGGATAGTGTTGTGTGATGTGCAAGGATGTTGGGGACAGCACAAACACACAGCCCCCGGGCCACTGGAATTAATCAAGAAGGTTAAAATTCCCTATCCGGGCGGGAATCGAACCCAGGACCCTCTGAACCGAAGGACAGTACGCTGACCATTCAGCCAACGAGTCGGATATGTAGTTACGTCTACGTCTGGTACTAGTTCAGCCTATTCATCTTTTCCCTTGGTCAGATTCAGTGTTGCCAGGTATGTATATGTGTTTACGAAATGCTATCTCAAAATTAACTCAACTTTTTTTTATGAATCTGCCTGACTGGTAATAAGTACATTGTATTTCTTAGAGAAAAAAAGATACTACCAAAACAAAGAAACTCTAGTATCTTCGAACTTTCGCGGCGGAGCGTTTCGTAACTCAACCTGCACATCTCACAAGCCAAGTTCACAACATATAACCTCGCACAAGATCCAAATCCTACAGTTCTCAAAATTAGATGGGGTGGACATTCTTGCCCTGTATGACTCACTTTCCCACCCTTCCCTATAATATGCGCAGTCGAGTGACTCTCAGGTCGAATCGAATCGAATTCTTAGATCAAAAATAATTACGATCTTTTGAAAAATGTTCGTGATCTGTTCAATTAAGATTCAGTTACGGGCAGATTCAATTATTATAATTGGAAATATCGAATATCCTTACGAAAGATTTATTATCGCCTATATTAAGCATCATTGTGCTATTAAACATGCTACTTGTACATTCATTAAAAATATTATTGGTAAATACTGTAATAGATGCCGAAGTAAAACGGTTTTGCTTCTGTTATTACTTCCGTATAGTGTAGGGGATGGAGAGTGCTTTAACACCCAGAGAAGCCTCTATGGATACATCGGCGGCTATGGGATTGCTTGCAGTTATATTTGAGAATTGTATTCCTGAACTTAAAATTAAGCAGGGCCTACTTAGAGAACTTGTAAGTAGAAAGTACTAGTTTTCACAGGCGACGAATATCACCGTTTACTACCTGTGGGTGGGGGCGGTAGAATGACACTCACAGCAACCCCTGCCTTGGAGCTTGGGTTGGCGACCACGGGGCGCTTAAATGAGTCCTTGAATTGTTTCCACTTACTTGTGCCAGGCTCCTCACATCCATCCTGTCCGGCTCTATGACTAAACGTTTAGCGTACTGGCCTTTGGTGCAGGGGTTCCCGGCTTCGATTCCAGGCAGGGTCATGGATTTTAACCTTCATTGCATAATTCGGATGGGTCGGGGGCTATATGTGTGTGCTGTCTTCATCATTAGAATTCAGAACAGGTAGCGTCCCATCCTCATAGGTCGCCTATACGGCGTCAACCCGAAAGACCTGCACCGGACCTCTTCGAGGGCCACACGCCATTATTATCGGTCATATCCAACCTCTCTTTGTCAACTCTTGTTCTTTCTCGACCCCGACGTTATTAGAACATTCGAACATTAATTTTCACCCCCTCCGTAGCCCTTACCTTCCTTTGGCCCATACCGTCATTTTGCGAAGTGTCGGATCTATTGATTTTTTCTCTCTGATTAGTGTTATAGGCCTATAGAGGATGGTAGACTAGCTGTACTTCGTCTTAAAACAATACCCCGCTGTTGGTGGGGGACGCAGATGAAGAATACACCCACGGTATCCCCTGCCTGTCGTAAGAGGCGACTAAAACGGACGACCAAGGGATGATTGTATTAGAACCATGTGATTAGTAACACCACGGGTCGCATTTACTTGCGCGTAGTACCACTATGTTAGGTTCCAAACAGGTCTGTGATTAGTAGCAACAGAGTGCATTGCCGGCTTCTACAGTACCTGTGATTAGTACCACGTTAGGAGCGACACCATGGGTGAGCGACACCATGGTTCTGGCTTGCCTATGATTAGTACCCGCTATATGAGGAAACCACGGGATAGTACGGGTCCCTGTGGTTAATACACGTATGTGATGAACACCATAGGTTTGCGTTGCCTGTAAATGACGCCACAATGTGCGAAACACCATAGGTGTGCGAATTTCATTACCTGTGAGTAGTACCATACTGTGTGGAATGCCGCGAGTCTACGCTACTTTTGATTAGTATCGCAACATGACAAATACCATGGTTCTACTTTCCTAGCGATAAGTACCATTATGAGGGGCCGATGACTTGGATTTTGGCCCGCTTTAGACTAAAAGCATCATCGATTTAGTATTATGCTATAGACGCAGTCCCTTGGTCAGCAACACTATTGTTTCACGTGAGTTTCTGTGAATGCGAGACATTGCGGGTCGGATTCACTGATTGTTTTAAATTCATATCCATCCATTCATTCTTCGTCCTCACGTTTTGAATTCTGGTCAGTGGAGGATTTTCGACTTTTAATTTGTCATTCCATTTCGTCTCATTTCGTACCATTAGGGGCCGATGACCTCGATGTTAGGCCACCACCATCACCGTTTTCGGGATACGATACGCTCAAGCGGAACGGGAGTTTAGCGACTATTGTTGTTATCATTAATCCCCATTTTTTGCGCAGTGGAATAAACCTGATAATGGTATGTGGATTTATAGTCTTTTGTTTGAACATGTCTGCGTCCGTCGTCGACTCCCGCCGTAGTGGAGCGGCTCCATAACTCAAGGGAGACAAGGAATTTGTCAACGCTCGCTGTATTAATACCAGCTCCGGCTGGCTGGAGTAATTAATACCGTTTACTGATGTATGACTCACGTCTGCAGTTTATTCAAGGTAGCATTCCGGTCACTGATGAGCTCGCCACACCTCGAGCGAACTGCTAAGACTTCTATTCCTCACCAAAATCTTAAAAAATAAGAAAATGACCGTAGAGTGTCTCTATTGTAATGGTCGCAGGGCTTTGAGGGTTGCATAGACTTACGGATATTACGCTCTTTTTATTTCCTTTCTTGTATTCCTTCATCATTCACTTTTCTCGTTTCATATCTTTCTTTTGCACGTTTTTGCCGATTCCTAATCAAATCCTTATTTTCCATTATTAAATTTGTAAAAAAATGAAATGGCGTATGGCTTTTAATGCCGGGAGTGTCCGAGGACAAGTTCGGCTCGCCAGATGCAGGTCTTTCGATTTGACACCCGTAGGTGACCTGCGCGTCGTGATGAGGATGAAATGGTGATGAAGACGACACATACACCCAGCCCGCGTGCCAGCGAAATTAACTAATTAAGGTTAAAACTCCCGACCCTGCCGGGAATCGAACCCGGGAGCCCTGTGACCAAAGGCCAGCACGCTAACTATTTAGCCATAGAGCCGGACATTAAATTTGTTATTCTATGTAACAGGCCACGATGTAATCACAACGACGGCTACTCTCCAACTGAACGCGCGAGTCAGCATAGCGCCATCTTGTAACCGAGTGACGTCACATATTCAGCACAAATTTTGTCTTACTTTGAAGCGCTATTTCATGAAAACTACGTTTGAGATTTTTAATTTTGTTTGCAACAAGTAGCTTCCTCTTTCATCCGTCAATTGAGACATTCGACATAATCGTAAGTTAAATACTATCGGTGATAGACACGTTCTACCCAAACACTAAAACCTTCTTCAATTTTTTCTTTCCATGGACTCGTTATCGAGGAACTTAAATCTACGTCAAAAAAAAAAGATTTCTCTCATGAGACAGGCGTAATCGAGTGACTCTCAGTTCAGATCGAAGCGAGTCCTTAGGTCAAAACTATAGTTGCTTGAACAAATATTCATGGCCTGTTCGATAGAGATTCAATATGCTGGCAGAATTTCAAATTTCTGTGCTGTTTCATGATCCTGAACTTCAGTACTCGATTATAACCAAGATTCCATTCCTATATTTCTCAGAACTGATCGAAACGGGGGTGGATATAGACTGTCTAAACTCTAAACATTGTAAATATTAAATCGAAGTTTACAGGCGTATCGTATTTTTTAATTTAGTAAATTATTACCTTCGCGATAGTTTGAACGGATATTTATACGAAATACCGGAAAAGTTGCTGCGGAAGTTACGGTAGTATTCCTTATGATAATCTGCCTTTGTAAGTATTATACCAACGAACCTACAGATATTTATAAATATTTTAAAGTTAATATTATTACCTAAATTATTTCCTAAACATAAATTCGGAACAAGGTACACCTAATGTAGCTAGCCTACTTAACCTAGAATACGTAATTTACTGAAGACCAACTGAACTACTTGTTATAAAATTTAACTAAATATCACTACTCTCAATTTCTACCAACAAGCACTAAACACCACTATATAAATAGCACTAAATGAATCACAAACGCACAAAATTAAGCTATTGCAATAGGTATTAACTACTTTATCACTACAATAATGCAAGAGTTCTCTCAACAGCCAACCGTTCATAAGCGCATCGAATAATGTAACCAATAAGTGTGAGTGGAGTCTTTAAAAGTAGGAAATATCACAATATGAAGATAAATTTGGAATACAAGAGGACAAATTGAGGCAAATATTCATTGATAGGAAGGGTAGTTAGGGATTGGAATAACTTACCAAGGGAGATGTTCAATAAATTTCCAATGTCACTGAAATCATTTAAGTAAAGGCTAGGAAAACAACAGATAGGGAATCTGCCACCCGGGCGACTGCCCTAAATGCAGATCAGTATTGATTGATTGAAACAAACTGAGAAAACTAAAGGTAATCGATGGCCGAGAATGAAACGGTTACAATTCAAAATCCTTGATTTTTCAGGAGTTCTTACATCATTTATTATGATCTAGAAAATGGTTAAAACTCAAAATGTCACCCTTTCGAATTAAGCAAAGCGGCTAATATCAGAGCATTGAGCTGGGCTGAGTGGCTCAGACGGTTAAGGTGCTCAAATACGTCAGCCTCGTGTCGGTAGATTTACTGGCACGTAAAAGAACTCCTGTGGGACTAAATTCCGGCACCTCGGCGTCTCCTAAAACCGTAAAAGTAATTAGTGGTATGTAAAGTCAATTTTATTATTATTATTATTATTATTATTATTATTATTATTATTATTATTATTATTATTATTATTATTATTATTATTATTAACAGAACATTGGAAACCGTTAAAATGAATATATTAGATTTTCTGTTGTAACACTTTTGGTGGTAGTAGTCGACATAAGCTACTTGCCATGGTACTAGAGGAATTTCTAAGTGCTGTAATTTTCTATAATACTGAACGTCAGTATTGGATTATCAGCAAGGTTCCATTGCTATATTTCTGAGAAGCAATAGAAAGGGAGGTTGGAGATCGACCGACTATTTGTATCGTGCTGCCCTTTTCCAGCTTCCTTCACGAACTAAACGAGTGTGCTGTTGCAATAACGCTGGTGATTAGAGAATGCAAATGAGTGTACATTATCATATTCGAAATCATAGCGTCATGAATATTGACATGCACAATCGTTGTTTCGCATGTTTGTAATTATATGTTAATAATAAGCACTAATTTGGTGTACTTATCAACATTTTCGCAGTTTTTGATGTATTAATAAGATTTCGCAGCACCAGTTTTCGATCAAAACGGATAGGGTTAGGTTAATACAGGAGTAGGCCCTACATATTTTGGAAGCTTTTGTCCTGTCTTAATTCCGATTACACGTTCGCTCTAATCATTTCAGTTACAGGACTTACATTGCGTTCTGATTTATTTCTGATTCTGTCATATCTAGTGCAGGATTTTACGTGTGTCACTATCATTTCCCTTGTCTGTATTCGTCTAATATCTCTTTCTTTGTTACTCATGTTTCGGAAACAAACGGAACCAGCTAATTAGCTCACTCGGAAGTAATAATTTTTGGAACCAGTCAAAATCATAATTTAATCTGAGTTTCCTTTTTTTTATCCCGTTCCCTTCTCTAATGATATTTTAATTATTCCTTATACAGCTTAATAATATTGTATAGCCCTGTTGTTCGAATTAAAGTTAGGGAATTTTCACTATCTATTTATTTATCCCGCCCCCCAAGTTGAACATTCCTTTCACAGGAGAAATAAAATCTTCTCTTTACCCAGTGTTGTTGGAGTCATCAGTCCATAGACTGGTTTGATGCAGCACTCCGTGCCACCCTATCCTGTGCTAACCTTTTCACGTCTACGTAACTACTATAACCTACATCTGATCTAATCTGCTTGTCATATTGCTCCCTTGGTCTGTTCGTACCGTACTTCTCTCTTATACGTCTCTCAAAAAAATAATGAACAAGTCCTGTGTGTCTTAAGATTTGTCCTATCATTCTAACTCTCTTCCTTGTCAAATTTAGCCAAATCGATTTCCTCTCAGTGATTCGATTCCGTATCCCTTAATTCGTGATTCAATCTACCCATATCACCTTTAGCATCCTTCTGTAATATCACATTTAAACAGCTTCTATTATATTTCTTTCTGAGCTAGTTATCGTCCATGTTTCACTTCCATACAATGCCACACTCTAGACGAAAGTCTTCAAAAACATCTTTCTAATTCCTATAGCAATGTTCGAAGTGAGCAAATTTCTTTGCTTGTGCTGGTCCGCATTTTATATCCTCCTTACTTCTGCCATCGTTAGTTATTTTACTACCCGAGTAACAATAAATGTTCAGTATCATTATCATTACAGATCGAATAGGCCTATATATTTGCAACAGTGTTGCTTTCCGAATGTATTGTGAATATATTGGTCAGACCTAGTACTGCTGTATGCCAAGGCCAACGCAATGAATATAGCGGAAGTGTCTGTCTGTTATCGCTGTGATAAGGCTTAGGTCGAGGAGACAATAATTGTAGATTTTGAGTAGGACTATAGGGAGCGTGCATAGTACTAGTAACAGAGCGCTCTGGCGGAGTTGCGAGAATTAACACGGTGAGAGTGCGTTCCGCTGGAAGACTTGCTTCATAGTTACGGCAAAAAATATCGTTGCATCTTGTCGTCAAGATAAATATGTAATGCTATGGAAGTTGTAATGCTGTAGATATAAAATGCATTTAAATCTGATATTGTTGTCACAGGGCGATATGAATAACAATATTGTAATTACCTCATACCTATGAATCAGTGAAAACTCAAATTTCGCGATTTCCGGTGAAATTGACAGTGCTTTTGACAAGCTATTGACAGGTAGTATCCGGTAGGCAAATAAACAGGAATTCAGTTGGAATAAGTACATAACATTCCATGTTGCCAAGCGAAGTTCTGATAAGATAGAATTATACGAGTAGATTATGTGCAGGGGTTACAGTTCTACGTTCTTTATTATTGGTGGCAAGAAATTTGCTAGCACACAAGCTGCGTAAACAATGTCTATGATATACCGAAACAGATCTTTAGGAATATTTTTCAAGATTTAGAAAATTTTCGCCCTCTGTATGCGTCTGTCAACATGAATTCGCACACTTGCTACACTCTTGAGTTTGTAACACTTCATCTTCTGTAAATCTCTCATTGTGAAGAAAAGGCGGTATAACAAGACCGTGTTTTAAAACCTGGGGATCCCTTGTCGGCTAATATAACGTCCCCTTCACTCAAAAGATTTAGAAAGCCTAAATTGTTAACAATCAAAGTATTATCACTAGTTCTTCCACCATAACAAGGGGAAACAAAAGCAATAGTTCCGTTTGGGGCCACAGCTAATAAAAATTTAAATGTATAACATGACTTGTACGAAGAATACATGTAACATCTCTCATCTATTCTTGCTGGCATTTCTGATTTAATTTCTGTGCAATCTATTATAACTTGTGCGTCAGGACAAAATGTTTTAAAAGCGTGAGGCAAAGTATTTTGCACGGATAGTTTGCTAGGCCAGAAAATAAAATTAGAAGTGCGTTTCTTGACTACTATGAGAGTAGTGAAAAATATTCGCGCAGCAGTAGTCCGATGTACACCAAATATGACTGCCAAGCAAGCAAAGGTCCAATTTCATTTTCATTAAAAAGAGAAAACAAACGTCGTTATTACTTGTATTTATAGACACTTTAGAAACAAAGAAAGAAAGTAAAAAACTGAATGTTTCAAATGGAACACTTGTTAAATCCTTCAACAGCGCCTCATTTTGTGTGCTCTGGTATCCATGAAATCCTCTGCATATGTCCAGGGGGGTGTTGGGACCACAACATTTATCCACCTTTTCTGAAATACTTAAAGATACTGTGGTCGAGTTGTACTGTGTGCCTACATCATTCCCACTAAAAACACAAGTGAATTCGAAAGTCGTTGCTTCAGTCTCAAATGCTGCTTGCACCGACTTATGTAGTTTTTTACACTCGTTTTTCACAATAAGTTCATGAGTTTCCTGATTAGAAGACGTATGCATATTTGAGCATTTCATTCGTTTACTCGCTCTTAAAACCGGGATACATCACATTCTCTTTTCGGTTTCTTCTTATAGCTCTCATGAAACACAGATGGTATATATGATGGATGGTTTTCAATATTACTTGGCTTTCCTCCAACAAAATGCTCACTGCAAATGATGGAGTATTTGGTGGGTTCCGAGGGAGTTCCATCTGCACTGAAATGCAGGAAAACATTATTATTATTATCATTATTATTATTCGGCGTAGTCAAGACACGTGCAAATGGAAGGATATGAATGTAAACACACGAAACTGCTGCAATGCACAATTGAAATGAAACGTACTGTTTCAAAATGTACTTAAATTAACGTGTTCTTGACTTGGCATACCTGGTGTTTTTGAAATGTGTAATTTACGACACAAATGAAATCAGGTAGCCTACTGCACTTACTTTATCCTTCCCACAGCCGAAATCCACTTCCTGCATCTGTCCGATTCGTATGAACGACCAGGAAATGTGTGAAATGTAACTCCTTTTCCGTGCGTGTTTCTTTGTGTGTTGTGGCAGCTCACTGCACACATTTTCTATTTGATTCAGGCATTTTGATATACTACTACTACTACTACTACTACTACTACCACCACCACAATTTCACACCCACAGTTACTCAGCCGGGACTGACCGTTCAAGACAAGATCACCAAAATGTTACCGAATTCTTCCGCTAGAGACGCTAAGAGCGGCCGTGCACGCTCTCTATAGAGCGTTTACTTACGTGGGGTGGGGATTTCTCCATCGCAGAATGCTTTCCATCACATTTACATCTTTGTTTTTTTTTTGCTTTACGTCGCACCGACACATATATGTCTTATGGCGACGATGGGATAGGAAAGTTCTAGGAAGTGGAAGGAAGCGGCCGTGGCCTTAATTAAGGGACAGCCCCGGCATTTGCCTGGTGTGAAAATGGGAAACCACGGAAACTCATCTTCAGGGCTGCCTACAGTGGGGCTCGAACCCACTGTCTCCCGATTACTGGATACTGGCCGCACTTGAGCGACTGCAGCTATCGAGCTCGGTACATCTATTTTGACACGAATACTGCATCCCTCGCACAGCGCACTGGGAAACAATTTAAAGCAGAGACAATGCAATCAAAATTAAGTGTCGTATGCAATTTCGAACATACAAATTGTTTGGAGTTTTATAAACATTTAACAGGTAACAAATAAGTTAATTGCTTTTTGAAATAGGTTCCTCAATGGAGTACTGTCGATATCGAAAGAAAGGTGGAAATTGTGGTGATGAAGAGTGTGATAGTAAAAGCAGTGTCAAAATTAAATAATAATAATAATAATAATAATAATAATAATAATAATAATAATTCTTGATAGCCTAATTTGAAGCCGAAATAAATTCTCAAACATTGTACTTTTTTTGTAAACCATTAGGCCTATACTTTGTTTATAACCTAAATAATATGATCATTAGGAGATGGAGTGGCCGCTGGAGTGGCAGGCCACTCCTTTTTTAAAAAAGCTGAGGACGATAAAAGGAACTACGAAGGTATGGAAGCCAACCCTTTGGGTTTCTCGGAGAGGTGGTATTATATCTTCTTTGGATAGGCCACGTTACAGCAACGCACTCTTACTTACTCAATGGAGAAGACCTTCTGCCCCCAGTGTGTACTTGCGACGCACATCTTGCCGTGGTACACATCCTCACAGAGTGCGTGGACCTGACCGATCTGCGCCTTACTCTAAAACATCCCAGTACTATGCCCCTCATCCTATGAGATGACGAGCAGCCAGCATACCTCGTCATCCGTTTCTTGAGGGATATTGGCCTGTTTTATCGTGCATAAAAGTGAGTTTTCTGTGTTTAAATTGTATTTTATTGTTAACTACGTTTTGCTGTACTCTCTTGACTCTATTTAAGTTATTGTGTATTCTAATGTTTTTCTAAACTTTTAATTTGAATGATATATATGATTCCCATCAACGCAATGCCTTACTATAATCTATTTTTCTATCATTTTATATTGCGAATTAGTTCCACTGGTTATTTTAAATTCATAATCATGTTTCCATCATCTTTTTTAAAATTCTAGTCAGCGGATTCATTTTAAAGTTTTAATTGTTATTACATTTTGTTTCATCTCCTACAATTAGGGGCCGATGACCTATATGTTAGGCCCTTTAAACAGCAAGCATCATCATCATCACATCAAATAATATGATCAAACAACCTGGACAACGCTACATAAGTTACATAGGCTATCGTAACTATTCCTGATGGGAAATTGGTTGATGCAAGTTGAACAGTTGTGTTCCTTTTTCCTGAGATGTGAGATGTGATTACCATACAGAAGAAGCGTTGGATAGCAATGATACGAGTCACGAGAGCTTACGAATAAAAAGCATTGTTATAGTCATTGAATGAGAATTGTGCAATATAATTTTTTTGTTGAATATAATTTTCTTGTTAAAAGGACGTTATTTGTATCTCAGTGGGGGTATAGCACTCTTGAGCGTCCCGCGGCACCGGAACAATAACCTAATTGTAATAATGATTTGATTTCCTCTGTCAGAGTGCTGTAGGAGTGGAATGAAATTCTTGACGTTAACTAAGTCCCATATCTACATCGGCGTACTTTTCCAACTATCACCGTAAAGTAAATCTGTACAGACATGATTTACTTTAAGCACTGTTAACACTTTTGTAGTAGAAACATTTTGGGAGTAGTCCTACCGTGTTGTGATGACGTTCAGAATCTCTTCGTGTTTCGTCCGAAGCCGGAGGCTGACAAGAGGTTTGGGTCCAAGAGAGTAAGAATGCTCACAGGAGTATGTAATTACCGAGATCTCACACGTTAGAATAGTGATTATCATTATGCAAATGACTTTGAAAGTCGGAAAAGATTTTGAAAGTAGCCACAATCCTAGGGGCAAATTACAACATCTTCTTTGAATATACTCGCGTGCGAAGTGGGATATTCGTTCGAAAAAGTGCAGAATATTTCACAATTGAGATCAGACATGAAGGAGAACTGAATTTCTAAAATTTCCTAAGCATTGGAATGTAGGTGAGTTTACTCTTGAACACACGTCTTGCAGCCTGCACATTGTATCTCACCAGAGACTGATCCGGGCAGAGGGGCTATGACGACAGGGATCTTAACGATTTTTTTGCGTTAATAAAAATGCCATTGAAATATACCCCCACCTGGCGAGTAATTTGTTATTTTCTCATTCTCTTTTAATCTTAATAATTTACTTTTCTCGTTTTAGTGTCGGATGTTCTTAGTAAGTGTATCCAGCGTCTTGTACGTTTCCTTGAATTTGTTTTCACTCGTGATTCATTAGCGTTTTTGAATATCGTAATACATTTTACGAAGGTCGTGAACGAGGTCGAATTGAATCTGCTGTTCTCGCTGGCAACATAGGTAAGGATTTGCTCACGTGGTTCGCGAACAGTCAGTTTAGGAGTAAAGCCGTAAAGCTTTGTTCGTATTTGTTTTGAATAAGTCGTGGCTCAGATTTTGAGGCGCTGGCCTCCTGACTTGGCAGGTTCGATCCTCGCTCATTCCGGTGGTATTATTATTATTCGTTTTGATACATCTCATTTGGCCCTTGCAAAGTAATACCAAATTTACTTTCGTCAATTGAACGTTTCTTCTTTATCAAAAAAAAAAAAAAAAAAAAAAATCCGCCTTCTTCATGGTGGCCATATAGTAACATTAAGCGTAAACCAAGATTCTGGCTCCATGGCTGAGTGATCAGTGTACCTGCATTCGTTTCAGAGGGCCCCGACTTCGATTCCCCATCGGGGCGGGAATTTTAATCAGCTCGGAGGCTAGGTGCTTATCGTCTTAACACACACATTCAACTACAGACAACATATCTCACTACAAACCATCACAGGAACACACTCTAGTGAATACATTCCTGCATACAGAGGATTTTGACAGTAAAACAGGGTTTAATCTACATCAGTGCTGAGCCTAAAAAACTGGAACAATCCAGGAAAGACGAAAAAGAACGACAGGAAGGCGTAAGCCAAGAAAACACGGAGGTCTGATAAAACGGGTCGGAGGGGGAAGGGGGGGATTTACTGGTATTATTTCAAGGAATGTTCACAATAATAGTGCCCCTGGCTGGTAAAGGTTAAACCTTTTAGGGAAACAACTGGGCATTAAATATATTACCTGAAGAAAGTGAGGAACTGCTTAAGAGAAACACACACTTTATATGGTCAGCCATGTGTAACGCGCGTGAGAGATGAGAGGAATGTCTACAAATTAATGTCAAGAAGCAACTGCGAACCTTACACAGGCAACAACACATTCTTCTTAGTGTCAACAAGAGGCTCAGGCCACACACCGGCTAAGTGTCTGCCTGGGACAGCCTGGTACACGGGCTTCTGTACGCGGTACAATCTCATCATCAGCAGAGACATCAGAGCTTATGTTCTACGTTTGGTCTTAATGCTCAACAGTTGTTGAATTCCTATGGACACCAGTCAGTACGACGGGCAATACAGTTAAGTGCCCCCGTTTCATTCCCCCAAACCACCGTTTTGTTTAACGACAAAGTCGGGAATCAACTCCGAGACAGTTGGGAGAGAAGTTACTATAGAGACACGAAGGCATTAAAGGTGGGGAGAGGATTTTAAAGCACTCACCCTTAAAGATAACATAACTGAGGGGAAAACTAGATCAAATGCTAGTTATTACATGTAGGCATCTTCCAGTTTCCACCAGTGTGGTTTTTTCCCGGCCCTTACTACCTGGCTCCACCACCATTTTTGCATATCGTCTGATCTGCCTGGTAGCATGCTGAGCATGGAAAAACATGCCTATTATTTCTAGGTGTCACTTCTTCCAATCCACCCTCCTGTATCTTTCTCTTATTAGAATTATAACAGCACGTCGGAGGCGGTGTAGCTTGAGACGATCGACAGGAATAATAATAATAATAATAATAATAATAATAATAATACTAATAATAATAATAATAATAATAATAATAATAATAATAATAATAATAATAATAATAATAATAATAATAATAATGCCGTGTGGTCTCGGAAGAGTCCAGATGCAGGCCTTCCGAGTTGACGCCGTATAGGTGACCTGTGCGTCTGTAAGTGTGTGGCCCCAACTATAGTAATCGCCACGTAAGGCAATACCCCAGAAAGTAAATATCGCCGCCCGATGCTCTTCTTTTCTCTTTTTTGTAATGGCTGATCACTGCTGCCAACCTGACTGGTTACATATTAAAATCACCAGACATAACCATAACAAACTAACCTCAATGTAAACACCGATAATGAATGTTTCCCTACCCTAGTAAATGATAAAAGTTAACATGAAATAAATCAAGATATTCATAATTAAGTCGATTTCCACGCTCACTGAGGAATTAAGGAAATAGACACACTTTCTCACTCAAATTAATGTTACATATCTCTGTCTTTATTTTGATATACAGTAGGTGTACTATAACCATATTCTTGAAAAGAGGGGCGTGGTAAATGATGCAATTTATTTAATAAGTCTTTGCAGTGTGATTTTCGAAAGTTCCAGGCATCCAATGACTTACCTTTCTTTTGCGCGAACATTTCCTTCTCTCTTCAATACCGGTAACCAGTAAGGAGAGAGATTATTGGGCATATTTTCAGCATGCAGGCTGGTTATATCTTCAAGCTTATCAGGAAACATATAGGAATACTAATTTGCCCAGCTCCGTAAATGGAAATTAGGTCAGCTTTCAAGTTCACTGCGGATTTGAAAATAATAATATAAGTTCTACTGCCAAAATTTCGTCCCGCAAGAGTTACTCGTATTTCATGTACCGGTAGATCTAGACATGAGACTGGCGTATTTGAGCACTTTCATCATTTCACACAAGCTATGTTATTAAATGCATTATCCGAACATGCCACAATTCTACTTACCTGGTATTAGCGAAATAGATTTACAATCCCACACAAAAAGAAAATATGCTTTAAATATTCTCGCAAATGTATCACTAGTGACTTTAACGGCAATGCGGTGGCAACACGCAATTCACGCTAGAACAGTGATTGAACATTGCCAACGTGCCAGATTAACGGTAAATGTAAGACGTCGTATCGGCAAGTAGGGTCCCTAAACTGTATGGTTACCGACACTGAAGAAAATCTGCAAAATACCCAACAGCAAGAAAAGTAACTATAAATCAATACCTTAATATTACAGAGGAGAAAGGGTAAGGTTGCAACCTTAGGGTACGTCCTTACACGGAGAAGACTATATGATAAATTCTAATACTGAAAGTGGCACACTCACCCAGTCTCCGAGCCATCTGAATTAACCAATGAAGGTTAAAATGTCCGACCCGGTGGGTAATCGTACATGGGAACTATTGGGCTAAAGGCCAGCACGCTAACCATGTAGCCATGGAGCCGGGCAGCTCTTTAAAGTGAAAGTCGGTATAGTGTCAATATTCAGGATACGGTCACTTCGTTCTCAATGCTAGACCGTGTTGACCATAAACAAAACCTCCAGTTGCCTACACTCATCATACCTGGTGCTGTGTCGTCACAAATGGTTGTCGGAGACATTTTTACATGGATATCGTCCTTGCACCTGCGAAAACCGCTATGTGAAATATTTCTGCTTAGAACTTTCAAAGCTTCTGTCATTTGAGGTTCAATATTGTGAAAGCGATGTCAAAGAATGGTTGCTCTTGATGACGTGTGCTGCGGGTCAGTATGTCTCCCAAAACATAATCGCATAATGGTTTTCGTAGGCGCAATGGCGATATGTTTTTGGACTTGAGGTCTGTCTTGGTCCGCCTTTGTGGTGTAGTGGTTAGAGTGATTAGCTGCCATCCCCCGGAGGCCCGGGTTCGATTCCCGGCTTTGCCACGAAATTTGAAATGTGGTACGAGGGTTGGAACGGAGTCCACTCAGTTTCGGGAGGTCACCTGAGTAGAGGGGGTTCGATTCCCACCTCATCCATCCTCGAAGTGGTTTTCCGTGGTTTCCCACTTCTTCTCCAGGCAAATGCCGGGATGGTACCTAACTTAAGGCCACGGCCGCTTCCTTCCCTCTCCTTTCAGCACAGGAGGTGAAGCCACCTGGGTGAGGTACTGGTCATCCTCCCCAATTGAATCCCCCGACCGAAAGCCTCTCGCTCCAGGACAACTGCCCTTGAGGCGGTAGAGGTAGGATCGCTCGCTGAGTCCGAATATTAAATTTAACATCATCAGTTTCTGGCGATTAAGGTCCATCTTGTGTTTTTAGGAACTGTAGACGTGAAATAATTTTTTTTGGCCTTACGTTGCATCGACACAGATAGGTGAAATACGTTTACAGAATCTGTATACAGGGGTTTATCCGTGATGATGTTACAAACTTTCAGAAGTGATGGAGGTCGGCAAATGGATCAATTTGAGATAAGGAACCATATTCCGGAAACAATCGAATCAAAAGTTAAGAAAAGTTTTAGTCATTTAAGTCCGTTTACCTGCACAAGTTTCAGAGATGTTCGAAATTCCGTCCCCCAGCGTCAATGCAGGCATGGCATCGTCGCACAAAGTTCTGTCGTACCCGTTCGAATATCCCGGTGTCATTTGAACAGCGTCGCAGGCAGCGAGAATTCTATCAAGGGATCCTCTTCACTCTCGACAAGTGTCTCATACACAGCCCCATGTCGTTGGCTTCCGGCACGTTGAAAAATACCTGGGACGAAATTCCGACACCCCGGCGTCTGTTAAAACGGACTTTTGACTCGAACGTTTCCGGACTACGGTTCCTTGTCTCAAATTGATCCATTTGCCGTCCTGCATCCACCCCGAAAGTCTGTAACATTATCACGGATACACCCTGTAGATAAAATCCCTAATTATGTCTGTTATTCACAGCGATATTGAGAAAACGAGACGGTTTCAACATCTGTTTGGTACCAGTTATAGATTATTGTGTCGTATTTATAAGAGAGAACCTCCGTGGCTCAGGCGGTAGCGCGTCGGTCTCTCACCGCTGGATACCGTGGTTCAAATCCCGGTCAATCCATGTGAGATTTGTGCTGGAAAAAGCGGAGGCGGGACAGGCTTTTCTCCGGGTACTCCGATTTTCCCTGTCATCTTTCATTCCAGCAACACTCTCCATTCACATTTCATAGCATCTGTATGTATGTTTAGTCCTCAGCCCGAAGGATGGTTGGATCCTCAACAGCTCTGCCATCAGCTGTCATAGATGGCCTAGGCATCACTGAAGAGGCGTACTAGGGAAATGAGGAGTGAGGTAGTTTCCCGTTGTTTCCCTCACCGAGCCGGAAGTTGCTATTACATATCAGTCTGCCAAGCCCACTGAAATGCACGCACCAACCGACCATATGAGCAATATTTTCACACCATTCATAGCAGGGACTGGCTGCAGAAGGAATGGCATTACTAGCATTACTCATACCTCAGTCACTTTCATTTTGTCAAAGCCAAGGAAGAAACTGAGACAGATCAATGAAAGTAACAAGTTTATTCTAGTCCATACCAGAAGATATAGTGCACTGTAAACACTAGGTCCCGTCAGCAAAGGCACTCATGGCATCTATCAGTCATTAATAAATCACTTTGGGAGTGGCGTCCCCATCGTACTAATAGCCTATATCCGCTTCATTCATTACATCCCTGACCCGTCAATGACTGAAAAACAAGTTGTAAGGTATTCATGTACAAGAAATATCCAATGAACCTCTCACGACCACGATTTAAGTACTTTTTAAAGATAAATACGTTTCTATCAACGAAGTCTTGGCATATTCCCTGTTATGACGTAGGTACACAGCTATAGCCTATCTATCTGCATGAAGTCGAACTGCGTACATCCTGGCTTCTTTTGCTTTCTAAAGATATATTTGAGACACTGGTACCTAGCGGTTATGGATTACAAGAACAATCATACATGAACCGTTCAGTGAAAAATACTGTCGGAATGAATCATTTATATCCATTGTGATCTGTATGACTACTGATAAACACGAGCTACAGAAGCGCATATGGTAGCCGTGGTTGTTAACGCGTGAAGTCCTTGTGGTCTGACACCGTGGTTGGACGGTTTGAATCCCGTTCGTTGAAAATTTTTTTTTTTCCATTAGAATGTTGGTCGGCAGGGAAGGGGAGGTGGTGTTATGAAATCTCTGATCACTAGAATGCATGGCAAAAGCCTGAATTAAATTCAAAACCTTTCCGCAGTGCTCATATGGAATGAGGGCCTATGGCGCTATTGATGGTGATATCATTTTGGACGGTTGTATGCAGCTTTCTCAAAGAGTACGCAGATCCATAGACGTCAAAGTACAACTCCGAGCTACAACTGCACTCAATATGGTTTGTAAGGAAATACTACAATACCTGTTTCGATTCCACTCGAATGCCGTATAAAAGCTGGAAAGTGTAACTTTTCTTCTTCTTCTTCTTCTTCTTCTTCTTCTTCGTCGTTATCTGTTTACTCTTCAGGGTCGGTTTTTCCCTCGGACTCAGCGAGGGATTTCACCTCTACCGCCTCAAGGGCAGTGTCCAGGAGCTTCAGACTCTGGGTCAAGGGATACAACTGGGGTGGATGACCAGTACCTCGCCCAGGCGGCCTCACCTGCTATGCTGAACAGGGGCCTTGCGGGGGGATGGGAGGATTGGAATGGATAGACAAGGAAGAGGTAAGGAAGCGGCCATGGCCTTAAGTTAGGTACCTTCCCGGCATTTGTCTGGAAGAGAAGTGGGAAACCACGGAAAACCACTTCCAGGATGGCTGAGGTGGGAATCGAATAGCCCTCTACTCAGTTGACCTCCCGAGGCTGAGTGGACCCCGTTCCAGCCCTCGTACCGCTTTTCAAATTTCGTGACAGAGCCGGGAATCGAACCGGGGCCTCCGGGGGTGACAGCTAATCACACTAAGCAGTACACTACAGAGACTGACCAAATTATATTCATAAGATATATTAAGAGTCCATTTATAATTTCCATTTACTGTATATACAGTAATTTCGACTGACGAAGACGAAGGGTTATGTAAGTTACTAGTAATGTATAGTAGGCTACTTCAAAAAAATCTTATTTGAAGATAAATCTACATTATCATTTTATCACTGATTCTATTGAACAGTCATCAAGCTATTAATAGGAAGAATTAAAGCTGACGCTACTGTCCGAAATGAATAATAGTTCCAGTCAGAGCACCAGGTAGAAATCAAGCGAGTTTTAACAGAGGCTACCTGTTTGTCGAGTAGAATGGCCACAGTGTCGATTGAAAGGTTACAAAGTGCGCGTCGTGCAGAGTGCCACAGCGTCGACAAGAGGAAATAATCGACGCTAGATTGAAGCCGGCGCCACTCATTTGTTCTGGCGCCTCTACGTGGAGGGGGCGGGGCGGGTAATGTTTTACCTGTTCTGCTCTGGCTGGACGCGGATCAGCGGGCGATCCGACTCAGAGCTGTTAGCAGTCAAATAGTAAACACCACACAAATTCACTTCAAATGTGCAGTCGTACGTACAGTCGAAGTGTATATTGAAATACTGGTTAATAGCCAAGGTCCACACATTTCTTTATAATGAGCCGAAAAGAAGAAAATGCTAAATTATTATTATTATTATTATTATTATTATTATTATTATTATTATTATTATTATTATTATTATTATTATTATTATTATTATTGGGAGTGCCAGGCCCAAGGGGTAGGGGTAGCGTGCCTGTCTCATATCCAGACGCCCCGGGTTCGATTCCCGGCCAGGTCAGGGATTTTTACCTCAATCTGAGGGCTGGTTCGAAGTCCACACAGCCTACGTGATTACAATCGAGGAGCTATCTGACGGTGAGATGGAGGCCTCGCTTTCGGAAGCCAAGAATAACGGCCGAGAGGATTCGTCGTGCAGACCACACGACACCTCTTAATCTGCATTCCTTCGGACTGAGCAGCGGTCGCTTGGTAGGCCAAGGCCCTTCGGGGCCGTTGCGCAATAGAGGATTATTATTATTATTATTATTATTATTATTATTATTATTATTATTATTATTATTATTATTATTATTATTATTATTGTTGTACCGGTCGGTACACCTCTACGCCGCACATTTGAATTGTCCGCCTTAAAGTACTCCTCTACAGGATAAACTCTGAACTTTAACAACCGTATCAATTTATAAGTTTCTCATAAGATGTCACTACCGGAAATTTTGTGATTACGAAGTTGTCAGTACTGTGTGGATTTCAACTTGTTATGCCATCGACCTCAGCCAGGATCAGAACTGCAGTCTTGGGAATAGAAAGGTAACGAGTAACCGCCAATACCACTGAGGACTGCTACGCAATTAGAGCTTGGAAAAATTAAGTAAAATATGAAATATACTTCGTGACATAGTTACGGTGTATGCGTGGCGGTTTCATTTGTCCATCCGTCCATCCACCCGTGACTAACTACTGCTTCAGTTATGAAACTTGTGAAATCTACTCATCTGGTCCAGTGAAGACACGCCTTTCCCACTGGGAGCGAGTACGATTCTCTTTATACCGAGCTCGATAGCTGCAGTCGCTTAAGTGCGGCCAGTATCCAGTATTCGGGAGATCGTGGGTTCGAACCCCACTGTCGGCAGGCCTGAAAATGGTTTTCCGTGGTTTCCCATTTTCACACCAGGCAAATGCTGGGGCTGTACCTTAATTAAGGCCACGGCTTCCTTCCGACTCCTAGCCCTTCCCTGTCCCATCGTCACCATAAGACCTATCTGTGCTGTGTCGGTGCGACGTAAAGCAACTTGCAAAAATATATATATTCTCTTTATTTTGTTGTTAGTACATCAATTTGTATAGCTATTGATGGTATCCCCAGGAGTCATGCACTCGCAGCCTTCAACATAATCTCTAATTAATTAATTAATTGGCCTGAGGGGAGTCGTTCCTAGTTGAAGTAAGTTTACAACTCGTGGACGTTCATCGATATATCGATATTTACAAACTTATAGAAAATGAAATCAACTTCATAACAAACCCCATGGTGCTACAGATCTGATGGGCCTTCACCTACCAAGCAGCAGTGCTCAGTCCAAAGACCTGCATATTACGGGGTGACGCATGATCAGCGCGACGAATACTCTCCGCAATGATTTTTAGCTTTCTGGACCGGGATGGCCATTTCACTGTCAGATAGATGGCTGCTCAATTGTAATCATGTAGCCTAAGCGGACCTCGAACCAGCCCTCAGATCGAGGTAAAATTCCCTATAAATCATGTTATTGTCCGTTTCCATGGTTGAATGACCAGCGATCTGGCTTTCGACTCAGAGGTCCCCGGGTTCTTTTCTTAGCCGATTCAGTTAGAAAACAAGCCAAATCCCATGGCGCAGCAGCCCTGAAGGGTCATGGCCTACTAAGCGACCGAAGGCCTGCAGATTATGAGGTGTCGTGTGGTCAGCACGACGAATCCTCCCAGCCGTTATTCTTGAATTTCTAGACCGGGGCCGCTATCTCACCGTCAAATAGTTCCTCAGATCTAATCACATGCGCTGAGTGGACCTCGAACCAATCCTCAGATCGAGATAAAAATCCCTGACCTGGCCGGGAATCTATACCACGGCCTCCGGGTAAGAGGCAGGCACGCTACCCCGGTTCGGTTAACGTCGGTTAATTCCTCCAGCTCGAGGATTGGGAGTTTGTGACCGTGTTAATACACATCATCTAAACATAACAGATCACACTATAAACCAACACAGAAACATGCGATAGTGAACACAGCCCTCAGGAATTGCATCCGGCCATAAAACTGAGCTATGTCTATACAAAGTGCCGACACGAGGAAAGACCAGGGATAATAATAATAATAATAATAATAATAATAATAATAATAATAATAATAATAATAATAATAATAATAAATAACGTAATTGGTCCTGCAAACTAGTTTTATGTATTCGGAGACGCCGGAATGCCAGAGTTCTGTCCCACTGGTGTTCTTCTTCCGTACGAGGCGGGTGTATTTTAGCACCTTCAAATACCACCGGACTGAGCCAAGATTGAACCCAGCAACCTGCACACAGACGGTCAGTGCCCCTGTTGGTGGGTCAAATTTCGGGTCAAGGTGCTCAAATATACCAGCCTCGCGACAGTAGATTTACCAGCATATAAAATAACTCTTGCAGGACTAAACTTCGGCACCTCGGCGTCTCCAAAAACCGTAAAAGAATGTATTCGGATGTATTATTATTATTATTATTATTATTATTATTATTATTATTATTATTATTATGAATAAAATAATTACATCATAACTACGAATAGTATACGGTCCACTCATTTGTTCTTATGAAAGTTTGCCATTTCATTAAATCCAACGAATGCATTTAGAAACCAACTTCGCTCATATTAATTGTTTCGAGCCATTCTCGGTGGTGTAGGGGTAGCTCGTGTAATTCTTAGCATGAGGCTCCACGTTCGATTCCTGACTCTCCGAAGTATTTGAATCGTCGTTCAACGGTAAGAAAGGAAATAACTCAGCTTCGTAAGATCAAATATGTTTTACGTAGAATCTCAACTACAACTGCGTGAATTTTAACTTCAGGAATTCAACGTGGATTTTCCGGTATTCGAAGCGCCGTCGATTTCCTGTGAAGCCAGTGATTAATCCACTGGGCTATCATGCCCCGCATCAGCTCAAATGAAAAGCTGTCTACTCTAATAAAATGAAAAACAGTGAAATAGGTCATGGAAAGAAACTTTTCTTCTCTCAATCAATTCAAAACCATCCCCTTTCTTTCGGGAGATAGTGGGTTCGAATCCCACTGTCGGCAGCCCTCAAGATGGTTTCTCATGTTTTCCAGTTTCACGCGAAGCAAATGCTGGCGGCGGTACCTTAATTAATGCCACAGTCGCTTCCCTCCCAGTCCTAGCCCTTTCCTATTCCATCGTCGCCATAAGACCCATCTGTGTCGGCGCGACGTAAAGCAAATTGACAAAAAAGAACAGTTTCAATACAGGCTATGAAAACCCTTGGAAGAGCGGAAGGTTAAAATTTCCCCTATCTTTGGCTGTATAGCTGGCCACCTTTGTCCTCAGGAAGAAACTTGGAACTCATGTTTGGTGTAGGCTGAGTCAGCGTCAGGACCAAGTTCCCCACTCTTCTAGAAGTGGAACTACCGTTTCTACAATTTCGACTTACTGACAGGGAATCGAACCTATGTTCTTCCAGATGAACCAAGCACATCTTTAACGCCTCGGCTAGGTAGCTCTTTTTCTTGTTCCGAATAAGAATAATGAAAATGGTGCATGGCTTGCGGTGAGACCTAATGCAAGTCTTTCGAGTTGACACCCATGGGCGACCTGCGTTCCTATCTTTGATGAATTCTAATGTTGAAGACGGCACACACGCCCGACCCCGAGGAATTAGCCAATGACCATTAACATCCCGACCCGGTCGGGTGTCGAATTCCCACCAAGATCAGCAAGCTAATCATTTAGAAATAGGGCCATACCCGAATAAGAATGAATTGAAAACATTGATGCTTTGGGGACTCAAATCCCAACCCACTGAGGAAATTTTCATAAATGTTATAGACATATAGACCTATGCTATTAGATAAACAGACTTGGTGGTGAGCAAGGCTATAAAATGATAAATAAGAGTAAGAGAATTCAAGCAAGTGCGTCCTGAAAAACAGGTTTCCCCTGTAATCTGCAGTAAATCTAGCGAGAGCTGTGATGTAATTCGTCCCTCTGTGAACCTTCACCCTACTAAATAAAAGTGAAATTCATAAAAATGCACTTCTTATAGCGCGCAGCATGACGCGTGACGAAAGTAAAGTGCTGTATTCTATTGAGTCGCTGTTTCCTCAGCTTGCATATTGTTCGAGTTCGTTCACACCTGCCCTTCACCTTCAAATTTCTTTTCATAAAAAAATTAATTATTGGTCTTCTTGAAATATTACGTAGTAAAAACAGGTAGCTCTATCGTAAACTCTCTAAAATGCGATGGAGCTTCAATAATTTATAAATGCTTGCAAATTCTAATAACCTCGTGAAAAATGAAAGACCTGCGTGTCTAACCAGAACATTGCTACACTGACAGCTTCAAAAATTAATATCCCAACACTTCTAGTTAATGATTTCTTATCATAGGATATGAAGAAAGTCAGTTTGACGAACTCAGCATTGACAAATAACAGTAGAACTTGGTTATAACGACATCCAAAAGACCTAATAATAATAATAATGATGTTATTTGCTTTACGTCCCACTAACTACTTTTACGGTCTTCGGAGACGCCGAGGTGCCGGAATTTAGTCCCGCAGGAGTTATTTTACGTGCCAGTAAATCTACCGACACGAGGCTGTCGTATTTGAGCACCTTCAAATACCACCGGACTGAGCCAGGATCGAACCTGCCAAGTTGGGGTTAGAAGGCCAGCGCCTTAACCGTCTGAGCCACTCAGCCCGGCTCCAAAAGACCTGACAAACTGTTTTGTAATAAGCAAGTGTCGTTGTAACCGAGATTTATGCTAACAGTCGGGTAAGGAGTAAAAATAAAGAAGAGCAAAACATTGTAGATTCTACATACTGCATTTACTTTTAAGTTTGTCATTAAATTGTAAAATTTAAGGAAGGAGCTTGTCTTCAGAAAGCAAGAGAGGAACTTTTCTGGCCACCACTCTCGAACCCCGACTTGTGAATGTTCAAGTGGCAATACAGAACTTCAAATACTTCGATTCTTAGAACAACCAAATCTAAACTGATGTTTAACACATTGGAGAGGGTCATATTTGCATGTGCTACCCTCCATAAATCGCAGGATTTTTAGTGGTTTGTGAAAATTTTTTAATGCTAGGATAAGCTATGATTATAACAACTTTTGGAATGCATAGAAAGTTCACACTTTCTTCTACACAAAAATAAGTTTTATCAACATAATAGTGCAGCCATTTTTAATATAAATTTATGAAAATAATATGTTTTACAAACGAAGAATATCTGACGCAGCTATGGATGCCAGTTCGATTAATATTTCGAAATTTGACTTTTGGGCACATCTACTGAAACACACTAATACACATTCTAACCTAATTAGTCAATTGGCACCAGTATCCTTGTTTACAATCAGGAATTTGCATTCCCACTGTTCTTTGTTTGTCGACGGGGTTGCATCGAGTTGCTGCAGATACACGCACATACCCACATTTTTAGGAAGCGGTATACAATTTTATTACATAACCCACTTCAAAGAAGCGATATAAAAAAACGTTGCACTTCACACCAATTTGAAATTAGCTCATTTTCTACATTTACTAGCCTGAAGCGCCAGAATCATCATGTTTACTTAGTGTGTAATTGTTATTCTCATCCTCATTTTCAGAAATCGTGTCTTCCATAAGAACATCCAATTGTTATTCTCATCCTCATTTTCAGAAATCGTGTCTTCCATAAGAACATCCGTTATGGATCCGTTGTCGAAATTTCGTACACTTGAATTAGACATGCTAAATATTCACAAGAATTACACAAACAAGCCCGCCTCTCGAACACACACTCTTCCTGTCCGCATGTACCGTACGTACTTTCCCGCCCATTTCACAGCTGAGAGTCGACGATGACGCAGCCTTAGGTTATGTAGGAACGTGGCTGTTTTATCAATGCCTTGAAAGAAGAGCTCTCGACTTATGCTCATAGCTAGTATATTCATGCTTATAGAAGCATTCAACAGTATCCTAGCGAAGTCACAGCTCGCTGAAACGGCAACTACAATATTTTAGCTACAGTGAAATCGTGTCCGTAGATTCTACGAGCTCCGTCAGCAACAATGAATTAGCGCGCCCGTAGCGGCGTCTCCAATGTGTTAAAATGATATAATATGCGAGGTGGATATACATGTTTGTTATTGAGCAAGGCTGTAAAACGCTTTCGTTATAGAGAATATGCTAGTACCACTGAAGAGCTGACGGTATAGACGAGTTGTCGTTGAAAGTGATATCCCTGTAACAAAATTGTACTGTCAAGAAAGACCATGAAAAGATCTTGCTGGATGTAAGAGGTTATGTGTTTCCTACACTCTTGCGTGGAATGCAAGGGGGCATTTAAAGTCTTGTGCAGGACACTGGGAGGCTTTGAAGTGTGCGTTTACTGGCAGATGTCATTTACCTCGTGGTTAGAAAATGTGAGAGTTACCAAGGTAAAAGGAAAGCTTTCTAAAATGATCGAAGTATTGCTATCTATCAAAGGACGGAAGCTTGAATATTTCTGACACGTGGTGCACAACGAAAAGTACCGGATCCTACAGGGACCTGGCCGACGAAGGAATTTTATGGCTTAAGAACCTGAGAGGCTGGTACCAGAAGAACACATTAGAACATTTCCGTGCGACTATGATACTCATCATCACGAAAATGATTTCATTTTGGATTCTATTTGAAACTAGCTGCAAGCCTATCGACGACAATCAAAATTACTACGTGAAAATACAATATTGAAAACTAGAAACTGAATATGGCCTCCCGATAACTGATGACCGGATTCTAATTCGTGCATTAAATCTGTCATTGTTGCACGAATAAATAAGTAGATGAATAGATACGTTGCTTACTACGCAACCATCAACGACAAAGCTCAACACCCGAAAACTTCAATGGTGTCAGTAGGACGTATTTTACTCCTTTGTCAGTAGATGATATTAATGTTGCTACATGTTACTAAATGGCAATCTCCTCTCGCTGAATGAGAGGCATTATATCGGGAAAATTCGTACTTCAAAAACTCACTACCAGTGGAAAACCTTCTCTGAACATATTTCCAGCCCCCTCAACTCAAGCAACAGCATCATAGAATCGCATCATTTCCAGTCTCTGTTATTACCGGATGGACTTACACCCTGTTAAACGTAGGTTTGTGAGTGCACCAGGGAAATTATGTCACTCTTCACATATTTGCCACCCTGGAAACCAATAGAAAAAATTCTAACCAGTACCACGTATGTTAAATTTTAGACCTACATACATGAATGTAAAAATAACATTTTTGATTGATGTTATTATCGCAAGTGCTGTTAAACCGTAGAATACATATATATACATGTCAAAAAAGAAAGAAAATGGAACAATCTTTTCTGTAAATGATAATTAAATAAAGTTGCAAACCCCTTAGCTCCTCCTTCGCATCCTTTATCCACCTCCTTCCTCCATCACCGCCCCAACCCGCCCGTATCTCTTGATCAGAGAGAGGGCCTTCTAGGTGGCCTACCCCATTGCTTCAGGGTGAGGAATGAAAACCTTTGTCAGTCAGTCAGTTGCATACGTCAGAATGGTGAAGATGATCCATTCACTTCATTGAAAGAAGTATTTACATACAACACTTAAAATATGATAGTCGTTGCATTGTTATTGTATCATATAGTTTCCAGTTTCAGCCCTCTAAACGTTATATAGCCTATAGGTGGATCGTTCGCAAAAATATCGTTTCTTGTCGGGGATCTTTTAGTGAAAGTAGTTTTGTTTAGTGAATCTCTTAGTTCACTCTGAGATTCAGAGGTAGCGTCTCAGCCTCCGGATTCTAAGATCTCTGGTTCAAACCCGGCGGAGATTGACGGATTTTTGAAGGCAGAAAGATGTCCATTCGACTGTCCATGTCGTACGATGCCGAAATGTAAAAAGATTTTTGGTGCAACATTTGATGTTTCTTCAGAAAACAATAATTAAAACTCAGCCATCTGGTGGAGGGAAGCACAACATTGAAATTGGCAAGCAGACAGCCTCATTGTTGTTAAAACAATGTGCCTGCATACGGTAGCAGAGGTTATTTGAGATATAGCAAAAGTTATAAATTTAATTTAGATAATATATATAATATGATATATTCTGATCACAATTCAAATTGTAACATGACGAAGCTCTTGGCTCATCCATTCCCTGCTTGCGGTAGGTACGCTAGTTCTTATAAGGTTGGAGACATCACACTATCGGTTATTTTAACGTGGGTAACTCGTCGTTCTTGCCATTTATTTAGGGAGGCCATACACGTTGCGCCTTATCAGAGAGATTTACCTGCGCGGGTAAACCGGAGCGTGAATGCCTAATAATTTCTGAGAAGCTGTGCAGGTATCATTATCTGTACAGGCGACCGAGAAAGAACTGAAAAATATATTTTGTACCTGCGCATTAGCGCATACCGGAGTGTGGCTCCCCTGCACAGGTTTTGACTAGGGAGTGTGTCTAGAAAACTCATTGTTTTTAGCACGATTTGATTTTTGCCTTGTGTACAAAATACTGTACGTTGATAAATCGGAAGCGCATTCAAAGAGTTCATTGAGATCTATTAATCAGATCATTTTCTCTGGCAGGGAGTATCATGATCTTGCGAAGAGAGATGCTGCGTGTGCGAAAAAATGAAAAACCTATAACCTGTTTCCGGTCAGTGACCGGGTCAGGGATGGAATGAATGAAGCCCCCATCTTGCGGCGAGGGTAGGAATTGTGCCGGCTGCCGAAGCCTGTCGCATCTTCTGGGGCAATGACTGACAGATAAAATGAAATGATAGTGGAGAGTGTTGCTGGAATGAAAGATGACAGGGAAAACCGGAGTACCCGGAGAAAAAACCTGTCCCGCCTCCGCTTTTTCCGGCACAAATCTCACATGCAGTGACCGGGACTTCAATCACGGAACCTAGCAGTGAGAGGCCGACGCGCTGCCGCCTGAGCCACGGAGGGTCTTGCTTATGCGAAATTGGTGAAAAAATTAAAGCAGTGAGAGCCTCCCGTATCTTCCTTTTGAATTAAAGGAGATACCAGTGAAAGCAATTTTTAGCAATTCGTTAAATTTTGAAATTCTATGTGAAAATTGTTAAGTTTTGCTATTTTCGAAAATATAACCTTTAATGCAATTTTAATTCATATCTCGGCCTTGTAGTTAGACCCATTTACCCCGGCACCTTCTTTCACCTCTGCTGTTCCACAGATACCTCGGAACAAGTGGTAGCAGAGCGCGGTTGAATGGGCCTCAAGTAATTACAGTAATCCGTGTGTTCTACACTCAATTTTTGTAATACATTAATATGCGTGTACTGATTTCTTTTCGACAACCACTCTTTGCACCATTTCCACGTTTTATCCTTGGTGTTTACAATTAATAGCGAATAATAAACAGAGAGCCCTGTCCCGTCATTTTCTTGGCCCGATGCCATGAGGTCAACTATGACAGAACCTAGCGGGGTGGAAGCTCTGTGGCTATGCAGGCCTCTCTGGCACGTCACAGCGTGTATGGTCGGTCAAAGAAGGTGACAGGAACACCAAGGCACCCTTCTTTCTCCCAATCGCTGACTTTTATTTGTGTTTGTTCCTCAACTGTCTTCGCAAGGCAATCCTCACAACACAATATATCAGTGACAATGGCATGTTGCCTCCGGAAAGGACTAGTGCAGGTCTTTTGAGTTGACATCCATGGGCGATCTGAGCGTCGATGAGGATGGGCCCTGCCTAGGATGTAATGTTGAAAACGGCACACACATCCAGTCCCTGAGCCAGAGCAATTAACCAATGAAGATTACAACCCCCGGCCTGGCCGATAATCGAACTTAGAACCCCTTGGGCCAAAGACTGACATGTTAACCAGTTAGCCACGAAGCCGATCTTATATTCAACGAATGTATAATATTAACGGTTTTCAACGCCGTTAAAACTTTGGTGGAAACCCTGTGAACGATATGATTTCGTCCAAGTCATGGACTTTCCTCAAAGGTCAAAGTAATATGCCGTTAAAGATCCCCGATGTCCCGTACGCCGGCCAGGTTTGCTTGTAACTGTCTGGGCTGTTTGGTTCAGTGTGAAGGAGCAGTAAGTAGCCTGTAAGTACTCAGCTTGCAACACGAAGACGTTTTTACGAGCTGAACTCCCCCAAACACAGTACAAATATTGAACTATAAAGTACTGTGTTTATCGCAGCGTGAACGATCTGGGAATTGACACGCCTATACCAGAAGCTGTCCTATTGGTTATGGTTATAAATGGGAAGTAAGGTGTGGTATATTTTTTACACAAAAATAATTCAATTTTTTTGTAGTCATGGTTTTCTTTTTACCCCATCTTTCTTTCACACGAACATATCTCAATGAATTCTCGAGTTAATATGTGTTAGTCCCAAGCAAGCCAGGCAAGGGGAATGCATTTTATTGTGGCGTAGGTGAGAAATATGTTGTCCCGAACCTCCCGCTGTGACTTGTCTGCCTCCTCCTTGCTTCATTCACAACTAGCCTTGTGGCCTCCCAGAAGCATCCAGCTCGAAACTTCTTCCAATATTCATCTGCAGACTGAAATGAATTTCGTGAATCTACAGGTTTATCCACTTTACCTTCTTACTTGCTGCACCAGAACTCCAATTTTGACTTTGCAAAATTCTTCCACTAGATTCGCAGCGAGTGAAGTGCAATAGTACCTCTCTAAAGGACCCAACAATACACATTGGCAAGAGATGCTACAGAGAAGACAGTAACAAATAATAATAATAATAATAATAATAATAATAATAATAATAATAATAATAATAATAATAATAATAATATGCTATTGTCTTTACATGCCTTTGCTGGCAGGACCTAGTGTTTACAGTGCACCATGTCTTCTGGTATAGGCTAGAGCAATTTTGTTACTTTCATTGATCTGTCTCTGTCTTATCCTTGACTTTGACAATATAAAAGTGACTGAGGTATGAGCGATGCTAGTAATGCCATTCCATGTGCAGCCAGTCCCTGCTATGAATGGTGTGAACATGTTGCTCATAGGGTCGGTTGGTGCATGCATTTCAGTGGGCTTGGCAGACTGATATGTAATAGCAACTTCTGGCTCGGTGAGGAAAGCAACGGGAAACTATCTCACTCCTCATTTCCCTAGTACGCCTCTTCAGTGATGCCTAGGCCATCTATGACAGCTGATGGCAGAGCTGTTGAGGATCCAACCAGCCTTAGGGCTGAAGACTGAACATACACATGCATTGTCTTTACGTCCAGCTAACAACTTTTTCAACATTTTCAGAGTTTGGAGTAGAAACATTTTATTGCGACGTCGCTAATACCGACGTATTGGATATAACGGCGACATCTAACGGTCCCGTCTAAATCCTGTTTAGCCGGGCTGAGTGGCTCAGACGGTTGAGGAGCTGGCTTTCTGACGCCAACTTGGCAGGTTCGATCCTGGCTCAGTTCGGTGGTATTTGAAGGTGCTCAAATACGTCGGCCTCATGTCGGTAGATTACTAGCACGTAAAAGAACTCCTGCGGAACTAAATTCCGGCACCTCGGCGTCTTCGGAAACTATAAAAGTAGTTAGTGGGACGTAAAGCCAATAACATGATTTATAAAATCACATACAAACACTGTACGTAAAAAAAAAAAAAAAAACACACTTAGTACGACGTCGGTTATAACGACAGATTATATAAAACGACGTACTTTGATTACATTTTCGTAGAAATTTATCGGCTAAAACGTCCACTCTTGATTTATAATTCCGTGCAGTTAGGGGCGCAAGACTGTGAGCTTGCATCCGGGAGATAGTGGGTTCGAATCCCACTGTCGGCAGCCCTGAAGATGGTTTTCCGTGGTTTCCCATTTTCGACCAGATTTTCAGCGAGTGAAGTGCAATAATTAAGGCCAGGGACGCTTCCTTCCAACTCCTAGGCCTTTTCTATCCCATCGTCGCCATTAGACAAACCTGTGTCGGTGCGACGTAAAGCTACTAGCAAAAACAAAATATTTGTATTCCTTACGCATTTGGGGGTTGCCGACAACAATATAACGCTTATTATTGTAGAATTCAAATCATTCTGTCTGTTAAATAGCTGTGAAGATGCCGTAGAAGAAAAGGAAAGTGTTTAAATATTGAAAAAAATTCACACATCATATGACGATTAGAAAATGAAGAAACAAACGTCAGTATCGCGAAGGAAACAATTTCTATAATAATTTGGAAGGCCTTAAGTAAGGTACAGTCCCGGCATTTGCCTGGTGTGAAAATGGGAAACCACGGAAAACCATCTTCAGGGCTGCCGACAGTGGGGCTACACTCAGTAGACGGCTTACCATCACGTTTGTTCTGGTGACATTTCAGAACAGGTAAGGCAGAAAATTATTTTTAAGAAAAAAATGAACAAAAGATAATAAGGTGGGAAAGGGATATGGTATAGCATGTACTTTGAATTGGTTACAGTTCTACAGACACTGTTGCTGAATAAGTTTACCAAGGAAATATTTAAATCATTAACTAATATTCGTATCTTCTAGAATTTTGTGGGTATCCCTGTGAACATAAAAGAAAATAAAAGTCAAGCATGAACCATCAGAAGAGGTTAAGAAACGCGTGCCTTATCACTGAAACTATCACAGTCAGTGGAGCGTGCCGTTGTTGTGCCGCCTCCTACCAGCACAAAGAATCCTCCTTTTACCTTTTGTTTCACAAAAATTATTTCAACACCTGAAAACAGAGTAGAGTTTACTACTGTTCAGAGGCAGAACAACAAGCAAGTTCGGAATCGTTACCACTGGTTCCACCTTTCTGTTTTACGTTTCGGGGAGAGACAGAGAGAAAATATAATAGTTCTATTTCACTCTAAACTTGGCACATGAAACTAGATAATAATAATAGTAATAATAATAATAATAATAATAATAATAATAATAATAATAATAATAATAAATTCGTGTGGCTATTTCTAGCCGAGTGCAGCCCTTGTAAGACAGAACAATCGATGAGGGTGGGCAGCATCTGCCATGTGTTATTGTGGTGGAGGATAGTGTTATGTGGGGGTGTGTGAGTTGCAGGGACGTTGGGGACAGCACAAACACCCAGCCCCCGGGCCAGTGGAATTAATCAATGAAGGTTAAGGTCCCCGACCCGGCCGGGAATCGAACCCGAAACCCTAGAACCGAAGGCCAGTACGCTGACCATTCAGCCAATGAGTTGGACATTAAACCAGATAATTCTCGTAGACATGATACAGGCTTTTGGGTTTATGCCGAGTCAAGAAAACCCGATGAAATGCTTTGTTTTTTAAGTTTCCTCATGGACAGTCGAGATTTTCTTCTGAAGACGTGGATCAAATTTCTCTGCGAAACGTAAAGAATTTCACCTTGTTTTCTTGACATGGCATAAGTCCCAAAGCCTATATCATGTATCAGTACTAGCATCAGATAATCCTTATTTATATCGGTTCAACAAGTTATTTTTTCCCTGAGAACAGATTTTTGAGATTAGGAATGAAGCAGCAAAAGGTATTCTGTAAATTCCTTGCATAGGCCTATAATGCGAAAATCTCCCATCCTTCCACGAGAATGTTAGAAATATCCACTTACTCTATGAAACCTATTGAAATCATTGTGAAGTAACTCAGGAAATTCAATTTTAAAGCATTTTGCGTTAGTAGATTACAAATATATAGATCAGACTGTAGGTAAGTCATGTAATGTACCAGGCACAATTATATTATGTTATACGAATTCTAAAGCAGGAAATAACAAGCTTGCACTAGCCCATTCGCAGGGCGGAATCAACATCTTCAAGGGTCCCTGGCAAGACCAGGTGAGATGAATTTATATGGCATATGTTTACCGCCGGGTGCCCTTCCTGTCGCCAATTCCTGATGCTATGGTGGTGGTAGTGGTGGTGGTGATTATTGTTTTAAGAGGAAGTACAAATGGGCAACCATCCTCTATAAACATTGACAAGAGGAAAATATGGAACGGTTCCGATACTTCGATAAATGAAGGTATCGAGCAAAGAAAGACAATGGTAACGAAAGACGTGAAAATAGAAGACTCCCTAGGCGACGTAATCTAATACCGTTGGAGTCTGAAAAGGACAGAAGTTGACCAAGAGAAGTCGGATAAAATAGATGAAAGTGAGGAACCTGACACAAGTAACAACCTCTGTTGAAGAGTTAATAAGGATGAAATAACTGATGATGAATGAAATTGTGTAAGGGGTTGGAAGGACTCGACTTTGGAACATAGATATATTAATAATAATAATAATAATAATAATAATAATAATAATAATAATAATAATAATAATAATAATAATAATAATAATAATAATAAATCTATCAAAGGCATTTATATTGACAATTGGGCTTCAGTGAGAATTGATGGTAGAATGAGTTCTTGGTTCAGGGTACTTACAGGGGTTAGACAAGGTTGTAATCTTTCACCTTTGCTGTTCGTAGATTGCATGGATCATCTGCTGAAAGGTATAAAATGGCAGGGAGGGATTCAGTTAGGTGGAAATGTAGTAAGCAGTTTGGCCTATGCTGACGACTTGGTCTTAATGGCAGACTGTGCCGAAAGCCTGCAGTCTAATATCGTGGAACAGGTGCAATGAGTAGGCTATGGTATGAAAATTAGCATCTCGAAGACTAAATTGATGTCAGTAGGCAAGAAATTCAACAGAATTGAATGTCAGATTGGTGATACAAAGCTAGAGCAGGTCGATAATTGCAAGTATTTACTGTAGGTTGCGTGTTCTCCCAGGATGGTAATAAGTTACAGTAAGTGAGATTGAATCAAGGTGTAATACAATAAAGCTAATGCAGTGAGCTCGCAGTTGCGATCAGCAGTATTCTGTAAGAAGGAAGTCAGCTCCCAGACGAAACTATCTTTACATCGGTCTGTTTTCAGACCAACTTTGCTTTATGGGAGCGAAAGCTGGGTGGACTCAGAATATCTTATTCATAAGTTAGAAGTAACAGACATGAAAGTAGCGAGAATGATTGCTGGTACAAACAGGTGGGAACAATGACAGGAGGGTACTCGGAATGAGGAGATAAAGGCTAATTTAGGAATGAACTCGATGGATGAAGCTGTACGCATAAACCGGCTTTCGTTGGTGGGGTCATGTGAGGCGAATGGAGGAGGATAGGTTACCTAGGAGAATAATGGACTCTGCTTTGGAGGGTAAGAGAAGTAGAGGGAGACCAAGACGACGATGGTTAGACTCGGTTTCTAACGATTTGAAGATAAGAGGTATAGAACTAAATGAGGCCACAACACTAGTTGCGAATCGAAGATTGTGGCAACGTTTAGTAAATTCACAGAGGCTTGAAGACTGAACGCTGAAAAAAGCATAACAGTCTATAATGATAATGCATGTAATAATAATAATAATAATAATAATAATAATAATAATAATAATAATAATAATAATAATAATAATAATAATAATACAATAGTTCGATTTCACTCTAAACTTGGCTCGTTAAACCAGATAATCCTGATTTATTTTGGTGCAACAAGTTTTATTTCCACAAGATCAGATTATTATTATTATTATTATTATTATTATTATTATTATTATTATTATTATTATTATTATTATTATTATTATTATTATTATTATTATTTCCATTTACGTTATATCGCCTTTGATGAAAAATCTTTTTGCACATAAGCATTAGTATTATTCGGTGCAGGATACATAAAAACACGATAATATTTACACAATGAGTCCTTTAAGGTCTTGTGGACTATTTGAGGAAATATCCTATCGCCTAAGCTAACCGTCTTACAACATATTGCCTGTGTGTTCATATTGGTGTAGGAAAAAGAAGAAAACCTACAACCTGTTTTCCAGTCAGTCACCGGGTCAGGGATGGAAATATTGAAGGCCCCATCTTGCGGCGAGGATAGGAATTGTGCCGGCTGCCAAAGCCTGTCGCACTCCTCTGGGGTAATGATTAATGATTAACAGATAAAGTGGTAGTGGAGAATGTTGCTGGAATGAAAGATGACAGGGAAAACAGGAGTACCCGGAGAAAAACCTGTGCCGCCTCCGCTTTGTCCACCACAAATCTCACATGGAGTGACCGGGATTTGAACCACGAAATCCAGCGGTGAGAGGCCGACGCGCTGCCGTTTGAGCCACGGATTCCTTTCACTGAAGGAATGAAGTAGAAATAATACAGTGACGTTTATAATAATTGTGGTCTACTAATCGAGATCTTAGATTCCTATATAACGCTGTTAACGGTTTATTTCGTTTTACTGAACCTGCATCCTTCTTTTCCGTACCTGCCCCAACTCGCAAAACCAGGATAAATCCGCCCCCTTCATATTCCGTATTCCCGCTTCTGTCTTGTTGAAAGAAGGTTATTTATCCGAATTCCAACCCTCCATAAATATTTATTTTCTGACAGGAACTTGGACGTTTTTTTCTTCGTATGCCTCCTTTAAACAATTCTTCCTTGACCTAGCTCATTTCCTTCATATTCCCTTTTTATCTTCTCATTGCTGTCCCCTCTAATGAACATAATGTAATACAATGGAACCTTGGATTGCGAGCATAATTCGTTCCGGCAACATGCTTGTAATCCAAAGCGCTCGTATATCAAAACAAGTTTTCCCATAAGAAACAATTTAAATGCGGATGATTCGTCAACAACACAAAAATATTTATTCGCATACCATTTCTAAAGCAAAATACAACGTAAAACAAATTAAAGTGCACTTTGCGTTAGAATAGAACAATTTTTGGTGTGAGGGAGACGAGAGACGACATGAGAAGAGTTACTGTGTAGCACGAATTTCACTAACAGAATCACTGCTATCTGTTGGCTCCCTGGAATTGTTTTCTTTTCGTGCACCTTTAATGAGGAACCTGTCAAATGACTGTTTCTTTTGCCTTTTTTGAGGATTTCACTTAAATATGACATTGCATTGTCATTGAACTGATTCATTGCTCGTACAGCTACAGCCTTATTCGGGTGGTGTTTTTCGACAAGATCCTGCACAGTTTCCCACATTTTGCACTTCTTACGAATCTCAGTTGAAGTGAGAGATTCCATTGTATTTCCTCCTCCTCTTCCCTGGACGAGATCTCCTCCATAACCTCCTCCTGTTGTTCGCGATGCAGGTCCATCAGTTCGTTGGTGGTCAGTTCCTGGCTATGTTCTTCCACCAGCTCTTGAATGTTCACGTCATTCACCTCCAGCCCCATAGTCTTCCCTAAGGACACAATTTCATCGACAATCGGCGGCTCATTGTCACCAACAATCCCCTCAAAGTCACGACCAAGAACACAGTCAGGCCACAGCTTTCTCCATGAGGAATTGAGAGTTCTCTTGGTGACTCCATCCCAGGCTTTATCGATGATCTTCAGGCAGTTTACGATGGGGAAATGATTTTTCCCAAACTCTCGGAGGGTAAGGTTTGTTCCTTCGGTCACTTCGAAACATCGCTGAAATAGTGCTTTGGTGTATAGCTTCTTGAAGTTAGAAATGACTTGCTGATCCATAGGCTGGAGTAGTGGAGTGGTGTTGGGAGGAACGAACTTAACTTCAACGAACTTTAATTCCTCCAGTAAGTCGTCCTTAAGACCTCAAGGCCTGGAGGATGAGCAGGAGCATTGTCCATAAACAGCAAGACTTTGAGCGGCAGATTATTTTCTGAAAGGTATATTTCTTCACTACAGGACCAAAGTCCTCGTTCATCCATTCAACAAAGGCACAGGGGAGGGGAAAACGTAGGCACACGTGACGCTCGTATTGCGGAACCTCACTCTCTAATCAAGTTACAATTTATCAAAAATGTTTGCTCGTCTTGCAAAACACTCGTAGACCAAGTTACTCGCAATCCGAGGTTTCAGTGTATTTATTTATTTTTCACTGTACTATACCGTTACTTATGTATCATATCTGTATTTATCTTACTGTGCGAAGCTATAAGTTCTTCTCTTCGTTTTAGTTTCAATCTTTAATTTTCTTCCCTCGTTCTTTTCTTTTGCCCGTATGTTTTATTGTTCATTGATGTGTCTCTATAGTTCTTTTGTTAGTTTTTCATTTTCTTCCGCTACTTTGAACATTATATTATTTTTCTTCATTGTTCTTTCATTTATTTTATTTATTTATTTATTTATTTTATTACATTTATTTCATATATTTTTCATTGCGGAACTCTGTAATTTGGCTTCTCTCTGTTTTGTTTCCTAAATAAATAAATAAATAAATAAATAAATAAATAAATAAATAAATCTGACAACTTCGTTATCATTACTAATACAAGCTTTATACATCCTGATATATTTGTAATTCTTTCATCTTTAGCTACAATATAGTGTACAATGATGACCAAAAGCTTTCAGTCTGAAAGATTCTTGCAGCTGATACTGCTAGAGAGTACTATGCTCAAGTGTTAACACATCGTCTGTTGTTATCATCTAATGACCTATTACTATCAGTATTATTAAATTAATTAAGAGATGGGCGCAGGAGGATAAGACCCATGCGAGCGTGATCACGTAATGAGCAGCGGATATGCACAATTAATAATGCATTAGGCTAAACTGAAGGAGGAAAATGATAAGCAAATTGAGGAAAATGTAGGGGTTTGATGCGTTCTCTGAAGATGGCATCAGAGTTCACTTAGAACACAATGGCCTTGCGTACAATGAGTGACCTTAATATGAAAATATACTGTCAAACAGAACTCTTTACTTGGTTACCAAGAGTTGTTATGGAGGATCAACTTGTTCACAGGTTGCTAGAGAACATAGAATTCATTTCAAAGAAAGTTAATTTGTAGCTGTACGTGACTGTTGGCTTGAGATCTACTGTTTTACGTGGAATCCGACCAATTGGGATGTGAATTTTCATTTTTTCTCTGCAGTTTGCTTTACGTCGCCACCAACACAGACAGGTTTTAATGCGACGATGGGATAGGAAACGGCTAGGTGTCGGAAGGAAGCGACCGTGGCCTTAATTGAGGCACAGCCCACAGCATTTACCTGGTGTGAAAATGGGAAACACAGGGCGAGTCGGCCGTGCGCTTAGGAGCGCGCAACTGTGAGCTCGCGTCCGGGAGATAGTGGGTTCGAACCCCACTGTTGGCAGCGCTGAATAAGGTTTTCAGTGGTTTCCTATTTTCACACCAGGCAAATGCCGGGGCTGTACCTTAATTCAGGCCACGGACGCTTCGTTCCCATTCCTAGGCCTTTCCTGTCCCATCGTCGCCATAAGACCTATCTGTGTCGGTGCGACGTAAAGCAATTACAAAAAAAAAAAATGGGTAACACTGAAAACCATCTTCAGGGTTGTCGACAGTAGGATTCAAACCATCTATTTCCCGATTTTTCATTTCAAAATTCCGAACAGCGACCACTCTGTTAAGAAACCAGTGGAAATATCGTCCTTAAATTTGAAATAATGGGCAGCGGCGGCTTCGAAGCCACGGCCACAGGTCTTTTGAGAGTAGGGGCCAGCGCGCTAACCATTTAACCATGGAGCTGGACTTTTCACAACATTAAGTCAAGGGGCCCCGGGTTCGATTCCCTGTTGGGTTGGGGATTTTAACCTTAATTGGTTAATTCCACAGGCTCGGGGATTGTGTGTGTGTGTGTGTGTGTGTGTGTGTGTGTGTGTGTCGTTCTTAAATAGAAAATAAAAGGAAAAACAAGAAAGGAATGGGAAAATAAGAAAACACGAGAATTTCTTAAGAAGCAGTATTTTCAAACTACGACGACCTGATTACACCTTATTGTGTGTTTCGGGCTTACTGTATCTACCTTCATAAACTAGACGGGAGCAGTAAGTTAGACCAGTGGTTCAAACCCGGGGGAACTTGGAGATGATTGAAAGTATGTACTTATTTATTTTTCCTATACCATCAAATTGCTAATAATAATAATATAAGCATACAAGACTGCTAGAGACCCACCGTCGTCGGCAGCCCTGAATATGGTTTCCATTTTCACACCAAACACATGTTTGGGCTGTACCTTAATTCAGGCCGCGACAGCCACATTCCTAATCTTAACCTTTTCCCATCCCCTCCATCGCCAAAAAGTTTCTATTCGTTAGCACAAGGTTAAACTAGTAAGTTAAGTTAGCAACAAAAAAGTCGAATTAAAATATTTTATTTTTAAAAGTTTTCGCGGGTTATGTGAAGGGATCCGATCCACGAAATGTCACTGGAATATTTGTCCCAAATGGAAGATAATAATTGCTTTTACTCAAATAAAGTGTAAACTCTGCGGTAAATTAAAAAATACCGTCGTTACTAGAGAACTCGTTCGTTTTGAGCCCTAACTCATTCATTAAGTTATACATTTATTGATCCAGGGATCATGCTATTTTGCTGCTTGAACTCCCCACGCTAGTTATATGGACGAAGATAATAAGAAATCACAGGCATAGCACTCTCATTGAATTAATTAGGTGTCGATTTCTTAATGTAACTCGTTCGTTTTGAGCCCTAACTCATTCATTAAGTGATATATTTACTGGTCCAGGGATCATGCTATTTTTTTCAACAAAAACTAATATATTTATTGATCCAGGGATCATGCTATTTTGCTGCTTGAACTCCCCACGCTAGTTATATGGACGAAGATAATAAGAAATCACAGGCATAGCACTCTCATTGGTCGGTGCTAGCCCTGGACCTCAAGAAAGAAACAAAAGACGCCACGAGCAGCGGAATGCAACATAAGGGAGTCCTGTCTACAGCTCGTAAGTACGTATAGGCCTACATATTTCTCTAGATAGTTCTCTAGTTTCTCTAGTTTCTTAATTTACCGCAGATTTTACACTTTATTTGAGTAAAAGCAATTATCTTCCATCTGGAACAAATACTAGACTACAGTGACATTTCGTGGATCCAATTCATTCACGTAACCGTTTTCATGCCTGTAAAGTTAACGACACTGCTTCCGCCAATTTGTTTTTGCCACCAACGGGATCCGAAAAGGCTAACCTCTCTTTCAAACTATATAGATTTGTCACCTTAACGATCATGACCACCAGGTGGGCATTTCTATGTTTAAGTACGCTGTATGAAATGACGATTTTGGAGAAACGAATGGTGATGATGATGATGATGATGATAATAATAATAATAATAATAATAATAATAATAATAATAATAATAATCGTATGGCCTCAACTACTATGTGCAGATATTTCAATTTGACGCCATCTGGCTGTTTGCTCATCAATTTCGACGTTCCGTTTTACTCTAGGTCCACTAGATGGCAGACCGAGTAAACCGAAACTCTCTTGGGCGTCTATGGCTAAGATTTAATTCATTTTGTCGGGTAAACACCAGATGTGTTACCAGAGAATTTTTACACGCCGACATCGTACGACATGGAGTGTCGAATATACATTTTTCGGCCCTTCAAAAATCCGACTACCTCTGCCGGGTTTGAACCCGCTTTCTTGGGATCCGGAGGCCGACCTATGATACAGATAGGCAGCTAAACGAATGATTACTCTATTATACACAATTTATTGAACTAAAAAAATCCAATTTACATTCTTATTTTTATGAAAGTATGAATTTTAATAACCGTATTTAATTTACATACTGAAACTTCATCATCTTTTTTCGTTATATAATAGTATAGCGACTGTCCGGTTCCTTGGCTTCGGTCAGTTTACTGCCCGTTGGTTCACAGAGCTCTTTTCCATTTCCAGACGCCGGGGTGAGTGGCTCGGACGGTTGAAGCGCTGGCCTTCTGAGCCTAACTTCGCGAGTTCGATCCTGGCTCACTCCGGTGGTATTTGAAGGTGCTCAAATACGTCAGCCTCGTGTTGGTAGATTTACTCTTGCGGGACTAAATTCCGGCACTTAGCGTCTCTGAAAACCGTAAAAGTAGCCAACGTAACTCCATGGAACTACAGCCCTTGAAGGGCCTTGGCCTACCAAGCGACCGCTGCTCAGCCCGAAGGTCTGCAGATTACGAGGTGTCGTGTGGTCAGCACGACGATTCCTCTCGGCCGTTATTCTTGGCTTTCTAGACCGGGGCCGCTATTCCTACGGAAGAATATGTAGTCAAACCAGTGAACCGAATCCGTCATTTACGTGCATAGTTGAAGATGTGCTTCGCGCTGTCACGAGTGTTTCTTACCATATAATTGATATGCAAGGCATTTATTCACCCGGTGATAAACATCCGCACCTGGTCCAGTTTTTATGACGGAACAAGCAGCAGCTGTTAATGTGTTAGGCCACAAGTTTAAGGCTTACAATCAATTGGCTACAACACATTAGGTTTAATAATAACGGAGTGTTATCTCATGCAACAAGCTGATTAGTCAATGTCTTGTATACCTCACATATTAATGACACCTAACAGTTATAAAGCAACTTGCATGCGCATATTGGACTCGGTGCTTATAATTCTCACCGTATCATTTGTCTTAAAACCCATTTCTCCCGGCCATGTTTAAATAAATTTTTCAAATGATTTTCTTTCCAAGTTATTTCAAAATAAGGGAAGTACAACTTGGGGTTGTAAGGGTGGTGATCAGATTCGTGACTTCCCCTTCTTAAGGGAGTGTGTTTCTTTCAAAAGGATCGTCTTTTTCAGTATCTTGGAAGCGCACACACACACACACACACACACACACACACACACACACACACACACACACACACACACACACACACACACACACACACACACACACACACACACACACACACACACACAATATAGGCCTACCCATAATCATAACATCGCAAAGTAAATATATCACAGGGCGAGTTGGCCGTGCGGTTAGGGGCGCGCAGCTATCAGCTTGCATTTGGGAGATAGTGGGTTCGAACCCCACTGTCGGCAGCCCTGAAGATGGTTTTCGGTGGATTCCCAATTTCACACCACGCTGTACCTTAAGGCCACGGCCGTTTCGTTCCCACTCCTAGCCCTTTCATTTCCCATCGTCGCCATAAGACCTATCTGTATCGGTATAAAGCAATTTGTAAAAAAAATAAAAAAAATATATATATATATCTAAATAAATAAAACAGTATAAGGCATCTTTTCTTTTCCGTGAAATGGTTCCATTTTTATCAATTCATAACTTTTGAGTTTATTAGATTGCTTGTTCCTTAGGGTAATTCCGGGAGAGTTGCCGCACTTTTTATGTCTTTTGTTATATCTCGGTATATTTACTTTAAAAATTGTTCCAAATTCGTAGAGCATAATTTGAAAACATGTACATTTGATCAGGGATGAACAAAATATTGGCAATTGAAAGGAAATGGGAGAAAGGAGTGAACAAAGGAATTGTAGCATCTGCGGCGTCTCTCCCTGGATCCCGGTATAGATGCCGACTTTGCTCGGGAGAGATGCCGCGAGTAAAATAATTAATGACAAAATCAAATTTAAGCCAAGTTCTTCAACTTTAATATAACCGAACACTAGAACGTACTACAAGACAATTATATCCACATAATATAATCATTCAATGGAAAAAATCTATCTGATAATTTACAACATTAAAATCATATTTTAATTTCGATTTACTATAAATGTGCATGTGCAATGGATTCTTCACTGTGTTATATAAAACCCCACGGCACTTAACACCCTTGAAATGGCTCTGGCCTGCACAGCGACCGCTGCTCAGCCCGAAGGCCAACTATCAGGGAGAGACGCCGCACCCTCCTGTTTTCATATCTCAAGGCTATCATGGCCCAAAAATAGCTTACTCTCAACTACAGTTATGTTTCTGACGTCTACTGTACTAAAAACGTCTGATTTAAGCATTTGAAGCCAACTTAATATACAATAAATTAACACACGCAAAAACTTTGTCAGGAGGAAACATGTACTCGTCTCATGATATCGGCTATAATTGGCGTAATATACGAGCAAATTTCGTCACACTCGCAGACAGTAGTTCTTCCTTAGAAACTGAAAAACCACATATATTGCCATCTAGCTGTAACGATGGGAACCTTTAGCAACAGTGTATGCGGCATCTCTACCGGGGCGGCATCTGTCCCGGATTTACCTTAAGCGTTGAAAGCCAGAACTCATTTCAACAAAAGTGTTCATTCTTCTTATTCTACCGATTTTCCGAACGCCGTGGGTTCGTGGATGCGAACTGTGTTGCACATGTGGATTTGGCCTGTTTTACGGCCGGTTGCTCTTCCTGACGACAACCATATGTGGAGGGCTGTAATCATTATTACCGAGCTCGATACCTGCAGTCGCTTAAGTGGGGTCATTATCCAGTAATCGGGAGATAGTGGGTTCGAGCCCCACTGTCGGCAGCCCTGAAGATGGTTTTCCGTGGTTTCCCATTTTCACACCAGGCAAATGCCGGGGCTGAACCGTAATTAAGGCCACGGCCGATTCCTTCCAATTCCTATGCCTTTCCTATCCCATCGTCGCCATAAGACATATCTGTGTCGGTGCGACGTAAAGCAAATAGCAAAAAAAAAAAAAAAAAAAAAAAAAGTATACACTATTGCTTGTTGCTGTGGTGTTTGGTAGTGTGGTGTGTTGTGTTGTGTTGTCTGAATGTCAAGAGGAGAGTGCCTGGACAAACAAAAACGACAGTCCCCGAGCCAGAAGTAAGTTATTAATCAGACGAGATTAAAACCCCCAACCCGGCCGGAAATTGAACTCGGGAGCCTCTGAACTAAAGGCCTCAATGCTAACCATTCAGTCAAGTAGTCGGAGCAACCAAAATATTTATAACTTAGTAATTAGAACTACACTGACTGAGCAAATGTCATAGGATAGCGGAGCACTGATGTGTAGGTGTGTTGTCTGCACACCACACGCCCCCTGTGCCAGCGGCAGTTGTATAGGAGACCTTGTGAGCAGTGGCTGTGCATGTGACAGGTGTAACATGGAACGTCGTCGTGAGCTGACACCGTTCGAACGGGCTATGGTGGTCGGTGCCCGACGGATGGGAAGTGCGATTAAGGAAGTGGTGCGGGAATTCGGCTTCACACGATCAACCGTGTCCAGGGTGTATCGTGATTCGTTGAATGCGGGTGTCACCGTCCACAACAGATGAACGACGGGCCGTCCAGCCACCCTCGATGACCGTGACCGGCGACATCTGAGACGGATTGTCAATAGTGACAGACGGGCAACCGTGCAACAAATCACGGCTCAATTCAACACAGGCCGTGCTGGACACGTCTCCCAGTGGACAATCCGTAGGAACATGGGTTCTATGGGGTATGGGAGCCGGCGCCGCACACGGGTGCCACTGTTAACCCAACGTCATCCGGCACAACGACGCGCAATTGTCGCCAGTCACCAGGGATGGACATTGGAACAATGGCGTAACGTGATATGGTCGGACGAATCACGATTTCAACTGCACCATGCCGATGGGAGGCACCGTGTATGGCGCAGACCACATGAAGCGATGGATCCCGCCTGCCTCGAAGGTGTGGTCCAGGGCGCTGGTGTCTCTGTTATGGTCTGGGGTGCATTTTCCTGGTATGGAATGTGCCCCCTAGTTGTTCTGGAAGAGACTTTGTATAGTACGCGGTATGTTGAGCTGCTCGGAGACCATCTCCACCCATTTTTGGCCTTCCAGCGCCCAGACGATTCTGCGGTGTTTCAAAATGATAACGCGTCGCCACATCGCTCCCACGTCGCCTGGAAATGGTTCCAGGAACATGCAGCGGAGGTCCAACGACTGCCATGCCCACCCAGGAGCCCCGATATGAACCCTATCGAGCATATCTGGAATGTCCTGGAACGCAGGCTCTGTGCCATGGATCCTGCACCCACGAACAGACCAGCATTGGCGGCCGCTCTGCAAACGATTTGGTGTCAGCTGCGGCCAGAGGACTACCAGGGACTTGTCGACTCACTTCCACGGCGTCTCACTGCAGTTCGCAGGGCCAGAGGAGGCCCCACACGCTATTAGGTGACTATCCCATGATATTCACTAGGTCATTGTATTACTCTGGGCTATCGTAATGTTGAAAACATATCTTAGCAAACAAAGTAGCGGTCCCCATACTACGTAATACCTAAAATTAAGCAATATCCTCAGTTGTCCCGAAAGGTGAAGGGATAAAGGGCCCGGAAAGGTTTCAAATTGTGAGTCTTGGATAGCTCCATAAAACTAAAAATGCGAATTTCGAAAATCACTTTCGGCCTGAATGCAGCTCCGGAGAAATTATCTAAAATCGCTTACTTCTTTACTCATTTCTGTTTTGTTTAAATCCTAGCCAAATTAACTTATATACGTGATTCTTTCTATGATGTGTTCCTTGGTTTAATACCCTCAGGCATTTTTAAATTTTTTGAAAAATGTCCACACTAAATGTACTTATAAGGGTGTCGTGACCTACCTGTCCTGTGAGACGATCTCGTAGGTTGGTCACCAGGCACTTGGATGTTGAAGTATTACCTGTCCTGCCGAGCGGATTGTAGGGAGGTAATTTGTAGGTATGACTCGTCCCGCAACTCCCGAAATAAAAGAAGAAGTTATTTCCCTGTCCTTTATTACTGAGGACAACTAAAACTACTATGTACAGTATATTTACAAGTCTGAATGTAATGATCTATAGAGAGAGCGAGCTTGGTCCACGCGCCTACTGTTCTACTACGCGTCTATCTCAATCTTGCCCTACGGCACTTGGGCTATGCCCGAACAGAATCTCGTCCTGACAAGTACGAACTACTGGCTGGAAGAAGGCCCCGCGCCATCTTGGCCAGGGGTTATATCTCCGCTCCTGAACTCAAAGTTCTATCCCTACCTCCTTGGGTCTTACGGGCATTGCTAAACTGATCATCCAGTCACTAGCGCCCTCAAGTGGCTATTCTCAATAGTTGTCACAGTAAGTGCTGCTACCTAGGCACTACTGTCTTACTTTATCGTCATCTTTCCTTGTTTCCCTAGTGCATCTGTACTGACCTTGACTGGCCGTGTACTCACTTTGTCCCTTTGTCGGTTTATCGGGCGGCCGCCTGGCTCGCCGGCATACTACCAACTTTGTTTGTTGACACACAGTAAATACCTTGTTGTGATCAACAAGTCCCCGCTCTTAGTCAACTCTTGTGTAAGCGCACTTCGCAAGCTCTCTCCACTACATGTAACTTCTTGAAATGTTTCCCTTTTCTTACAGTAACTAAATCTGCCTATAATTATTATTCAATTACATTAATGCTACAAGGTGTCTCCTGTCTTTGATTATCATTCTAACACTAATTAATCTCCTCTGACACCTTGAGCTCAAGACTCGGCTGCTAATCCCGGCTGCCTTCCACCTGGCAGTCCGCCGGTTCGAGTCCGTGGGAGGTCGGTACACGACATCTCCCCCCTTAGGGAAGAAATGGATGCAACCATACGTTGCGTCCATTTCTGTCCTACACTATTTTATACTCTGATGTTGCCGGTACGTAAGGATCGGCGACCCTGTGGTGAAGGGGAAGGTTGTTCTCTACTCTGATTATCACTTGCGTCTATTTCTATTGCTTCTGTAGATCTCACAGGCGTACTAGGGCGTCCCCCAGCAGACCTGGAGTGTAATTCCATGATCTCCGCAGACATCTCCGGGCGTCCCCGGATCCGCCTGGGACGTTGGAATATAGTTAAATCCTCATCTGAAGTCTTAACCTTATCTCCCTTCGTGATTACCGTTTGTTTTATACATATATTAGGGCAATGAGCCTGTGCATCATCAAACCATCTCTTTGCTGGAAACCCTAGTTTCGGACAGCAACAATTACAACAATAACAAATTAAAATTAAACTTATGATACCAACAACTATCCACACAATATATCTGTACACATTAATATGTTGATAGACCATTTGTCTTTGCAGTTCTTCTTCTTTTTGTCTCACCATATCTTCCACTTCTTGTGTCTTATGGGTAGCCCATTGTAAATCGTTAATGTGATTTAGCAAATTATTTAAGGACAACTTATTCATTTCGGGTATCTGTTCTAACTTGATTTCACTACCTATTTGTTCACAACAGTCATAATCAAGTGTGACTTCTGGTACAAAGTCTTTACTTTGTGTAGTGTTCACTTCACCTACACCTTGTATTTTACTATGTGGCCCATATACTGTGCAACCTGCACTTAAAACAAGAATACCAGTGCCTGTTAACCTGATATCACTGGTGGTATCCTTACACATACATGTTACTTTAACTTCTTCTGGGGATACGTATATATATCTGTTAGCTCTGATAGGTATCCACATGAGCTGTTGAACGGGAAGTATTCTTTTATCACAATAATCTGGAATCTGACTAACTCCTAAGATAAGCTGGACTGCACAACTCTTTTGAGTGTACACTGTATTAATAGGGAATTTAACATGACATAGTTTCCAACTGGGTGTTACTACCTTACATTGATTTACCTGATCTTTATCTAATTGAACATAAGTTTGTTTCTCCTTGTCCATAAGGATATAATCCTTGGTCTCTTGAATATAAACAAAATGGTGTGGATTGCTCTTCATATATGTGGGGAATGGAATCATGTGATACAATGTATAAGTTACCCTATCTGTAAGGGGTGTCTTGATGACGTACACTAGATAATTTTTGTTGGCGAACACTTCCACTGTGGCTACCTTGTAAATCAAGTAGCCGTAAGCTGATTTTAAGTCAAATGGCAAGGACAATCCTTTAGGGAAATCTCCCTGAGCTTTCTTATAACTTTTAATAATATCATCTGGTGAAATTATTTGCACCTGAATGACTCCTACCTGAGCATTCATTATACCTGATAATACAACACTGTAATGCTCATACAGTTGTATGAGAAGGCCTTCAATCTCAATTAAATGCCTATTCACTGAGTTTTCTAATTCTACTTCCTTAAGTGCTTCTGTAATCTGAAGCGTGCTATTGGCAAGATAAGATCTAATTTTCTGCGATGTTTTGAGTTAATCTCTGCTCATTGGCTGTGACATCGTAAATGGTGCTGTTCATAGATTGCAATGTTGATTTTACTACTATCATCTGGTCTTTTGCAATTTTCATAATTGAAAGCTGTTCCTGCTCTAACTCACTAATTTTTGACTCATATTTATCGGCATCCTCTTGACTTAATGTTCCAAATAATGCCTTTGCGATGGAACCTACTGCGTTAATTAGGCCTCGTTTTCGCCTAGTGTTATCCGTTTCCCCTATTGGTTTAGTAATCCTCGTAATTAATTCCTTCGATTCCCTAATTCTATCTAATTGTGCACTTAGCATTTTAACATCCTGTTGACATGTTAGGTTAGTACTTCTTTCTAACTGTGTACATATTAATTGAGTCCAGTGTATGTGTCTCTTGACATTTGAAAATACATCACTTAATTTATTCAGGTTTACATAGGTAACTAATGTCCATTCCGTATGGTATAACTGTATCTCACCCTGATTGTCGAAGTATGCCCCTGGAGTACTCTCATATGGTGTCACCTTGACATCCAGTATTTCTCTGGCTATTCTGTAGCGATGTGACGTCACGACTATCACTGCTACTACGATGGACAACAATCCTAGCATTCGCGCCATATCTGCTGTCTACCTGCAAGGTAAAGACAGGATGTGTGTTACCATTCGCTTCCCAGTTCTCGTTTCTACAAGTACAATTTCAAACGATTCTTATGTACCTTAACCCTTTTTCCCTTCTTGTTCATCTGTAGGGTGCAATTCACCCCTGAAACATCTACTATTTCGTACGGACCTTCGAATGGTGGACTTAGCTTTCTGGATTTTCCTCTTCGCAATGCGTCATTGCGCAAAAGAACCTTATCACCTACCTGAAAGGTGACCTCATTTTGCTTTTTGTCGTAGTGTTCTTTCTCTAATTCCTTTCGCTCTATTAAAGTCTTTCTGGCGGCCTCGTGATTTCGCCTAAGCTGTGCCGTCAGTTCCTCCACCACGTTCTGGTGTTCATTGTAATTCATTTCAGGTGGCTTTTGCAACACACCTGGGATATTTACCTTCCTTCCAAAAATTAATTCGTAGGGTGTGAACCCTGTACTTGTGCTCTTTGTGGTATTGTACACAAAGCTAGCTGTAGGCAAATACTTGTCCCAGTCATTCTGCTCCCCTGAGCAGACATAATGCCTTAGGTACTCCGTGAGCACCTTATGGGATCTCTCTATGCTACCGTTCGATTGTGGCCTGAAAGCCGTAGTGTGTGTTTTCCGAATGCGCAGCGTTTTACACAGCGTCTTAAACACATCACTCATGAAATTACTACCCTGGTCAGTGAGAATCTGCTCTGGTATCCCGTAGATACTTATTACGTTATTGATTAGCGTCCGTGCCACAGTTTCTGCCTCCTGATTAGGCATGGCACTCGCTACTAGGTACTTAGACAGCTGATCTTGGCATGTCAGTATGTACCTGTTTCCTGCCTCTGTCAACGGAAGAGGTCCAACTACGTCTAGGGATATTTTCTCAAAGACCGTGTTCGGGGTATCTGTAATTCTCATGGGAGCCCTGACGTCTGGTCTGGTCCCTTTATTCTTTTGGCAGGAGGGACATGTGCGTACATAGCGCTCAATGTCCCCTTTCATGCCCTTCCACTGAATTCGTTCACGTACCCTGGCGTACGTGCGCGCTATTCCTTGATGGCCTCCCACCAAAGAATCATGACATTCTTTCAAAATGGCTAGCTTTTCAGCTTCGCCTAGTTCGTTCTCTTCCTCAGATAAGCTACCTTCGGGTGAAATCTCCTCTGCGTTAGCGTCCTCGGAAACCTCGCTACCGTCCGCTTCAACTCCCTCTGCCGTAGCGTCCTCGGGTTTTGAAGACAGTACCTCCTCTCTATTCTCGTCTGAGGCCTGAGTTTCTACTGTTGTCTCTGAGTGAGACCTGTGCTGAGCCGAGTTAACTACTCGCGCTTGGCACTTGGGTTCAGTGGGATTCCTACTCAGGGCATCTGCATTGCCGTTCTGTTTGCCCTGCTTATATACGACGTCGAAGTCGTATTCCGCTAGCTTCAGCCTGAACTTTAGCAGGCGTGAAGACGGATCTTGCACGTTGAAGACCCACTTCAACGGCTTATGGTCTGTCACAACAGTGAATTTTCTACCAAACAGATATGGTCTGAAATACTTTACTGCCCACACTATTGCCAACAATTCTTTCTCAGTTACGCTATAATTCATTTCTGCTTTATTAAGCGTTCTACTTGCATAGGCAATTGGAAGGTCTTTTCCGATAGGTCCTTGTGACAATACTGCCCCAACCGCTTCGTTGCTCGCATCAGTGGTAACAACGAATGGTTTTTCAAAATCCGGATACTGCAATATAGGTTCCTCAATTAGCTTTTGCTTTAGTATCTGGAACGCTTGTTCCTGATCGTCTCCCCATACAAAGGGAACGTCCTTCTTCACTAACTGATACAGCGGTTTCGCGATTTTGCTGTAGTTAGGTATGAACTTCCTATAGTACCCACTCAGTCCGCAGAACTGCTTGATCTGGCGGCTAGTGGTCGGCCTCGGAAAGTCCTTAACGGCCTGTACCTTACGTGGGTCTGGTAAGACACCTTCGTCAGTAATTACATGTCCTAGGAATGCTACTTCAGTTCTTAGGAATTCACACTTATCTGGCTGGAGTTTCAGCGTGTTCTCTCTCAGCCTTTGAAATACGTCTCTTAGCTTCGCATTGTGCTCCTGGATTGAACTCCCGTACACAATGACGTCATCCAAGTAACACAGACATTTTATACCCGTTAACCCTGTGAGCACATTGTTCATCAGCCTCGTAAACGTGGCTGGCGCGTCTTTCAAACCCATGGGCATTTTCCTGAATTCGTACTTGCGTCCTAGCGCAGAGAATGCTGTCTTTGGCCTGTCTTCAGGCTTCAACAACACCTGGTGATAGCCACTCGCGAGATCTAAGGTCGAAAAGTATCTCGCCTTGCCAAGGGCGTCTAACAGTTCTGAAATTAATGGCAGGGGATAACTGGTTCCTATCGTTATCTCGTTCAATTTTCGAAAGTCGATCACGACCCTCCATTTTTGTTTCCCTGAGGCGTCTAACTTCTTGGGAATTAATAGTAATGGCGCATTCCAGGCTGATGTGCTAGGTGTGATAATTTCATCATTCAGCATCTTATCTATTTGAGCTTGTATCTCCCCCTTCTGTGCTTCGGGAAGTCTATATGGTCGTACATTAATTGGAGGTTGATCTTGGGGTGTAGGGATCTCATGCTGTAGTACATCAGTATGAGTTAGTTTGTCTCCCTCAAGATGGAAGATATCATTGTACTCAGCACAGATGGCGTATATCCCTTCCTTATCTACCTGCGTGAGGTGATCAACTCGCAAACAGTCTATCACCCGCTGTGATCGGGGCTTCTGAGTTGTCGGTTCTCCGTTTGCCACTCTACTGTTCTGCTCTACCTTTCGCACTTGTGCCAGGCAGGTTTTATCTACCTCCTGTATGTGTACTCGTGGACTGTGTAAAGTCACCGCCTTTTCAGTGGTATTCATCATGCTAACCACTGCTTCGTGGCGCTCTGATTTGGTTAGGCACCCTGCGAGGTACACCCCTGGTATCACCTCTTCCTTCTCAATAATTCCTAAGGGTAGATTCCGATCTACTTCTATAACAACGACCTTCTGGGTCCTTGGTTCGAGACGGATCACCTTCGTCTCTCGCGCCCCCATAGGGTATTGTCGCCCTCTTATGGTGACATGACCTTCCTTATAGTCAATCACGCTATCTGTCAGGAGGTCTCGCCCAACTATACCATCCTGTGTTAATTGGAAATCACTCCCTACCACATGAAATGTGTGACTTGTGTTTCCAATGGCAAAACGTACAGTACCTTGTGTGTAAATTATTCCCTTACTTACACCCGCTAATTCAATTGATTTGCTCCCGTCAATCATGCATTCCTTGGGTACCGATTGCCTCTTTACTAGGCTGATATCGGACCCAGTATCTATCAAAAATCTCAACGGTCTTCCTTGGTTTGCGACCTGGATCAGCACCGTGCCTTCTACGTCAGAATTCTTGGGACCTTCTGGTGTGCGGGCCTCCGTAACTGTCCCCTTGCTACGGGCCCGTTCTAGTTTGCCGCCTGAGCCGCGGAGGCTTTCGTGGCTTGCGTACTGCCACCCTTCTTTCTGAACCAACAGTCTTGGGTTTGGTGTGACCATCTATCACAATGTTCGCATTGGGCTCTGTATCTTACGGCCTTGCCCCTTATGCGATCACTCTGAGTTTGGCCTTTCATGGCCCGGTTGCCCGTGGACTTGCCTTGGGCTTTTCGACAGTTTCTCTGAATGTGGCCCTGTTGGCCACACGAATAGCATCTACGGCTATCCGTTCGCATCGCCGGAGTGTGTGCACCTTGAGTGCATGAACCTTGTGTGTGTGCACCTTGTGTGCGTGCACCTTGTCGACAATTCACCTGTATGTGACCTTTTCGGCCGCAACGATAACAAGTTCTGTTTTCACCTGTCACTGTGTTTGGTTGTGTACGTACTATGCGCACCGTGTCTCGTACCTCTGTTTCCTTATCCCTTTGTTTCTTTCTACAGTCACGTTCAATGTGCCCTGTCTTCCCACAATAGCGACATTTTAATTTACTGGATGTGCCCCCTGTGGCTGTATTGGAACTAGCGGTCTGTGTGGTGTGAGCCACCTGCGTTCCTGTGTTCTTACAGTTCCTTGCTATGTGGCCTTCCTTGCTACAATTGTAACAGACCACCCTAACACTAGCATGTGTTGGCTTAGTATGCCACTGTGGTGCTGCACTGCGCTCCCTAGCATGTGTTGGCTTAGTATGCCACCTTGGTGCTGCACTACGCTCCTGCTCTGGTCTGCGCTTGCTAAACCCTGAGCTACGTTTGTGTTGTAGGCCCTCTCGTGCCTTCTTTGACAATATTACGGTTTCTTCCTGTTGTGCAAGTGCAACTGCCCTTTCAAAAGTAATGCCCTTCTCTGACTGTACCCTAGCTTGTATTCGAGGGTTGGCTAACCCTTGTATGAAACTAGCTACACATATTTTTCTTGTAATTCTTTGCTGTGCATCGCGATCTTCCTCTAATTCATCCTCAAGTATTGCCTCTCTAAAAGAAGCTGACAATGTTTCTATTTTGTGTGCCCAAAGTGCGACTGATTCTCGCGGGTCCTGCGCTGTTTGGAACATTTGACAAATGTACAAATCTAACGTGCCTTGCTGGCCATAATATTCTATCAATGCCCGCTTGGCTTTCTCCCAATTATGTATATCACGTCTGTACAACAACTTATCTCGGGCTCTGCCCGTAACCTTAGTTAAAATATACTTTTAAAACAACTCTTGATCCTCATCCTTAATCATACGAACAGCAGCATCTACGTTAGCTATGAACTCATGCAATCTATCTGGTTGACTGCCATCAAACTCTCGTCCAATGAGACGATGTCCTTCTACTACTGTAACAAAAGGCCCACTCATACTTACTGATTCCACCTCGTCCTCGAGCATCTCAGTGCCCCGGTCTGCTGGTACTGAACTATTCTGTCGTGCCATTTGAAATAAATATTCAGCTTACCTTAATCTGCAATGCTGCTTCACTGCTGGGCTGGATGAGTAGTCGGCTGTAGTGCTGCGTCTCCACCGGATGGCGTTGTCTGCTACTGGACTGCTACCCCTCTGCTGGGCTGGCTTAGTAGGCTGCGGTAGTGATGCTCCTCTTCTGCGATGCGCGGCACACGAACGAAACTACGCGGTAGCGCGGTTCGGACAATCTTCTACGAAGTCGCGATTTTCTCACACGGAAATCTTCTGCGAAGTCGCGGTTCTCTTACGGACAATCTTCTACGAAGTCGCGGTTCTCTCACGTTATTTCGGTGAGTTGACACTGTTCGAGGATCGAACTCGGGACCCTGCACTACCTGACACCAAATTTTTATACGTGCCTGTCGTGACCTACCTGTCCTGTGAGACGATCTCGTAGGTTGGTCACCAGGCACTTGGATGTTGAAGTATTACCTGTCCTGCCGAGCGGATTGTAGGGAGGTAATTTGTAGGTATGACTCGTCCCGCAACTCCCGAAATAAAAGAAGAAGTTATTTCCCTGTCCTTTATTACTGAGGACAACTAAAACTACTATGTACAGTATATTTACAAGTCTGAATGTAATGATCTATAGAGAGAGCGAGCTTGGTCCACGCGCCTACTGTTCTACTACGCGTCTATCTCAATCTTGCCCTACGGCACTTGGGCTATGCCCGAACAGAATCTCGTCCTGACAAGTACGAACTACTGGCTGGAAGAAGGCCCCGCGCCATCTTGGCCAGGGGTTATATCTCCGCTCCTGAACTCAAAGTTCTATCCCTACCTCCTTGGGTCTTACGGGCATTGCTAAACTGATCATCCAGTCACTAGCGCCCTCAAGTGGCTATTCTCAATAGTTGTCACAGTAAGTGCTGCTACCTAGGCACTACTGTCTTACTTTATCGTCATCTTTCCTTGTTTCCCTAGTGCATCTGTACTGACCTTGACTGGCCGTGTACTCACTTTGTCCCTTTGTCGGTTTATCGGGCGGCCGCCTGGCTCGCCGGCATACTACCAACTTTGTTTGTTGACACACAGTAAATACCTTGTTGTGATCAACAAGTCCCCGCTCTTAGTCAACTCTTGTGTAAGCGCACTTCGCAAGCTCTCTCCACTACATGTAACTTCTTGAAATGTTTCCCTTTTCTTACAGTAACTAAATCTGCCTATAATTATTATTCAATTACATTAATGCTACAAGGTGTCTCCTGTCTTTGATTATCATTCTAACACTAATTAATCTCCTCTGACACCTTGAGCTCAAGACTCGGCTGCTAATCCCGGCTGCCTTCCACCTGGCAGTCCGCCGGTTCGAGTCCGTGGGAGGTCGGTACACGACAAGGGCTTGAATGGAACTCTGCACTGACTCACATTAGCGCTCGTAATTGCAGAAAAATGCAAACTGCTAACCTCTTCGACCGGATAACGATGATTGAGAAGAGGATTGTAATTTTCAGGAAAAAATAAAGACTATATTCTCATACTTTATTATATTTACCTAAAATTAGTAGCTCACATCCCTAGGTTGTTTTCAACATTGAGTTGCTTGCCTGAAAGGCTAGAACTGTAGATTTTCATTTAGAAAACCCCTAAAGAGACTGGGGATTTATAGGAAGACCTAAGGAGTTAAGGTAAGCTGTCTCAGTTATGAGTAATTCCAAGTGCGTACGTTACGTGATCAATCTTAAAGAAAGTGTCGATACAAACTCTTCGTGTTGTGAGCATTTGTTTGCTCATGCTTGAAATGGGGAAAAGTAAGTTTCTGTACCAAATTCGGATGTTAAGGAAAATTCATATTCCTTTCCTGAGCTCATTTTACCGCAAATGTGAAAAATAACTAGTTATGACAGGCCCCTGACCCCGTTTAAAATAATTTTATGTTGCATGTAAATGCATATTTTGGCCATTTTTATTTTTTGGTCATATTTTGCTCATTTTAGTGACACACGATCATATTTAGTCACATTTTGCTCACTTTAGAGACACAGGACCATATTTAGTCATATATTGCTCATTTTGGTGACACACGGTCATATTTATATTTTTAGCATTTTAGTGACACTCGATCATATTTAGTTATATTTTGAGCATTTTAGTGACACACGGTCATATTTAGTCATATTTTGCTCATTTTAGTTACACACGGTCATATTTAGTTATATTTTGAGCATTTTAGTGACACACGATCATATTTAGTTATATTTTGAGCATTTTAGTGACACACGATCATATTTAGTCATATTTTGCTCATTTTAGTGACACACGGTCATATTTAGTTATATTTTGAGCATTTTAGTGATACACGGTCATATTTAGTTATATTTTTAGCATTTTAGTGACACACGGTCATATTTAGTTATATTTGGAGCATTTTAGTGACACACGGTCATATTTAGTCATATTTTGCTCATTTTAATTGACACACGGTCATATTTAGTCATATTTTGAGCATTTTAGTGACACACGGTCGTATTTAGTCACATTTTGCTCATTTTAGTGACACACGGTCATATTTAGTTATATTTTGAGCATTTTAGTGACTCACGATCATATTTAGTCATATTTTGCTCATTTTAGTGACACACGGTCATATTTAGTCACATTTTGCTCATTTTAGTGACACACGGTCATATTTAGTTATATTTTGCTCATTTTAGTGACACGCGATCATATCTAGTCATATTTTGCTCATTTTAGTGACTCACGATCATATTTAGTCATATTTTGCTCATTTAGTGATACACGGTCATATTTTGTCACATTTTGCTCATTTTAGTGACACACGGTCATATTTAGTCATATTTTGCTCATTTTAGTGACACACGATCATATTTAGTTATATTTTGAGCATTTTAGTGACACACGATCATATTTAGTCATATTTTGCTCATTTTAGTGACACACGGTCATATTTAGTTATATTTTGAGCATTTTAGTGATACACGGTCATATTTAGTTATATTTTTAGCATTTTAGTGACACACGGTCATATTTAGTTATATTTGGAGCATTTTAGTGACACACGGTCATATTTAGTCATATTTTGCTCATTTTATTGACACACGGTCATATTTAGTCATATTTTGAGCATTTTAGTGACACACGGTCGTATTTAGTCACATTTTGCTCATTTTAGTGACACACGGTCATATTTAGTTATATTTTGAGCATTTTAGTGACTCACGATCATATTTAGTCATATTTTGCTCATTTTAGTGACACACGGTCATATTTAGTCACATTTTGCTCATTTTAGTGACACACGGTCATATTTAGTTATATTTTGCTCATTTTAGTGACACGCGATCATATCTAGTCATATTTTGCTCATTTTAGTGACTCACGATCATATTTAGTCATATTTTGCTCATTTAGTGATACACGGTCATATTTCGTCACATTTTGCTCATTTTAGTGACACACGGTCATATTTAGTTATATTTTGCTCATTTTAGTGACACACGATCATATTTAGTCATATTTTGCTCATTTTAGTGACACACGATCATATTTAGTTATATTTTGAGCATTTATGTTCAAATCGAGACGTTGTTTTTAACAATGTATGTTATATAGGCCTAAGTCGATTTTCAAACAAGGGATTTCAAAATACTGTAGTTGATCTATTTTTCTTTCTCTTCCTGAAACGGATAGATAGCAAGTTTAGAGTCCGGCTCCAAGGCTAAATGGTTAGCGTGCTGGCCTTTGGCCACAGCGGTCCCGGGTTCGATTCCCGGCAGGGTCGGGAATTTTAACCGTCATTGGTTAATTTCGCTGGCACGGGGGCTGGGTGTATATGTCGTCTTCATCATCATTTCATCATCATCATTATTATCATCATCACCACCACCACCACCACCACCACCACGACGCGCAGGACGCCTACGGGAGTCAAATCAAAAAGACCTGCACCTGGCGAGCCGAACATGTCCTCGGACACTCCCGGCAATAAAAGCCATACGCCATTTCATTTCATTTCAGCACGTTTAGAAGACATGATCCCAAAAAAGTGATGCTAGACGAACATACGCCGACAGATACCAAAAAGCATGCAGGTGCAGTAGGCCAACTTCGGTTTTTTGGTCTTTCTTTACGAAAACGGAACGAGAACTCTGCCACAGGGCTATGATACTGAATGAATGTATAAGCTTTGTCAGTTTGCAAGAGAAATGTGTCAGCTATATTATCGTTAATCACTTTTTGGCATGTTTAATGTTAATAACACTCTTAATACTTGGTACCTGTCCCTAAAATGCCTAAGTACCGGGCGAGTTGGCCGTGCCGTTAGGGACGCGCAGCTGTGAGCTTGCATCTGAGAGATAGTGGGTTCGAGCCCCACTGTCGTCAGCCCTGAAGATGGTTTTCCGTAGTTTCCCCACTTTCACACCAGGCAAATGCTATGACTGTACCTTAATTACGGCCACGGCTGCTTCCTTCCAACTCCTAGCCCTTTCCTATTCCAACCTCACCATAAGACCTATCTGTGTCGGTGCGAAGAAATAGCCACTAGCAAAAAAATGCTTAAGTACCGGGCGAGTTGGCCGCGCGGTTAGGGCCGCGCAGCTGTGAGCTTGCATCTGAGAGATAGTGGGTTCGAGCCTCACTGTCGTCAGACCTGAAGATGGTTTTCCATGGTTTCCCATTTTCACACCAGGCAAATCCTGGGACTGTACCTTAAGCCCACGGCCACTTCCTTTTCACTTCTAGGCCTTTCCTATCCCATCGTCACCATAAGACCTATCTGTGACAGAGCGACATAAACAAATTGTAAAGAACACTTTTTATGTCATATGAAGCCAGATTTTAGGGTGTATTTACTTGCATATTTTGTATTTTTTAGGTCATAAACTTCCGAACCCTACTAATTAAACTAGAAAACTAAAGTTACTTGGAAAGGTGGTGGTGATGGTTTAAGATGAAGTACAACTGGGCAACCATTCTTTCTTAACACTGATCTGAGAGAAAATGGAAATATCGGACCCTTCGAAGAGTGGAGCAATTTGTAAAAGAGAAGAGAAAGACGCAGAGGAAGTGAAAATCAAATATTTCCTTGGTCTCGTAAGCCTGTCATCGGAAGAGAACAAGAATTGGTCAAAGGAGATCGGATAGGGAAGATGAATGAGGATCGTTGCACACATAAGCGGAAGCAAGCCATACTCAGTAGTACGGTCGTGATTATCAAACAATAATAATAATAATAATAATAATAATAATAATAATAATAATAATAATAATAATTTTTAATCAGACGATTTATCTACCCTATCAGACAATATCGATATTGCAATGGAGCGAATAATCATTTTGATAAAGACAGCAGAAAAAGCAGGGCTACAAATTTCTCTTGAGGGAATGTATGACCAAATATTACAGATGCTAAAAAAATACCTTACCACGAAACGTGGAAAAATTAAGAAAGTAAATAAATTTAGATAGCGGAAAACAATTCAGCGTAATGGTCTTACTAAAAAGGCAAACAAAACAAAAACTAGCTTATCAATTAACTAAAGTTATTTAGAGCAAAAAAGTCGATGTCGTTAAACGCAGTCATAAAACCGTAGTCCCTGTATAGTGCTGAAATGTTTGGTCTTAAATGAAAAAAAAAAAAAGATGAGAGAAATTGATGAATTATAAAAGAAGGAAAGACAAGACGTAAGAAAAAATCTTGGTCTAAAGAAGAACGAAAATGAATAGAGGAAAAGGAACAATTAAGAAAAAATGAAATGGCGTATAGCTGTTAGTGCCGGGAGTGTCCGAGGACATGTTCGGCTCGCCAGGAGCAGGACTTATGACTTAACGCTCATAGGCGACCTGCTCATCGTGATGAGGTTAAAATGATGATGAAGACACATACACCCAGCCCCTCAGATAAATTAACCAATGACGATTAAAATTCCCGACCCTGCTGGGAATTGAACCCGGAGCCACCGCGTGACAAGCGGACGCGTTGCCCCCTACACCGCGGGGCCGGAATTCTCCCAAAGGTACTTGTCAATCTCTTATCTTCCATTCTGTTAAAAAAATAGCAGTCTCCTTTTTCTTACTGTTTCTTTTACATTTTCTATGCTGTGATGTATTTTCTTATTAGTTCTTATATTTTCCATTGTTCTGTTGTTTTCATTGGCCCTAAGATGTTTCTCATGATTCTTCTTTCTTGTACTTCCAGTTTCTCAAAACTTCTATATATTTCCAAACTAGACGTTCACTTGCGTAAAGATATTCTGGTTTTACCACTTTACTGTAGTGCCTTATTGTAATATTTTTAATAATAATAATCGTTCGTAATTAGCTGTCCCTCCAGGGTCGGTTTTTCCCTCGGACTCAGCGAGGGATCCCACCTCTACCGCCTCAAGGGCAGTGTCCTGGAGCTTCAGACTCTGGGTCTGGGGATGCAACTGGGGAGGATGACCACTACCTCGCCTAGGCGGTCTCACTTGCTATGCTGAACAGGGGTCTTGTGGAAGGATGGGAAGTTTGGAAAGGATAGACAAGGAAGAGGGAAGGAAGCGGCCGTGGCCTTAAGTTAGGTACCATTCCGGCTTTAGCCTGGAGGAGAAGTGGGAAACCACGGAAAACCACTTCCAGGTTGGCAGAGGAGGGAATCGAACCCCCCTCTACTCAGATGACCTCTCGAGGCTGAGTGGACCCCGTTCCAGCCCTCGTACCACTTTTCAAATTTCGTGGCAGAGCCAGGAATCGAACCCGGGCCTCTGGGGGTAGCAGATAATCACACTAACCACTACACCACAGAGGCGGACAATGATAATAATAATAATAATAATAATAATAATAATACGGTTAATGGCTTTACGTCTCACTAACTATATTTTTACGGTTTTTGGAGACTCAGTTGCCGGAATTTAGTCACGCAGAAGTTTATTTACGTGCCAATAAATGTACCGACATTAGGCTGACGTATTTGAGCACCTTCAATTACCACTGGACTGAGCCCGGATCGAACCTAACAAGTTGGGGTCTGAAGACCAGCGCCTCAACCGTCTGCCGGGTCACAAGTTAGAGGCTATATTTTTAGATAAACGTTTCTTGTTGTAAATTTTTTTAGTGATACCATATTATTATTATTATTATTATTATTATTATTATTATTATTATTATTATTATTATTATTATTATTATTGCTGTGAGCTTGCATCCGGGAGATAGTAGGTTCGAATCCCACTATCGGCAGCCCTGAAAATGGTTTTCCGTGGTTTCCCATTTTCACACCAGGCAAATGCTGGGGCTGTACCTTAATTAAGGCCACGGCCGCTTCCTTCCAACTCCTAGGTCTTTCCTATCCCATCGTCGCCATAAGACCTATCTGTGTCGGTGCGACGTAAAGCCCATAGCAAAAAAAAAAAAATAAAAAAAAAAAAAAAATTATTATTATTGACTTTACAATACTTTTTATACAGACATTCACTTTGTTTTCCATATCGAGATGGTCGTTAAAACAAAACTGTACATTTTCTTTGCTCTCTGTTTTGCGAGTATTGGGATGTTATAAAATTTGAATGACTAAGGGAGTGGGAGAAGCGGAGTAAAGAGGGGGTATCGGACAGGGAGATAAGCTCCAATGTGTCAACTACTGTTGCGTGGCAACGCAACTCATAATTTCAGCCAATGATGATGAAGGCGACAATGGCGGCCGGCCGGCTCGTTCGTGTGACATCGCGGTCGAGGGGGCCTACCACAGGGTCGCTACGGTAACCTGTCTCTGTCATAGCATGTCACCTCTATACCATGTTCAACGATAAATCGAATGTAGAAGGTATCGACATGCTTCTCATACTCACTGCACAACAACGGAGATCAGTGTTCTTCAGGTTGAGCAGGCACACAAACTTATTAGCTCGGAAAGATATGATACAGTTCGTTGTTATTAATGTTGTGGAAAACCATGATATCGAAATATACAGACTACAAAAACAAGGTTGAGGTTATGTAGCGCATACGTATCTACGAAATGTCACTGTAATATTTATCCCAAATGGAACATAATAATTCCTTTTACACAAATGAAGTGAAAAATCTGCGGTAAATTAAGAAATACCGGCGCTACTAGAGAAGTTTTGCCTGCTGCCATTTCTTGGTGGATACAGTATTTTTGTATCCATCTCTTGGCACAGGCCAGAGTAAACTGTAGCTTCCACCGAAGTCCCAGTCTAATCCATGGCTGTGACAATATGGAAGCTGCTGGGGTATGGGTGGTGCCGAGTAATGACATTCGGAGCACGACTAGTGCATCTGAGTGTTATGAAAGGTGTTGCTCGTAGGGTCAGTCGTGCTGCAATAGCACTTTCTGACCCAGTGAGGAAAGCAATGGCAAACTACCTCACTCCTCGTCTTGCCTAGTCCGCCTCATTTTGGTGCTGCCATTGGTTTTTGCGGTTTCCTTATAACCGCATAACCTTTGGTGGTGCTATTTGAGAATCCAACCAGCCTCTGGGCTGATGACCTAACAGACAGACTAGAGAAGTATGTATACGTACTTACGGGCTGTAGACAGGTACTCCCTTATGTTGTATTTGGGTGTATTCCGCTGCTCGTGCCGTCTTTTGTTTCTTTCTTGAGGTCCAGGGCTAGCACCGACGAATGGGAGTGCTATGTCTGAATTCTCATTATCTTTGTCCAAATGACTAGCGCGGGCAGTTCAAACAGCAAAATAGCATGATCCCTGGGCCAATAAATATATCATTTAATGAATGAGTTAGGGCACGAAACGAATGAGCAACATGAGGAAAACGACACCTAATTAATTCAAACTACTTCAGTGAGCGAATACATCACACACGAAAGTGTTAGACAAACAGAACACATACGGAAGCGCTGCGACGTAACAGGAAAAATAAATCGTTGTAAGGTAGTAAAGTATGTATCCATATCATTCTCTGCAAGTAAAATATTTCGTACTATTTCTAATTTACCGCAGATTTCCGACTTTATTTGTGTAAAAGGAATTAGTATGTTCCATTTGAGACAAGTATTAGAGTGACATTTTGTAGATACGTATGCGCTACGTAACCCAAGGTTGAAATTAACGCTTCCACTAAAAAAATATATAAATATATTTATTTGCTTATCGGTTTCAGCGATCATACTATCTTCGGGGCAAGGGGGAGTTGTCATAGGTATTATTATTATTATTATTATTATTATTATTATTATTATTATTATTATTATTATTATTATTATTATTATTATTATTATTATATATATTGCGAATGAGCCCATTAGGACTACGCAAAGTACTTAGAGACAGGCATTTGCCTTTCTTTGTGCCCACACTTCCTTCATTCGTTTGCTGTGTGCTTCTTTTCTCTCTTGAGACCATGTTGTTCCGGTCTTCTTCTTTGGTTTTTCCTCTTGGTCAACTTGCCACTTATGAACTTTGGTTCTGAAGATAACCCGGCTTTGGATGTCTTCAGGTGTAATTCCTGCCAGTTTGAGATCTGTTTTAATTTCGCCAATCCATTTTATTGTGTCCGTTTTAGCTTTACTTCGGTTTTCATAAAATTCAACTATTTGCTTGGTAAGTCTATCTGGGTTCATCCTTTTTATTGTCCAAAGAATCTTAATCTGCGTTTTCTGATGTCGCTGTGAATGTTAGAAAATTGTTTGATTTCCTGTTTCCCTCTAAGGCGGTACTGTTCATCTACGAGTTTTGGGCCTAAAATGTTTCTAATGATCTTGCGTTCCTTTTTCTGAATATTTTCTAGATCAGTTTTCCTGTTCAAAATTAGTGTCTCTGATCCATAGAGGTATTCTGGTTTAATAACTGTATTATAGTGTCTTAGTTTAGCATGCTTGGAGAGACACTTTTTGTTATAGATATTTTGGGTGAGTCTATACGCAGTTTCCATTTTTTGGCATCTAACTTCATTGGCTTTTGTTTCCATTCCATTCTCCTGAATTATTTCACCGAGATATTTGAATTGCCGGACCCGTTTTATTTTGCCATATTTTGTCTCCATGAATTTAGGGGCTTCTTTGCTGCAGGTCATGTATTCAGTTTTTTCAAACGATATTTGGAGGCCGACTTTTTCCGCTGTTTCTTTCAGGAGTTCGATCTGGTTTATGGCTGTTGAAACGTCACGAGTTAAGATTGCCAGATCGTCCGCAAATGCCAGGCAGTCTACTGCTAATTTGCCCCTACCAAGAGTGATTGGCTGGTCAATCTTGAGGGCAGACTTCTGTTTGCGCCATTCCTGTATTATTATTATTATTATTATTATTATTATTATTATTATTATTATTATTATTATTATTATTATTATTATTATTATTTTGTCTTTATTAAGTGGCCCTCTCTTATAGGTATAGTCCCTGCCATGTAAGCGTATACACTAAAGTTACAACCTTACTCTTCCTCCCCTTTTAATACTGAAGGTAGTGATTTATACTCATTTTCTAACTTTTGGGTTTGATTCAGTGTCGCTACGCATTAGGGACCCTACTTGCCGATACGACGTCTTACAATCACTGTTAATCTTGCGGGTTGACACTATGTGGTCATGATTTTTTCGTGACTTGAGAGATTATACGTACCGAAAAGTACTGCCAATGCCGTATTGTGAAAATCACTAGTGTTACATTTGCGGGAATAAGTAAAGCATATCTTTTTTTCTATAGGATTGTAGATCTGTTTGGGTAATACTACGTAAGTAGAATTGTAGCATGTTCGAATAATGTAGTTAATGTTAAAGGTCGAACGCAGCATTTTATTAATACGGTTTTATTTCGTCCATTCCGTCGTATGTATAGAATTCAGCTACATGTAAAAAAACAAGAAAAATCTGCAAGAACGCCTCCAGAAAGGAAAGCAACGTTACCTCCTCTATAAAGATCAGTTCAGTTGAAATTTCGTAATCAGTGTAACCAAACAAAAGCTTGTCGTGTCACGACTTTGGCACGGTTTGCAAGCTTAGCCTTTTGGTCGGTAGATGCAGAGTGGGTCTCGGCCCATAAGCGGCCACGGCTGGGTCGTGGTGTAACAGCTCTGCACTCTGACCGACCAACCGAGCAGATGAGGGGTGGGAACGTCTCTACCGTGGCTCTGCGCCTCTGCATTCGGGAGACGGGCCATGGCTGGACCTCACGGCTTGCCCCAATCGTCGGCTGTCCTGCGAATGGTTTTCCGTGGTTTTCCATTCTCCTGCACTAAGGCGAATTCCGGGACAGTTCCTAGTATAGACCACGGCCGCCAACCCCGTCACCTTCGCCGAGCATCTCCTTCACTGTAGGCCTAACAAACCTCCCGGCGTCACCGTCTAAGAGGTCCACCTCCCCCTTCAGGGGAGGAATAAAAACATTTTGTAGTAGTAGTAGTAGTAGTAGTAGTAGTAGTAGTAGTAGTAGTAGTACTTTGTATGTTCATATTACCGGGCGAGTTGGCCGTGCGGTTAGGGTCGCGCAGCTGTGAGCTCGCATCCGGGAGATAGTGGGTTCGAACCCCACTGTCGGCAGCCCTGAAGATGGTTTTCCGTGGTTTCCAATTTTCACCCCAGGCAAATGCTGGGGCTGTACCTTAATTAAGGCCATGGCCGCTTCCTTCCCATTCCTAGGCCTTTCCTATCACATCGTCGCTATTGGACCTCTTTGTGTCGGTGCAACGTAAAGAAAAAAAAAGTATGTTCTTATTGACTTATGGCATACATACATGTAGGCCTATTATATTTGCTAATGTGTGTATTATTACAGCGTGGTTTCAATTCAGCCCGACAAATTTCAAGAAGGGAGCTGAATTATTTACGCAAGGCAAACACCGAAGAATACTATTATAGTAATGCGTATATCAAAATTAGGTAATAAATATATAACATTAAATTAAGTGAGGGTGAGAGCGTAATTTCTTAATGAGCTCGAAAACCGACTTGACTATGGATATTTCGATTGATCATGTATTTGGATAAGGGAACCTCCAATATTGATACTGCCGGGCAGAGTGGCTCAGACAGTTGAGGCGCTGGCCTTCTGGCCCCAACTTGGCAGGTTCGATCCTGGCTCATTCTGGTGGTATTTGAAGGTGCTCAAATATGCCAGCCTCGTGTCGGTAGATTTACTGGCACTTAAAAGAACTCCTGCGGGACTAAATTCCGGCACGTCTATAGTCTTACGTGCTAAGTACTATATACAGATTTCTATTTTATGAGTAGAAGGAATTTAATGCCATAAATTTAAGAAAATATAGCAAAGTAAATATCAGATTAAACATCCAATCATAAAAATACGCGTATATCAGCTTTAAGACATAAATCCTTCAGTATAGAACATTCTGGAATCTTTTCACATAAACATTTTCCTTTGTTACTGTGTATGTCTATCCCTTGGTCCCGTTTCGTGATATGGGGTCGGGGATGAGGTGAGATGAATTTTTATGGCCTGTTTATACGACCAGAGATATTTCACATGCCGACATGATATGATATGATATGATATGATATGATATGATATGATATGATATGATATGATATGATATGATATGATATGATATGATATGATATGATATGATATGATATGATATGATATGATATGATATGATATGATATGATATGATATGATCTACCTCTGATCCACAGAGAGAGAAATAATAATTAAAGTCACAGGGGTAAATTAATTTCCCGGAGAACACCCTTAATGGATAACAGATGTCTAGTAGGAAAGGAAAAAGCAAGGAAAACCAAATAAAGGCACGGTTTTGAAGGAATGAAAGACTGACGTGTTCTTTTTATCTCGCAGACGGCAGTATGTAATAATAATAGTAAGAAGAGAATGAGGAGGTGAAGAAGAAGAAGAAGTGGATATACCTAAAATAAGAGGTTTTATCTTATGGGGCAAAAATTGAGGCATCTTGACACCTTTGAGTGCCTGTATGCAGTGGAAACATTGGACATGATTGCAAAAGGTGGACTTGTAGATATCGGGAAGAGGGAAAGAAAACTGTCAATAAAAATTCTGGGCCCAAATGTAAACAAGAAAATGAGAAGAGGAGACTCAGATGTAACAGAGAATCGTATCAAAGAACAGAAGGAGTGGTTCAACTGATGAGAATGAGAAGAATAAATTTCTGTGTGGACACTTGTTGAGGATGGACAATAGACTAACGAAGAGAATCTTTGAATTCTTCAGGAAGGGGAGGACAGAACCGAAATGGTTTCTATAAGTTAGGTTGGACTTGACGAAGATGGGGGTTCCTGAAATCAATTTAGTCAGCTCGTCAAAAATGTCCATGGTTTCCAGGAGGCTAGGGAAATGCGAGTTAGAAAAGGGAGGTCCTATACGGATGAGCAGAAGAAGGAAGTAGGAGAAAGGATGGAAAGATACTAGCAGAGAGTCAAGGCGGGGAAGGCTAAAAATACTGCAAAGATTGTCAAACGTGGTCAATAGGCGGTCGAAACGTTTTAAAATAATAATAATAATAATTGAGAAGGGGGCGAGAAAATTGAGATGACATGCGGGATCTGCCTCAGAGACATCCAAATCAGGATCCCCTCCTATCAGGTCAAGTACAGACAATACAATACAGTTGTCAAGCCAGAGTTTCTATACTCAACACAAATCTTAGTCAGAATGGAATTTCGGTGAAAGAAGGAGAATGTGGGGTTTCTGGAAGCTCCCGAGGTTGGACACACATTCCACCTGAGTTCAACAAAGAACTCTATGGAAAGATCGGAGGAATATTAGTCAGCATGGGAAAGACAAATAATAAACGGAAGAGCTGGCGAACAAAATTCTTATCTCGAAAGAGAAGTAGAAGTCACAATTTCTCTGCTTTCGAGGTTGCATCAGCATTACAACGGAAGATGTCTGGGACGGAGTGAATTTTGAAATGAAAGCCACAGGTGTGAATTATTTTCTCGGAGAAAATCCTTCATGGGTAAAAGATGACTAGCAGAAAAAACAAAACATATAAAAGCATGGTGATGAAGTAATAAAAGACTGATGTTCTTTCGTATCTCCCAGACGGCAGTATCTAATAATAATAATAATAATAATAATAATAATAATAATAATAATAATAATAATAATAATAATAATAATAATAATAATAATCATCTGGATTCGTGGTAGTTTACCTGACTCATAATCGCATGTTCGCGGGATCGACCCCTGCATATCTAATAGATATTTGGAGGGAGTCAAAATCTTCGTACTACATGTCATTTTCGTTGGGAAGTTTAACATCTATGGCGGCACATTCAGTGTTAAATTAACTGTCTTAGGAACCGTCCAGTAGAATTCGTAACCAGGTCGTCTGGATTGCACTAATTCAAAACAACTAAAATTCGGTAGCTGAGGCCATACAGGTATAAAATAATAATAATAATAATAATAATAATAATAATAATAATACATTTGGATTTCGAGCTCGTTAACTGCTATTTGCGGTTTTCGTAGCACTGAGATGCCATGATCCCGCAGAAGTTCCTTTAGGTGCTCGTAAATCTACGATTGGAGGCTGGCGTTTTTGGGCACCTTCACATAAGTTACCAGCAGACAAAGCCTGGATCGAAGTTATTAACTTAGGCTCAGAAAGCCAAGCGCTCTAACCGTCTGAGCAACCCAAAGATATTCAAAATAATAAAAATACAGACAAAGGCTATGACAGACGTGCGCAGCAGACGTAAAGTTGTCGGGTTTGTAAGAGATCACTAGTAGATTAAGGTAGGTCGGGTTGTGTAGACGAAAGTGAGGAATATGGGCCAAATGAGTGAAAACAAAGAAGAATTCAGCCAGAGGACTCACGGTGGTCGTAATGATAAACCTGTCTCTCGTATATTTGTAGCGAACTTACCCGCTCCGCTACAAAGTTGGGAATCGTAAAGAATTATGAGGCCTCTGTTAACAACAAAGAAATGCTATGTTAAACCGTTTAAGACGCCAGGATGTAGAGTCAGAACACTGCAAACAAGAAGCCAGATTTAACATTCTACCTCTTCAGTCTTCATAATCTCAGATATTCTATCCATAGAGCTTATCCATAAATTTCCCACTTTGCAACCATCCATCGTCGCTTAAGCCTCAGTAATGACAGCGAACAAGCCTCCGTCACGGGTGTGTTGTCATATACCTTGTAGTTGTCTAGCAAGCCGCTAGAGTAGTCATATACCTTGTTCTGCTACCAGACAGGAAGTATGGATGCCCCTGTCGAGCCGCGCTTCGCCGCAGATGAGGCCAGTAAAGGGTCGTTACAGACTCTACATGTAACAGATCAGAAGAAATATGAGCTGCAGAATCACACAGCTATGTCGTAACGGGTAAAGACTCATCCGTGCAAGTGATAGGAATGTGTTCTCATTCAGCAGTTCGTTTTAATTTTTTTCTAGCAATAACTTCTCAATTTAATTATTTAGTTAAAGAAATTAGTAGACCCGTGCTGCCCCACAGTAGGTCAGGTAATTCGTACTGATATGCCTGTCTTAGTCATCTTGTTTAGTCTGCCCTTGTCAGTAGTTTAATGAACATTTAATAACCGTACAGAATAACTGATCCATTCGTAATGTAATTTGTAACAGTTGTTTCCATACAATATTGACTGTGCTTCGACCATTCGGGCTTATTTGGTTCTTAACATTATCAAACGATCTTGCCCGAAATTGGCTGTGACAGAATACTGGTTCGGGTATGTAGACACCCACTTTTTTAGGATTTTGTCTCCGCGCTTTATTAATGGTCATATATAAGGCTAGTCGACTTGATACATTCCCGTCTGTGCGTTCGTCAACTGTTTTCTCTTAGTAGCATGTACGTTGTTAGGAACGTTCTGCCATCTGTCGAGTATTTTTAGAAGCTGGGGAAGGTAAGAGAATCAAAGAGTATCTAGCAGAGAATAGTATTCTTCCGTGATCAGAGCAAGTGTATACTTTCTGGCTTGACAGGTAATAATCAAACATGGCGTAGGCAGCGGTGCCAACTATTACGGATTGTCCGTAATTATTACTGATTTCACCTCACGATTACGGAATTACGGTCAAAGGAGAAATTATTACGGAAAAGGTGACATCACGAAAAAATAATTTTCTACGGAAAAGGAGAAAATAAGGAAAAAATGTCCAGTCCTTTTGAGCCTTTCTCCTAAATCGTCCTCGTTTTAATGCTTGTGAGTTGGCAACGATTCTTATTCGATCGGACTTCCTTTTGGTAGCCATAAGCGTTGTAAAATTCATTGTGCATGAAGGAGCTCAGGCGCTGCTCTTCTCCACTATAAGTCCTTCAGTAATGTTGTATTTGCTGTGTTAATTGTACCTGATAGTTGACAGAAGGATCGAGAAAGAAGTGAGACCTGCATTAAGTAAGTCTGCACTGGAATCGCCTATGGTTCAGAAGACGAAAATATTATCACAGTCGGAAGGATGCTTCAAGAAAAACTACATTGAAAAGCAACTGCTGCGTGGGAAACAAGCTACAAGGAATGAGCAGCATTTAAAGTAACATTTTATGTAATAATCCTTGCGGTGGAGTTCTACCTGTTTTATTAAAGAACTTACAGGTTGTGTGCAAATGTTATTGTGTAATATGATCTACTTTCGAATAGATTGCACCGAGCTCGATAGCTGCAGTCGCTTAAGTGCGCCAGTATCCAGTAATCGGGAGATAGTGGGTTCGAATCCCACTGTCGGCAGCCCTGACGATGGTTCTCCGTGGTTTCCCATTTTCACACCAGGAAAATGCTGGGGCTGTACCTTAATTAAGGCCACGGCCGCTTCCTTCCTATTCCTAGGCCTTTCCCATCCCATCGTCACCATAAGACATATCTGTGTCGGTGCGACGTAAAGCAAATAGCGAATAGATTGCTAGAGGGAAAGGTAAAAGGGGTGTCATTATCGTGAAGGAAGGAGCATGCTTTGGACTTGACTCGAAATTTTTCTCGGTGGTGGGGGGCGATTACTGATAATCCACTTCAAAGGTTGGCACCTCTGCGTAGGCTGAGTGGACCTCAAACCAGCCCTCAGGTCCAAGTAAAAATTTCTGACCTGGCCGGGAATCGAACCCGGGACCTCCGGCTAAGAGGCAGGAAGTCACCCCTACACCACGGGGCAAACATGAACATCACATATATCAGAATATTAACTAAAGTGTTAATCCTTAGTAACCCGTTAAGTAGAGAATGGTTTGCGTTCTAGGGTAAGCCTTCGCCTGCAATTATCGGAGTGGTGATTTAGTGTCTTGATTTTAGGATCACGTAAAATTGATTGAACTTAAAGATCTATAAATATCTGATGATTCACCGGTAGGTAATGAACGTTAAAAATCCTCGACCCAGCTGGGAATCGAACCCATGACCCCGTGGACTAAAGGTCAGCACGCCAACCATTTAGCCACGAAGCCGGACAGTAGCAGTAGTGTGACTGCATTTTTAAACATTATTTGACTTTAACGCAGGTATTGTTCAGTGTATGTGAGGGATAGCGGACAAAGGAACATTTCGATCTGCTTTCCATGGTTTTAAAGATTGATGATATCGTGACAAGCATACCGCTATTCTGGCTCATTCGTTTTCCTCTATCTCTGACGGGAGATTTCACGGACAGATAATTGTGTGGAGTTCACACTTTCTCGGTGACAAAGCAAATGGCGTGTTCCTTAATGAGCGTCTTCTTGACAAAGTTGTCTTCCGCGACTTGGAAATTCTTATCAGGTGACACATTGTGGAATGAAATTCTTCACCTCCCTGCTATTACAAGCGCTTCTGAAGGATAGTGTCATAAAATAATAATAATAATAATAATAATAATAATAATAATAATAATAATAATAATGATAATAATAATAATAATAATAATAATACCGGGCGAGTTGGCCGTGCGTGTAGAGGCGCGCGGCTGTGAGCTTGCATCCGGGAGATAGTAGGTTCGAATCCCACTATCGGCAGCCCTGAAAATGGTTTTCCGTGGTTTCCCATTTTCACACCAGGCAAATGCTGGGGCTGTATCTTACTTAAGGCCACGACCGCTTCCTTCCAACTCCTAGGCCTTTCCTATCCCATCGTCGCCATAAGACCTATCTGCGTCGGTGCGACGTAAAGCCCCTAGCAATAATAATAATAATAATAATAATAATAATAATAATAATAATAGACTAATAATAATAATAATAATAATACCGAGCGCGTCGGCCGTGCGGAGAGGGGTGCACAGCTATGAGCTTCCATTTGGGAGACAGTGGGTTCGAATCCCCACCGTTGGCAGCCCTGAAGATGGTTTTCCGTGGTTTCCCATTTTCACACCAGGCAAATGCTGGAGGCTGTATCGTAATTAAGGCCACGGCCACTTCCTTCCCAGTCCTAGCCCTTTCCTGCCCCATCATCGTCATAAAACCTACCTGAGTCGGTGCGACGTAAGGGCAATTAATAATAATAATAATAATAATAATAATAATAATAATAATAATAATACCATGAGCTGTATTCAAATGCGAATGATGAGATAACGGACACCACTGAAGAAAGGATGATCGCTTTGTATGGTCTCCTGACACGAATGAATCCAGACAGACTGTCCAATAGGATGTTTCCTACTTTCTGGATAAGAGAACCAAAGGATCCTGGCTCACCGAGGTGGAAAAGGACTTACAAAGAAGAGGGGATCACACGTTATGACGTCTAAAATGTGGTCCTCTTAGATAGAAACTTGGAGGACACAGTGATTTCCAGAAAAATTCCAAACTCAAAACAGGCAGTGAGTGGATTAAAGGAGAATGCAAGCTCACCGAAAACGAATGTAGGAATACTGGGCAAAAGTTAATACCATGGAAAAAATAGTGGGAATCTCGTGGTCGATAGCTGACCAAATCGAAAAAGTAAAATTAAGAAGTAAATAAACATAAACTACTATTACAAATCTCTCCCTGTCGTACATGTGTCGTTTGATTCAGGCAGTGCCAAATTTACTTCTGGCAAGCACATCATATGGACTTCGGTTCAATTCACTCTACTTCATTATTACTAAAATAAATTGCTTCCCATACGCAATATGTCTATATACGAGTAATTTAAAACGCTAATATATGTGCAGAACTCGAAAAAGTTAAGAAAATATATTTATAATTATGAGACTTCTGAAAATTGCGTTATAATGTTGTTCTGCGAAGTTGTTCTCATTGTGACTCAACCTGTACGTCGAACGAATTGGTGGGGCTTGGTGCAATGGCGCGAAAAATCTGAACAGACTTGCCGCAGCGGTCATCACACGGAAGGATTTCGCTCTTGTTTTACTTATGATGGACTTTCATTATCGGTTCTGTGGCTCCTCCTTCATTCGCTGTTCATGCGGAGATTAGATCATTTCATTAACTCTGATGATAACGACCACTTCCTTCTATTTCCCTTCCGTAGTTCTCCTGTGGGCAAGACTTCCTATCCGCAGCTAATATTGTGAACTAGAAGTTGCGTGCTGCTTTCGGCAATATCAAGAGCAGTATTCTTTCCCAGTATCGAAGAAGAATGGGTTTCCCTTAATTTAATTCTTCTTTAGATTATCAAGTCGACCGTGGGTCAAGCCCTGGTAAAAAAAAATAAAAATGAAATGGCGTATGGCTTTTATTGCCGGGAGTGTCCAAGAACATGTACGGCTCGCCAGGTACAGGTTTTCTGATTTGACTCCCAGTAGGCGACCTGCGCATCATGATGAGGATGAAATGATAATGAAGACGCCATCGAAATTAACCAATCATGGTTAAAATTTCCGACCCTGCCGGGAATCGAACCCGGGACCCCTGTGGCGAAAGGCCAGCACGCTAACCATCTAGCCATTGAGCCGGACAAGCTCTGGTCAATGCACGTGATAATTTTCAATTGGAATATCATTTCAGGTGATTCTGTTTGTATATAAAATTGTAAGTCACGTGGCTTGTAACTTGAGAGTTACAATCATGTAATACTCCAATCCTGCTTTTTGCTGATAATATAAATCAGCGGGTAATCTATGAAGTGCAACCATTTGGAAGGGGCAAGGTGAGAAGATGAAGACGTCTTGCGTCCTCCTGCTGAGAGGATAAATTATGGTGATTGGAACGTGAGATAAACAGAATATGTTTGCGTCTTTGAGGCCATTATTGGAGACGAAAACAAAGGCGTCATTATCGATCCGACAGTCAGATGTGAGCGAGATGAAAATCAGTCCAAAGAGGTTGATACAGAAAAGAAAAGGCACTATGATCTTGTCTTAATGACTTGAGACACAAGTATAAAATGAATAACTAGGAAGTTATCGGTGTGTTGTTTGATGCGCGCGGAACAATCGCAACTTTCTCTGTGAATATTTTCAAAAGGTTTCGACTCTTTACTAATGCTCGACAAGAAATATCAACTGCGATTTGAGAGATTCACTCCAAAAAGTACAAAATCATATTTGCACCTTAAAAGTTATTTGAATAAACAGAATCCATCGGAGGGGTTGCTACCCGAAAATTCATACATATTGCAACATTTAAAAATCCAATGAAAAATTAATTAAATGTATTTTCTTATTGTCCTTATGGATTAATCAGTAGGCTGAACCTTTGTGGTTTTCCTAGAGTAAGAGCTGCTATCCTAAGTGGATTTTCACTTTAACATTCTCTCACTTGGGTTTTACATTTTACTCTTCCCTGAGAAACTCTTGTCATTTTATATGTAAATATGAATTATAGTGTAATGGTTTATAATTAAATATATAGATAAGGTAATATTTTTGTAATGGATTTTCTCTTTATTTCCAGATCGTACTGAACTCCATGCACCGGTATCAACCCCGTATCCATTTGGTGAAATGGAGGGAGCACGGCGGACCTATCACAGACCTAGAAGCGGAGGAATATCGTACCTATATCTTCCCTGAGTCTGTTTTCACTGCCGTCACTGCCTATCAAAACCAATTGGTGAGTTCCGTGTTAATTTCAAATGTATGTTGATAGAATAACTTAAGCGACCGGATGTATAGGCATTAATAGGTTGGAATACCGGGCGATTGGCTGTGCGATTAGGCGCGCGCAGCCGTGTGCTTGCATCCGGTAGATACTGGGTTCGAGCCCCACTGTCGGCAGCCCTAGAGATGGTTTTCCGTGGTTTTCCATTTTCACACCAGACAAATGCTGGGGCTGTACCTTAATTAAGGCCACGGACGCTTCCTTTCCACTCCTAAGCCTTTCCTATCCAATCGTCGCCATAAGACCTATCTCTGTTGGTGCGACGTAAAATAAATTGTAAAAAAAAAAAAAGGTAGAATGCAAACTTACTGAAGTGAGTAGCAAGTATATTCTAGCCCAGACAACACCCCTGTTGCGAGATTTGCATAAACAGTAGGAGCTCGGCGTTTCGGGACCCCTAAAAGTTATGTTATCCTCGTTACAATACGGAAGAGCAGACTAGCTGACACATCCTATTCGACAAATTATTTTTTTTTTCGTCGCACCGACACAGATAAGTCTTACGGCGACGATGGGATAGGAAAGGGCTAGGAGTGGGAAGGAAGCGGCAGTGGCCTTAATTACGGTACACCCCTAGCATTTGCCTGGTGTGAAAATGGGAAACCACGGAAAACCACCTCCAGGGTTGCCGACAGTGGGGTTCGAACCTACTATCTCCCGGATGCAAGCTCACAGCCGCGCGCCCCTAACTGCACGAACAACTCGCCCGGTAAATTAGTTTGTATTCTAACCCATTACTTTTTAAACATCCGGGCCGTAGACAGAATGAAATGAATAAATACAAGGACAGGTCGAGTCTTGCAAGGGTTGCCTCTATCCTACAATGCCGGTTGTCGGTAAAGGAAAGTGCGGTCGCCGTCATACTGTTCCCGTACGCCCGTAGAAAATCTATCAGCTTCGATGAATGAATATTCAGATTGAAAAAACAGTCAAATTTACCCTCCCCCTTACACCGAGTGTTGAAAATGCTCTCCCTCAACCTGTAGACAAGCGTTGTAGAGTGCTTTGATATTCCGGTTCACTCTCTGGAATTCAGCCTCATGAATCTTCAAATTTTCGGTGTGAATTACAATTAAAAATCTGCAGTACATGGAAACACGCTGTTAAGAAGTCGTGAAAGGCACAAAATTGATCAATTATAAGTAGTAATCACGCTGTACGGAAGCTTACTGCAGACTAGCCGAGACTATGACATCACTGGGCAAGCTACATGGGTCAGAGCACTATTGCATCACCCTACACGCCAAGACATGGCAGGGAATAACCGGCAACTCGAATGTGGTTCGCACTGTACTCCAGGAGAAAAACTTACGAGGTTCACCCTTGTATGATAGAAAAATGAAGAATATATACAAGGTGAATATCGTAATTGTCGATCACAGAAGTAAGAAGGGTATAAAATTCAGACTGGTACTTGATAAGAGAAATGTGCTTATTTCGTATTAAAGCTATGTGAATTAGAAATACATTCGTGAAGAGTTTTGTTTGGAGCGTGACAGTGAATAGAATGAAGAGTGGTTAATATCAACTAGTGCAGAAAGTAGAAGCTTTGGAAATGTGGATTTTCCGAAGAATGTGGAAGGTGAGGTGGATAGCGGTGTGGTTTCAACGTGATGACATCTTACACTTGAAAGTTCTGGAGATTCCTTGAAGGAATATCATAGCTCTATGCGTCGGGCTGAGTAGGTCTGGCTTTCTGAACCCAACTCGGCAGGTTCGACCTTGGCTCAGTCCGGTGGTATTTGAAGATGCTCAAATATGTCAGCCTCGTAACGGTATTTAATGACACGTAGAAGAATTCTTGCGGATCAAAATTCCGGCAGCTCAGCGTCTCCCAAAACCGAAAAAGTACAGCAGTTAGTTATCTAGGACGTAAACCCTATACCAATAACATTATTAAGGCTCTACGCAACGGAGCATGCTCTTCAGGAAAGCCCGGATACAGTTTAAAGAAGAGAATTGGACATCCTGATGGACATAGAGTTCAATAGGAATAAACAGAGGAGAGGATTCGCATCAGCGACTACGCGTCTCAGCTGGAATAATCATGACGGATAAGAAGGAGAAGATGAAGAATAGTACTGTATACCTGGATATCTTCAAGTTATGATTAATTCTTGTTCGTTCATTAAAGTACGTATGGCATTAAGGGTCACTGATAATTCTCTTCCAAGCGAAAGAAGAAAGTAGGCCTATTTAATGAGTGTAAATCGACTGTATCAAGTGTTCCAGTTTTAATAAGAGTAATTCTTGCTAAATATTTGAGCGAGATGAGCATTTCCCCACTGTTCTAACCCACTAAACCAGTCGTTTGGAATTGACAACCCAAACAGTGTTAATGCGATATCGAAGTCATTAGCGATGTTTTTAATTTTCGCGTCATCCCGAAACGTCCCATCTCCGATTAGGGCAGGTGTCTCAAGCGCCGAAGAATGTAAGGACCACCCCTTAAGAAAGCACCTGCCAGATCCTGCTGCAAGGGGGAGCTGGAGATGAAGATAAATACACAAAAACTCTTTAAGAGGGTTGAAAAAGCTTGTTCTTAATCTGTCTGCCATAATCGACACTCGGATATGTTAATGTGAAAGAAGCTATCGCGATAGGCTTGAAGTGGCCGCTGCCAGGATTTTCATAATAGTAGTGATATCCCATCATTCGTTTACATAAGACTTATCAAAGCACTTGGAAGCAGACTCACTACCCGGATTATATATTGCACGTTTTAGTTGAAAACTTTACACTCCGTCTTTTTACTTTTAAATTGTTACTACATTGTTCTTACCTCTTGTTGTTTATTTAAGAGACTTGGGACATCAAGATAAACAACTCCATGTACTGGACAAAGGAATTGTTTTAGTTGGATCAGGCATGTCACGATAAAATTTAAGTGAATGATGGGTTAAAATATTCTAAATTTAATGCTAATTTGTATTTTGCCCGTAGAGTTGAAGAGAATCGTTTTCGATCATTGTTCCCGGTACTAACTTAGGCTTGGGCACTGAATGAATTTGTCAAATAAACAACAACAAAAACAACTTAGAACAGTTGAAATGAAATGAAATGAAATGAAATGCAATGAAATGGCTTTTACTGCCGGAAGTGTCCGAGGACATGTTCGGCTCATCAGGTGCAGGTCTTTTGATTTGACGGCGACCTGCGCGTCGTGATGAGGGTGAAATGATGACGAAGACAACACACACACCCAGCCCCCGTGCCAGCGAAATTAACCAATGATGGTTAAAATTCCAGATCCTGCCGGGATTCGAACCCGGGATCAATGTGACCAAAGGCCAGCACGCTAACCATTTAGCAATGGAGCCGGACACAACAGGTGAAAGAATAATGGAAAGGCCAATGCTAAGCTTTTTACGAAGAGATAGATGACATAGCCTCCGCTCAGTTACAAAGGTTGCTGACATCATTCAAAGAGTGGCAGCACTGAAATGGCAATGGGCTCGTAGAAAAGACTGTCGATGGGGAAAAGTTATTCTTGAGTGGAGTGCTAGAAAATATCAGAGGCCAAGAGGAAGACTCTGGACCGATTGGACAAGCGACATACCGATCATCATCATTATCATTATCATCATCACCACCATCATAGCAAATTTTCATTCCTTCCCTGCAGGGGGAGGCGTCCCACCTAGAAGGCAATGCCTTCTTTCTGGCCAGTAAATTCAGGCTGAAGTGAAGGATTTAGGAGTTTTATATTGCACAGACACAAATAGGTCTTATGGCGACTATGAGATAGGCAAGGCCTAGAAGTAGAAAGAAAGCGGCCGTGGCCTCAATTAAGATACAGCCTCAGCATTTGCCTGGTGTGAAAATGGTGAAACCATGGAAAATCATCTCCAGGGCTACCGACAGTGGGATTCAAACCCACTATCTCCCGGATGCAAGCTCACAGCTGCGCGGCCCTAACCGCACGGCCAACTCGCCCAGTGATAAGGGATTTGAGGAAAGGAGATAGAAGGGGTTTTAGTCTCTTGGTTGATCGTATTTGTACTTTCTATTTTGTTATTTTTTATTATTCAGTGTAAATAGATTGGGATATTTACATTTCCAGTTTTATCAAAATCTTGTACATAATAGCCTACATATTTGATCTTTAAAGATTAATTCGAGCATACAGCCATAGATTGGTTAACTCTTACAGGGGATCCTATAACTAGATAGCTTTCACGTTAGCCGTTAAATTATCTAATTAATGTTGAAAGTGTCCATTTACATTGTTTATATACAAAGTCTTCCATAACAGTTGTTATCGTGGATCATATTGTCCAATTTTGTTTATGTTAAATAAAACCTCAGTTGTCTATGTCCAATTTATGTCTTAGGGGATATTATGGTGGGGGGAGGGTGTCCCCTCCAGTCATTGTTGTTATTATTTTATGGCGGTAAGAATTGATGGGGGAAGGGATGAGACGGATGATGGGAGAAACTAAACCACTGTTTCGATGGGGGGCGAAGGTGAAGTGAGTGTTAAGGCCGGGGTGGGAGGTATGGAGGTGTAAGTTTAATGTTTAATTTGCGGCTGCTTGGAGTTGGTGAAAAGGCTGGATGTTTAGGAGGCAAATGATGATGATGATGATGATGATGATGCCTACTGGAGTATACGGAAAGAGAATTGTCCAGGAAACGTACTGCCTGAAAAGAACTATTACATAATTATCTTGCTCACAGACTTAAGGAGGCCACATCATGTAATGATTGAATTGGCTTATGATGACGGTAAGTTTTATTCTTATTTCACTAGATATCCATGATAAAAAGCAATTTCGCATTCGTACATCTTCTTCGTTACACGGAAAAACATAGAATCGTTGATATGACTTTGGGCTTAAAAGACAATGGAGCGAGTACAGATTCTCTGGTTGTTGCCAGCAACCTCTTACGACATGCAGGGAGTACACATAATGCATCCTTTGACTCCGCCCAGAGGGGAAAGAAAGAGTTCCAACGAATCGAAAGTAAATTGAGGGTATCCATAAAAGAATGATAAGTCTCATGAATTGTGAGAAAGTGAAAGACATGCTAGCCCTCGTAAAAAAAAAAACTTCTTCTTCTTCTTCTTCTTCTTCTTCTGCTTATTATTATATTTTCAACCAAACCAAAACTAACCTAACCCCAAGGCACTACATCCCCGAAGGACCTTGGCGTACCAAGCAACCGCTGCTCAACCCGAAGGCCTGCAGATTACGAGGTATCGTGTGGTCAGCACGATGAATCCCCTCGGCCGTTATTCTTGGCTTTCTAGACCGGGGCTGCTATCTTACCGTCAGATCACGTAGGCTGAGTGGACCCCGAACCAGCTCTCAGATCCAGGGAAAAAATCTGTGACCTGGCCGGGAAATCGAACTCGGGGCCTCCGGCTTAGAGGCAGGCACGCTACCCCTACACCGCGTGGTAGGTGTTCCTTTTCTGCATTTCTCTCCATTATATCCTACATAAAATCTCCGCGATACTTCCTGGGCCCCTTTATCAGTCATGCCATCACCAACGTCTTCATCTTCTTCGTCTTATCCAACAAATCAGGCTTTCGATGAAAAAGTATACATTATTACTAGTTCTTCTTAAAATACCGTTAACTCCTTGGGTAACACCTGCCCACCACGGGACCGTTCGTGTCATCAGAAAGCACGTGCCTGCCGTGGGGTTAAGTGCTGAAAACTAGCTGTGGGGCTCCTCTGTAGTTCTAGCTGAAAGTTACATAAAACACTTTATAACGAACACTAGATTTTGACAACACGAACAAAATTTCACACTCCACAGACCTATTTTACTAACGCGTACCCAATAGTACAGGACCTAGTGTTTACAGTGCGCTATGTCTTATGGTATAGGCTAGAGCAATTCTGTTATTTTCATTGACTTGTCTCAGTCATACCCTATACAGCACTATCTGGTACCGAGTGACTTGTACCACTTACAATAGAGCACAGCCTTCCCGCTAAAATGTTCCCAGCAGAAAACATACTACGTCTTGACCGACTCCAATTGGATGTAGGTCGATAGATGCAGAGTGGGTCTCGGCTCATAAGTGCCCACGGATGGTCCGTGGTCCAACAGCTCTGCACTCTGACCGGCCAACCGAGCAGAGGAGGGGTGGCCACGGCTCTACGCCTCTGTATTCGGGAGACGGGACAGGGCCGAACCTCAAGGCTGGCCCCTGTGAACGATTTTCTGTGGTTTTCCATTCTCCTGCACTAAGGCGAATACCGGGACAGTTCCTAGTATAGGCCACGGCCGCCAACCCCCTCACCTTCTCCGAGCATCTCCTTCACCGTGACAAATCTCCCGGTCTGAGAGACGGCGTCACCGTCTAAGAGGCCCGCCTCCCCCTTAAGGGGAGGAATGAAGACACATGTAATGAGTAACCGAATATCTCATATCTACGAAGAGTTCTGACCTCGTATGTACCGTCCCCAAATCTACCGCTGATACAGACACGTCTACAATTTCATTTACATAATGATGTTATTCTTTATCGTATAAGTGCGCCATTGTTACATAGATATAATTATATTCTTTAACGAAGTGTTATTGAGACAGTGGGATTTATTTCTATTTTTCAGATAACAAAGCTGAAAATCGACAGTAACCCGTTCGCAAAGGGTTTCAGAGATTCGTCTCGGCTCACAGATTTCGACAGGTAAGTTATACAAATGTATATATTGCTAATATTATTTCGCTTTGAACTTGTCACTTCTCTTCAGAACTCTTTTCTCCTTCTGAATATCCTACCCGCAATCTCTCCCCCAGGCAGCTCGAAATATACCGCTGTCACTAGGCTAGGTTATTTGATTAATATTGTATTCTTTTTATTATTGTCATATGACATTTGGTTCTTCTTCTTCTTCTTCTTCTTCTTCTTCACGATTTCCCTCCGTGGCTCTCCGATCCTGCGCCAGCAGTGAAGACTAGTAGGCCGTACATGGATTTCCCAGAGTCCAATTTCATCTGACAGGTGTTCCTCCTGGGACCTTTCCATCTACTAGCTTATACATGGATTCCCTTCTTCTTGAAATGTGGCCGAAGTATCTCATGAAGTTTCGATTGGTCGTCTTTATGAGCCTATCCTTCACTCCGAGCTCCTCAAAACCGAATAATTGGTCCGATATTCGGTTCAAGATATTCGTAGAACAGGACGGAAGACTCACATTTTAAACGCTTCTTGTCAGCTGTCTTAATGGTCCATGTGTTAGTGGCATACAAGGATATCGGAAATAATCAGAGCATTGATCAAGTTAAGTTTTGTACTCTTAGTGATAGGTTGATGCTAGTAATAGTGTCTTAGTTTATCCCTAGAATTACCAAGCATGGCCAGAAAGTACCCATAAGTTTTTCCATAAGCAAAATAATGTACAGATCTCTTTGTCTCTTTTTCTATTTATCAGTTACCTTCAAATCTACTCAATTCTCTATGAATCACTGACAAATTATAAAATGAATTAAAACATTCTGCGTATGGGCGCTTTTTGCCCATTGTTGGTTTGAATTTCATCCGTAACTCTTGTAATTTAAAATGTTCATTGTTGTATAAGACAAGCGTATTGTAGTTTCATTATTATTTTGCGGTGCAGTGACCCATAGTTTCTGCCATTGATAAAATATCGGGAAGAAACCGACGGCAAAGAAGGTGAAGCATGAGAGGCCAGTGCGAAAAGCAAAATACCATGTTTTCATGAAGGAGGGGAGTACCCAGGAAGAAAGAGAGAATATCACTAAATCAAAAAATGTGGCCGTCATCTATGTAAAAAAAAAAAAAATCATTCACTACCGTATCTAAAGTTGTGTGTGTACCAGGTCAATGTGAAAAGTTTCCTACTGACTAGAAATTCCCGACTGATTGCAACTGAGAATAGGAACTTTATTGGCAATAATAAAATTGTTCTATATTACTTTGAGTTCATTTGTATCACATCAATTATGTGAGAATTAATTGGGTTTCTGTGATATAATAATCTGACTTTAAATATATAGCCATAATTACAAAATAAAAGTATCGCCACTTTTTATTCATGCTTGGTAAAACATTTTATCAAAAAAGTCTTCGTAATTCTAGGTTAAGGCTGGTTAACTATAAGGAAGGGAATACATCCCTAACTTTTCCAGGATAGATAGAAAATCTTATATCACAAACGAATTTGAGTGAAATAATAACAATTACCAAATACGATTTGTAACCGGTAAGAGAGGAATCACAGCTGATTCTTTATTGCCAGGAATTTTGAAAGTCCAGCCTCATCTGCCCACTGTCTTATTGTTCCTAGAAAATGACTCTAAATTTTAATGAAAGAACATTTTCACTGTCTGTTTCTCGTTAATGTACAGAGGCATTCATTATCTCAAGTTAGACCGCACCCAGTGGGAACCGTTACGAGACTCTGTTGGTTTTCACGCCTATTTACATATGAAATATAATACAGTGATGAGATAAATATTAATTATATATTTTGGACGTTTCCAGTTGGTTGTTAATATTCCTCTTTATGATCATCAATGGGGAGTCATTGAAAATCTTGTCATCATACGTAGTTAAGTTTGTGAACATAGTGAGGCGCACGGCGTATAATTCATAACGCTAATAGCACTCATCTCTGTGGCCGGAGCTGGCCATCATAAGCTGCGGACAAAAAAAAAAAAAAGTCTTATTTTCTACTTAGTTTCTTTCTCCCTCCATCCTTACGTCACAGTGAGAAAGGACATTAGGAAATATGCACGTAGGCGTTAAGAGCAATCCGACAAGAAAATAGTGTTTTTCTTGTTACCGCCTTCCTTGGAAGGGCAAAACACAAACCTTAAATTATCGCTCATCATGACGGCCGCTTGTCACCCAGCTGACTCCACGGTTTCATCTCTGTGGTCCGCGAATCGCTGATGCGGAAACATCAAGAGGTAGTGGTGGTGATTACTGTTTTGAGACGCTAGAGCGCTGGCTTTCTGAGCTCGAGTTGGCAGGTTCGGTCCTGGCTCAGTCCGGTGGTATTTGAATGTGCTCAAATACGTCAGCCTCGTGTCGATAGATATACTGGCACGTAAAAGAACTCCTATGGAACTAAACTCTGGCACCTCGACGTCTCTGGAAACCGCGGAGGAAAGTAATTAGTACGACGTAAAGCCAATAACATTATTATTATTATTATTATTATTATTATTATTATTATTATTATTATTATTACTAACGATACCTGGAATAATGAAACAGAATGAAAGGCTAGATCCGTCTCCTTGGCTGAATAGTCAGAATCGAGACCTTCGGTTCGGTAGTCTCCAGTTCGATTCCCGACTGGGTCGAGGATTTTATCCGCAAGTGGTAAATTTCTCTAGATCGGGGACTGGGTGCCTGCGGTCGTCGTACTGTTTACTGCCCCCTTCACACACAAAACACACACACACACACACACACACACACACACACACACACACACACACACACACACACACACACACACACACACACACACACACACACACACACACACACACACACACACACACACACACACACACCAAAAGCCCTTTATTGTGATTACATGTAGAGCTGGTGTAGGGAAGGGCATCCTTCCATAACACTGGCCAAGGTTCGCACACAAACACATCGCACCTTCAACCGCAAAAGTGTGTGTGAAGAAAAAAGAAAGAACGGATGTTAGGCACTGTGTTTTGTTAGTGACTGTACTTCTGAAGAAGGCTGGAAACAGAAATCCGTTGCAGCAGGTGACTCGTCATCAGCGGCCTAATCACGCGATTTTTCAAACACCTTTCAGAAAGAGAGGGAAGGAAGAAAAAACGATTGGGTTGGGGAATCCAGTTTTAAGAGAAGGCTCCGACACAAGGTGGGATAATTACAGCGTAAGAACGTTCTTGGTGATGTATTACGATCAGCTTCTTCAGTCCGAACTCTTTAGTCCAGTTACCATCACTTGGCAAACTGTGAGCTCGAGAACTTTCTCTGTTAACAGTGAACCTACTTCCAGACCAGTTACCGTTTCTCCAGTCGAGGAGAGTAGGTATCTTATGGTTGATCCAATAGGCCTTACCACCACACCAGTTTACTAGACCTCCTCTTTCCTGGCCTGTCCCTTTTTACTTCGGGTTAGAGCAATATGTAAATCACAGTTTTACGGCCAGATGTCCTTCCTGACGCCTACCCTATGTGGAGGGATATATTCATTTCTGTAGTAGTTGGTACGTTGATGTGTTGTGTATACAGGTTGGTCGGAAACAAAGTGAACAGGGTATATGAACGTTAGAGGTTTTGTCATACTGATAAATAATTTGAAGAAAATAATTCGATACCTCGCACCGTTGTCATTTTATCAGCCGCTGAAGTTAGCCAATCAGAGCGCTTCGCGGGCGAATTAAAACGGGATCTGCGCGGCAGCGTTGCCAAATTTGGACGTGACTTAAGACCGGCTTGAGAACCATGACTAGGAATCAGCATTAAACACAAACTCACGATTGGTTTCGGCCGGAGGTCTGTGTTCAGACCCCTTCCCTGACGAAGTTTCATTCTCCAACCCGGCCTGGAATCGAACCCGAGTCCTTCTGAAGCAACTACGCTGAGTGGTGGTAGTGTTTATCTTTTTAATAAGTACAAGTAGGCAAGCATCCCATATTAACACTAATTAGGAGTGGAAAAGGAGAAAAGAAGAGATCCGACACTTCGAGAATTGAAGCTATCGGCAAAGGAAGGGAAGGGACACGAAAGGTGTGAAAATGGACTCCTGGACCTAGCAAAATCTTATATCATCAGGATCAGAAAAGAACAAGAGTTCACCAAGTGAGGGTGTCCGCTATTATAAACAATTTTACCCATCTAAAATGAGACTGGTATTACGCATAGTGGCCTTGCTATTATAATGGAAACTCACCAACTCGGTGTGACTGTCATTAAGAAAAGGGGCCTGTCATTATAATGATAGCAGCATAACTCCATTTTGACTGGTAGTAGGGAAGGTGCCTGCTATTATAATAAAAACTCCTCAGCTGTAATCTGTCTGGAAGTAGGAAAGGGTGCCTGCCATTGTAAAGAAACCTCCCCAAATCGATTGTTACCGCGCAGTAGGTAATGGAGCCTCCCATTATAATGAACACTTACTTACTCGATTGTGATTGGCAGTAGGCAAGTGAGCCTGTCGTTAATCATCACAACTCCGCAACTCGCAGTTTACATTGGAAACAACGTATGGGAACCTCCACCTGCTGTTTCTGGATAACGCAAAGGCACATGCAATTAAAAAATCTTATTCACTGCATGTACAGTAATTTACTTTGATATCCGTATACAATGTAGGATACCGTAGCGAAGCACGGATACATTTGCTAGTATCATGAATATTACTGACGTTAATGAGTCTTTAATCCACTGACCGACAACTAATCTGTATGTATCGCAGAAATATTCATCCCGAGTGAATAGTCACTCGAGAGTAACCTCGTAGTGCTCACGGGTGCCAGTGCGCATATACCAAGAGATACCTTCCTCGAGTGGAAACATTCATCTTACGTGGTCAGGATGATCAGAAATGTTACGCAAAATTTATCCCGGTTTTCCTACCAAGTAACTATGCTGAAACACCAGATATGAAATGCTGACAAATTAGCTGAGACTGTTAAAGACTATAAATTTCTTCCCCAAGTTGTTCCCGAAATTAAGCAACATTTGTCGTGGTGTAATACGTAGGAAACAAGCAAGCACCCTTGCAGTTTTAAGTGATGATTGATAATGTGTAATGCGCTCATCTCGTCTAACGTCCAAATTGTAACGAGCACAGACTTTTTGAACTCTCTGAAATGTTATGTTCAATATTTCAGGTAAAATCGTACACAGCTGACCCATAATCAATAGTTGCTTTGATAAGCAACTCATGCTTATTGGGAGGAATATAATGAATAATACACTTCAAGGCATGCTTTGATGAAATAGACTTTTTGTTCACTACAGCTGTTGTGTGCTCCAACCAAGGTAAAGTTCTGTTGAAAATAATCCCTGACTTGTTGACTGCATTGCTGTAGGGGATGACAATGTCTAGCAATTTTACCGGCGGGAATGAATTTAAATCTGCAGAGTAGACATGAGCTGGGTCTTAGAGAAAAGTTTAACTGAAGATTATGTTTATGGGTACACAGAATAAGACGGATTATGTCATCATTGGAAAGTTCTATATGCTGATATGCTGAACTAGGACTATAATGGATGTACGCCTGAAGATCATCGACGCTCACATGATAAAAGCCATTCTTAAATACTGTGGATATATCGTTGAAAGAAGTATAGTGGACCAAGCACTGAACCTTGGGAAACATGCTTACCAATCTGCAGACAGACCATCAAATAAAACAACTTTCTGGGAAAGACGGGACTAGTATGATTCAAACGACAAGGCATTTTGCGACATTCCGACGGACTTTAACTTCACTAGAAGTAATTCATTGTTTACACAGTCGCATGCTTTGCTGATATCGAACAGACAAAATACAGTGAGTTGTCTGCCAAAATTTGATTGTAATATTGTCGGTGATTTCTAACAGAGTCATTATTGTGCTGTGAACTTTCTAGATACCAGATTGGTTGGTATTTAAGATGTGAAATTATTGAAAAATTTACACAGTTGTTAATGCAATATCTTTTCCAGAGTCAGTACAGGATGTAGGTATTATCTTGTTAGGTACGGTAGTGGACTTACATGAGCACATTTTCCATTTCCAGATGGTGAGAAATATTCCATTCTGCAAGGAAAATCTAAACAAGTGTAAAATACCTAGCATGAAAATGGCGATGTAATTTGAGATGAGTGATTGGAATATTGTCTGGGCCCTTGGGTTTAGTGCGGGTTGGTTTGGGAGTGGACGAAATGTATAGCGTATGGTCTCAGGTAATTTGTAAGGATATGTATTAAGAGCTATGTTTGAACAATGATTGTTCAACTCATTGGACATTAATGTGCCAGTTCCAAGGGGTTTTGCTGCTTGCCACGGTGTTGCTATACTCTTACAGTTACTGAAAGTAGGCTACTATATTTGTATTCGATTTCAGCGATTTTGATGACTTATTTTAATTTCGGAACATTCGGAATTTCTCATCACCGGGAAGTTTTGTTTTCAGAAATTCTTTCGGAGCTTTGTCGCGTTTCTTTATGAAATCTTAAATTATTCTGCGCACATTCTCTTCTGGGAAGCATTCATATCGTAGAGTAGATGAATGTATTGAACAAGGAGGCTTTATCGTCAGTGTCTTTGGACTGAAAAAAACGTATCCAAGGAAGTAGATTTACATCAGCCGGTCCCGTGGTGTAGGGGTAGCGTGCCTGCCTCTTACCCGGAGGCCGCGGCTTCGGTTCCCGGCCAGGTCAGGGATTTTTACCTGGACCTGAGGGCTGGTTCGAGGTTCACTCAGCCTAGGTGATTAGAATTGAGGAGCTATCTGACGGTGAGATAGCGGCCCCGGTCTAGAAAGCCAAGAATAACGGCTGAGAGGATTCGTCCTGCTGACCATACGACACCTTGCAATCTGCAGGCCTTCGGGCTGAGCACCGGTCGCTTGGTAGGCCAAGGCCCTTCAAAGGCTGTAGTTCCTTGGGGTTTGGTTTGGTTTTTTAGACTTACGGCAGCTATACATTAATTTATATTCAATTTACGGAAGTCTCGTACCAATACTAAGGAGGATATTATATCAAGAGTACTCACACTAGTAACAATATGAAATGTTGCAGTGAATGGTAAACATTCTAGGTTGCTGTTCTCTTACAGTTACTGAAAGTAGGCTACTATCTGTGTGTTTGATTTCAGCGATTCTGATGACTTATTTTACTTTATTTCGGAACATTCGGATTTCTCATAATCACCGGGAAGTTTTGTTTCCTAAAATTCTTTCCGAGCTTTGTCGCGTCCCTTCATCAAATATATTTCACGTATATTTTTCACTTTCGAAGGCACTACTTCCAAATCGAGCATTGCTATCTCTAACTGTGAATTCATACTTTTAATTCAACAGATCTGTGTACCTGTATCAGGAGGAATGGTCAGTATTCAGGAATATGACAAGAACGATCATTTGAAGCAAACATTTTTGGACATATGACCTAGTCCGAATGGTTTCCGAGACAGAAATTTAATGTACAGTTGTTTTTGGGCATGTGGCGCGTACTAGTGTATGGCTTCCCTGACGTTTTGAAATGGGTACAAGTTTTCCGCATGCAATGTTCGCCATACACGTGGTCGTTGGACATCGATACGTGCAGAAAGTTGCCGTGTGCTGGTAGTAGGACTACGCTGCACCATTTCAACAATGTGTTGCTGTTCCTGTACAGGTTGTTGGACTACACGTCCTGAAGACAGATAGGAACTTGGAAGAATACATGGTGCTCGCAATATGCTGAAAACTCTTGTCAACCCTCTACGATCAGCAATTCAATGTGTCGGACAGCGCCGAAGGTATTTCTTGACAGTAGCAGGAGCACTATCATCGCAGAAGACGTAAACATACATCATATATGCATATCCTTCATTAGTGTAGATCAGAGCCTCTCAGTGCATTCACTGTGCACCGTGCAAAAGGCGACTTCACTTGGTTGACCAGAGTGCAGACCCCCACTCCTCGATTCGGAGCAATAGCGCGGTCTCTCTCTTTCCCCACGCCTGTCTCGCTCGCTCCACCTGTCTCCCTCTTCTTCACTTGCTCCGTAGCGCTCCAAATCTGAGCCGAGCTTAGCCGAGTCGCCCCGAGACGACGCACTGGTCCGAGCCGAGCCGAGTGGGACCGATGCACTATGCACAGGAACTCTGCGCCTCAGTTTGCACGCGTGAGATTTTGGGTGTTTGAGAGGCCCTGGTGTAGATGAATGGCATTTTAGACAGCGCGTGTACAAACACAGGCAACCGATGCTTCTCTCAGTCCCTCGCACTATTTCACTAACACCATGGACAACTGCGCGTTCAACGGACTAGTCTAATGGCAAAAAGACGTCCCGAGCGAAGAGATTGAAATCAACGATGTAGGTTGGGCTAGAATAACATGTCAAAGAGGTTGGGTGGGTAAGACACATGCGCGCGTGCCACTAGCCCAAAAACAAATGACATTAAATGTGTTCTGTCTCCAAAACCATTCGGAATAGGGCATATGTCGATATGAAGTTTTTTTTTTTTTTTTTTTTTTTTTTAAAATGATCGTTCCTGTCATATCCCTGAATATTGATCACTCCTCCTGGGACATTCTATATACGCCGTTCTTAATAACCAACCTTTGGTGGACGACATATGCATGCAAAATGAACGTATATCTCTGGGAGGGTAATATCCAGAACTACATCACGCGAAACTTTTAGTGATACCTGGTTTTACGGGGGTGAAGAGTGAGTTCTCCCGGTTCCGGTAATACTGCCGACTGAATGGAAATTAAATCTGAATTGAATCGATAGTATGATCGATCGATATGAATTTTCTAAACCTTTATTAACTTATGCCTTTGCTGGGAGGACCTAGTGTTTACAGTGCAGTATGTCTTCTGGTATAGGCTAGAGCAATTTTGTTACTTTCATAGACCTGTCTCTGTCTTATCCTCGGCTTTGACAATATGAAAGTGACTGAGGTATGAGCGATGCTAGTAATACCAATCATTATGCAGCCAGTCCCTGCTATGAATGGTGTGAAAATGTTGCTCATAGGGTCGGTTGGTGTATGCATTTCAGTGGGCGTGGCAGACTGATATGTAATAGCAACTCTGGCTGGGTGAGGGAGCAACGGGAAACTACCTCACTCCTTATTTTCCTAGTACGCCTCTTCAGTGATGCCTAGGCCATCTATGACAGCTGATGGCAGAGCTGTTGAGGATCTCACCAGCAGCATCACTGATGGATTGAACATACGTACATTATTAACTTAAGCCAACAACTGTGTCACACATTATATATAATTATACAACACTTCGCGATGTGAATCTTGTTCCTAGCATGAATTCTATATTTTGGCTTTGCTGTGTAAACAACAACAGTACTAGTTCGTAAAGTGTACACCAGATGTCTCACGACGATGCATAATCGATTCATAGTTTGTGTTTCAAAGGTTGCTAATACGAATCTCGAAGATAACCGAGGTCTACCGATTCAGCACTAAGGAGCCCAGGTATCACTAAAAGTTTTTCGTACTGGTAAATATTCGTGCTAATTATTAAATTATATTGACCTGGATATTGGCTAACGACGATAGTGTGTCCTGTAAGTAAACTGCACCGCCACCTCTTTGGTTTAACCTATCGTTGTGGAGAACATTGCACCCATTGAGAGCAACAGGAGCATCGCCCACTGATGGTTTCAGAAACATTTTCCTACCTGCTTTTATAAAAATAAAAACCGTTTCCGAAAGTATGACTAAATTCAGTTAGCGATTGACTGTAAGATGTTTCAAGTTTCTCTAATTGATAATCGACAGTAGTTCATATAAATCACGTTGAGTGGCATACATAACGATTATTGCAATACAAGTTATAACAAGCACGATATACAAGTAGAATTATTTTCCACTCATTTTATGGGAGATAAGATCAAATGATACCGACAATTAAATATAAAGTATCAAATATAATAAAATTAGTACGAACCCTTGGCTGAATGATCAGCACCGAGTTCTTCGGTTCAGAGGGGGCCGGGTTCGATTCCGGGCCGGGTTGAGGATTTTAATCGAGTCTTAATAATTCTTCTGGCTCGGGGACTAGGTGTTCGTGTTTCTCCCAACACTTTCCTCTTCATATTCAGACAAGAAACTACACTATCAGTCACCAGAAAAACACGCAATAGTCTAGTGATTACATCCTTTCACGTAAAGTTGGCGTAAGGAAGGGTATCCGGCCGTAAAACAGGTCCAAGTCCACATGTGCCAGACAGTCCGCACCTGCGACCCCATAGGTGCGGGAAAAGCGGGTAGAAGAAGAAGAATAAATATAATGAAGTTAAATTTAAGGAAATTATAATTTATAAGAAGTTTTCAATAAGTGCAGTATCAAATATAAATCACTAGAAAATAATTGACAGAGTAAAATTTAATTAATAGAATGAACTAAAATGAAGACAGAACGAATTTTAGAGTATAGAAGAGTACGTAACAGATTAAACCACGACTAATGAATTAGAGTATAGGAAATTTGGATGCTGCTAAATGGTAATAATAATAATAATAATAATAATAATAATAATAATAATAATAATAATAATAATAATAATAATAATAATAATAATAATAATAATAATCGTATGGCCTCAGCTACCGTGTGCGGACAATTCAATTTGACGCCATCTGGCTGTCTGCTCGTCAATTTCGACGTTCCGTTTTACTCTAGGCCCACTAGATGGCAGACCGAGTAAACCGAAACTCTCTTGGGCGTCTATGGCTGAGATTTAATTAATTTTGTCGGGTAGACACCAAATGTGTCACCAGAGATCTTTTATATGCCGACATCGTACGACATGTGGTGCGAATGGACTTTTTTCCGCCCTTCAAAAATCCGACTACCTCTGCTTGGTTTGAACCCCGCTATCTTGGGATCCAGAGGCCGACACTCTACCACTAATCCACAGAGGCAGGTCTGCTAAGTGGTAACTCACCTCTATGACTAAAGCTATTCCAGGTTCCAGGTTCCGAATGTGGACTGCAGAGTAATAGTAATGATAATAATAAACTAATATATTTCACCATACAGTACATATTTTTATCCAAATAATTGTGAAATATATTTGGAGCTTTTCACAGTTCACCTGTCTGTGAACAAAATTACAATTAACTAACTACCAGTTACTTGAAAATATCAGTGAAATATCTTTGGAGCTTTCCATAGTTCACCTGTCTGTGAACAAAATTACAATTAACTAAATAACTACCAGTTACTTGAAAATATCAGTGAAATATATTTGGAGATTTTCACAGTTCACCTGTCTGTGAACAAAATTACAAATAACTAAATAACTACCCGTTACTTGAAAATATCAGTGAAATATATTTGGAGATTTTCACAGTTCACCTGTCTGTGAACAAAATTACAATTAACTAAATAACTAACAGTTACTTGAAAATATCCGTGAAATACATTTGGAGCTTTCCACAATTCACCTGTCTGTGAACAAAATTACAATTAACTAAATAACTACCAGTTACTTGAAAATATCAGTGAAATATATTTGGAGATTTTCACAGTTCACCTGTCTGTGAACAAAATTACAATTAACTAAATAACTAACAGTTACTTGAAAATATCAGTGTGGAGCTTTCCACAGTTCATCTGTCTGTGAACAAAATTACAATTAACTAAATAATTACCAGTTACTTGAAAATATCAGTGAAATATATTTGGAGCTTTCCACAGTTCACCTGTCTGTGAACAACATTACAGTTAACTAAATAACTAACAGTTACTTGAAAATATCAGTGAAATATATTTGGAGACTTTCACAGGTCACCTGTATGTGAACAAAATTACAATTAACTAAATAACTAACAGTTACTTGAAAATATCAGTGAAATATCTTTGGAGCTTTCCACAGTTCATCTGTCTGTGAACAAAATTACAATTAACTAAATAACTACCAGCTACTCAAAATATTAGTCTAGTGAACTGTAAATGCTACTTTTCACAGTTCAGCTACCAATGAACGGGACTACAACTGCGAGAAAGCTGAACAGTGATGCCTACACTGTAGCTTAAGAGAAATGAACCGGCATTTTGGGGGTCAAATGTGAACTACCTTTTTGTTTCAGGAGAATCGTAATTAATAACTAAAAACAAGGGGTTTTGAAACGTGGACGCCATTAAAAGAGAATTTAACGTCTTGTTCACGCCTGGAAGCTCGTAATTATATCAGAGTCGTTTTGGGTGTAGGCACTTCTAAGAAGTGTTGTGCAGGAAACGTGGTAATAAAGGTTTATTTATCTGACGAGGAGGATGGCTGGAGCTATAATGATAATCGGTGTTGGCATACAGCCTACCACTGCTGCAGTCTATAGTGATTCCAGAACGCCGTTAGCGGCGCGAGTTATTACTCAAAATGTTCAACAACAATGCTCTTCCATTCCACAGGTTAATAAATATATAGACCACCGACCGCGCCGGTTCCGCGATGAGAAACGTAAGTGGACTGAACACTCTTAACTGTTTCTAGCACATATCTAAAGGATAATTTGACGTTCCTATCACAAATTTCCTGCTATGAAACCAATCTTGCCCGACAGAGGTTCTTGAGAATTGACTGTTAAAAAAAAAAAAGTCAACCTTTCCCGACATCGATCTTCTGAAAATAATACCCGTATGATATCCTGACAAATTATTTATTCTAATAAAATATTTAATAAACAACTTTCATGCACAGAAACAGATTGCTATGCTGGAAGAGCAAGGACTGAAAATAGGACTCAAAATCTCATAAGAAAAAACTAAATTTATGACAAATATAAAAAAAAATGCTCCACCTGAACTTACCATCGATATCAATAAAATTGCAAGAGTAAAGGCATGTAAGTACTTAGGTGAATGGATGACAGAAAGTGGCAATGAAAATAAGTCATTAGCTTCAAGTATTCAGAAAATGAAAATTTGCTTTTCAACACACAAAGAATGTTTGTGTCAAAAAATGTTTGTTCTGGAACAGTAACATTTGCCATTACTTAACAGTGATCAAACGTGAAGCTCTTTTTTTGCTTCAGAAACGCTCAGTTTGCATCGTAAAATCTTAAAGGAACAATTAGAGATTAAAGAAAGGAGAATCACGAGAAAAATCTTAAGTCCCAGGATTAAAAACCCAATTCCGAAATATATTAAAAAAATTCTAAGCGGACTGATCGAATACACGAATTTCAGGTAGTCAAACCTACGCGATGAAAATGGTATAAGCAAGTAGAGAAAGACATCACTGAATTAGAATCACCAAATCTGCAGGACAGAAATTTAATCAGGAAAATTGTTCACACAAGGGGATTTGAGGAAGATGAGAAGAGATCAACAAGATGTACCTGGTCGGTTAACAGAAATTACAACTATTGAGCAAGAAGGAAAGCTCAACAATTTTTGATTCCGCGTGGTTCTAAGTGACCTATTCACGCAGAAGAAGAAAATAAACACAAATATAAGAGAATTTAGATATTTGAATATACAGTAAGAGGTCTGTAATAAAGTAGTTGCAACGCAGTCCAGACACTCGCAGGAGATCGGACATGCGCAAATATGATACAGGAGGGGTCAAGTGGCGCTGTTGTCGATGTGTACAGCGCACTTGACGGGCAACCTGTTGGGAGTGTTGTTGCTGTGTGGCGTTGAAGTGATGAGTGTCGATTTCGCCGCTCTAAAGTATGTATTCAAAAGATGGTCAGCGTTCATGGATTAAAATCGAGATTGCCTGCGGTAAAAATGCATTAGAATGTTATCGAGGATTACGTGAATTCTGTGGCGAGAATGCATTACCGTATAGGATAGTTCCACGATGGATCATGGTGTTTCGTGCGAGTCGGAATGACAACAAACTCTACGGATAATTCCCGGGCAGTCCATAGATGGTCTGTGGAAACGAGACCACTCATGATGTCAATCTGATCTTGAGGAATGGACGGCTGACCTGTGCGGTGCACAGAATACAATATTCTTTGACTATAATATTATTATGCAAACTAGCAAATGCACCCGTGCTTCGCTACGATATTCTACATTGAATACGGAAGTAAATTACTGTGCATGCAGTGATTAAGATTTTTTAAAAATTGCATGTCTCTTAGCGTTATCCGATAAACAGCATGGGGAAGTCCCCATATGTTGCTACCAATGTAAAGTGTGAGTTGCGGAATTGTGATGTCAACGGCAGGCTCACTTACCCACCGCCATTCAAATCGATTTGGAAAGTTTTCATTATAATGACCGGCCCAATTTTCCTACTGCTAGCCAGCTTACTGCAAGTCACACCGAGTTGGTGAGTTTCCATTAAATTAGCAGGCCACTATGCCTAATACCGGTCACATTTTAGATGGGTAAATTTGTTTATGATGACAGACACCCTTGCATACAAACCAAACCCAATGGCACTACAGCCCTTGAAGGGCCTTGGCCTACCAAGCGACCGCTGCTCAGCCCGAAGGCCTGCAGATTACGAGGTGTCGTGTGGCAACACGACGAATCCTCTCAGCCGTTATTCTTTGCTTTCGAGACCGGGGCCGATATTTCGCCGTCAGATAGCTCCTCAATTCTAATCACGTAGGCTGAGTGGACCTCGAACAGCCCTCAGGTCCAGGTAAAAATCACTGACCTGGACGGGAATCGAACCCGGGGCCTCCGGGTAAGAGGCACGCACGCTACCTCTACACCACGGGGCCGGCTATATAGATTATGTATGTATGTATGTATGTATGTATGTATGTATGTTCAGTCCGTCAGCGATTCCGCTGGTGGGATCCTCAACAGCTCTGCCATCAGCTGTTATAGATGGCCTAGGCATCACTGAAGAGGCGTACTACGGAAATGAGGAGTGAGGTAGTTCCCCGTTGCTTTCCTCACCGAGCCAGAGTTGCCATTACATATTAGTCTGCCAAGCCCACTGAAATGCATACACCAACCGACCTTATGAGCGATATTTTCACACCATTCATAGCAGGGACTGGCTGCGTAAGGATTGGCATTACTAGCATCGTTCATACCTCAGTCACTTTCATATTGTCAAAGCCGAGGATAAGACAGAGACAGATCTATGAAAGTAACAAAATTGCTCTAGCCCATACCAGAACACATAGTGCATTGTAAACACTAGGTCCTGCCAGCAAGGGCATATATAGATTATACTAGGTGAAAATATATAACATCGTACATTTCGTATGGCGGTATTTTAAAGGAGTTTGCGCGCGTGTAGTTATTGTAAGGCTCAACTGAATTAATTTCAATAAACAGAAACCGCTTTTCCCTTTGCGAAAATCAAATGATCATAAATATGTGTCTCGGTCATGGCCATCCATCAACGGCTGCTAATTTCAGACGGCCACCAGCCATAAGACATAGCCTGCACGGTTGCTAAGGTTACACTTCCATCACACTGATTTCCGTAACGCCCATTTTCAGATGACCACTAGCTATAAGACATATTTATGCCAAAATTATTCATTTTACTCGCCTTCCGCCATGATCCCAAAATGGGATTTGAAATATCATCACTGTATTAATCCTTAGGGATCTATAAATAAACAAAATCCTTTAATCCACGAGTCTAACCACTATATCCCAGGTAATACCGGGATTTACGGGTAGTGTAAGTCTTCGTCTTGCACTCTTCAAATCTCCTTGGCTGCGCGAAGATACCTTGGTTTTGCCATGCGACGAAACCGAAGATATTGTGGGGAACGACAAAGGATTTTCGTCTGCAAATCTGAAGCAGTATTCTCCTTTTACGAAATGTACATTATCGTACTGTACAACAGTTTACAAAATAAACGTTCTACCAATTATCAGATGATGGTTAGTTGATACTAAAAAAAGTTAATGTGTTCTCGTTTAACAAACATATGTTTTGACATGCAGTATGTTATTGTAATCGTGTGTGTCTTCTTGGAACGGACTAATATTGGTATATATGATGGGCGATTCACCTCATTCTGACACAAATTATAGGCGTAGAAAAATTTCTTCTTCAGTCTGAACATTGTAATCATTGCTACGTGAACAAAAATCTATAGAATTTATCCCATTTAATCGAGCTTCGAACGCTTTTTTCTTCATTCTCATGACAGTGTACTGGAAAGATCTCAACGAGCCGACAGTGTAAACCTACGCAACATGTAATTAGATGTCTTTTTACTGAACGAAATCAGCTATAATCTTCGAAAATGAACTTGAATTATAATCGATATACGATATCATGCAAATATAACCAATTAGAGGTTTTCTCCCTGTACCGAACAAGTTTTACTGAATCATTATTTTAGATCTTTATTGCAAAGACGATAGTGTATATATTGCCGGGAAAGTATATGGAAAGAAACATTATATGTAAGGTTTAGAAACTCAAAGTAGGGGCCGATGGCCTGCGATGTTAGACCACTTAAAACAACAAGCATCATCATCATCATCATCATCATCATCATCATCATCATCATCATCATCGGAAACTCAAAGATTTAAGAAAGACACAAAGTTAGTTCACAAAATGTATGTTAAGTCGTGGCATTTGAAATAATATGGATATTAGTTTGTCCATGAAAGACGACAACGTTTATTGAACTAATTTTCAGATTCGGTTTGTAAAACAACGTGGTTTTGTGGTTTCCTGAATTAGATTACAGTATAGAAACTCAACTAGTCAACATTTTATTAAAATTAGACAGTATTCTTATTGATTAGTATGGGGAATTAAGGCTCCCATTTCTGTTTACATATCTGCCACAATATCGTGAATGTTTTGCTTCGAGCTTAAAAGTTTCCGCTATGGAATTGTGGGTAAATTCATGCAGTGCGTAGTGATTAGTTAAATTGTTTTTATTTTTGTTAAGCCAAGAGATGAGATATTCAGCCATCCAGAGGCGGTAGAGACCATGCCAATTACCGTATTACTCGCGTAAGACTTCTGATGTGCGTAAAATGAAGCTGGCGTGACTAGGAGGACGGCAACATTGAAGCAGCCGGTATTTCATACACATCTCAGATGTATCATTGAACAGAATTACGCGTTCGTTCATTTAGCCTCACGAAATAAATTAAAACAAGTAAAGGTTATCTCTAAAATCCGATTAAACGCCACATTGGTCTCAATGAACGCCGAGAATGTTATGAAATACGATGTAGTAATATTTACATTCATTAGACGATCAAGATAGAAAAAATCATAAACTACAAGCTTGTTATCTAGAGAAATGGTTACTTGTTACGTCACAGTAAAAGCTTCCAAATTTGAGTTCACGTTTTGCTCGGCTATAAATATTTTATGTGCTGCGTTGCTCAACACCTCAAGAGACTGAGAAGTAGTGTAACAAATACGTTCAGTTATTGTCAACATTTACAGTATGTAAGCTCAAGGTAGAAAAACTTTTGCTACCCTGGAACCCTCATCACACAGGGAAGCATATCTGAAGACAAAGGGAGAACACAAATAGCCAAGAAAACCATTTTCAGCTTGCATTCGGGAGACAGTTGGTTCGAACCTCACTGTCGGCAGTCCTGAAGATAGTTTTCTGTGGTTTCCTATTTTCCCATAGCCGGCCACGTGGTGTAGGGGTAGCGTGCCTGCCTCTTACCCGGAGGGCCTGGGTTCGATTCCCGGCCAGGTTATGGATTTTTACCTGTACCTGAGGGCTGGTTCGAGGTCCACTCAGCCTACGTGATTATAATTGAGGAGCTATCTGATAGTGAGATGCCAGCCCCGGTCTAGAAAGCCAAGAATAACGGCCGAGAGGATTCGTCGTGCTGACCACACGACACCTCGTAATCTGCAGGCCTTCGGGCTGAGCAGCGGTCGCTTGGTAGGCCAAGGCCCTTCAAGTGCTGTATGTGCCATGGGGTTTGGGGGGGTTTCCTATTTTCACACCAAGCAAATGCTGGAGTTGTGTCTTAATTAAGGGCACGGCCGCCTTCTTCCCAATCCAAACCCTTTCCTGTCCCATCGTCGCTCTAAGACCTATCCGTGTTGGTGCGACGTAAAGCAAATAGTAACATAAAATAAAATATTCTATATGAATAAAATTAAAATTTTGCCTGTATGCTTCAAATGTTCTCCCATACTTCGTTTTTCACCAGTTATAATTTCTCTTAGCATAGACCAGAGCAAAATGTAGCTTCCACCGACGTCCCAGCCTCATCCCTGGCTGTGTCAATGTGTAAGCTGCTGGGGTAAGTGTGGTGTTGAGTAATGACATTCGGAGCACAAGTAGTGTGTCTGAGTGTTAGGGCAGGTGTTACTCATAAGGCTGGTCGTGCTGCAACGGCACTTTCTGACCCAGTGAGGAAAGCAATGGCAAACTACCTCACTCCTCATCCTGTCTAATATGTTTCATTTCGGCTCCGCCATCGGTTTCACTATATTATATCCGCATGACGGTACCATTTGAGGATCCAACCGGACTTTGGGCTGATGACTTAGACAGACAGACAGACAGACAGACAGACAGACAGACAGACAGACAGACAGACAGACAGACTGACTTCATTTTCTTCTCGGAAAGTTTATTCAGTTCAGCTTTTGTTTGTTACTTTATTTATTTGTTTGTTTGTTTGTTGAAAATGCCTGAACAGGATTTCTCTAAACTCGATAATTAAGTTCAATTATACCCCGATTGATCAATAGGCTATGTATTATACAGTGGTGTGGCAATATCAATTAATGGTGTAAAAGAAATATAACATTTATGAGTTAATGTTAGATGCGTCGAACAACTGTGGAGAATGTGGAAAATACAATTCTTATGTTGTTTGAGTGTTTGTCATCCCAGGAGTAATAACGGGGATATTTGTGACTTAAATTTTACACGAACTTCCGAGTTAACTGGCGATGGTAAAAACAGAATTTAATTATCGTATCCCAGAGTATCCCTGATTTCCTTACCCTCGACTGCTAAGTCATTTATCTTCTAGTTAGTTTATCTTCCTCCACTCGTCTCACATGATCACCACTGAAGCCGTTTATATTCACAGCTAATCCATCGAGTTTAATCTCAACTTAGCTTTTATCTCCTCATTACAACAATAAGTACCTTGACGAAGTATATATGATGGTGAAACAAGGAAATAACATCGAATATCATTCCTACAGCTTGATCCATAGGTTTCATTTAGTCTTTCTTTAATTTGAGGGACGGCCGTGTAGCGGTAGCCGGAGGCCCCGAGTTTGATTCCCGGTCAGGTCAGGGATTTTTACCCGGATCTTAGGGCTGGTTAGAGGTCCACTAAGCTTATGTGATATCAATTGAGGAGCTATCTGACGGTGAGATGGCGGCCGCGGTCTAGAAATCCAAGAAAAAGCGTCCGAGAGGATTCATCGTGCTGACCACAGGACGCGCCGTAATCTGCAGGCCTTGCGGCTGAGCAGCGGTCACTTGGTGGTAGGCCATGGCCCTTCGGGGCTGTTGCGGGGTGGGGATTTTCGTTTGTTTTTCTTTTCTATAATTCCGATAGCCTATCATGTACCAGCAATCACTCTCACTACTTCCGCATATGCTATATACTGGGCAGTAATCTCAACATTCTCACAGGATATACTTTAAGTCAGACAGTCACCACCCTGGCGTTTAACATGAGTGGGTTACAGCTTGTTACAATAAACTTCCCTCAGGTTGGCATACATCAGGAATACAGAGGACATTTCATGATGACAAAGAAGAAATCCATATTTTAATGCACTAGATTGAAAAATCTTAATTTTTCTTGCAAAGTAGTTTTCTGGTCGACCCACTTCCAGCTATTTATTAAAAACCAATACAAGATGCCTCTTTTGATTAGAGATCGTACTCTTCACTGGGAGGAACTCTTGAATTAGGGTATGGTTTTTCAGCCACGTCTTCATATATTTCTCGGGCTTAAATCGGTCAGCTGGTGGGGCATTTGAATGAGACGGAAGCAACGAACAGTGATGTTGATGATTACGAGCGTAGCTGGAGAGTTAGAACCTACTGACAGAATGGCGAAATTGAAAAGAAGAAGAGGACCGGGCGAGTTGGCCGTGCGGTTAGGAGCGCGCAGCTGTGAGGTCGCATCCGGGAGATAGTGGGTTCGAACCCCAATGTCGGCAGCTCTGAAGATGGTTTTCCGTAGTTACCCATTTCCATACCAGGCAAATGCTGGGGCTGTACCTTAATTAAGGCCACGGCCGCTTCCTTCCCATCCCTAGACCTTTCCGGTCCCAACGTCGCCATAAGACCTATCTGTGTCGGTGCGACATAAAGAAACTAGCAACAAAAAGAAGAGGAACTGAAGTAGAAGGTATACACAAGAGAAAAGAAGGTGTACAGCGTATACCAGCATATACCCTCGAATACAGCCTGAAAAAAACCCCGCATATGAGCTTGAAATGATAACTGAACTTCTTAACTGAGTTATCATCGTAGCGAAATTCGATTCAGAGGATCCCGGCTTCGATTCCCGGTTGGATCAGGGACTTAGTTACATTCGATTAATTCCTTCGGATCAAGGACTGGATTTTATTGATCATCTTAATGCACATCACTTCATAGACACACAGCATGTCACGCTATCAGCCACCACGTAGATGCACAATACTGAATTCATCCCACCATATGGGGCTGGTGCCAGGAGGGGCATCTGACCGTAAAAGTGGATCATGTTCTCTTGTAGTGCCGGCTTCTTGTAATTGGGAAAAGGCGAAGAAGAGGAAGAAGAAGAAAGGCCGGGCTGAGTGGCTCAGACGGTTGAGGCGCTGCCCTTCTGACCCCAAATTGGCAGGTTCGATCCTGGCTCAGTCCGGTTATACGCCTATTTGAAGATGCTCATATACGCCAGCCTTGTGTCAGCATATTTACTAGTAAGTTAAGGAACCTCTGCGGGACTAAATTCTGACACCTCGGCATGTGCGAGAACCGTAAAAATAGTAGTTAGTCGGACGTAAAAACATATAACGTTATTACCAAACCAAACCAAACCCCATGGCACTACAGCCCTTGAAGGGCCTTGGCCTACCAAGCGACCGCTGCTCAGCCCGAAGGCCTGCAGATTACGAGGTATTGTGTGGTTAGCACAACGAATCCTCTCGGCCGTTATTCTTGGCTTTCTAGACCGGGGCCGCTATCTCACCGTCAGATAGCTCCTCAATTCTAATCACGTAGGCTGACTGGACCTCGAACCAGCCCTCAGGTCCAGGTAAAAATCCCTGACCTGGCCGGGAATCGAACCGGGGGCCTCCGGGTAAGAGGCAGGCATGCTACCCCTACACCACGGGGCCGACTACATATAACGTTATTATTGAAATAAAATGTCGTATGGCTTTTAGTGCCGGGAAATCCCAGAATGGGTTCGGCTTGCCAGGTGCAGGTCTTTCTAGTTGACTCCCGTAGGCGACCTGCGCGTCGTGATAAGGATGAAATAATGATGAAGACAACACATACACCCAGCCCCCGTGCCATTGGAATTAACCAATTAAGGTTAAAATCCCCGACCCGGCCGGGAATCGAACCCTGGATCCTCTGAACCGAAGGCCAGTACGCTGACCGTTCAGCCAACGAGTATTATTATTATTATTGTTATTATTATTATTATTATTATTATTATTATTAAGTAGAAGAAGAAGAAGACGAAGAAGAAGAACTTGAAATTATCCACCTGTGTCAGTTTTTTTTGTTAGTGGTTTAACATCGCACTAACACGTCAAAGATTTTCGGCGACGTAGAGATGGGAAAGAGCTAAGATTGGGAAGGTAGTGGCCATGGCCTTATTTAAGGTACAGTCCCAGCATTTGCCTGGTGTGAAAATGGGAAAGCACGGAAAACCGTCCTCAGAACTGGCGACGGTGGGACAATCTCCCGAATGCAAGTTGAGTGCTACGCGACCCTAACCTCACGGACAACACGTTCGATTGTTTTAGTTTTGTATTCCCAATGTGGCACTCAGTCTCTTAGGTTTTTGTCCAACTGACATCACCTTAGTCTTGGGCATTGTAATTTCAAAGAGCTTATGTACTGAAAATGATTGTGTGCAGTGGATTTGCACCAACATTCCTTCACGGGAAGAAATCTTGCAAATTACAGAGTGTTTCTTCACAGCATATCTCATTATGTTTTGTTGGAGTTGTATGAACACGAAGCCTGGAGTAGGCTAACTTTTTTTTTTTTTTGCTAGGGGCTTTACGTCGCACCGACACAGATAGGTCTTATGGCGACGATAGGATAGGAAAGGCCTAGGAGTTGGAAGGAAGCGGCCGTGGCCTTAATTAAGGTACAGCCCCAGCATTTGCCTGGTGTGAAAATGGGAAACCACGGAAAACCATCTTCAGGGCTGCCGATAGTGGGATTCGAACCTACTATCTCCCGGATGCAAGCTCACAGCCGCGCGCCTCTACGCGCACGGCCAACTCGCCCGGTAGTAGGCTAACTATTGACAGCACAATTTTCTTTTGTATTCATTGTAGTGGTTGTGATTATTGTTTTAAGAGGAAGCACATTTTTATTCATTACTCGAGTCTTCTTTCTCATTTGAGTATTATGTATCGTCATGGTTTCCTCGTGTTTCTTCATTACTTAACATCTTTCTTTCTTGCTTGCTTGTTTGCTTCGCTTCTTAAAATTGAATTTCATACCTAGCAGGTAGGTCATCACGTGACCAAGCCCCTAATTACCCCGTCATTAGCGTCACCGGTCGGCGTCCATTTATCTTCTTGCGTCGGGCGTCTTCTTCCTCTTTGTCTTAGAGTTCGTGTTGATAATTGTTTTGTGCCTTGGCATAAGGTCTAATTGAATAAGCTGCATGTGTGTGTGTGTTAGTTTACTCGCTGCAAACTAACCGGAGAAAAATGACTGAGTTGATAAAATGTCTCGCTTGATAATGATCAGAGTGCTGGAGCGGGTCGTCAAGTGGCGACGTGGATTAAGAGTTCCGTATTGAGATAACGTTTCTTCCAGACGTTTAAAACACACGGCACAGAAAATTAGCCTAATAACACTCCCAACTGTGTAGACCAACAGCACTGGGCAATGTCCGGTAATGCTATACAGGATAACCGGATTCTTTGTTGTAAGGTACAATGAGTGTTTAACCTGGAAAGGTGGACTGGGTTAGCCATAATTATTCTCATAGCTCTTTCTAGTGCTGAATGGTAGTTTGTCAGACTATCGATCTAAACTCACGGGTTCAAATACCGTGTGAGTGCGGTTAGAGGCGCGCGGCTGTGAGGTTGCATTCAGGAGATAGTGGATTCGAACCCAGGGTCGGCAGCCCTGAAGATGGTTTTCCGTGGTTTCCCATTTTCACAGCACGCAAATATACCTAATTATGGCCACGGTCACTTCCTTCCCACCTATAGACCTTTTCTATCCCATCGTCGCCATAAAACCTATCTCTGTCGGTGGGGCGTAAAGCAGATTGAAAAAAAAAAAAAAAGTACAAATCTTGGCAGAGAAAGGAAGTTTTTGAAAGGAGTAGGCCTCTAAATGAAATTCCATTTGGTACTTAATGTTGAACGATGTAAAAGTTACCTAGCGAAACACTTGGTATTTCTTTCTTTCTTTCTTTCTTTCTTTATCTGTTTACCGTCCGGGGTTGGTTTCTCTCTCGAACTCAGAGAAGGATCCCACCTCTACCGCTTTTAGTGCAGTTTTCTGGAGTGTGAGACATTTGGTTGGGGATACAACTGGGGAGCAGGACGAGTACCTTGTACAGGTGGCCTCATTTGCTATGCTGAACAGGGGCTTTGTGGGGGATGGGAAGATTGGAAGGGATGGATAAGGAAGAGAGAAGGATGCGGCCGTGGTCTTAAGTTAGGTACCATCCCGGCATTTGAGAGGAGGAAAAGTGGGAAACCACGGAAATCCACTTTGAGGATGGCTGAGGTGAGAATCTAAAGCCCCTCTACTCAGTTGACCCCCTTAGGTTGAGTGGACCCCGTTCCAGCACTCGTACCACTTTTCAAATTTCGTACCAGTGCCGGGAATCGAACCCGGACTCTGGGGATGGCAGCTAATCACATCAACCACTACACCATAATGGCGGCACTTGGCATTTACCCGACAAAATTATTAAAATTCAGTCATGGATCACCTAACACAGATACGTTCCTCTACTATGAAGTAGCGTAAAACGGAAAGTCGAAATTGATGCGCAGGCAACCTAAATGGTGTCATTTCAAATGCGGTAGCTGAAGCCATATTATTATTCTAGAAAACTGTAAGCATAACTTTATAAGTTATAGGATGAAATAAATGATGGTAAATTAAAATGGGCGAAGAGGTGAAAGGAATCGGCTGTGGCCTGTGAACAGGAACTGTCTTAACATTTGCCTGGAAGTGAAAATGGGAAACCTCAGGAAACCCTTCTCAGCACAGTCGACGGTGGAGTTCGAATTCTCTCCTCTACCGAATGCAAAGGTTTGCTCCATAGCCGTTTAACAAGCGAGGTCAGTCAGCTAAGTATTAAGTATCCATATTATTATTATTATTATTATTATTATTATTATTATTATTATTATTATTATTATTATTATTATTATTATTATTATTATTATTATAACCAACGTATTAACCAAATAAGGAGTGCGATTGAACTTATTTAGCAGACGAATTTGCTTTCTTCTCTTCCTAGAATCTCTTCATCATCTCGCTGTTTTTCCCCCTCCCGTTCTTCCGTCCATCTTTGGTTTTTCAGCAAAATGACGTTTGTTCACCAACGTTCTAAAGTTAGTCCTGTCCCATATAATTTCCCTTGTTATGATGATTTCTTGATGTCCTTTTCAATATCGATTATCCAGTTATTCTTGACGTTTTAGTGAGGAAGCATAATTTAATTTCTTTGAATATGACCATACATTTTCATTTTTCTTTTCCTAATAGTGTCTGATATTTTCTCACAATGCTGGTATAATTCCGGAGAACTGCTTTTCATTCACATTCCTATGCATATTAGGCTAAAGTGTTTTCCGAGGATTTTTCTTTCCTGTTTTTCTAAAGTTTTAGTTAGTGATCTGCCTGCAATGCTTAAGGATTCAGATGCGAATAATGCTTCAGGCATAATGACAGTATTATAGTTTTTTAATTTAGCATTCCGAGATATTTATTAGGCCTATTATTATTATTATTATTATTATTATTATTATTATTATTATTATTATTATTATTATTATTATTTTCATCAACATATCTAAGTACATTGAATTCCGGCTTTATCGGTTTGAAATGAAGCAGCAGGTAAACCTCTATACGCATTTCTCGATTCGAGTATTTTCCTATTTTCTTTAAAAGAGAACAGCATTTCTTTCTACAAAAATTATCCCTTTAGACAAGCAACTCAATGTTGAAAACATCCTATTGATATGAGCTACGAATTTTAGATAAATAAAATGTAATTAAGTATGAGAATATATTCCTTTTTTATTCCTAAACATGACAATCCTATCCTTAATCATCTTTATCTGGTCGATTAGATTAGCATTTTGCCTTTTTCTACCACTACGAGCGCTAGTGTGAGTAATGCAGAGTTTCACTTAAGCCCTTACAACTACATTCGGTGTGGACATTTTTCAAAAAATAAAAGAAGCGCCTGGCGGTATTGAACCAAGGAAAACATTACAGAATGAATTAGGTACATATGTTAATTTGGCTAGGATTTGAATCAAAAAGAAAACGTGTAAAGAAACAAGTGATTTTAGGAACTTTATTGGGGCCGAAAGTGGTTTATAATAATAATAATAATAATAATAATAATAATAATAATAATAATAATAATAATAATAATAATAATAATATTGTTATTTGCTTTACGTCCCTCTAACTACTTTTACGGTCTTCGGAGACGCCGAGGTGCCGGAATTTAGTCCCGCAGGAGTTCTTTTACGTGCCAGTAAATCTACCGACACGAGGCTGTCGTATTTGAGCACCTTCAAATACCACCGGACTGAGCCAGGATGAACCTGCCAAGTTGGGGTTAGAAAGCCAGCGCCTTAACTGTCTGAGCCATTCAGCCCGGCGAAAGTGATTTTGGAAATTTGTTTTTGTTAGTTTGTTAGGGCTATCCAAGACTCACAGTTTGAAACCTTTCCGGCCTCTTTAGCCCTTCAAGTTTCGACACAATTGAGGAAATTGCTTAATTTTACGTTTTTCGTAGTATGGGAACCCCTGCTATGTCTGCTACGAAATATTTTCAACATTAGAAGAGAGCCGGGCTAAGTAACTCAGATGGTAGACCGCCACCTTTCTGAGTCCAACTTCGCAGGTTTGCTCAGTCCGGCGGTATTTGAAGGCGCTACAACATCGCTTTCGGTATCGCTTTCAGTTGTTGTAATAAGTTTGGGTGGTTATGAAAAGAGCATCATGGTTATAAGCTGTTTCGTAAGAAAATAAATAAATAACCGAGCTCGATAGCTGCAGTCGCGGCCAGTATCCACTATTCGGGAGATAGTAGGTTCGAACCCCATTGTCGGCAGCCCTGAAAATGGTTTTCCGTGGTTTCCCATTTTCACAACAGGCAAATGCTGGGGCTGTACCTTAATTAAGGCCACGGCCGTTTCCTCCCACTCCTAGCCCTCTCCTGTCCCTTCGTCACCATAAGACCTATCTGTGTCGGTGCGACGCAAAAAAAAAAATAAAAAATAAAAAAAAGAGGTAGAAACCACGATTAACGCTTATGGAGTCTTCTAAATTCCCAAAAGCTGGGAATGTTTCGTGCTATAATACCCTTTAGCAACGACTTAGTACACTATTATTTTAATTCCGTTGTTAGCAAGCATAATTTTACTAACTACGTATTACCAAAGATGTGTGAAATACAGGAATAGACGGGCTCTCTCACTATTTCTTTCATCATCAGAATGGAATTTCCAACGCATCCTCCATCCACTTGTTCGTAATAATACTGCCACTATGATGAGAACGATAATGACAAAGGAAAACTAAGGATCTTTAGAATTGATACATCAGAAAATAACCATGATTATTTACCTCAACGCAACTTCTACTGGATCCAATTGCGAATAGAATCAATCATTCCACGTCTCTTGGGAGAGAGAGCTAAGCAGAGAGGAAATGACGTCACGTCGGCGGGCTTGCCTAATAACAGGGGCAGCTTCTCTGGGAGCGGGCGTTAACTACTCTCCCGTCACGCATATTGCTGTCAGCTCTCGCCGGCGGGAGGTTACGAGTTCGAACACCCTGTGAGGTAATTAAGGTACTTCAGTGTGATAGTATAGATATTTTATTACAGTGTACCCCGTCTCTTGCGACAAGGTAACTAATCTACTGTAGCTACTTTGTGTTGTAAAATATGCATAGCTAGAATTCCCTTACCTGTATGATATCATCGACAATACAGTGCCGTCAAATATATTTGAGAGTCTCTCCGTCATAGCACATGCCATAATTCAACTGTCATAGTCACTAACCTATAGTTCGAATTCTGTAATATATTAATAATAATAATAATAATAATAATAATAATAATAATAATAATAACAATAAGAAGAAGAAGAAGAAGAAGAAGTTGTGCACACAATTATCTCTAAAGCCCTACTCAAGAGACTTAAGAAATAAACTGAACACCTATTTGATGACTATCAGGCAGGATTCAGAAAAAGCAGGTCTTGTATAGAACAAATTTTCAATCTCAAACCCGTCTTACACATCCGTAAACTAGACAAGCAGTGATTACTTTTGTAGACTTCAACAAAGCTTATGACTCAGTAGATCCAACATATTGTTCCATATTCTAGAAGAATCCAAAGTTGACCAGAAAACGAGAGACTTAATTCGTAAGATGTTGTCTGGCACAACTTCAGAAGTTAAATTTCAAGGTGAACTTTCGGACCCCTTTGATATTACCACAGGACTTCGACAATGTGATGGCTTATCCCCGTTACTGTTCAATATTGTGCTTGAAAGAGATATGGGGACATGGGAAAATGATACAACTATTGGTCAAAAATAAAGTTCATCTGCAGTGATTGGTCTTCGCAGATGATCTAGCTATGCATTCGAACAACAGACAAAAAGCAATTTAGACCCCTGAAAAAGATCATGAAATTGCAGCTAAGACTGGGCTCCAAACGTCGTATGAAAAACTCAGTACATGGAATGATCCGCTCGTTATCTAGATGGGAAACCTCTAAATACTAATTCTGAAAAATTAATCTCGTGAATAAGTTTAAGTACTTAGTAGAAGTAATTCAGCCATCAGGTTTGAATCGTGAAACAAATGAGGAGAGGATCTCAAAATTACAGAAGGCCTGTAGACTCACGTGGGGTAAATACAACAACAACAACAACAACAACAACAACAACAACAACAAAAATCAATCGACTTTTTCTAGGAACGCAAAATTAAGATATTACAATTCAGTTATATAGAGAAAATCGCACGAATGTAAAAAAAGGACCCAGCGAAGCGGGTTGTCGTCAGATAATAATAATAATAATAATAATAATAATAATAATAATAATAATAATAATAATAATAATAATAATAATAATGTAATAAAGTGAAGAAGATGACGAAGACTTAGTATAAACAGATGGCGAACACTGGTTACCCCGGTGTTGGTTTTCTGTGCACGCAGAATTGGTGACGCTAATGTCAGACAAAACAATTCCATGTTAAAAAAGAATGCAGATTCCCGGTGGCTGCCGGTTGCATCGTAATCTAAAAATGACCTATGTGAACTCAAATAAAAACACACTTTCATAAGCAAACTTTGCTGTTTATCTATTTCAAAGCATTTTGTTGTATTTCTATATATAATTAAGTGTAATATGAAACAGCAATACTGACACAGCAAATCAATATTACACGTGGTTTCATTTCATTAATGGTTCTTCTCACTATATCTCGCCTGTGTTTAACACTATGATTCTCGCGCGTCATGTGATAATGTTGTTTCACCCCTTTCCCCTCTTCCTAATTAATTGCCCCCTCTCTGGAGTCAGCGGTGACATGCCGCTGCTACAAAGAGATGTGTTGTGAACATACAATCCCGTGTAACGTGTCATCTACTATCAGGAGCAGATATATCGACCTAACTTAATGCCGTTGTTTCCACTAGCAGCTAGTTGATACGGAGAGGGTTAAGCTCTTCATTTACCGGATTTACTGGCATTGAGCATGTGCTATAATAATAATAATAATAATAATAATAATAATAATAATAATAATAATAATAATAATAATAATAATAATAATAATAATAATAAAACCGAGCGAGTTGGCCGCGTGTTTAGGGGCGTGCAGCTGCGTGCTTGCATTCAGGAGATAGTGGGTTCGAACCCCACTGTCGGCAGCCTTGAAGATAGTTTTCCGTGGTTTCCCATTTTCACACCAGGCAAATGATGCAGCTGTGTCTTAATTAAGGCCACGGTTGCTTCCTTCCCCATCGTCGCCATAAGGCCTATCTCTGTACTTGCGACGTAAAACAACTTATAAAATAAGAATAGTAATATATGTATGTTAAGTGCTCAAACGGGAAGCTGGTTTGATCCTCAACAGTTCCAACATCAACTATCGTGGCTGGCCTAGGTGTCACTGAAGAGGTGTACTTGGGAAATGAGAAATGAGGTAGTTTCCCCTTACTTTCCTCACTGAGCCAGAAGTTGATATTACATATCGGTGTGCCAAGCCCACTAAAAAACGTACCACCTGCCCCCTATGAGCAATATTTTCACACCATTCACAACAGGGACTGGCTGCATAAGGAATTTACCGGGCGAGTTGGCCGTGCGCGTAGAGGCGCGCGGCTGTGAGCTTGCATCCGGGAGATAGTAGGTTCGAATCCCACTATCGGCAGCCCTGAAAATGGTTTTCCGTGGTTTCCCATTTTCACACCAGGCAAATGCTGGGGCTGTACCTTAATTAAGGCCACGGCCGCTTCCTTCCAATTCCTAGGCCTTTCCTATCCCATCGTCGCCATAAGACCTATCTGTGTCGGTGCGACGTAAAGCCCCTGGCATAAGGAATGGCATTCTCATTGCAGCCCAATTGTCAACATAAAAGCTTTTGATTGATTTTAATAATCTGCCCTTAATCCCATAGTCCCCAAGTATGGCGAACATTTTTTCCGTCGGTACCTTTTCATATGCTCTCTCTAGATCTGTAAAACATAACTGTCTATTCCAGTCGTAGCATTTTTCAGTTACCTGGCACATACTTAAAATCTGATCCTTACAACCACTCTGTGGTCAGAAAAAACACTGGTTTTCATCCAACTTCCTCTTAAGCACTGATCGCACCCGCCCTTCCAATATGCTAGTGAATACATGGCCTGGTATACAAATCAATGAGATACCTCGATAGTTGTTGCAATCCTCCCTATTCCCTTCCTTATAGATAAGGGCTATTACTGCTTTTGTCCAGTCTGAAGGTACCTTACTAACATTTCATGCTAATCTTATTACTCTATGAAGCCATTTCATCCCTACCTTCCCACTATACTTCACAATTCCGGTCTACTTTTGTCTACTCCTGCTGCTTTTATGACAAAGGAGTTTATTTGCCATTCTTTCCACTTCCTGAAGTGTAATTTCACCAACATAATTTTCTTCCTCCCCATGACCTCGGTTGTTCGTGACATCACCACAAATATTTCCTTTTACCGTGAGAAGATTTTCAAAATATTCCTTCCACACGTCCAGTGATTCTCTGGGATCTGTTATGAGTTCACCTGAATTACCCAAAACACTATTCATTTCCTTTTCCCCTCCCTTCATAAGATTCTTTATTACTCTTCAGAAAGGTTTCCCTGCTGCTTGACCTAGCCTTTCCAGATTTTTACCAAAATCTTCTCAAGACTTCTTTTTGGATTCAACAACTATTTGTTTCGCTCTGTTTCTTTCATCTACGTACAATTAACTACTCTGCATCAGCCCTTGTTTGGAGCCATTTCTGTTACGCCTTCTTTTTACTTTCACAAGCTGCTCTCTCTTCATCATTCCTCCATGATGTTCGCTTTTTCCCATTTGTACGCACAGTTTTTTTTAGGCATTCCCTTGCTGTTTCCAGTAAAGCATCTCTGTATGCCTATATTCTGAATTTGCTTACCGTCCACTGTTCGGAACTTCTTACTAATCATATCCATGTACTTCTAAGTTCCTCGTCCTGGAGATTTTCTATCCTTATTTATTTGCAGACAGATTTCATTTATCTATCCTAGGCTATATAGAGATACTGATTTCACTACAGATCAGATGGTGGTCTGCATCGTCGTAAAATCCTCGGAAAACCCATACATATTGTCAACGACTGTAGAACAATCATCGTGACTTATGGGACTTTCCGGGATGAGAAATGGACAACTGGTGCAAAGTGGTCGGATTAACGCATTGCTCGACACGTCGATCCAATGAAAACCTACTGGATCAGTGGAAAATTGAATAAACACCGCAGTGTATAAGGGTACCTACCGTGGTCCCTAGCTGGCCGATTAGCGAATAAATAATAATAATAATAATAATAATAATAATAATAATAATAATAATAATAATAATAATAATAATCTTGCTTCTTGAGTATGGTTAATTCAGCAAGCGAAGGAATTAATGAGGTGAAGAGGAGGTTGTCATTATCCGCGAGGTGTCTAACCCGGCATTACATTGCGTGTATGTGTGTGTGTTAACTATGTGTTTTGTTTCGAACATGGGATTTATTTAAATATGAGCTGGTGAGGGAGTTTCCGCTTGTATATAAAATGTTAACAACAGAATGACAAATGGTCGGAGATGGCCTAATGGAGTCGTAGAGGGAACATTAGTCGTGCCTCAGGAAATACATTCACCTTAATGAGTTGGCGGCATTGTCTCCGGACAAAAAACGTGACCGAATGTGGGCCACAAAACTTATATTCTCTTCCAGTTTTACAGGGAATTGTCAACTTCAACACAAATTAACCCTTCCTTTGTCGGAATTCACCGATGTTAGTGGATTATAACTCAAGACTGTCCTGTGTAATTGGATTTGTAAGGGACTTCGTTCCCCTTTCGAGTGGCTGAAGGCATTACTGCTCATAACTCAAATTTATTTATTTATTTAATAATTTATTTTTGGCCGGGGTGAGATGCTCAGGCGGTTGAGGAACTGGCCTTCTGACCCCACCTTGACAAGTTTGATCCAGTCCGTTGGTATTTGGAGGTGCCCAAGTACTGGCATGTAAAATAACTCCTGCGGGACTAAATTGCGGCACCTCGGTAGCTTCAAAAAGCGGAAAAATAGTTAGCGGGACGTAAAGCCAATATTTTTATTATTATTATTATTATTATTATTATTATTATTATTATTATTATTATTATTATTATTATTATTATTTAGTCTACGTATTGAGGAAGCAGTTAGTGGGACGTAAAACCAATAACATTACTATTAAAATTAGTTAATTAAATTTACGAAGCCCACGCAGGAACGTTGTACTCGGTATACCCGGAAGGAAGTGGGATTGTTTGGACGTCAGAAAGTCGAACCAATTATTTTCACTTCTGTAGAATTACGTGGGTCCGAGGTTCACGCAAACAACACCACCAGATTAATCCCTGGGGTAAAGACGGCCACCAAGCGAATTAGCCGTACGATTATAGTCGAGTAGCTATGAGCATGCATTCGGAAGATGGTGGATTTGAATGCCACCGTTGGGAGCCCTGAAATGGTTTTGCGTGGTTTATCATTTTGACACCAGGAAAATCCTAGGATTGTTCCTTGATTAAGGCAACGGCCGCCACCTTCCCAGTCCTAGTCCTTTACCAACCCTGCATTGTAGAAAACCGTCGATGCGTTAGTGCGATATTAAGCCGCTATAAATAAATAAATAAATAAATAAATAAATAAATAAATAAATAAATAAATAAATAAATAAATAAATAAATAAATAAATCCGGCCACGCGGTGTAGGGATATTGTGACTGCCTCTTACCCGGAAGCCCCGGCTTCGATTGCCGACCAGGTCAGGGACTTTTACCTGGATCGGAGGGCTGGTTCGATGTCCATTCAGTCTACGTGATTACATTTATTAATTGAGGGGTTATATGGTGGCGAGTTGGCGGCCGCGGTCTAGGAAGCCAAATATACCGGCCGAGAGGATTCATCGTGCCGACCTTATGACACCTCATAATTTTCAGACCTTCGGACTGAGCAGCAGTCGCTTGGTAGGCCATGGCCCTTCGGGGTTGTTCCGCCATGGGTTTTGGTTTGGTTTGGCCTGGAAATAGGGCTACCTTGAGCCTGTGCGTGATTCCGCTCACTTTGATCTGGTTCCCCGTTTTCATATTTCCCGTTCGATCTCCCTTGGTGAGCTCTTGTTCTCTATCGTTAATGCTTTTATTTGTGTAAAATAAGTGGGTACTTGGACGAAACTAATCTTACATCGGTCTGTTTTCAGACCGACCTTGATCTACGGGAGTAAAATCTTATTCAAAAGTTAGAAGTAACAGGCAAGAAAGTAGCGAGAATGATTGCTGGCACGAAGATGGGAACAATGGCAGGAATGTGCTTGGAATAAGGAAAGGTTAAGTTAGGCAAAAACTTAAGTGGACGAGCCTGGTACGTGTAATCCGGCTTCTGTGGTAGGGTCATTTGAGGCGAATGGAGGAAGATAGATTACCTAGGAGAATAATGGACTCGGCCGCGGATGGTAAGAGAAACGGACAGTGCCCACTTAGCCACAGAACCGGACAGTTACCACAGGTACAAATATAGGTCGCAATAATCCTTTCCACTCTTGAATTTTCTCTGCAGTTACAAATATTCCCGTCCTTCCTTGCTCACTTCCTTGTTTCTATTGATATCATCTACTCGTCTTTATCGACAACATCACTAACAATTTAATTTAGCAGTGCTTTGACACCCCTCTTATTTATCACTGTGATGAGTGCCATAATAAAGGCTCTAAAAAGGAAGGAGCAGCAGGACTTGTAAGCTTTCATCTTCGCAGATGACGTGGTGATATGGGGTGAAACCGAAAATGATGTGGAGAAAAAGCTGCGGAAATTGAGCAAAGAGTTTAAGAGGTATGATTTAAGTATAAACATGGCTAAGACGGTGGTGATGAAGTTACAGAGGGGAGATGACAAACCACAAATCAGAATAAATGACACCAAACTGGACAGTGTTCAAACGTTTAGGTACTTGGGTACTATAGTATCAAAAGACAACCTTGTAAAGTATGAGTTGGACAGTCGAATTAGCAAGGCAACTCAATTTTATCAACAAGTAAGTCAACTGCTGTGGGATAAACAAGTACTATTAAAGGCAAAGATGACGTTATATAAATCATGTTATACACCCATCCTCACGTATAGCTTGGAAACTACCACGTTAACGAGACAAGACAACTCAAAACTCCAAGCTGCAGAAATGAAGTTCCTACGCACTATGATACAGAAGACCAGGAAGGACAGGATCAGGAATGAAAAAGTCCGAGAGGACATGGGAATAGGAGACTCCCTACTACAGAGGATTCAGAAAGCAAGACTGAAGTGATTTGGCCATATAAGAAGGATGAGTGCAAGCAGGACTGCAAGAAGATAATATAAAAGAGAAGTAAAACGATCGGTGGGCACACCTAGAAAAATTGGACATATATGGTGAAGAAAGATGTCGAGGAGAGGACAAGATGGGGAGAAGGTTATGAGAGAACAGTAGTTCATGGACATACAAAGATGGAGGGGGCTCGTACACCACGCCCGGGCAACTGGAGATGGTGTACGATGATGATGAATAATAGTGAGAAGATGATAATGATGAAGAATCCTAAGGAAAATTATGAAACCTATTTGGGAGAATGACATATGTAAATTGAGAGCAGGACCTGATTTATATACAGCATCAGAAAAAAATAGGACATGCTTTAAAGAAAGAAAATCTTATTCTTTGGACAGTTGTACAGAATGGACGAAGACAGATTAACTAAACAAATTTTTGAACACTATGCAAATAAAAAAAAAACAACAACCAGCGTTTTTCAGAGAATCCGAAGAAGATTTTGAAATACTCAACATTAAAAAAAAAGAACACTTTGCAAATATAAACTAATTTTGGAAAGCAATATTTGATGGTAAATTTTCATAGAAAGCCAAGAAGAATTCAGGCAGTAAATGGATGGAAGAAATAAAACACTAACACCCAGAAAGGATAATGAAGTTTTGGGAAGACAAGAAGAAGAAAACTGTTTCATGTGGCCCTAAGATGAGCTAATCCAATGAATAATAATACTAATAATAATAATAATAATAATAATACAGGGTGAGTTGGTCGTTCGGTTAGGGTAGCGCAGCTGTGAACTTGCATCCGGGAGATAGTAGGTTCGAACCCCACTGTCGGCAGCACTGAAGATGGTTTTCCGTGGTTTCCCATTTTCACACCAGGCAACGACCTATAAGACCTATCTGTGTCGGTGCGACGTAAAGAAAATAGCAAAAAAAACTATATAATAATACAGGTTTACAATTGTTAGTAAATACCTTGTTAAATTATATGCATATATAACTGATCATTTGCAATATTGTTTTCGATTACTGATATAATGCTACTGAGAAAAAGAGCTTCTATTGGAGTTAATACAATTTTTAAGTTGCTCCTTTCTTTTTTCCCATTTAGGCCAGTATGTGTACGTGTGTTTCACATCATTTGCTTTGGACCTGTCTGAAGCCCAATGATTAAATAAATAAATAAATAAATAAATAAATAAATAAATAAATAAATAAATAAATAAATAAATAAATAAATAAATAAATAAATAAATATAATAATATTCAAATTAAGAAGGACATTGTCATCGCTAGCTTCAAAGAAGGTGAAGGACGGTAAACAATTAACACTCAAAGTGGATAACAAGTAGGGAAAGGTAGCAACGTTTGAGGTACGTCAAGGCGGATGTTTTCAGTTCAGTGCATAGCGGGCGGCCCTGTAAAGATGCGGCGATGTTGTGACTGAGATGAGGGGGGGAATGTGTCGGATCTCGGCTATTATATCATCATCATATCATCATGAAAACACAATCGTCGATGATTACAGGGCGGTGGAGTGAAATGAGGTGTCATGAAACATCAGGTGAAGGGCTGGGGAGGTGGGTGGGGGCGAAGAAAATTGGTTATGATTTCATGCTTTGAATGTGGACGTTTTATATAGAAAAAGGAAGCGCGGTCTGTCTGCTTCGATCTGTAATGTGGTGTGTAATTGGCTGAAGAGGACTTGTTGTTTAACTGTTAATGTGCGCCCTAGGGAGTTGATGCTACAATTAGCAGTGTACAAAAACTCTTCACCTTAGCTTCCTATCTGGCATGGATACAATTTAGTAAAATCTGCATTAGGGGTTATTCTATTAAATGGCCTCATTCATTTGTGTATTATTTTATTTTTGTACTGCATAGGGTATAATGGTTGAAAGCTAGCATTTCTCTGACTAAGGTAGGGAGAAGCGAGAAGGGGCGCAGAAAATCTTGAAATAAGAATTTAACAACCAGTAACACTTGCCACGCCTCCAAACCTCATTTTTCTAGCCTACGGCTGACCGCAAGCAGGCAAGACATAATTATGGGGCTGGTGATAGTGTTTGTAGCTTATGGCGAAAAGCAATGGTACTGTCTTCATCACGTTACAAGTCACATGCATAGTAAACCGTACATGAATATTCGATTTTCCTTGTCGGTCATTAATCTAAAAGTCGGTTGCATCTTCAAAATGCATTTCGAGAAGTAATGTGATAAAAGGAGAGCTCTCCTCCAAAAAAAAAGGATAAAGATAAAAGGAATGTGTAATATTAAAGAGGCGTAAAAGGCTAATATATAAATGCATTTCCTTTTGGTTAAAAACAGGGATTTTGTCATCAAGCTCAAACGTAGGCCTATACGAATATTCTTCTTTTGACATACAATGTCAACTACTGTATGATGTACTGGCTAAAATAAAATAGTAAGTGATACACGTTGAACTATCCATTCGAAATTAATATATTTTTCTAGTGTAAACTTATCCAATCCAATCCAATCACTACTGATCTGCATTTAGGGCAGTCGCCCAGGTGGCAGATTTCTTATCTGTTGTTTTCCTAGCATTTTCTTAAATGATTGCAAATAAATAAGAAATTCATCGAACATCTCCATTGGTAAGTTATTCCAATCCCTAACTTCCCTCCCTATAAACGAATATTTGCCCCAATTTGTCCTCTTGAATTCCAACTTTATCTATATATTGTCATCTTTCCTACTTTTAAATACACCACTCAAACTTATTCGTCTACTGATGTCATTCCACGCTATCTCTCCACTGACAGCTCGAAACATACCATTTAGTCGAGCAGCTCGTCTCCTTTCTCCCAAGTCTTCCCAGCCCAAACTTTTGCAACATTTTTAGTATCGCTACTCTTTTGTCCGAAATCCCCCAGAACAAATCGAGCTGCTTTTCTTTGGATTTTTTCCAGTTCTCGAATCAAGTAATCCTCGTGAGGGTCCCATACACTGGAACCATACTCTAGTTGGAGTCTTACCAGAGACTTATATGCCCTCTCCTTTACATCCTTACTACAATCCCTAAATGCCCTCATAACCATGTGCAGAGATCTGTACCCTTTATTTACAAACATATTTATGTGATTACCCCAATGATGATATTTCCTTATATTAACACCTAGGTACTTACAATGATCCCCCATCAACGCAGAAATTAAAACTGAGAGGACTTTTCCTATTTGTGAAACTCACAACCTGACTTACCATTACCTACTGTCCATTTCACAACATTATCGAGATCATTTTGCAGTTGCTCACAATCTTGTAACATTTATTACTCTGTACAGAAAAACATTATCTCTGATTCCACTTCTTTACATATATCATTGATATATATAAGAAAACATGAAGGTCCAATAATACTGCCTTGAGGAATTCCCCTCTTAATTATTACAGGGACAGTTAAAGCTTCGCCTACTCTAATTCTCTTTCTATTTTCTAGAAACATAGCTACCCATTCAGTCACTCTTTTGTCAAGTCCAATTGCACTCATTTTTGCCAATAATCTCCCATGATCTACTCTATCAAATGCCTTAGATAGGTCAATCGCTATACAGTCCATTTGACCTCATGAATCCAGGATATCGTGTATCTTGCTGGAATCCTAAAAATTGAGCTTTAGTGGAATAACCTTTCCTAAACACAAACTGCTTTCTATCAAACCAGTTATTAATTTCGCAAACATGTCTAATATAATCAGAAAGAATGCTTTTCCAAAGCTTACAAGCAATGCATGCCAAACTGATTGGCCTGTAATTTTCAGCTTTATGTCTATCACCCTTTCCTTTATACACAGGGGCTACTATAGCAGCTCTCCATTCATTTGGTATAGCTCCTTCATGCAAATAATAATCAAATAAGTACTTCAGATATGGTACGATACCTCAACCCATTGTCTTTAGTATATCCCCCGAAACCTTATAAATTCCACTTGCTTTTCTAGTTTTCTACTTTTGTAGCTTACTGTAAATATCATTGTTATCATAGGAAAATTTTAATACTTCTTTAGAATTAGTCACCTCCTCTAGCTGTACATTATCCTTGTAACCAACAATCTTTACATATTGTTAACTGAATACTTCTGCCTTTTGAAGATCCTCGCTAACACACTCTCCTTGTTCATTAATGATTCCTGGAATGTTCTTCTTGGAACCTGTTTCCGCCTTAAAGTACCTATACATACTCTTCCAATTTGTATGACCGCCAATTCTGCTTGCCACGATGTTATCCTTAGCTGACTTCTTTGCTAGATTCAGCATTTCTCCATTTCTCCATTTCTAATTCTATTTCTTTCCAACGTGCACCTCCTTATTAGTCTCTTTACTTCTGTCTTATAATATAGTGGATCTATACCATTCCCTACCACCTTTAAAGGTACAAACCTATTTTCACATTCCTCAGCAATTGCTTTAAACCCATCCCAGAGCCTGTTTACATTTTTATTTACAGTTTTCAACCGATCATAGTTACTTTTTAAAACTCCCTCATGCCTGTTTTATCAGCCATATGGTACTTCCTATTAGTCCTAATTTTAATACCTTCCTTTCTTTCACATTTATTTTTAACTACCAAAAAGCAGCTTCGTGATCACTAATACCATCTATTACAGTATTTCGGTTTCTCTATAGAACTCATCTGGCTTCACCAGCACCACATCCAGAATATTCTTCCCTCTAGTTGGTTCCATCACTTTCTGAATCAGATGCCCGTCCCATATTAACTTATTTTCCATTTGTTGGTCATGCTTCCTGTCGTTCGCATTACCTCCCCAAGTGACATTTCTTAAATTGAGATCACCCGCCACAATCACATTCCTTTCCCTATCGTTTCCCACATAGCAGATTATCTTATCAAATAATTCTGAATCGGCGTCTGCGCTACCCTGTACAGACACTCCAAAGACATCAAGTTGCCCATTATCTTCAGAGATGAGCTTTATCACCTTGAATTTCATGTTTGTCATCTTTAACTTTTTCGTATCTTACAAATTCTTCTTTCACCAGAATGAATACTCGCCCTCCTACCATTCCTATCTTATCTCTACGATACACACTCAAGTTCCGTGAGAAAATTTCTGCATCCGTTATATCATTTCTCAGCCATGTCCGACTCGTTGGCTGAACGGTCAGCGTACTGGCCTTCGGTTCAGAGGGTCCAGGGTTCGATTCCCGGCCGGGTCGGGATTTTAACCTTAATTGGTTAATTCAAATGGCTCGGGGGCTGGGTGTATGTGGTGTCTTCATCATCTTTTCATCCTCATCACGACGCGCAGGTCACCTACGGGAGTCAAATAGAAAGACCTGCAGCTGGCGAGCCGAACCTGTCCTGGGATATCCCGGCACTAAAAGCCATACGACATTTCATTTTCATTTCTCAGCTATGATTCAGCTCCTATTACAATATCTGGTAAGTATATATATCTATTAAATTACTTAATACCGGGCGAGTTGGCCGTGCGCGTAGAGGCGCGCGGCTGTGAGCTTGCATCCGGGAGATAGTAGGTTCGAATCCCACTATCGGCAGTCCTGAAAATGGTTTTCCGTGGTTTCCCATTTTCACACCAGGCAAATGCTGGGGCTGTACCTTAATTAAGGCCACGGCCGCTTCCTTCCAACTCCTAGGCCTTTCCTATCCCATCGTCGCCATAAGACCTATCTGTGTCGGCGCGACGTAAAGCCCCTAGCAAAAAAAAAATTACTTAATTCTATTCCTTTCTTTAAAATACTTCTACAGTTCGGCACTGACATTTTTATGTCATGCCTACTTGACTTCCAGTTCCCTGTTCCCTTATCACCGCTCCCTAGGCCTCCCCGTTTCCCTGAATATACCTTCTTATAACCCTTCTAAACAAATTTCCTAACTTATATGTACCACTGTGAACCCTCATGGACACATAATACGGCAAAAATAAACGCGTTAAGTACAAACTGGAACTATCCGTGAAAGCTCAATAATCCAACTTCAGACACGAAGTTAACATAATCGAAGAAATAGGTGGAGGAATATCGGTAACATACGAGGCTAAACATGTCTATTGCTTCATTGTTAGGATGAAGTATGTATATTCATTTTGTTAGCCTTTATGATACAAGTTCATAACTGCTATCCTGGATCAATGAATTGACATTTAAAGTGTGTTTATATCCTGCATGCTTGTATCGGAGGATTTTTCGGCACTTGAAGGAGCCCGTATAGCATCAAATTCTGAGAGATCTGTGTCTATGAAAACCATAAGCTGTTTATTGGATTTTCAGTTTTACTTATTAACAATACTAAACACCCTTTCGTTATTAAAACGCACTCCTTTAAAAGATTCAGAATAGCCTATGGGTAGAGTGCGTAAGTCTGTCAGTGGGAAGTACTGTACAGTACGTCAGGTACAGTCATTTTAGATAGGAAAGTGTCTGTGAATTTTGTATTGTTATGCGTCCGTTCTAAGCCCATTAACTTTACTCGGCACTGTCCTTTAACTAATTTGTTACTAATGTTTTCAGTCGGTGGAAGACTAGGCTGTAAGGAAGGATGATTTTCCGAAGATAAAGTATCTTACTTTATTTCTGTACGGGTCATGAAGGCCCTTGGAGATTAAATCCTCAGCTATTAGTAACAACTACTATTAAGTTGTTTTCAGTGCTCCTCTGAAGGAGGAGACGGGCCTCTTAGACGGTAACGCCGTCTCTCAGGACAGGATATTTTTGGTGGTAATGGAGATGTTTGGAGAAGGTGAGGGGGTTAGCGGCCGTGGCATATACTAGGAACTGTCCCGGCATTCGCCTTAGTGCAGGAAAATGAAAAACACACGGTAAACCATTCTCCGAATAGACGAATGCAGAGGTGTAGAGCCACTGTAGAGCCGTGCTCTGCTCGGTTGAGTCGGTCGGAGTGCAGAGCTGTCGGGCCGTGGATCAGCCGTGGCTACCCCTCCTCTGCTCGGTTAGGCGGTCGGAGTGCTGAGCTGTCGGACCACGGACCAGCCGTGGCTACCCCTCCTCTGCTCGGTTGGCTGTTCAGAGTACAGAGCTGCCGGACCACGGACCAGCCGTGGCCACCCCTCCTCTGCTCGGTTGGCTGGTCGGAGTGCAGAGCTGTCGGACCACGGACCAGCTTTGGCCATCCCTCCTCTGCTAGGTTGGCTGGTCGGAGTGCAGAGCTGTCGGACCACGGACCAGCCTTGGCCATCCCTCCTCTGCTAGGTTGGCTGGTCGGAGTGCAGAGCTGTCGGACCACGGACCAGCCATTGACACTTGCAGGCCCAAGCCTACTCTGCAACCGCCGAACCTCGTTTCCACAAACTCTGCTGGCACATCATATCCACCGAAACTCCTTGTTATTGTAGAGCATGGCGATAATTTCTTCGATGCTGGAATAAACAGTGCGTGCCATTTAGACTAATTCCGTGATATTTACGAAAAGTAATCCTTATGTACAAAATTACTGAACATCAGGATAACTTACTCATAAACTGAAACTATCAGACGTGAGTGTAGTGATAAGAATGAAAGATAAAGGCTGTTCGGAATGAACTCGACAGATGAAGCTGAACGTGGAACTGGGGTCAGGTGAAACGATTAGAGGACAATAAGTCACCTTCGGAAGAAGGAGGATGTTGAGTTGGGCCATTGATCAGCTTGAAGTGAGGGTCAAATTGTCCCCATGGAACTGGCAACAGTGGTCAGTACTTTTGGAAATCAGTTAAAATATACAGTTAAAATAAGTTTTATATGAGGTGTAGAGTCCCTACTCAAAACTAGGTTAGGTTAGGTTTAGTGATTAAGTAATAATTTAATCATAAATTAAATGTTTAACCTTATCTTTTTTCATGTTTGTTAAAATATGTTTTAATTAAGACGTTATTATGGTAATCAATAAAAAAGGGATGTAATAATTTCAATAAGTTGATATTACAATGTAATTTTGATAGTTGTTAATATTAAGAAGGAAGAGCGGCTGAACATTAACAAAATGGAGAAACCTACCCCAGTGAACAGGGGCGCAACTAGACCTCGAATCTTCGAGGATCGACGGTAATCCGCAGGGGAATGTTTTGACCGTGGGCCCAATTCGATAGTGTGCGGGGAGAATACTTCACTCTCCCATGGAGGGTAAGAGAAACGGAAGGAGAAGAGGACGATGATGATTAGACTAGCTTTTAGATTATTGAAGGTAAGAAGTGTGGATCTAAATGAGGCCACAGCGCTAGTTCCAAATATGTTTTTGGAGGGACATAATCAATTCACAGGGATTTGCAGACGGAACGCTGAAAATCTGAGCAATTTATCATCAACATGTATGTATGTATGTATGTATGTATGTATGTATGTATGTACAAAATACTTACTAAACTTTAGTAATGAATATTCGTTGTTCAACTTTCACCCTTGTTCATTTGGAAGGCGCTGAACCACATCGGTGATGGTCACAGCGAGTCGACATGTTTGTGATAATTTATTATGAATACTTTATCGTCTCTCACTGATAGTGCTCATCTTGTATTCGGATGGCGGAAGTGTTTAAGCCCCGTTGTTTACACAAATAGGAGGTCATTAGGCTGTAGCTTGTTCATCAGTTATTCTAACGGTGGTGACTATACTCGCAAATATTCGCCAAGACCCATAAAGAGTGTGAAGCCTCATTCAACGGTACAATTAAATTGACATTACTTGAGCGAATTTACATAAACTAATACTTATAGGCCATTATAATTCAAAATAACGCCGCACACATGAATTGCTATTCATCCAGCTTTATCCTCTTCTGTTGTTAATCCTTGTAACATGGTCCGTCAGCAAATTAAGTTCGCTTTAAAAAAAGCACCAATCATAAGGACATTTGCTAAGTTTTAAAACATCTATTTTCGCCTGAAGTAAAGTGTGAGCTTCAGTTGAGTTGCCAGTTATTCCTTGAGTCGTGTCTGGGCGAGTGGATGATGCAATAGCTGCTTGATGCATATAGCTCGCCCGGTGATGTCAAGGTCTCGGATATACGCGTAATGTTAAAAGAAGCGTTTTGACAGATAGGGCTGGAGGGAGGAGCAACTGTAGTGCCATTGCACGGTGCTGCCACATCCCTGCCATCCTTTCTCCTTCCCCTCACTTGTTCGTTCGTTCAGACCTCTGTGTTTTGTAGTATATAACTCAGAAGTGAAGCCGACCAGCAGGCTTATCTCCATGGCAATCGCAGTGGGTCCACGCACGTTTCCATGGCAACCATACCTCCTACTCTCTTCTTCCCACCAAGGAAGGCAGTAAACGGTCCTCCCTGTAAGAACTGTCATAACACATCTTTCAATATTAGAGCATGCTTCCGTAGAGCGCACAGTGTGATTGCTTCTTATATAGCACTATCTGATGGCTTTAGTGCGTTTCATGGCTCCTGAATTAAGTGTTGAACAGCGTATTTTTTATGCATGTAGATTATTAAACGCAATTCGCACAGACATTTTGAAGTTTCGTGAGGCAGAATTACAGAGAGTGAACCGGAATATCATCACATGCTACAACGCTAGTCTACAATTTGAGGGAGACATAATTATTGTACTGGGGTAAGTTATTGATTTTAATCTGAGAATTGTTTCAGGTTTTTCTTTGAGGTTTCTTATTAATTAACGGGTATTATTATTATTATTATTATTATTATTATTATTATTATTATTATTAACAAATACATCGCAATTGGGAAATATCCTGGTGGCAATGGCCACTTAACAGTAGTATAATAAAGTGAAGTTAAAACATATTTACCTAACAAGAACAACTGCAACAACGAGAGTACAACATGCAATTCCATTAAAAGAAAATTTTACAAGAAATACTACTACTTTAACATTCTACATCCAGCATTGTCATATACAAATTCGCACACACAGCTTAAGTATTTCCAGAGCTTAATACTACTGCTTACAATACTGTAAGTTGAGCTTATTACTTTTTTTTTTTTTTTTTTTTGCTATTTGCTTTACGTCGCACCGACACTGATATGTCTTATGGCGATGATGGGATAGGAAAGGCCTAGGAATGGGAAGGAAGCGGCCGTGGCCTTAATTAAGGTACAGCCCCAGCATTTGCCTGGTGTGAAAATGGGAAACCACGGAAAACCATCTTCAGGGCTGCCGACAGTGGGGTTCGAACCCACTATCTCCCGATTACTGGATACTGGCCGCACTTAAGCGACTGCAGCTACCGAGCTCGGTGAGCTTATTACTGGCTTAACATTACAAGTTATAATAAAGTTAAAACGTAAGTACCTAACAACAACAAGAACAACAACTACTATAACAACACAAGTACAACAAGGAATTCCATGGAAAGAAAATATTACGAGAAATGCTACTAGTTTAACATTATAAGCGATAATAAAGTAAAGTTAAAAACATGATTACCCAACAACAATCATCACTACAACAACAAGAGTACAACAATCAGTTCCACGGAAATAAAATATTACAAGAAATATTATTAGTTTAATATTCTAAATACAGCAGGAAATCAAAATTCAGTGTCTATCATTTACAACTTTTACTTTTCACTTTACACTAGCACTAATGTTCTTCTTAAACGATTTGATACCGGAAGGGAATCTATCAAATACTGCTGCAGGTAATTTATTCCAATCCTTAATGATTCTGTTTAAGAGGGAAACCTTCCCCACATCCGTACTGGTATCTGGCCTTAATTTTATGCTTGTGATTATTTCTCGATAAGTTCGAGCGAGGTTCCAATCTATTACTAAGTGGTGGTGATGGTGGTGGTGATTATTGTTTTAAGAGGAAGAACAACTAGGCAATCATCCATTATATAACACTAATGAAGGAGAAAAACAAGGGAAGGGATCCGAAACTTCGAAAAATGAAGGTATCGACCAAAGAAAGACAAGGGCATGAAAGGCGTGAAAATGAAAGACTCCCTAGCCCTCAGTAACCTAATAGCGTCGGGGTCGGAAAAGAACAAGAGTTGACCAAGTGGAGTCGGATAGGATAGACGAAATTGAGGAGCCGGAGACAAGTAAGTGGAAGCAATGCCAGGACTCAGCCAAGGGCCCCGTGGTCGCCAATCCACTCTTTCAAGTTCAGAGCCCCCGGGGCCACTTTTAGTCGCCTCCTTCTATTCCTAATAGTAGTCCAGGCAGCCCTTGCCGTGATGTCAAAGAAATGTGTTTTTGACGTAGTTAATACTTTCAATAGACTGAACTGTGGCAAATTTAAAATTTCCAATTTAAAAGTGTTTATGAACACCACAAGCAGAAGTTCTCAATCCCTTTTTATCAATACTAGGACACGGTTCACTTGTTCTTCGATGACATTTCATGCCTAATGACTAAATTGAAAAGCCAGTTGTCTTAAAAATGATGACCGCAATCCGAAATATCTGTTCTCCATGACTTTACAATACTCGGCCAATTCTTCTTCGTGCTCATTACTTGAAATATTTCCTTCAGAGTCTTGTGTTTATGAGGTTCTCAACGCCTTTCATTGTGCTTTTTTACTTAATATTCTAGAGTTTATTTCGTAATCGATGGCTTCCAATACCCCAACTTCTTCCCCTATTTTCTCTTAACTGTACAGGGTTATTACGAGTGATTGAAGCGATTTCTTAAATTTACTGTAGCTCCATGAATTGACATGGTCACGAAACTCAACAGTTATGTAGAAAAACTCAAAAAGTTTTGGTCTGCTGAAGTCGCACTTCAGATTTCTGCCACGAGAGTGCAGTAGCAGTGAGCAATATGCAGTGAGACAAGATGGCGACAGGAGCCGAGAAAGCGTTTGTTGTGCTTGAAATGCGCTCACATCAGTCTGTTATAACAGTGCAACGACACTTCAGGACGCAGTATCACAAAGATCCACCAACTGCTAACTCCATTTGGTGACGGTATGTGCAGTTTTTTAAAGCATCAGGATGCCTCTGTAAGGGGAAATCAAGGGGTCTGCCTGCAGTGACTGAAGAAACAGTTGATCGCGTGCGGGCAAGTTTCACGCGTAGTCCACAAAAGTCGACGGAGAAAGCTAGCAGAGAGCTGAACATACCACAGCCGACCCTTTGGAAAATCTTACGGAAAGGACTAAAGCAGAAGCTTTACCGCTCACAATTGCTACAGCCTTGACTCCCGATGACAAAGTCAAACGCCTTGAATTTTCGGCGCGGTTGCAACAGTGTATGGAAGAGGATGAGTTTGGTACGAAACTTGTCTTCAGTTATGAAGCAGTTAACAGACACAATGCGCGAATCTGGGAGGGGGGGAGGGGTAGAGAATCCTCACGCTATCGTGCAGCACATTCGAAATTCACCGAGAGTTAACGTGTTTCGTGCAGTCTCACGGTTTAAAGTGTACGGCCCCTTTTCCTTCTGCGAAAAATCCATTACAGGACACGTGTATCTGGACATGCTGGAAAATCGGCTAATGCCGCAACTAGAGGACAGCGCGAACTTCATCTTCCAACAGGATGATGCTCCACCCCACTTCCATGGTGATGTTTCGTCAATTCTTAAACAGGAGATTGCCAAACCGATGGATCAGTCGTGGTGGAGATGATGATCAGCAATACATTTCATAGCCTCCACGCTCTCCTGACCTAACCTCATGTGATTTCTTTGTGTGGGGTTACGTGAAAGAATCAGTGTTTACACCTCATCTCCCAACAAACCTGCCAGAACTGCGAGCTCGCATCAACCGTGCTGTTGAATCCATTGACAGGGACATGCTGCGCCGAGTGTGGGACGAACTCGATCATAGGCCTGATGTCTGCAGAATCACTAAAGGGACACATATCGAACATGTGTAAGTGTCAAAAAAATTTGAGTTTTTCTATGTGTGTGCAAAGCCTTGTGACAATATGCCAAATAATAAAGTTATTGTAGAGCTTTGGAATCGCTCAAATCATTTGTAATAACCCTGTATTTACTGTTTCCATCATTACTTATGGATACCAGTTCTTTTACTTTCTCGCATATTTGTTGATAATGGGACCTGTCTGAAAGGAATAACTAGAGCCTAATGTCGAATATCCGATATTAAGAACACATAGATTTTCCAATGCTGGGAAACCACGCTTTAACTAAAATAAGAGGTTCATAAAATCTAATATATTTTACTCATTAACGAAGATTTCATTACATTTACATATCTGAAATGTAAGCATTAACACTGCATGTAACAGGAAACCATAAATAGTTTCAGCTGACATCTTCAGATACAACGAGTGTTACAAATATTTTTCTCAGTTGCGTTCATTCAAAGCCACCATATCACACGCACTGCAAAGAAACAAAACATTTCTGCGAGAGTGCAACAGGTACGATACGATAATTGATCACTCTCTCCTAATAGTAATTTCCAGATTTAACATTCGCAAGAATATGAACGCTATATTATCTAACAAAATCTGAATGAAAGCATTAAATGAAAGTACGTTAGTCATATCGACGAATACAATTTTCATATTTGATATTTGGGGTTGTTGAAAGAAAATCTGTATCTTTATTGAAGGACTGATAGGACATTAATAACAAGTTTTTCAATCATGTTCCCATTTCCAGATTTAACTTCCAGGATTATTTAAAGAACATATGTATCCTTAAGGTATTAAATTCTGTAATGCTAAAGCTCCTCAGATCGTACCCCTGTTTGTAGTCCAGTCTTGCTGAATACTTGGTGGACGAAAGCCGTGGCGCGCGTGCCTACACCGGATGAAGAGATGAGGGGGGAGGGAGAGGGGGTGAGTGTATGAGGCCGAGTAATCCTTCAATCAAAGAAATCCAAAGCCTTCTTTTTTACGAACGAGAGGAGTAGAGCCAGGATTTGCCACGGAGGCGCTGCCTTGCATAACAAGTGTTAGGGGCACGGAAATCCACATGAGACGGGATTAAGAGACCGGGAAAGGATAGAAAGCGAATACGAGATGGGAAGATCTGCCTATATACACAACACACATGCACACACAAAGAGAAGAGTTCACGTAGTACGGATAAGAGAAAAAAATAGGAGAGAAAAGATTAAGTTACATAAATTGAAAGCAATTTTGTGACGCGAGTTTTATTTCTAGTGAAAGCTAGAAACAAAAATTCATCAGAGCGGTTCTTGACCGCCATATAAAGAGAACTGCACAGTACATGAATAAAATAAAGTGACCCACTGTGAACTGTACCGAGGTCAGTGAAATTAATAGAATTTAAAGTAGCAAGGGTCGATGTTTCGCAGAGGAAGAGTAGACTAATAACTGGGCGGTCTTGATCTGGAACTTCGCAGATCTTTGAAATATTATATACAATTTCTGCCTGTATTAAATTTCTACTGTATAGTTGCTTCTTTATCTGAGAGAATTTTTTAAGCCCGAGAACACACGTTTCATTTCGGTTCAAAGAACTTGTAGGTTTTATTTATGCATGTAGAATTAGAACTATGTGCGTACAATTCGCGATTATTACCAACATATCTCAGAAAATATTAGTTCTATCTGAAAATTGTAGGGTCTACATAACAAAAATTGTAGAAACTACAATTTAGAATCATTTGAAATGGGGAGAATATAAAATACTCCCTTATATGAGGATGGAACCGGGCTGAGTGGCTCATACGGTGGAGACGCTGGCCTTTTGAACCTAACTTCATAGGTTCGATCCTGGAATTTGAAGGTGCTGAAATACGCAAGCCTGTGTCGGCAGATTTACTGGCTCGTAAAATAACTCTTGCGGGACTAATTTCCGGCACTTCGGCGTATCCGAAAACCGTAAAAGGAGTTAGTAGGACGTAAAGCAAATAATATTAAACGTGGATGCCGTAATATCGCCGAGCCGGAAGGAAACTGCAATGACCAAGATCTAGAAATCTTGGCAACAATAACAATTACCCTGAGTATTGTTGTCAGATAAGGTGTGCTCTGTCTCTTCTGCTACCATTCATCTCCACTAGATTGTATCACTGTTGCAATTTAAAAACTAACCCGTCAACGATTGATATAGAAGATAGTAGTTCTTAAATGTCACCCATTGGCATCTGCGGATTAAGGAGTGAGTAAAAATTCCTGTAAAGAACAGATCCGGTTCTCGACTACTATATTTTCAAAATCATTCCTGCTAATGGCCTTCTTTTCGGACCAACTTTCCCCTTACTTTTTAATGGATATGTAGTGGGCAGTCAAGTGGAAACGGGTCACCTGCCAAAATGTGTAGTAAACTTTTCGTATCTCAAACGTAATCACCAGAACTCTTCAGACATTTATCCCAATCGTTCAAACCAGTTCTTCAAAAAGCTGGTGGGCTGTCAACGGAGCCACATCTGTACCCAGTCACAGACGCTTTCGTCCGAATGGAAAGAATTATTAACTAAAGAATGTTCAATTCGAGCTGCTTTCAATGGGGTTGAGTATTGTTGTTGGTTAAGGTGTGCTCTATAGGCTGTATCTAACATGCGATCACCTCACACCTATTCTCTAAACCAAGGAGGAAATCAGTCTAAACAGCTAGTATTTTAACGTAAGAATTGCGCACAAGTGTGTATAATGAAAGAATATCACATCTTACAATAGAAGCTGATTAAGTTTGTTCTTTTTTTAAGTCGGTAATATGGTATCTGTCACACGGCAGGTTGCAGAGATCAGGTTCATGGAATGTTCTGTTTTTACATATTTTGTGGTGGTAACCCTGCACCGCTAGTCCCGTTGTCAAAAGTCGAGGGTCTTGTTTAGGTCCTGTTCAAGACCGATCTAGCATTGCATTTCTAGTTTAAAACTCCAGGCATATTGATTTCGTTTTCTCTTGTCTTGTACAACTTTTGCCCACTTAGTCGTGAAGGGGAGCGAGAATCTTTTTCGTAGGTGTTCACCAGGAAAGTTTATTTCGCGAGTTCGTGTACTAACCTTGGTGGGGTGTATTTGGACAGCTAATTTTAAGAAACGGGCCTTTGTTTTCTCCAGGTCCTTCAGGCCCTTTACAGAGAAATTTTGCTAATACATTTAACACATAAAATAAACACCAGAAAAGTTGGCAATTTGGATGTTTTGTGGTAGGTAAGGTTAACTGCGTTGCCAACTTACATTAATGAAACAGAGCAAAATTCATAGAGAAAATCCTAGATTATTGCGTTACAAAGAGAGAAAGATTATTTCTGTCGCTAATACGAACTTTTAAACACGTCGTTAGATGTCTGTTTTACTGGGCGAGTTGGCCCTGCGGTCAAGGGCGCGCGGCTGTGCACTTGCATTCGGGAGATAGTGGGTTCGAATCCCACTGTCGGTAGCCGTGAAGATGGTTTTCCGTGGTTTCCCATTTTCACGCCAAGCAAATGCTGGGGCTGTACCTTAATTAAGGCCACGGCCGCTTCCTTCCAACTCCTAGGCCTTCCCTATCCCATCGTCGCCATAAGACCTACCTGTGTCGGTGCGACGCAAAGCAACTAGTTAAAAGAAGGTGTCTGTTTGAATACCAAAGAACGAAGAATATATTGTTAAAAGTTATAGCAGTCGTCAGATAAAGTGATATAATATATATATTGGCAACGCTGGGTGTTGTCTACATTGTGCTCGCCATATCCCTTGCTGTACTCTAGTGACTGAAATATAAAGCAGTTGTGACTTGTGCTTCTTACATGCGGCACTCTAGTGGATTAAATTGATGCTTTGTGCCACGTGGCCACTGGCACTCCCACAGCTCTTAACAAAACATAAAAACCTGAGCCAAAGAGCCTTTTGTACAGTCTCTTATGTTTGGAAGTGGTGCCATTGAAATCTGGCTCACCCATTCAGACCAGCGCCGCCAGAGCGCATGTCTGTTTGCTCGCTCGTTCAAGTGAAGGCAGAATAAGATATGCATACATTTTCTTCAAATTTAATGTAAACTACTCTTGAGAGGATTTCTAAGACAAAATAGCTGTTTATGTGAATTTTTCAAGAAATCGAGTCACTATAGTGAGTGAATTGTTTTGTTCCAGGGATCCCATGGACGCTATGTTTGTGGAGCAGCATTTTCTGCGGTCGCCGCTGCGCCTGTACTCAGAGATGGACGCAGAGAACAACAACAGCCTCTTCTCTGCCGCCATGATGGACAAAGCTCGGGCGCAGCTGCAGATGTGGGGGCGGACAGGTGGACCGCCGTACTCTCCCGCCGAGCTGCACGCTCTGCTCCTACAAGGTGGTGGTGCTGGGCCGGGCGGTGCGCCCCCTCAGATGTGGAGTCCAGGACGTCCACCCATCCCCATGCCACTCCCTGCTCATTTGTGGAGCGGCGCTGCCCCCAGTAGTCAGACATCTTCACCGTGGTCTTCACCTGGCCTGCCTCCAGGTCTTCTAGGACCTCCACCTCCGCCAAGTGCACATACCCATTCGCAACTCACCCCGCCACCCGCAACGTCATCGTCTAGTTCTTCCGGATCGCCGTCACCATCTGCGTCCTCTTCGGCAGTGGCGTCGCAGGAACTACGCCTTCCAAGGCCCATGTTCCCTACAATGAGTTCTCTGCCACCTCACCGATACAGCCCCTACCACTTGGTACCTAAACAGTTGTCTCCGCCTGCCACCGAGACAAGGAACTAGTGTTAAGGAGATTCTACAGCGTAAGAAACATGGCCTCTTCGGAGGAAACACTGCCACTTCTTAAATTTTTTTGCAAGACCTTTCAGAGGGGACAAATGCGAATGTTCGCTCAGATAAGGATTTATCTTAAAGATTGACAGCATCTTGCATTCCATGCTAAGATTTGGTGAACAATGATAACCCCGAAGAAAAAATCATTTGAGAAATTGAACGGTCAATATAAACATATTTTGAAGAGCTATTAAAACCCCATTATTATTTCATCAAATGAAGATGGGTGCTAAATTAATATACATAGCCCAGCTTCTTGCCTGAATTGTTAGCATAATGGTCTTCCGTTCAGATTGCTCTCGGTTTGATTCCCGACCAGATCGGGGATTTTAGACGGCCCTGGTTAATTTTTTCTGACTCGGAAACTTGGAGGTTATGCTCACCTTAAATTCATACATTCGATTTCATAGATTTCTTTCCGAAAAATACGGGACATCCCTAATTTTTCACTAGGACCCTAAATAAATCATGTCATCTTAAGATCTTAGTATAACAGAAAACAAATCAACCAAGAGACGAAACGTTAGTAACTTAAAAAAATCACAAATATTGTTCTTTATTTACACATTTTTCAAATAAGGAAGTACACTCGTGTCACCATCTCGAGAAGGTGCAGCTCTATACCGAATACCAACGGTTTTGTTTATGATCTTAATTTTAATTACAATTTCTCGCTTGTATGCTCTTTTTTGAATAGAACCATATTGTATTATTTACAATGATGTCTAATAAGAAACGAAATGTTAATAATTTCGAAACAAATCAAAAATAAATTTTACGTATAAAATTATGAAATCATATTTCAGCTTTTGGTCATTTTCGACCATGCAGCAGGTCTCAGTTTGAATATTTGATACTTGTCAGTGAAAGTCACTTATTACATTTACTACAATGCGTGTTGTTATATAAATTCATGTGATGAAATGAACTTGTACTTGGATTCGTAGTCTACACGTCCCGTAAAATAGGAAATCGTCCCTTTTTTTTCAAAACGCCCAAATGTTCCATATTTTTTAAGTGCGTGAAAATTTAAGGATTTTTCAATTTTGCCCAATGCGACTTTAAAATAATCGTTATTTTATTATAATCACCATAAAAACCCCCATTTATAAAATGTGAATGGTTTGTATTTTTATATTCAGGAGTTGGTAGAATGTGTCCTTTCAGAGGTTACCAACACTACGTGGAGTATCGAGACACTTTATTTCTCTATTCGAGATCCGTAGTCGATATATGTAAAAGTTAGCGTTGTTTTGTGGTGAAACAACTGTAGCCACATGCCTCATAGTACCATGTGGGTATAGCTTATGTCTTTAAGACAAATTTTTTAATGCCCAAGGAAAGTGAAGATTTACAGAAATTGATTCCCTTCTTGGAGACTGTCAATGATGACTCACGAAAAAAGAACAGACTTATGATAAACGCAGTGCAATCAATGCTAATTGTGAAATCGTTCTTCCAGAAAGAATGTGTAGACTGTGCGCCCGGGTTCGATACCCAGTAGCCTACTTCCAGAAATTTAAGATTAGATGGAGGGCTATATATTGTGAAGAAAATGCATGCAGCTCGCCTCCGTTGAGGGTGCGTCTAAAAAGAGCTGCCCCACCTCGGAGTGAGGACACGAGTTTACTTTAGTTTTACTTTTTTCCTAATGGTTTTCCGTGGGTTCCCATTTTCACACCAGGCAAATGCTGGGGCTGTACCTTAATTAAGGCCACGGCCGCTTCCTTCCAACTTCTAGGCCTTTCCTATCCCATCGTCGCCATAAGACCTATCTGTGTCGGTGCGACGTAAAGCCCATAACAAAAAAAAACTTTTTTTCCTGGCATGCTACATGTTTAACTGTCGAAAGAGTAACTATTTTGAATAACATTGTGTCAAAATACAATGTCTCGTTGTACTTCAGAGTGCATCTATTTTCTGGACAAAGAAATTCATCCCGCCACCCGCAACGTCATCATCTAGTTCTTCCGAATCGCCGTCACTATCAGCGTCCACTTCAGCAGTAGCGTCGCAGGAACTACGCCTTCCAAGGCCTATGTTCCCCACAATGAGTTCTCTGCCACCTCACCGATACAGCCCCTACCACTTGGTATCTAAACAGTTGTCTCCACCTGCCACCGAGACAAGGAACTAGTGCTGAGGAGATGTGTTTAAATAACGTTAAATAACGTGCAATAAATCGTTTAAATAACGTTTAATAATAATAATGTTATTTGCTTTACGTCCCATTAACTACTCTTTTACGGTTTTCGAAGACGCCGAGGTGGCGGAATTTAGTCCCGCAGGAGTTCTTTTACGTGCCAGTAAATCTACCGACACGAGGCTGGCGTATTTGAGCACCTTCAAATCCCACCGGACTGAGCCAGGATCGAACCTGCCAAGTTGGGGTCAGAAGGCCAGTGCCTCAACTGTCCGAGCCACTCAGCCCGGCAAATAACGTTTAAATAACGAAGTAATGACACAGTAATCTTTTGCTACACTATTATAGTTATTGTAATAATGAAAAATATAATTTTTCACAGGTAATATGAACCAAGATAAAGAGATCATATCAGAAATGAAGTTCATTACATGATCTGAACAAGTTCTTAGTAATAATACCGAAACGTTTGTAACTAGATTATTATCTCCATTAGCTCCAAATTTCACTACGGATTCGAAAGGTTGAGAGAGGTTACGTTAAATAAGTTAAGTGCAGTAGGTGGGCAATATTACCTTTCCAGCAACTTCTCAACTAGGCCAATCATTTGAGGGACATCTTGTTCGAGTTTACACGGGTGTAAAAATATTATTAAACTCTCTGGTCTAACAAGGCGGTGCCAACAAGGAACTGATGCATTTGAGTACAAGCAGAGTCAATTTACATAAAAAATTCAACCTAGTTGATTGACTGACTTGCGTATTAATTTTGCACCCCACTGTAATTCACTTTCGCGAAGTTATTTCATGGAAAGTTTGAATAATATAACTCTAAGATGCTAACGTAAAGAAAGAAGGAAAGAAAGAAAGAAAGAAAGAAAGAAAGAAAGAAAGGTTGTATTCATACAGTTCTACAAGTTGAGTAGTGAAACGTACTTTCGTCGTATTATTACCCTTTCGAAATTTGTGTTAATTCTTTCCTTCTCAACCAACTCTGTTGTATTCTAGAATTTCCTTATTGCTGTTCTCTCTGTCGATGATAATCATAGTATCCTTCACGCTCAATCCTAGAACTATCTTCATTAGCGCTTGGACTCTTAATTGTTTATCTACTTTTTTCTTTCACATAATTATTTTGAAGTAATGTTCATTCGATTCGGGATACAGTTTGCCGTCAGAATACACTTTTTAACTTATTTATAGAATGTCAATTTTTAAATTCTGACTTTACTGTTATCATTGATTTGTATTGTTAACTCTAGCCAAATTTTAGAGGCTGTCAAAATTAAGATCAATATACTCATTTTATATTTGTCTGGCTCAATATTTTTGCTATAGCTTAATTCTTCCCTCCGATTAAAAGAAACTGAATAGGCAACATTGGAGGCATGTTTCTTACGAATCTATTTATAACTGGAATGAAACAGGAGTTTGATACATTCTCTGGGTTAGAATATGTGGACTATAAATGACATTAGCGTCTGATAATAAACGTTGAAGGAATGCCGATGTTCCAAGACAACAAACGTATTTAAGAATAGTTTTTTGTGCTGAAGTCGGAAATTGTCTAATAACATTTGTGTTTTGTGTACTGGTATCCTAAAATGTTGGAAACTGTTGTAAATGCTCCCACATGTAATATTATGTGCTTTAAATTCATAAGTTTAAGATTGGCATACGTCAGCTGGACATCATTAACTTCGGGATGTATAAACTTGTCAATAGATATTTAATTGTAAACTGTTACACGAAGAAGTTACGCATCATGTTCTTGTGTTGACCACAAGACAAATACTTGTTAAAATAAGAACTTATCAGTCAAAACAGCGTTTCCAATCCACTTCTCTGCAATTGTATTCTGTGTTTTATACAACGATCATTTTTGTGGCTTTATCTTGGAAATAACAATTTATTATAAATGGCTACAATTCAGAAATACTGTAGCATCAAGATATTCTAATATTTTATCTTCCAAAGTAACTAATATGCGACGGCATTTCATATTTTGAGTAATGCCGACCTAGATTATAATTTATTCGTGTAACAATTTCAACCCTTGAATTGGGGTTCTTCTACGATTAATTTCATTATGAGTAGCAGAGAGAGATCCATTTCATGCATTTGCTACGTTATTATATGGCTGAAAATTATGTTATTCAAATAATAGGATTTTTGTTTGCACATCTCTGATGAATTTGACAATAGGTGCAAAGTTAAGTTCATTTTTTTAAAGAATTATTTTGGTCGAGAAAGATGTTACAGTACGTAATGAAATACGTATGTTTTTGAAGTTGGATTTAGTATCCAGTGAGCTTACTGATATATGATTATTGTAATTTTGCCCGTATATTTCATGATGTTCCTCTGACTCATGTGTAAAATACCGTATATGTTACAATTTACGTTTGCTAGTATTTCCATTTCTTGTCTTGTATTTTTGTAAACCATACACCCGATGAGGTTGGCTAGAGTAGTGCCGTTCTATAAGACAGAACCTTTGCGATAAGTATATGACTGAAACATATTAGTTTCTTCTGAAATATAATGAGCTATCAGTGAGAATGAAACATGTATTTCAGATAAAAATAACAGCATAATACTTAGAGTAGCGTAATAGATTTTACAGAAGATAATGATTGTTTTTTGGATGTAATCGATTTTATAAAACATCGTCTTTGGTTCTTTCTCATACAAGGCAATATGCCAGTCCTCATGGTGTGAATGAAGCCCAAGAAGCTATATGTTTATTTAGCTACTAATAATGCGCCTAGTCAAGCTGTGAAGAATCTGTCAGCGGAATATTGACCTATCCCAGTGAATAAACTTTGCGAGTGGACGCCAGTATGAACAAATGGAACGGAAAATTTTTCTTCGGTTTAAACAATATATTTGTAGATAGTGTTTCTTTTCTCAATTCATGTTTTTTCGTAAGTGTGTAAAATCGTATTGAGAATTAAATTCAACTAGAAAAGATTTAGAATATCGAAGGAGGTGAACTCAACCAAAGATGAGCCGTAGAGCTAATAGACAGTTACTTATCGTGGGTGATATAGAAGTAATGTGTACGTATTCTAAGTGTATATAGAATAGAAATGTTTCATTTATGTATAATGTACTGTACTTTTATCTCCTTATTAGCTTTACGTAGACAAGGATAATGCTAAGGAACCTGGGAAATAATCATTGTCACTCGATTTCCAAATGGTAATGTTTTGAATGGCTGTATTTGTTAATTTCTTTTTATAAATTGCCCATGTAATGGAACGTGAAACTTATACAGATGAATGTTGTTATTTATATTAGGATTATTTTATACCATTTTCATACTGATAATTTTAATTATGTTATGATCAGTTGGATGGTCTCATGCTAAACGGAACAAGTGAATTGAAAAGAAAACTGAGGTAATGAATCCGAACAAAAGGTTAAAGGACGATCCTTCTTATGCCAGAGAGAACCTTGAAGTATTTGTTAAAGAGATGTTTTTCGGTGGTATAAAGTTGGTAGTACCATACTTCATATTATAAAATGATAACCAGCCTAACGAAGATTAATGTAAGATTCAATGATGGAAGAGAATATACTGTAATTTGCATTATTCAGTGACACTTTTTTTGATGATCAGTAATCGCTTGTATTAGTCTTTGCATTGATAGAAGTTCAATACAAATACGTAACTGTTACACAGTAACGATAGATATGGAAATTTTTAAAGCACATTGTCTGTGCACAAGTGTTGTAGGATTTGTTACAATTGTACATAATAAGTTATGACTATGAAACGCTGAAGTGCAAGATCAATAATACAGTTAATCATAAAATCAAATATTATTTTCTTATCATTACCAAAGCGTTCCACAAATTCTGTTGTATGTAACATATAAGCAAAAAGTCCTTACCCAACTACGGCCATGAAATGGATTCATACTGTAAGTAAATTAGTTGTGGAAATGTCGTGAAGTTCTTTCAGTTTTTATCGCTATCGTGTTAAAATCACTTCGTTCTCTTTTTACTATAAGGCCATCCAAGCATCGCTACAAATTTAAGGACATCCTGCATTTGTATAATATTTCTGTAAGAGGCAGAAAAAATGTGACACAGAGATTTTCTACAAAATTGTGCTTGAACTGCTGTTAGTGGTTTGATTGTTTCTTATGGCAATAAAATTGATGACTTTTTTCCCAGTTAATCAGTATTAATGTAACTTACTTGTCTAGTAACGGTAGGATGAGAGTTGTTGGACATCCTAGAACATGCCACGTTTGCCAATGAAATGACATAAGATTTGCAAAAAGAGGAATGCTATATTGATTTTCATATAAATGAGTTAAAGTATGATCAAGCAAGCCATTAATGTACAGCCCATGAAGTCTCATTGAGGGAGGGAAAAGTAGAGGATTCCACTACAATCTCATCGCTAACGCGGAACTTTCGCAAAGTTCTTGAGAGATATCGCTAAAGGCCAATATAGAATAAGACGGATAGCTGTTCTGCAAAGATGGTTTATTGCACTAATTTTATTTGTCTATGGTGGTAAGTTTACATGTTTACGAGTATAGGTAAATAAATCCTGTGGGCATAAATGCACACAATTGTGATAACGCTATACATTTGCAGTTAGGCAACTCGAATCTCTACTCTTCCAGATAACATTGCCAGGTGCACCACAGAAGTCACATTCAACTAGAAATGCAGCTTTCTTTCAGGTATTCATCATCATGTAATTAAATATTGGAGAGATGAATTCATTATGATCTGGTTGCATAGTGGTAATGAGCCTGCCTCTTACCGGGATGCCCCAGGTTCGATTTCCGGTCAGGTCAGGGATTCTTATCTGAATGTGAGGGCTCCTTCGGAGTCCAATCAGCCTATGTGAGAACAGTATTGAAGAGTTATCTGACGGAGTGATAGCGGCCTCCGTCTAGAAAGCCAATACTAATAGCCGAGAGGATTTGTCGTGCTGACCACATGGCACCTCGTAATCTGCAGGCTGTCTGGCTGAATAGCGGTCACTTTGTAGACGAAGGCCCCTCAGGGCTGTAGTGCTTTTCTTTTTAAACCGATTATGAATAAGTGCATGAAAGCTGATGGTAGCATTACAGCTTTTGAAGTAGACATCAATGTTGTCGAGCATAGCTCGCTTTGCAAGGATATTCAAAAAATCGTTGATGAAAAAGGTACACTTCTAAAGGTTGAACCAGTGAAGTTGTACAAGGTGGAATGGTTGTTACATATCTCTTTATGTGGAAATAGAAAAAAGAAACATTTATGGAGTTTCAACACAGGTAAATGTCTTTTCATGAGAGTTTAATCCTGATATAAACATGGTATGTTCACGCCTCCGCCAAAGAAAGAGTTGTGAATCGCTGAGCGTGTATTACCGACCTCTACCCTGTCAACGTCCCGTGTTCGGACGTACAGGGCTGCGCATCGCATACGACAACAGTGCGAAGATATGAACTTCTGAATAAACGACTAAACCTGGACTCTGTTCACTTAGTTTATTGAACACATTCACAATACACTGCCTATGGGCACTTCTGAGTGGTTTTCCTCTTTTGTTCTTCACTACACGTGATAGTGCTACCTCTCGCTCCATTTCTCTCACTATGAATACTTACTGACTGCTGCTGCAATATGCAATACCTTACCTCCACGCTGTACAGCTTGGGACTTTTCCCCACTACAAGAAGACTTCCTCTATTACACCACACCTTGTGCCTTCAATTCTCGTTATTTAATCACTATTTTATAAAAAAGGAAAGGCAAGGTGTTTCGCCTGTTTGTTTACATCAGGATTAAACTCGCGTGAAAAGCGGCATAGGGAGTAACACTTTTCTCACCGTTTTTGATGTCAATATATCCGTACTAAGACTCATAAACATGTGAAATGTTCAGGTTAACTTACTACAGAAAACATTCTCTCTCTGTCTTATTCAGTATTGTATGTATGTCTTTCAGGTACTTCACGAACGTTCCCTGTAAGTGGCAAAAAGTGGTAAGGTCTGTGTCTGCCCGTCCCCGAAATCCTCTATTCGCAGTTGGAGCTGTGACATTTTCTATCCTTTATTCAATATAGTGTCATTTTCGTCTTCTTGGTCCCTCTGTCTTCCTCATTCTCCACGACATTTGCCTCCTTCTTCATCTGCCTCACAAGATCTTCCATCAAAATCGGTCATCAGTTCCACCTTTCTTCATTATCACCTCGTTTATAAGTGGAGCGGCGAGGAGTGTGAAGAGAAGAACGTTGAACACAGTGGACAGTGCATAGTGTTTCATAGTAGGGCGGTGTCGACGTGTTCAAGCGAAAAGTCTTCCATTGTTGGTGATTTAATATAAAGATGGTGCAAGCATTTCCACAGCACTTTTACTATTGACTCCACTGAGTTTTCCATAGTAGTAACACCGAGTTTGAGAGAGCTAAGTCTCTAAATTTTCTTCCCGTTGATAAGGGCGTACAGACAAAATGAAAACAGAAATTTAGATGTGTGAAACTAGAATAGATATATTGAAGTTTATTTCGAGAATATTGGTTTTGCTTTTCAGGGAAGAACGGACTGTCTAGTCAGAAAAATCTTAGAGACGTGTTTCGTGCCGAACTAAGAAAAATACCAAAATATCGTCCTAGAGATGATATAGGTGATTGTGCTAACGAAAACTCTGACAACTAACTGCGTGTCCATCGAAAGTGACAGAGGATTGCCGAAACTATCTTACAACACAGGTCGCAGCTATGACAAACAAATAAATTTGTTCGTTTTGCGCCGCTACTCTCCTCTCCGCTCTACTATAAAACTACACATGACGCAATGACAGTATTTTTATACCTCCACTTTCGTCCTCTCGGCTCACCTCGCTACTCTCCTTGCTCCATACAGCTCCGCTATAATCGCACCCTTCGTCTTTTCTACATAATCTACGAATAACCTCCTGCTACTAATCCCACCTATTCCTACCAACAATCACATAATAATTCCTGGAATCAACGACAAATTAATTCAGGAATTAGAACATGACGAGTTTCATTTTTGGTTCACTTCGTGGGACAGCCGAGATGTTATAATACTTTTGAATAACATCATCAACATATTTTGTTAAATGAATACCAGTTAATGCAATGTTGGACACATTACGATATATTCACATTCGGTGATATTAAAATGAGTCTAATTGTAACTCACTATGGAGAATCCATTCAATAGTATCACTCTGTCAGGTTTAGATCATCAACAGTCACTACTGGTTTGCTCCCTTTAATCCAACAACTGTGCGTGTTGTTTTCTTCTCACTTTTTCACTATCATCTGAAACATTGCTCAGAGTGTTCTTTTGTATGTGTGCTTGTCTTCGACTGAAAATAATAAACGATCTGTCCTGTACTACAATTTATACCGCGATATTTCTAATATTTAGGCAATGATGATGTTGCATGGATTCTAATAACAGCATACACCGAAGTATATGAGATATTTAAATAATTATTAGTTAGCAGATTTTAATCATAACGTTTTCTTCTAAATGAAATTGATCAACGACTTTCTTAAAAACACAGCAATAGGACCAGCTTTCGGGTGGTTAGGCCGTGCACCTGTGTAGCGCTTCACCGAGAAGTGCCATTTGGGCTCGTTAGTTGAACTGGCACGCCCTTCCAAAATGTTGCTTAGCAATGACAGACTAATTGCTCAGTACCACCGTATTAGCAAATAAGGATTGCTAACTTGATAAAGGAGAACCTAGTACGCAGCATCTTGGAAAGGTTTGCCAGACTAACTGATGAGCCCAGATAGTACATTTCTGGGCGAAACGCTGCACGCACACAACTTAATAACACGAAAGTTAGTTCTGTTGCTGTGATATTTCGTTCTGTGTCCGCAAAAGCCATCGTTGACATTATACCTTCGAAAGGATTTCTTGCCAGGAGTGAAGACTTGCATACCGAGCAAGTTGGCCGTGCGGTTAGGGTCGAGCAGCTGTGACCTTGCATTCGGGAGATAGTGGATTCGAACCACACTGGTGGCAGCCCTGAGGATGGTTCTACGCGATTTCCCATTTTCACACCAGGCAAATGGTGGTGCTGTACCTTAATTAAGGCCACGGCTGCTTCCCACTCCTAGCCCTTTCCTGTCCTATCGGCGCCATAAGACTTATTTCTGTCGGTGCGACGTAAATCAAATCGCAAAAAAATTGACGACAGTATGGTAGGCAGAATAACACAAAAGAAAGTATTTTGATATTTCATTTTCATTAATGAGATATGTTGTCGGAGCAAAATGCTGGTTCAACCATGTCACTATTGCTCTGCGTATGTGTCATTCGTATTTTTGCCCAGGTAAGTCGTTTCTTAATACTACACTAACCAGTAACATTTCCTAATAGATGTTTTCTTTATTCTGATTTTCTACAAAGATAATTTCTATGTAAATGTTCCCTTTGAAGGCATACTTGCTCCTGAGTATTGTACGGGTTAAAAAAATGGTCAGGCATAGGCCCTAATAGCTCTGTGCCATGATTTTCTTTTCAAGTTATTTGCTATTCCAAACCTACTGCACTAATTAGAAAGAGGGAAGTAGAAGGGTGGTACATTGTGCCCAAATCCCAACAATCTGTGTAAGTCCATGTGACATACAGCTCATTTCGTACCTTGGCTTGCTAGAAGTCCTACAGATACTGGAGTTTGACGACATCCTCAGTCTTACTGCTTGGTTCCGTAACCGGGCCCATTCCCTCTGGCCTAAGATTTTTCTCATGATTCTCCTTTCAAGTACCTCAAGTTTATCTAATCTATAGTTTAGTGCCAGGCATTCACTTGCATATAAGCATTCCGGTTTTACCACTGTAGTGTAGTGCCTTATTTTAAGATTTTTTCATAGACACTTTTTGTTATAAAAATTCTTTGTGCTACCATATGCTCTTTCCATCTTGTGAACCCTTTCTTCTACTGCAGATTTGTATAAACAATTTTCTTGCATTATTTCTCCCAGATATTTGAATTTCGTTACTCTTTCCACTGGACGAAAATCCGTTGCCAAACATTTTGGAGCATTCTTGATGTTTGTAATAAATTTTGTTTTTTCTACGGAGATTCTCAAACCTGTCTTGTTGGTTATTTCTTCCAAGAGATTGATTTGTGTTGTTGCACTTGTTAGGTTTTCTAACAATATAGTGAAATCGTTTGCAAATGCTAGGCAATTTATTTCAAAGTGTTATGCTCTTTAAGCTTTACGTTCGAAATTCTTACAATTTTCTTTAGAACACAGTTGAATAGAAGGGGTGACAGACCGTCACCTTGCCGTACCCCTGTATTTATCTTAATGGGTTTGGATATCTCACCCATAAATTTCAAATTGTGTCAGTAAGGGTTTCACGTATTAGGTTTGCCAATTTAGTTTTCACTCCAAATTCACGAATGGTTTTATTTATGGTTTCTCTATCAACCGAGTGAAAGGACTTTTTAAAATCTACGAAAGTCACAACAATGTCTTTTGAATTCAATACCCAATGGAAAATTATGGATTTTATATTAAATATTTATTATTATTTATTTATGCCGTGTGAAAACAGCAGGGGTATGTAAATTAAGATCTAATGATGAAATATACAGGAACATAGAAAACATTACAGAAACCATAAGAAAAAGGAGATTGCAATTTTTTGGACATATTTACAGAATGGATGATTCCAGATTAACAAAAAGGATTTTCAAGTACCTTTGGGACAAAAAGGCAACAACTAGCTGGATTCAAGAAGTAAAGACAGATTTAGAAAGAAATAATATAAGAGAAGAAGAAACCTTGGACAGAGAAATTTTTAGAAAGAGGGTAGTAAACATGGAAGGGTTCCAAGGAAGATTGAACAAGAAGCCTGGTGCGAAGTGGTCCGAGGACAGAAGGAAACAGCATAGTGAAAGGATGAAGGAATATTGGAAAGATCAAAAGAGAAAACAACAAAGTATGAAGAACTGAATTTAAATTGTCACGTGGTCCTTATCAGGTCTCATCGGAAATAATAATAATAATAATAATAATAATAATATGTTGAATGTCATTTCAATTACCATGCGTTTTAAAGACACCCTAATGTCAGAATTTTGCCCTAAAATCTACCAGAATATTTACTCTGTGTCATTTTTAAACACATTCAAATGTCATCCAACTGCATCAAGATTCGAACCCGCAACTACACAACGTAGTTACCCTTGGAAATTAAAGTAACGTCTTTCGGAAATCTCGTTAATTTTCACTCCACTATTCTAAACAATTAGTTACGATTATCCCATAGGATCATTGTACCTAACAGTAAGTTTCATAAGACTCTAATGCTGGCTCATCGTCTTCAGAAAAGTTTCATTTCAATGGAAAACGTTGGCAGTTTGGGATGTGATTGGTTGTACAGAGTATATTCGTATACGAGACCAGTAGTGTCTGCCTGTTTGTCTGTGTCTAACTTATTCCATGCATGAATGTCTGGTCAAGCCCAGTATAACAATAAGTACATTAATAAAAAAGATAATCAGTAATTTTATGTTCAGTTTTGTTTTGTAAATAATGCTATGTAAATATGTATGTGATGGTGTACTGTATATATATCTATTCGTAGAATAATGACTCCAGTAGACTAATTGTGGTTTTATTTGTAGTAACTTTGATCTTTCCTTCCCAACCTGCCAAATACATTTTAATGGTGCCATGTTGATCTTACATCCCGCACATTCGATAGGTATGGGGATGTCTAGCTCTTTGGTGGAATAGTTAGTGAAGTGGCCTTCGGTTAAGAGGGCCCAGTCTTTGATTGCCTGTCGGATTGATGATTTTAGTCACATCTGGATAATACATGTGGCTCAGGAGCTCCGTGTTTGGCTTCGTCTCAGAACACATCTTTATACTGGGTGGTACAGCTGCCCCTATTTTTTCCCAAAAATATGCAACCAGCTATGAATTAAATGACTCTTAGTCCTATCTTACGCAACATCTTACAGCAATTTTATGTGCAGTGAGTCTGATATACACTTTACCGCACAATGCAGAAACGGTAGAAGAGGTAGTAAGTGAGGCTCATCTCAAAAACACTGTACCATTTTATGTAGAGCGGAGTCCAATACTCCAGTCATTTTTACGAAATGTTACTGTACTGTACAAACCACAGCCACACCTTTAGCTCACGCTGAGAAATGCGCACCTGATTGGTTTTTTTGACAGAAAAGGGTTGTCATGGTATCATAGAAAACGTGATAGGTTAGGACCAATTACAGACATGTCAATTCATCACCATTTTGTATAGTCACATCGCATCGGCATTGATAGAAACGTATTTTTCTCAGTATTTTATATTATATGGCACGCAAATGCTGTACAGCAGATGTGATAGTTCACGCCATGTAATTACTACCGTTATAACGTTCAATAAAGTCATAAAACTGGGCCATAAGGCTGTAACACATCAGTAACTTTACGAAGCGAGAACTTTCGCTCTTGTTTAGGCATCCTTTACGAAGACTTGACTTCGATAGGTACATCTTCTCAGATATTCTTCTAAGGAAATTATAATAAACAACAGACATAATAATTATCGCCACGTAAGCATCGACTACGGATAAATTCATTGTGAATACCATCTGAAACATAATGCTGGACTCATTTAACCAAGTAATAAGTGCATACTCTACTCGTAGGGAATGGTTGCAACTACATGGTCTTAAAAGAAACATTATTATGTAGCATGCTGTGGTGTTTTCAGCATGATAAACCTGTCTGCACATTCGAGTTCAGAACTTGTAACATACAAGATCAGTTTCGAAGCGATAGCGTAGATTATTCCATTAGTACAGAAATACAAGACCTACTCTTCGTCGACTGGAGTGGCTACATGATATTAATCGCAGCCAGTATGTAATTTTTCCGACGTATTTAGAGTTCGAATCTAGCTACGAGCTTTTTATTTTTATTATTTTAAGGCATTCGTAGTTAAGGTTTAACTTCTTAAGGTTTTTTAATTTTCTTAAGTCTCAAAAGTTACATTTCACCTTTAGAAAGAAAGCATACATTAAAAAGGAATAACAACATGTGACTTTTATATGGCAAACGGCTACAACGAATTAAGCGCACTGCACTTACTGTCAGCATTAAGACACACTCATTCAACGAAGCAACTGCGCACGTTCGACTCGAAGAACGACTTGACTGAATACGTAGGGCACATGAAACAGCATATAGTAATCTTTACAGCATAGTGCAGACAGGTTCCACCACTTACGCTGCAGCGGACAAGAATTACTCACCTCTACCGTACTCAGATATGTATTAACGAAGGAGGTGGTCAGTTTGAAGCTCCAGGACACTGCTCTTGAGGCGGTAGAGGTGAGTCCAAGGGAAAAACCCACCCTGGATGGTAAACAGATAAAGAATAAGAACAATAAAAAATCGTCCTACATAAGGCTCGAATCTCCGAATAACGAGCACCGTTTTCCTCCTCTAACTTCAAGCACGCTCGCCTATCAAGAGCTAATGCTTGCCAGCGTTATATCAACACTATTTTTAATCATTCTGCCATAATATTCTCTGTACACGAAGTTTCTGTGATACAGAATTTTCACGATTCTTTACAATCACTCGGTATTTTATCGTTAATGCTGATTTCGTTTGACACGAATAAACGAATTAAAGAAAGCGTGGTGAGACCAGACATCGCTGCGAGTAGCCAAGGACAGTGATTTTAAGTTAGGCTATAATCTACGGGTTGCATAAAACTGAGTGAGTAGGGGCAGCTGTGCCACTCGGTATATAGATCTACACACAACACGAGAACCTACCAATCACCATAGGAAAAGGCGGTAGTGAATACGCCACCTTCTCTTTCATCCTCTTCAGACTGAAGCCAGGCCACCCAAGTTTCAAATATACAGCTCCATGAAATCCCAATACGCTGTATTCTATTTCGCCAGAAGACAAGACGTTTACACCTGCCAACTGCCTTTAACCGTTGTTTTCAGCAATGGAAGGCTATTAACAAAAGAGATTACAATTATTCAACACTTCTTGTTGTTCGCAACCTATCAGGCTACTGAACATCTCAATTTATGTCACATCTGATACATGAAATGAAATGGCGCATGGCTTTTAGTGCCGGGAGTGTCCGAGGACATGTTCGGCTCGCCAAGTGCAGGTCTTTCGATTTGACTCCCGTAGGAGACCTGCGCGTCATGATGAGGATGAAATGATGATGAAGACGACACATATACCCAGCCCCCGTGCCAGAGAAATTAACCAATGGCGGTTAAAATTCTCGACCCTGCCGGGAATCGAACCCGGGGCCCCTGTGACGAGAGGCCAGCATGCTAACCATTTAGCCATGGAGCCGGACATCTGATACATGTTAATGGCAGATGTGCAATCGTGTCAATACAATGATGACAGTTTGTCACACAACACCTTAACCTAGGTTGTTGTTTTTCTGAAAGACAATTAATATAGAAAAATCTTCAGTGCTTTACAAGAAGTAGTTCTTTTTAAGGCTTAAAGGGATCTCATCTTCACACAACAAATTTCGAACTTGTGAAGATCAGAATTTCAGGTTATTGCAACCTAAATTTACAGAGACTCCAATAAGATTATAATGTTAGTGGTCCTTAACAGTGGGTGACTAATTTGATCGTAGTTTACTTTGAATAATAAGACATTTAAATCTTAATTTGCTCCCTTGAAGTATATATCAAGGAAAATAAACTTCTTGCATTTTTATTTGCCTTTAGATTTTACATTCACAATTTTATTTACAATTATTACATTTTTATGAGAGTAAAGGTAAGTTTCCAATTTCTGTAATCTGTCACAAATTGAAAGTTACCTGCGCTGGGCACACATTTGACCTATGGGTTGAGTAACTGAAAGCTTACGCTGAGGTGCGATGGATAAAACACCAATGTTAGCAACTCAGAAGGTCGTTTTCTATGGATTTTCACTTTCGCACCAGGCAGAAATATCTGGGAGATTATACATACCTCCCTACACGAAAATTATGTTTAACGGCAAAGGATCTAGCTCTCTCTATAATAATAATAATAATAATAATAATAATAATAATAATAATAATAATATTATCAAAAATGGCTTTCACGGCCGCAGATCTTACAATCACATGAATAGAACCAGCTTTTGGGTGGTTAGGCCGTGTGCATTTTGCAGAGTTTCGCCCAGACGTGCCATTTGGGCTCATCAGCTGGATTGGCACGCCCCTCCAGGACTCTGCTTAGCAGTGGCAGACCAAGCGCATCATCATCATCATCATCATCATCACGTGGTTAATTCATTCCCACTCCTCGGGAGTGGGCGGGCCACCAGCTCAACCAAGGAGCTCTTTGGCCGTTCGAAAAGAAAAGATAAGAAAGAGAGATAGCATTAAAGGAGGTATGTATCGTACATACCGGAAAGGAAAAGAAACTAGAGTAGGCGCAGGGGCACCGGGACGACAAGGCGGGACCCAGAGGAGACCCGCAAAGCACCCCGCACAGAGCAAGGCCTCCGCGAACACCTGAGAAAGTGCGACTAGGAAGTTAGTAGTTACAATGTATCCCGGGCGCGTATGTATAGAAAAAACTTACAAAATCGTACAAGAGATTTTACAAATATTGAGCGGCTGGAGGTAATGAGGACTGCGGAAAGGGAGAGGGAGGGACAGGGTAAGATTGTAAGAGGAAGTAGTATAGAGTGGTAGACAGGTTAGTGACCGATGTGGCCAGTAGACGGAGAAGGTCCAATATCGGAAGAGGCGGCAGGGGAACAGGTATGTAGGAAGTAGGGATCGGAGGTTGGTGCAGGGGCGGGGTGGGTGGCGAGGCGCGTGGAGATCGAGAAGAAGCGGTGGTAGGAGGAGAACGGACAGGAGAGGGTTGCGAAGAAGTGGGGGGTCGGGCGTGCCGCGGCGGGGAGCGAGAGGGCTCCACTCGATGGGTTCGGCCGCGAAAGTGGACTCCGGAGGTGATGAGATGATCCACGTCGGCGAAGGAAGAGAGTCGGAGGCGGACCATGAAGGTCGGACCATCGTTGTTGAAGATGCGGAAAACCTTGCTGACAGGAACACCCTCCAGTTGCAGTTCTTGGAGAATAGCGTTGTCGGGGACAACAGGATCGATCCCACGGATGACGCAGCTCGGTGATGAAAACTGTTGACGTGGTGGTGTAGAGGTGACGGTAGCATCCGTGAGAGGGGGCAACTGGGAAGATGATAGGGGTGTAGAGAGGGTGGTGGAGGTGGTGGACATGATAGGAGATGGATGACTGTAGGTGACAGAGGAGGAAACAGATGTCCGGGTAGGATGGACTACAGCGGTGGTAGTGGCAGGGGTAGTAGTAGGAAGAGTGGTAGTAAGAGGAGTAACGGGAAGTTGAGAGAGAGGGAGGGAAGTAGCATAAGGGGACACGAATTTGATGGGAAAGTTAGGGTCGGAGGCCAATTGATGCAAAAGATGGTCCGGGGGAGGAAGTGTTTTATGCTCTTTATTGAATAGATAGACATGTCCAGAGGCGCGAAGAGTCTCGGCTTCCAGTGCATTCGTGAGAAAAGCCACTACATCCGGAGAAGGTTGGCCAGACAAGGCATCTTGTAGGCGGAATGCGACGTTAATCCGAGCACTGAGGTTGACAAGCTCCTGGCGAATAGCAGTGGGAGTATGAACAGTGTCCACGTTCTTGATGAGCAAGGAGCAATCTGCCATGGTGAGGGGAGGCGACAGCCAACTAGGCGTCTGCCCGTTGAATTATTCTTGGGCCGACTGAGAATGCGAGATGAGCGCCACCCAGCCGAAAAAATCGTGGACAACAACAGAGTATGAGGGATCGACCAAGCGCATGGTCCCGCCGTGTTAGCAAATAGGGATTGCTAACCTGCTAAAGGAGAAGTGAATTCTCCGTTTCCAAAAAATATTACTCCCCATGGAGTTACAATATCAAAAAAGGCTTTTACGGCCGCAGATCTTACAATCACATGAATAGAACCAGCTTTTGGTTGGTTAGGCCGTGTGCATTTTGCAGAGTTTCGCCCAGACCGTGCCATTTGGGCTCATCAGCTGGATTGGCACGCTCTCCATACTGCCCTCTCCTGTGCCTACTTTTTCATTTATACGCAACTAGTACATCCTACAACTGCTCTAATCTGTTTGTCGTACTGATGACGTGTCCTACCCCTACCGTTCTTACTGCTACAAATTTCGCCAAATAGTTCTTCTCTCATGAATTCGATTCATTATCTCTTCACTCGTGATTCGATATATCCACTTCACCTTTAAGGTTCTATTTTGTTGTGTAATGGACTAATAATAGCCTCCTAAATCTCGACGTCTGAGATACACTATCTTAAGTGACATTTCACTAACTTTAAAGGAGAACAGAGAGAAGCTGTTGAGGCGCATATTTTGCTACCATTCTGGCAAGTCGAATGGGCAGTTCTAACCGTGGCAAACTTTCGCAAGAGCCAGTACTAATAGGAGTGCGGTGGACGGCATTTCGAGATTTCTCGAGACAAGCGCAACCACCTGTTTCTCGCGAGAAATCTCGAGAGCTTTGTCTACACATTTTGCGGCGAGCAGCGTGTCGTAGGCCTGCTGTTAGACGGAGATGAATGTTATTTGTGCTGAGTATACGAATAGTCAACCACAGGCCTTCTCCATTCCGTAAATACGTGTCAACAAGTGACTAGGCCGTTCATTTCTACCGAGATCTGTTATTGACGAAGTGTAATATAATTATAAAGGATACGCATTCTGGCTTTGTATGCAGCAGTAAGTACATGAATTAGTAGGCTAAGTACAGAAACTGACGGCTACTGTACGTGTACATCGTTATCACTCATAATTGTCACAGAGAACACCTCCGGCCCGGTCTGCTTCACAAGAAGCTACCCTGTCTACAACAATTGCGAGGTATCCAGGTAGGTGTACATCCTGTCTACAGTTATTATACAGGGTTATTCAGCTAAAATATCCACCTCGACTCGTGATCAGTTTAAGATACTGACATTCTGTTTTCACTTTCGTTAATGCTATTAAGGGGCTCATAGGTGAACATGCAGTACTTTTCCAGACTTTTGACAAAATTTCTCGGCACACACGTTTCCATATTAGAAAGTTATTTCCTTCCCACCCCTAGCCCTTTCTTGTCCCATCGTCGCCATAAGACATATCTGTGTCAGGGCGACATAAAACAACTAGCAAAAAAAACAAATATTACACCGGCTTAAGAGCACCTATTGTAAAAAGTTTGTGTTACAATGCGAGTCAAGGTCTGCAGTAAGCATGCTACACAGCTGCTTAGCGAAAATGAAAACCTACCATCTGTTTTCCAGTCATTGACCGGGTCAGGGATGGAATGAACGAAGCAGATATAGGCTATAAGCACGATGGGATCGCCACTCCCAAAGTGATTTATGAATGACTGTTAGATGCTGTGAAATGAGAATGGAGAGTGTTGCTGGAATGAAAGATGACAGGGAAAACTGGAGTACCCAGAGAAAAACCTGTCCCGCCTCCGCTTTGTCCAGCACAAATCTCACATGGAGCGACCGCGATTTGAACCACGGTATCCAGCGGTGAGAGGCCGACGCGCTGCCGTCTGAGCCACGGAGACTCCCTGCTTAGCAAACATTTTTGTAAATGAACGATCACCTAGCAGCTACCAATGCCAAGTAATCAGCATCGAACACGAACACATCGTGGGCTTCAACCGGTCTCATCATAGCGTACTTGCTATGGCGCGGTTCTATCACCTTAAAGGTCCGTGTTTAAATCCCTCCCATGGTGAAGGGTTTTTCTTTGATTGATTCTCTCAGGCTGGTCTTAAGCTAAGTGAAGGTTTAGCAACACCGCCTCGCAAAGCCCGTGAAGTGATCTGATTGGCTAACTTCAGAAGCTTACGCACCAACGCTGCTATATCCTGTTCACGTTGTTTCCGACCACCCTGTATATCCTGTTTCTGAGAGATTGTTGAAACTCCTTCTGTATAGCGGCGTGAAGAACTTTCCACGAATACATCATTTCAAAATTTTCATATAATAACGTTTTGCTCAAGGAGTAAGGCCAAAACTATTCATGGGGCAGTGTAGGGGGCAACGTGTCCGCCTGCCACCCGGCAGTCGCGGGTTCGATTCCCGGCCGGGTCAGGGTTTTTTTTAGTTGTAAATGATTAATAACCCTGGCCTGGGGACTGGGGGCTTGTGCCGTCCTTAATGTTCCTTTCCTCACATTCAACACTCTACACATCCGCAATTCTAATAACACGCAGGTTCATATCATATGGTGCAAGTAGTAGCAAAAGATCCACAGGGGTCGACGCCACGAACAACTATACTTTTTTTTAAAAAAATCATGGAATCAGGAGGGTTTGATCCATTACCAGCAAGTTGAAGAAAATTAGAGAACTGGTGATGGTTATTATGTTAAAGGGAGGTTATAACTAGCAATAGCCCTTCAACTCCAATCAGAATAGAAAGGAGCTGTGGCCTTCTGCAGAGCAGTGTTTCCGCTAAATTTGGCGGAATTTTATATGGAACAGCGGATAAAGTCCGCCTCTGTGGTGTAGTGGTTAGCGTGATTAGCTGCCACCTCCGGAGGCCCGGGTTCGATTCCCGACGCTGCCACGAAATTTGAAAAGTGGTACGAGGGCTGGAACGGGGTCTACTCAGCCTCGGGAGGTCAACTGAGTAGAGGTGGGTTCGATTGCCACCTCAACCATCCTGGAAGTGGTTTTCCGTGGTTTCCCACTTCTCCTCCAGGCGAATGCCGGGATGGTACCTAACTTAAGGCCACGGCCGCTTCCTTCCCTCTTCCTTGCCTATCCCTTCCAATCTTCCCATCCCTCCACAAGGCCCCTGTTCAGCATGGCAGGTGATGCCGCCTAGGCGAGGTACTGGTCATACTCCCCAGTTGTATCCCCCGACCAAGAGTCTGAAGCTCCAGGACACTGCCCTTGAGGCGGTAGAGGTGGGATCCCTCGCTAAGTCCGAGGGAAAAACCGAAACTGGAGGGTAAACAGATGATGATGATGATGATGATGACAGCGGATAAAATTTCCTTTTAGCGGACAGCGGAATTTTTGACGGATTTTTAAACTTCTCTTAACAGTTTTCAGCGGTAAAAATGTAATATTTTATCGTAAGGAAAAACACTCTTTTTCAAAACGTTGGAGAATCAATAAATCATTCCAGTCGGACTGTGGAGACCATATCACCAGAAGAATTGTTGCGAGATACTACGGTGATATTTTGACAGTAGATATTAGTAAATATAAATTTTCTTAAACATATCTTGGCTATAACAACAATGAAATCTGTGATGAAAGTGAAAAAACTTTCGAAATATATCTGAAAATCTCCTTATGTGCCTTGCTGGTGAGCTGCAAAGTTGACGGGAAGTTTCTTTAACTGCTCTGAAAGAGTTCTCAGCCAATTGTATTAGGTAAAAAATCTTGAATGTCTACCGCTATTGCTTATCATACAAGCAGGATTGAAACGAGTGAACAAGAGTTGCAGTGATCATGAATTGGCATCAGATATTTCGAAAAGGCATGATACCATGGCGTCATATGAAACTACAGGAGAGGAGAAAATGATGACACTCTGTTCAAAACCTCGTGAGTAACGAGTTAATTTCCTCTATAAAAAAGCCGTATGTGCTATTTTGATTTCTTTTTCGAAATTTAGTGAAATTTAGCGGATTTTTAACTAAAATTTATGGGATAAAATATTTTTGTGTTGGCAACATTGGAGTGGAGATATCGGCAAAATGAATGGAAGGGCACGAAGGGTGCGGACATGAAAAACTCCCTAGATGTCGCAAACCTAATACAGCCAGGGTCGGATGGTAAGAGGAATTGATCAAAAGAGATCAGATAGGAATGACGACAATTGGAATCCTGGCACAAGTGAGTAGAAAGAACGACAGATTCAGCTCGAGGCTCCGTGGTCATCAACTCACGCTCTCAAGAGCCCCTCGGGCATCTTTTAGTAGCCTTTTACGACCATGGATGTTATTCTACCGCTCCACCCACAGGCAGATTCAGTTCTAAGGGCGCCATTATTATTAATCAGGCACAATTTACGACATAATCATTCCAAAGAACACTACATTGACCTCACTGACCGAGTACCTGTAGGTAGGCCTACTGGGTTACTCGGAGATGCTGTGGTGTCAGTACGACGTAGGTCCACCCATCACCGCTATCACATCCACAACCTTTCTACGAAGACATTTCACTAACTGTCGTAGTTTTCTTCTTCTTTTCCTACCGCTTTTCTCACACCTGTGGGGTCGCGGGATTTTGCTCTGTTTGGCGGCCGGATGACCTTCCTGATGCCAACCCTATATGGAGGGATGTAAGCAATGTAAGCACTATTGCGTGTTTCTGTGGTGGTTAGTAGTGCGGTATGTTGTCTGAATATGATGAGGAGATTGTTGGGATGGACACATACACCCAGTCCCCGAGTCAGCAGAATTAATCAGAAGCAATTAAAATTCCCAACCCCCGGCCGGGAATCGAACCCGAGATCCTCTGAACCGAAGCCCAGTACGCTGACCATTCAGCCAACGAGTCGGCCAACTTTCGGTAGTTTTCTACATCGTATGACATGGAGTGTCGAATGGATAGCCTTCAAAAACCAAACCACTTCTGCTGGTTTTATACTCGCAATCTTGGGATAAAAAAGCCGAAACAAATTGCAAAAGAGCATGGGAAAAGTCTAAAAGGCAATGTATAGAAATTGTTTTATGCTACTGGCTTCGTAAGCTTTCAGGAAACGTTACTACATATTGAATTCCGTATATCTCGAATAGAGATTTGTCTTGAAATGCACCAAATCCCTTGAATGTGGTGTATTTTTATTTTTGTTACTACCATAATATTACTTTAAGAGTCACAGTAATTCCATCTAACTTAGGTTGCTTCTTACACACTTCTCATCTGGAACTTGTACTTTATTCTTAACTTATCGTCATCATCGCTATCATCATCATTGAAGTATTTATGGCCTGCAGAGTGAGTTCAGCAGGAAGGGATGCCACAAAAACACAACACACACGAGCTAATCAATTGATGTGCCGCCACATTTTAACATGCGGGAACGCGACACCCAGGTCCGATAAGCCGCAAGCCACAGTAGCCAAATGCGCTACAATACGTGTCAAGTGAAGTGGGCTCTGGTACAGTACAGTCCGAGCACCTATCAGCGGACCCCAAATCTCTACTGCACGATTGTGACTGAATTATCAGCGTCGGCCTTTGCTTGGACTTCCAGAAAATTTCCTTTTAAGGAGAAGACCAATACGTACTGTTTTAATATAGACTTGCTATAGTTGCTATAGTAGCCCCTGTGTATAAAGGAAAGGGTGATAGACATAAATTACAATCCAGTAAGTTTGACATGCGTTGCATGTAAGCTTTGGGAAGGCATTCTTTCTGATTATATTAGACATGTTTGTGAAATTAATAAGTGGTTCGATAGAAGGCAGTTCTGTTTCAGGAAAGGTTATTCCACTGAAGCTCAACTTGTCGGATTCCAGCAAGATATAACAGATATCTTGGATTCAGGAGGTCAAATGGACTGTATTGCGATTGAGCTGTCTAATGCATTTGATAGGGTGAATCACGGGAGACTACTGGCAAAAACGAGTGCAATTGGACTAGACAAAAGAGTGACTGAATGAGTTGCTATATTTCTAGAAAATAGATCTCAGAGAATTAGGGTAGGCGAAGCTTTATCTGACCCTATAATAATTAAGAAGGGAATTCCTCAGGGCAGTATTATTGGACCTTTATGTTTTCTTAGATATATAAATGATATGAGTAAAGAAGTGGAATCAGAGGTAAGGCTTTTTTCAGATGATGTTATTCTGTACAGTGTAATAAATAAGTTAAAATATTGTGAGCAACTGCAACGTGACCTCGATAATGTTGTGAGATGGACAGCAGGCAATGGTATGTTGTTAAACGGGGTTAAAAGTCAGGTTGTGAGTTTCACAAATAGGAAAAGTCCTCTCAGTTTTAATTACTGGGTTGATTGGGGGAAAGTTCCTTTTGGAGATCATTGTAAGTATCTAGGTGTTAATATAAGGAAAGATCTTCATTGGGGTAATCGCATAAATATGGTTGTAAATAAAGGGTACAGATCTCTGCACGTGGTTATGAGGCTGTTTAGGGGTTGTAGTAAGGATGTAAAGGAGAGGGCATATATAAGTCTCTGTTAAGACCCCAACTGGAGTATGGTTCCAGTGTATGGGGCTCTCACCAGAATCACCTGATTCAAGAATTGGAAAAAATCCAAAGAAAAGCAGCTCGATTTGTTCCGGGTGAATTCCGACATAAGAGTGGCGTTACAAAAATGTTGCAAAGTTTGGGCTGCGAAGAATTGGGAGAAAGAAGACGAGCTGCTCGACTAAGTGGTATGTTCCGAGATGTCAGCGGAGAGATGGCCTGGAATGACATTAGTAGAAGAATAAGTTTGCTTTTTTTTTTGCTAGTTGCTTTACGTCGCACCGACACAGATAGGTCTTATGGCGACGATGGGACAGGAAAGGGCTAGGAGTGGGAAGGAAGCGGCCGTGGCTTTAATTAAGGTACAGCCCCAGCATTTGCCTGGTGTGAAAATGGCAAACCACGGAAAACCATCTTCAGGGCTGCCGACAGTGGGGTTCGAACCCACTACCTCCCGAATACTGGATACTGGGCGCACTTAAGCGACTGCAGCTATCGAGCTCGGTAGAATAAGTTTGAGTGGTGTCTTTAAAAGTAGGAAAGATCACAATATGAAGATAAAGTTGGAATTCAAGAGGACAAATTGGGGTAAATATTCGTTTATAGGAAGGGGAGTTGGGGATTGGAATAACTTACCAAGGGAGATGTTCAATAAATTTCCAATTTCTTTGAAATCGTTTAAGAAACGGCTAGGAAAACAATAGGTAGGGAATCTGCCACCTGGACGACTGCAGATCAGTATTGATTGATGACTTGCTTTCCTTGACAACGGGCACATGGAAGAAAATTATTATGATTATTATTATTATTATTATTATTATTATTATTATTATTATTATTATTATTATTATTAACACGTTTCTAGGGTAGATCGCGTTCATCGCCGAGTATATTTAAGTACGATTATGTTTAACGTTTCATTTGCCAGATAAAAGACAAGGCTACGCGTTGTAACAAAAAAAAAGTGGTTTTCATAAAATAGCACTTCAAAGTAAGGTAAAATTTGTGCTAAATATATGACGTCACACGCATACTCTCTTGTAAGATGGCGCTGTATTGACTCGTGCACTTTGTTGGAGGCTAGCTGGCGTTGTGAATATATCGTGATCAGTTGTATAGAATAACAAATTTAATAATGGAACCAGAAATGGGACTGCAGCCAAGAAATGCGGGTCCGCATTGAACATGCGAGAAGCATCTTCATGCAGACGAAGAAACTGCTCAACAACCGCAACCTACAACTAAACCTAAGGCTCCGTCTGGTCCGTGCCTACATCTTTCCCACGTTACTTTATGGAATGGAAGGCTGGGCACTTACTCAAGCCCTCTGTAAAAGACTGGAAGAATTTAAAGCATAAAGAATAGAGATGTTTGGAAATCTTGCGAACATAGTAGCAGTAAGAATAGCAAGGTTTACAAGCGTGTACATATCACCTTTTGATAATGCATACATCAACTATCGTACTAAACAACCTCTACGCGAGCGTGCGACCATCACTTGCACTTGTGCTGCTATCTTAACATAACCTATGTGCACGAACTTAAAGCATAAAAAATAGTTATGTGTAAGTGAACATAGCAGGGTGTTAACTACGTAGGTGTAGACATTGAACTTAGCATGCTGAAGCAGCATACTACGTGACCGTGACGTCACGACCATGTGCTCTTGTTTGGTAAACATAGCCACGTGCTTTTTTGACAGCTGTCTTCTTGACGAACCCTAACCTCACTTTGAAGGACAATAGAGCGTCGCTAACCTCACTGCTGCCATCTTTACGGCAGTAAACCTCAAGGCTGCCACCTTATGCATGTTATAGCGCGGAATTTAAAATCCAACAGCAGAACGTCGCTAACCTCACTCTTGCCATCTTGATGGGCTTAAACCTTACTGTTGCTACCTTGGTTATACGCTTTTGTGTTAGTTTACTGTTAATCGCTAAGCTGTTCGCATCATCGAAGTTGAGAGTAACAAATGTCGAGTAGATTTAAAGAAGAATCTGTTAGCAGAAGATAAAAGTCCGTCATGGAAAAACCTATTTCTAGGTATATTTGCGAAGAGTGTGGAAAAGCATTTTCCCGAAGCTATCACAGGAGACGTCATGAGATATCATGTAGGACGATTTTTCAATGCAAACATTGTAGAAGAGAATTCAAGAACGCATACAACGCTCAACGTCATGAAGCCGCGTGTAATGTAGCTTCATCGGGAACAAAATACAAATAGCTCGACCATAATCCAGCAAACACTGATTTATGTTTAAAAAGTACACCTCTGCGAGAGATTTTTAATTCTCCCTTGTTGTCTAGGCCTGCTGCAAGTTCTGTTACTGAGCACAAACTTCAGGATAAAGAGAGGCAAGATCATGATTATGATAATAAGGATAATGATGTTGATCAAAACAGTAGTAAAGGGAAAGTAGAAGAAGAAGAAAATTCATTGCCATTACAGCTTGATGATTTTACTTCATTTCCTAAGCCTACTACACGTTCTGTCGAAGTGCAAACATCTCAAGAAGAGATGCAAGGTAAAGAAGAAGGAAATTTCAACGCTTCATCGCTATCGAAACAAGTTATGTTTGTACCTAGAAACGCGACTGCTGAAGCACGTATTATATCAAAACAAGTCCCTGCACATCAACTGTCTGCATATAGACTCAAAGTTCACAACAAGCCTCTGTTACCCTATGTAGATATAAGCTACTGTAAAGACCCCAACGTACTGGTAAAACGTTTACAACTGCTAAGAGCCTATCATGATGCTGGTTACACACAGTACAAAGAAGATATTTTCGAAATAGAGCATGAATTACGTCGTGTTGGTATTATTAAGTAAGCGCTTACCCTCACCTAAGTCATCCATCTGTAGTATATAGTCGATCGAGTAGCTATATTCGTATAGATTATTTCCCAACATTCTCCCTTCCTTAGGGTGTTAACTCCGCCTCTAGTTGTAGAGCCGTCTCAAGCCCGGATAAAGAGAGGAGAGGCTACCTAGCCCTTTAGCCCTTTAGCCCTTTAGCCCATTAGCCCTTTAGCCCATTAGCCCTTTTGCCCTTTTGCCCATTAGCCCTTTAGCCTATTAGCCCTACAAGGAATGTGCGGTAATCTAATCTTCTTAGAACAAAGGTATCCCCTGACATGTTGTATCGAGTACAGTGTTCTGTTCTACTTATTTAGTGTTCTAAACACTTCAATCAATGTTCCGAACACATGATAAAGTTAACAGCATAGAGTGCAGTGTTCGATTCTAGTCTTGTTATGTTTCTTTAGTGATTTGCAAGTCTAAACATGCATAATGACGTCATCACTGCAGCACGTGCTTATTCTAGCTATCCCGATGCAGGTTTATGCCTTGACATAAGAGGAGGCCTTAACAGCTTATGTATAGCCGCTATTGTTTAAAGATAGCTGCTGTTAAGAAAAAGCACGTAGAATTTTTCAAATTACATTTCAAAGGTATGAGGTTTAGTGCTGTAAAGATACCTGCACGATGCAAAGCTAGCTTTCTTCATCAGAGCAGCCACCATCTTGTGTGAGCACCTCTAGACCGTATCATAAGGAGCTGTGTATAGTCACCGTCTTGTCGCTGCTACCTTGCGCAAGCACCCCTAGGGCGTCTCATAAGAGCAGCAGCCATCTTGTGCAAGCGCTCTTAAGCTGCCTCATAAGAAGCTATGTATAGCCCCCATCTTGTAGAATTAGATAGCTGCCAATGCCAAAGGGCCTAAGTAGGGATCGAACCGTCGATCTCATCATTAGACTATGTTTTTTTCTTGTTCCTGATACTGCAAACCTAGGTATCAGGTTTTGCTCTACGATGCACCGTTTTCGAGATATTTAACATTTTGCATTTAAGCCCCAAATTTAATGAATCGAACCTGCACGGCACGTTATACTCTCTACCATAGCTAAACCTGATCATGTTACGAATACTTGCTTCAATACAAGCTAAAACAGAGCGAATGCCAAAGGGCCTAAGTAGGAACCGAACCGTTGATCTCATCATTAGACTATGTTTTTCTTGTTCCTCGTACTGCGAACCGAGGTACTGGGCAGAAATTTTTTTGTCCGTTTTGCTCTACGATGCATCGCTTTCGAGATATTTAACATTTTGCATTTAAGCCCCAAATTTAATGAATCGAACTAGCACGTCGAGTTAGCCTCTAAGCTAAGAGCAGCAGCCATCTTGCGCAAGCACCCTTAAGGCGTCTCATAAGGAGACGTGTATAGCCGCCATCTTGTGTCCGCCATCTTGCGCAAGCATTCTTAGGGAGTCTCAAGCCATCTTGTGCAAGGACACTTAAGCCGTCCCATAAGAGCAGTCGCTATCTTGAGCAAGCATCCCTAGGGCATCTCATAAGGAGCCATGTATAACTGCCATCTTGCGCAAGCATCCCAAGGGCGTCTCATAAGAACCTGTGTATAGCAGCCATCTTGCGTAAGCACCCTTAAGGAGTCATATATAGCCGCCATCTTATGCAATTAGCGTCGAGAGAGGGCTGCTGTAGAATTTCTCTTTTTAAATTATCCACCACCACATTTCAAAGGTATCTAGCTAAAGATGGCAGCACTGCGGATGACAGGTGACGAATTTACATCTACTACGATAAAGAGGGCAGCACGGTGCTCTCTGGATTAAAGATGGCGGATGACAGCTGTCAAAAAAGCATGTGGCTATGCTTACCAAACAAGAGCACGTAGAATTTGCCGCCACCACATTTCAAAATAAAGAGGGCAGCACTATGCTCTGTTGATTAAAGATGGCGGATGGTAGCTGTCAAAGAAGCACGTGAGTTTGTTTCCAAACAAGAGCACGTGGAATTTTTCAATTTGCCGCCACCACATTTCAAAGGTATCTAGCTAAAGATGGCAGCACGGTGCTCTCTTGATTAAAGATGGTGGATGATAGCTAGCAGAACTTTTCAAATTGCCCGCTACTACGTGCTTAAGGTAGTAGCCATAAAGAGGGCAGCACGGTGTTCTGTAGATTAAAGATGGCGGATGACAGGTGATGAAATTGCCCGCATGATAGCAGCACGGTGCTCTGTTGATTAAAGATGGCGGATGACAGCTGTCAAAAAAAGCACATGGCTTTGTTTCCAAACAAGAGCACGTGGAATTTGCCGCCAGCACATTTCAAACTAAAGAGGGCAGCACTGTGCTCTATAGATTAAAGATGGCAGATGACAGCTGTCAAAAAAGCACGTGAGTTTGTTTCCAAACAAGAGCACGTGGAATTTTTCAATTTGCCGCCACCACATAGAGGGCAGCACGGTGCTCAAAGATGGCTGCTGTCACGTGGAATTGTCTGCCACCACAGGTATCTAGCTAAAGAGGGCAGCACGGTGCTCTCTAGATTAAAGATGGCTGCTGTCAAAAAGCATTTTTCAAATTATCCGCCACCACATTTCAAAGGTAAGTAGCTAAAGAGGGCAGCACTGTGCTCTATGGATTAAAGATGGCGGATGACAGCTGTCAAAAAAGCACGTGGCTTTGTTTATCTCACGCTAGTGGGGTTAAGTTGGTAGCACTAAGGTTTAGGCCCGCCAAGATGGCAGCACTGCCGATGACAGGTGACGAATTTGCAGCTACTGCGATAAAGAGGGCAGCACGGTGCTCTGTAGTTTAAAGAAGGCGGATGACAGCTGTCAAAAAAGCACGTGGCTGTCAAAAAACACGTGGATTTGTTTATCTCGCGCTAGTTAGGTTAAGTTGGTACTACTGAGGTTTAGGCCCGTCAAGATGGCAGTACTGAGGTTAGCGATGCGTTGTTGTCTGTCAAAAAGCACGTGGCTTTGTTTACAAATTCAAATCTCCCGCCAAGATGGCAGCACTGCCGATGACAGGTGACGAATTTGCAGCTACTGCGATAAAGAGGGCAGCACGGTGCTCTGTAGTTTAAAGATGGCGGATGACAGCTGTCAAAAAAGCACGTGGCTGTCAAAAATCACGTGGCTTTGTTTACCTCACGCTAGTTAGGTTAAGTTGATACCACTGAGGTTTAGGCCCGTCAAGATGGCAGTACTGAGGTTAGCGATGCGTTGTTGTCGATGACAGCTGTCAAAAAGCACGTGGCTTTGTTTACAAATCTGTCAAAAAGCACGTGGCTGTCAAAAGCACGTGGATTTGTTTATCTCGCGCTAGTTAGGTTAAGTTGGCACTACTGAGGTTTAGGCCCGTCAAGATGGCAGTACTGAGGTTAGCGATGCGTTGTTGTCTGTCAATAAGCACGTGGCTGTCAAGAAACACGTGGCTTTGTTTACCTCATGCTAGTTAGGTTAAGTTGGTACCACTGAGGTTTAGGCCCGTCAAGATGGCAGCAGTGAGGTTAGCGATGCGTTGTTGTCGATGACAGCTGTCAAAAAGCACGTGGCTTTGTTTACAAATTCAAATCTCCCGCCAAAATTCAAATCTCCCGCCAAAAATTCAAATTTCCCGCCAGAATTCAAATTTCCCGCGCCGCTCGAGGAGGAGGAGGCGGCGGCAGAACCATCCAATTATACTACTCTCGTAGACTGGTATGGGTTGGACACGATGTGTCTGTTCCGTGTCGCTGCATCCAAATTCAAGATCGCCATGTTGACCGCCAACCTTCGCTAGAAGATGGCACATTAAGAAGAAGAATGGAAAAGAAAGACTGAAGTTTTGAATTATGTATCTTATTTCTCATATTACAGACCCGTAGTACACCGACTTATTACTCACATTCCAAGTGTACCACGTTCTATTGAATCAAATTTATTCTCCACATAATATTTTTCTTTTATTTCTAATAAGTAAGTCTACGAAACTCTCCAAATCCTGCGGCCGTTACAATAGTGACCGCCCACAGCCATTTTTTTCGCGGTAGGCAACTTTCTCCTCTCCTTTTTTTTTTTTAAGGATACCTTCTGGATTCATTTAGGTACATTATGGGACTTCCAAAATTATTTTATTATACAGCTAGTGGCACGGGTATTCGTGCGCTTCACTGTAATGCATTCTTAGAATAAAATACAACGATATCTGCACATTACGCATGCAATAGACCGTGTTATGCAATAATAATAGGGGTCTAATAATAATAATAATTGTACCGGGGGTACACCTCAACATCGCTCATTCATAATTAGCGCCTAATGAACTCCTTTATCAATCAAAACTGAAACTACACCAACTTGGAACTTTGATCAGTAGATGTCACCACCGAAATATTGAGTAATTTTGTTATTGTGAAGTTTCCTAAACTGATTGAATTTCTACTACATTTGTTTGCTATACATCAAGAAGTTTGGACATTCTTCCACAGATGACACTACTAAAAACTATTACCATGCACCCTGATGCAAGGTGTAAGAAGTTATAATTTAAAGAAGTTTTGTAATTCTAGGTTTTTGTAACTGACCGATGTTCATTTATTTTTGGGTTGGCAATATTTCCTTTTCCTTTCCGCCAGTTTTGAATCTGGCCAATGAAACATTTCTGTAATTAATTTTCAACCTATCACAGGCTTCTTGTTCGATTCTGAGTGTAACTTTGAAAGTGACCAATTAAATTGAGAGGGTGTGGCTGGTTTAGTCTTGAATGATCTCGAACCTTCCCTGAGGGTTTATAAACTGCGGCTTTTCACGTTTCTTGGCCAATTGATCGTCATCTTTCTGTGTGTGTGTGTGTGTTAAGCAGGAGGCGGACGGCCTCTTTCGTCGGCAGCTAGAACATCTACAAGGTAATGGCCACATAACTTTATTCTTCCTTGCTACCTCCGCAGTTTAATCCGGTGGAAATGTGCGAATCATTAACTATGTAACCTACGTTTCTAAAATGTAACTTTCGTCCGGCTAATGTAAAAATTTTATAAAATCTTTAACTGTAAATCGGGGATAGAGAGTGATGTACCCTCTCGAGCTCCCCTTTATACTGGTTTGAGGTGACTACGTTTTGTAACTGTTTTTCCTTCTGTAATGTGTTAAAGTAATTTCTATGCGAGTCACCTCAGTAGTTTGGGAATAGCCCCTGTTTCATCGGCCTAGAGCCCTGTAGGTTTTTCATTATCTTGGAGCGCTGTGTACACCTCCATTCCTTTTGTTTTTGGGCCAGTTGTTTAATCTGTTCTGTTTTCATGAAGGCCCGGTAGGTTGGATATTAAATACTCCTGTATAAAGTTATTTTCAAATTGTAAGTTGTGCCTTGAGAGGCCAGTAATTGTAAATTGATGTTGCCTCGTGTAGGCTTGGAAAACTGAGAGCCTGTTAGCCCTTTTTCAAAGTTTCGTAACTGTAAAGAGTGCCTCTGGAAGGCCTGACATTGTATTTAGGGAGCAAGTGCTCTGTGAATTAGGGGATTTCTGCCCTTGAATAAATTTGTGCTCTTTTGTAAATTTGAACTAGGAGCTCAAGAATTGTAAAGCGAGGGGCTTGAAGCCCAGGACCTGTAGGATTCACTAATCTTGTATTTTCCTCGACTTGTTTCAAGATTATCATTGTACCTGATATATTACTGTGTTCACTCTGTGAAAGATTGTTAAGTTTGAAGTTCTAAAAGAAAAATATAACCTTTTACAATTTTAATTCAATTCTTGATATTGTAGATAGACCCATTCACCCCAGCACCTTCTTTAACATCTTTCTGCTCCACGGGTAACCCCGTAATAATAATAATAATAATAATAATAATAATAATAATAATAATAATAATAATACGTCTGGCTCCTTGGTTGAATGTACAAAGCCTTGGCCTTAGGTCGTTGGGGCCCCAGGTTCGATTCATGGCTGGGTCTAGGGATTTAATCTTAAACGGTATGTACTTTGGCTCGTTTTTCTCCTCGATGTCTGTCAACCATTCCTCCGCTCTTGGTACACCCTCGATAATAGTACGGGAAAACCAGAAAACAGCCGCAATTGGTTTCTGGGGATTTACTAAAAGCAACGGGTGGGGATATAGTACCATACCATAATTACTAATTTGGTCACTGTTTGCACGAATCCACTGCTATAATTGCCTCAGTATACAATGGAAAGGGCGTTCCACTGTACAAAATTAAGGGAGAATTGATATAATTGCCCCAGTGTACAAAGGAAAGGGCGATAGACATACAGCGGATAATTCCAGGGCTGCCAAGGTGACATATGTTGTATGCAACGTCTAGAAAATCATTCTTTATGATTAAATGACACGTTTGTGAAATTACTAACTGATTTGATAGAAGGTAGTTCACCTTTAAGAACTTATTTCAGTGAGGTTCAACTTGTAAGATTCCAGCAAGATATAAAAAATATTTTAGATTTTAGACTGTATTACTATTGACCTATCCAAGGCTTTTGATAGTAGAGGTAATGGGGGTCCAAGGACGAAATTGAGGGCAGTTGGACTAGGCAAAACGATGATTGAATGGGTGACAAATTTCTAGAAAATATAAATTGCCTTTGATGCTGAAATAGGCCGCTTATTCAGTATCGCAAAAAGATTGTTGGAAATGAAATGCATCTTCAGAAGCTCTACAATGTTCCTTTGAATTCATCAATTGTTAAAAGGACAGGCAACTTTCTCGTTATGTAAAATGTTATTTTCATTCTACAGTCACCGTACTACAGAATTCGTTCTGCTATTTTCGATTATTTCCTTGTAGTTTAAATAAAACCTGCCAATAAATTCGCTTCCCCGGGTTACTGCTGTTACATCATGCTCTCGCTTAGCCATCATGGGATGATACCAAATGATCCAAGTAAAGGAAAATTAGATGATCGAAATGATATTCGTACTTCTCAGTACCTCATTCCAAAGCGAGAATTTGCTTAAAATGAGTCTAGTCAATCCCTGTATATCGGTGCCTAGCTCCAGGTAGCTATCTAAACCTTACACATTTGTGGTATTTTACACGCACTATCTCCGTTAACAACCGGCGAGCCTTTGATAACTGCAAGTGACAATATTAACGAAGTAGCAGAACCTGCTTACCTCACCAGCAAAAGCTACGTTCCGTTTACACATTCTTCGATTTTGATCCAATACCAGTGATAGAGCAGGTCCACTCCACGTGGAGTGGGCGTTGCAATATGCACCGAAAAATAATATGAATGTCAATGTAGATGGCAGTGCTAGCGAAGAGAAAATTGGTTCAGATTAAGACTAAAGCAGCCATTGGATACAGATCGAGCAGGCAGTGGACTAAAGATTGGGTAAGTAATACAAGAGCTATTCTTATTCTTCTTCTTCTTTCGTTTCACCCTCTTTGGGTACGTTAAATCGATCATTTCTCTATGTGTTGGTCGTTAATTAGTGCCCAATATTTCTTCATTTTTCTGACCTTCATTTCCTCTCGACTTCCGAGATAATATGTTTGGATTTTAATCTAGATTTGTCTTGGAACCTTATATTTTCGTCTTTAGTTATTACTTTAACTGGTCGATCGAATAGTGAATTTTCTGTTATTTTTAATTCTGCTAGGTGTTTTCCAATTTCTTTAAACCAATTGGGTTGTGTTTCGTGGTTTGCGGTTTTGCGGATTGTTTGGTTAATATATTAGAGTTCATTCTGAGAAAATGAAATGAGAATCCACAGCCTGTTTCCAGTCATTTGAGCGGGCCATGACTGGAATGAAGCCCCCATCTAGCGGCGAGGATAGGAATTGTGCCGGCTGCTGAAGCTTGTCGCACTCCTCTGGAGCAATGATTAACGACTGGCAGATGAAATGAAATGATACTGGAGAGTGTTGATGGAATGAAAGATGGCAGAGAAAACAGCAGTACCCGGAGAAAAACCCCTCCCGCCTCCAGTTTGTCCAGCACAAATCTCACATGGAGTGACCGGGATTTCAACCACGAAACCCAGTGGTGGGAAGCCGGTGCGCTACCGCCTGAGCCATGGGGGCCTCCTCATTCTGAGAAGACGACTTTAAAAAAGTATCCTTCTTTTTCGCATATATCTGAGAGTGTTTCAATTTTCTTGTATAATGTTTCATTCTTGATGTATGTTATGAGCTCATATTATATCGCATTATTTCCCTTTTTCTTACAGGTGGCTTTACGCCACACCGACACAGATAGGTCTTATGTCGACGAAAGGATAGGAAACTGCTAGGAGTGGGAAGGAAGCGGCCTTGGCCTTAATCAAGGTACAGCCAGCATTTGCCTTGTGTGAAAATGCAAAACCACGGTAACCATCTTGCAGGCTGCCGACAGCGGGGTTCGAACCCACTATCTCCCGAATACTGGATAGCGGTCGCACTTAAGTGACTGCACTTATCGAGCTCGGTCTTCCTTCCTTTCAAATACAAAATTAGATTCGGGAACTAAGAAAAAAGGCAAGCGTTTTGGCGTTGGACTAGTTGTCCACGATTTAGAATTTTGGTTGACGGTCGCATGATCACACCAGTGTATAACGTAAAGGGGCAACGATACCTATGAAACTCGGAAAGTGACATGAACCTGGATCGCTTGATGTACCGGTACCGCTCATCGACGGGTATAATACACGAGTAATAGGTAACAGGACGTAAGGCTTGTGAAAAGGGATTTTCATTTCCGGTTACTTTATCTCCAGTGTAATTGATGATGATGATGATACGGTTCAATCAAGTCGACGTCGACTCCTGGCGACTGATTGAACTGATTGCCTCCAGATGTTTCGATCTTAACCATATGCTTCAGATCCCTCAGTGACATGAGTTAGATTTGATGGAGTTTATCCATCTAAACGCTGGCCCTCCCGAGCAAAATCGTATTTTCCAACGATTCAGACCATCTCATAATATGCCAAAATATGATGGCTATAATCTTGTAATGAATGCCTCAAGAGACAGATCTGGTTTGATCTTTTGAATGACCGATGCATTTGTCTTCTTGGTCGTCCAACGGATCCGCAATATCCTTCTCCAACACCAGAACATAAATGCATCAATATGCTTCTTATCTCGCTTTCTGTTGGTCCAGCTTTCACAACCATATGTAGCTAAGGGAAAGACTAATCTCTTAACCATTCTGACTTTGGCAAGCAAAGTTGCATCTGAGAAGACCTTATTTAGGCCTTCAAATGCTGCTCTGCCAACGGCAAGTCTTCGGTGAATTTGCGAACTGTTTGAGCCACTTCTACTGACGGTTGGTCCCAACAAACAGAAACTATTCACCTCTTTGATTAACTCATTATTTATCATAATGTTTGATGGTAGACCTGTTGTCATGATTTTGGTGTTGTTGCTATTCAAGTACAAGCTCGTGTTCTCACTCTGTTTCTTAACATTCATTATGATGTCCTCGAGCTCTTTATTACTTTCAACAACCAAAGTGGTGTCATCTGCATACCTCAAGTTGTTTATATTCAATCCACCATTTTTCAAACCACGAGGTGAATCGGTCAATCCAGATTTCCTCATGATGTACCAGGTAAGTTTTTGCCGGTTTTTGTAATTTTCAAGGGAAATTCATTTTTTGTTTATTCAAAATATTGGCCATCGGCTTCTACACATTTCGTCCACACTTCAGGAAAGTTATGAATATTATGCCAGAAAAAACTGCTTGTCTTGCGGCAAACCGTTCGTCGAGCCATTTTCCAACTTTCTTGATATTGCTGAAGTGCTGCTCTGCGAGCGCGTGCCCCCCATTGATGCGAAGAGGTGATAGACCGATGGTACCAGGTCAAGATAACTTTTCCATGTCTTCTGACCCATTCCGGTAGCCTTTCGATTAATGAGTGATTTAAATTAATCATTTGTTGGTGATAGTGTTTTGCATTGACGGTTTCGCCGGGTTCAAGAGTTCATAATACACTTCGCACATTTGTGGTCTACCGGAGCGCGCACTGTCTTTGGCAATGAAATCACCGCGTTTAAATTTCCGAAACCATGTCTCACATGTTCTAATCGATGGAGCGTGTTTACAATATGTTTCTTTCTTCTTTTCCTTTTGATTAAATAAGTCAAGCAATGCATGCTGCAATATTTTTTTTCAGGCACGAACGTCGACTTGATCACTGAACTATGCAACACAGACGTTAGTGTTTGGCGGACTCAACTTGTGTGTGTTGGTAGGTTAATGTCAGACGAACAAATTCATATGCTGCGTACTGTTCGCTGGCGCCATCTCTTAGTGAAACCGGAAAAGACTTATGCATACCCCTGATACGCTGCGTACAGATCGAACAAATAAGGGCTAACCCTTAGCTAATAAAATGAGTTCACCAAGAAAGGTCGTGGTCACCAGCCCACACTTTAAAGATGAGAGCCCCGGCCCTCCTTTTAGTCGCCTTTTATGACAGAGAGGGGATAATATGGATTCTACTGCCCCCACTCATCGGGGGACCAGGATTTCGGAAGTCTCTCCGGATATCTGTTGGGTGATCAGACCTGCAATTGAACGTTATGAAGCTAGTGATTGTAAACTCATAATTGGAGTGAATCATCAAACTATGACATGTAGGTTTTTAAATAATTTCATTTCTGAGTCTATTGGGACGTCAAGTAATTTTGCGCACTTACGTTTATTTCAATATTTTTCATTAAAAAAATGCATCCGTCCCGTGGTGTATTGGTAGTGTATACTCCAGGTTCGATTCCCGGATAGTCCAAGGATTATAAATCTGGACTGAAGGCTAGAACGGGGTTCACTAAGGCGTGATACCAACTGAGAAGCAGCGGATTCGGTCACGAAAAAGAAATACTGCTAAGAATTCGTCACAAAACGAGATAGATTTATTATTCTTAATTCGTGAATGCTGAAGTTAAAACTTCTATTTCGTCATCATTAACCAAATCATTAAATGTTGCATTCTTATCCAATCACAAGTCAGGCTCCATGGCTAAATTGTTAGCGTGCTGGCCTTAGGTCACAGTGGTCCCGGGTTCGATTTCCAGGCAGGGTCGGGAATTTTAACCATAATTGGTTCATTTCTCTGGCACGGGAGCTGGGTGTATATGTTGTCTTCATCATCATTTCATCCTCATCACGAAGCGCAGGTCGCCTACGGGTGTAATTTCAAATGACCACCACATAGCAAGCCGAAATTGTCCTCGGATACTTCCGACACTAAAAGCCTTACTCCATCTCATTTTTTCATCCAATCACATAACAGTGCTTCTTAATATTCCTTAAACAAGGGCTACGTTCATATTTATACCCAAGAAAAGTTGTAGCCGTATGGAAATACTAAACCCCATGGCGCTACAGCCTAGATGGGTCTTGGCATACCAAGCAACAGCTGCTCAGTTCGAAGGCCTCCAGATTGCGGCGAATCCTCTCGGCCGTTATTCTTGGCTTTCTAGATCGCGTTCGCCATCTCACCGTCAGATAGCTTCTCAATCACGTACGCTGAGTGAACCTCGAACCACTCCTCAGATCCTGATAAAAATCACTGATCTGGCTGGGAATCGAACCCGAGGCCGCCGGATGACAAGCAGGCATGCTATACCTAGACCGCGGGACCCGGATTAAGTTCCATAAGACATGATTAAACGAATGTCCGTGTGTTTTGAACGGAAAATAACTGGCCATTTCTCTGCACTGAAACTCTATCCTAGACTATCTGGTTAGGAAATCCTCCATCTAGCGGGCGAGTGGCTGTGCGGTTTGCGTCACATATTCGGAAGATAGTGCGTTCGAACTCCACTGTCGGCAGCCGTGAAGATAGTTTTTCACATCAGGTAAATGCTGGGACTGTTTCATAAATAAGGGCAGGGTAGCTTCCTTCGCAGCCCTCACTCTTTCTGCTACATTTTGACTATTATGATGTTGTTTTCAAAGATGTGAAGCCACAATTGTCCGTAAGACTACAGTGTGCTCAAAATGCATGTGTGGGATATACTTTATATGCAATTTAAGGAAATTAAGAAAATATTCCCATCTCAGACATCAGAATTAGAGTGGTCACGTCTCCATGTTCGTCGTGACCATCGTACTTTGTCTCTCCTCCACCGAGTTCTTATAAGATACTCCCTATCTTAACTTTTTCCGCGTTTCGATTACATCTTGAATGTTTGTAACACAGGTACAAGGGCTCAAATATTTAACCTGCTCGCCATTACTCATCATCGAGCTGCCGCATTTAACAACTCATTTTCTGTGTAGGCGCACGAGAATGGAACCGTTTACCGGATGACGTCCAAGGAATCCCAACCACAGTATTACTTAAAAGAGCTTTAGGACGTACTGCAGGATACGGGTGAGCTGTGCATTTCTGTTCTTTCATTCATCGTTCTATTACATTATTATTATTACTATTATTATTATTATTACTATTATTATTATTACTATTTTGCTAGTTGCTTTACGTCGCACCGACACAGATAGGTCTCATTGCGACGATGGGATAGAAAAGGCCTGGGAGTTGCAAGGAAGCGGCCGTGGCCTTAATTAAGGTACAGCCCCTGGTGTGAAAATGGGAAACCATCTCCAGGCCTGCCGACAGTGGGATTCAAACCCATTATCTCCCGGATGGAAGCTCACAGCCGCGTGCCTTTGACCGCACGGCCAACTCGCCCGGTATTATTATTATTATTATTATTAGTAGTAGTAGTAGTAGTAGTAGTAGTAGTAGTAGTATGAATGTATGCCTCACTGGGAGGGATTTATACTTCAGTTACAACATTTTGATTGGATTTAACTGTGCTTTATTTAGTACTAATTAAGTTCGTCTGTGTGGTGTGTGTTAAGCTACCACCCTCGGAGGCCCAAATTCGATTCCCACCTCTGCTACGAAATTTAGGAAGTAGTACGATGACTGGATCCCAGCCTCGGGAGTTCGATTTCCATCTCAGACATGCTCGAACTGGTTTTCCATGGTTTCCCACATCTTCTCCAGGAAAATTCCAGGAGAGTACCTAACTTAACGCCACGGCTTCCTTCCCTCTCCCTTGTCTATACCTTACATTCTTCCCATCCGCCACAGAGTCCCTGTTCAGCTTAGCAGGTGAGGTAGCTTGGGCGAAGTACTGGTCCTCCTCCCCAGTTCTATCCCCGACCACATGTCTACGTTCCAGAACACTGCCGTTGAGGTGATCCCTCGCTGAGTCAGAGGAAAAATCCACCCCTGGACGGTAAACTGACAAAGAAAGGAAGCATTAATTTTGTTTCCAACGTATAATAATTGATTTAGTGTAAGAAAAGGCTTAACTACGCTATATATCTATATTTCATCTTCTACCGTCACCATAGGACCTACCTGTATCGGTGCGACGTAGAGCAAATTGTATTTTTTAAAAAAATACAGAAATCTAGCGCGAGGGTACGCAGCCAACAAATATATCACTGACCACAATATAAAATTAACCATCTCATGTTTCGACATTTCATGAATGAAATGATTATACTAAAAATTTAATCTCTCCTTTGTCCGACCCCATGGCTGAGCGACTAGCGTTTTGAATGGGGGTTTGAGGGAGGTGGATGGAAGGGAGTAATTAATACGGCATGGTGATGGGAAGGAAGTTCATAAGGTATCTGTGGTAAACAGCATCCTGGTACTGGCCACTTGTAGGATAGTCAGTATCGGGATGTGAACTCAGCTTCACCTCGCAGTAGTCCCCACAAGCTTGGCTCACTTCGTGTAAAGACTCGAAAAGGAGCGAGACATCGAACATGGGTGAACTGAACGGGCAGCTACAATGCAAATTTTGAAACCAATATAGTGGTCAGATAAAAATTTTCAGGAAACTTCCAATGGCCTGAGATAAAGCGAAGGTAGTGTGTATTACCGTAGATAAACGTGATTAAAATTAGGCTAATTCGTTCCATAGAGCTGTCTGGTCTAACCAGTCCGTTAACACGAGATTAGACTGGTCACGAAGACAACACAAATTATATTGTTTTTGTACATTTTCCTTACAATACATTGGAAATAACTTGTGTGTGTTTTTTTATTCCAGACGTGGACAATAAATGCCAGCTGTAGCCCAGTAGCACAGATTATACAGAAACAGATGCTTCGTTTCATAATTAGAGAAACAAAGAAGGTTTTTCTCCTAGTTTGCGTACCGGATGGTGAGGAAATTATTTAATGACCGCCAGGCAATTGCTGTCAATACAAATGCTGAACAACTTACACAGAGTCCTTGAATGCCTTTTTTTTAATAGCTCCAGGACGTTTCGGAACCCTTTCGTGAAAGAAGGGACTATCTTTTTTTTAAATTCCTTTTTCTTCAAGCACTGCGTACGTCTGGGAAGAAGTTCCATTTCCAGGTGTGATTGCAAACTTCGCACAAGGTGTGATAAGGAACGGGTCGGTGTGGGAGAGAAGAGTTGATATTGATTCAATTTTTCCAGATTTCCCTAAAAAATATGGAAACATGGAGGATATGGTGTAATCTAGAGCAGTGGTATTCAAAGTGCGGTACGCGGGTTCGTCTCAAGGGGAACACAAGTTTATCGTAGCTCCTAACATTTTTCGGTGAGCATTTCAGAAAAGAATAGAGCCAGCTCATTTTCAATAAAATGGTGTTAATAATTATTCTGAAAAATGAATACTAAAATATATGTCAGTTTGTTACTAACTAACCCCATGGCACTACATCCTTGAAGGACTTTGGCCTACCAAGCGACCGCTGCTCAGCCCAAAGGCCTGCAGATTACGTGGTGTCGTGTGGTCAGCACGACGAATACTCTCGGCCGTTATTCTTGGCTCTCTAGACCGGGGCCGCTATTTCACCGTCAGATAGTTCCCCAATTCTAATCACGTAGGCAGAGTGGACCTCGAACCAGCCCTCAGATCCAGGTATAGAATCCTGACCTGGCATCGAACCCGGGGCCTGCGGGTAAGAGACAGGTACGCTACCCCTACACCACGGGTGTCAGTTTGTACTCCTCTTAATTTCTTCACAAAACAAACTTGTAAATTTTAAGATGTGGAACCTCAAATGACCCATCTCTATACAGGAAGTTCCGCATTCCTAAGTCAACCCTCTTGTTACTGAAGTTCATGCTTGGAATTAACTGACGCTTATCCAACCCTTCCTCGCGATCAAGAACGTTGCCCAATACGAGCTTCAAAAAAAACAAGCCCACCAACTGCATTGGCTAGGGAAGTAGAAATGCTTATGTTGCATTGTTCTTTTTTACACATTTGTTTCGAAATCCACTCATTCACTGAAGTTTTTCCACTTGTGCCAGGCTCTTCACTTTCATCTATCCTATTCGACCTCGCTTGGTCAACTCTTGTTCTTTTCCAACCGCGACGTTATTAGGTTTCAGAAGCCTAGGGAGTCTTTCATTTTTCACGCTTTTCGTGGCCCTTGTCTTTCTTTGGCCGATACCTTCATTTTTGAAGTGTCGGATCCCTTCCATTTTTTCTCTTTGATTAGTGTTATATAGAGGATAGTTGCCCAGTTGTACTTCCTCTTAAAACAATAATCGCTACCACCTTCAGTTTTCCTCAGTATCAGTGAATATAATGCGATAGTAATTGTTGCATTAATAATACTTGTGTACATATATCGTTCCTAGGCAGTGAAAACCTCGTAATTCAACTCATGAGAAAACCGCGTTACTCAACCTGCCTTGTGAAGGCTTGCCGCGTTGCTTGAGAAGGAAACAGAAGACTCCGATGGTCGAATACAAAGGGCACTAGGAAAGTTTTACAATAATTTCCACCACACTCAACAAGGTCAGAAACCTCTTCCCTGCTGAGCTTCCCAATTTACCGCACGGCCGGGTACGGCAACTCATTCATACCTGCAACCATACGCTCTTGGAATTCCCTTCCGGCTGTAATTAGAGACATACATAGTAGAAATGTATTTAAAAAAACATGTTATAAATGGTACATAGACTTAAGAAATTAGTATTTAATGTTTTTTTTAAAAGTAACTCTCAGAAATTTTCCTTTTGTTTATAACTATTATTTAAGTTTAATTTTATAATTAATTATATGTAACTAGAAATCCTAATACTCTGTAGTTTGTACAATGTAGTACATATGAGATGGTTTGGCATAACAGCAGGCTTCATAGCCTGAGCCACGCCACAAGTCAATAAATAAAATAAAATAAATAAAATAAATACACTTCTCCATACGTCATTACCAGACACTGAACCTTCTCTACCACTTTTCTTCGGTTACATTTTCACACTCTTGATCCCATGCTGCCAGAAACTCCTTGTCGGATACAAAACGCCGCCCTTTCAGCTTCATCTTCACTTCTGGGAAGAGTGGGAAGTCACATGGGGCAAAATCAAGACTGTATGGAGGGTGATCAAGCACAGTCAACCCTGATCTGGCAAGAAAATCTATTGTTACCTTAGCATGATGTGCTAGAGTATTGTCGTGATGCAAGAGCGAAGTGTTGAGCTGTGACTTTGGTCGGAGCTGCTTGAGAGCCTCGATGACCTGAGGCAGACAAATCTCACTGTACCACTTCGCAGTAACTGTCCTTTGTGTTTCTAGAACAACCCGAGTCAGGATGCCCCGTTTAGTGCAATTATTCTTTTCTTCACTGACTTAGACTTTCGCACAGTCACAAGAGTACCCTCAAATTCAAACAGCCACATCTTGTTCCGGGATTTTGTTGGGACATCGTAATAATAAAGCCAAGTTTCGTCACCTGTGACGATGCTATTGACGTTTCGCGAAGTCCCATTTTCAAACTGTTTAGCATTTTTCGGCACCATTTCACTCGATGTGCCCTTTGTTCCTCTGAAAGCGAATGGGACACCCAAAGGGAACAAACCTTTGTAACATGGGGATGGTCGTGTAGAACTGAATGAATAGCTGTTGCAGGGATGTAGAGGATCTCTTCTACCTGCCGATGATATGTCAACCGTCTCTCATGCTTCAACATTTTCCTCACAGCTTCAATGTTTTCCTCAGTCGCTGATTCAGACGGTCGCCCAGAACGAGGATCGCCTTCAACCCCAAAATTTACCCTCTGGAACTGTTTGTACCAGCGGAAAATTGTTGTCGACATGGACAGTCTTTCCCCAGCACAGGAGTCATTTCCTCCAGGCACTGGTCAACAGTTAATCCACGAGCAAAATTGTAGCGGATAATTGCGCGATATTCATCTTTAGACCACACTGACATCTTAACTTGCTTTCAATCCCACTGCTTGGTAACAACTGGTGTGAAGGTCGCGCCTTGCTGTCTTCTAGACCGGTTTTCACCCCTCTTTTCATCCCTCACCATAATAGGGGTGTCCAGCCAATCGTTTTTGTGTATTGCAAAACTTTCCTAGTGCCCTTTGTAATTGGGCTATCGTTAAGCACTGGAAAAGACACGAACAATGGCTATTGCTCACCGTTCAATCTTCGGCTTCCTTTGTAAGATTACTCCGAAATAATTACGGCTTCCCTTTGCCCAGCGACGATATATATACGATACATTATTTTCATTATTGGGAAACGGCTTTTCTGCTTGCCTGTCAGGTGGTGGTGGTGGTGATTATTGTTTTAAGAGGAAGTACAACTAGGCAACCATCCTCTATATAACACTAATCGGAAGGAAAAAATGGAAGGGGTCCGACACTTCGAAAAATGAAGATGTCGGCCAAAGGAAGAGAAGGGCCACGAAGGGCGTGAAAATGAAAGACTCCCTAGCCCTCGCAAACCTAATAGCGTCGGGGTCGGAAAAGAACAAGAGTTGACCAAGGGCGGTCGGATAGGAGAGATGAAAGTGAGGAGCCTGGCACAAGTAAGTGGAAGCAATGCCAGGACTCAGCTGAGGGCCCCGTGGTCGCCAACCCACGCTCCAAAGTTCAGAGCCCCTGGGGCCCCTTTTAGTCGCCTCTTACGACAGGCAGGGGATACCGTGGGTGTTATTATACCGCCCCCACCCACAGGGGGTACTTGCCTGTCATTCCGTCGACCGTGGTTTGTTTTGCGGTTTTGCTGGGGTGGTATTTTCAGTTGAAAATCCTACGGTGTCAGGAAGGGCATACGACCTTAAATCCCCGACCATAACTCTTCCATGCCTCAGTGTGTGCAGGGACCCTGGGCAAGCGAAGTACGTAGATATAACAATTGGATTTTGGGGGTACGCTAACCGAAAAGTTTGAATACCACTGATCTAGAGATGCCTAGTCATTGACACGTTCGACAGTCTATTCACTCGGTACGGGTTGTGTAGCTTTAAGAACGTGGTTTCGAAACCTACCGTCAGCCCAGGAGGAAGTTTACCACAACTTCCTAGTTTGACTCCTCCTATAGGAGAGGGTCGTAAAAAAGCACCCACGCTATTCCCCGCCTGTTGTAAAAGACAACTAAAAGGGTTCTCAACTTAGGAATGTGGGCTAGCGACTATGGATCACCTACTTGAGTCTAACATTGTTTCCAGTGACTTGTGTCAGGCTCCTAAATTTCTATTTTTCTATCCCATCGATGCTGAAACCCTATGTGGATTAGTGAGAAAATAACCAACCAGGAAAATAAAATTAGTAATACAGAAGCGTGTTTGGAAAACAATGGTCGATCCCCGCTAGAAAATCAGTATTTCTTTAAAACAGGACTTAAGGCCGTGCATGAAATCTATGAGGTGCCAGTCAGAAAACAAGTCTGCTGCGTAAATTGCGTCGTAGCTGCTTGGTGCAATCAGAAGTCAGCGCTAAATAAATAGATTAGGGCAGTGAACATAACACGTAGACACTACTCATTTGCCTGTTGCCAACCAGAGAACATGTCAAAATGGGAAAATATAAAGCTGTAGGCCTATACTAGTAGTTAAAAACGATAGCCTAAGCGAAGACTGGTGCAACACATCACAGTTTTGCTGTGTGTTGAGCTGATCTGTATTACGTATGAAACGGTATGTAAGACCCTCAAAGCGATCTTATCTTGTCTGCTTCCTTCCTAAAAGTAATGATGTCATGCCCGACCATACTTCACAGATTCCGCGTACGGACTTCACCAGTTCTGCAGATACATGGGATAATTAATAATAATTGTACCGGGCGGTACAACTCTACGTCGCACATTTAAATCTTGCGCCAATTAGAACTCCTCTACAGGAGAAACACAGAACTTGGAACTAGATCTACTTAAACTTTTCCTCAGAAGATATCACCTCCTTAATTTTGTAATTGTGAAGTTTCCAGTACTGTATAAAATTCTACGCGTTTTGTTTACCATTTATCAAGAAGTTTGGACTTTCTGCAACAGATGTCACTACAAAAACTATGATCATGCACCCTGTTGAAGGAACCCCTTTTGAAGAAATGTTGTATTCTTAAGTTTTATCTTTACTAAATTTCGTTCATTCATTTTTTGGGTTGGCAATATTGATCTTTTCTTTACGCCAGTTTTGAATTCAGCCAATCCCTAATTTCTGTAATTAATTTTCGGCCTATCACAGGCTTCTTTTTCGATTTGATGTGTTTAAGCTAGCCAATAATAGTGAGAGGGTGTGGCTTGTTTATTCATGAAAGGTCTCGAACTTTCCCCGAGGGTTTATAAACTGCGGATTTTCACGTTTCTTGGCCATTTTATCAACATCTAACTGAGTGTGTGTATGTGAAGCAGGAGGCGGGAGGTGCCTCTTTCATCAGGCAACAGTTCTTCAGCAAGGTGATGGCCGTTTAACATCCTTATTTCTTGCTAGCTCCGCAGTTTAACCCGAGGGATAGGTCCGAAACTTTAATATGTAACCTCCTTCTCTAAAATGTAAGTTCTGCCGGCTAATGTGAAAATATCCTAAAATCTGCAACTGTAATTCGGGGATAGAGAGTGATGTACCCTCTCGAGCTCCCCTTCAAATTGGTTTGAGGTGACTACGTTTTGTAACTGTTTTTTTTTTTTTCCTTTCTGTAATGTCTTAAATTATTCTTATACGAGTCACGAGTTTGGGAATAGCCCCTGTTTCATCGGCCTAGTGCCTTTTAGGTTTTCAGAATGCATATTTAGGAGTGCAAGTACACGCCTCCATTCAACTTGGTGTTTCGGGCCATTTACTTAACCTGTTCTTTTTCTGCTAAGGCCCAGTAGGTTGGGTATGAGATACCCCCGTTTCATTGGTGTAAGTTGTGCCTTGATGGCAAGTAATTGTAAAGTCTGATATTGCCTTGAATAGGCTTGAAAAAGTGAGAGCATGTCAGCTCTTTTCAAGTGTTGTAAAAGTGCCTCTGGGTGGCCTGATATTGTAATTGCTGGAGCAAGTGCTCCATGTATTAGGGGATTTCTGCCCTTAAGTAAAGTTGGGATCTTTGTAAATTTGAGCGTGTCGGTCAGGAAATGTAAGCGAGGGGCTTGAAGCCCAGGACTTGTAGAATTCACTACCTTGTATTTTACTTGACTCATTTCTAACTTGCCTATGGGACCTGTTATATTGTTATTCGTTGATTTTTTGAAATTCTAAAAAAGAAAAGGAAATATAACCTTTGTTAAAGTTTTAAATTCCATTCTTGACTTTGTAGTTAGACCCGTTCACCCCGGCACCTTCTTTCACCTCTGCATTCCACAGATACCCCGGAATAATAATAATAATAATAGTAATAATAATAATAATAATAATAATAATAATAATAATAATAATAATAATAATAATAATAATAATAATAATCAACCCCTGGAGCTATCGAGGTGCAAACAGTTGGTGTGACCATGAGGCCCCTGGTTGAACCTGACATTTCTACAAGTTTCTTTTTCCAGGCATTCCAACGTCTCGTACGATCGACAAGATTTTTAATTCATTAAATGACAAAGATATCCATATATTCTTGACAGTCTTTAACTCTGAATAAATCTTCAGGTACAACTATTATTAGTAGACTATTATTTTCTACTTGTTTAACGTCGCACTAACACAGCGAAGGAATTCGGCAACGGAAGGGGGGGAAGGGGCTAGGATTGGTATGGTATCGGCCTTGGCCTTAATTAAGGTACAGTCCTAGCATTTTCCTGGTGTGAAAATGGGGAAACCTCGGAAAACCATGTTCAGGATTGCGGACGGTGGGATTCGAAACCACTATCTCCCGAATGCAAGTTCACAGCTGCGCTTCTCTAACCGCATGGCCAACTCGCTCGGTTTGTCTTTCACCGCACCCGAGTTTCCTGCATTCTTACCTCACGTGGTGTCACTTCTAAAGAGTCCTTCTCATACACTTCCAAATGTACGTAGTATATTTATTTTCCGTTGTTGAAGCTTTCTCGTGAAACAGTAGTTGCCATGATTTCTGAATCAACCCTCGTATTATTATTATTATTATTATTATTATTAATTTTATTATTTCTTCTTGCGTTCCGGCCTTCTAAGGACCACGTTACAATTTCAGTTCTTCCTCCTTAGTTATTATTATTATTATTATTATTATTATTATTATTATTATTATTATTATTATCATCATTTCGGCCTCTATAGACCCCGTTTGACAATCTTTGCAGTATTTTTCACTTTCTCTGCCTCTACTCTTTAACAGTATCTTTTCATCCTTTCTCCTGCTTCCTTTTTCTCACTAGCGTTTACCCCGTCTCCTGGAAACCATGGAACATGGAACTTTTTGAAAAGTTGTCTAAATTGATTTCCGTCTATGATAAAATCTTACGGAACCCCCCATCTTCATCAAGTCCGAACTCACTTCTCGAAACCATTTCAGTTCTGTCTTTCTCTTCCTAATGAATTCGAAGATTATCTGTTATTGTCTATCCACAACAAGTGTCCTCATCAGTTCACCAACCAATCCTTTTGTTCTTTGATACAATTCTTTCTTAGATTTGTGTCTCCTCTCCCCAATTCCTTTATTTGGGCCCAGAATTTTTCTGAGCATTTTTCTGTCTCTATTTTAGATATCTTCAACTCCACCTTTTCCAATCATTTTCAGTGTTTCCGCTTCATGCAGACACTCAGGTTTAACAACGGTGTCTAGATACCTCAATTTATTATTATTATTATTATTATTATTATTATTATTATTATTATTATTATTAGTGCTTTTTTCTAATTTTTTAAAGGGTTACTCTCAGTTATAGTCAGCAAAACAACACGATCTCACAATTTTTGGCAATTATGCACAGTCCGGTTATCACTTTTCGGGCTGACATGTTCATAGAAAAATTGATTACCCTTTATTATTTGTGGTCAACATGTCAATATTTCTAGTCATTTTACATTTAAAAGTTAACTGAACACATACATATAAGCACTGTGGTAGTGTCTCATTTTGCTGACCTGGTTACAGTAAATTTCAGACTGGTAAAAGAGGCTGATCAATGCCATCTTCAAGCTTCCTCTCCGTGCTTTTCGTGTCGGTCGCCAGATGACTTCTTTTCAGGAGCCATGAATTCAAGTAATCCACAGGTTTGAAAATTCTTAGTGGAGGGCCAAACAACTTACTATTGCATTCAGATGCAAAGATGCTTTTTTTGGTGTCATGCTCATAGTGTTAATAACGCGCAGGGTAGGCGTTGGGCATTTCTTCTCAGCAAGATATTTACGGAAACCTCTTATGATTTGTATTTTATGGAGCTTAAAATGTTTATACAAGTTTCTTATTTCTGCTTCTCCATGAGTTGCATCAGGATTATCCGGCCAAGTGGTAGTGCCCAAAACAGTAGCCAATTTTGGAACTTCAGTGTCTTCTGATGTTAAAAGGTGGATTTCCATACGCCTGCCGAGGTACTCATAGAACTGTGCAGCATCAATATGATTTTCTTTTTTTCTTGCTCCTTTTTCGAGATTCATGCCTTTAGACATTAACAGTGCTTCTGCTTCCAAGGCTTCAGTGTAGTATGAGCCATGTTTTGCCTTTCTCTCAGAAAGCACCTTAATTTGCTGACATATGTTTTTATGGGACAAATAAATTGTAATGTCACGAGCTTGCAAGTTAACATTAAGTTCTGCCAAGTCCTGATGAGCATCACACATCAATGCAAGGCCTAATGTAAAATTGGCATTAGTTATGCGTTTAAGGAGTCCTTCATACATGGCTTGCTCAGTTTTACCTCTTTTGGGATCTTATTTGGCACTTTTGAAATGTGCCACTAAAACTTTTTCCACGCAACTGAGACTGCTCTAAAGATAGAAGCAACCCATTTTGTATCTAGAATCCTTCCAATTTTTATGAGTACGGTTTCAACTTTCTCTGCATGAGTTTTCAATCCCTGGCATTTTTGGTGACCTGTGGTAAACTGTATAGAGTTTATCAAGGCAATATTCGAAGTGGTTTACATGTGAGGGGAAATCTTGACTCAAAACATCACCTACAGAAAACTCTGCCTGTGATCGGCACAATGCCAGATCAAAACATTGGGAAACTGTTGCTTTATTCAAGTAATTACACCCTTCTCCTTTCCCGCCATTACTACAGCCCGATCAGTTGAGACTGCAACAAGATTCTGTTTCAGAAACTCATCGTTGACCGAATAAGTCACCATGAAACTAAGTTTAAATATACCTTAAACAGTGACATCTCGCAATTCGATAACTCCCCCCCTCCCCCCAGAAATGTTGGTTGGCTGATCCATATCTGGAAGTGTTGTCCTCAGGTACACTAACACTGATGACAGCTGACTGAGTGTGGTACTTTCATCTATAAGGAGTGCAATTTTACTATTCCGATGTACTATCATGTTTGCTACCTTATTTCTAATTTCTGTTGCGATATGAGAAATAATCAGCAGCCTACATTAACGCCATTCAACTTCTGCACGTCAATTTCAATTTCGAAATCGTGGAAGGCTTGATTTTTTTAAACTACTTTATATGCTCTTCGAAATACATTGGACCGGGCGAGTTGGCCGTGCGGTTTGGGGCGCGTAGCTGTGAGTTTGCATCCGGGAGATAGAGGGTTCGAAACCCACTGACGGCAGCCTTGAAGATGTAAGTTAATTAAGGCCACGGACACTTCCTTCCCATTCCTAGCCTTTTCCTCCCCCATTGTCGCCGTAAGAGTTATCTGTGTCGGTGCGTTGTAAAGCAAGTGGTAAAAAAATACATTGGCAGCTATTTCCTTTTCTTTTTCGGAAGCCTTAGTGCATGCAGTTTCCAAAGTTTTCAGTTTTGCTGTTTTTAGTATTTTAACTGCAGCCTGATAAGCTGAACTCTCTTTATGTTTAAATATTTTCTTGCCGTCCGGCTCCATGGCTAAATGGTTAGCGTGCTGGCCTTTGGTCGCAGGGGTCCCGGGTTCGATTCCCGGTAGGGTCGGGAATTTTAACCATAATTGGTTAATTTCGCCGACACGGGGGCTGGGTGTATGTGTCGTCTTCATCATCATTTCATCCTCATCACGACGCGCAGGTCGCCTACACGCCGAACATGTCCTCGGACACTCCCGGCACTAAAAGCCATACGCCATTTCATTTTTTTCATTTTCTTGCTGACATTTATTTTCAGTTCCACTAGTTGCACAAATAGAAACTGAAACCCACTGCTGTGAAACGTGATGTGCTTTCAGTTCGCAAGTCGCCAACATTCTTTTTACAAATTTTGCTGCCAAGTTTCTTACTTTCTTACCATTCGTATTTAATGCAAATTTTCAGATTTTTCTCCAGATCCCAGCATGTTTTCCGTCCCACTGTTACACGCGGCTGAAAGCTCTTTGTTGTAATCTTCGTTTGCATCACCACACGACACTGTTGGCGTTTCCCCGCCATTGTTTACGTTCGAATCATTAACTTTCAGCTTTTTCGATGCCTGGGAGGATGAAAAATAGTTCGTTATATCCTTCGCCCTTCAAAACTAACCAAACACACACACACACACACACACACACACACACACACACACACACACACACACACACACACACACACACACACACACACACACACACACACACACACACAAAATAACAACCTAACTCGCCACCAAAGCCTAGCTTACGTACTTATAAGAACGATTTTTTTCACGATTGTTAGAATAGGTACCGTCAAATCGTATCTGTTTAGGTGTTCAGATTACCAAACCAGCCTGATACTTTCTTTGCCTTCTTTAAAGTTATATACGCCGTTAAGAAATTCAAAATCTAATCCCGAAAGACACGCCGCTTTTCAATGCAAACCACACAACAAATATCATAATTCCAAAAATTGAAAGGCATCGGTATCACACCAGAAAATATCCAGCGATCGTAAGTACCTACATTAATTGTAGAGCCAACATTTTCTTCTTCTTAATCTGCTTACCCTCCAGGGTCGGTTTCTCCCTCGGACTCAGCAAGGGATCCCACCTCCACCGCCTCAAGGGCAGTGTCCTGGAGCTTCAGATTCTGGGTCGGGGATACAACTGGGGAGGATGACCAGTACCTCGCCCAGGCGGCCTCACCTGCTATGCTGAACAGGGGCATTGCGGGAGGGATGGGAAGATTGGAAGGGTTATACAAGGAAGAGGGAAGGAAGCGGCCGTGGCCTTAAGTTAGGGACCATCCCGACATTTGCCTGGAGGAGAAGTGGCAAACCACGGAAAACCACTTCCAGGATGGCTGAGGTGGGAATCGAACCCACCTCTTCTCAGTTGACCTCCAGAGGCTCAGTGGACCCCGTTCCAGCCCTCGTACCACTTTTCAAATTGCGTGGCAGAGCCGGAAATCGAACCTGGGCCTCCGGGGGTGGCAGCTAATCACACTAACCACTACACTACAGAGGCGGACTACAGCCAACATACGGCACTAAAATACTTATTTTTGCCTAAATGAGTAAAATTTCTTCCAATAAGGCTGCAATTACAAAAATTTAGTCGAGCGGATAATAATATGGACTAATGTTTCGATTCTGCTGCTTAGTGCCGAGTTGCCGACCAAGAGAAACTGATTCGATAGGTCGATTTATATCGAAGATTAACTCGAAATATTCTCCAGCTATTTGAATAGCGCGTTGACGCCAGCTGATCAGTGAACTTTCAAGTCGGAAGTTATACAGGGTGTTAGGTGTATACGTGCAGATATTTCTTGTACCAATAGAGAACGATGTGACGAACCACTATATATCAAACTTTTAGTAATCCGCGGAAGTTATTTTCGAGAGCAAAGTTATATGATGTTTTTAGAATAGGTAGTATGCCTCGTTCTGCGAATGAATAGCTTTCCGTTGACAACAGGCAAGTCACGCGCCATCCGTACCAAACTGGTTCTACTGTAACAGCTGAACGCTACCTTTGTAATGCCACGAGATGTTACGTAATATACTTGCCAAACTGGTTTTATGTTTACGAGCGACTGAACTACGATAACAGCTGAAGGCTGCTACCTGTGTTCACCATGTTACGTTACATTCTCGCCAGACTGGTTTTGTTGTTAGTATTTAGTTTCCGTCAGACAACCCTAGTTATCGGTTTCGGACCCTGGAGCTGTATCGAATTGTCAGCGTTAATACTGGTTCATTTGCTGTTACGTCATTTAGGGGATTGGGATATCTGTGGTCGTCAGCCCCGTGGTCTAGTGAGTATGGAAATGACCTGAAAACCTATGTCTTTACGCCAACGAAAGCAAGCATGGGATTGAATTGTATTAGGCAAGCACAGCCAACGTTTTACTTCAAACGAATAATGGACATGTTATACAAATAAATAAATTAAACGTACCTACATTTCGTGCCTCCTGTCGGGCTGTGTGGCTCAGAAGGTTGAGGTGCCGGCCTTTTGACTCCAACCTCGCAGGTTCGAACTTGACCCAGACCGGTAGTTTTTGAACGTGCTGAAATACGTCACACTCGTGCCGGTAGATTTAGTGGCACGTAAATAGAACCCCTGCGGGACTAAATTCCGGCACCTCATCGTCTCCGAAAACCGTAAACGTAACGCAAATACCATTATTATTATTATTATTATTATTATTATTATTATTATTATTATTATTATTATTATTATTATTATTATTATTATTATTATTGACTACTCGCCAATAATGTCTGCCTAGAAAATACTTCTCATCGTTTACAACTGTGGATCTCGACAGTTGTATAATGGCCTAATTATGATGATTTTCAAAATTGGCTTTAAGTCGCACCGACACAGATAGGTCTTATGGCGACGATGGGACATAGGAGGGGTAGAAGTGAGAAGGAAGCGTTCGTGACCTAAATGAGGTTCAGCTCCAGCATTTTCCTGATGTGAAAATGGGAAACCACGGAGAACCATCTTCAGGGCTGTCGACAGTGGAGTTCGAACCCAGTATCTTCCCAATGAAAGTTCACAATTTCGCGCCCCTAACCGCACGACCAACGTATTCCAAGCTCTAATGCCGGGCTGAGTACCTCGGACGATAGACCGCTGGTATTCTGATCCCATCTTGGCAGGTTCGATGGAGGCTCAATTCGGGGGTATTTGAAGGTGCTGAAATACGCCAGTTTCGTGTCTGTAGATTTACTTGCATTAAAAAAAAGTCCTGCGGTACAACATTCCAGCACCTCGGCATCTCCAAAACCCGCCAAAGTAGTTATTGGTACGTAAAAAATTACATTATTATTTCGTGCTTGCAAACGAAAAGCATATGTGTAATGGTAAAATAAAGCAAATAAAAGTGGCCAGTCTGACTTGCTCAGACGTTTAAAGCACTGGTTTCTTGTTTCCAACTTAGCAGGCTCGATCTTGGGTCCGTCCGGTGGCATTCGAAGGAGCTCGTCAGCCTCGTGTCGGTAGATTTACTGGCACGTAAAAATAACTCCTGCGGGACTAAATTACAGCGCCTCCAGAAACAGTATGAGTAGTTAGTGGGACGTAAAGCAAATAACATTACCGGTATTATTATTATTATTATTATTATTATTATTATTATTATTATTATTATTATTATTATTATTATTATTATTCAGTCTTATTATTATTGCTACTACTCATATTGAACTTCTTGTAATTACTCTTTTTTCTCGTTTGATTATTATTATTATTATTATTATTATTATTATTATTATTATTCTCTTGTTCCTCTTCCTGGAGTTGTCGCAATTATCTGGAGTCGGAACAATGAATGTATTTTTTATTCTAGTTTTACAGCCGGCTGCTTTTCCCGTCGCCAGCTCTTTGTTTTTGCTATTTTGTTTTACGTCGCACCGACACAGATATGTCTTATGGCAACGATGGGAGAGGAAAGGCCTAGGAAGTGGAAGGAAGCGGCTGTGGCCTTAATTAAGGTACAGCCCAGGCATTTGCCTGGTGTGAAAATGGGAAACCACGGGAAACCATCTTCAGGACTGCCGACAGTGGGGCTCGAACCAACTATCTCCCGATTACTGGATACTGGCCGCACTTAAGCGACTGCAGCTATCGAGCTCGGTCCAACCCTTTCGTTTTTCTGTGGTTGTTTGAAGTGTGATGTGTTGCATCTAAGCCCAGGGAACTAGCCAGACACGATTAAAATCCACGTCAGAAACAGAATCATCATAGGAAAACAACAACAACAACGATTTGATAGCAATCGACTGCTGAATTCCTGTAAGATACTGACATCTTTTATGACACTATGCGACCCTATTTAATAAGCACACTCGACTGTATTGTTGTGTAGAGAGTCCAGTGACCGCGGATTTGATGAATTGCTGTCTGCGTAGTTTGATAGACAAAGGGAAGCAGAAGACGAGAAGAAAGCGGCGTGAAATTTGTGAACAGGATGGATCATTATCGGCCTAGTGAGTGCAAGAAGCGACCAAGTGACCTGTGGGGCCGCCACTATTAAAGTGTATATAATATTAATAATGTACCATTATGAAACAATAAGCATGCTCATTATCATGTAGAAATACCTGTAATTTACTTCCACTCATGTACCATATAAAAGATCCTTGCACGCGGTGTCATGTTGCTTATATACCAGTTTAACATTTTAGACTGTTTTATGGTTCCCTGTTGCGTAAAACGTCCGCGCCAGATTATATATGAGAGCTGCACATAAAGTAATGCAGCTAAGAACAACTACACATTATAGTTTAGTCACACACACACACACACACACACACACACACACACACACACACACACACACACACACACACACACACACACACACACACACACAGTAACAGAGCCTCATGTTGAAATCTGCAGCCTTCATTGAATATTCAGATAGAGTTTCGATTAATTTGAAAGTAAAAAAGTTAAAGAATCCTTAATCTCTATCTAGAACTAGTGCAAAATATGTGGGATATAATGATTTAGCAACAAATTTTGGTATAGATAAGTTACATACTAGGAGAACAGTAACGAGTCTTAAATATACAACTTCACGAAAGTAAACTAGATAACCGAAAAGAACTTCACCAAATACACCTACATGCACCATTTGGAAGTAAGATAAATAATGTAACTTTCGCTGTTGAAAGATCAAACAAAAATCACCATTTGAACCCGTTTTTAAACTGCATAAATGTCGATCAGTGTGAATCAATGGAAAGAGTGTTCTTAAGGTCAGTCACAAGAGCTCACACAGAGTATGTATGTTCAGTCCGTCAGCGATTCCGCTGGTGGGATCCTCAACAGCTCTGCCATCAGCTGTCATAGATGGCCTAGGCATTACTGAAGAGGCGTACTAGGGAAATGAGGAGTGAGGTAGTTTCCCGTTGCTTTCCTCACCGAGCCAGAAGTTGCTATTACATAACAGTCTGCCAAGCCCACTGAAATGCATGCACCAACCGACCCTATGAGCAATATTTTCACACCATTCATAGCAGGGACTGGCTGCAGAAGGAATGGCATTACTAGTATCACTTATACCTCAGTCACTTTCATTTTGTCAAAGCCAAGGATAAAGCTGAGACAGATCAATGAAAGTAACAAAATTGCTCTAGCCCATACCAGAACACATAGTGCATTGTAAACACTAGGTCCCGCCAGCAAAGGCACTCACACAGAGAGAAGATATACATTAAATACAGTACCATACTTGTGTAATAATGATATGAATAGTTTTAGTCCTTAGATTAATTTAGATTGAAACTGTGTTGCACCCATCATTTAAAGGTGCAGTATATTTTAGGAGACATTAAGATACTACCTTTAAACGTACACTTACCATTGTCGATAGTTCAAATGAAAATAAAAATCCACAACCTGTCTCCAGTCATTGCACCGGGTCAGGAATGGAATGAAAGAAGCTCCCATCTAGCGCCGAGGATAGGAATTGTGCCGGCTGCGGAAGCCTGTCGCACTCTTCTGGGGAATTATTAATGACTGACACATGAGATGAAATGATAATGGAGAGTGTTGCTGGAATGAAACGTGGCAGAGAAAACCGGAGTACCCGGAGAAAAATCTGTCCCGCCTCCGCTTTGTCCAGCACAAATCTCACATGGAGTGTCCGGGATTTGAACCACGGAAACCAGCAATGAGTGGCCGGCACGCTGCCGCCTGAAGCGCGGAGGATCTTTGTCCATAGTTCATATGTATAATATTAGTTTTCATATTTTCATTTTAATGTATATAATTTATAATATCGGAAATTAGAAGTCCGCCTCTGTGGTGTAGTGGTTAGTGTGATTGGCTGCCACCCCTGGAGGCAATGGTTCGATTCCCGGCTCAGCCACGAAATTTGCAAATTCGTACGAGGGCTGGAACGGGGTCCACTTAGCCTCGGGAAATCAACAGAGTAGAGGGGGGTTCGATTCCCTCCTCAGCTATCCTGGAAATGGTTTTCCGTGGTTTCTCACTTCTGCTGCGGGGAAATGCCGAGATGGTACCTAACTTCTTAAGGCCACGGCCGCTTCCTTCCCTCTTCCTTGTCTATCCCTTCCAAATTTCTCATCCCCCCACAAGGCCCCTGTTCAGCATAGCAGGAGAGGCCGCCTGGGCGAGGTACTGGTCATCCTCCCCAGTTATATCCCCCAACCCAGGGTCTGAAGCTCCAGGACACTGCCCTTGAGGCGGTAGAGGTCGGATCCCTCGCTGAGTCCGAGGGAAAAACCGACTCTGGAGGGTACACAGATGAAGCAAAAGAAAAAGAAGGAGGAGGAGAAGAAGAAGAAGAAAATAAGTAATGGAAATGTTCTGTATGTAGACGGAAATGCCTGTTAAACATTAAATAAATAAATAAATAAATAAATAAATAAATAAATAAATAAATAAATAAATAAATAAATAAATCCCTCGTCATGGCGCTACAGTCCTGATAGGCCTTGGCCTCCGAAGCGACTGCTGCTCATCTCGAAGACTTAGCGTCCTTCTGTCCTCGGTAGTAATAGTAGTAGTGGTGGTGGTGTTTACTATTTTAAAAAGATGTACAACTTATCATCCATCGTCGCTCGGAAGACTGAAGGCGTCAGCAAAAGGAAGGGAAGTGATTCGAAGGGCGTGAAAGTGAAAGACTCTCCAGGACTCGCAAACCTATTACTGCCAGGATGAGAAGACAACAAGAGTTGACCCAGGTAGGTCAGATGGGAAAGAGGTGAGTTAGCAGCCTGTCACAAGCTATGTTATACTCAGCTAAGGGGCCAAAGGTCACCGCCCCACACTTCCAAGGAAAGGGCACCTGAGGTTCACTCCTTTTAATTGCTCTTTACGACATGCAGTAGATACCCTAGATGTATTTTACCTCCTCCACCCACACGGGGTGCGTCCTGGGTTCGATTCCTTTCAGAATGGAGGGGTTTTAATCATAACAGGTTAATTCTCTTGACTCGGGGACTACGCGCTATTAGTGCTGTCCTCACCATTCCTACAACTCACACACCACACACCACACACACACACCTCAACAAGCCGCAGTTTCCCATACACTGCACATGCCGTCTATCCTGATCGGAAAATAATAATAATGATTATAATAATAATAATAATGATAATAATAATAATAATAATAATAATAATAATAATAATAATAATAATAACAGTAACACTCTGCTGTTATTCTTAGTTTTTCTTTTTTTTTTCTTTGTATCTACTTTGTTTAACGTCGCACTACCACATCGAAGGTTGTCGGCAACAGAGGAATGGGAAATGCCTAGGACAGGCCTTAATAAAGTTACAACCCCAGCTTTTGCCTGATGACAAAATGGGAAACCACAGAAAACCATTCTCAGGGCTGCCGATGGTGGTATTCTAGCCCACTATTTTCTGGCTCACAGCTGCGCGCCCCTAACTCGCTAGGTCTTAGCTTTCTTGACTGAGGCCACTTTCTCACGTCAGATAACTGATCAATTGCTCTCCCCGCGCAGGGTGAGTGGACCTCCGATCCAGGTGAAAATGTCTGAGCTGGCTGGATTCGAACCCGATGTCTTCCGATAAAAGGTAGGCCCGTAACCTGTAGAACGCGGGGTCGGCGTTTTAAACATCAGTAGCACATGCAGCATAGATTAGGTCTTGGATTGCTAAGACGGCAGTTGTAATAAGAAAATGGAGTGTGACGTGGTCAGCGAGACGATGTTCTCAGACGAATTGCTTGGTGTCATGTATCAAGACAACTCTTCAATAGGTTTCATGACAGTCAATGAACGATTACGTCACAAAACTCACGACTACAAACTAGTAGCTAAATTAACATTCTAATGAATCTCAAAATTCACGGTGCCTGCGATGACCGCAGGAGGGATGAGAAGCAAAGTTACTCACGCTCTCCTTCAACCTATATTTGTCCACCCACTTTCAGAATGGGATATTGTTAACAGGAATTATCATCCTACCACAGACCAAATTCTCCAAGTATAACCCTGGTACTCAGTTATTCTGCCTGGTGTCGTCGAGCAGTGCACAACATTATTCATTACTTCGGAAAAGGATAAACTAAATTTAGTGTACGACGGGCGAAACAGTGTAGTTTTATCATGAAAGACTGCCATCCGCGTGTGCCACTAAAATTATAATGGCAAGTGACAATAGCGTTTTAAGTGAAACAGCCCACCAGTGTGTATCTGATGTCCATGGATTTCTCCACCTCCTGTCGCGAATACGTTGTGCTAGGCTACATGACAGGGCCACCCCTTGACGAGAGAGGAGCCAATTGCGAACTGGGCACGCCGTTCTGGCTGGCGCTATCAATTCCGATTACATGTTCAAATATCTATACAATCGTTATGTGGGTAGGGTGGGCATTTATCCATTCAAAGAACTGGCCCGGGTCGTGAGTTTTAAGACTGGCCCAGGTAAAGAAACCTACTCTTACTAATCAGTAATCGACTTCATGGAATTCGTGAATTTTGAAACTCGTGAGTTCTGAGACGATACCGAATGAACTGAGTCCAGAAAGTCGTAGTGTAAAATTTTGAAATATTTAATGTTCGTGTGAATTTGTATATGATGGTGTTGTAATGTTAAGCTAGTAGTAATCTGAATCTATATCCGGCCCCGCGGTGTAGGGGGCAACGCTTCCGCCTGTCACCCGGCGGCCCCGGGCTCGATTCCCGGCCGAGGCGGCCGGGTCAGCGTTTTTTAATTGTAATGATTAATATCCCTGGCCTGGAGACTGGGTGCTTGTGACATCCTTCATCTTCCTTTCCTCACACACAACATTCCACACTAACGCCATTCCCATTACACGCAGGTTCATACAATATGGTGCCAGTGGGGGCAAAAGATCCACATGGGTCGACGCCCCGAACAAATAGCATTAAAAAAAAAGGTGATTCTATAGTACAGTAAACCGTAGTGTTTTACAGGGGAAATACTGAAGTTGTGTGTGAATTTGTATATGGCGGTGCTGGATTTAGGATCTTAAACAAGCAGTATTTATTGTAAAATTTTCTTTCCATGGAATTGCTTGTTGCACTGTTGTAGTTGTTGTTGTTTTGTTGTTATTATTGTTGCTGTGCAATTAATTTTTAACTTTGTTTTATTATCACACTACCGGTACCATAAGTGATCATTGCCAGCGCCATGTTTCCCAGTTGCAATGTATTTGTTAATAATAATAATAATAATAATAATAATAATAATAATAATAATAATAATAATAATAATAATTGGAACTACAAGCTGGAGAAGCTAGAGGTCCTGGAAAGAAGAATCCTCAGAAAAATTATGGGAGCTGTTCAAACTGAAAGCGGATGGAAACTTCGGAGTAACAAAGAAGTTTACCAGAAGGTGGAAAAAATCTCAGAGACCATGAAGATAAGGAGGCTGGCGTTTCTTGGACATCTATACAGAATGAACGCAAACAGACTTACCAAACAGATATTTGATTACTTCTGGAGAAAAAAGACCACTACAGCATGGATTAAGGAAACGAAGAAGGTTATGGAAAGGTTAAGCATCTTGGAAGACCAGCTGTTAGAAAGGAATACGTTTAGGAACACTGTGAAGCGATCGTGTTGCGCGCAAACTTTATACAAATGTAAAACAGAAAAAGCTCACACATTATTTTAGTGCATAAGACAGAGTCGTAAATGTAAGAAAAGTGTTCTTATATTTTTTTGTACACTTGGAAAAAGGTATTACTGTACAACTTATGTTAATATATTATACAACATGTACTGTATTTGTTTTTTAGTTTTTCCGGATTATCCCGATTTTCGATAATCCGGATCACTTCCGGTCCAACTTAATCCGGATAAACGAGGTTCTTGTGTATGGAGCTGTGTTGATTGCGGACAGTGTCGATTGCGGACACCTCATTATCAGTCGCGATTGCGGACACAAAATACCAATCCAGTTCTGCCCTAGATGTCATACAGAACGTTAGCTCTACCACTGTGTTAGCTTTACCACTGTGTTGAGTTTTTAGTTCGTTTGCTTGTTTCTGCTCATTAATCGTTGTGCTAATATGGAATTCATTGAGACGGAGAAAGGTAAGCCATGTGCCCTATTGCATGGTTATAGTTACAGACAGTTGAGAATTAGTAAAAATGATGTTACCACATGGATTTGTTCGAAGGAGAAAACGAAGAAGTGCAAAGGAAAATTATTTACTAAAGGTATGTAACAGAACTTACTCTTAACAGATTTTAATAATTTTAATATATATACCTCTCGATTAAGTTTCAACTCTGATTCATTTAAACTTTATTTATATTAAATTATGTTAAAATACATTATATTTACTATTTGTGATCCAATGTAATTTTTACCGGGAGAGTTGGCCGTGCGGTTAGGGGCGCGCAGCTGTGACCTTGCATCCGGGAGATAGTGGGTTCGAACCCCACTGTCGGTAGCTCTGAAGATGGTTTTCTGTGGTTTCCCATTTGTTTGCAAGTTGATTTACGTCGCACCGACACAGACAGGTCTTAAGGCGACGATGGAACAGGAAAGGGCTAGGAGTGGGAAGGAAGCGGCCGTGGCCTTCATTAAAGTACAGTCCTAGCATTTGCCTGGTGTGAAAATGGGGGGCTGTACCTTAATGAAGACCACGGCCGCTTCCTTCCCACTCCTAGCCCTTTCCTGTCCAATCGTCGCCTTAAGACCTGTCTGTGTCGGTGCGACGTAAATCAACTAGCAAAAAAATATATTTTTTTCCAGATTGACAAACTTGAAATCTCTGCTGGTGTCATGAAGCGTGTAGAAAAGGTTTTAACTTAATTTGGTTGTATTTATTAGCAACCAAAGTAATTGTTTTTATTATTAAATATTTTTTATTCTTATTGTTATTAATATTTAATTACTAATTATTATTTGTTTGCTTACTTATTTTAGGTAATGAAGTCGTGAGAATTGTAAATCATGACTGCATACCTGATGACGCTCAACTGGATGTAAAACAAGCAATATTTCGTGCAAAGAAACGGGCTAGAGAAGAGCCTAGTTCTTCTATACCTCAGATTTATTCTGAAGAATTTCAAAATTTGCATAATAAAGGATATGAACTTGTTACACACATTCCTCAGTTTGCAAATATTAAACATTCAATGTACTATGGAAGGAATAAGTATCACGGAGTCCAGAAAGAACCGAAGTAGCGCCAGAAATCTTCCTCAGTGAAGAATTTTTGAAAATGTTTGACGGAAAGAGCTTTCTCCTTTCAGATGACTGCACAGATGGAAGAATGATAATTTTCGCCAGTTCTTTAGCTAAGTAAATGTTGCGAGAAAAAAACGTTGTTTTTCGTTGACGGTACATTTAAGAGTGTAAGCAGCCAGTTCGCCCAACTATACACGATACACGTGGACCTGGGAAGTAGTGAAAATGAAACTAACATCACTCCTATTGTGTTTGCACTTCTTCCTGACAAGAAAAAGGGAACTTATATTCGGATGCTCGAAAACATTGTGCAAGTTGTCCCAGAATGGAAACCAGAGAAATTCACAGTAGACTTTGAGAATGGTGCTATTTTTGCTCTAAGAGAAACATTTTCTCAATCTGAGATTCACGGATGTTATTTCCATTTTACGCAGTGTCTGTGGAGGAAGGTTCAGGAAATTGGAATGCCGACTCTTTACAAGGAAAACGAAGAAATCAGACGAAATGTAAGGAAATGTGCTGCACTTGCTTTCCTGAAGCCTGAAGATGTAGAGAGTGGATGGATTCTAATTCACAGTCAAGCTCCGCCGGATGTGAAATTAACAGAATTCTTCGACTATTTTGTTGAGCAATGGCTGCTGAATGAGTCTATCTCGCTGGAGATGTGGAACTGTTTTAACGTTATAAACAGAACAAACAATACCATTGAAGGGTGGAATTACAAAATCAATAGTAAAATTGGAAGGCCTCACCCAAGAATAAGAGATCTCATCGCCTGTCTAAAGCTGGAAGCAGAGAATTCAGATCATTCAATTATGTGGATGGATTTAAATTTGGAAGGAACTAAAAGGAAAAGAAAGTACTGTAAATTGGACGACAGAATTGCTCGAAGCACGAGGAAGTACAATGAGGATGGCAACTTGGAAAGGTTTTTGGACGTAATGTCATTTGTCCTCAGAATGGAGTAAGCGTAATGGTTTTCCGTGGTTTCACATTTTCACACCAGGCAAATGCTGGGTCTGTACCTTAATTAAGGCCACGGCCGCTTCCTTCCCATTCCTAGGTCTTTCCTGTCCCATCGTCGCCACAAGACCTACCTGCGTCGGTGCGACGTAAAGCAAAATAGCAAAGAAAAAGTAATAAAAGTACAATATACGTAGATACTTTATTTCGCGAAAGCTTATCTCCCAAATATGTGACCGCAATCGCGACTGTCCGCAACTTTATTTCACGAAAGCTTATCTCCCAAATATGTGACCCCAATCGCGACTGTCCGCAACTTTATTTCACGAAAGCTTATCTCCCAAATATGTGTCCGCAATCGCGACTGTCCGCAATCAAGACTGTTCACAATCGCGACGACACCTTGTGTACTATTATGATATTTATTGTATACTTATCTTATTTGTACATGTTATGACAGAACTTCTGCTTATACGAGGCTAAAAACTACCGTTTTTCAAAATTTGAAAGTGTTTAGATATTTAATTTCCGGAGAATAAAAATCCTAAAAATTTATGAAAATTATTTTAATACTCAAAGCTGATATTATTTTATTCCTTGAAACAGTCAGATTTCCCCACATCCTTAATATATCGCAGTACTATATATGGGCCTATATCCATTTTCAAATCCATTTTCTCGAAATTCAATAAATTCTGTCGTACAACTTCAAAGTTGCATAAAGTGATCAGTTTTTAAACTAGAGACTTCCAGTTTTCACGAAAATGATCCAAAAATTATCTACTACCAAAATATGAAATAAACAAAAAGTGCGATTTCCTGACTTAAGGTATGGCTTCCTGGAGAGCGTCATACGTATGAAATAATGATATAGACGCATTTATGTTAGATTACCTGCACCTCTCTATAATGTGTAAATATCGTGGCCTATGCTGATGTGTATTAACAATTATTTTCACAAGGCTCCACCAAAATTCTTAAGAACGTTAACTTTCTATTTACATAACAGCAGCACTGGACCACTGAGATTCATTCTGCTACATATTTCGTGGATGATCATGGTTTTCACTTAGAACATACTGCACCGTTCCCGCGTCCAGGTGAGGATACATGAGATCCAGACTAGCTCTTGATAAATGATTCTATCTGATTAATGTTGCTGGGTTGTGGGTTCCGCTTGAGAAAGTACGCCGATGGCCTATGGTAAATCTCAACCTACGCAGAAGGACGTCTCCAACACGCTATCAGTCGGATACCATACTTGCGTGTCGCCAAAATTAATCACAAGTAACAGGTCAATACGATATTTCAACTGATTCGCATGTGTCGCCAACGAAATCGCAATCAAAAAAAAAAAAAGTTATTACAGTCTTACATTTAGTTCTTTTACTAAGTAGGCATTAAAAGAATTATGGAGTTTCACTACTCAACCTTTATTGACTATTCAGTCCAAATATTAAGGAAATGTTACCTAAGATATCGTCGAAAATGCCTCACACAACGTAGATAGCTTCGTAATGTTAAAATATCTCAATCAGTTACAGTTAAGTTGAAATAAAGAAAAATAAGTTTGGAAAAACTCGTAATAAGTAGCTGAAATCTAGGCCATAATTATCGATTCATTAATACCTGGCCTGTTGAAAATCTAAGACAAATATAAATAATGTTCGAAGAATCAATTGAAAAATTAAAATATATTATTCAAATAAAATATGCTAAGTAGAGTTGTAAGAATTAGATGCATCCAATTGGTTAAAAATGAAAAGAAAATTATACTCATTACTATATACATCATTTCAGATTATAGTTTTAAACAGAATGTAGAACGCAGTGAAATATAACCAAATAAATAATTCATTAAGATCTGGAATCTCTTCTCGCTGAGCTGAATTGCTCCTCAAAGTCACTTAAAGTTCTGTCATTTAACCTTTAACTCAAATATGACTAGTGAAACGAATGCCACTTTGTGCTAAACCTAATATCTGTGTCCATATACAGTAGAAAATCATATGGGAAAGCAATATCTGTTTTCTGAGGACTTCAGTTAACTAATATGCTTGAAAGTTCATTTTGTTTTTCATGTTTCATAAGATCTGACCTCCATATAAGCAAATTCAGGTCCGCTCTAAGTCGTGATTGATTTTAAATTAATACTATCATATGGCTTATGTGGTTAATTCACATAATTATTATCTTAATCCATGGTTAAAATTCAATTTAAGTGCGTGTCTGGCTGAATGTAGCATTGCCAAGTGTATTTAATTAACTTTCTAACAAATTATACCACAAGTGGAAAAACTGGCATGTTAGAAGACTCTACCTTCATCTAAAAATCCGTACATGAATGACTAAGCCACCAGTGATGTGTCAACATACTCACATAAAATCAGGAATCAGGTTACCAGGTGTGAGAGTACTTGAAAATGGTCATAAATAATTCAGTGAAGGCCTAAATATTATCATTACTAGCCTCTTGGCTCATGTGATGAGCCTACATACTCAAACAACACTGTGTTGATGGCATTGAGATCGTATCCTAACCTACTTTGTGTATCTGGGAATAAAAACAGCAATTGAAAGCAGTACGTTTCAATATATATCTTAGAATGCCTAATTTGCACGTACTATCATCTCACAGAAGACTACTATGACCAACCTCTCAAATAAAATTAAATATCACCATCACAACTTAACACCCGCTTATATTATTACTTCATTCACCATTTACCATTCCAAATATCACGTAATATCAATATCAATGCATTTCAAGCACCCATCTCATTAAATACGATGCATATGTGCCATAACCTTCACATATAAAAACATTATCCTTACCGTCATAGTGTCAAAGTAAAGTGTAACACAATACTAAGCTGTACTACTATATTTCGTCGTAAACATTCCATAAATACGATCTCTAAGCTTGCTATTCCGATAAAGCCATCACACATGTATATTGACACTCATACTACACTTTAACACTTCACTGTTAATGATTAAAAATATCTATTACTTTCTCTCACACCACATTGATAAATTTGCGAACGGCTTTCACTTGTATATTACGCCTATATATGGGATTGACAGTAACATCAGATGAATACCTACATCCATGTAATTACACTTCAATATTATATACGCACGCACAATGTCACAAAACATATCAACACATAGCCAAAAATAAAGGTTTCTACTTACGAAAAACGACTCATAGGGGACTTAACTTTGCTTATTGGGCCCTGTTTGCCATCTCGCTGTTGGTCATCGGGAATTGTAGGCCTCGCTCCATGGTTCTGCTTTAGGTAATCGGGTCCATCTCGGCTTCTCAGCTGACTTTCAATCCTCCTGGATCATCAACCTCGTAAAGCGCCACCATAGTCGGAGTAGTCTCTGCCTTGGTCTTTTACAACATCATAGTGGTCTCTGGTACGTTAGGAACAGAATAATACAATGTATTAGTTAGTGTTGTCATCCTGCAATTTATCTTCGTTTCGTAATGCCTATGATATCAGAATAAAACGTGCTCTGGGACGATTAGTTTCGATATAGTAGTTCTAACTGTGCTACTATTTGTAAAAATTATCTCGCTTGCCGAGCGAATGCGATTTCTCCGTGCTTATTAGAAATGCACTTGACAGCTGGTTGGACTCTGCTGTCTACGATGTGCAGTATCAGACAAATATAAAACTTCTAAGTCCAGCCGTGACGTATTTGTTGTACCAGACTTGCTAACTCCTTTTTGCTGGTCTTTAAATTTCGCTGCAGTTATTCAATCTATGAAGTTGACGTTGAGCGGGCTGCCGCGGATTTTTATTCTCCGTCAATATTTGATCTTAAATTCTGATAAGCTGGCTTCTTTCTTTGCTCGACTCCGTCTTACTTGCCGTAATGCTGAATTGTGTAGAATGTTCTAATGGAAGTCTCTTTTTCCTTAATAATTGGTTTAAATAATCCGCTTATGTCATTCTTTTCTCACAACCTTCTAAGTATGGTTATTTCGGTGACTAGCGGTTGAAAGGATTATCATTTCGGTTCGTACCGATGTTAGTTGCTTTCACATTGACCTTTTAATGGCTTGAACGCCATTTTTGTTCCTACTGATGCAATTACAGAACGGTGAAATGGCACAATACTTAATTGTTAACTGCAAGATAAATTATACACCAAAGACAGTCCAATCCGAATTGCGATAAAAACGAACAGCTGCTCCTATGCGGCAATATTCGTTGCGCACTGAAAGTCTGCCCATTGCTTATTGATGTAACTGGTTTTGATTCTGAAGTGCCGGCACTTATCTGAATTTGAAACCAAGCTGTGTTTTGTTCACTGAGAAACGGAGGATGTATCTCAGTTTGAAACTAACTGTTTAAAGCCAAGGTTTATAATCATATAAAGGTATAAAAAACAGCTAAACCTGAAGTTAGAAGAAAAAATGGATGTATCTAGTTTTGCAACTAAACGACACTATTATTGGCTATGTGTTGCACAGCAATGAGGTTGACAACGTCACATTTGTTGCCTTTATAAAAATCACCGGCCCTATAACCCAGCATTTGCCTAGTGTGAACATTAGAAACGACGGCTGAACAGGGTACCGGCGGTGAGGTTTAGAGCCAACTATCTCTAGAATACAATCAGCTACATAACTCGTGCCGTGCTGTCAACTCACTCTGTAATAGTTTTTTGAGAGAAAGTAGTGTGAGGTATTTGTCTCTTCTTACAACTTCATGTGTGGATTTACTGGCAGAGTGTTGGCCTCCGATTCCCAAGATAGTGGGTTCAAACCTGGCAGAGGTAGTTGGAATTTACAAGGCAGAAATAAACGTCTCTTCGACACTTCATGTAGTACGATGTTGGCATGTAAAAATGATGGTTTTATAGAACTCGCGACTTGTATAAGGAGAAAGAAATCTCATTACAGGCGAAGATCACACACTATAACACTTCGATTAAAACGGAATGTCTATAGCTCATTCTATGTTAAGAAAACAGTATTGCTCTTATGACAACAAGGTTGCCATCTCGAACGGCTCTGCTCAACAGCAATACGGGAAAGCCCTGGCATATATATATATATATATATATATATATTGGTGAAACTCTGTACTGTAAATGTTCTTGACTCTCTTACTTAACATTACAAATATAAAACTCTGCATTTGAATAGAGAAATATGAAAATTAATATTCATTAAATAAAATACACATCATTAAATAAAATACACAATCTTCGGACCTTGTACTCACACTTAGTTCTTACCTGCTTACTTACACATACGTTATTTGAAGGGCTCCAGCTACCACTCAGTGCAGCAATAATAGAATGAGAATCTTGACTATCTCTAGGGTGTTGGGTAATAAGCTTACTTTTGACAACGTACCATATAAGTTCTGGGAAAAGGAGATTGGCGTTCGGTTTCCCCATTAAATTTGAGGTTATCTAATTTTGTCATTGAAATAATACGATAAATTTGTTTGATAGAACAAAATATATTCTTTAAATTGTATAGAAAAAATAGTAAGTCTTGCTGCGATAAGACAGATGAGAATATGAAATTATGACATTGCAACTGAAAGAAACTGGGCATGAATTTGAATTCTACTTGACCGGACATTTAACAATTAATACGAAATATATCCCTCGCTGGTTCACTTGACTGTACCTTCAACACTTTGAGTGTAATTACGACGTATTCCTTTGAAATGGTGTTTACTGTAGATGTGTCACACCTAATTTGGTGATGTACCCATGTGACTGCTTCTTCTCCATATCATATGACTTCTTGGTAAGTCTTTAGTGTACTTCATTGCAAGTGTATCCTTCTACGACTCCATGGTAAAACTTTCCGTCCGTATCTTGAACTAAGTGACCGACCAACTGTGGCCTCACTCTCTCAATGACCAATGACTAATGACTCGCTGAGTCCTCTCCATCTCATTCACTCCTTGAATGTTCACATATCCATTTGGCTTTTTCACTGTTCAGCTTCCGTTTAACTAATGACTCACGCTACAAGATACACCCAGCTTATATAGACTGGTTGACACACCTACGTAATCTCCAGAAATAACTATGATCTACTCCCACCTCGCGACAAATGTTACACCCTATGGCGAAATCGCCCCAGCACCCAAATGGTATCTCCAAGAACGTGAGCTCACCGCTAAATAAGCACGATGACGTAGCAATGACTTGGCAGTAACGCCAGCAGGATTGCACAATGTAGCAATGTCATATCCACATCTGATATTTGGCAACTCTTACTGTACATGTATTTAGTGTTAATCTATACACACGTATATATGCGTACATTTAACTACAATCACGCAAGCGACAAGCATTGCAAAATTGAATTGAATAATAATTATAATACAATAATAGTAATCTCACAGATAAAGTAATAATAATAGGACATAATAATAATAATAATAATCATAATAATAATACAGATATCACCTTGTAACGTGATTTGAACCGTTATAGTACTTAAGTTCAAAATAAAAGAAGGAAGAAAGTATGCTGTAAATTATTTTTTTAAATTCCAAGGTACAGGGGTTGTAGGGCAGTGGGATGGCTTATTTTAGTTTTTACAGCAACTTGGATAAACTACTGCACATACAAAACCTCAGTAGTGAAGTTCAAGGTAAACTGGAAGAAAACAGACAACAGATCATTTCTATAGGCTCGGGGTGGGGGATGCAGTTAATTGAATTTTATAAATTTGCCCAGGCAACGCCGGGTACTACTGTGCCGTCATATCGCTCCACGAAAAGAACTGTAACAATTAAATGCGCTTAAGAAACAAAAACTAAATAACAAAACCAAGCACAGATAAACATCATAGCGAATTTCTTTATCAGTACAAATCATGCCGTATCGCTGAACACCACAGTATCAAAATCTTAAGTAACAACTACTGTACAGTACAATAATATTACAATACACACATAAACAGTTGACTTCCCTTCAACAATGATAAGCTACCGGCGATTCACAGCGTAACGGATTACATGTAACGTGTACCGTAATAGAGCAAGACAGAAGGAAAATGAAGTAAGGCAACAAAGCGATGGCTGTGCCTGCTATTGTGCTTCCTCGCTGCGAATGCATTTATTAAACAGAGAATGTTAAGTAATTATTTTAATAAGTCGCGGTCAAAAACATGCCTCATCCATTTTCTTTCTTTCATAATACAATATAAAGTACATTATAATATTCCTTAATCACGAGGAATTATGGGTGCCTCAGAGGGGGTGTGTTCACTCCTTGTAGGTCCATAAGAGCAATACTGTTTTCTTAACGTGGAATGAGCTATATATGGTAGCGAGCGCCTCCGAATGGGAGGGAAGTCGCTTAGAAGTTTGAGAGACAAATTCTTCATAGGTAATACATTTCATATTATTCCGTATTGAAGAGCAATATAATGCAAAACAAGAGCTAAAAGATTCGCACCTATTCAATACTCATTTATTGTAACCTAAAAATGTTACATATATTTGAAACTAGTTTCGGCCTTGTTAGAGACCATCATCAGTCAAAATCATAAAGTTAAGGCAAGACATAAATTATAATAGATACACTTAATAAACGAAGAGTGTGTAGTTGGCATTCGGTGCAAAACAAATAAAGGTCAACAACACACTTATTTTATAAATTTTATCTATTATAATTTATGTCTTGCGTTAACTTTATGACTTTGACTGATGACGGTCTCTAACAAGACCGAAACTTGTTTTAAATATAGGTAACATTTTAGGTTGCAATGAAAGAGTATTGAATAGGTGGAAACCTTTTAGCTCTTGTTTTACATTAGAAAATTCTTGGCAAGATAATTCCTCCAAAAATTGTAAATGATCAGTACTAAAGGGAAATGAAGAACTGTATCGGAAGAATGAACGACTCATGGAGTATATTGGTAAAAAGAAGACTGAAATTCTATGTACACCTCTTCAGAATGGATGGAAAGCGAATGACGAAACAAATCTTTTAGATACTTGATAGCTGACCCAAAGTTCTATCAAGTGGTTCCAGGAGGTGAGAATGGACTTCAACAAGGCTGGACTAGGCGAGAGGAAATCTCAAATCGAGCACAGTACCGATTACAAATCAACAACTTCAAGGGCTTTCATGAGGAATATAAGCAGAACAGTGATAGGACTGTGGAAATATGACAGGCTGCCAAGGAAAGAACGCAGCGATTCTGGCTTTCCGTGGCTTCCCATTTTCATACCAGTCAGATACATTGGCTGTACCTTAATTAAGGCCACGGCAGCCGTAGCCCTTTCCTATCCCATCATCGCCATAACACCTATCTGTATCGGTGCGATATGAAGCATAGTGTTAAAAATGAAAAAAATATTTTCAAAAATGTGTAACTGTTATTTAAAGTGGTCTTTATTGGCCCTAAAAGGATAATAATAATAATAATAATAATAATAATAATAATAATAATAATAATAATAATAATAATAATAATAATAATAATAATAATAATAATAATAATAATAATAATAATAATAATAAAAGGACTCATTAAAACAAAAGAAAGAAAACCCAACGGTGCTACAGATCTGATGAGTTTTGGCCAACCAAGTGATCGCTGCTCAACCCCAAGGCCTACAGATTACGAGGTGATGCATGGTCAGTGCGACGAAACCTCTTGGGCGTTATACTTGGCTCTCTAGACCGGGGTCACAATCTCGCTGTCAGGTAGCTCATCAACGGCTATCACGTAGGCTGAGTGGAGCTCGAACCAACGATCAGGTTCAGGTAAAAATTTCCCACCTGGCCGGGGATCAAACGCTGGGCCTGACTGAGGTATGAGCCATTCTCAATAGTGCCAGTCACCGGGTGAGTTCGCCGTGCGGTTAGGGTCGCGCAACTGTGAGCTTGCATCCGGGAGATAATGGGTTCGAACCCCATTGTCGGCAGCCCTAAATATGGTTTTCCGTGATTTCCCATTTTCACACCAGGCGAATGCTGGGGCTGTACCTTAATTAAGGCCATGCCCGCTTCCTTCCCACTCGTAGGCCTTTCCTATCCCATGGTCGCCGTAAGACCTATCTGTGTCGGTCGGTTCCTGTGATGAATGGTCTGGAAAATCTCACTCATAGGGTTGGTTTCTACGTGCATTTCAGTGGGTTGGGCAGACTGATATATAATAGCAATTTTCGGTTCGGCGAGGAAAGCAGCGGGAAACTACCTCACTGCTCATATATCTAGTAAGCCTTCTGAGTGACACCTACACTATTTATGACGGTTATCGGTCAAGTTTTTGGGGATTTAACCAGCCTTTGTGCTGATGACTGAAGGAACATAAAACAGCCCCATGAAGAACACATCTCACACTTCCTAACGGTACATTATTGTCACATAATATCCCTTATATTCAATCTCTTGTAAGCTAGATCTATGGGGATTAGGTCGCACGTAGAATGGCATGCAAACAACAATATGGCCTGATGTCCTAGTCTTTTCTCCTCCAGCTTGACATTTTCTGTTATTTCAAGAAATGTGTGTTTGCTAAAAAGTCCTTCGTACTGAATGCTTTTCTTTGTTGACCAAGGGTGAATTGTTCCAGTAAAGCCTGACGATAAGTAATTTCACTGTGCAAGATTTGTGTTAGTGTCTTTCATTCCGTTGATCAAGTGGGACAGTCTTTTTCTCCCTTTCCACTTCATATCATTTGGCGTGTGTTTCCAATTTATCGAGATCGATCCCAGCTGAGCTTGGTGGTATGGAAGGGTGCTCAAAAGCAACACATCCGTGTTGTTGTCTTCCAACACGATAAAGAAACTCCTATGGGACAAAATTCCGTCACCTAAAACAATCGAAGACGTGCCAACCAAATAATAATAATAATAATAATAATAATAATAATAATAATAATAATAATAATAATAATAATAATAATAATAATAATAATAATAATAAAGTTTTATGTTCCATTAAATACTTTTACGGTTTTCGGAAATGTCGAGCTGCCGGAATTTTGTCCCGAGGATTTCATTTACGTGCTCGTAAATTTACCGACACGAGGCTGACGTATTTGAGCACCTTCAAATACTACCGGACTAAGCCAGGATCGAACCTGCGAAATCGGGCTCAAAAGGCCAATGCTCTGCCACATGAGCTACCCAGCTTGGCGTTTTTTTAAATTATCACTAGCATTTGTATTCGTTCTTCGGACGGGAATTTACAGTGGTTTACATGATACCTTCAGCAATTTATGCGAAGTAACATGGCTCTATTCACATGTTTAATGCGACATGTTAAAATTATATTTTTGTACGAAAGCGCGTGACAGTAACGTGAACTATGTTGAAGTTGTACAAAGTCGAGAGAGAATGATGACGATTTCCGAATTTACTGTACAGTACAGTTCCTGGTCCGAAGTTGTGTGTTAATCTCCGTGGTTCTCAGCTTGTATACTGCATCTCTGACCACGGGCGTGACGCACTGACATTGATGGTACCTCTTTTAATATCTGTGCTATTGAAAAGAGTAAAATGGCTCTTTAGATTTTTCCCGTTGCGCACCTTGAAGTGACATGTGACATGTCCCACAGGACTTAGACTAAACATCCAATTTTTCGTAATCATCTGCGTTATTATCCGTCGTACGGTAAATACGTACAAGGCATAAAGGAACGGAAATAACATATTATTAAACGTATGTTGTATACAGTCTTTTGATAGACCTAATGTTAACGAAAATATCTGAGAATAATCTTCCTATAAATATCAACTCCATGTGATTACCATGACATCATAATGCACCTGACAGCACAATACGTCGTTTGGTTAAAATAAATCCATCAATTTTCCACTTTTAGGAACAGACAGACAGACAGACAGACAGACAGACAGACAGACAGACAGACAGACAGACAGACAGACAGACAGACAGACAGACAGACACCAAAGGGGAAAATTTCTACCTCATGTTACCTCGGTGTTCAGATATATTACGTGGTGGTCATTTTAAAGCCGAGAGAAATATGATGCATCCTTTGATTTTCTCCTGTTGTGGATCCTTCAAATAACTGTAGGTATGCGAGGGTGCCCGTCGCTGGCCGCAGAGCATGAAGTCTGTAAGAAATGGTAATTTTCTCTGTCATTTGAAGAGTAAGCGAAATTATGTACATAACAGAAGTTATTTAAAATGAATGGGTTTTTCACATATAGTGTACACATTTTACATGTAATCAATAGTGTACACATTTTACATGTAATCAATAGTGTAAGAGAAAATTGAAAAATAAACTCTTCCGGTCTTCCTTTGAATCTCCAGTCTATTTAGTTATTTTCAAATGATATGCATATTGAATCCTGTTCATAGATGAGTAGACTCTAAATCTGAAGTTTGGGCGAGATATAATCGATAGTGTAAGAGAAAATAGAATAAAATTCTTCAGATCTTCTTATAAACCGCCAGTCTATTCAGTGATTTTTTAAGTGATATGCATATCGAAACCTGTTCCTGGATGAGTAGACTCTAAATATAAGTTTGTTCCAGACCTAGTCAGCCGTTTACCCTTGATGGTGGAACAAACAAACAAACAAACAAACAAACAAACAAACAAACAAACAAACAAACAAACAAACAAACAAACAAACAAACAAACAAACGAACGAACGAACGAACGAACTAACAAATAAATAAATAAATAAATAAATAAATAAATAAACAAACAAAAACAGACAGACAGACAGACAGACAGACAGACAGACAGACAGACAGACAGACAGACAGACAGACATGAAATTTAAAAAATACTGATACGATCTTGAATTGACCTGAAACGGATAAATATATAAAAATTTGACGAAATAAATGACATGACAGACAACGGACTCCATTATAAGATTCTTGTTGTTGTTGTTGTTGTCAAGGGCTTGACCTGTTGGAACAGTGGATCCTGTGAGATCTCCTAAGTTAAGCAGCATTGAACGTGGTCATACTGGGATAGGTGCCCATGTGTTGTTAGTTTGTTGTAGAGCAGAACGAATCAGGCTATCCTTCTATTGGTTAACATTGCCTGAGGATGACTATCTGGTGATTCCTTGCCTGAAACTTAGGGTTCTAATGAAGTCACCAGTGGCCGGTAAATAAGTGTTGTACTTCTTCCTTGTTGTCATTTCGACCATTTATGGGCCACGTTAATCCAACTGTTTTCTTCCTCGAGCATTAACATTTGCCCAGGAACGTCTCATTCGTACTCAGTGTTGTTGCTTCCTTTCAGCAGTTATTTGAATTTCATCTCAAGCAGGATACGCTCGCGAATATCATCACATGTAATCCCCAATTCTTATAAGTTTTTTCACATCCGTGAACCAGGCTCGTATGGTTTACTTTCCCAGTGTCTTCTTCTTCTTCTTCTTCTTATTATTATTATTATTGAGAATATCTTATTACAAATAAATAATGTACTTCCTCTCTAACGAGATGTAGGCCTATCAATCATTCGCTTCCAGAACGTGAGCCTAGACAATGCAAGACGCGGCATATGTTAGCAATTGTTAGAACTAGAAGCAGCTAAGACGAATGTGAGAAAGGGGAATGAGCTCAGTCACGGTGGTGAGGTAACATCAGATGTAATTTGGAAACAAATTTAAAACGGAGAAAAAGAACAATATGAAAGTAGAGATGATTTATCTCTTTGGAAAGAGAAGTGGGTTATTACTGGAGATTGTCTTCATCTTGGGGAAAGTACATCTGGACAAAGATGTCATTTAGCAGGTGTTGAATCGTCGTACCAAGGTCTAAATCGTTTTGCTGAAGAATGGTGAAAGAAGATTCGTATGAATACAAATCACGTTCCATTATTGTTATTTACCTCAAGACTGTTGATATTTCATTTGATTGTGACGCAGCAGGTCGCGACAATCAACTCGCAGTCGTAACGGTTTAACATGGCGCAAGAGGCTGTGTGGTGAGATATAAGGTGTTCGAACCCATAAATGAACAAATGTTCCTAGGTGGTTACATGGCTGGCGAACACCAGCAACGAGCTAGGTTTGGTAAGTACTGCATTTTGCCAGGCTCTCCTGGTCATTTAGTAGGTGTTGAATCGTCATACCAAGGTTTACCTCCCTAGGTTCTCACTAAATAGGTCGAAGTTCGATTTTAGTCCACGGCAACAAGTCCTCAGAGAGGGAATCTATGCTTCAGTGGATTGTATTACACGTAAAATTAGCCGTTGTAAAATCATAGTAAACTAAGCTCCAGTCTGAAGAGTAATTGAATCAGTTATTTTTCAAAGAACACATCTGACTATGATAGAGAAAAATAAAAGAAATGCTCTGTTTTATTTCACTCTCTGGTTTTAAAGGTAGACCGATTATACTATAGATTCCACATTTTTTACCAGTTCCTTTCTTTGGAATGGAAATTATTTCTAATGTACACAATTCTCCTCTTCAAACACCATTCTGGCACATTTCCTGGATGAGACTGCATACGGTAGTTCTTCAGTCAGTTCCCTTCTTGCCGCCTTGAAAAGTTCGATTGGCAGGTTATTTAATAATAAATTACTGTAATTATATTGTAACGACAAGTACATAGAAATAAATGTTAAGTTCTTGGAATGACATTTGAAAGTTGAATTGTAGGTACTTTATTCGTGTTCTCTTCAGTCGAATATAAATTGATCGATAGTTCGAAGTGGCATCCGTATCTTTCCTCTCGACCGTATATGGACACTCTCTTTCAAATGTTAGTTGAGGTTCCCTGTAGGCCTACTAGAACTCACAACGCCTACTTTTTTTTTAAACCTGAGAGTACGATGTGAAACAAACACTTCTTTTCCAAGTGCACACATTTAGAACTGTGTAAATGAACAATTACCGCGAATGATAATATCGGAATGTAAGTTATAACTGTAACTGTGGAGAAAAACTGGTTTCTGTACGGAAATTGGAAGGTCATTAGCAAGTGGATGAAGACCCCATTCACATGTGCTGAATGTAGCTGCGGCACACGTTAATTGCAGTTCAGCTTTGTAAAGACGGGAAGTTCCGGATGATGAAGAAGAACTTTGTTAATTACTGCTCCTGGCCTGCAATATGTTTGTCGTAAAGATGTGACTCGGCTTTATAACTCTACAACTGGTTCTTTGAGGAGAAAAAACACACAGAAATATAGCTTGAGTAATACACAGACAGTCCAAAATTAGGCAAAACTTCTCTTTCATGTCATTATTGGTTTTGTTTGTTTTAAAATATGCTTTATTGTCGCACCGACACAGTTAGGTCTTATGGCGACGATGGGGCAGGAAAGGATTATGAGTGAGAAGGAATCGGCCGTAGCCTTAATTTTAATTATTAAGTCCGATGAACCTACAATTTCATGCACTCATTCAGATTTTTTGAACGGCTATACATGTGAGACTTGGCAATGACAGATATGGAAAAATGGATTTTTACAAAAATAAATTGGCTTCCCCATACTTCCTACTTTTCTATATTTCTTCCAGCTTAGTTACCGTGTACCAAGAGAACTTCCCAGAATTTCGCGATTCCTTCTTTACCCTGTGCAGAAGCCTTTTTTTTCTTTTCAATTTTTATTTACGTCGCACCGATAGGTCTTATGGCAACGATGCGATAGGAAATGACTAGGAGTGGGAAGGAATCGGTCGTGGCCTTAATTAAGATACAGCCCCAGTAAAGTGCTGCCGAGAGTGGGGTTCGAACCGACTATCTACCTGACTCAAACCGCGCAGCCATTCGCTCAGTACAGATGTTCTTCTCTTATGCGTTATCTTTCCTACAATACCTTAAATTTGTCAAACTTCATTCGAAATATCTCCGTATTCCAAATCTCCTTTGGATTGATTCCAGCTTCCTCCATGTCTTTTGTTTGGTCAGCCCTTTTTGTAGTCACAATAGGCCGATTGCAGAAACGGTGTTTAAATGATGTCTACGGTTAAACAATGCCTAAGTATGGATGCCGCATTGCAGAGACGTTATTCATCACTTGGACACTGTCTAAAACCGATGTTCGGCCCGTCATGTTTAAACACTGCCGAGAACACTGTTTAACCTCAAATGAGAGGAGTGAATCACAATCAGAGGTTATGTACCATGAAACATGTAATTTGTATTATCATGTTGAGACGATTCCGCGAAGAAAGGTTAGTGCGACAGCCTCTCTGTGGGTCACCCGCTGCGAAATCGCAGCAAATCATTTTGAATATACGGGGAGGTAGGGCTTAAAATAAGATTTTGCTTGTTTCTTGGGACGGACAAAGGGGACTGTGCGATAAATGTCAACTTGAATACAATTTTTGGCAACCGATATACACTGACTGACAGAGCAAATGCAACACCAAGGAGGAGTGGTTCGAAAGGGATGAAAGTTGGGGAAAAAACAGAGTCGGCACGGAAGAATAATTGATGTTTATTTTAAACCGATATGCAGGTTACACAATGCGCACGGCATCGACTCAGTAGGATGTAGGACCACCACGAGCGGCGATGCACGCAGAAACACGTCGAGGTACAGAGTCAATAAGAGTGCGGATGGTGTCCTGAGGGATGGTTCTCCATTCTCTGTCAACCATTTGCCACAGTTGGTCGTCCGTACGAGGCTGGGGCAGAGTTTGCAAACGGCGTCAAATGAGATCCCACACGTGTTCGATTGGTGAGAGATCCGAAGAGTACACTGGCCACGGAAGCATCTGTACACCTCGTAGAGCCTGTTGGGAGATGCGAGCAGTGTGTGGGCGGGCATTATCCTGCTGAAACAGAGCATTGGGCAGCCCTTGAAGGTACGGGAGTGCCACCGGCCGCAGCACATGCTGCACGTAGCGGTGGGCATTTAACGTGCCTTGAATACGCACTAGAGGTGACGTGGAACCATACGCAATACCTCCCCAAACCATGATGCCGCGTTGTCTAGCGGTAGGGCGCTCCACAGTTATTGCCGGATTTGACCTTTCTCCACGCCGACGCCACACTCGTCTGCGGTGACTATCACTGACAGAACAGAAGCGTGACTCATCGGAGAACACGACGTTCCGCCATTCCCTCATCCAAGTCGCTCTAGCCCGGCACCATGCCAGGCGTGCACGTCTATGCTGTGGAGTCAATGGTAGTCTTCTGAGCGGACGCCGGGAGTGCAGGCCTCCTTCAACCAATCGACGGGAAATTGTTCTGGTCGATATTGGAACAGCCAGGGTGTCTTGCACATGCTGAAGAATGGCGGTTGACGTGGCGTGCGGGGCTGCCACCGCTTGGCGGCGGATGCGCCGATCCTCGCGTGCTGACATCACTCGGGCTGCGCCTGGACCCCTCGCACGTGCCACATGTCCCTGCGCCAACCATCTTCACCACAGGCGCTGCACCGTGGACACATCCCTATGGGTATCGGCTGCGATTTGACGAAGCGACCAACCTGCCCTTCTCAGCCCGATCACCATACCCCTCGTAAAGTCGTCTGTCTGCTGGAAATGCCTCCGTTGACGGCGGCCTGGCATTCTTAGCTATACACGTGTCCTGTGGCACACGACAACACGTTCTACAATGACTGTCGGCTGAGAAATCACGGTACGAAGTGGGCCATTCGCCAACGCCGTGTCCCATTTATCGTTCGCTATGTGCGCAGCACAGCGGCGCATTTCACATCATGAGCATACCTCAGTGACGTCAGTCTACCCTGCAATTGGCATAAAGTTCTGACCACTCCTTCTTGGTGTTGCATTTGCTCTGTCAGTCAGTGTATTTTATTATAACTTGGGCGATATCCATGGAATTGTAGGTCACTTTGACTACTTTGTCCCAATCGTCAGAGGGCTGTCACATCCATCAACTGAGAGTGATTCCCGTATATTTACTGCCAAGTAAGTGCACATAATAGTGAAAACTAAAAAGAAGGTTGTATGCGATTTTTATATATAATCGTGGCGCTAATTCGGATAATTTTTCGGTAACTACGAGATAGGAAAAGGCAAGTGGTGGTGATGGTGGTCGTTATTGTTTAAAGAGGAAGACTGGGGAAGAAGGGCCGTGGCCATAATAACAGCCCTAGCATTTGCCTGGTATAAAAATAGGGAAACTGCGATCTCCAGAATGCAAGCTACATCTATATATCGATGGCCTAGAATGAAAACCTCCTATCTCACAAAGTTCTTCCTGTCCATTATTTCCCTTAATACTGGTCACGCCTCCCAGCCACAACAATGTTCGTTGTGTTCTTTATTCCTATGCCGACGTGTGAAGGAAAATGAACCTTACCGTACCGTACTATAGGAAAGTATGTCTGCGTGACGTATTTACTAACTCCTAGAGTATAATTTTTATAAGGTTTATTTTCCTTTATGCGTCAGCATAGGAAAATAAACCCAACGAACATTGTTCTGATGGACTGCATACCCAAATGTGGCTGGGAGGCGTGACCAGTCTTAAGGGAAATAATGGATAGGAAGAACTTTTTGAGATACGAGGTATTCAATCTAGGCCATCGATATATAGCCCGTATAACACATTCGGTTACACATTACTATTTTTTCATCTTCCCTTCGTCGAAGCTATTTACGAATAGACTACACTCACCATAACAACGCTGTAATCAAAGCTACACTTCCCCGTACGGTGGCGTGTCGCTTTAGTGTCGATAATATTATGAGATTTAATTTCCACCGAAAACGATATCATGTACGAAGTCATGTACATGCTGAGCCATATTTGAGTCATGTGTAGGAAGACAAACAGCTGATTGGCCTTAGGCGCGCGCACCGACGAATTTCATTTGTTGCGACAAGCAACGGGTTGCATGAAAGATAGGCCTACTTCTATCTCCATTTTTTAACCAATATTGAAACTGTAAACCAGGCCTCTCAAACGCCCAAAATCTCACGCGTGCAGATCGAGGCGCAAGAGCTCCGTGCACTGTGCATCGGTGACGCTCGACATGGCTCGGATCAACGCTTCGTCTCTGGGCTACTCGGCTAAGCTCAGCTCTATTCGGCTATACTCGGCTCAACTCAGCCCGGATTTGGAGCGCTACGGCGCAAGTGGGGCAGAGGGAGACAGGCGGAGCGAGCGAGACAGGCGTGAGGAAAGAGAGAGTAAGCGCTATTGCTCCAAATGGAGGAGTGGGGGGTCTGCACTCTGGTCAGCCAAGCCAAGTCGTCTTTTGCACCGTGCACAGTGCATGCACCACGCGCATGCACCCTGAGAGGCCCTGCTGTAAACGATGTCTAGTTACTGAACATTGTTTATGCAATGGAAGATCATGACCGATTTAGAGGTTGTTTAGGTAGACGTTGTCTAAGGTTTAAAATTAGTCATCGTTTCTGCAATCGGCCAAATCACTTTGATGATTTGAAGATTTTCGTCGTCGATCTACAGGTTGGGCAAAATAAAAGTGGCCAGGAAAGTATTTACAATAGAACTGACGCGGGATTGACCCCTGTTAATGAACGTCACAGAAGATGCTGGAAATGGCCGCATCTGAAGAAAGGAAAAACTGAGGATCCAGAAGTCCTGATTCCACTTCACTCAGAAACCACCGGCAGAACTCAACACGCGAAGGTTGGTCTGGACGTTTTAACGCACAACAGTAAATTTGTAAGGATACAGTTGCAGGTCCATTTTGATAATATTTCGACACGACGATCTCATTATTCCCACCCGCACAGATAAACGGTGTTGAGATTTCCAGGCTTTCCTTCACTCGAGCGATGTTTTCTGGCGTTCGAACGCTTTTCGGATAATTACGGTTTTTATTCTCCACAGAGCCCGTTTCACGCCATTTTGCCACCAAGTTTTGCACTGCCGACTTTGCTGGACTCTTACGCAAAGAGTTCCGCACAGGTTTTTTTTTTCCACGAATCGTGCTTCGCATAACACTCGACAAAGAGCACGCGCTATTTCATCGTAAACACCATTTTGTGTTGCATTCAGATCGTCACTAAACGCGTCTGGTCCCCTCACTCACTCACTCACTCACACGAAATGACACAGAGACGTACTCGGGAGAAGTGGGAGAAGCGCACGCGCAGACTTGCGACAGCAATCGATTGGTGCATCAAAATCATGGTTTCCAGCATTTCCGATGATGGGCAGTTCTCCAATCCCGCGTCAGTCTTATAAATATTTTCTGGGCCAGTTGTAACGTTTTTTTTTTTGCTAGTTACTTTACGTCGCACCGACACAGGTAGGTCTTATGGCGACGATGGGATAGGAAAGGCCTAGGAGTTGGAAGGAGGCGGCCGTGGCCTTAATTAAGGTACAGCCCCAGCATTTTCCTGGTGTAAAACCATTTTCAGGGCTGCCGACAGTGGGATTCGAACCCACTATCTCCAAGATGCAAGCTCATAGCCGCGCGCCCCTAACCGCACGGCCAACTCACCCGGTCCAGTTTAATTTTGTCCACTCTGTATATTCACGTAGGCCTACTCTGAAAGGGCACCCATAATGCACATTGTATCTTTTAAATTTATGATTTCAGTAGCTTTTTTTTTTTATCCTTGTGAAATCACGAACACATGACAACGATTGGTACAGAAACTATTCACTTTGCATAGTTACCCGATTTTGGAGAAAGTGTCGAACTTTATAAAGTTACTCTCCTGTGAACTTCAGTTCTTACCGGGCGTGTTGGCAGTGCGGTAAGGGGCGCGGAGCTGTGAGCTTGCATCCGGGAGATAGTGGGTTCCAATCTCACTGTCGGCAGCCCTGAAGATAGTATTCCTTGGTTTCCCATTTTCACATCAGTCAGTCCTGCTCCATGGCTAAATGGTTAGCGTGCTGGCCTTTGGTCGCAGGGGACCCGGATTCGATTCCCAGCAGGGTAAGGAATTTTAACGATCATTGGTTAATTTCGCTGGCATGGGGGCTGGGTGTATGTGTTGTCTTCATCATTATTTCATCCTCATCACGACGCGCAGGTCGCCTACGGGTATCAAATTGAAATACCTGCACCTGGCGAGCCGAACATGTCCTCGGACACTCCCGGCACTAAAAGCCATACGCCATTTCATTTCACATCAGGCAAATGCTGTACCTTAATTAAGGTCACGGCCGCTTCCTTCCCGCTCCTAGGTTTTTCCTGTCCCATCGTCGCCATAAGACCTATCTGTGTCGGTGCTACGTAAAGCCACATGTAAAAGGAAACTTCAGTTCTTGCGAGTTATCGACTTTTTCCACGGGGCCGTCAATGTACACGTTAGGAACATTCTGTTTCGTGTTCAGATGTAACATAATGATACATAAAAGACCAGAACTTCTGTGTTTAAATATTATATTTATAAATATCGTGTTCGATTTTGGAAGATCTTGTCTGTGCAGGATTTTGATCAAATTACGCTACTTAACAAAATAATGATGCTTGTAATTGGTTACCAGATCACTCACGAATACTATGTTTTGGCACACTGAGGCTACATTTTATTATACCTTCTGTGTGATATTTCTCACTCGAAGCTTACCAGGTGGTTAAGGCTGTGAGTCACGTCATAGGAAGAACAATTAATTTTTGAATCTCTCTCTTCCTTCCGATGTTGAAGGGAGGAAAGCAAGGTTTCCTGTTTTTATCAGCGAAACATCAAATATTTTTCAAAACATGCTGTCAATTTCCAGTTTACGTGAAATGCGTGCGTGCATTTCAGTACGCACTTACGTGTCTGGTTGATGTAGCACGCCAAGTCCAATTAATTGAGAAAAATTAAAGAGGGTAGCACGGAGCAAATTGGTTGTAATAACAGCAGGTGACTAGCGGTTCAGGTACGACAGTGAGGGAAATACATTCCCTGCTCCCGCCATTGTAAACAGACGATGGGATGTGTAGAGATAGAAGACATGTCTTCCCAATGTGTGGAGCCATGAAATACATCCACGGTATTCCTTGTCTGCCGTAAGAAGACGTGCCTGAAAAGGGTGGCCCCAAGGGCTCTTGTAATAGGAGCTGAATCTGAAAAATTTCCCTCTTACCTGTTCCAAACTTTTCACTTTAAGTTTTCCTGTCTGATTCCGTTGAGAACTTTTTTTTGGTTCTTTTTGTTTGTTCAGTCCCTGACGATACCGGTATTGGGTGTATAGGCCTAACGAAACTTTCAGTTTTATTCCTATCCAGGCCATTTCTTTTGCTGGCAACGTCAATCTTAGAAGTATCGGGTAACTTTAGTGATAAAAATGAAATGGCGTATGGTTTTCAGTGCCGGGGGTTTCCAAGGACAAGTTCGGCTGGCCAGATGCAGTTCTTTTGGTTTGACGCCACAGGCGACCTGCGTGTTGTGATGAGGATGAAATGATGACGAAGTCGACACATTTACCCAGTCCACGTGCCAGCAAAATTAATCTATTGTGGTTAAAATTACCGACCCTGCCGGGAATCGAACCCGGGACCCCTTTGACCAAAGGCCAGCACGCTAACCCTTTGTCCATGGAGCCGGACATCTTTAGTGATAATATAAGATGACTGTCTAACCGTAGTGTTCTTTCTCTTAAAATAACAAGCGAGCGAGTTGACTGTGAGATTCGCGCTGTGTAGCTTTCATTAGGGGGAAGATAGGTTCCAGCCTCACTGTCGACAGCCCCGAGAACGGTTTACCGTGGTTTCTCATTTTTACACCAGCCTAAACCTTAATTAAGGCCGCGGCCTCCCACTCCTAGCACTTTCCTATCGCATCGTCGCCATAAGACCTACCTGTGTCGGTGCGACGTAAAACAAAGTGTAAAAAAAATAATACAATGAAACACTGAATCCCGTGCGATTTCTTATGTTAAACATCATTCACTGGACGTGAGAGACGCTCGGTGGATCAAACTCATGATCCTTAGATCCCAGATTTCGGTTCTGGTCCATATTGTCGAATGTTGAAGGTCGACTAATGTCTTGGAAATATAGGAGGGATTGATTAATTAATTAATTAATTAATTAATTAATTAATTAATTAATTTATTTATTTATTTATTATTATATACCTAGGGTTATAAAACCCCATTTAATGTACATAATCTGCTCTCACATTCAAGATGGTAGCATTTTGTCAGCACAGAGAGAGAGCGAGAAAAAAATTCAATAAAGTTAGCTACCCTACATGAAGGTTACCTCATAATTAATTTTTGTAAGCAATATTTTAATAATAATCTGAATTAATATTATTTACAGCATCTTTTTTTAAAGTTTCCCGTGCGGAAACATTTATTTAATTTGCAATTGGTCGTACTATACAAAAGGTGATTGGCAATTTGAAGAGAGTGAAAATCCATAGCCTGTTTCCAGTCATTCGACCGGGTCAGGAATGGAATGAATGAAAACCTCATTTAGCGGCAAGGATAGGAATTGTGCCGGCTGTTGAAGCCTTTCGCACTCCTCTGGGGCACCTGTCCCACCTCCGCTTTGTGCAGCACGAATCTCACATGGAGTGACCGGGATTTAAAAAATGGAACCCAGCGATGAGAATTCGATGCGCTGCCGCCTGAGCCACTGAGGCACAAAATTTGGAGAGAGTCCCTGAGAATATTACTGATGATTTTTTTCGTTCCAAAACACTAATGCCAAATGTCCGAAATAATTTCACGCAGAATCATTCCTCGAACACTGAAGAGCAAACCAGTCACTTCCCAATTTCGGAACGGATAATTTATTTCCTCTCTAGTGTTTAAACCGCGGTTCAGAGCAGTAGCGCTTGATTAGCAACGCGACTTTCCTTTTAAGGTACACGGCTGCAGCTTGAAGAAGTTATTAAAACAATGAGGAGTAAAAAAAGAGAGAATATGAGGTGTAATCACCTTAATCTGATCCAGCTTCCTCTGCTTTTGAAGACGTTGCTCGCGTGGGAATAACTGCTTCGAGAACGTTTTAGTCAGACTACGTTTATTTAGTTTTTATTTTGCTGTTTACTTTCCATGAAACACGTATTACAAATTAAAAGTTTCATTTACATAGTCTTGTGATGTTTGGGACATCACTGAATGTTTTTGATTATTGAACTATATATTTAATTGATAAGATGTATATATTTAATCACTGATAGGTCATTTTTAAATTAATATGTATATATATATATATATATAGGGTTTTTATCATCCATTTCAATCATCATTTCATTTCTTTGTATCGCGGCTATAACGTATTCTGAACGAACAAATTATTGGGTAAAGTATTTCAACATCATGCATATTTATAACTTGCAGTAAATTTTCCAATAGCCGTTGTGAGGTGACCAGAGTCAGCAGGCTAATTTCAGCCCAATTCCAGGAAAAGTACGTCATCTAGGTTACGATAGACCTTACCCTCTCTACCTCATGAAGAGACAGTTGATACATTATTAACACCCACTTTTCAAACTCCGCTTCGGGACGCTTTATTTCAGCGGGAAAGTTCAGCCTATGTGAATGAACGTAATGAAGCAACGTGATGGATTCACAGCAATACATCGGAGAAGGGATGAGACCTCGAATCTTACTGGACCATGTGATATGGCTGATGGAAGGAGACTTTTGAGCCGATATATACCACCGACAAGAGCTGGAGATGAGATTCGGACTTTCGGACATTCTGATTCTCACTCTTGGAAGAGACTCTTACTACGATTCTACGTCTACACATCGGAGAAGATTTTAACTTAGTTCACTTCGCATCTGAGCATATTCTACTCAAAAGTTACTCTCATTGGGACTTGTTATCTCAATGACGAGAGGTAGTCAACGGGAGACCGGCTTTGACTAGTATAGGGCAGGAGAGCTTTTATTATGAATTTAGCTACGCTACTATTTCGTAACACGGAAGAATACGAATGTATTCTCTCCATGAACATAACCCATGGTGGTTTTGCACTTAAAATTAGGACTCATTACGACTTTATGTAAGGAGTACAGTAGGAAGTGTTAAGGACAGGAAATGTAGAAGTAGGACTGGAATCCAACAACAGAGAAGGCAGCCGGTACGAGATCCACATATCATCAGCTTCAAGACAACAGAGTCTACATATGGTGAGCTTATGGCATAAGTTACTGCAAGTCTTCGCGCAACAGTTCATTTTAAAAATTAATTTCATTCAATTTTTATTTTGCTTCCGTAAGTTCAGATGTCGTTAAAACGCCGTTACGTCACGTTTTTCATCTTAATAAATAGCTGTTTTAATTTGTATTTTATGAAATGATTATTAATGATCCTTAAATTCCAAGTTAGTGTACTTAATGATTTGTGTTCCGTTCACCTCACCCCTGGGAGTTTTTTGAGTCTCATTACGCATTATGATTATTATTATTATTATTAATTATCTACTTTTGTTTTCAAGCCATAAGCTTGAAGACTGGCGCCCTTGGGATACTGTTTCTGGAGAAACAATGACATATCATTTATTTATTTTAATATTAAAGTGACCCGCCACGTTATAAATTTGTCATACATCTGTGGGCAAAGAGGGTATGTCACATATTGTCGCCACAACTGAGGGGCTCGTAAATCATTAAGTACTGGTATAGAAGGATAAAATCAGTAGTTTGGGGGTAATTGTTGTGTATCCACAGTATATTTTTCTTGTGTGTTTGATTTTGGGGGTAACATGGCTGAGCAAGAGGAGAAAGACATGACGCTGCGTAGTGGACACGTGCTGAAGGGCAGTACTTTAAGTAATTCTAAGGAAGAGTTAGATAAATGTGTAGAGGAGGAAACTGATATTAGGAGCGAAGATAGCGAAGGGAATAAGAGTAGGAATGACGAAGTTACGTTAGATTCAGACGATAGTACGATGGGGGGCGAGGCGGAGGTTAGTCCTAACAGTGAGGGTAATAATAATCAGTTACTTGAAATGATGCAGTTAATGTTAAGTAAGATAGAGGATAGTAAATCTGAAATAAAATATGAAATGGAACAAAATAAATCTGAAATAAAAAATGAATTGGAACAAATTAAAACAGATGTAGAACAAACTAAATCAGAAATTAAAAATGAAGTAGAACAAACTAAACGAGAATTAAGGAAGGCATTGAATGAACACAAGGTCGAAGCTAATAAAAGGATGGACGAACATAGCAAACAGTTACAAGAATTATTTAAGCAAAATGAAAGATTTAACAAGCAGATAGAGGAACAGAAGGAGACAACTAAGCAAAACAAACAAGAGGTAGAAAAGAAATTTGTGGAGCAGAGGAGTGAGTTGTTGGGATTAATGGAAAAAGAAAGCAACAACACTAGAAAGGAGTTAGAGACACAGGTGACAAGTGATAATAAAGTTGAGATCCAAAAGGAAGAAATAAAAGAATTTAAAGGTCAGGTACAAAACAAGATCGATACGGTTAAGTGTATAATAGAAGACAACACTAGGGAACAAAGAGAAAAGTTTGCGATGGTAGAAGGCAATACAGTGGAAATTAAGACGTTGAAAGAAAAACAGAACACTGTAGTGAATGAAATTGAAAGAAGAGATAAAGATGTAGAGAACCGCATAGTGATGGCAGAAGCACGCATACGACGAGAAGTAAGAGAAAGGCAAGGTAACACTGAGAGGCAAAGTCATGGAGGGATTTACAATAAGGAAATCGAATTACCGAAGTTCAATGGGAAACAAACTAACCCACTAGAATTTCTGAAAATAGTAGAAAAACGGTTTGGGAAACGGATTGAGGAAGGGTTTATGGACTGGGAAGAGGCGATCGACATTATTGATCATGCTTTTGTGGGAGAGACGCGTTCCTGGTTTTAAGTCTATAAAAGTAACATGAAAAGTCTGAAGGAATTTAAGATGAAGTTCACAGACAAATACTGGAACGAAAACATTCAAAGCCGTGAAAGGGTAGTATTTGAGAAATTCAAACATAATGAATGTGTCTCTATGACTGAGTATTTTTGTCACATGTTATGATTTGCCAGAATATAGACGGAATCACGGCTGATTCAGATGTAGTCAGATTACTGTTACGACATTTTCCAGACAGGGTACGCGAAGCAGCGTGTATGCAAAGTATTAAAACTATTCAGGAAATGGAGCAGTTATTAGGGAGTTTTGATGCACTAGGAAACTTTGGGCAAAGAACAGGAAACTCACATAATTTTGTTCCTCATAGTGAACCAAGGGACAATAGGAGACAGCCAAACTACGAGAATCGTAATCAGTTTCAGCCAAGGCATAACGGTAGGGGTGGCGCACCTGAAAATAGAACGGGAAATACCCAACAAGTCAGAGGATAAGGTACTAACGAGCCAAGTGTAGGTACACGATCGCAACCTTTATACTAAATGCAGGCTGTAATGATGGGTCAGAATTCCAGCCTCACCAGGAAGTAGTTAGGAATTGTGTTATGAAACTATTGCCATATGACCTAGATGTTAAGGAAGATCTTATGTGTGAACCAGATAATAATTATTTAGATTCGGGTATGAAGTGATTAATCATGTGGTTCAATTAGAAGTTTGGGGGGCGTATGTTCACGCGTTAGTTGATACTGGAAGTCAGAAATCATGTATTAGTTCAGAATGGTATGACTCTTTAGTTAAACAGGGTATTATGATGGAAGAGATGCCTGTTAAGTCTACATTCATTATTACAGCTGTTGCTAAAAAGTCGAAACAAATATGCAAGCAGGTTGCGGTGCCGATTTTTATAGAGGGTTTTTATTTCAGTACAGGTATGTTTGGTTATTCCTCACCTTGTATTTGATCTCATCTTGGGATGTGACTGGCTGACTTTAAAATCGGCTCAGTTAGATTACGATGATGCTACAGTAAATCTGAAGTGGGATAATAAGTATGTCAAACTCGAACTGAGAAATGAAATTCAGAGGAAAACGAATGTTTGTGCTATGTGGAGTGTTATTGAGGTTTCTAGATATGAGGAGAAACCCAGTGAGTGGTTTAATTTATGCCAGTTGTGTTTGAAAGGGGATCAGAAGGATGCCTTATTTGAAGCTGCGAGTAACAGTAAATTAGAGGAAGTCCAGAGGGACGAATTGTTGGCAGTGTTATGCGAACACGCTGAGATTTTTTCTAAGAAACCCGGTAAAACACATGTTTATGAACATTCTTTTTCAGTGCTGAATGACAGTCCTTTCAGCGGGCCACGGTATGCTATCCCACACAAATATGCCAAGGCAGTTGACGATCAGATACAAGCTATGTTAGCTGATGGGATAATTGAAGTGTCTAATATCCAGTATGTAAATTCTTTAATCGTTCTGTCTAAGAGTGATGGGAGCGTCAGACTTTGCATTGATGGGAGAGATATGAATAGACGTATTTGTACTGACCAGTTAAAATCACAGACTATTGAAGAGTTAATTCAGGGCTTTGAGGGTAAAAAATGCTTTTCATCTGTTGATTTAAGAAGTAGTTTTTGGCAGATTCCTTTGAGAGTGGACGACAGGCCTCTGACAGCTTGTATCAGTTTCAGCGCGTTCCCTACGGGACGAAGACTAGTTCTGCAGCCTTAATTAGAGCATTAAATGTTGCATTAGGTGATGATACAGGTGATTTCGCCACGGTTTATATTAATGAATTGGTGAGAGTATTGGGTATTACTGAGGTACCGCAGCGTAATGCTGAATTTTATGTTAGATTGGCCAGAGAAAACCTAGTGAAAACTGGCAACCTTCGAAAGAAGCAGCAAAAACGGAAGGTACTGGATGAATTTGAGGTAGGTGACCTTGTTTTTTGAGAGTTCCCATGTTATCTAACAGCGAAGATAAAGTCACAAAAAAGTTTTTCCTTTTATATCAACGACCTTATCGTATACATAAGAAACTAGGACCTTGTGCTTATAAATTATCTGACGGTGATTGCATTTTATTGGGTTCATTCAAAATTCGGAGTTTACGTAAATATATTACGAGTCCGGTGGATTTTCCATAGCGCTGGTATATAGGTCAGTGAGCCAGGCCACGCTTATCTCTTATATAATATACACCTGTCGCAGCGTAGAGTGACTGCTCTCTGGTAGGTGGAGTTTCCCAAGTTTTGTTTTGCTTGCTGCACGATGTGTGTGTATACGATTGACACGAGTTCATTACCAAGGTTACGTCTGTTCTCTTTACGTAACGCCATATATGGGTAATCTAGTATTTGATTTTATATAACGAGGATCATTAATATTGCAGTTTAAAATTTGTAAATTCCTCGTAGACTATAAGAAGTCATCATAAAGACTTGCAATAATTTTACCCTAGGCTAAAACCCACGTGAATGTGTTAGCGTGTGTGAAGTGATAGTCATACAGCAAGAACGTATAAACACTTGAAAGAGTAATACGATGCATTTTGTTTGTGTAAATTTTGTACAGATCTAAATTGAATTGTCAAGTATTGCATACAATGGATTCATAAAATCAGCAAGAGATGACGAACATTTGAGAAAGTGAGACATCAGAACCTCGCTAAGGTGTAATATTGTGTTTTAATGGAAATTTTGAAGTGTTATATATTATTTGTTATTAAGTTGTAGGTGAAATCATCAAGTTGTAATTTTGTAAAATAGTGTTATGTTGTATATATTAATGAATGAATGTACAGTGGTTTTGAAAACAAGTGAAACGTAAGTGGCAAAGTGTGGTGTGAGCCCTCAACGAAGTACTACTTGTTTCAGGCTCAGAGGGGCGAATGTGATGTTTGGGACATCACTGAATGTTTTTAATTATTGAACTATATATTTAATTGATAAGATGTATATATTTAATCACTGATACGTCATTTTTAAATTAATATGTATATATATATATATATAGGGTTTATTATCATCCATTTCAATCATCATTTCATTTCTTTGTATCGCGGCTATAACGTATTCTGAACGAACAAATTATTGGGTAAAGTATTTCAACATCATACATATTTATAACTTGCAGTAAATTTTCCAATAGCCGTTGTGAGGTGACCAGAGTCAGCAGGCTAATTTCAGCCCAATTCCAGGAAAAGTACGTCATCTAGGTTACGAGAGACCTTACCCTCTCTACCTCATGAAGAGACAGTTGATACATTATTAACACCTACTTTTCAAACTTCGCTTCGGGACGCTTTATTTCAGCGGGAAAGTTCAGCCTATGTGAATGAACGTAATGAAGCAACGTGATGGATTCACAGCAATACACCGGAAAAGGGATGAGACCTCGAATCTTACTGGACCATGTGATATGGCTGATGGAAGGAGACTTTTGAGCCGATATATACCACCGACAAGAGCTGGAGATGAGATTCGGACTTTCGGACATTCTGATTCTCACTCTTGGAAGAGACTCTTACTACGATTCTACGTCTACACATCGGAGGAAATTTTAACTTAGTTCACTTCGCATCTGAGCATATTCTACTCAAAAGTTACTCTCATTGGGACTTGTTATCTCAATGACGAGAGGTAGTCAACGGGAGACCGGCTTTGACTAGTATAGGGCAGGAGAGCTTTTATTATGAATTTAGCTACGCTACTGTTCCGTAATACGGAAGAATACGAATGTATTCTCTCCATGAACATAACCCATGGTGGTTTTGCACTTAAAATTAGGACTCATTACGACTTTATGTAAGGAGTACAGTAGGAAGTGTTAAGGACAGGAAATGTAGAAGTAGGACTGGAATCCAACAACAGAGAAGACAGCCGGTACGAGATCCACATATCATCAGCTTCAAGACAACAGAGTCTACATATGGTGAGCTTATGGCATAAGTTACTGCAAGTCTTCGCGCAACAGTTCATTTTAAAAATTAATTTCATTCAATTTTTATTTTGCTTCCGTAAGTTCAGATGTCGTTAAAACGCCGTTACGTCACGTTTTTCATCTTAATAAATAGCTGTTTTAATTTGTATTTTATGAAATGATTATTAATGATCCTTAAATTCCAAGTTAGTGTACTTAATGATTTGTGTTCCGTTCACCTCACCCCTGGGAGTTTTTTGAGTCTCATTACGCATTATGATTATTATTATTATTATTAATTATCTACTTTTGTTTTCAAGCCATAAGCTTGAAGACTGGCGCCCTTGGGATACTGTTTCTGGAGAAACAATGACATATCATTTATTTATTTTAATATTAAAGTGACCCGCCACGTTATAAATTTGTCATACATCTGTGGGCAAAGAGGGTACGTCACAGTCTTAGGCAACGTACGGCTGCTGCTATACAAATCGTAGTTACCAAAAAATTCTGGTGCACTGCAGTTAAGGGAACCGGGAAGTGTGAAACGATAGAGAAATGTAACTTTCGATGTTCAGTTCCTTGAATGTTGAATGTTTTTTATATACTCAGAATACATTCATAATTATTTGAGAAGAATATGAAGCTGCTATGTTTAATATTTTGTGTTAGCAATAACACTACAAAATATTTTATTTAAATGTTGAAAATATCCCTTAACTGATGTACCCTTTTCTGAGAAAATACTCAAACCAGACCCAAGGAACTTTGCATGCGTAATATTCGTACCTTTTTTGAACCGATAAAGTAAAAAAAAATTGTCCTATTGTTTACAGTAGTTGAAAATTATGATTTGTTTATAGCCTATTTGAAAACTGAAATTTTCTGTAAAATTTGCAGCACTGTCCAAGCTGGCCTCCATGAACTATTCAAGAAATCTGATGAAATTTACTTCCACAAGCAGAATTATATAGTGTCTAACAGACTACTAAGTTTTAAATACATTGATATGATAGTTTCTGATGAAAAGGTACACGAAGTTTCAAAAAATATTACTTATGGAAAATCCAAAAAGAATGACTGGTAGCTGGCATCTAATGATATACAGCGTGCAGAGTTATGTTTAACCTAATTTTATTGCCTCAAATATAACTTGAGCACAATCATTCATTCACCAAGTTCTTCAGCAAAAATTGGAGACATGTCAAGCTCAAAAACGAAAATTGACATTTTTAAGCCTGTCACACTTCCCGGTTCCCTTAATAAAATCAGAACCCCAAAAATGTGAAATTAATATCCCTTCGATAATTACCAAATAGGCAAATTTTAACTGTGCGCTCTGAGAAAGTGCTTCGGCTAATTTCGGGATTCCTGGATGTAACTCGTGTCTATCGCTTGTCAACTAGCGATAACGTGGCTATGTTTCCCTGCTCCTCATAGCCTCACGCCCTGTGCACCTTCCTTACGTCCCACAGGCCCGCGTTCAACTCCAGAAATTGAACCTCTCAGCTGGTTCCGGAGACCAACTGAGTGCGGATGTCAAAATTATCGCTACGTGCGCGAATATACAGAGCTAATTAAACTAATAGGTTCTTGTTAAACCATTTTGCTAAGACTTACCTATCTCTAGGGGTTTCACTGAACCACTAAGCATACAGAACGCGCCGTGCCTGGTTCGTAGTGTCCTTTCTTTTCAGCATCAACCTCTTCCGCTTGTGTATGTCTTGCTTCAATCCGAACAGCCGGTTCGATAACGAAGTCGATGTGCTGAGCCATTCTGTTCATGGTCAAAAACGTTGATATAATGATAATTGTGGTAATCATATGAGACCACAAAGAATGGACATTAGATGGCATTTTATTGTGCAATAGTATATAACATTGCGCGCTTTTCAAGAGAACTTAGCGTCAGAAGCGAGCTGAAGTTCCCAAGATGCTCATTAAAATTTATTATCCCAAGCGAACCTCTTGACTTGCAGTGTGGGACGCGAACTACTCCGTGAGAAGCCGCGGGGAAGTTTATATTGGAGGGAAATGAATTTATTCAATATCTACACCCAAACGAGGAATATAGAGCATTGGATGTAATAATTGCAATGAGCATATTTTTCTAGAAATTTTTATATGCTACATGACACTAATTGTAATCACAATAAAGGAATGAATAATTACTCTGCATACCGTGGGAGAATTTTCCTCGCCGCGGGCACGCTCATGAGGGTCCACAGACGTAGAGTTCTGTAGCGTGGGTGCACGATCGCTAATATATACGGCCGCCGAGGGCGCGAGTGTCATTTTACTGTGTGTATCGCTGTCAAGAAGGTGTCTGTCACGCAGCGACTCAGCGAAGGGAAGATTACCTTTGTCTACGAGCATCGCAGTCAGAGTCTACCTTGTCCTAGGGACTTGTAAGTAACAACCCTTTGTAATATAGATAAGAACTTTGTACAGCAAATATTGACCTGATTTTCTGTGAGAACATTCCTCTGCTAGTAATTTTGTTCACGCGAAGTCGCATAACATAATCTGATGCTAATATTGTTCTAAACTAATGTTACATGCTAGTGTAGGCTTGGAAGGTTGATGTTAATTCAATTCGGTCAGTATAAATATCCATCAGGAGTAAAGTAAATTGCTGCTGAGAGTTGTGGGATTGTCTTAGAAAGATAATGCTAAGAATGAGTCCTGATATTACGGGATTAAATAAAAGGCTAGAGGGGAGACCTAGGCATCGACGGAAGAACACCTTGTAATATGGTTTTCCTTACAGTTTCTCTTACGTCACGCGTGTACCGGACGCTGCTCATCCATCACGTTGAGGCAGTAATCTGGAGCGGAGCTACAGAATATCCTTCACGGCATCGAGGTACGACCGTGGACCATCAGCGACGTCCAGTCAGCACACCGACCACATCGAGGAGGCAGCAATCGAGTCACTGAACGATTTGCAGTTGAACGTCACAGCAGACCAGGATGTCACCAGTCATCAAACTACGATTGCTGTCGCCTGCCCACAACATGAACATGATGGCTTAAAGAAGCAATGTCCGTAGGGAAACTGTTCAGATGATATCACAAGACGCAGGTCAGATCATTCCACTTCTTAGCATGCAACAGATCGCAAATGGTTAGGTCGGCAACAGATAAATTTGGCCTTCCGCCAATATGTAAATAAGTAGGTGTCTGAGGGCACATGTAAATATAATTTATGCCCAGGACTCAAGCTTAGTTGGAGATTCAATGTTTGCATGTTGTTGTTCTCATTTATTTTTCGTTAGTGTCATAATTGAAGAGATACAATGTTTCAATATAGGGAAGTTAGGGTCGTGTACTTTCATTTATCCAAGACTTACGCAGTCTCATATTAGTATAGCCAGGACAAGTTACTGTAAATGCATGGAGCATGGTAGACTCTAGTGTTAATTTGTGAGATGGAGAAAGGCATAAGATCTATATTTCTTTAATGCACTCGGACTAGCGTATCACAATGAGCGGGTCATGTACTGAGAAGGCCATAAGAAATGAGGAATATGTTTGTTAGGCCCAGAGTATAGAGATAAGGCCCATAAATAGCATGAGGAATAATCATGAGTACTGTGGCATAGATTCAGGTTGGGAATATGTTATGTTCTTTGTAAATATGATTTAATAATTTATGTGCCAGCAAGAGCACCAAGGTGTATTTGTATGAATGTGCCAGTTAGAGCACCAGTGTGAAGTTAATAAACGGGCCAGTTGTATTTGAGTCATAACGGGAATAGAGTGTTGAATTTGGAACTCTAAGGAATACATTGGCATGTAGTAATTATTATATAATAAGAGGGCAAAATGAAGGACAGATCAATGGGCCGGAACGAGGGGAGAGTCGTCCCTTGGTTCTGTTTACAAGTGGTTGACCGAGAGAGATTTATGGTTGTAGAAACAGTTTATACAAAAGCCGAGGCGTGTTGAAGGACAAAAGGTGGGTCGTTCTGACGTCACGACATTAAAGTCTGCAGAGAGGAACATTACGGTTTCTGTCAAGGGAAAAGGAGAGCAGTGATCTTTTAATATTGCGGTCTGGAAGATAAAATTCTATACACGATTATGTGTGTCATTTAAAGGTGTACGTAACTATTCATATGTGTCTGCACGATGTAAATAATATTTTTCTCATCATACTAGATGTCATGTCGTAGGATTTGGGGATAGTCCCGTGATCGATTCCCAGACGGTAGAGTGTGTATCGCATGCTTAACTTAGAGATTATATTAAGCATGAGTGCTATGGCGTAGATTCGGGTTGGGAATATGTTCTTTTGTAAATATGATTTGGTTATTATCCGACTTATGATTTTTTTTTTCGAAGCCATTATGCTGGCTGTTGCAGTATCGGGTGTTTCCACGAGGCTAGAAATCTCCTCCACAAGGCCATTAACTCCAGGCGAGATGCCTCTTTACTTCAAGAACTCATTTATATTTTTATGACAACATAGTCCATTATGTAAATTTCATTGAGGATTTTGGTTTATAACGAAATTTTAAATATTATTGAAATAAATTAGTTTATTATAGAGAACGTGCAGCTCAGTTATAGTTTTTTTGGCTCGAGGTAGTTCACATACTGCTCATTTTATTCCTCTTCATTTATTTTATTTATCACGTTGACCCTTTCTTTTTGTACCCGTAATCCCTTGTTACTGCTGTTGCTGCCGGAGCTGATGAAGAGGATAGTCGAACAAGGTAAGCTATGTGCCAAAAGCATTCACCTGGTGGTGAGCGTATTGTATTTGGTCAGATTTCAGCATTTGCTTGACGTTGACGAAGGCATTATACGGCAGAGTACACTCATGTTCATGAAAACAGAACACCTCGAAACACTAGAGATGGGACGTTCATATTCACAGGACATGTTCATTAGTATGTTCTGCAGAAACGATTAGCATTTCAGTCACCTAGACTCAGCATGCGCCCTGTTGCCTAAGTAGGCACTGGGTCCTCCATGGGCACTGATAACTTGTTCCATGGGTGATGGCAACGACGCGTATGAGGTGCGAATGGCGTGTTGGCGTATAGTAGTCCATGATGCATTCAACTCGTTCCACAGTTCATCTTTGGTTGTTGGCACTGGGTCACAGCGCCGCACAAGTCGTTTCACCATATCCCACACATTTTCGATTGGCGACAAGTCCGGTGATCAGGCGGGTCAGAGCAAGAGTCTGACATCCTGTGACAACAAGAAGGGACGTGTTCGTGCAGCAACATGTGGTCGCGCGTTGTCCTGCTGAAATATGTCGTCTGGGGTGTCGTGCAGAAAGGGTATGTCTACGGGTCGCAGAATGTCATTCACGTAGGTCAAACTGGTCACAGTGCACCAGCGGTGATTTGTGGTGAATAGCACCCCACACCATGAGGCTTTGAGTTGGCGCTGTATGTCTTGTGCGAATGCAGTCAATGTGATGCCTCTCCCCCTGTCTGCGGCGAACCAGAATGCGGCCATCATTTTCAAACAAACAGAACCTGAATTCGTCTGAAAACACAATCTGTTGCCATTCCTGTCCCTAGTGACGTCGTCCCATATACCATTGCAGTCTACTATGTTTATGCACATTAGTGAAAGGTAGGCGGAGAAGTAGACGATGCGCTGGTAAACTATACCGTAATAAACGGCGACGGGCTGTCACTCTTGATAGTGTACGAAGTACACTGTTCCACTGTTGCGTCAGAGCCGAGGAGGACGCAGATCTGTCCTGCAATGCCATTCGGATGAGGTGTCGATCTTCTCGGGGAGGTGGTCTGGGTGGTGCGACCAGATCCGCCTCGTCGTGTTCTGCGGCACACTTCGTCCCACAAGAACAGAAATTTCCAGCATTTATGCATCACGTTCTCTCATGCCAATAATGCGCCCTTTTTGAAACTCACTTATTTGACGGTACAGTTTTTGCATACGAGTGCGAGGTAACCTGCACGTCTGCTCAAGTCACACTGATCCATTACCTTCGGTTTAGAGCGACAACGAGAGCCGCAGGCACATTTTACCAGTCGGTGGAGGTGCGCCGAGTTGTCGATGTGGTCCTTGAACTTGAGGGCCGACATGATTCTAATGCTAATCATTTCTTCAGAATATCCTAATGCACATGTCTTTTGAATATGAACTTCCTATCTCTAGTCTTTCAAGGTGTTTTGGTTTTCATGATCATGAGTGTATTTATTCCTGTCGATTGCCATGATGTCACCACGCTTAAACGAGTATACTCGGAGTAAAGTTCTAAGCGGTCCCTTTGATGTTATACTGTAAATGATATATAAAAGCCGCTTACATGACCCTTCCAGTTCAGGACGAAAACCAATATGGTGAAGGGGAAAGAGGAGAAGTGCTCACATGTGGGAAGATACTTTCTTCAGTTGACTACTGGTATAACATCAAAGGGACCGCTTAGGACTTGTGTTGATACCGACTATATGAGCCTAACATTTCTTTAAATACTTTTTGGCATGCTAAAGATTTCTAATAGTGAACTCACCGCGCACTGAACAAAACCCCATGGAACTAGAAACCCGACAGGCCTTAACATACCAAGCCATGGCTGCTCAGCCCGAAGGCCTACAGACTACGAGCTGACGTGTGGCCAGCACGTCATTCTTGGCTTTGAAGACCGGGATCGCTATATCACTGTCAGATAACTCCTCAATTGTTCTACGCGTAGATCCAGGTAAAAATCCCTCACCTGCGCGGGAATGTAGCCCAGATCCTCCGTGTGTGAAGCAGGCTCTTTACCTCTAGACCACCGGGCCGGAAAAGCTAACTACTTAGGCACAGAAACTGTTTACTAGTTCTCAATAAAAAATAAAACATAAAACCTAATGAGCCTTGGAGGCTTCGGAGACCCATGAATAAGCTGAAGAAAATAACAACACTGAACCCATGACCTTTGTGTCATAAGGAACCAGAGTCTTAAAATCATTACATGAGGTCCTTATAAATTACAAGTCAGGAGCTCAACTTGCATTTTTATCTCTGACCAGAGACGGCACGTGGAGGACCAGGTGTTAGTTCTCATTCTCACACAAAGGTCTCACCCGCGCGTGGAAAAGGAGTATGGATACAGTGGACTTTTTGTTCTAATAAAAAGTACATTTTCAAAGGAATTGGCAACGAAACTGCTGTAATAAATGTTAGGAAATTGTAAGTGAAACAATTTGGTCAGTAATGATACAGATTTTAGACCGTTAAATAGCTCCAGAAGGAAATTAGTCAAAAAAAACGCGCCTGTTCGTTCGAACTCGGTTACATCGATCAATTATAGTGCCTATCTTATGAGGTAATTTAACAATTCAATCGTTGAAAGAAATTCTTATATGCTCATTGCTACTAAATTAACAATTATGTGTTACAGTGACATCCGCCTTCAATACATTTTTATAGGATAGGAAAAGTATTTGTAAAAGGCATGAGAGTGGGAGTAAAAAGTATAAAAGGGCGATGCCGCATCTTGAAATCACGCATTGCGTCAAATAGACTCTAGGCGAGTCCACGTATTTCAGAGTAAATTTATAAGCCAGCGTTTGAAGGACCGAATCCCAAGGGAAGACAGGTCTTGGCGTGAGGAGTATGAAAGTAAATTTATAAACCAGCGTTTGAAGGACTGAATCCCAAGGGAAGACAGGTTTTGGCGTGAGGAGTATGAAAGTAAATTTATAAACCAGCGTTTGAAGGACTGAATCCCAAGGGAAGACAGGTTTTGGCCTGAGGAGGATGAAAGTAAATTTATAAACCAGCGTTTGAAGGACTGAATCCCAAGGGAAGACAGGTTTTGGCCTGAGGAGGATGAAATATCATCTCCATATGGAGACAGGTTTTAAAACCCTACGTCATTTTCAGGGACAGGTAATAGACGGCCATTCCAATGCCGCGATCCTGCCATTTCTGCAAATGGGATTGTAAATAAAGGTTACATATATCTTCACCTGATTCTGAGGGTATTTAGGGGTTGTTGTAAGGACGCAAAGGAAAGGAGGTATAAGTCTCTGATAAGACCCCCAACTAAAGTATGGTTCCAGTGTATGGGACCCTCACCAGAATTACTTGATTAGAGAACTCTGATCTTCCACGCTTCATAGTATTTTAGTGAAGCATAAAGGTTACCGGTTCCGATACTTGAATTGTTGTCAGTCCCAAATCGGACCGTGAGCGGACGCCTGCATGGCGCGCAATCTACGGGTGTTACCTCATCCAGTGGTGAAGCATCTTCCTGATTACTAGTGGAGAGATAATTTTCCTTTTCGTGTTGCCATTCGTCTGGATCATACATATTCTGATAACTATTGGTACATGACACACTGGTACATCCTAGCATTTCGGTTAGTCAGTCCTTGTTATGGAGACGCTGACAGAAATGGGGATTTTACACACTGAACGGGACATAGCAGAGCAGTCTTCACCCCTTTCTCTGGTCAAGTCGTTACAACACTGGAATTTGGCATTAGTCAATAATAATCGTAGTACTGTTCGTAAAAAGCAAGAATATGTACTGATTTACATTTGATCGAGCATTTCATACAATAAATTGATTTTAATCACAGCATTCTTTAATTATACTCCGAGGAGAATACCGACATCATTGTCTTACTCGGCGTCGCGAATAGGTGACCTGTCCAAGACAAGTAAGACATTTTACAGTCAGCTGATTAAGAAGTAATCTTAAGAAGTAAATATGCTAAAATCAGATAAAACGGCAACATACGGACGTCTCTGCTTCCAGTAGACAGAAGTCTAGCATGTGTAAATGAGCGTGGCCACCCCACTTGTGGCGGCAGTTGGCAGCCCTGGGGCCTTGACAGCAGCTGAGCGAAGCAATGTTCCTCCTTCAAATTACTCACGCCCTATTTAGCTACCAGCGACCCTGTGCAAACACTGCCCGGGGGCCCAACAACTGGTGCAATTAGTAAAAATGGCCTTCTTAAAACAGTCTGTCAAAGTAAAGTCCAAATATATTCCTTGAATCTCAACTACAAACAGGGAACACGATGTTTTTTGCTAGTGGCTTTACGTCGCACCGACACAGATAGGTCTTATGGCGACTATGGAATAGGAAAGGCCTAGGAGTTGAAACGAAGCTGCCGTAGCCTTAATTAAGATACATCCCAACATTTGCCTGGTGTGAAAATGGGAAACCACGGAAAATAATCTTCAGGGCTGCCGACAGTGGGGTTCGAACCCACTATCTCCAGGATGCAAGCTCAAAGCTGAGTGCCCCTAACCGTACGGCCAACTATACGGTGAAACACGAATTGTGGCAAAATTTTACAAAGAAAAGAAATTAAATAAATCAAAAACAAAATCAAACCCCATGGTGCTGCAGTCCCGATGGGCCTGGGACTAACAAGCGACCATTGCTTAGTCCAAAGACCAGATTACGAGGTGACGCGATGGACCTTCTCGGCTCTCATTATTAGCTTTCGAGACCGGAGGCGCTATCTCAGATTCAGGTATCTTCTCAATTGTTCTCACGTAGGCTGAGTGAACTTCGAATCAGCTCTCACATAAAAACCGTAACCTCGCTGGGACTCGAGCTCGGTGCCTGCCAGTAAGAAGCAGTCTTGCTACCCCTCGACCACTGGGTCGATAAATTAACAAAACTCGCTGTGATAGATTGGACCGACTTCATTTAAGTAGCCCAATTATTTAATCGGTGGACTTTCAACCAATTTCCCTCTGTGGGTGGAGGCGGTAGAAAACACCTATGGTATCCCCTGCCTGTCATAAGAGGCGACTAAAAAAGGCCCTCGGGGCTCTTAAATTGGGAGCGTGGGTTCGTGACAACGGGGCCCTTGGCTGAGTCCTGGCATTGCTTCCACTTACTTGTGTCCGGTTCCTCACTTTCATCTATCCTGTCAGACCTACCTTAGTCAACTCTTGTTCTTTTCCGACTCCGACACTATTCCTCTTAAAACAATAATCACCACCATCACCACTTTCAACCAGTTTTGATTGGTCGTCGTCAGCAAATGAAACCCGAACACGATACACTTGCAGATGTGAGGGCTAGGAGGCTTTTCATTTTTACGCCCATCGTGGCCCTTGTCTTTTTTTTTTTTTTGGCCAATACCTTCATTTTTCGAAGTGTCGGAACCCTTCATTTTTTTTCTCTGATTAGTGTTATATAGTGGATGAGTCCCTAGTTGTAATTCCTCTTGAAACAATAATCACCACCACCACCACCACCACCACCACTTTCAACCAGTTTTGATTGGTCGTATTCAGCAAATGAAACCCGAACAGAATGCACTTGCAAATTGACAAACTAGGCCTGTTTACTGGGCACAGGACACGATTACGTAGACTTCAACACTCGCATGGAAATTTTGTACAACAGTCCCTTGGAACACGAGCCGTGTGTTACTGACACTGGCCACTCACCAAGGCGCTGGCTGTTCCATACCGGCCATTGCATGTTGGATTTTAGAAATTAAAAAAAAAATCACAATCCTGTAGAATGGATTCCACGTAAATCTGTATATCTCGAGGCTATGATTACTATATGAGCAGTCGCATAAAGTTACAGGTTTACTTTGCCTAAGGAAAAAAAACCCACACATACTCACAGCGTAGGCCTACGGTATATAGAAAACAAGACCTCTCTTTACGACAACAATGGAAATCCACGGCCTGTTACCAGTCATTCGACCGGGTCAGAAATGAAATGAATGAAGCCCCCATCTGGCGGCGTGGATAGGAAGTGTGCCGGCTGCCGAAGTCTGTCGCACTCTTCTGGGGCAATGATGAATGAACGACAGATGAAATAAAATGATATTGGAGAGTGTTACTGGAATGAAAGATGACAAGGAAAACAAGAGTTCCTGGAGAAAAATATGTCCCCAACACCCTCTGCTTTGTCCGGCACAAATCTCGCGTGGAATGACGGGGCATCGGCAAAACGCAGGTGGTTCAAATATAACCCGTTGATTGTTATTCCTTTATTACCCCAAAGGAGGGTTTTAAATACATCTTCCAAGGCAAGGGTAAACAGCTTTGGAGAGATTGTTTCACCTTGTCGAACTCCTTTGCCAACTGGGATTTTATTGGTGATGAGGTCTTCGTCCACTCTGACTATACCATTGTTGCTTGATCATAAATGTTTTCCAGGAGCTTTATATACCTTGAGTTTACCATGGCATTTTGAAGTGCCTTCATGATTGCCCAAATCTCCACTGAGTCAAAAGCTTTTTTATAATGAAGGAAGGCCAGATGAATCTTGATGTTGTACTCAGTGGTTTTCTCAAGAAGAAGACGAAAAGTCTGGATGTGTTCAACAGTTGAGAAACCTTTACTAAATCCCGCTTGCTCGGCTGGTTGATAAAAATCCAGTTCTCTTGTGAGGCGGTTGGTTACAATTTTAGTCAGGAGCTTGTAAAGGTGTGATAAAAAACTCACAGGACGATAGTTCTCTAAATTTTCCTTATCACCTTTCTTCAAGAGAAGTGTCACTTCAGCATTTTTCCAATTTTCTGGTATTCTTCCAGAGTTAATACACTTGTTGATGAGTATTCTCACGGCTTCTAGAAAATCTCTTCCACCTAATTTCAGCATTTCATTCGTTATTTTATCCTCCCGAGGGGAATGTTATTCCTTAGTTGTTTAAGTGCATTTTCAATCTCAGCAGTGGTTACTTCCGGTGTTACTTCATGTGTATAATTCTGGGCTAGTTGTTCATCACTGGGTGGTTTATTAAGGGTTGATGTATACAGCTTGTAGTAGAAATCTCCAACAACTTCAGTAATGTTTTGCCTATCTGTGACTATTTCCCCATTTTGGTTCTTAAGTTTTGTAATTGTTGGTCTTCCTGTAGACATGTTGTTCTTTAAAATCTTTATGTTTTTATTTTCTTCAATTGTCTGCATGATCATTTTATTATTAAATTTCCTTATATCTTTTCTTATTTCCTTGCGAATGGTCTTGTTAAGATTTTTTTCATTCTGCTGTATCCCTGTCCTTTGTCTTCCTGTCCTTAATGAGCTGTATGGTATTAAGTGAAAGTCGGCTCCTCTTATTAGTTTTCTTCAATGGGATCTCCTTTGCTGCATTTTGAATACTGACTGTAATTTTCTCATTAAGTTCGTTCACGTCCAAGTATTTCAAATCTTCTGTTGGGTTAAGTTTTTTGGTAAGAGCTTGTTGAAATGACGATTGATGTTTTTCTAAGTCCTCTACTATTGGAAAAGTGTAACCCCTTGTCATTTTGGACCGTTCAAGTTTGAGATCAATAGTGAAGGTTGCTCGAACTAGTCTATGGTCGCTTCCTGTATCAAATCTGTTGAGAACAGTAACATATGTACAATATTTCTTCTTGTTGGTCAGGATAAAATCTATCTCATTCTTGGTTTGTCCATCGGGGCTCTTCCATGTCCATTTTCGTTGGATGGGCTTTTAAAAGAAAGTATTCATGCAATAGAGATTTCGGCTGTGAGATATTCTAGCAATCTTTCTCCTCTTTCGTTTCGAACGCCTAGTCCATATGTACCAATGTTCTCTGGGTCTCCGATTTTCTTTTGACCCACTTTTGCATTGAAGTCTCCAATGATGATACAGAGTTGCGTCTTTTCTGAATTTTTCGCTTTGGTGATATCTTCATACAGCTGTTCCACTTCCTCTTCGTCAGAAGTACTGGTTGGAGCATAGACGTGTATGACTTGTATGGAGAATTTACTATTCAATTTGAGGACGATATATATCACTCTGAGAGAGACAAAAATCACCTTGTGTATGAATTATTTGATATTTTTATTGACAAGAATAGCAACCCCATGTGTAGAAGCATCCCCGTTATTACGTAAGATGACATGACCTGATGGAAGGGTCTCAGCTTTTTCTCCTTGAAGGCGAGTCTCACAAATACCCAGAATATCCCATTTTATGTCATGCAGTTCTTGTTCTAGTCTTTCCAGGTCTTCAGCTAGTTCTTATGGTGTATGTGGCTATTCTTAATTTTTTAGTATTTTTTTCAAATTTTTGCCTCCCCCAGAATCCTTGAGGCAGACTGACGTATTGTCAGTGTGAGATTCTGAATCTCTCACTCTACTCACCTGGGGTAGTTTCGTTTGAAAGTTCGAAGTAATAGGAGTTATGGAGGGTGTTCGGCAATAAAACACCACGCTTGCCAGACGTGTTGGTGAGTTGTGATTCAGCCGCCCCTAACATGGGGAACAGACGCTGTCGGGGTACCGCCACTACCATGTGGAACCGGCGTGCCCTTTGTGTGTTGTACTCGTATTAATCCCCAAGTACAGGGCTGCCTCTTCCAACATCTCCGCCGTACCGAAGGTCACCTTCTCCGCCGTTGATGTCGTTGAGGTCTTCACTCGTAACCCTGAGCTGCGACCCTTACCAAATACTACACACCAGGTCAGTGTGCTCTGGTACTCACATAGGCGGCGGCGCCACTCCCTGGGTAGAGCTGCCTCCAATAATAATAATAATAATAATAATAATAATAATAATAATAATAATAATAATAATAATAATAATAATAATAATAATAACCGTGCCCGGTCAGCTTACGTGGGGGTTTAGATCTGAATTCAGTAAGAGCTAGGCATAACCCTGCGTAAGACACTGGGGTGGGGGCCCTCAACCCCGACACGGCGCGTCCCAATGGCTGATAGGGGAAGCTCCTGTAGATATGCACGGCAGGTGCGAATAAGGCTTCGCCAAATAAGCACCCGCGGATCAACTGAGGTGTCAGGAAAAATGGTCAACGGCTTCAACGACGCAGAAGAGGACATATCCCAATGACAGAGAGGGCGGAAGAACCGACCCAAATCCACTTTGCGTCTGACTTGCAGCAAGCGGCAAAGTGGTCAGCGTCTGTCTCCAATGGAGCGGCTGAACATCACATCACCTGGCTGTAGGTTATAAAAAGCAAAAATCAACTATGAAGAGTTCTAAAACTGTGCCTCGGAAAATGCCGCTGCCTGGGGTACGCCAGGGCATCTCTGGAGCCACCGCTAGAGATGACAGCATGCGAGCCGGTGGTGGTGGGAGCGTAAGCTGCTGGCCTCCCATCGGGTCAACCGAACAAGCTACAGTAGCTCAAGACGATCATGGCGGAACACAAGAACCTGATTATCATACCGCACCTGGTGCGAGTGCTTTTGTGCCAAGTACGACCACTCGTATCAGTAAGCCCAAAAAACGCATTAAATGGAACAATGATATGAATGAATTTATCATGCGGGCATATCTTCGAATAACTCGTCTTGAAACTGAAATTGCAGGATATAGACAACAACTACACACAGCCTTTACAAATCAGTACCCAACAATGAAAGTTACTGAACAGCGCATTGCAGATCAACGAAGATCAATCATCAAGAACAATTTGATCCCGGGTCCTGTTCTTAGTAGAATCAGACAAGAAGTAACACAAGAACTCTTTCCACATATTGAAAGTACCGAGTCTGACTCAACGGTTAACAGTCCACCTGATACTGATATAACAGTACATACAAGTACTCCCGAAGTGATACTTTCAGATAACTCTGACCTCCATGACAAGATACATGTTGAATTCTACAAGGCCCTTCTAGAATATTCTGGTACCGATCCTACACAACGACCCATACTGCCAAGGCAGCAATCATCCAAAAAGTTTGGAAAAATCATTGAAGATCTTAATTCGAAAGTCTTGCCAGAATATCTGAAGGAGCATCAGACGTTCCCTGAAGTACAAACTGCTATATACTGTGCAGCACTAGCCGCAGTATGACTGAACAATGGAAAGCCATTTTTGCCTAACAATGAGTCTGTCAAGAAGAAAATTGAGAGAACCACCTTGGGCAAAACGCCTGAAAGAACGCATCATCCAAATCCGCCAAGACGTCAATCGCCTGCAGCAATACAAGAATGGAGTAAGAGGGAAACGCCTAAATAACAAAATTATTCGAATTCTGAAAATCAGTTCAAGGCAGAGTCTGGAGAAACCTGGAAGCACAGTACTACAAGAAACCCTCGAAATCATGAAGCAAAAGTTGGCCGCATTATCCAAGCGCCTCAAAAGATACCAAAACACCACAGAGAGAAAATCACAGAACGCAATGTTCGAAAGAAATGAGAAACAGTTCTACAACAATCTGAACGAGAGAACACAAGATGCAGCACAAGATGGAAATACGCCCAGCGAAGGAAAAATTCACAGCTATTGGTCGGGAGTATGGTCGAACCCAATAGAGCACAATGCGGAAGCCCATTGGATCAGTGAACTGAAAGATAGAACTAATGAAGTGAAGCATATGGCAACCAAGGCTGTTGAGATCGGAGAAATACAACAGAGCATCAAGAAACTGCAGAACTGGAAGGCCCCAGGCATTGATCGCATACACAATTATTACTACAAGAAATTTACATGTACTCATTTCCTTCTGACTCAACATTTCCAGAAATTTTTAGACAACCCGGCAACATTCCCAGCTTTCCTGTGCACTGGCATCACATATCTGAAACCAAAGGATGAAAATCTGCAAAATCCAGCGAAGTATCGGCTTATAACATGTCTATCTACTCTATATAAGATATTTACATCTATAATAGCCAACAGAATTCTGAAACACTGCAAGGAAAACCACATCATTGCCGAGGAGCAAAAGGGTTGCAAGAAGAATACCAAGGGGAGCAAGGAGCAACTGATTATCGACACTGTGGTCCTGGAACAAGCACACCATAAATCCAGGAACCTATACACGTGATTCATTGACTACCAAAAGGCCTTTGATTCAGTACCACACACTTGGCTCATACATGTTCTGGAACTATATAAAGTTGACCCCTCAATCATTCACTTCCTGAAGACGGTAATGGCAGACTGGAACACCTCACTTCACGTTTCTCTAAGAAACTGTAGTGTTGCAACGAGACCCATACCAATACGACGAGGGATCTTCCAAGGGGACTCACTGAGTCCATTAAGGTTCTGCATGGCATTAAATCCACTATCCTACCTACTGAACACAAGTGGGTATGGATTTAGCATTAAGAATAAGCGAGAAGAGCTATTAAAAATCAGCCACCTACTCTATATGGATGACATTAAGCTTTATGCCTCTACCAAACCCCATCTCCAACATCTCTTCTCAATTACCAAGACGTTTTCTTCAGATATAGGCATGCGGTTTGGATTGGACAAATGCAGAACCCAAACTGTCATCAGAGGATCCTACTCAGCACAAGGGACACCTTCGAGTTTAAGCGACGAATCCATACAACAGCTGGAGGAAGAAAAAATGTACAAATACCTCGGTTTTCATCAGAGCACTCGTATGAAACATGCCGACATCAAGAGAAATGTCACGCAACAATATATAACACGTCTCAACAAGGTACTATCATCAAAACTGACAGCTAAACATCTTACCAAAGCAGTCAATACGTATGCCGTACCACTGCTCACATACTCCTTTGGTATCATAAAATGGACCCAAACAGAACTTCAGCAGTTACAAACGAAAACAGCAGTTTCACTCACCCGGTACCATATGCACCATCCTAAATCTGCAACCGAACGTCTTGCACTCCCGAGATCAGAAGGTGGTAGGGGCTTCTTATCCATTGTCAATTTACATAGCAATCTGATATCAAGTCTAAGAGAATATTTCCACTCGAGAGCTGATACATCGTGTCTTCATCATGCTGTTTGCAGAGCTGATATAAACTATACACCTCTCAATCTGTCGTCGCCAGAAATGCCTGTTTCTACCCCACCTACAAAAGAGATGAATATGGCCATGTGGAAGCAAAAACCTCTTCACGGGAAATACCCCCATGAACTGGGTCAGCCTCATATCGACAAACCTGCGTCGCACTCTTGGCTGACCTACTCCGGTCTTTTCCCAGAAACAGAAGGATTTGTTCTGGCCATCCAAGATCAAGTAATTGCTACACGGAACTACCGTAGATTTATCATGAAGGATCCAACAGTTGTCTCAGACAACTGCCGCCGCTGTTCCAGAACTACAGAGAGCATACAGCACATCATCTCTGGTTGCCCACACTTGGCCAACACCGATTATAAGCACCGACATGATCAGGTAGCAAAAATCATTCACCTGAAACTTTCTGTAAAATGTGGATTTCTTCAGTCATCAACTGCATATTGGAAATATACACCTCCACCCATTCTCGAAAACTCTTCATATAAACTACTATGGGACCGAGTCATAACCGATGTCACTCTCAGCAACAATAGGCCAGATATTATTCTAATCGATAAATCAAAAAGATCCGCATCCCTTATAGAAATTGCTTGTCCAAATACCTCCAATCTGCAAACAACAATAGCCACAAAGATATCAAAATACACAGAACTGGCAATAGAAATACAACGTCTGTGGAAACTAGAATCAGTCACCACAGTTCCAATAGTAATATCATGTACCGGTGTTATTCCAAAATGCTTGCACAGCTCTCTGGCCGCATTAAACCTGCATCATCACACATACGTAGAACTACAGAAAGCCACCCTCCTGAGCACCTGCCACATTGTGAGAAAGTTCCTAGGAACGACTTTTCCTCTGACTCACGCCAAACAGCATGAAGATCCAGGCCGCAGTTCCAGTAATACTGAAGAACAGATTCCCAAAACGGGGACATAAGAAGTCTGAAGTTGTTTGTATTTATTGTATAAATGTATATGTTGTAATTATTTCTGTTGTAAATATTTGTACATATATGTACCTGTAGTTTCATAATCAAGAGGGTGACTCCTTGTTTAGGCCGAGTCAGCCCATTATGTTACCGGCACAAGCCGAGCCTTCCTAAAATGATAATAATAATAATAATAATAATAATAATAATAATAATAATAATAATAATAATAATTTAAGCTCTATACATCTTTAGGCTTTTTCAATAGTGCAATTACGAGCGTTTCGCCCTAGTGTAGCAGTGGGCTCATCAGTTGGATTGCTACACCTTTCCAAGACGCTGGCAGCTAGTGCGCTGTTGAGACACCACTGCAAGCCCCTTATGTAGCACAATGCAGTGACGGTGCACTAGGGGAAGCATGCGCCTCCACTTGAATAAATGCCTGCTTTAGGCCTATATCAAAAAATAAGGTTCTTAGAAGGAAATCATGATTTAATATCATCGACTGCAATGTTAAAAACAATAGGCCACAGCCGCTTCCTTCCCACTTCCCTTTTCCTATCCCATCGTCGCCGTAAGACCTATCTGTGTCCGTGCGAGGTAAAAAGAAAATTATATTAATTGCTCCTATATCCTCTTCTTATCCAGGACGTGTGCTGGCTGAAATACCGAAGATTCGAATCTGACAGTAGGATCAATAATTTCGGCTTCGTTCTTCTGTCTGTTTATAGCAAAAATATCGATTCTTCGATCGCTACCTCCGTCGGTAGCACATCTCACTACTTCACAACTTCCCTGCACACGTGGTAATGTCTCCTACTGGAAGACCTAAGCTTCACCGCCATTTAGCACCACATTGACGTCACGCACAGCCGAACATTAACCTAACCGACTCCATTCCGACCCGAAACAATATCTAGAACACCTGACAGAGGCCAGCGGCTGCGCTCGCGCAATGGGACTCGCCTTAATGTCATAATTTAAGAAAATATTGAAATAACAGTGTAGTACTAATTTTATAAATGGCACGAGATCATCCTCATTAGTCATAATTATTGAAAAAAAACTGGAAGTGTATTTTAACGTTCGAAGTTCTGTTTATTTTGAGAAATTTAAATACAAATTACACAATAAATTTGATATTAAATATCACTTTGTCAGAAACATAATTACCGGGCGAGTTGGCCGTGCGGTTAGGAGCGCGCAGCTGTGACCTCGCATCCGGGAGATAGTAGGTTCGAATCCCACTGTCGCCAGCCCTGGAGATGGTTTTCCGTGGTTTCCCCATTTTCACACCAGGCAAATGCTGGGGATGTACCTAAATTAAGGCCACGGCCGCTTCCTTCCCATTCCTAGGCCTTTCCTGTCCCATCGTCGCCATAAGACCTATCTATGTCGGTGCGACGTAAAGCAAAATAGCAAAGAGAAAAAAAAAGAATCATAACGGAATATACCCTCAAACAATTTTATTCAGACCTGTTGTTAGTTACGTCTTTAATCAGAATCCTTGGAAAACTCTGTAAATAAAGAATATTTAATCACCGTCACAAAAGAAAATTATTTTCATGACAGCAAACAATATGTAAAATTCTTTCAAGAATAACATTACTGTGTCCACCTGTTCAATACAGTTATATTTTGATGTGATTAAATTCTACATGAATTATAAACACTAGTTAGGAACATGTTTTGCTCCAATTCCGGGCATCTTCAGCCTAATACTAATCTTAAGGTCAAATCTTAAACTTTATTTTTTTTTGCTATTTGCTTTACGTCGCACCGACACAGATAGGTCTTATGGCTACGATGGGGTGGGAAAGACTTAGGAATGGGAAGGAAGCGGCCGTGGCCTTAATTAAGGTACAGCCCCAGCATTTGATGGTGTGAAAATGGGAAACCACGGAAAACCATCTTCAGGGCTGCCGACAGCGGGTTTCGAACCCACTATCTCCCGATTACTGGATACTGGCCGCACTTAAGCGACTGCAGCTATCGAGCTCGGTAAATCTTGAACTATTAAACATTGGAACTTAATACTAAATACAATGGTCTTACGCTAAAAAATATTTTTACAAAAGTTGATATTTAAATAGTTTACAATATGTACATTAAAAGCCAGAATTTGTGAACAAGGAAGCAATTAAACTATTTTATTTTACACTGACTAGATAACGTCCAAAGTGTAACATGGATTTCTCCTACTGTATGGATGAAAGTTTATGCAAATGTGTTCATATTGACTAGGTCACATCGTGTATTGGGGTTTCACCAACTGTATGGATGCACATTAGGTTGGAGGTTTTACAGTTGGTTCGATCAAAAGAGGCTATGGACACCTATGTCGGAAGTATACTGTTACAAAACCGGAACCGTGGTATAAAGCCGATCATTTTGAGTTTGAATATTCCTTTAGAAAGAAGCATGGTAATATTTTATAGGTTAAATCATGTATTTTGGAAACATATTGTTGATATCATTCATTAGTGTTCATCTGATAAATTTTTTTGGAATATCGTGCCGTTCTTGTCGGTTAACGTTCTCGTTGGTGCATTGGGCGGAATTATGAGTTGTCCGTAAATTAATACGAGAAGAAAAAAAAAAGGAATTTAGAATGATGAATGTACACTGACTGTAGCAAACGATAAGTTTAAAAGTCAATATCTCGTAGGCAATGGCTAGAATATGATACAATTTCGGGTCGGAGCTGAGTCGGCTATGTTCGGCTGTAACGTCAAGCATGGTGCTAGATGACGGTGTATCTTACGCCTCTCGTTTCCTACTCACTGCAGTGTCTGTGGTGGCCTGAGCTGGTGAGGCGTCCCGCTAGAGTGTGGACTGATGCTACCATTGCTGTCATCTTCAGGAGGCTACATCTCTCCATTCAGAACTAGTTAAACCGTCCCTTTTTATTGCCCATGATTCATGAATTAGCCTACGGAATTTAGGCAAACAGTTCAACACCTCTTCCTTTATGAGGAAAATCCTCCACATTCGCTTGCAGTTCGAATAGGCAAGGATATTTTACACCTGTAAAATGTTGGTGTTAATATTCAGCTGTTGAAAATAGCTGGTAACATTAGTGAGACAGTAAAAATCTGCCAAGAAAGGAAGAAAATTTATTTCTGTGGATTATGAATTGAAGTTGAATTAAAGAAAAAATGTTTGGTGAAGAAAAATGTGAAAATTAGGAATTTGTAAATCCAAGTGAAGAAAACGTTACCGGCATTAGTAAAGAACAAAACACATTTTTTCCAAACCATCCAGAAACCTACAGTCTTTTTGTTAACTAATTTCCTTAGATATAGGATTTGTAAAAGCCTCCGTGTCTCAGGCGGCAGCACGCTGGCCTCTCACCTCTGAGTACCGTGGTTCAAATCCCGGTCACACCATGTTAGATTTGTTCTGGACAAAGACGAGGCGAAACAGGTTTTTCTCTGGTTACTCCGGTTTTCCCTGTCATCCTTCATTCCAGCAACACTCTCCAATATCATTTCATCTGTCAGTCATTAATCATTGTCACGGAGCAGTGCAACATGTTTCGGCAATCGGCACAGTTCCTATCCTCACCGCAAGATGGAGCCAGGAGAAAAATGAAAATCGGTATGTAAAGTCGGGGAATAAGGAACTACAGTCTACGCTATAAGTAATTTTATTCATCGTGGTTTTTAAATGGTAATTTAGGGGAAGGTGCCTAAAATTTAACTTTTAATTACCTACAGTATGTTATTGGTCATATCGAAAAGTACTACATAACAAAAGTTATAGAGAATACAATTGCCGATCATTTATAAGTCTATTCAGTTTTATTGTAGCGGCTATAATAATATTTATGGTGATGGTGATTAAATTGTGAAAATGATTATAAGAATGAGAAAAAATGAAGGAGCGATCTTTTATACAACTAGATCCCAGGATGCCAGTGAATACTTTGCCTGGTATACTAATCAATGAGATACCTCGATAGTTGTTGCAATCCTTCCTGTTCCCTTGCTTATAGATAGGTGCAATTACTGCTTTTGTCCAATCTGAAGGTACCTTACCAACACTCCACGCTAATTTTAATACTCTATGAAGCCATTTCATCCCTGCCTTCCCACTGTACTTCACCATTTCAGGTCTAATTTCATCTATTCCTTCTGCCTTATGACAATGGAGTTTATTTACTATCCTTTCCACTTCCTCAAGCATAAATTCACCAACATCATTTTCCTCCTCCCCATGAGCTTGGCTGTCTGCAACACCACCATGGAAATTTCCTTTTACATTGAGAAGATGTTCAAAATATTCCCTCCACCTCTCCAGTGATTCCCTGGGATCTATTATGAGTTCACCTGAATTACTTAAAACACTGTTCATTTCCTTTTTCCCTCCCTTCCTAAGATTCTTTATTACCAGTGTGGTTTCAGACCACAGAGAGGCTGTCAGGATCAGATTTTCAGTATGCGCCAGGTAATTGAAAAATGCTACGAGAGGAATAGGCAGTTGTGTTTATGTTTCGTAGATCTAGAGAAAGCATATGACAGGGTACCGAGGGAAAAGATGTTCGCCATACTGGGGGACTATGGAATTAAAGGTAGATTATTAAAATCAATCAAAGGCATTTATGTTGACAATTGAGCTTCAGTGAGAATTGATGGTAGAATGAGTTCTTGGTTCAGGGTACTTACAGGAGTTAGACAAGGCTGTAATCTTTCACCTTTGCTGTTTGTAGTTTACATGGACCATATGCTGAAAGGTATAAAATGGCAGGGAGGGATTCAGTTAGGTGGAAATGTAGTAAGCAGTTTGGCCTATGCTGACGACTTGGTCTTAATGGCAGACTGTGCCGAAAGCCTGCAGTCTAATATCTTGGAACTTGAAAATAGTTGCAATGAGTATGGTATGAAAATTAGCCCCTCGAAGAGTAAATTGATGTCAGTAGGTAAGAAATTCAACAGAATCGAATGTCGGATTGCTGATACAAAGCTAGAACAGGTCGATAATTTCAAGTATTTAGGTTATGTGTTCTCCCAGGATGGTAATATAGTAAGTGAGATTGAATCAAGGTGTAGTAAAGCTAATGCAGTGAGCTCGCAGTTGCGATCAGCAGTATTCTGTAAGAAGGAAGTCAGCACCCAGACGAAACTATCTTTACATCGGTCTGTTTTCAGACCAACTTTGCTTTACGGGAGAGAAAGCTGGGTGGACTCAGGATATCTTATTCATAAGTTAGAAGTAACAGACATGAAAGTAGCGAGAATGATTGCTGGTACAAACAGGTGGGAACAATGGCAGGAGGGTACTCGGAATGAGGAGATAAAGGCTAATTTAGGAATGAACTCGATGGATGAAGCTGTACGCATAAACCGGCTTCGGTGGTGAGGTCATGTGAGGCGAATGGAGGAGGATAGGTTACCTAGGAGAATAATGGACTCTGTTATGGAGGGTAAGAGAAGTAGAGGGAGACCAAGACGACGATGGTTAGACTCGGTTTCTAACGATTTAAAGATAAGAGGTATAGAACTAAATGAGGCCACAACACTAGTTGCAAATCGAGGATTGTGGCGACGTTTAGTAAATTCTCAGAGGCTTGCAGACTGAACGCTGAAAGGCATAACAGTCTATAATGATAATGTATGTAATGTATGTATGTATGTATGTATGTATGTATGTATGTATGTATGTATGTATACAGAAAAGGAAACAAAACCGAAAAAAAGTTAAAGGTGCAGATATTATTCAAACTCTAAATTTTATTTGGAGGCACAATTAATAACTAAATAGTTTTCCAAATTTTCTGTGGTCATCGAACGCCTTCTGGCTGTTAGGATGTTCTTGTGTATAGAAAAAGACCTTTCAACTTCATCATATGAAATCACTGGCGCCTGTTTAAAATTGCCCGGCAAAGAAATATTTAATTGCAGACTCGTTCAAGCAAGGAAGGTCCTTATTAAGAGAGAATAAATTTGATGTCATCAAACACAAATATGCTTATTAGAAAATTGTTTCTGAATACTTTTGAGTGGGGTGTAGCCCTTTATGGAAGTGAAGGAAGAAAGAAAGGAAGAGAAAATGCGCTTTTGACATATGACATTAAACCGAGCACTGCCGAAGGGATCACAGAAGAAGAGTCACTAAATCTGAGAGAAGAACAATGTGACTAAGTTTGTGCAAGGGAAGTGTGATAGACACAGCTCGAGACACCCAAGACTTGCACCGTCAACACAGCTAAGTGATGAAATTCTATGACAGAATACCTTACATTAAATTATTAATTTAATTTTAGATGTTAGAAACGTACAGCCTTTTAAAACTATTTTCAAGTGTTTAATTTAAAAAAAACGTAAAACGACGTAAAATTAGCGAAAACAAATGTGTTTTCTTTCAAATACGCTATATCTTTCAAAATATTTAAAATATGTAATATTTATCAAAATCTGTAAAAAAAAAAAAAAAAAATGTAACTTTAAACTTCTGCAATAATGGTCCTTTTAGTGTGATTCATCGACATTTTAGTTTTTCTTGTTGCTACATACATGGGAATAGAATATGTAGTTACATATAATCCGGGCTCTAATAATAACACAGGAGGGAGTCATGAAAGAAAGGAGGACTCACTGTACATTAGATGCTCTCATATTACAGAGTCGGAAGACAACTTAATGTGAAGGCCTGCAATATATAAAGTTCATAAAATTGATCAAACATTACATTGACCATTGTTTGTTGTGATGTGATTTGTGGCTTTGTGTCTTCTGCTGCCATTCATCTCCGATAGAGGGGATTACTGCTGCGTGCATTGTATAACAACCTGCGTGAATATTGGCGGGTAGTAGCTGGAGAGTTAGAGCTCTCTCTCTTCTTAGGATGCCATTTTAGTACGTATAACACTGGTTCATCATAGCATACCAGCTATTCAATCCCTACTCTGAGGTACTGATTGGAATGAGCAGTGAAAATGTGCGGTTTTTTATTTGATCGAGTATTTCACATGATAGCATTGCTTTTAATCACGACATTCGTACTGACATTAATAACCTATGTGGACTTCAGTTGGGAAAGCCATAAAGACAGTTTTTCTGAGAATTCCGTAGCGAAGCACGGGTACATCAGCTAGTTTATTAATAAATGCACATTTTTTTGCCAACTATTCTTTCTGAAAGCAAAAAAAACCAACACTTATTTCTACCTGTGTTGTAATTGTTTTTGCAGGCCGATGACCTAGATGTTAGGCCCCTTCAAACAACAAGCAAGAAATTTTTTGCAATAAGGTACTGAGCATCGTTGACTGCCTTTCTTCTTACGAACAACCATTGTCACCCACTGATCTACATAGTTGAATAATATTTCACCCGTACTCTATTAAAGCAGCCTTGAGGAAATGTGATTGTGTGCCGAGTCATTGTGCTCCTTGGCAAAGCATCGTGTATAACATCTCTCTAGGGGAGAAGAATACCGAAGAGGAAAGGTTGTAACAGTCTGACCCTTAGTAGCACGTCAAATACAATTGGAAAAGAGGTCGACTGCCGGCGAGGGAAAGGTTGGAGAGGTTATGAAACAAGAGAAAAACATAGCGAGTCTGAAGTTCTCCGCCTCTGTGGTGTAGTTGTTAGCGTGATTAGCTGCCACCCGCGGAGGCCCGGGTTCGATTCCAGGCTCTGCCACGAAATTTGAAAAGTGGTACAAGGGCTGGAACGGGGTCCACTCAGCTTCGGGAGGTCAACTGAGTAGAGGCGGGTTCGATTCCCACCTCAGCCATCCTCGAAGTGGTTTTCCGTGGTTTCCCACTTCTCCTCCAGGCGAATGCCGGGATGGTACCTAAGTAAATGCCACGGCCGCTTCCTTGTCTATCCCTTCCAATCTACCCATCCTCCCACCAGGCCCCTGTTCAGCATTGCAGCTGAGGCCGCCTGGGCGAGGTACTGGTCATTCTCCCCAGTTGTATACCCGACTCAGAATCTGAAGCTCCAAGACACTGCCCCAGAGGCGGTAGAGGTGGGATCCCTCGCTGAGTCCGAGGGAAAAGCCGACCCTCGAGGGTAAACAGATGATGATGGTGATGAGTCTGAAGTTATGATAATTTATGCAAGATTTTAGAATGATTTAAACTTCCTGATGAATTATATATATAATTTCTTTCCAAAATTGGCGAAGCGCCGTTCGTAGAACCTTGTGTTCCGCGGTGTCCCTCGTCGTTGGACGGAGCTGTACGTTGGCCACATCAAGCTCAGTATCAGAATTACAAGTCCTCGACTGCGCTAATAAAATCTGACGCATTAAGGTATTCATGCTTGTCGCTAGGTGGCCGCAAGCCATCAAATAAACCACGTCCAGTGTTCAACAACTTTATGGGATCGAACACACGGCTGCGCCACATCAAAGTAGCCCGCCACACTCGCTAATAAATCGAACTAGTCAACATGCGAGGGCGTTCCACTCAAACATCCCCCTGGGTTCGAGCTCGAATAGTAGCAGATGACGTACGTTACGTAATTTAATTTTGTGTTAATTATTATTACTAGACCTCAGTTCTTTTTAGGAACTAAAAATGTTATGTTCGGTTCTCTCAAATGTAAAAAAATAGGTTCTAAAATGTATATTTTAGGCATCTTCAATTTTATGTATTTTATTATACATTTATCATTTAAAGTATTTAAAGTATTTAAGTATTTAAAACAAATATCACTCACCTCTTTGCTACAAACTTCACAAAATATAATTTTATTATCCGATGTGAAGTGGGAAAACTCCTGTGTGATAGTACATATATCACACCCCCGAATTATATGTAGAAGTTAGAGATATTATTGTCAGTATTCAATTTATTATCATTATTATTATTATTATTACTATTATTATTATTATTATTATTATTATCAGTATTTCATTTGTATATTTTGCCATTTATATTTGTAAGCTGGAAGATATCCACATATATAGGTATGAGTAATTTGTTTTGCACGAGTGGGAAAACATTGTTTTAATAACTCTGGTAATTTGGATGAGTCATGTGGCTACCCCAGTGTTTGTTGTGATGTACTTGTGTCAGGAAATTCCATGAGTCATGTATATATCCCAGCCTGATGAGATGAGATTGTTGTTGTATTAGGGAAGTTCGTTGACTCATGTAATAAACCCCAGAGTTTGTTTATCTCTTGGGAGAAAGGAGAAGTTCAGGGCATGGTCTTGACAAGAGGTTCACTCATGATTGGCTGGCAAGCACCAATCCAGACGTATCATCTGAGAGGAGGGGGGTGTTGATGTCTATAAAGGTTGATCATACGGCGGCAACCAGGGACATTGTAAAGGAACGAGAAGGAAGACAACTACAACCAGTGACACTGTATAAGAGAACCACTCGGTACGGACAAGAAGGACAACTGACGCACTGTACGAGTAGGAAGTAGTGCTGCATATACGGTATTCGAGTGACACGGCTGCAATGGACTGGACTTCAAACGCTCATGGAACGTAGACTTGTTATGTTCGTGGAAAGTGGCTGACCAACAAATTGTGGAGGGCGTACGCATTAAGCATTGTAGTACTTGTGGAGGTCTGGCATTATATGTTGGTGAAAGCTATCTCAGACTTTCCATAATTTATGTTGAGGATGACAGGCGTGTGTTGCTAAAAATGTATATATCTTTACAACAAGTGTTAAAATATGTGAACACAGTATTACAAGGTACAATATCTGTGTGATGTGATAACTGCCGATTATGAGAATTGGTAAGTCGAATTGATATAGAGACAGTGAAGGGTATTTATCTTCATCCATCTACATTGTTCATCGGACTATCTACAAATGGTAGCTTAGTTCTCGCTTTCGTTTTCCCACGGTTTTCATTATTGTTGTTGTTGTTGTTGTTGTAAATATGGAGTCTTCCAGCAATATTTTATGTGTGTATTATATGTTGATGAGGTGCTCATGCACGGATTTTGTTAAGAATATAGTTAGCTATTTTAGAATCAGTGTTATTGATGAACCTAGGTGCAGTTCCTACCTATTTAGTTGTTTTCAGGAGGTTAGGTAAGGCCTGCAGCAGATGTACCAGTACGCAGCATTATGTACACGCCCTGGGATATAAAGTTTATCATGCTCTTATCTAAATTCGAGGGATCCATTCTGGTGAACTCTGGCGCCCATACTACGGACATTTCGGTTAATTAAGTTTTTGAGTAATTTTATTTATATATTTTTATTCATGATTTTATTTATTAGTATTCATCAAAAAGTTACACCTGTAACCTTTTAATTAAAGACGACTTGGAAGCTGATATTTTCTTCTTTTCACTCGTGACTTAGGCTACTGGCGTGTACTGCGGGAAGTTCTTAAGGACTTCCGGGAAGTGTGGTTTACAGTTTCCCGATTTTAATATTTTGTTTGTAAAGTATTTCAAGAATATATGGTAAGGGGGCCAAATTGCATCCCCGCACCTTATTTCGTCCCCCTAGGAATGTCCAGTTTGCACGGTTGGTACCTAATGTTTCGCCACGCTCATACGCGTAACCTTATCCCTTTGTCGTGTTTTTAGAGTTGGTCGTATGCACCACGTTTAGTTTCCGTGTACAAGGAGGATTCATTTTTCATGCTGAGCTGAGTTAGTGTAGGATTTAAATTAAGAGCCTGTTCGTCCTAGAGTGAGCACAGATATGTGTATGTGAGGCCGATGATCTAGATGTTATGCCCCTTTAAACAACAATCATCATCATTATCATCAAGATTGTATGAAATACTGGACTGTATTTCAGTCGCGTGGTGTTGTTCCTGACGTGTAATGGCTGCAGTTAGGGGACTGGCGTGCGTTACTGTAGTGGCCATTATAATAAATCGGGGAATGTTCGTAATTTCGTCCCCCTTCATTTTATTTGTTATTTATGAAGTTTGTTATCATTTTCAGATGGGAAACGCAAGCAGTGGGATTAGGAGGCAATGAAAAAGGCTATTAAGACAGTGAGGGAAAAGAGAATGGGTTACAAATGTTCAAGTAAAGCGTTTAACATCCCAGGAGCAATGCTGAAAGACTATGTTAAAAATACCAAGATTTTTTCATAAATGGGCTTCATGTAATTCATTAAGAAAAGTGTTTCGTAAGAGTAGAAAGAAAAATGTAATTTACTTTTCATAAATTTGGTGGGGGACGAAATTACGAACACATTTTAGGTAGTTTAGTTTTTGAGTGTTTATGTCAAATATTGACTACCTTACGTTATAACAGTCTCATTGTAACTTGTCCGTAAGTGGAGATAAATTCAATATAAATATTCAGTAATATATTATATAGATTACCAATTTCTAGCCTTGTCCACAATATTTCTGAATTTCTACAAGTCCGAATTTGCTAACGGAACGAAATATGGGCCCCCTACCTTACTTCTCAAGACACTAAAAAAAAACGAGTCAGCAAATATTTTAGTTTCTTGGAATAAATTAAAAATCATTTTTAATGGATTTAGGGATTTAAAAATAGGAATTATAGGAATGTAGGCAAACGCCAATTTAGGCATTTTAGGCACTGTAGGACCACAGTCTTTAACTTTATAAATGCATGAAACGTGTAAATACATATTGATTTTAAGTTACCTCTTCAGGAACAGAATAGGTTTTCCCTAAAATACGAGCTCTAATTATAGCACATATTATTCAAAATAATTGAATCATGGTGTAGAAAAACTATGCAAAGTTTTCCCATTTACAGTCTACCAAAGAGGAATGTCCGACTCCTTGACTGAATAGTCAATCTTCGGTTCAGAGGGTGCTGGGTTCGATGTCGGGTCTGGGATTTTACTTGCTCCTGCTTAATTTCCCTGGTTCAGGGACTGGCTGCTTCTGTTTATGTTAGTAAATTCTTTTGGCTCGACTACAGGGTTTAGCGTTCATCTTAATGCACACAATACATCAGACTGCCTATCACTGCAGAGATACGCAATAGTGAATTTATCTCTCCACGAAGAGCTGGCGCCAGGAAAGTCAGGCGGCCGTAAAACAAGCCCAATACCACATGTAGTGCTGGCCTCTAATGATCGGGAAATGCTGATAAATTTTATTAAATAGGCTAATAATAGTAATAATTGTTGTTTATGGTTTTGAGTCGAAATAGTTAAAAATGCGCTTTGTCCTTCGAGAGTCCTCCATCCGCCGTAAGTGTCCGTAGAATTGAGTCCTGCGTTTGCGCATTGTGTCCGTGATCTTCTCTATCTTAATGTAGGTTTCTTGTCTGTTATTATTCTTATTCTTATTCCTTTTCTTATTATTTATTTTGCATACTTCCGTGGTAATGATATTCAAGCAATTGTACAGATTTTAGGAAAGCAAAGCACAATAAATTCTAATTTACACTACATTTCTACGCAGAATTTGGACTCGTACATTTCCGAACAGTTCCAGTCGTGGCAATGATCGCCGTCTTCTGCATGGTCTTGTAGATGTTGGTGTTGACATCCAACTTCTTCAGTCCTTCCACCAGAGTTTTGGGTATAGCAGCTGTACTCGAAAGGATGTTTGATACAATTATCACCTGCTAATGGTGTATACTTGCTGATTTTCTCGGTATACTTTTAATGGTGGTGCCCGGTGTTCGGGACACCTATGTCGATCAGAACGGCACGTTCTTTTCCCTTCTCTAACACCACTATATCCGGTTTGTTGTCGATAGTCGTCTTATCCGTGCTAATTGTTCTGTCCCAGTACATTTTAATATCGTCATTTTTAGTACAGTTTGAGGGCTGTACTTAAAACAGGGAAGTGTTTCATCAACCACCGTGTATTTAATAGCAAGTTCTTGGTGCAAAATCTTGGCAACCGAGTCGTGGGGATTAAAAGTCAGTGGTGTTCATGCAACATTAGTACCATGGTTACCGCTTGCATAAGTGCGGTATGACGGCCCTATGTTCATTTCTCGCAGATGACGTGATCGAGCGAAGCACAACGCTACCAACCACTATACTTAGTAAGTAGACCATCAGTAAGCAAAGGAGATCTGGGGGCATAAGCCCCAGGTTCGAGCCTCAGCGTGGCCTTAGGCCTCTACTTACCTGAGGAAACACAATTGAACACCACTGGTCTGCACTGGCTAGGGTAGGGCCTGGACAAGACCATTGGTGTGGATTGGTTAGGGTAGGGTCTGGACAAGACCACTGGTGTGGATAGGTTAGGGTAGGGTCCGGACAAAACCAGTGATATGAGGACAAGCGAAGGTTAGAGCCAAAAAGCTGCCTTATGCCTCTAGTTACCCGAGGAAACACCATTGGTCTGCACTGGTTAGGGTAGGGCCTGGACAAGACCATTGGTCTGGATAGGTTAGGGTAGGGTCTGGACAAAACCAGTGATATGAGGAGAAACAAAGCGGGTCTGGGGGCGTAAGCCCACAGGTTAGAGCCGTGAAGCGGCCTTAGGCCTCTAGTTACCTGAGGAAACACCATTGGTCTGCACTGGTTAGGGTAGAGCCTGGACAAGACCGTGCTTTTTATTTCGCGGGTGGGAAACGCTATGTGCTTCTAATCACTAACGGCAATGGCGTAACAACGCATTTTACGACAGCCAATAGCAATGCGCGTAGCCATTCCAGCAATAGAAAATATCGTGCCCTAATCTTCGTTAGGTTATGAAATTTAATGTACTTTTTGGGGTGGGTTGGTGGGTCCCTGGCCATGGCAATGGACACATCTCTTCTCTAAAAGGAATTCCACGTAAGTTTTGCATGCTTTTTTCTACTTCACCTCCTTATAAAACTTGCTTGAATATGGCTGAACTTTTACCTGGTGGCGTTCCTTATACTCCCTTCCTGAGAAGTGTGAGCATCCGGAAGTAACATGATGGATGGTTTCTGGCATTTGGCAGCCATATCGGCACAAGCGCTTCATGACTGTCGGGTCTCTCTCCACGTTTTTCAGATAGCTTTTGGTTGGAATGACATGGTCTTGTATAGCCAACATAAAACCTTCTGTTTCGGAGAACATCTGCCCTGCAGTCAGCCAAAAGTTCGATACTTCTAAATCGACATTTTCTTGTCTGACTAAGTAGGGATGCTTCCCATGTAGTGATCTTGTTAGCCATGCGTCCAACTTCTGCAAATCAGTTCTTACTTCTCGCTCTAGGTCTTGGTTGTTAAGAAGTAACGGAGTTGTATCATATATCATTCGGTGCAGGTATGAGTTTTCAGCTGATGTATGAAAATACTCCGTCAGTGATACTACTTGCCGTGATAGCTGAGCTCCAATGTTCACAATACCACGACCACCCAGACACCGTGGCAAACTCAGTCGCTCAACTGCTGACTTTGAGTGTTTTCGCTCCTTGGTCATCAGGCAGCGCAGTTTCTTTTCAAGATTTTCGATGTTAGTCTTGCTCCACTTGATAACTCCGAAGGAGTAGGTAAGAGCTGGTATCGAATAGGTGTTGATTGATTTTGCTGTTCAGGCCTGATTTTAGGATTAACCGTCTAATAACTTTCTCAACCAACTCATTCTTAACCACTGTGTGTTATGTGAGCGATGTTTGATAGATACCCAAATCCTTTTAAGGCTCGTTTGAAATCACTGTTTTGATTGATCGCCCATCTCTCAGCTCAAACGAATCCTCTTCACACAATTTACCTTTGACTATTCTAAACAATTGGCATTTGTCAATCTCAAAGTCCATACATATGTCCTTAGAGAAGCTCTCAGCGATTCTCAGCAGTTGTTCAAGCTGTTGCTCGATGGCTGCATACAGTTTGATGTCATACATGTACAAAAGATGACACAATCAGTACTGGCTTCGTGATTAAGACTTGATGGAATAGCCAAATCGAGCTGAGTTCAATATTCTTGACAATGGATTCATTGCTAGGAAGAACCACAATGAAGGAGTCTCCTTGTTATATTCCGCGCTGTATGCTTATGATATCTGTTTCAATGTGTCATGTAGATGTGTTGAGATACAGTCTTGTGCTCAAAGTTAGCATGGCATGAGACAGGAAGTTGATGAGATGTGGATCAACCCTATAAATCTCCAACAATTTTAGTAGCCATCTATGCGGCAGGGAATCAAAGGCTTTCTTGTAATCTATAATACAGTAATAATAATAATAATAATAATAATAATAATAATAATAATAATAATAATAATAATAATAATAATAATAATGGAGTGAGGCCCCCTAAGAGGCCTGGTGCAGGTCTTTCGATTTGACACCGTATAGGCGACCTGCGCGTCTTTGAGGATGGGGCCCAACCTATAATGAATTCTAATGATGAGTACGGCACACACAACCACCCCTCGAGCCATCAGAATTAACGAATGAAGGTCAAAATCACCGCCTCGGCCAGGAATCGAATCCGGGAACCTCTGGACCAAAGGCCAGCACGCTAACCATTTAGCCATGGAGCCAGATCTATTAATCTATGTATGCCATGAACAGGCTGCGATGCATAGTGTTGGCCTGTCCCCGTACGACTGCATCAATGTTGAGTTGTTCCGTACATCCTTTCAAATCGCGTTTGCATTCTTTCTGTTTTGTTGCAATGATGTTATTCTACTAACAGTGCTTGTAGATTCGTTTGGCTATGCATGAAGATGTGATCTTGTACAATAGGTCGATATCTCGCAGGATCATTGATTATTTTTTTTTCAACTTTTGTGAGAAGATGTGTACCTTGAGTTAAGAATGTTGACATTTGTGATGAATCGGTCACCGCTATGTTGATCACTGTGCAAATTTCTCATGGGCACTCAATATCCTTTGTAACAAAAGTTCTGAATTTTATCGTATGCTACTGCATTGCATTTGGGAAGATTCACAATAACACTAGTTACAAACTCAGTCGTCAGGGGTTCATGCTGAAATTTTTGACATTGCAAAATCGTCTGCTCTTCCTCAGCCATCGAACTTGCGTCTTTGTTATATTTAACAGGAGTTGGCCTTTCCAGAATTCTTGAACTGTTGTTGTGTCGGGTAACCTGTGTTCGAAACAAGTTTGGGTCTTTTTACATTCCCGATAGAATGACTTTGCAGCCCAGTAAAATAGTGCATTATCCTGTTTCCTCTTTGCAGTCTTCTTGTATCTTGCAAGCTTTGTTGAAAATACTGACGAAATTTGCTTAATCGTATCCAGGACCTTATTGGGAGTAACATTTTCTTCGTCAGAATTTGTGTGAACCTGGTACCTGTACATAATCTGCTTCACCAGTTTTGAAAGTTTCTTTGACCTTTGGACTTTAATGTACTCTTCCATGCGAGCAATATCTTGTCTGATAGTCTCTATGTGCTTCTTCAGTCTCCTCTCCCACTTCGGCATTGTTACTGTTTCGCCAGCTTGTCGTGGCGATTGTCTTTGGGTGTTGCTCTAGCGACTTTCACTGCTCCACAGTAGATGTGCGCGCGGAGAGTTTCAAGGTTGTCTGCGGTGTGAATGTGTTCCGGAAGCACATTTTTGTTCATCGCGCTTGTCATACTGTATTTGCCATTTTCTTTGAAGTATTAACCTTCCATAATTTCGTCCTCAAGTTTGGATCCATACCTTCAAATTCCATACTAGCTCCCTTCATCAAGTTCTCCAGTTTCAATTTCAAGTTGTTCTCTAGGTTTGGAGGGTCAGGACCAATGGGATCTTGTGTTGGTCCTTGCTGTTGTCGGCTGTCTTGGATTCGTTCACTATTATAAGGTAAGATAGTCAAATTTGGCTCTTCAGTGCTTGTGGCTGGACTATCATCAGTTGATTCAGATTTCATTTCCTGCTTTGTTTCTCGAGCAATCATTTTGAGTCTTGTCTGAGGGATCAAGTTGCTTCTTTAAGATCACTCTGTATTGGTCATCTATTCATTCTTCTTTCACTAAGATGTCAGGATATTTATGGGTGAATTCTCTGTAAATTTTCTGCCTATATCCAGTTACACTTTCTCCAAAACTCACAACTTTGTAGTAAATGCGCGTAATGTCTTCGTTCATGACATTTGTCGATTTCGTGCGCTTTCATGGCAGCCCTGCTTGGGCGAGCGTTGGCTGTGTTTCCTGCGTACCACCTTCAGTAGGTGAAGCTCTTGTTATCATTGGGCTTCTTTGCTCTGTATACTGAAAGTGAGGTGGAGCCCCACCAGGTCATCGACATGTCCCTGGTCACTGATCATTCCTTATAAACCCCGTTCCAGGACGAGTCCAGTAGGGGTACCCTCTTCGGGCAATTCCTTGTTTCTTGTTTGTTTTATCATCATCATCATCGCGATATTCCCATGAGAAAGACTGTTAACTGCAACACAGCCCCGCCGTACTGCAGCAGGCTGTTTACCTTTGGAGGGCGCCAGATAAATAATAATTAACAGCACAATGCCATAAAGATTAGGGTAATAATACTTCTCCGACCAAAATACGTCCATTGTGATGGCACAGAGAAGAGTAGACTGCAAGTTCTAGGCAACGCCAGTGAGAGTATGCAGTGCGCCCGTCTTCGTCATTGTTTCCAAGACATTGATGGAAAATAGAACTAAATTGCTGCCACTTAGGGCAAATGCAAATATAGTAAATAAATATATCGAGTGTCTCTCCTTGTAGTTATATCTATGGATTGGAGAGAAAACAAGATGACTGACGCCTACGGCATAAAAGACACAGAAATCTTGTGTTAAAAACCAATATCAAACGATCATAAATTCACCAGACAACACCAACACACACTCAATACCTGCCACACTGTCACAAATACTCCCAGGAAGTCGCTAACGAAGCACAGTTCCTCCTTATAGATGGAGATATGATGCACTAACACCACACATGGCAGCCATTATTATTATTATTATTATTATTATTATTATTATTATTATTATTATTATTATTATTATTATTATTATTATTATTATTATTATTCCCTAATCGTCCAACTAGGGACCACGATTAGTTTAATTATACATTCTTGCGTTTATTTAATTTGCGATTCATCCAATATGTTTTTATTAGATCGCTGTGTCGAATAGGGTGTCATCCGACCACTTTGCAACAGTTGTCCATTTCACGTCTCGGTAACTTCCAATAGTCACAATGCTTTTTTCTGAAAAGGGCTCGTTTTTGCGCTTCATTTTGTCGTAGGAGCGTTTCTTCTAGGCATTTCTTGACGTCAATGTACCAGAGAATTTTTGGTTATGAGTCGAAATTGTTAAAAATGCGTTTTGTCCATCGAGAGTCGTTCATCCGTCGTAAGTGACAGTAGAAGCGAGCCCTATGATTGCGCAGTGTGTGTGTGATCTTCTCTATCTTAGAGTAGTTTTCTTCCCTTATATTATTATTATTATTATTATTATTATTATTATTATTATTATTATTATTATTATTATTATTATTATTATTATTTTGCTATTTGCTTTACGTCGCACCGACACAGATAGGTCTTATGGCGACGATGATACAGGAAAAGCCTAGGAAAGGGAAGGAAGCGGCCGTGGCCTTAATTAAGGTACAGCCCCAGCATTTGCCTGGCGTGAAAATGGGAAACCACGGAAAACCATCTTCAGGGCTGCCGACAGTGGGGTTCGAACCCACTATCTCCCGGATGATGCGAGCTCACAACTGCTCGCCCCTAACCATATGGCCAACTCGCCCGGAGGTATTATTATTATTATTATTATTATTATTATTATTATTATTATTATTATTATTATTATTATTATTATTATTATTATTATTTACGGTCATTTGAGACCGCGTTAAGCAAGAACCACACATTACTGGAAGCCTTCTTTGCAGTCCAAAATATTTGTATTCTTTCTCTGACAGCCTGTCTTCTTTCGCCTGTCCATCCCCTGTTCAGTTTCTGTTCGTTATGGAAGCATCTGAAGCTGTTGATCACTGATCTATTCTTTGTTCGGTTTTAGGATGTTTTCCAGATTTAATTCAGACTGCTCAAAATCTTTTCTTATCTTCATTAATCATTTGTCTGTAACTTTAGGTCTAATATCAAGTGTGTTAAAAATCTGTTTCCTTAGCCCTTTCTCCCCCCCCCCCCCAAAATGGAGTCTTCTTTTCTTTTTTTTCAAATTGTTTTTACGTCGTCCCGACACAGATAGGTCCTACGGCGACGATGGGATAGGAAAGTGCTAGGAGTGGGAAGGAAGCGGGCGTGCTTTAATTAAGGTACAGCCCCAGCATTTGCCCGGTGTGAAAATCGAGAACCATCTTCAGGGCTGCCGACAGTGGGGTTCGAAACTGTCTTCTTTTCTTCATCGAATCAATCAATCTTTCTATATCCTGGTATAATATTCTCCCCTTCCCTGCAACTTAGAGGCCTACTGGCCACCCACGATTTTTTGACCCATTATGTTGCGGAGGAGTTTTCTCTGAAATTCCCCGGCTTCTCTTAGTCCTGACATTCCTGTCATTCGGAGGTATTCACTAACATACAGAATAATAATAATAATAATAATAATAATAATAATAATAATAATAATAATAATAATAATAATAATAAATGCGGGCTGAGTAGTTTAGACGGTTGAGGCGCTGACCTTCTGACTACATGGCATGTTCCATCCTCGCTCAGTCCGGTGGTATTTGAAGGTGCTCAAATAGGTAAGCCTCGGGTCGGTAGATTTACTGGCACGTAAAAGAACTCTTCTGGGACAAAATTCTGGCACCTCGGCGTCTCCGAAAACCGTAAAAGTAGTTAGTTCGACGTAAAGCAAATAACATTATTAACAATAACAATAATAATAATAATAATAATAATAATAATAATAATAATAATAATAATAATAATAATAATAATAATAATAATAATATTAGTATGGTCTCAGTGGAGTAGTGGTTAGTGTGATTAGCTGCCACATCGGAGGCCCGGGTTCGATTCCCGGCTATGCCACGAAATTTGAAAAGTGGTATGAGGGCTGAAACGGGTTCCACTCAGCCTCGGGAGGTCAACTGAGTAGAGTTGGGTTCGATTGCCACCTCAGCCACCCTGAAAGTGGTTTTCCGTGGTTTCCCACTTCTCCTCTAGGCAAATGTCGGGATGGTACCCAACTTAAGGCCACGGCCGCTTCCTTCCCTCTTCCTTGTCTATCCCTCCCAATCTCCCTATCCCCCAGCAAGGCCCCTGTTCAGCATATCAGGTGGGGGCGCCTGAGCGAGGTACTGGTCGTCCTTCCCAGTTGTATTCCCAGACCCAGAGTCTGAAGCTCCAGGACACTGCCCTTGAGGCGGTAGAGGTGGGATCCCTTGTTGAGTCCGAGGAAAAAACCGACCTTGGAGGGTAAATAGACAAAGAAGAAGATGTATGGTCTCAGCTACTGAGCAGCAGACCTTTTGAAATTGTACCGTCTAGACGGCCTACCTATCAATTTCGTCATCGCGATTCTGCTGCTGTCTAGTAATGAGAGTGGAATTATATTGAATAAATGATCTGAGTTAACTTAATTTTGTCGAATGACAGAGAGTGATTTCTAACATGTCGACAACAAAGAGAGTTCGTCAAAAGTCGACTACCTCAGCCGGATCGACACCGTAAATTTTAAGACTCTTTACCACTGATCTATTAGGGCAGCTCTAGTGAGCAGAGAGAGACGTGAGCTATGGCAGGCCCCGAAGTCGATATTTCATTGCTGGTGAATCACACGGTGAAAAGGGTGGCCTCCTCTGGTTTGGACTATTGTCCATCTCAGCACTAGGATATGTTCGTGTTATGCTAATCGGTAAATTCCTCGCCTGTAACATTGTTTGATGATAACAACAGCAGCATTCATCACTGAGTAGTTCTAGAGTCAACGACTTCTGTGGTACAGAAAGGTGATGGATGCAGCAGCTCTGTTTACAAATGAGCTCGTTGCCGTATCAGCCGGCGAAAGGCAAAATGAAATATTTCAAGCGACAACATCATCGGAATCCGGTCGTATGTGAACCTTACTGAACGGCGAGTGCGAGTACAGGATGGAATACACTATTAGCAGCACGTGATATCAGACGTACAATAAACAATGATGGTTTAGTAGCCTTTATCACTTAATTCTCAACAAGATAATCGGGGTTTGAATCTCAGCCAATGAATTTGGAAATTTCGAAATGACACGTCACTTCACCGAGGTTTGAATGTCACGTATGGACGGGGCGAAACGAGCATGTCTCTGCCGTTTGGTCTAGGCAGTCTCCATTACGTGTAAGTTTGATAATGATAATGATAACCTACAACCTGTTTTCCAGTCATTCACCGGGTCAGAGATAGAATGAATGAAGCAGATATAGGCTATTAGTACTATGGGGTCGCCACTCCCGAAGTGATTTTGTTAATGACTGATAGATGCTATGAAATGACAATGGAGAGTGTTGCTGGAATGAAAGATGACAGGGAAAACCGGAGTACCCGGAGAAAAACCTGTCCCGCCTCCGCTTTGTCCAGCACAAATCCCACATAGAGTGACCGGGGTTTGAACCACGGTATCCAGCGGTGAGAGACCGACGCGCTGCCGTCTGAGCCACGGAGGCTTACGTGTAAATTTAAAAATCAAAAATCAAATTTGAAGTCAAATAGGATATGTTCTTTGAATACTACAATATTTTAAAATACTTAGGGGCAGATAATCACGTTGCTTCCCCTTAAAAATTAAAACCACCACTATTAATCATTGAATGATTCTTTTACTGACATGAAACGAAGACTTATTACAACATACGCTATTTGCTTTACGTCGCACCGACACTGATAGGTCTTGTGTGCGACGATGGGACATAAAAGGCCTAGGAGTGGGGAGGAATCGGCCGTGGCCTTAATTAAGGTACAGCCTCAGCATTTGCCTGGTGTGAAAATGGGAAACCACGGACATCATCAGGGCTGCCGACAGTGGGGTTCGAACCCACTATCTCACGGATACAAACTCACAGCTGCGCGACCCTAACTGCACGGCCAACTCGCCCGGTCACAACATACGAGGGCTGTAAGTAAAGTAATATTAATACTGATAGAACGCAATATTTAATGAACGAACAATTACAACTGCATTAAATTCATTCAATGTAGTCACTCACAAAGTCTATTACGTTTGGCAAATGTCGGGAAGCCGGTGGTGACCGTTGGCAAGGCGTTCTCTGTTGATGACAGCGACGGAGCGCTCTACTGCGCGGAGTACAGATGCCACGTCAGGAAATCAGCGCCTCGGAGAGGTTTCTTCAACTTCGGAACAGGTCCAAGTCACAAGGACTCATGTCTGGTGAGTACGGAGGGCGTTCCAAGACCTTGACATTGTTTGCAACATGACAACATGTGTGGTAATGTAACACGAGAGGGCGATCGTCTCGCAGACGTTTGCGCTGCATAGCCGGACGCAGATGTCGCTCCAGAAATCGGCAGTAGTAGTCACTGCTGACGGTTTGTCCCTCAAGCACAGCATGCGTAAGAATAACACCCGCGTAGTCGTACGCCACAATTAGGATAAGCTTCACCCAGCTGGATTCCTGTCGAAATTTCTATGGACGTGGCGAACCAGGGTGACGCCATTCATTCGACTGACGCTTTAATTCAGGCTCGTAGCGTCGAGCCCACGTCTCATCAGTACGCTGCAGAAATGCGTCTCCTTCGTTGCGGACAGTCCAAGTAGATGCCAGCCAGTGCGTACCGGTGCCATTTCTGTACGTCGGTGAGTTGACGTGGAATCCAAAAGGACGCAATTTTCCTCATGTTAAGGTATTTCGTCAGTATGTGCCACACCGATTGATGACTAAAGGCAACTTCTTTGGATAATTCGTGGACAGCCCATCGATGATCTACGGCAACGAGACCACTCACGATGTCATACTGATCTTAAGGAACGGACGGACGACTGTGAGCTGGAAATCCGCAAGCTCATTCCGACCTGCACCAACCGCCTTGACTCATCGTTCAACCGTCCTATTTTGTAATGCTTTCTCGCTACAGGATTCACGTAATCGTCGATAATATTGTGTTGCATTTTTGCCACGGGCAACGTCAATTCTAATCTACGAACGTTGATCACCTTTTGAAAACATGCTATGAAATCGACACTCTTCACTTCAACGCCACACAGCAACAACACTCCAACTCGATGCCCATCAAAGGCACAGTGCACATCGACAACAGCGCCACCTGACCGCTCCCATATCCTGTATTTGCGCATGCCCGATCTGCTGCGAGTGTCTGGACTATGTTGTCACTACTTTATTTAGCTCTGGGGTGATGTGTACTAGAATATTCGCGACGTGGCTAGATACGGAACATTCTCGCTGCATCTCCCAGAAACTCACAGGTAAAACAGCCGACGAGAACAATACACGGAAAGGCCGGCCGCGTCCTAGAGGCCGACTGGGAGATCTCCGGTCGTCTGACTGACAAGCCCCTTCCAGGAAGTACAGATAGGGGCAACCACAGCGCTGGCACGTAATAATATTCACACAGATCTGATTGTCAACCCCTCGATGAGTTTACGGGGCTTTGAACTTTCCATCGGCCAGTGGAGGATCATCAACCGAATCCGCACAGATTTGGATATCTCCTGCACAAATAGGGCTGGATTGCTTCTACAGGCTGGGACTCGGCATACCTTACAAATGCTACGTGCAGTATCGTCGCTGACTGCCCAATTGATCATTCATTTTTAGTTACAATTTTTTTCTTTACGTCGCTCCGGCACAGATACGTCTTATGGCGACGGTGGGATAGGAAAGGCCTAAGAGTGGGATGGAAGTGACCGTGGCCTTAATTACGATCATTTAACGACTCAGTAATGGACATTTGCTTTGCCTCTGGTGAAGTTGAATGGAATAACAACCTGGATTGTGAGATATAAGATAGTAGGAACTTGATATTTACAAAATATGCTTACATTCCGTACATACGGCATATATTATACAGGATGGTCGGAAAGAACGTGAACAGGGTACATGCGGGTTAGAGGGTTGGACATCTTTCTTTCTTAATCTGTTTACTCGCCTCAAGAGCAGTGTCCTGGAGCTTCAGATTCTGGGTCGGGGGTAAACTGGGGAGAAGGACCAGTACCTCGCCCAGGCGGCCTCACCTGCTGTGCTCTGAAAAGGGACCTGGTGGTGGAATGGGAAGATTGGAAGGGACAGGCAAGGGAGAGGGAAGGAAGCGGCGTGGCTGTAAGTTAAGTACCATCCCGGCATTTGCCTGGAGGAATTGGGAAACCACGGAAAACCACTTCGAGGATGGCTGAGGTGGGAATCGAACTCACCCCTACTCAGTTGACCTCCCGAGGCTGTGTGGACCCCGTTCCAGCCCTCATACCACATTTCAAATTTCGTGGCAGGGCCGGGAATTGAACCCGGGCCTCCGAGGGTGGCAGCTAATCACGCTAACCACTACACCACAGAGGCGCACAGAGAGATGGACATACCGGTGAATAATTTGAAAATATTATTTCGAAATCTTGCACCGTTGTCATTTTTTTTTTTTTGCTAGCGGCTTTACGTCGCACCGACATAGATAGATCTTATGGCGACGATGGGATAGGAAAGGCCTAGGAGTTGGAAGGAAGCGGCCGTGGTCTTAATTAAGGTACAGACCCAGCATTTTCCTGGTGTGAAAATGGGAAACCACGGAAAACCATCCGTTGTCATTTTATCAGCTACTGAATTTAATCAATCTCATCACTTCGTGGGCGTATTCAAATAAACTTATAGAGGCGCTGTTGTTAAATCTGCGTGTGGCTTAAGACCACTTTGAGAGTAATGCCGAGATATCAGAATCAAACACGAACATACGCGTCACGGTAGCGTAGCTGCTATAGAGCGATCTTGTAAGTTCGGAGGTCCGTGTTCAAATCCCTTCAGTGGTGGAGTATTTTTCCTCGATTGGTGCTCTCAAGCACTTAGAACGAAAGGTTACTGATAGTTCATGAAACTTAGATGACAGAATCTTTCTGATCAGAGTTCTAAGTTGAAATGTTATCACATAGCCGAATATATAAAATTAGTAGTGACATATTGCACTCTAGTTCATAACTGATTTCCTTACATTTGAACTGAATTCTCCTCCCTAGTACAGAGTGCGAATGATTTTCTTTCGATAACATATCTCGACTGTACGTATACCCCTTAGTCACGTTTCCTGGTATAGGGTTTGGGGATGAGCTGAGATGAAATATATGGTACGTTTCACGGCCAGATGCCCTTCCTCATGCCAAACTCAGTTGAGGAGTTAATGAAAATGACTAAGGGTGAAGAAAACTGATTAAGGAGGTGAAAGGAATCGGCTGTGGCCTATGAATAGGAACTGCCCCGGCATTTGCCTGGAAGTGAAAATGGGAAACCGCAGAAAACCATTCGTAGGACAGCCGACGTTGGGGTTCGTACCCTTTCGTCTTCTGGATGCAGAGCTTAACTCTATAGTCACAGCGCATTAATACCCGTGACCACTCCGCTCGTTATCATATTTCTTAACTGAAGTCTTTAAAATATAAAGCTTATTTCAAAGAGGATTCTTATTTTTGAATTCATTACTTGTTAGATGAATCCACTTGCCTAAAGGTTCTTCGTGTGCCTATGCTATAAAGAAAACAAATAATGTAAAGTGCAAATCTTCGACCTATAAAGGTGTACCTGTCTCCTTAAGTACTCTTAAAAACAATGTACTATGGTGGGATTCGAAGACATAATCTTGTGCGCAACCATCTTCGTCATGCAGACGATCATTAACAGGGCTAGCATCTTGATGACATGTCATCTTTTTAATTGGTGCACAACAGACATTGTTAACTGATCTCAGTTTCCACATTGAAGAAATGCTTATTTATTTGGTCATTTGTGTCACTTCTTGCCATTTTGAATTTTCAGGTCATTTTCTAAAATTATACGTCATTATTTGGTCATATTATGGAATTTACTAAGCTATATTATAATTTTGAATCATTTTCTTACACGTTTGAGGATTTTGAAGCATTTACACGTGTGGTATTGGATATTATCGCAACTTTAAGTGAGGATGAATACGGAGACTTGGGAATCCTCACAACGCTTTGTCTTGGGGATTAGAGAAAAGTTGCTCATCACTTTCAGCTTGGAAATTCCAGGAGAGACACCTCTAACTGGAGAAGACTTCCTCGTGAACGGTCGAGATTTTCTTCTGAAGATGTGGAGCAAAGTACCTTGCGGAACGTAAATAATTCTACCTGCTTTCTTGACATGGCAAAAGCCCACAGGTTTGTTATCATATCTATAACATAAATATAGGCTATACAACTCGATTAGTAATGGATTGTACAATTTCATTTAACATTTGTCATTTTTTAAATTGTTCTGCTCATTTTACTGGATTTTTGCCGTAATTTTTAGGTAATTTTTTTTTTTGCAAATTTTTAGGCCATCAAAATTCTGGTCCTGATCATTAAATAATATTATTTAATCTGTTTGCCCTCCACGGTTGGTTTTCCCCTCTACATAGCGAGGGATCTCACCTCTATCGCCTCAAGGGCAGTTTCCTGGAGTGTGAGATATTTGGCAGGGGGATACACCTGGGAACGACGACCAGTACCTCGCCCAGGCGGCCTCACCTGCTATGCTGAACGGGGGCCTTGTGGGAGATGGAAAGATCTTAAGGGATGGGCAAGGAAAGGAGAAGGAGGCGGCCGTGGCCTTAAACGTTAGGTACCATCCCGCCATTTGCCCGGAGGAGAAGTGGGAAACCACGGAAAACCTCTTCAAAAATGGCTGAGGAAGGAACACCCCCCCCTACTCAGTTGACCTCCCGAGGCTGAGTGGACCACATTTCAAATTTCGTCGCAGAGTCGGGAATCGAACCCGGGCCTCCGGCGATGGCAGGTAATCACACTAACAGAGGCGGAATGTAATAATATTTTTATCAAAGGATGAAAATATGATTTTATATTTATTTTTACTTTTCATTGTGGTGTATAGCTCAAATATACTTAATATCCTAGCAGTATAAACTTCGTGCAGTTTTCAGCAGCTTGCAAATTGCAGGAAGCCAGTTGAAAAATGTAATCACAGATTCAGCGAAAGGAAATATGAATGTCATGGCTGGAATGACTGTCTTATTACAATGTGCTCCTTTTCCAAGTGGAGTATTGTAAAATGTGATTGTGCTTGATTTGAACTTCCATTTGCATAATAATACGTACTGTGTTCTTCTGTTTGTCCTGCTGGCAAGTCTAATTATACCTTGTCGCTGTTTATATTTGAAATAAATAAATGTGGGGTTTTGGAAGTGGAACATTGTGGTGTATTTACTCAATTACGAGTGACACTTTCTTCCCCTCATAAGCGTCCGGTGCAGCTGTCATTCGACATGCGACACTGGGATTGGAGTCGTGCAGAAAGCAGGTGAGGAACATCTTCGTATTGCGTTGCATGTTTGAAGACCGACAAATACATAATGATACTATTTCCGGCTTTGTCCTGTCCTGTCGTGACTTAACAAAAAATGGAAAAGAAAAGTAAGGGTGTCGGATTCTTATTAACAAGACAATAAGATAGGTTTATTGAAAATACATCATGTGTGTACGACATTAAAGGCATGTTAGTTGTAACTTGTCACAGTGAATTCTTTGCAGTAAAGCTTTGTGACATACGAAATTATATCTGTGTCACAGTTTAGAAACCAATCAGTGGTGCCAGCTCCTTGTCTAACTGACCAGAAAGAACACGGGCAGGCAGAACATTTTTCATTTCACTTTAGGGTATTGGATTTTTATTCTTCTTCCTGAACTCTTTCCCAATACAGATTTGTACTGAGACGATTACAAACACCCAGCCACGAGCTAGAAGATTTGACCAAACGCTGCTAAAATCCCCGACCTGGCCGGGAATCGAACCTGGGATCCCGTGAAACGACGGTCACTACATGTCCTGTCAGCCAAGGAGCAATACTCAGTTTGCATTCAATTTTATCACGGAATATTTACAAAACATAATATTATAGACATGATACTGAATAGGCTTTTGGGCTTATGTCGTATCAAGAAAATAAGATGATATGCTATACGTTTCGCAGAGAACTTCACCTTATTTTCTTGACATGGCATAAGCCCAAAAGCCTATACAGTATCATGTCTATAAGTACAGGCCGTGGAAGCATCAATGGCAAAAAAATATAATATTAATTGAAAACATCTTGTGTGAATCTGTAACCTCCAACACGAAACTGGCTGGCGTGTTGTGAAGTGTTATACATTATCGGTAGAATGTCGATTTTTTATGAAAACATTTAGTTGCCTAAAATAAGCCATTTCAATACCTCATTCAGGCTGTATAAAACTTAAAAAGAGGCTCTAGAAGTACGGGATGAAAAAACACTACATATATATACAAATTTGTACGATGTTTACAAAATAGTCAATTTATTTAAAGAGTCAAATAGACCATCATTTGATCTACAGCTGTATACATAGAATTGTAGACTAAAGAAAGTAGTATTTGAGTGTACACACTGTGTTTATTTAAAAGATTGAAACAGGGCGAGTTGGCAGTGCGGTTAGGGGCGCGTGGCTGCGAACTTGCATCCGGGACTTAATGGGTTGGAATCCCACTGTCGGCAGCCCTGAAGATGGTTTTCCTTAATTAAGGCCACGGCCGCTTTTTCGAACCCCTAGGCCCTTTCTATTCCATCGTCGCGATAAGACCCATTTATGTCGGTGCAACGTAAAGCCACTAAGCAACCGACGCGAAATCGGGAGGTTGTGGGTTCGGATCCCACTGGTGTCTGGTTGGCCATTTTTGTTCTGTACTTAACATCTCTTCAACACGTACTAAATGTACGTAACACGACCTAACAGGTTGAAAGTCGGTTTCGATTACAATGCGGTCGTGAAAATTGAATATTAAAAAAAAATTAAAATATTATGCACACCAGGAAAATGCTGGGGCTGTACCTTAAGGCCACGGCCGCATTCTTCCCACTTCTAGCCCTTTCCTATCCCTTTATAACCATAAGAACTATTTGTGTCAAAGCGACGTCAAGCAAATCGGAAGGGAAAAAGCTTCTCGAGAAAGAATATGGCACTTGTCTGTCCAAATCAGGTTATAAGCTGAGAACGCGCGTTCTTCATCACGAGACGTGACGGAGGCATACTTCGCTTTTGGCGCATGTTGAACTGGAATGTTGCAATCAACTACACCGCCTTGATATCAGGGACGATGAAAACTAAACCGGCGGTGTTATGGATACTCACATGCAAACTTTCAACGTACACAGGCTGTCAAATGTAATAGGTTACTTTTTCGTTATATAATGGAACATATGTGTGTTTATTTTTGACGCAGATTATCCTCCTAAAGTTTCAACGACATCGATTATTGCCCTTTATGAGGACATGATACACATTCCACTGTACAGGCCCACAGATTTGCCAATTTCGATATCCCGTTACAACTTAACCCGTTCGAGACCTTGCCATTACTGATTTTCGAAGAACACGGCGATCAATCCTTTAAGCTATGTATTTTGTATTTTGTTGTACAAAATAGGCACTTGTAGGCCTTTTAATTTAAAATAGGAATAATATTGACAGTAACGTTAAAATAGGGATATTTTAGGCTCTGGAAATTTCAGAGGTTCCGAGGTTTGTTAACCAGGAAATGTACGTAAATACATTTATTTGGAGGTAGACACTCTTTCTTTCTTTCTTTCTTTCTTTCTTTCTTTCTTTCTTTCTTTCTTAATCCGTTTACCCTCCAGGGTTGGTTTCTCCCTCGGACTCAGTGAGGGATCGCGCCTCTGCCGCCTCAAGGGCAGTGTACTGGAGCGTGAGATTTTAGTCGGCCGGTAGATACTCTGGAAATAAATATGTGTGTACCTAAATATCCGCGGACTAATGTAATGCTGGCTCGTGGTGTCGAACGATGGACAACGAAATGATTCAGCAACGAACTGAGTGTAGTCCTTGGAATTGTGGATGTATTGAAGAACTTTGAAAATACCATGGCTAGACCACATCACCAGCGAAAATGTAATTCGCCGTGCCGAGAAATCAATCGAAGTGGAAAGCAGACTATTTTGGCCATATCTTCTGAGTACCAAATGTAACCTGATATTACCGATCACAGAAGTTCGACTTCCACGATACGGGTGGGTGGGTAAAAGCTTTCATTTTATATATGGACAGGGTACGGCGGGTTTCTTGCAGGGTGATGCGCTCACTCAGGCCAGGAGGTGTGTTGCGATAATTTTTTTTTTTTGCTAGGGGCTTTACGTCGCACCGACACAGATAGGTCTTATGGCGACGATGGGATGGGAAAGGCCTAGGAGTTGGAAGGAAGCGGCCGTGGCCTTAATTAAGGTACAGCCCCACCATTTGCCTGGTGTGAAGATGGGAAACCACGGAAAACCATCTTCAGGGCTGCCGATAGTGGGATTCGAACCTACTATCTCCCGGATGCAAGCTCACAGCCGCGCGCCTCTACGCGCACGGCCAACTCGCCCGGTGCGGTAATTTTAAGTACGGAGAAGGTGGGAGGGTAGAACGGCCGTGACGTAAAAACGAACGAATAATAATGTTATTTGTTTTACTTCCCGTTAACCACTATTAGGTTTTCGGAGACGCCGATATATATCAATTTAGTTCCGCAGGAGCACTGCCTTCGTAAAGTACAGGCCGTACTGTAGCAAGCGCGGGAAAGCAATCAGTTGATCGTTAGGGAGGAAGTTTAGCACGTGAGTTAGTTGAGTTACATGTGAATTATTCGCTATATTATTGAAATTTTTAACGTTGGCCGCATGTTTACTTAGATATATATCAGACTGAGCCGTTATCGACTGCATTATTAAGAGAAAAGTCCTCAATTAGTGAAGAAAACTTCGTGTGAGCGTGTATTCGTGTGAGGCTATAGGTTAAGAATATCGTTCATCAGTGTTTTAATTTTGTAGTTTATTTGTGTAATGTTATATCCATAGTGTAAAATGAATTGAGTTAGTGCATTCAGCGTTTTATTATCAACCACACATTGAATTGAATTAAGATCATCAGTGAGAGAAATCACCATGCTAAGAGTTGCTGTGTGCGTGGCTGCAAAGTCGATTATAAACGAACAGAGTACACTCCAGTATTTGTGTTTCCTTCTGATGAAGACAGAGTTAGGTTATCGAAGAAGGCTATTCCTAGGGAGAAATTAATAGTTAATCACCACAGAGTTGTGTGTATCAACCAATTTCCTGAAGACTAAATCCTGAGGGAAATAAGAGTGTCTCGTCCAGAAGGTGAGTTAAAATTTCTTATTATGTCAAAAACATGGGTGACATTAGATATATTTTATGTAATTATACTTACGGCTTATTTGAATTCGGCGCATCTGAAAATTCAAGTCCAATTTATGTATTTTATCATTTTATGTAGAAACATATTGTGAAATAACACTGCTGAGATTTTTCCCATCAAATTTCATAACATAGGCAATGGAACAGGGTTATAGCATGAAAATTGAATATGAAAATAATTGTAAGCATTATTTGCTGTTTAAAAATCTACATTATTTTAAACAGTAACTGAATTTAATGAGTCCACCTCTGTGGTGTAGTTAGTGTGATTAGCTGCCAACCCCGGAGGCCCGGGTTCGATTCTCGGCTCTGCAACGAAATTTGAAAAGTGGTACGAAGGCTGGAACGGGGTCCACTCAGCCTCGGGAGGTCAACTGAGTAGAGGTGGGTTCGATTCCCACCTCAGCCATCCTGGAAGTGGTTTTCCGTGCATTCGCACTTCTCCTCCAGGCAAATGTCGGGATGGTACCTCACTTAAGGCACGGCCGCTTCCTTCCCTCCTCCTTGTCTATCCCTTCCAATCTTCCCATCCCCCACCAAGGCTCCTGTTCAGCATAGCAGGTGAGGTCGCCTGGCGAGGTACTGGTCATCTTCCCCAGTTGTATCGCCTGACCTAGAGTCTGAAACTCCAGGACACTGCCCTTGAGGTGGTAGAGGTGGGATCCCTCGATGAGTCCGAGGGAAAAGCCAACCCTGGAGGGTAAGCAGATTAAGAAGAATAAGTTTTTGATTTTATAAGGTGTTAACAGTTTCTTGAGTAATTTAAACGAGTGTGTTATTCAAGAGGAGCGCATGCGTGTCGCCTCCAAGTTCCACCCAAAGCGTGACGTCATCAGAGCTACAGTACGGCCTGTATATCACGAAGGCAGTGGCAGGAGTTATATTAGGTGGCGGTATATCTACCAACACGAGGCTGATGTACCAGTGCACATTCAAATAACACCGGACTGAGCCGGGATCGAACCCCCAAACTTGAACTCAGGTGATCAGCGCCCTACCGCTTGAGCTACTCAGCCCGAGTATCTGTCCTGGCATTCGCCTTAGTGCAGGAGAATGGAAAGTCAGGAAAGCCGGCGGTGGGGACCAGCCCCTCCACCTCCCAAATGAAGATCTGTAGATCCACGGTAAAGCCGAGGCCACCGTTAAGTTGAAGCCTATTCTGCTCGGTTAACAAAACGGCAACCTTCTGTGAGAGGACGACACCAGAAAAGTACAGGGTCTCTCTTATAAATCCAGACCGTCCAGCGGTGTTTTCGCTCTCGGAGACCGAAGCAGCCGTACGGGAGGCGCACGCCTAGTTCTTGACCTTGCAGGGAGCGCGCACGTGTTCGACCCAGCATCAACAGCCAGTCTGAATCTCAGCTGTTAATATGGTGAAACAGTTTTCATTGCAACGCTGTATTTTCGTATGTAAAAGTTATTTTAAGTACGAGTCGGCTCGACGGGTACGCGATGCATTTGTTCAGCAATTTCCTGGTGAAGTGCCACCTTCATGAGCACAGATTCACATAATTGTAAATAAATTTGAAACTACTGCCTCAGTGCTCAATTAAAAAAACCATGTGGGAAGACGAACAGTTTTAACAGAGGGAAAGCCAGATGACATTGAGGCGAAACTTGAACGGTCACCGAATAGGGTAAGGGTTGTTCTGCCCGAAGGCAGGTCCGAACCTCCGCAGAGGTGTTCCTGAGCCGCAGTTTACGTGCGGTAGGGTGGCCAGTTCCTTACCGCTCCTCCATTCCCTTACCCCCACCAACAGCGCGTGGCAACCCATCCAACTCCTGACCACGCCCAATGTTGCTTAACTTCGGAGATCTCACGGGATCCGGTGTTTCAACACGGCTACGGCCGTTGGCAGGTCACCGAATAAATCACTCACAAAATTAGGGGGTTTCGGTTTCTTCCGTACACAGAACTGTTACACATCAAACTGTACAGGTTTACACGGGCCTATTGTTTAAAACCTTCTGATCCAGCCTCAAGAGTGAGATATTGTGAGTGGTATCTTGCATCATTGAATGATCGTTTATTCGACCCTCAGCTTGAGTTCTTTTCGGATGAGGCCTGGTTTCATCTTACTGGTCGTGTGAACAGTCATTCTCGCTATTGGGGGCGGAAAATTCTTATGGTGTTTATGTAGTCCCTTTTTTTTATGAAGGATGACACTTCCACCATCTTTTATAAGGTAAGGTTTCATAAAAGATTGTATACCCCCTTAAAGCAGGGCAGCCGCGCGCGACGTAAGTTGGGCTGATGCAGCTGCTGTAGCGCAGAGAACAAACACAGTGCGGTCGGTCTGTGTTTGTAAGAGAGACCCTGTATATCAGACTTACGAGAATTTTAGCACAGTATACTGAAGATATTTATGTCATTCTGTTCCTCTTAGGCCTCCCACCCACGAACCTGCTACGTTGGCGTAGCAGGGGGAGAGGTGATACTCCCACGTGGCGCGTCCCAGGTGGCGGATAGGGGGGTCCTAACCGGCTTGCCGGCGGACTTGAGGGAAATAAAATACCTCTCGCGGACCAAACACACTACCCCCTGCGGGTGGGGGACGCACATGTTGAATACACCCGCGGTATCCCCTGCCTGTCGTGAGATGCGACTAAAAGGGGCGACCAAGGGCTGACTGAATTAGAACCATGAAATTAATTTTGAATCGTACCATCACGCGGGGAACACCATAGGTCGCTTTTACTTGCGAGTAGTACCACTAAATTCGGTACGAAATAGGTTTGTGATTAGTAGCAGTAAAAGCCTGGCCTGGTGGATTCCAGTACCCGTGCGTCGTACCCATGTGTGCAACACCGCGGGTCTGGGCGTAGCTTGTGAGTTGTACCACTATATGAGCAGCACCGTGGGTCTGCGTTGCCTGTGATTAGTACCCACTATGTGAGGAACACCACGGGAATACCGGCGCCCGTGTTTAGTACACCTAGGTGGGGAACCTTCTCGGTTTGCGTTGACTCTGAGTTGGGCCATTGTGTGAGACACACCATTGGTCTGCGTTACTTGTACGTATTGCAATACTTGTGAGTAGTACCATCTTTTGTGGAACACCGTGAGTCTTCGCTACTTCTGATTAATACCCCAACATGACACATACCATGGTTCTATTTTACTCGCGACATGTACCATTCTGTGGGGCCTTAGACGTGGATTTTGCACCCCCTTTAGACACCAAGCATCATTGTGCTTTATAAATGGTTCCTTGGTCGGTAATAATGTTATTTTCGATCTGTATTGAGTCCGATCCACTGGTTTTTGTTTGTTTGTTTTGTGTTTTGTTGAGTTCCTGTCCATCCATTCATTCTTCATGCCACATTTTATTTTTATTTTGGTCAGTGGATGCCTTTGCACTTTTTGTTCTTTCATTTCGTACCATTAGGGGCCGATGACCTTCGATGTTAGGCCCCTTAAAACAACAAGCATCATCATCATCATCATCATCAGGCCTCCCACCAGGCCAACCCCTCGTCCGCGTCGTGGGAGGTGGGGAACGGCATGAAGTAGGGGATTGCCTGTAGGGGTGATGTACAGTGCGGACTGTGTGTGTCCCATGACCGCTACGGTAGCTGTGAAGGCCCTACAGGAACCCTGAAAAGTGACGGCTAACGGGGCTCAGGTGAAGACCTCAACGGTAGCAACGGCGGAGAAGGGGTTCTTTGGTACGGCGGAGCTGGCGGATGAGGCAACCCTTCTTCTTGGGGATAAATAAAGAAGAAACCACTGCCTTGTGGTAAAGAGGGATCTTTAAAGGCTAAGGGAGATAACCCCTACAGAAAACTCCTGCGGTCTAGCGCAGACAGGAGGCAGCGGGCTGTGGGCTAATAACTCGCACACCTGAATTAAACTTATTACAGAAACCAGACGAAATTTATACCGGCCGGATTTTATGGAGACGACTTTTGCAATGAAATACAGAGCGGCAGATAGAACAAGCTGGAGAAATTTCGTTGAGGCCCCATGTTCTACAAGGAATTAAAGGAAATAAGTCAAGTAAGTCAAGTTCCTCTTAGCCAAATATTAGGAGTACTAGGACATTCAGAAGGAAAGAACTTGCCCTTCGGACGAACACAATGAATACCTAACAAATGAAAATCTTTGGATTCCCTAAATCACATTAGTAAAATCAGTGAACCTGTGGTTACAAGCATGGTGAACGTGGCACTCACCTCCGTAGTACAGCAAACTCTCGATTACCCGGGCTAATCACCGGACAATTTCGTAATGATAATTGGAAACACGAATAATACGAATTTGCGCATTTAGCTATTTGCTTTACGTCGCACCGACACAGGTATGTCTTATGGCGACGATGGGGTGGGAAAGGCCTAGGAATGGGAAGGAAGCGGCGGTGGCCTTAAATACGGTACAGCCCCAGCATTTGCCTGGTGTGAAAATGGGAACCCACGGAAAACCATCTTCAGGGCTGCCGATAGTGGGGTTCGAACCCACTATCTCCCGATTACTGGGTACTGGCCGCACTTAAGCGACTGCAGCTATCGAGCTCGGTTGCGCATTTAGTACATAACGTAACTTTTAATAATATAGAACATACGATTCTGTTTGAAAATTATGTAAAATCAAACAATGAACATATTCAATAACCACTTTTATCAGTCCGACTCGTTGGTTGGATGGTCAGCGTACTGGCCTTCAGTTCAGAGGGTCCCGGGTTCGATTCCCGGCCGGCTTGGGAATTTTAACCTTCATTGGTTAATTCCAATGGCCCGGGGGCTGGGTGTTTGTGCTGTCCCCAACCTCCCTGCAACTCACACACCACACACAGCACTATCCTCTACCAAAATAACACGCAGTTGCCTACACATGGAAGATGCCGCCCACCCCTCCGATGAGGGTCTGCATTACAAGGGCTGCACTCGGCTAGAAATAGCCACACGAAATTATTATTATTACTACCACTTTCATCAATAAAGTAGACCAATTTAAAAATTACTTACATCTATTGTTGGTTAAACACTCTTCAGGTGCAAGAAGTGAATTCTAAGAGTTTATGGTGTTATTTTTAATGTTTCTAACTGCCTGAACCTGAACACCAATCCCATATTCATTCGTTGATTTCTTTACTGATTCTCCTTTTTTGAACATTTCAGTTAGTTTAAGCTTTTGTTTTAAAGTTAAAATAATTTTCTCTCGCTTCGTACCCATGACTACTATCACAGAACACAAACAAACAACTGCTATACTACATTGTTTAGTTCTCGAACTAAGCACGCTTGCATTAGAGAGTGCGTTCGAATTTCAAGCGCTCAGTTCACACGTATCCAAAATGCCGTGAAAAAATGAAGGAAATAAATTAAAAATTATAATACAATAAATATTTGGGGTGCACGCATAACGTGCAAACCGGATAATCCACACCCGGATAATCGGGAGTTTACAGTATAGCCTATTGCTTTTAGTTGGGATGTTACAAGACCTCTACTTTTGAAACCCCTTGTATGTTTCAAACAGATTGTTAGATATGTCAGTCATATCCATTATCTTTGGAAACCAAGACCCTCTATCCATTATTAATCACGATAGTACATGTTTGGTGAGCTGTGAGCTCAGTAGCGAGTAACAGTTATATTTTTGTTGGGAGATCAGAAGAATGCACATGCCTGGTGAGGCACGGGGCGAAGGGATTTTCACCAGCAGAGCCAGTGACGCAATGGTTACCATAGCAACTCCACTACTACCCAGGACACTTTATATTATTTTCTACTGGCAGCTATTCGCTCTTGTCAGTTGTAATCCAGCAAACTGCAAAGTGTGAGTCAATGTTTTTATGTAGCAGATAAGAGCCGATCTGTCTGGGCAGAACAGGAAGTTCGTGCTTGCAGGCCACATTCCTTATGCTTGCATTCTTCTCATCTCCACACAGTACGTTACGCGCATTGTCTTACGCTTGTGTTTAATGTGAAATGTTTATACTGCGGCTGTCGTTAATTAGTTTATACGTGTTATAATGGCATCCACTGTTCAGATAAATTTGTGTCTGGGTGAAATAGTGGAGGAAGTGGACTTGAACAACAAAATTATGGTAGTGATACAGTTTAGGTTTACAAAAGTGATCATAGATCTGAAACAGAATGTCTGCAAGTTCTGAGGAAAGAGGCTCTTTTGTTGATTGAGGGCTGTATTCCATTCGTTCTGAAAGGACAGAATTTCCAACTGAGGCCTCCATAGTCCCACCACAAATGTCTGAACCCGGAAACAAAATTTGCGAACAGTATTCCAGAAAAGATGCTGAAAGAAAAATAAGTGATTGCTCATTGTGTAAACTGTTTGTTTCTTATTATGCTGCATTATATGCTTGCATTATTTAGTACGTACTAAGCATACTCCTCCTATCTCAAATTTGTTAAAATGTAAGTATTCATATTCCTAAATTAAAAAAACACACTATTTTTTCTAAATGTATGTGTTCGTGTTCCAGAATGAGTTGTTTGTCTAAATCTTAGTCCCGTTTCTTGACACGGAGTTGAGGATAAGGTGAGATGAATTTATATCGCTTGTTTTAAGGCCGGATAGCTTTCCCGATGGCAACCTCAGCTGAGGAGTTAATGAAGATGAAATGAATGATGGTGGATGGAAATGGATAAGGAGGTGGAAGGAATCCGCCGTGGCCTACGAATGAACAGAAACTGTCTCGACATATGCATGGAAGAGTTAACTGCAAACTATAGAAAGCCATTCTCAGGACAGTTAACGGTGGGGTTCGAGCTCATGTGTCTTCCGAATGCAGAGATTGGCTCCATAACCATTCCGCTCGGCTATGTTCCTGAATAAATAAAAAATACATATCTCAAGCTGACATATTAAAATACTAGTGAGTAACGGTGCAAGTAAAGACTAAGCGAGTAATATCGGGTTAAGTGGGTTTTGAGGCTTAGCCTCCTCTAAAACAATTCTACTCACTCCTTCTATTTTCAGCTTCATTATTCCCACACTGAAAGAGGTCTCTGGTGAGGATTAACTTCCTCCAATTGCTCCTGTCTGCGACTAGGTTTTCTTTTAGGTTCCTATCCTTCTCTATATAGCTCACCCATCTTCTTTTCGGTCTTACCTTTCTCCTCTTACCAGGCACAACAATCATCATTACCCTCCTTCCTCGATAATCTTCTGTTCTCCTCTTAAAATGGCAAACCACCTCAATCTTGCTTCCTCAATTTTCGTGCTTAATTCATCCAGACCTAATGTTCATCTGATTGTCTCATTCCTTCCCCGGTCTTTCTTTGCCAGTCCGCACGAATCTCTCAGCATCTTCATCTATGCACTACGTATATTTTTCATAGCCGCCTAGTGACCGGCCAGGCTTCCACTCCATATATGAGTACTGGTTTTACGCCTACCTTGTGCGTTTTCCCTTTCAAATTGGCTGGAATTCTCTAGTCACACAAAACTCTGGAACTCTTCTCCAAGCATTCCATCCAGACTGGATTCTGCTTGAGATTTTACTTCAGAGATCGCCTTTATCGTACAGTACTAACAGTATTATTTCGTAATAAAGATGTATCATAACTAGGGCCCGGATGCTTATGACCTAAAAAAGCTAGAAATGTGTAAGCATTTACGAACTACAAACGTATTAAAATATGACAATAAATATGACTTAAAAGTTTTTTGGTCACATTTTCTAAATCTTCAAAATCTTGCCACTGTTTAAATTAACATTATATTGAAAATATACTTTTAAAATCTAGAACATTCAATAATAATAATAAATAAGTAATAATATTAATATTATATTTTAAATTTATTTAATTATTCATTCCAGAGGTATCTCTCAACTTTGCACAGAATGAAATAAATGTCACATTTTGATGTGTGATCAGAAAGAATTTGTGGTGTAGTGGTTAGCGTGATTAGCTGCCACCCCCGGAGGCCCGGGTTCGATTCCCGGCTCTGCCACGAAATTTGAAAAGTGGTACGAGGGCTGGAACGGGGTCCACTCAGCCTCGGGAGGTCAACTGAGTAGAGGTGGGTTCGATTCCCACCTCAGCCATCCTGGAAGTGGTTTTCCGTGGTTTCCCACTTCTCCTCCAGGCGAATGCCGGGATGATTCCTAACTTAAGGTCACGGCCGCTTCCTTCCCTCTTCCTTGTTTATCCCTTCCAATATTCCCATCCCTCCACAAGGCCCCTGTTCAGCATAGCAGGTGAGGCCGCCTGGGCGAGGTACTGGTCATACTCCCCAGTTGTATCCCCCGACCAAGAGTCTGAAGATCCAGGACACTGCCCTTGAGGCGGTAGAGGTGGGATCCCTCGCCAAGTCCGAGGGAAAAACCGAACCTGGAGGGTAAACAGATGATGATGATGATGATGATGATGATGATGATCAGAAAGAATTACAATAGCACATTACATATATTTTGAAGTTTTAAAATGGGAACGATCTTCTATTTTTCACGCAACATTGACTTGTAACGGGGTAAAGACCTCTCAACATCGCAGGAAGTTATTGGGACATATTTGAAATATGCCAAAACATTAGAGTTCAGCTGAGGTTCATCTTTCTGTCGCTTTGCACGCATGTGTCTCTTTCTATACAATTTATCCTCCTAATTCACATACATATTTCTAAGAAAGATATTTAAGAAATTACAGACAACAATCAAGAGATGTGAAAAATCCGTGTTTGAGACGAGTGAAAGAGAAAATGGAATAAAAGAAAAAATTATGGCAAAAAACACGAAACTTCACGGGGAAATATGATCATAATACGAAAAATTACCTGAAAATAACAAAAAACGTTACAAGAGCCAAAATATGACTTTATATGACCCGTGAAAATTGCATAATTTTAGTCACAGTAGATAAAATCACGCTTAACTTGTATTTTACATGGAAATCTGATTTCTAATGTGTTGATGTAGGAGTCCATAGGTTTTGGATATACTGTACGTTGGTACTGCTAGGATAGCTAGGAGCTGGTGTATCTTCTATCAGTTTTCATTTGTGATTCCGTAGTTGTGGTTGTGGATGTGCTTTGAATTGTGCTGGTCTGAAGAATATGAAAACGGTCGAATTTGGAGTGTCAAGAGGCAAAAAAACGAACGTTTCCTAATATTCTTCTGTTCGAGTTAAACAGACGTGCAACAACAGCTGAGGTGGCTCGAACCATTTGTACTACGTAGGGGGCTATACTGTCGGGGAGAGACGGGGTGACTTCGACCTGAAAGACAGTCCACGTTCGGGAAGACCATTGGATGATATCGAATTCTGGGAGTTGCTTCTCAGAGATGTAACCGTCACTGATGAGTTGATGACATTTATTGTCAACTACGGGGAAACCTCGCTATCGCAATGAAAGGAAATGAACCACGACGACATAAAGTGTTGCTATTGCACGATAATGTATGCCTGCAGGCCGCTAATGAGACAAAACTAGTTATCCTGGACCTTGGCTGAGAGGTCCCTTCACTCCTCCTTATTCTCCGGATCTTGCATCCTCTCATTTTCACCTTTTCCGTTATTTATGGAACAGCAGGTGAAAATGATGTTCAAACTTGGATTGTCAACTTATTTAACCCCAATCCAGTAGATTTCTTCAGACGTGGAATTGAAAAATTACCGCAGTTATTGATAAAGCAGGACTTTGATGATGTGTGACACAAGTGTGTAGTTTGTGTCGCATTTGTATTCCATTATTCCAAATGTGCAAAAATTAAATGTGTAATAATATTAACGCATCTTTCCACAGTCAAAACGCTGCGTACTTATGTATCAATGTAATAAATGATGAAGGTAAAGAAAACAAAGACGAGTTCCAACATGCATCCTCTCTACTGGCACGCACTTTCGAGTAAAACGAATGTTTACCTTTGTTGCGTTTTATGGCACTAGTGGCTGTTTTTCATTTACTTCATCGCGCTACCATGTTCTACGTTATTGCGCCTCGTGGCCATATGTAACATCACACCTTCACAAGCCTCATTTGATAGTCAGATTGAGAACAATTACCCGAACATTCGGCCAAGGTGGTCCGAGGCAATGTTATATAAAAGGGCACCGGAAGATTTTATCTGATATAAACATTTTGTCTAAGACTGTGTGATAAGGTAATTAGGAGGATACAACATCAATTAGTTATTTATATACACCGAGATGCAGACCACCCAAAATGAACTGTTTCAAAATGATACGGGTGCTTCATATTCTGTAGTGACGAGCGTGAAGATAATTAAACATGCAGTATATTGGTTACATCTTTCAGATTTTAGGTTAGGGATGTCAGGCATATACCAACGTTGTAAATTATGTATCGCGAAAGCTGAAAACTATTATTCACAGAGAATATAGATTATGAGGTGCACTGATTTAGATAACACACAATCTAAATTTCATAGAACTATTTGCCTTACGACCTTTCCCACCCAGATGTTTGATCCTTCCTAGGACAAGTGTATTTAAATCAAATCACTGCTCATAAATTTAATTTTACGGTAATGCAATGTATTGCGTGCTTCAGTTTTTAAAATCCCGATTGAAGCGACATTACTTTCGGAACATCGTCAAGTTACAAATAATCATAACTTACTAAATTATCTAACCTAAGGTAGTCTAATATACTCTAAACTAATTACATTTAATATAATTTAATATGATATTATGGGCTTCGGTTTTCAAAAAATTGTTCCGAGATATTCTTTTTAGCACATACTCAGTGCTGAGTAATACTTATGTGTTAATCATAGGAGTTAATACTTTCTTAAATTTCTCAAGTTTCTGCTAAAATCAAGAGTATTACACTTTATTTTAGATTATACATAGTCTTTAAAGTGATGAATTTTGATGGTTGTCCGTCTCCATGGCTAAATGGTTAGCGTGCTGGCTTTTAGTCACAGGTGTCCCGGGTTCGATTCCTGGCAGGGTCGGGAATTTTAACCATCATTGGTTAATTTCCCTGGCACGGGGGCTGGATATATGTGTGGCCTTCATCATCATTTCATCCTCACCACCCAAGGCCCTACACCGCTGGCTGCGCAGTAGCGTGTGCCTGGGGAAGAGATGTCCTTGCGTGTGTCGCCATGTTGCGGGCAGTCCACAGCTCGCCGAGGAGATCGTAGTATGGAATTAATGCATTAACTTATATTACGCACGAATGAAAACACCTGTTGACAGGTTATTTTTATTCCTGCGATACAGGATAACACGGTAAGAACAGATGTTCATCAGATACATCCAAAATAGAATGTTAAAAAGCGCCGCATTAGAAAGCAGAAGATCCGTACGGAAATTCCTGTCAGTTCGCAAACCTGACTAATTACTGCATTGCACTAATTTTAAAACAAAAGCCTCGCAGAAGTTATTCTGATCAATAATCCTGAGGTATCAATAGTACCAGTGGACCGTGGAGTGTGAAAGTCTGTGTAATCCTTCACATTAATCTCCGGTAAGCGTCTAATACTGTTGCATTCCAAGCATCAGGGTAATTTAGCCATTCCCAGGTCCTAATTCATTAATAAAAAATGGCACAGCCTACAACGACTAACGCGAATCCACGCAATAAATATACCGTACAAGAATCAAGTCGTTAATAACACGAAAATGATACTTATGCATACAAACTGAACACATTTCAATTGTTATTGAACTAATATCCACAAATAGTTTGGATAGCTAGCCTATAAGTAACAGGCGTAATAAAACAACATTTAGAAAACTGGATAAGAAGATTTCAAAAAACACTACTAATGATAGTGAATATATACATAGGTAGATAAACAAATGTCTTAAATTTAGAGAACACTCTCCAGAAACAGAAAAATATTGTATACCCGTACATTAAATTTACCATCTTCAAAAGAGAATATAATGTAACTATAATGTAACTGGTGCTTCTCTACCTCATAATTCTAAGTGTCTGTAACAATGAAAAGAATACATAGCTTAGTTTGAGTTTCTCTGAGTTAAATATATTTTTAATAGTTGGTTAGGTTTAAGAGAGGAAAAATATATCATTTAGGATGCAAAATTCCCTCTCATAATATTCTGATCTTAAATACCAATATTAGGCCTACTGATTTTATAAACTTAAATTGAAAGGAAATTTTATGAGCACAAATGAAAATTGAAAATGTATTCTAACTTTTTTTATTACAGGAGCATTATGATTCATATACGGAAGAAGATAAAGGAGCTTGAATATCAAGCATATTCTAGATAAGAGTTAAACAGGCAGTTTGATTAGTGTTTTGTAGTGCAAAGTAGGAGTCAGCCTAGTCAAACTTCTTTGAAACAGCATATTAAACAATTCTTTTATTGTAAAGGAGATGTGAAAACACGGATAATGGTATTAATAAATCATTTTAGATAATTGTTAATAATTTGAAGCCATATTTTGACCTAAAAATAGATGGCTTTATCAAGCTTTATGAGTCATATTTTCCAGATTCTAGGCCCGTGTTTATCGTAATTTTAATACGGGTACACAGTCTGTAAGAAAAAAATGTGCGCTTTTTCAGAATGGATGTTTAGTTCTTAAGAACTGTCCCTAATGAAATGAAAAACGCAAAGAATAAGAAGCAGCCTAAACATTGAGAATGCCACGTCCATACATCCCTCAATCCACCATTCTATAGTCCATTCTGGATTATGGTAATTTCATCACATTTCAATTTCTACTCACTTGTGAAAAGAAATATCAGATCCTTTCCGTTAGCGATTTGTACCATTGAAAGCTGCACAAGAGGTTACCATCGTGAATAGTTCTCCACGCCGCACTTAGGCGTACGGCTTAACTTAGGCCTACTGTCCTTTAATATCACCGATCAATGTAAGCTCGCACTTATCACTAGGAATAGTTACCAGTACTATAAATTATCACATAACACAACCACAGATCCGGTAGCCGATAGGAATCGCCATGAAAAACGCACAAGTAACTGTAAACACCACCACGTGTTAACCATTGATTCGAAATTGAAGTGCCCGCAACATGGCGAAGCGCGAAGATATTCCATTCTCCCCATAGCACCAGCGCACTCTATGAGTCTAGATAAGTAATATTAAAGTCTTTGTCACCACCACGCGCAGGTCGCCTGCGGGAGTCAAATCAAAGACCTGCACCCAGCGAGCCGAACCCGTCTTGGGATCTCCCGGCACTAAAAGCCATACGCCATTTAATTTCATAGTGAATATTTTAACTCCAATTTTAAAGATGTTAAATTTGATCTTGAATTTGGGTGCGGCACATGACAAGAAACTACTTTATCTGTCTGAGAATTTATTATTTCGTGAATGAATTTTGCCGCATCTTTCTTGTTTTCGATCTGCAAAACTCTTTCTAAATTTAGCAGAAGTTAGTTGTATAAATACGGATAGTGAGATGATGTTTTAAAAATGAATATTTAAAATTTTTTTTTGCACTCCTTCAAGCTAATAGATATCCATTGTGCGTCTAGGGCTCCACACCACACCCGCGAATTCTAACTTCGATCTGACCAGGGTGTTGTACATATTAACACAGGTTTATATGAAAGTAAAGAAGAAGAAACAACATAAACACGATGTATACAGCCGTTAAAGAGCCTTGGATGACCGAGACGACTGCTGTCCACCGTCATTGCCTGCAGTTAATCGAGAGTCACATGGTCAGCACGACAACATTCTTAGCAGTATTGTTTAGTTTCCTTGCCCTGTTGCGCTGGCACTAATGTCGGTAGCCCCTTTGTTGACCTCAGGAGGGCTGAGAGATACCCGTTCCAGCCCTCAGTCCGGAAGTACAACCTTGGACGAGCTAGGAATCGAACCCGGTGTCTTTAGACAAAAATCAGACACGTAATCCCTCAACTACCGAGCAGGAACTCACAAACTGAACCTGTTTTAAACATTTGCATTCATCATTATCCTCATTCATTGTTCTTCACAAATAATTGACTGGATGAAGGAGCAGTAAGAAACTGAGTTTTATAGGATCGCTATACTCTGCAGTTCCTATGAAATGATTAGCGTCGCTTTCTCTTTGGTCCTAGTAGGATGGGTCTATGATACGATGACCTTGTTTCATAGAAATAGTCCTCTATAGTCTATTTCAAATGGGAAACTGTTTTCAATTAGCTTTCTTTTAATATATAATAATTTCGTGTGGCTATTTCTAGAAGGCAGACCCTCCGATGAGGGTGGGCGGTATCTGCCATGTGTAGGTAACTGCGTGTTATTGTGGTGGAGGATAGTGTTATGTGTAGTGTGTGAGTTGCAGGGATGTTAGGGACAACACAAACACCCAGCTCCCGGGCCATTGGAATTAAACAATGAAGGTTAAAATCCCCGACCCGGCCGAGAATCGAACCCGGGACCCTCTGAACCGAAGGCCAGTACACTGAATATACAGCCAACGAGTCGGACAGCTTTCTTTTAATGAAGTAAAACTATTTTCACCTGACACAAGTGATATCTAACGCAGTGATATTTTTCGCGAAGCAGAAAGAATTGAGCTGGTGTGATAACGCGACGCTTCGCTTATATAAAAGATGAGTACAGGGTAATTAATAGTTTATAGACAACACTTTTACATAATTTGTAGATAATGTACCCTTTAAATAATCCTGATCTTGTTTTGCGGGCTTAGGATATGAGGATGATCCAGTTCGTCGTGGTATTATTATTAATCATTGAATCTACATTTAGATATGATTTATAATCATATTAAAATCAAAACAATATCACCATTAACAACCTAAAAATAACTGAAAATAGATTCATCAAGTTTAAAATAGAATTATTATCTGCTTAAAGTCTGCTTGCATTAACAATAGTTTGAATTATTCGATACCCTTACTTTTAAATGAGCTTCACATAGAAACTGGAAGTACCAAACATAGAATGCTTACATTGAAAACATGGTCAAAACGTTTTGCATGTAAATAACATCAATGATTTCAGAATTGGTCAGTGGCAATGATAACACTGGGGAGCATATTTATTTTATGTTTCATGTGATTTTCCAGCGGATATCATGTATTTCAGCATCGCTGATTACAAATCCATTTTCTTGTACATTCTCTAGGTTTCTTCTAATTTGAATTTTTTTGTTTGTTTGTTATAAAGGTACCCGTTGGTTTTTACACAAGAATCAGAGGGCAATGAAGCTTATATAAAAGACGAGTACAGGGTAATTAATAGTATATAGACAACACTTTTATTATTTTTAGATTATGTACCCCTTAAATAACCATGATCTTGTTTTGGGAGTTTAGCCTCGGCGCTGCTCAGATACTTACCATTTCTTCTCTCAGCCCAGGACGCAGACCGCCAGTCACTTCATCTTCGTTTGGGGGTACATAGAGGATCCTATCTGTGGGCTAGGCTACTAAATAAGTACACCAAACTGACTGTACTTAAGATAAATTTATTAGCAAAATAAAAACTGAAATTAATGAAAATTGAAGTGAATTGAACTATAATAAATAAGAATATCATGAGAAATTCAAGCAGTTAAAATTATATTAATTGTGAAGCTGAATAAAATGAAATTATAATGAAATAAACCAACATAAAATTTTGCTTGAGTAAAATTTACATAAGATGTGAAACAAAAAAAACTAACATAAAATTACATTAATGTGTCAATTTATTATCGTAACATTACTCTGACTTTGAATCAATAAATTTACTTTACATTATTATTACTATAATTAAGTTATTGATTTAATTAATTAATCTTGGGTTAACTGGAATAATTCAAAATTAATTGGACTTCAAATACTGTACATGAGTCAATAATCAATTGCATTAGATAAAGCCTTGATTAACTCATTACTCTTACAATCCTAAATGTTAGATGTCAGACTATCGTAATGAAGTACACATAATATTCATACATAATAGCATCCGAGACGTGTTCAAGTACACTGTCATACTGGCCTGGATATTAAATTCTAGCTTCCACTAAACTGGTTCCTTTTGGACTCTCATGGCTTATAACTTCCCTCAGGAATTATTATTCATACAAAATAGTACACTTATTAACTTTGGCCTTTAGTATACTTCCCTTTATAATTCTAATTCATTCATTTTACATTGCTGTGATACTCCTAGTGTTCTAATACCATTTGCCTCGCTTTATCGAACGGTGCTATTAAACTGAACTGACGCAGACGACATTTATGCTTTTCCAGGTAATTAATTAAACATCAATCACGCATTAATTTTAACACGAATTATTCTTTGAGGTTTAGTACCTGAAAGTATGATTACAAATAGTCAAATAATCACAATAAGATAAGCGTCTGTCCAGTGATAACCTGCTGTATTAATGCTGTCATTTTTGAGAACCTTGTCTACACTTAAACTGTACTAGTTGTCATCCTAATCCCTATTCTATGATTGTACAGTGGGCACCGCTGTTCAGTTATCTACAATATGGACAACGTTGGCTTAAAGCAACAGCGGAAGAAAACTATCAACACATCATTAAAACACACTCACATAATGAAGACGAACCTTTAAATCACGTGCAATACCTACGAAGATCTATCAATCAAATACACTCACTAAAACCACTATACAAGTATTAAGTTCCAAGTTTTGATTTAGACATTGATTCCTTCCTAATGGAGAAATGTAATTATAATTATTACCACTTGAATTTTATTTTCAGCGAGCCTCAGTGAGTATGCAATTGTTTCACCAGCGTCATCCATTGACCGTGGCGTAGTGTGCTGTTTTCATGGACAGTTTAATTATTATTCAAATTTGAATTATAATTTTAAATTTCACATAGAACAAAGTTTCCGGTCATTAACTGAATTATCTTGACCAAACACAAAATCTGAAGTCCAAATAATGAACTGATATCTCCAAAACACTGGAAAATTTTTCTAACATAATAATCAAATAAAGCAAAATCATGCTCTAAATATTCACTTGAATTTTCCTGGTATTAACACTAGGCATCAAACTACCATATTATTGCACCTGCTATCTTAATGAGCACGTGTTATTATTAACAGAGCCGAGTAAACATCATTCATTAACTTGTGAATGGAATTTACGAACATGTTTTGGCTATCATCATACATCATAAGTTCGATCTAACGGGGATCATTTGTATCTTAGAACGATGAAATTTGCTCAGTCATATCTTCCATTTTAAAATCAACTGTATATTGAGGACTTACACGTAGAGTATCGCACTCTCCTCTGAAGGCAAATACATATAAAGCAACCCTTACACACGGGAACACACATCGTCTTTGGCAATCTATCATACGACTCGTCATCCCTTAAAATCATCTGGGGTCACATATCACTCTTCTGAAATTCTTTCTAAAAATTAGACCATTCTATCTCCATAAAAAGTATTCTGTCACACAACATCCGTAAATTCTGTCCCACGTCCTCTATTTACAATAGCTCATAAGTATTTCCTAATTTTGACCCCAATTAATTTATTAGTTACTTTAGTAAACACATCGTTATCATTCTAGGAATCCTGTTCCTCGAATAAATTATTATTATTATTATTATTATTATTATTATTATTATTATTATTATTATTGTTGTTGTTGTTGATTAATAGAACCCAGCCCATTTTTCGTCTGTCAAAACTTTAAGGTGACCTGTACTCTTTCTCTCCATCATCTATCTCTTGTTAATAAATTTGATTAAATATAGAGGTATACGAAGTAGAAATGACAAGAAAATTAGTTCTAGATTATAAAGCGCAATTATAAAAAGTTATTTACACAATCTAGAAATTTAGGCATTTACTCCACTAAAGTATATTATAACAAAATAATTATTAAATGTTTAGTTGAACTTGATAAAATTTCGAGATTTGTAGATCGTCTGGTGGGTGGACATTCCTTCGATGGCATTTCGTGATGTCAGATTCCAATGATTTCAGGTATTTGTAAGAATGAACCTTTCTTAGCAGCCCCGTTATCAACCACATTTTTGGGCTTATTTTCTTATGAAGTAATACCTATCTTGTTCAGTAATTTTTGTCCTTCACGTATAATGAATACAACATGCATTTTACCAACATTTTCCGTAGAACAGCTTTCTTTTAATGACCTGTAGTCTTCATTTCAGAGGAATATTTAAATACAGTATTTGCCACAACGGCAAAGTCATTCGAATTTTAACTTTTTTCGTTTTTCGGAACACTATAACAGAGGTATTGTTTAAAAATGTTAGTCATTGTAGGCAAGAATAATTTCATTCTTTAAATAAGTCTCCATACATTTTTTATTCTTCTTTAGAAAGTCTCTCTTTCTGTATTTTATTTTACAATTTGTTTTACGTCGCTCTGACACAGGTAGGCCTTATGACGACGATGGGATAAGAAAGGGATAGGAGTGAAAAGGAAGCGATCGTGGCCTTAATAAAGGTATGAAATTCTCAGGGACTTCGGTTGGGTAAGCACGAATCATGTATTTTCAAATCTAAACCAGCACCATGAAGACTTGTTAACCACTGAAACATTATTCTTTCGAATGAGAACTGCTTGTGCAATGTCCGTTTCATCTTTTTCCTTAATTGAAACTGTGTTAAACTGCACGATACCGGCACGTGATTATGCGATATTCGGCCGTTAAATTTCTTTCAACAAGCATGAAAATTGGATTGTAATTAACTCGCTGATGGCCGGAACTACATTTGAGAAATGGTGGAAATGTTCAAAGTTACCTTTCCATGCTTTCACGCTTGGATTTAGAAGTGAATTGGTGATTACCTATTCAATTAACTATAATAAAGCGCGCCAGAAACTATTTTGGATTTTAAATGAACAACACCAAAATCACTACTTGGTTACCCCCTTGTGTTTGTTCGGGCATTAATATTCAGAGTACTCATCTAACCAACATTTTATGAAGTCCTAAATTATGATTATTACGGAGGCCAGAAAAACCGAGGCCATTGAAAATTATTTGAGATTTTTCTAGTGTCTTATGGTAAGGTAAGGGTTAATCTGCCCGAAGGCAAGTCCGAACCTCCGCAGAGGTGTTCCTGAGCCGGAGTTTACGTGCGGTAGCGTGGCCAGTTCCTTTCCGCTCCTCCATTCCCTTACCCCCCACCAACAGCGCATGGTAACCCATCCAACTCCTGACCACGCCCAATGTTGCTTAACTTCGGAGATCTCACGAGATCCGGTGTTTCAACACGGCTACGGCCGTTCTCAGTGTCTGATACATAGCATGGTTTTTCTCATTTTAAATGTGAACATCATTATTTTCCATCACGTACGGATTTTTCGAGAAGTTAATGAGAAAATATGAAAACGTAGTGTACTAGTTCATATTAAAGTGGCTAAGAATGACTTTTTAAAATAAACCGCTGTTTCCTGTCTATGTTTTAGTTGCAGAACCCATCAACTGCCATTCAAGCAGAGGTCTGATTTTAACTGAGTTAAAAGGAAAAGAAACAGTCCTGCCCTTTTACTGAATGGTCAGCTGCGTGGCCTCCAGTTCAGAGGGTCCGAGGTTCATTTCCCGGGCGGATCGGGGATTTTTACAGTAGTGAGTGCATCCTTTCACATAGAGGTGGAGCCAGGAAAGGCATCAGGCCGTAAAAATGGGATCAATGAATACAGAGTGCTGACCATAAATAACCGAGAAAAGACCAGAAAGAATAACAATAAGGAAAAATCATTGCAGTTGTGGATGAAGTAAATCAAATAACAAGGATATTTTTGTTCGGAAGTGGTGGTGGTGTTTATTGTTTTAAGAGGAAGTACAACTATTCTTTATTAACACCAATTATAGGGAAAATGGAAGGGATACCACACTTTGAAAAATGAAGGTATCGGCCAAAGAAAGACAAGGGCCAAGAAGGGCGTGAAAATACTGTAGAAGACTCCCTAGGCCTCGAATGCTCTAATACCGTCGGGGTCGGAAAAACAAGAAATGGCCAAGGGAGAACGGACAGGACAGATGAAAATGAGTAGCCTGGCACAAGAAAGTGGAAGAAATGTGAGGACTCAGTTAAGAGCCCCGTGGTCGGCAAACCACGCTCCCAAGTTATGAGGCGCTGGGGCCCTTTTAGTCACCTCTTATGACAGGCAGTATGTTATTCCACCGACCTGAAGCACAGGGGGAATATTGTTAGGACAGGAGAAAATAATTGCCATTGGTATGAGAATACAATTTTTCCTAGGAAATCCTACTTAATGAAATTAAATATTCTACAAACATATTTTAGCTTACCTAAATCCTCCTTACTGACTGAAATTAATATTGTATAACTTAAAGATCTGTGATACAGGATCGTATATTAAAGGCTGGCCTATGAAACGTTTAAATGGGTATACATTTAAGTGAAATTCCAAGATTTCATAGATATTAAAAGTGAAAATATCAGTTTAGAGAAACTAGTAGATTGTGGTATTTTTAAGTTAATTTCACTGAGCTTAGCATGACAACAGGCTTATCTATAATAAACATTTATCACATGTCAGAAAAGTTTGCCATTGAATACCTGTGTTTTAAATCAAGTTCAAGTTTCCTGTTAAGTTCAAGGGAACTTTAGGACAGTTGTACAAAAACTTCAATTTTATTCATTGATGTAGTGATAGATTACATGTTTCGGATCCCGTGGGTGGACCATGTCACCAGCGAGGAGATACGTCGTCATACTGAGGAATCATGCGAAAGTGTTAACCCTCGAGAAACACAGAAAATCAGACTATTTCGATTCTTCAGAAATGACAAATATAGCTTGATACGAGTGGCCACAAGAGGCAAGATAGAAGAGAAACATGGGCGTGAACGAATAAGTTTATCCTCGATGTGGGGGCTCCAAAAGTGGTTCGATATCCACACATTCAGGAAACACGAAATAGGAAGAATTACTCCATAATCTTCACCAAAGTTCTTTGAGGAGACATCAGAAGAATAAGTAGAAGAAGAGGAAGAATATGTAGTACAGTAGCCTACGTAAAAGTTACCATTCCATAGAGCAGTTTCTTTTAAGTTGCTAGGATAGTTGAAGTTATTTTAAGAAATTCCTGCCCTAGGTGCAGGATGAGTTCATCCTAACTTGTAGAACAGACTGTGGCAACATCGCATGCCGACACTCGGTGATAAACCTCCTCAAGCTACCTCTAAGTTAAGGATGAAAAGAAACCGCGAACACTTACCACCGCCTCGTCGCTCCTTAACACTTTAACTCTCTCTCACTCTGTTATTTTCATTTTTTCTCCCGTCTCTGTGCGTGTTCTGAACACATAAATCATCACCTTGGGGATAATGTAGGTATCTTCCCTCTCTCGCTATTGGCAGTGCGGGAGACTTCAACGCCAGTGTACCACACGAACCTGAAACCCAACACCGCAGAGTGGTACTTGAAGAATGGATGTTCATTTGATTTTAATAAACAAATCGTTAATTATTTTAAAATATCATTTACAACCGGAGACCTTGCAGAGATGTTGAAATTAGTTTTCTGACCTGAAGAAATATGGACGTACTACCTTTCTCGGGAGATGATTTGTCAGCTGCACCTGACAGCTAGGCTCTAATTGGAAAGGAGTGAATTTAAAGGTGAAGCCTTGCATAAGATTCTAAATTAACTCACGAGGGTTTACAAAATACCAAGAACTTCTTCATCACAGGAAATGTCTCACACAGACAGGGTTTATTGCAATGGAGAACAATTAATTAAACAGAGTGTTTCGACGTATCAGTTTCGAGCGCAAAATGTATCGTCACATTTTTGCCCAAAATATTATCATAAATAAAGTATGTAGCTACACACGTGCATATATAAGGTTTCATTCGGGAGATGGTGAGTTCAAGCACTAGGCCTACAGTCAGCAGCTCTGGTGATTGTTTCCGGTGATTATCAATTCTCTCGCATGGAAATGCCTACCTGGGTTTCATTTTAACTACAGCAACTACCTGTATCTTTCCAGTTCTGGTACTTTCTTTTCCCACGTCACAAAAACTTAGATTTTCGTATGACATTAACCAGGTAAACACAAATAAAGCATCTACAGTATATTTTGTATCTCTATTCTGTGGTAGGGGATTTGGATATTACATTCTGTGTACCTGAACACTCGTACGTTAGGGCAGTATTCCTGGCCCACATTCTGTTGTAAGCTTGTGCAATGAAAGGGCTATTTCTCGAAGTAAGTTGAGTCTCAAAACTGGTTACTCCAATGTTGTCATGATTTGGACCGATTTGTTTCCCCCGAAAACTTAGTGATAAGCACACAATCCTTGATTGTTATTGTGATTCTTATAACCATAATGATCCTATTATACTACTGGTGTTGTCCCTCCCCCCACACACATTTATTTATATACAGTAAATTTACATTTTACGGCACTTAGTTCCAATTTCAAAATAGAGACAACAATATTCAAGTAATATAAATCTTAAAAAGAAAAAGGAAAAGAACAAAGATAAATGCAAATCTTAACAACAATAATGCGTACTCATAAACTGAAAAAATACAAGTATTTCTTACATATATATGAACATACGCAGGTGCATATGTATTAAGTGCATACAGCAGAATTATAAGCACACTTGCCAGCGTTACCAACCCGCCGAAACAAAAATTTGCTTGTGATGCTTATTGTTTAAACGGGCCTAACATCCAAGGTCATCGGCCCACAATTTTTTTTTTTTTTTGCTAGGGGCTTTACGTCGCACCGACACAGATAGGTCTTATGGCGACGATGGGATGGGAAAGGCCTAGGAGTTGGAAGGAAGCGGCCGTGGCCTTAATTAAGGTACAGCCCCAGCATTTGCCTGGTGTGAAAATGGGAAACCACGGAAAACCATCTTCAGGGCTGCCGATAGTGGGATTCGAACCTACTATCTCCCGGATGCAAGCTTACAGTCGCGCGCCTCTACGCGCACGGCCAACTCGCCCGGTCCACAAAAATTTGATAGCCTATATACATAACATAATTTTCCTAATGAGACCGCATTGATGCGCTGCATTTGCCACTTAAGTGGGTTTCTTCTTGTGCTTTCGCAATCCATCGTAATGATAGATGTCACCGAAGCGACAGTTTTGTGCGAGAACAAGTCTCAGGTAGACCCCAAGGCACCGGACTCCCCAAGGGTTAGTCACTTCAAATATCTGGGAGTCATATTCCAAACCAGAGGTGATGTTTTCACAAAACACATAGAGAATAGGGCAATCTTGGCATTTAAAGCAGTGAACGAAATCAAAGATTTACGTAAGATGTCAGTTAAAGCAGCGATACAGCTCCTCAATATTAAAGTTGTGCCTATAATCACCTATGGTCTACAACTCATCTGGGAATACCTAAATATCAATAGTCTACGACGGATAGAGAAAGTCAAAGCCGCATACTTAAAGAGAGCTCTGGGGCTTTCGAAGTATACACTATCTCGACTTGTGTATGTTCTGACGAGGGAATCTTTCCTGATCGAAGAGCTACGCTTCAAGATGTCACTACCATCCACGACAAATCACGATCGACTACTTACGGAACTGAAGCAGAAAAAAGAAGACATTTGGTTAGATTTCTATGCAACAGATGCTATGACAACGCGGGGATGGATGGAAGCGAACTACGAATTAAGACATATTGTAATTAGATTGGCTGTTCATGGCTTTCACTTTAAGCTTTGCAAAACCAAAGCATTTCATAAACCTGATTTCGGATGCATGTGTAAATTATGCGATCGCGAATGTGATAGATACCACGTCTTAACATGTCCCAATAGAGGGAAATCGCTGATTAAATTCTGTGCAGAAGAATGAGACCTATGTGGCTTGGAAATGTTAAAATTAATGTATATAATTACATGGCCTTTTGGCTGCAATAAAAACTATTATTATAACATAATTCTGCCATTATTAAAACATTCTGATACTTCCTATTACTTGCTAAGTGAGAATTTATATGAAATATAATGAATTCAGTCAAATTTTTTGCATATCTAGGAGTAGAATTTTCACATTTTTCAGTCGTTCCTTCGTTCAGTGCGATATTTTTACCTCCGTGCACTTTAGAAATCAAAACATATTTGAAGTAAAATAACATTTTAGACACGAAAGCTGAAACAAGAAATGAAAACTAAACAAACTACTGTGCACACTAACTCTAGAATAATCCTAAAAGCTTGACACGTTTAATGCACTTACGAGCGGAACCGCACTGGATCAAAAGACATGCTGTTGGGGTGGAAAGGAACTGAATACCTGTTACCAGCCATCGATCTAGTGGGTTTTAATCGGTACTTTGAATACTAATGTATAAAGCACTTCCTTACTTAATCGCTGTAATCCGGTTCATGAACAGGAGCAAAAAAAACGCGCGCAGTGGGTGCTGTTATATTGTGGGCGATAAATAAAGGTATGGTAGAAGTAATTCCTTTCCTTCAAAACTGAATTGTTGAAAAAAGTTTATTCAAACTGAATGAAACGGTTGTTGTCGAGAATGTAAAGAAAGGAAGAGAGGTTGAACAAATGTTTATCGACGATTTAATCTTAGATGTAAAATTATGCTGGGTTTTAGGATTCTGCTACATACAATCTGCTGTTTGCTCCTCAACCTCAGTTCTCCTAGGCACAGCGGAATTCTGATGCAGTTGGCAACTCTGACGCCTACTGTCCTTTCTGCCTAATACGTGTCATTACATGCAAAGTAGTATAGTCACATATAACGCATGAAGTAGACCTACAATGTTTGTTTGCATAGATCGCATTTATCAAATCTTACGTACGAGATATGAAAGTGGATTATTTTGACATTGGACTTTCCTTAACCAAAGCAAATCTGAACGGCAATCTATGTAAATATAAAAGCAATTTAGTATATATTTTATTATTGTAGTACATTATTTTGCTATGATTGACATGACAAAAAATACAAAAGTCTAAATTATACAAGCCCCAGTAAAACTGGGGAATTGACATAACCGTGCCAGTTAACACATTAAACCAACGCAGATAGAAACGTGTTGCTGTTGTCACCTTGCATGCTATAATGATGCTCAGAGCAGTTCAGTTTGTGACCTATACTGCAGATGTCTTGAAAACCTTGAATGATACGTTCAACACACAATTATTGAAGTCATGCGTATAGCTTGTAACTGGGTGACCTTGTGCCTTACAACACAGCACACCAGAAGTTATAATAAACTAAATAGAAAAAAGTGCGCGTGTTGATAATAAGCACAAAATTGGTCGTTCTGACTAGAGTTTTCTGGAGAAAACAAAACTCCGGTCAAGTATCTGTGACGTATTACTTCAAAATGCCCTCATGTGGAGAGCATGCCTGCTTGATGGGACAAGCGTACTCACCACAGTAGCTTATAAATCTGAAATAGACACCTCCCTCTCCTACGTCAAATACAAACCTAAACTACGCCAGAACAGTGACAAATTTTCATTTCCATGACGATATATTCCATTTACCCAAAAGATATCTTTCAAATAACTTTCATTCGTTATTTCCAACAATATCGGGTACTACTAAATGGAATAAATTTGCTCATCTCCTCTCCTTGTTCTTCGCTCTCTTTCAGGCTACTGAACATTATTTTCGTATAATTTAAATATTACGATATATTTATTCTTCCTCAAATGATTGAGGTTACCAAACCGACAAAGAATATCACACAATATAAATTTAGCAATCTAATTAAAATACATAATAAATTATAAATGCCTAATTATAATGTAGAGAAAACAATCGTACCGAAAAAGAAGAAGCAGGTCAAATACATCGATTTAATTAAATGGATCTAGTGTAGAGGTGATGCCTCAGGTTTGAAATCGAGGCTTTCAAATTATAGTCTCATTTGGCAGACCAAAGTGTCGTAAGTAGATGACCAGTAATTTAGAAATCGTGCCCTTTGCACTCAGCATAACCTCTATGACCTCGAAGTTCTCAAGGTTGTACTTACTGAGGTAATAGGGAATGGTTGGCGAATATATTCTCATTTTTTCCTTCATTGAAAATTTCATTCAGCAAATATTTAAGGCTTGTCATATTTGTTATTAGTCTTCAAGATTATTTGAATTAGATTTCATCGTGCTGTGTTCGGTAGTGTACGTTAGAGTTTTCTTTATTATATTTGTGAGATTTCAGTGGCGGTGAGTTTCAATAACAAATTTTTCGACGTTTTTAACAGTGTAGAATTGTGTTTGTTTACTCCTATAACTGATGGTGGCCATGATATACAAATTCTGCCATCATGCTTTGTGAACTATGCAAAATTAATTGCTTAATATTCCTACAGTACACCAGATGATGCATGATCGGAATTTTTTTATAACCACAGTTAAGACAAGATAACTGGATTTGGCTTCCAAAGGTGTGAGTTTTGGATACCTTGTCGATCAAATTAAGAAATATCCGTGAAGTTATGGAAGACTGTCCTTCATAGGTAGTGTCACTTGAAATATGACACTGTCTTTATAAAATATCATTTTTCAGTTTTTTATTCAATCGTAGGATTTTAAAAGCAGTAAGCGTTTGTAAATCGATGTTACTTGTATTAAGTGCTAACTAACGATCAATTATATCTGAAATTAAATAAACTTCGTTATTTAGAGCTGCAGCGACCAGTATAACGTTACATACACTGTCTCGAGGAATACTGTCAGTTATTGACATTAATGTGTTAGTATAATCAACTGTAACTACTAGACAAGAGGAAATGTTGTTCAAATTAATTGAAGTATATCTAGAGGTTTCGAGGTGGGAGCTCCACCACTAAACGTGCTCTGTATTGGCTATCAACCAATTGAGAGGAATGTTTTTTTTTAATCGCAGAAGAGTAAAAGCTGAATATATCTTAAATATGATGACAATGTTTCGGGTAATGAATCCTAGGCCCTACAAGAAAGAAACAGAACGCAGTACAATATGGAACCTGGAATGTCCAACGGATAGCTTAAAAAGGCGAAGAGCTGGATGATATTCCAGCCAAAAGAACATCTCAATAGCAGCAATAACTGAAACTAAACGAAAGTTGGAAGGTTCTAAAGAAACAAATAATTATCTTCAGTTCTCTATCGGAGTAGACCGAGATATCAGAGCTCAAGCTGCTGTAATGTTAATGGTACACCAAAACTTGCGCATAGTGATTGATTACTACACAGTCCGGCCCCATGGCTAAATGATTAGCTTGCTGGCCTTTGGTCACAGGGGTCCCGGGTTCGATTACCTGCAGGGTTGGAAATTTTAACCATAATTGGTTAATTCTTCTGGCACGGGGAATGGGTGAATGCGTCATCTCCATCACCATTTCATCCTCATCACGACGCGCAAGTTGCCTACGGGTGTCCAATCAAAAGACCTGCACATGGCGAGCCGAAGTCCTCGGACACATCCTGGCACTAAAAGCCATACGCCGTTTCATTACTACACATACTGGAATGACATGATATCTGACGCCCCAACTGAGGGGAAGGAAGAGGAGATTAATTTTATGACAACTTCAGAAAATCATGAACAAGGTCAGTAAAACGGATATGATAAACCTGATGGGAGATGTCAATGTAAGAGTTGGTAACAAATCAGTAGGAAACAATTCGGGGAACGAACTAGGAGAAAAACTGTACAAAAGTAATCAATAATTTTCAGTATACAACATGTTAAGAATCATGAACAAAATATTCCAACATAAAGACAGACACAAACGCACTTATTCAGTAAAAATGAAATAAATAACAGATTACATCATATGCAATGACAAAGTCTCAGAAATTATGCTAGAAGTTAGTCTTCAGAGAAACAGAGTTAGGAACAGATAATTACCTACTTGTCACTAAGGTATGACATCATCCAAAATGGTTTAGGAAGCACACACCCAACAAATATGATGAGTAAAGATAAGAATTTGCCTATTTGCCTATTTTATTCCTGTGTTCAGCAACATAGCATTTTGAGATATATATCCGTTTTAGGGTCTTTTTAGCTAGATTTCATTTGTTTTATTGTGCCCATAAATACCTATTCCAGGGGTTTGTGCCTATTTGAAGTGTAATTGCCTATTTGACGCCTTTCGATTGTATTTTAAAGAAGCCGATTTTCTTCCAGGGCATTATATTATAGCTGGTGCGCTAGACAGAATTATATTCTCATTTTTCAATGTCTGTTCACCCCACGAACAAAAATGGCAATTCTTGGAAGTCACCAGAAATTGTGCTTGCGAAATTTCGATCAGGATAAACAAGGAACAATTTAGCGTCGAATCCTTCAGCTCCTGCAACCTCCTAAGACACATGCGAACGTCGAACTATGTTGCACAACCCACTCATACTCTTTGGCCTATACCGCGTACGCTTTATCTCAAAGCAAAAAAAAGTCCTACTGACTGAAGCAGTGGATAACAGGGGATCCCAGTTTTACTACGGATGGAAGGGTAGTCTTCTGCGAAGCTTGCTGTATGGAGGTAAGTTCGTTTGTTCCATTTATATATATATATATATATTTTTTTTTGTGACCGAGAACTAAGATCGCATTTTATGTAGCATTTGAAGACTTATTAATTTATAAACTGCTAACATTAGTCTTATGATTATCACTTTCGCCTGCATGACAGTAATCTTGAGTAGTTTTTATTCGTTCAACATCTCTCTGTTGAAAGGTGGTGTTGAGTTTCTTGTGATATAATATCTGCTGTTCGATGGACTACCAACAATCACAATCTTTGCTTCATTTAGGCAGGGACGTTCTGCTAAGAGGCGCTCCTTTACTAAGAGTGTTATTCCAGTCTCGCAGTTTATACCTCCTACGTAGCGTAAAAGTGTGAATTTATTCGGTGTGGCAAACATACCGTTTCGTTGATCTAGAATTGAAATTCGGCGAGAAATCATTTCTTGAAATAACATTTAGCCATTTATGACGTTGTTGTTCTTTGAGAGGAAATTCGTGAAACGAAATCCCACTTCCCGATCAGCTTTTCGTCTTACATGAAGGCACACAGCAGTTAACAATATTATGCACATACACATTAAGACAGTTCACGATCAAGGAAACCATCCAAATAAGGTAAACACAGGCTCAAATTACACCAGCACTCTTAGCAATGATCACCGAGCGTGTCTCGTCAAGCGCTCCAAGCGCTTGAATTGGTAACTACGCCGTGTTAGCTCGTTTACTTGTGTGACTGGGCAAATTAGAAGGCGTATTAGCGCAGTCATAGTAGAAGGCGATGACTCAAGCAACACTACGAGCGCTAATATGAGTCAATGCAGAGTTTCACTTAAGAACCACTACGAGCGCTAATATGAGTCAACGCAGAGTTTCACTTAAGCACCACTACGAGTTCTAATATGAGTCAATGCAGAGTTTCACTTAAGCACCACTACGAGCGCTAATATGAGTCAATGCAGAGTTTCACTTAAGCACTACTACGAGCGCTAATATGAGTCAATGCAGAGTTTCATTTATGTACCACTACGAGCGCTAATATGAGTCAATGCAGAGTTTCATTTATGTACCACTACGAGCGCTAATATGAGTCAATGGAGAGTTTCACTTAAGCACCACTACGAGCGCTAATATGAGTCAATGCAGAGTTTCACTTAAGCACCACTACGAGCGCTAATATGAGTCAATGCAGAGTTTCATTTACGTACCACTACGAGCGCTAATATGAGTCAATGCAGAGTTTCACATTAGCTCTTATAACTACATTCGGTGTGAACATTTTTCAAATATAAAAAACGCCTGAGGGTAATAAACCAAGGAACACATTACAGAAAGACTTATGCAAATAAGTTAATTTGGCTAGGATTTGAATTAAAAAACGAGTAAAGAAACAAGCAATTTTAGGCTATTTTTCCGGAACTTCATTTAGGCCGGATATGATTTTTCGACTTTTTTCTTTAGTTTAATAGATCTATATCCAAGACTCACAATTTGAAAATTTTTCGGGCCCTTTAGCTCTTCAACTTTCGGCACAATTGAGGAAATGACTTAATTTTACGTTTTTCGTTGTATGCGGACCGCTACTTTGTCTGCTAAGAAATGTTATCAATAATAATAATAATAATAATAATAATAATAATAATAATAATAATAATAATAATAATAATAATAATAATAATAATACGATATGAATTTCAGATGCCCTTGCTGGCGGGACCTAGTGTTTACAGTGCACTAAGTATTCTGGTATGGGCTAGAGCAATTTTGTTACTTTCATTTATCTGTCTCAGCTTTATTCTTGGCTTTGACAAAATGAAAGTGACTGAGGTATGAGTGATGCTAGTAATGCCATTCCTTCTGCAGCCAGTCCCTGCTATGGATGGTGTGAAAATATTGTTCATAGGGTCAGTTGGTGCATGCATTTCAGTGGGCTCGGCAGACTGATATGTAATAGCAACTCCTGGCTCGGTGAGGAAAGCAACGGGAAACTATCTCACTCCTCATTTCCCTAGTACGCCTCTTCAGTGATGCCTAGGCCATCTGTGACAGCTGATGGCGGAGCTGTTGAGGATCCAACCAGCCTTCGGGCTGAGGACTAAACAAACATACATACATGAATTTCAGATTGCTCCTTCCAGTCGGCGTAACCGAAATTGTAGTGTTGAAAAAATGAGATAGTTTACCACAGATGCTTTAAATTAATCCATCCTAGCACTTTCCTGCAGTAAATAAGCTATAGTAACTTTTGAAACAACCGAACCTGCCTCCCGAGTACATGGGTACACGCCGCACAACCAAACTGGCTGGCGCTGAGTAGTTGACTATAAAAGTGTTGAAAATCCCCATTCACACTTTTTATCTCTCATTATACTGGCATAAAAATGCGTGTAATGTTTTAATTTAGGAACATTACGGCATATAAACTTCGCTATTATAAATTTATTTCCACATCCTTTCAGTATATTATTATTTTCAAACTGCGAAAGTTACTATGTACCGAATGAAATATTACACTTAATTTTAAAGCTTCAAAATGACTCTCCCATAAAATATTTTTAAATTGTTGCTTTGCTATTATTTTTTGACCGACTGTGACCTCCAAACTTACGGCGAGGGCATGGAATTTCCGGGTATGACGTCAAGCTAGGAAAAGAAAAAGGAGGAGTAGTAGCATCTCTTCTATTTTTGTTCGTTCCATCTGAATGCACGCCTTCAGGTTAGTAAAGATAGTTTTATCGTAATTATCACAGCAAAGCGAAGTTGAAGACTCTTCACTTGATGAATAAATCTCCGCCTGAGCGCTGTGTATTTGTAATGTGTTGTGCTCTTTCTTCAGTCAGGATATAGTATTTCCAGTCGATCACTCGGAATTAATCATACAGAAAACCGAAGGATTGCTGGGGTGGTCGTGATTATTTCTTTGATGGGGGTGATGGATCTTTATGGACAAAATTTTTCAATTAATTTTCTCTGGTGTCGCCCGCGTGATTCTTAAAGTTTATTTTATGAATTTCGACCTGGTGGTTACCATGCAGCCAGCATAGATACATATTCCGAGACACAATAAATTACACAGGAAATGAATATAACAGATACGTATGTATGTACACAATGAGCTCTTGTTTTTGACGAGGTACTATGAGAAATTGTCATCAAGTGTGTTATAAACAGAGCCCTGTATTCTTCAGAAATGTCTGGATAGCGGGGTACACTAAGGTACGTTTTGTAGCGAGCAAGGTTGACAGACTGGAAGTTAGGTGTTAATATAATTCTACTGTTGTCTTTAGAAGTGTTCGTTGTTGACAAGTAAATCGGTTGCACTGAAAAAATGTATGTTCTGGATTCTCCAAAGACTTTCTGTCACATGTACAGTACGGGGTGTCGGTAACATTCGACGTAGACTATAAGTGTACTTTATTTAGGCTGATGATGACCCAAATAGGGTCGAAACTAGTGACTAGCAACTTATTACGATGTAAACATAAGCATTCCAATTAATGTATAGTATTGAATAGGTGGAATAAAACATTCTCTTTAACTAAATTATATGTTCTTAAAACTAGGTATGACCGGGCGAGTTGGCCGTGCGCGTAGAGGCGCGCGGCTGTGATTTGCATCCGAGAGATAGTAGGTTCGAATCCCACTATCGACAGCCCTGAAGATGGTTTTCCGTGGTTTCCCATTTTCACACCAGGCAAATGCTGGGGCTGTACCTTAATTAAGGCCACGGCCGCTTCTTTCCAACTCCTAGGCCTTTCCTATCCCATCGTCGCCATAAGACCTATCTGTGTCGGTGCGACGTAAAGCCCCTAGAAAAAACACTAGGTATGTAATGTGTTTCTTTTTTTGATGGCGTGCGGCATCCGGGGTGGCCTAATGCAGGTCCTTGACACCGTAGGTGATAATAATGAGGTAGAAAAGGAGTGAAACACGGTGTCGTCACTTTGCCTACTCCTCTCGATTATTACTAAGCGGTCTGCTCAAGGCTTAACGTCCCCATCCGATGGACGAATCACCATCAACAGCAACATATTCTCATCTGAACATTGCGCATAGGTTTGGAACTGAACTCACGCTCTCTGCACGCAATCTAGTGACTATAAATTGTATACCACCACCTTCCCTACCCTGCCGGCCAACATTCTTTGGTTAACATTTTTTCACCATCGGGAATCAAACCAGCTAACCACGGTCTCAGACCATACGCCTTAACGATCATGACCACCAGGTGGGTCTGTGGCATAATTTATAACTGTAGTTATTTTTGTCAATCAATCAATCAATCAATCAATCAATCAATCAATCAATCAATCAATCAATCAATCAATCAATCAATCAATCAATCAATCAATCAATCAATCAATCAATCAATCAATCAATCAATCAATCAATCAATCAATACTGCTCTGCATTTAGGGCAGTCACCCAGGTGGCAGATTCCCTATCTGTTGCTTTCCTAGCCTTTTCCTAAATGATTTCAAAGAAATTGGAAATTTATTGAACATCTCCCTTGGTAAGTTATTCCAATGCCTAACTCCCCTTTCTATAAATTAATATTTGCCCCAGTTTGTCCTCTTGAATTCCAACTTTACCTTCATATTGTGATCCTTCCTACTTTTATAAACCCCATTCAAACTTATTCGTCTACTAATGTCATTCCACGCCATCTCTCCGCTGACAGCTCGGAACATACCACTTAGTCGAGCAGCTCTTCTTCTTTCTCTCAATTCTTCCCAACCCAAACATTGCAACATTTTTGTAACGCTACTCTTTTGTCGGAAATCACCCAGAACAAATCGAGCTGCTTTTCTTTGGATTTTTTCCAGTTCTAGTAATGAGGTAGGTGCATCAGGACTTCAAAAAGTTACCGTCCCTGGAATGAGTGTAGAAAAACCCGAGGAAAACTGTACTGAGTATAGCCCCTATCAGCGCATCGATTCGAACCTCGGATCTCCGAATGTGGAGCTCTTCAGTCCTACGGTTAACGCTATCAGCTGTAAAGGACACAAAGCACACTTGCCTGGTAAGCCGCTTTGAGTTACAAAGAAAGTGCATATTAATGTTCTTATAGGGAATTTAATTCTGAACCATGCACTTGTTCTTCTTTTCCGGTGAGACTAACAGTTTGCCAACTATTTTGGCTTTTATCGGATAAAACCTACACCAAATTACATCAAAATATATTTTTCTAGAACACATTTAAAATTACAATGCGTATGATTTTTGTTGTTGTTGTTGTTGTGAGAAACTGAATTCTAAGTACACCCGTTGGGCTCCATTTAGTAGTAGGACTAAACGTTTAGGTTGCGTTTTCACGTTTAAGGGTCCAGATGCACATATTCCTGGGACTTGCTACACATTCTCTATCGTTGTAGGCCCTCTTAATATTTAGCCTGATAGTAAGTAGCGTGGGGAGCCTCCGTGGCTCATACGGCAGCGCGTCGGCTTCTCACCGCTGGATACCGTGGTTCAAATCCCGGTCACTCCATGTGAGATTTGTGCTGGACAAGGTTTTTCTCCGGGTACTCCGGTTTTCCCTGTCATCCTTCATTCTAGCAACACTCTCCATTATCATTTCATAGCATATATCACTCATTAATAAATCACCTTGGGAGTGGCGACCCCATTGTAACAACAGCATATATATGTTTCATTCATTACATCCCTGACCCGGTCAAAGACTGGAAAACAGGTTGTAGGTTTTCATTTTCAGTAAGTAGCGTATGTGTTCTCCCACGTCATACTCTAATTGTATCTGAAACACAATCGAGATGCGTACAGCCGTATAGGCATGATAATTCGACAAATATTCAAAATTTTTGGAAAATAAATAAATAAATAAATAAATTAATAAATAAATAAATAAATAAATAAATAAATAAATAAATAAATAAATAATCGGTGAACTAGTGGAGAGGTAGAGACAACCATTAGAGAGAACTGCATGATACTAGCTGACTACTTCATAGAGTTTAAAGAGTTAATCCGATCGCTTAAAAATAACAAAACCCATAGAGAATGTGGTATAACTGCAGAGACGTTGAAAATAGGAGTCGATGATCTCATAAGAAGAATTCATGAACTCCGAACAAAAATATGACAAATGGAAATGATTCCTAAGGTTTTGAATAGTGCAATTATCCACCCGACTTATAATAAAGGCGATAGGCCTAGAGGAAACCCCAACAACCATCCAGCTTTCTATAAATTTCTATCTAAAGCTCTCTTAAACAGAGCTGAACAACAAACAGATCATTCAATTGGTGAGGACCAAACAGGCTTCAGGAATGGTATATCGTGTGCTGAGAAGATTTGGAGTCTGAAGACGATATTTAGGATACGCCGAAGCACCCAACACTATTGTCACCTTTGAGGACTTTAAGGAAGCGTACGACTCTATTGATTTAACACTTTAGAAGAGCTCAGAGTAGACAGGAAGACAAGAGCACTAACCCGACAGATTCTCACAGACAAGATATCTATTCTTGGTGAAATATCTGAGCCTTTTGAAGAACGTACAGAAGTTCGACAAGGAGATGGCCTCTTTCTGCTTCTAACTAACTTAGATGAAATCGTCAAAGAATGGGAAAAATTAATAGCTTTTTAATTTAATGTGCAGACTGGTGATAATTGGATATTCGTGAGTGATAGTAAGTGATAATGAAAATTATTTTGTTCCTTCCACGTGAAATTGTAGACGAAGAACGCGCTTGTTCGTGAGACAGTAACTTGGACACATTTGATGGAAATGTAAACATGTGTAATGGTACAAGCATGAATTCTCTAAACGGTTTCTCAAAAGTTAATTCATTGAAGGTTTCTTATGTAAAATTCTTCCAGTGTTACCAATAATAATATTCGTATCGCCTCAACTGCCATCTGCAGGCATTTTTATTTCGTGCCAATTAGGTCTTCTCCATGGCAATTTCAACGTACTTTTCTACTGTACAAGATGTCAGAATATAGTGAATGTCTGTTGGGAGATGAATGGATGGGTCTTAATTGATTTTGTCTAGTAAGCACCGAATGTGTTACCTGAGATCTTTACCACGCCGATTTCGTACGACGTGGATGCCGACATGAATTTCTTCCGCTCTTGAATAATCTAGCTGCCTGTATGAGATTTGAAACCTGGATGTTTAGATCCTCAAGCGAATACTCTCTGATCCAAAGTGGGAGTCCTGCAGTGCTATTGAAGTTACTGATTGCATATTCGGGCTTGATAATTTTCCGGGCAACAGGGTGTAGCAGCCGGAGCTCTTGGCCATTAATCAATGTATTCGAGAGGGAAAGAAGTGGGCATGATTGTGTGTGCAATATCATTCATAAATTTGCCTCGAGTAAAGAGACGAGAAAAATCCACTTCTAGGATCGTCGATAATGAAATTTCTTATCCGTTTTCCTTATGCACGCCAAGCTTTATCAACACAATTCCAGACGCTCAAACAAAAATACGTTACAGAGTTTGGAATTTAACCAGGGATGAACTAGTGAGTATCTGCAACGTTAATCTGAAAATTCCGTGACAGAAAATTACAATAATAAATTATGATAACTTTATCAGGATCCTCACGTGTTCGAATATTGACTACTTCGGTGGTATTCATCGTATGATCAGAGCGTCGTAATTGCAGGGACATTCGGATTTAAATCCTCAGGTAAGGATTGAAATGAGCCTGATGTTCCGCTCAATCTACATAAACATGGAATGAGATATTTTTCCTGTCTGGCAGATCAAAATTTCGCTGTGTACGGTGTGTGATATCCAGAATAACATTGCTCTTTCGGTATTTATACCTATTCATCTTACCCTAGTTCTTTCTAAGGTCACTAGCTCATTTTGGATTTTAGTGGGAAGGCATTGACCTTCGTTGTATAATCAATACAATTCCGACATTTTGCTGGACTAATATTATAAACTGCCCATATTCACATTATTAATACGTATCTTGACGAAAGCTGCGCTCTGTAATCTAACTGAGAATATTCCGCTGCATCTCCTCGATTTAGTTTCACGAATTTGCTTTCTCTGTGGATCAGTGGTAAAGTGTCGGCCTCCGAATCCCTAGATAGCCGGCAGAGATAGACGGATTTTTGAATGGTGGAAGAACTCCATTCGACAAACCATGTCATATGATGTCGGCATGTATATGATTTCTGGTATCATATTTGGTGTTTACCCGGAAAACTCATTAACACTCAGTCATAAATGCCCAAGAGAGATTTGGTTTACTTTACCATCTACTAGACCTAGAGAAAATAAAAAGAACGTAACGTCGAAACTGACGAGCACACAACCAGATGGCGTCATCAAATTAAAATGCCTGCTCGCGGTAGCTGATGCCAAACGATTATTATTATTATTATTATTATTATTATTATTGAGGCCTCCAGCCAAGTCATTTTTTTTTCAAAATTGAATACAAACAAAAGATCCATTACAAGTATCATCAATAATGGTAGTTTTCTTCGTCATCTTAATAGCATAAGCCTTGTGAAGTCTCCCTACTGTATGCAATGGAACTACCATTCATGACACTATACGTAAGTTACAAAATAAAATAAAAATCCAGCAAGAGACTTCCATGAAATTAATCAGCATTCCTCAAGAGCACTTTCCGAAATCCATATCTACACACCTTGGAACACAAGACATAAATGTGTACTTGCTATCATCCAATAACTTTCGGACCCTTATCTTAAAATGTAATTCACTGTATTACAAACTTTCTTGTGTTGATTTTTCTGCTTTTGAACGTTATTCACAAATCCTGGTGCGATGTTTGTTTTACAAGTGCAAGTTAATTTGCTGGTGTGTGTGTGTGTGTGTGTGTAATTTCCTTCAGATTCCTCAAGAAATATCAATGAATATTGTGTCGTTAGAAATGTAGAACTATCGTTGTACGTGGTTGTATGGTATAAATCTGAGATTCTGAGTTATAAGATAAACAATCGAGCACGCAACTCGTTATGAAGGACCTTTCAAGACGGCTGCTGTCCAACCAGGTGACCTGAAGATATCAGAGTGCGTTTTCCTCAGCTTATGCTTGTCTTTCTTAGCCGATAGTAACAAGATAAAACGCTTCACAAAGAATTTAATATATTCAAGTTACGTTATCGGTGGGTGTGAATATCGCTAAGAAAAGTACTATTGAGCTATAACCTGAGATTTAGAGCAGATGTCAAGATCAAATTGTATTCGCCTCCATAGAGTAACGGTTAGTGTTATTAGCTACTGTCCTCGGAGGCCGAGGTTCGATTCCTGGTACTGCCAGAAATTGAAGACTGGCAGGAGGGTTGGTATATGGATGAAAGTTTACATACTGCTCACCTCCATTGGAGGTATGCCTGAAACGAGCTGCGCCACCTCGGGATGTGGATAGGAGTTTACTTTCTTACACTGTCATTCTCCGCTCCATATTGTTACAGTTAGCGCTACTGTCGACATCGGGAGCCCAGGTTCGTTTCCTCGTAACGCAGGCATGACGTACCATTGAAATATACCCTGAAATTTAGAGCAGATGTCGTAATAACAAGCCGGGCTAAATGGCTCATACGGTTGAGGCGCTGGCCTTCTGACCCCAACGTGGCAGGTTCTAGCGGGGCTCAGCCCGGTGATATTTGAAGGTGCTCAAATACGTTAGCCTCGTGTCGGTAGAATTACTGGCACGTAAAAGAAGAACTCCTGCGGGACTAAATTCCGGCACCTCGGCGTCTCCGAAAGCCGTAAAATATAGCTAGTGGGACGTAAAGCTATTATTATTATTATTATTATTATTATTATTATTATTATTATTATTATTATTATTATTATTATTATTATTATTATTCGTAATAATATTGTCACTGTCCACCTCCGTAGGGTTGCATATAGCGCTCCTGTCGACCTGGAAAGCCCAGGTTCGATTCCTGGGAATGCAGGCATGAGGATAGAAAGGCACAAGCAGGTCACCTTCATCGGATATGTACCTGAAATGATGAACACAAGGACACAAGTTTAATTTATATTAATAAATGTATAGATACTCCGCTTTGCACTTTAATTATTTTATAATTTCCCTGACTTTCTTTGTTTCGCTCAACATTTGTATGTAAACTCTTCGGCTTGGTAAACAAGGTACTCTTCCTTTCAATCTTCTCCTTCCTGTGACCTAAATTCGGGAAGTTCTCTGTAAAGAAACAAGATACAGGATGAGTTATTATATTATAATTATATTTAGCAATTATGTGTTTTTTATTCTAAACAAGCATCCTGTGTTCGACAAGTCAATACATTGCCCTCTGAGTAAGATAATTAATCACTTCCTCTCAGCACTGTTTCCTAAACGTCCTCCACTCAGGTCCTTCACTGTGTACGTTGTGTGATATTCAGAATAAGGTTGCTCTTTCAGTAATTATATTTGTTTAGATTATCCTAGTTACTTCTAGGTTCACTTGGGCCACTATAGCTCATTTTGGATTTTAATTGGAAGGAAGTGACTTCCTTGTATAGTCAATATCATCCCGACATTTGCTTGGAATAGAGAAATAGGAGAAATCCACTTCTACGATCGTTGATAGTGAAATTATTCCGACTTTCCTCCTCTCCATTGTGCACTCCTGGTTTTTAAACCCCGTTCCAGACCCTCAAACCAATTTTAAATTTATGCCAGAGCTGGGAATAGAAAGTGGGTGAACTAGTGAGCAGCTGCAATATTAAGCCCTTAACTACAATGATAGCAACATGAGATCTTAATAAAATGTATTACCTCCCTTTAATTACCTCCCTTAAACTATGCAGGTTATGAAAGAACACGAGCCAATTCTCTGTGACTGAGCTCTAAAACAGAAAGTAATACATGTTTTGGAACACGAACAGGTATCTTTTCTAACTCTACGTGATTATTTAAGAAAAAATCGAACTCTGCGTTTGACTAGGATTGGAACCCCGGACGTCCGGATGGAAATCCGGCTACTAAGCCATCACACTAATCATGCCCCGCTAATAATAATAATAATAATAATAATAATAATAATAATAATCATAGAAATAATCTTACAGTAATTTTAATTTAGTGCAGTGGTTTAGCTGCTGGCCTTCCACCTTCCGAAGTTCGAATCCAGGCCAATCCAGGGTTTGTATTTCCACACGAAAAATCACGTGACATCAGGAAGGGCATCAGGCCTTAAAACCCCCGGCCAAGACCAAAATGACTCTGGGTTCTTTTGGCTACCCCAGCAATCAGATAAGCTGAGGAAACTTTATATTCTGGCTTCTTGGCTCATGGGTCAGTTCAGAGGGTCCCGGGTTACATTTAAGGGTGGGTCGGGGATTTGAATCATGTCGGGTAAGTTCCCTAGACTCAGGAACTAGTTGTTTTTGGTTATTCCAACACATTCCTCTTAATACACACAATACCAATCAGCACACAATACACGCAATAGAATACATCTTTCAACTTACGGATGGCGTCAGGAAGGGCATCCACCTGTAAGATAAGGCTAAGCCCACATGTGCAACACAGCTAAATTTACGAAAATATCTAAATAGAGGTAGAATAGTTTCAGAATTAAGATTATGCGAATAACATTTTCCTAACTGTAGTCTAATAGTGCTCACAAATAAAGTAATTAAATTTACCGCATAATGCTATTTTTCGTGAATGCTGAGTCCTATATTAAATGAGATTTTATTTTCACATATTTGATATAGGTTTTTGAATTATACATGCATTATTTGCGTTATTCAGGTTATTATTGAGATCATTTCTGATAATTTGGCTTTCATTTACAAGTCAGGATTCTCGTAGACACAATTTGTGAACTGATGCCATCTTGGAAAATATTCTGTATTCCACAACGGAAAAATCTGAATATATCAATTATTTTAGTTTCGGCATTTGATTAATGAAATCTGCGTTGTCATATTTGTCTTACAGTAAGTGGTATAAAAAATAGCCTAGTAAAGAACTATGGTGAGGTTAAGCTTCCACAATGAGCTCCAGGAATGCTGCGCGAGTTCAGAGAAAGTGTGAAGGGTTGCATAAGTTTAGGTACGAATTTCGTAAACTGGAACTTCTCTGCAATTGAAGACTTGACATCGAAAATGATGTAAGTGCCAAATTAGTCAAAAATCAGATTTTTGATGGACAACAATCTATGTACTATCCCAAACGGCCTGGGAAGAGATGGAAGTGTCGCGTACCTGCTTGTAGTTCGTACTGATGCCGTAAGATGGTATCGGATGGAAATTCGCGGTTATTGCCATGGAGAAGGATGCCAATGCCATGTCGTGTCAGTTGAAGCGACGGTGTTGAACGTTCTATGTTAAATTCTCTTTTTACCTTAATCAACGTTACATTTTCTATGGACTTGTGAAGAGTGTCAAATAACATGCATCTGTTGGTTAGGGAATACTGTGATTGCCTTGAACTGAAATTTCTGGTCTCGGACATTCTTATACATCTTGCGATCGCGACTTTGGCGTTACTGAGAAACGAAAATGGGTTTACAAAGGCCATGGTGCCTGAAGAAATTCAGATTGTAGTGAAAACAGCACGACTTCAACATCGATTTAGGGTGGTGACAATGGAAAAATCTGATTTCTTCGAATTCTCCGTTTCAACTGATGTTTTTATAAACATAATATCATTGCAGATAAGTAACAACTCGTGGATAGAAGTAACAGTGACAGATTTACCACGTATTAAAACAAAGACGTCTTTAAGTGAAATGAAATTGTTAAGGGATCATGCTGTCTTCAAGAAGAAAAAATATGCAGAATTCAGGAACATAGAGGCCTTTAGATATGATAAAAACGTAATATTCGTAAGTGATGGCAAGAAAGAAAGGCTTATTGGCGATGCTAGGTCGCATGGATTCACAATATCATGTCTTCTACAAAGAAATCTATTGTTCCTAATTTTGTACTGTTCGGGACAATAATTGTCCTTATTATGTTTGATACAAATTATTGATAATATTATTACCTATACTAGTTCTAAACACAAAAAAGCACCGACTGTGCATGAAAAATACAAAAATAAAGGATTTTTGAGAACCCAACTACGTTTTTCCTTCTTCCTGAAAAAAAATTACTTTATGGCACTTACATCCTTTTCCGTGTCAAGTCTTCAATTAATTACAAGACGTTTTGTGAAGGCTATACGTCTTATGATTTGACTAGCATATGTACCCGTTCTTCGCACGGGAATTGGTAATCGATTTCATGAGTCCTTAATGAATTTATTTGAAGTTACTTGCCTGTATTCAAACGTTTAATACGGCATATTAAACTGATATTCTTCTACGAAAGCACGTGGCAGTAACGTGAAGTACGATAAAGCCGAACAAAGCGGAGACAGAATAGGGCAGATCACAGAGTTTATTGAAACATACAGTTCCTGCTCCAAAGTCGTGCGTAATTCTCCCAATTTCTCGGTTACATATTGTTGTCCATCTGAAACCGGGAGTGGTACTGTTGCTGAAGAATCATGAAACGGATAGTTGACGATAACCTCCCTTATTATCTATTCTTTCGAAAAGAGTAAACTGGCTCTTTAGTTAAACTATTTATCCTAACTTGAAATGACGTGGCAGCCTGTAAAACAGTCCATTAATGATAACTTCCTTGTTTTCCTCCTATCAAAAAGGTGCACATGAGAATTGTTAATTGATTTCCCTTAAGGCTGGTAGTTTTGTTTCGACTTCCAATAAACCCCCAAAGCACTCCAGGATTTAGAAGTAATATTAACCCTAATACCTACCCAAGGGCAGATATAAAGCTTGGTAGAAATATATACAGCAGTTTCCCAGTTACAATAATTCAACAAACGGACAAACAGATTTTACTCCCGAATATTAAATTCGATGTAAGAGCAGAACTGTATACAGATTGGTTCGTCCGGCTGCTGATTTCCTTCTTATAGAATACTGATGATAACAACTGCGAGCTCACTGCTTTAGCTTTGCTGCACCTTGATTCAGTTTCACTTACTAGGCCTATAGGCCTACTACTACTATTCTGAGAGCAATCTTCTTCTTCTTCTCCTGCTTTTTCTACCGTTCTCACATATTGGTGAGGTCGCGGGTGCGAACTCTGTTACCATTACGGAATTGGCCTTGTTTTACAGTAAGATGCCCTTCCTAATGTCCACTCTGTGTGGAGGGATGCACTATTGCGTGTGTCTGTGGGGGGGGGGGCGGGGGGAGTGGAGGGTTGTAGTGTGGTACGTGGTATGTTTATAAAGACAAGAGTATTGGCACGAACACAAACACCCACGCTGTGAGTCAGAGGAATGAACATACGTGATTAAAATCTTCGACCCGGCCGGGGATCGAACCTGGGAGCAACTGAAAAGAAGGCCAAGGAGCCGGACCATTCTGGGAAAAGATTTGTCCTAAATATTAGAAAAGATTTCCTTGCTGCAATTTTGTATTCTGTATTCTAATTCCAGTATTTATTTTGTATTTTAGTAATATGTGAGACAAGCTTGTCACATACCGCCGAGAAAGTTGGTCATGCGGTTAGAGTAGCGTAGTTGTGAGCTTGCATTCTGGAGATGGTGGGTTCTAATCCCGACGTCGGTAGCCCGGAATATGGCTTTCCGTAGTTTCCCATTTTACACCGGGCAAATGATGGTGCTCTACCTTAATTAAGTTCACAGCTGCTACCTTCCCAATCTTTGGTGTCTTAGTGCGACGATCAACTACTAGCACAACTAAATAAATAAATAAATAAATAAATAAATAAATAAATAAATAAATAAATAAATAAATACATACATAAATAAATACATTACACGGGAGTTACGGGCACTGGTGTTTGCCTAATTTGAAAATTAGAAACCACGCTAAGCCATCTTCAGGTTTGATGAATGTGACACTTGAATTCACCGAATCCTGCAACACGAGTGGATGAGGTGAAGTCCTATTTCTTGAGAAATGAGGCGTTTCCTGCTTTTTGTAAAATTAATTTTAAGGGGGTCTGATAATCACTTTACATTACTCTTTAAAACGGCAACTGCTATCATTTTCACTATGACCACCATCCCTTTTCAACTACAGCGGAGAATGTAACGCCGAAAGAAATACGAGAAAATAAGAAATATTACTGAACTATGTAAAAATTCAACTTTAAAGGGAAACTAGCTCAGAATGCAAGGCTCATTTAACATAACGAGCCGCTCTTCAAATGCGGTAGCTTGCTCTGTTGTTTCAAATAATTCATTTTTTCCTAAGATTTTTTCCCGCCGCGTTTCTCTTCGCATCTTTTCTCTTGTGTGAGTTGTGTAAGAAATTAGCGACGGGCGATGCATATGCTAATAATTGTAGCTGTATAGGGCGCTTTATGGAGCCCCGTGTACCCCCACTACTATGACCACCCAGCGCGGTTACCCCCAAGGCACTAGCTAGTAATAGCTTTCACCACCAGCAATTACATAATAAATTTTACAGACACCTTCAACATTTTTTCTCTCTCTCTCACTCGCATCTCTGGTGTCTTCTTTTTGTTAGCAGCTCCCAGCCGCCTGTGAAGTGTGGAACACTCACGAGAATGCGATATAATTCAAGGTAATATTTATCGTAATTGCTCCAAAGTACATTCCATACCACAATTACACTCCTTAATACGAAATGAATGCTTTACTATCTGTTAAATGATTGTGCCACTGTTGTTCTTTATCCTGTTTAAGGCTCAAGGAGTTTGATTTCATTACGAAATTATTACTTACTAGTTATTTCAATCGCAATAAAATACACGACTTATTATTCCAAATCCATGACTTATAAACCTTACATATAAAATTGGTTTAACCACGTGAGACTGCGTGATCTAAACGTTTCACAGCATAAAGTGTTTACTTTTAGTTCACCGAACCAGGGGTGGCTATTCAACTGCAGTTGATGGCGAGGCCATTCAACAAACATTTAGATGATCTCGTGCTAAACGGAATCGAGAGAATTTTAAAGAAAGAGCACGGGGTTAATGGCACCGAAGCATAATGCACGCTCCTTATGGCGGAGAGAATCATACGGTATGTGTACTCTAACTTCAGCTAAAGAGAATTTTGCTGTCGCATAAGATTGGCAGTGCCATTCTTCACATTTCAAAGTGCGGGGTCGACGGAAAGAAAATTCTTTTGCCTTTGTCGTGTCCGTATGGGGCGTAGTATCAATATAGAAAAGATGATGGGTGATGGATCTCAAAATCTACTAACATTCGTCCCACCATTGCGCGAGAGACTGAAGGCAGCACCAGAAGGAAATGAATTGCAGGCGAAAGGTGATGGCGACATTCACGCAGAGTAACCTAAAGTTGCATCCGGGAGATAGTGGGTTCGAACCCCAATGTCGGCAGCCCTGAAGATGGTTTTCCGTGGTTTCCCATTTTCACACCAGGCAAATGCTGGGGCTGTACCTTAATGAAGGCCACGGCCGCTTCCTTCCCATTCCTAGGCCTTTCCTATCTCATCGACGCCATAAGACCTATCTGTGTAAAGCAAAAAAAATGTAATCTAAAGTTCAAGGCTGGAGGGAAATTTAGTTTCAACTGTTCAGTTACTTTACAGAACATAATCCAGTATTGTGAATTGCTTAATTTTCGTCTCGCGTATTATAATCATCATCATCATCATCATCATCATTTTCTTCTTCTTCTTTTTTGTGTAGGTCGACTAAGGACCACTATATTCAGCTATTGCGTTTGGGGTGGGTTTTGGTAATTGCACAACCTCTGGCTGTATCGTTCCTTCCTCTCCTTTGTCTAGACGCTATCTGTCTTCCTTCTTGGCGGTTTGTCCTTGAAGATTATCTGTTTAAGCATCCACCTGAGAGATGTCCAGTCTTTTAAATCTCTTGCCAGTTCTTGCAGATCTTTGTTTACTTCCATCAGTTATGGTGAGTTGGTCTTTCTCTTTGGCCAATAAACGAGAAGCTGGTTTGTCAACGTGGCATGATGTATCCTATGGACGTATCCATAAAATTCTAGGCGTCTCTTCCTAGCCACGTCCATAATATTTTCACTGTATTTCTGGAGCTCTTGATTGGGTCGCGTTTTATATTCGTTCCTTTCCTGATTGGTCCTAATATTTTTCTCAATATTTTCTCTCCTTGATTTCGAGCTTGTCCGTGAATCCCTTTGTGTAGTATATTAGACATGCTGAAGCATATAAGGCTGGTAGTCTAGTACTGCTTCATTTTAGAGTTACGGGAGAGACACTTCTTATTGTAGGTGTTCATGGTGTTAGTATGCCAGTTCTAGCTTATTAACTCGAGTTGATAATGCTACACCTTCGGAGAGATTGGGTTCCAGCCATTCTCATACATACTTAAACCTGATGGTTTTCTTGATCGTTCCTTGTTCCAGATGCACTGAACAATGAGATTCACTGATGTTCGTGATGTAATCTGTTTCCTCCAGCGAAATTTGTGGCCCTACCTTTGATGCTTGTTGTCTGAGAACATTGAGTTGTTTCACTGAAGTTTGTACTGAATTAGATAGTTCCATGTCGTCGGCGAATGCCAGGCAATCAACATTCGTTCCATTGCACTTGTGTCGCAGAGAGATGAATGAAAACCTACCACCTGTTTTCCAGTCATTGACCGGGTCAGGGATGTAATGAATGAATCATATATAGGCTATTGGTACGATGGGGTCGCCACTCCCAAAGTGATTTAGTAATGACTGATAGATGCTATGAAATGAGAATAGAGAGTGTTGCTGGAATGAAAGATGACAGGGAAAACCGGAGTACCTTCCAAAGCCTATCAATGAACACTTTAAACTCTCCTAAGTTAGACATATTATTCCAGTATACTCGAAACCATATTCTACTTTCACCGACAAAAACATTAGACAAAATCTCCAACACGTATTCCCATTCAATAACATTATTCCTCAACTTACTTGCAAATCTTTTCTCAACTACTTTTACAAATTCTGTAGTACTGAACTGTTTTCCAGAAAACTTGGTTAAATCACAATCCCTACTAAACAAACCACTCGCTATTACCACTTCTCTTTCCGTCTCACCTGTACCTTTCTGCCGTATCACTCCCTGGCAGTTCACAACTTCTTCTTCTTCCTCTGCTCTCTCAGCATTCTCTTCCACTATTCTCACGTCTTCCTGCAATTCTTCCTCTCTCTCTCCCTCACCTGCTGTGATAGCGTTTCCTGTTCGTTCCGTAGTTCACTGACCTCCACAAGTTTGCTTTCAATTTCATTTCTACTAATCTGTTCCCTCGTATCTTCCCCAACTGTATTGCAAATCTTGTCCAATCTTTCCTCGACTACCTCATGAAATTCTTCCCGATTACTAGAACTTTTATCACTTAATTCTTTGATATTCTCTGTACATGTTCCTTTGACATTCTCAATCTGAGTATAAAGATCGCTCCGACTCGATTCCATTTCATCTTCATTTTCAACACACTCTTCATTTGACTTACTTTCTAACTTATATTCATGATCATTTATTTCTAATACCTTAGTATCTATATTACCCATGATTGCACTGCTCCTACTATCAATTATTTCTTCTACTTGTTTATTTCTAGTATCAATTTGTCTCTTACAGTTTTCATTATTACTACTAATTATTTGATCCATTTTACGAATACTTTCGTTATTCCTACTAATCATTTTATCCAGTTTGCTACTTATGGAGTCAATCTGTTTATTAAAATTTTCATTATTAGTACTAATTAATTCTTTCATCTCTTTCTGACTTTCACTACTACTACTACTAAAAAATTCTTTCATCTCTTTCTTATTATTTTAACTATTAGTATCAATCTTTTCCTCCATTTTGCAACAGCTACCAATCACTTCATCCATCTGTTTATTATTCTTTTCATTACTAGTATCAATCTTTTCTTCCATTTTGCTACAGCTACCAATCACTTCTTCCATTTGTTTCTTATTATTTTCACTAGTACTACTAATCTCTTTCTTACTATTTTCGTTACTACTAATTATTTGTTCCCTTTTTTACAAACCTCTTTCGTACTATTTTCGTTACTACTAATTAATTCTTTCACCTCTTTCTTATAATTTTCACAGAACTCGGTCAATTTGGCCATTAGAAAATTCATAAAATCTTGGTTCATCCCCCCCGCGACTTCCTTTTCGGTTTCAGTGTGCTTCTCAATTTCTGCACTTTCCTGAATTATCTCAGAAGTTTCCATCGTATTCACCTGTTCCCTACTCTGAATTTCACCTTGTATGTCCGCAGAAGCAATGACCTCGTCGTCACATGACTTGTTATTGTCTTCCTTGTCCATCTTTGGTTCACTAGTGATAGTACGCGATCTCAAATTAATTTCCCTCTTCAAATCCCTTGACATATCCCCAAAATACAAATATATATCACAAAATTACACTCCTGAAATTTACCGGTAATACTTTCCGTTGGCTTAAATTGTGCATAATCCTCCCAGAATGAACCTATGATATGCTGTCATTCAGAACAAATTCTGAATTTCTTCGTGCACCACGTTGCGGAGCCACTTTGTAAGTTTTCTTATCTTGCTGACTAACTTTACAAATATTATATAAGTCTGCATTTATATTGAAAAATCTGTATATCTGCATTTAAAATGGAAATTATGAAAATTAATATTCATTAAATAAAATACACACTCGTCGTACCTTGTACTCACACTTACTTGTTACCTGCTTACTTACACATACGTTATTTGAAGGGCGCCAGCTGTCACTCAGTACAGCAATAATAGAATGAGACTCTTGACTATCTCTAGGGTGTGGGGTAATAAGCTTACTTTTGACAACATACCATATAAGTTCTGGGAAAAGGAGATTGGCGTTCGGTTTCCCCATTAATTTTGAGGTTAAGATATTTTACTGTCAATGAAATGAAACTATGAATTCGTTTGATAGAACAATATATATTCTTTAAATAATATATCAAAAAATAGTGAGTCTTGTTGCGATAAAACAGATGAAAATATGAAATTATGACATTGCAACTGAAAGAAACTAGGCATGAATTTGAATTCTTCTTGACCGGACATTTAACAATTTATACGAAATATTTCCCTCACTGATTCACTTGACTGTACCTTCAACACTTTGAGTGCAATTACGACGTATTCCTTTGATCTGGTGTTTACTGTAGATGTGTCACGCCTAACTTGGTGATACATCCTTGTGACTGCTTCTTCTCCATATCATCTGACTTCTTTGTAAGTCAGTATGGTATGACCTCTTGGCAGGTCCAGGGTTGCCCTCTCTGACTCCATGGTAAGCCTTGCGTCCGTGTCTTCAACTAAGCGACCAACTAACTTTTGGCCTCACTCTCTCAATGACCTATAATTAATGGCCACTGAGTCTTCTCCATCTCTCGTTCACACTCGTTGACTGACCAACTAAGGCCTCTTGATCTAGTAGACTTCTTCACTGTACTGCATCCGTATAACTAATGACTGACGCTACAATATGCACCCACCTTATATAGACGTTGGTTGACACAGCTACGTAATCTCCAGAAATAACAATGACATACTCCCACCTACGCGACAGATATTACAGACAGTGGTGAAATAGCTCGGGGCGGCTGACTCTCTGAGCGCATATTATAAATAAATACAATGCCGTAGCCATGGCGTGGCAATGACTTGGCAGAATCGCCAACAATATTGCACAATGCACCAACGTCAGATCCAATCTCTGATATATACAACAATTCTCACTGTACAGGTATGGAGTGTTATTCTACACATACGTATATATGCATACATCTAAGTACAATCTTGCAAGCAACAGGCAATTGCAAAATCGAATTGAATATAACAGATAATTACAATAATAGTAACAATATCACAGATAACATAATAACAATACTGACATAATAATAATACAGATAAAATAATAAAATAATAAAAATACAGATATCATCTTGTAACGGGATTTGAACCGTTACACTTGACTGCATTTTAAATATTCGTTGCATTTAAGTCTAAAAATGGACCGTTTATATCGGGTTGACAATGGGAACTCCATTAAATTAACCATAGTGGATCTTATTTAACGCGTAGGACGGAGCTTGTTCATTGAAAGGTGGAGACAATATAATCATTTCCTCATAACAGTCGATATTTGAGACGTTCAAGTTGTCTTATTGATATGTTTGTCAAACTGCACAGTATAGAAACAAAGAGGAAAATATAATTAGGCAATAAAGCTCTGAGGACACAATAATTGATTATATTGTTAGTTAAGTGAAACAACACGTATTCCTCTCTAATCTTCTCTGATTACAAGTTACCAGTCACGGCGGCGCGCGGCTGTGAGCTTGCATCCGGGAGATAGTAGGTTCGAATCCCACTATCGGCAGCTCTGGAAATGGTTTTCCGTGGTTTCCCATTTTCACACCAGGCAAATGCTGGGGCTGTACCTAAATTAAGGCCACGGCCGCTTCCTTCCAACTCCTAGGCCTTTCCTATCCCATCGTCGCCATAAGACCTATCTGTGTCGGTGCGACGTAAAGCCCCTAGCAAAACAAAAACAGTCACGGCCAGCCGTAGACGACAAATTCTGGCAAGTGACAAGAACCCAGCATTCAAGAAATTATTTACTGTACCACCTCCAAACAACGCCTGTAAGAAGGCTAGAATGAATATTGTTCAAGTAGGTACACAAGTCTTGCACTTCAGAATAAGATCAGGTAATTTTCAGCGGTTTGGATAGTCCAGGCAATTTTCGGTATTACTGACACGATCTCCTTTCTAAGAGCAAGTTCGAAGGAACAGAAATGTTGGGATAGAGCCTTTGGGATTAAGACAGTGCTCTGTGTTAAAGGTGCTCGGGATATAGCTTGGTTGCACACTATGGTGAATTTGGCTTCTTTCCGAGTTGGTCTGGATGTGTGAAGAATTTGGTGAAGAATTTAATTTTTTTCAGTAAAAGACTACTTGCAATCACGTATCTCCCAAGTCCAAGAAGCGGTACGTGCAAGAAGGAATAACCCTCCTACTGATCAGCACGAAGTCCAGATTTAAGTCCATATGAAAATTTTCGGTAGATCCTAACATGGCGCGTGTATCACAACAGACGGCAAATTGATACTGTGGATAAGCTGAAAAATACATTTCGATCCGAATGGGCTTCAATCTCAGCGGTAAAAATAAATAAATTGTCGACTATTTTCCTCAGATAATTTTTTTAAAGTTATTTAGAACAATAGAAGTTCAACTAAATGCTAGAAATTTGTTAGGGAATATTTATTGGATGTTTTTTTTTTTACTAGGGGCTTTACGTCGCGCCGACACAGATAGATCGTATGGCGACGATGGGATAGGAAAGGCCTAGGAGTTGGAAGGAAGCGGCCGTGGCCTTAATTAAGGTACAGCCCCAGCATTTGCCTGGTGTGAAAATGGGATATCACAGAAAACCATTTTCAGGACTGCCGATAGTGGGATTCGAACCTACTATCTCCCGGATGCAAGCTCACAGCCGAGCGCCTCTACGCGCACGGCCAACTCGCCCGGTAAGGATGGTTTTAGTTCATTCTGTGAAACTATAAAGGTGCCTTTCAATTTACAACCCAAGAACGATGCCTTCTCCGTTTTCCTGCACTGATTATGAAGGAATAATACGAACTAATGTGATATCATGTCGTCGCTCCTCTTCCAAAACCACGAATGTGACAATTCTCTTCTTATCCGTTATTTGCCTTAAGACTGGTCACACCTCCCAGCCACATATTGATATACAATCCATCAGAACAATTGTCCTTCAGTTAATTATCCTATGCGCATATATAAAGGAGAATGAACCTTAAATATATCGTATTCTTGGTGCATGTAAATATGTTATTATTATTATTATTATTATTATTATTATTATTATTATTATTATTATTATTATTATTATTTATCGATACGGCCACCTGTGGGCCACGTTTACACAATCTTCCTTCTGTCACGCAGACCGATACGCTTCTTTTTACACTCTCGCCAAAGATTCTTGAGTCTTGACTTCTTCTTGCTCGCTCGTCCACCGAGATGTTCCGTGGCTTCGCATGTTGCTCTTCAGACGCATCCCTCATTCCCGCAAACTTCTTCCTAAATGATGTCCTTTCTTTTATATCCTCCTCCGTGATACCTATTTCTTCCAAGTCATTGTGCACCTGTGTAAGCCATCCTAGTTGTTTTTTCTACTTTTCCTGCAGAACAAGTATCCTGTTGGCCAGTGCAAACATAATATATTCCTACAGTACCTTACAGTAAGGTTCATTTTCCTTAAACTGCCGCATAGGAAAATTAACTCAACGAAATTTGTTCTGATGGACTGCACATTTATGTGTGGCTGGTAGGCGTGACCAGTCTTTAGGAAAGTACAGTGATGTATAGGAAGAGTATTGTCACATTCGTGGTTTTGGCATAGGAGTGACGATTTGTCTGTAATAAATTTATACTCAGTATCTGCCAAAATTAGAGTATAAATATGCTAGTATGTTGCGTACACAAACCAAAGGATGGATGGATCCCCACCAGCTTCACCATCAGCTGTCATAGATGGTCTAGGCGTCACTGAAGAGGTCTACTAGGGATATGAGAATTGAGATAGTTTTCTATTGCTTTCCTCACATTCAGGCACCGGCTTACCCTATGAATGACATTTTGCCACCATTCGAAACAGGGACTCGCTGAATAAGTAATGGAGTTACTAGCATCATTCATACCTCAATCACATTCATATTGTCAAAGCCAATGATGAGGCAGAGACGTCAATGAAAGTAAAAGAATTGAGCACTGTCTATTCAATAGGCGCTATTTCCACCCTGAGGAAGTTGTGGAAAAAAGAGGATACTTGTAATAAAAGGCACATGGAACATACCCATTATCGTCTAATGTTCTACGTTTCAAGAATTGCACCTTTCTGGTCTGGATTGCCCATGACAATCGATAGTGATCAACTACTACAATGCATATGCACGAAATACGAAAAAGACATTTGAAGTTGGAACAACACCTTTTGAACAGGCACTGCTCAATTGTTCCAGCCAGGAGTGTCCGAGGACAAGTTCGGCTCGCCAGGTGCAGGTCTTTTGAATTGACACCCGTAGGCGACCTGCGCGTCGTGATGAGGATGAAATGATGATGAATATGACACATACACCCAGCCCCCGTGCCAGCGAAATTAACCAATTATGGTTAAGATTCCCGACCCTGCCCGGAATCGAACTCGGGATTCCTGTGACCAAAGGCCAGCACGCAAACCATTTAACCATGGAGCCAGACAGTGCATTATAAATACTAGGTCTCGCCAGTTCAGACAGTAAAACGTGCTTATGAAACGATATATAAACTTGTTCTCTCATATAAAACAAGTGCCTATGTAATAATTTGTCCATTGTATAAAATAAACCCGCACGCTGCCAAGCACTATAGCCACAACTACTGCCTGGATGTCACTGACATCATCCTACAGATTCATAAAGAAATAATAACAGTATAAATAGATAGCAGAACTTGTGGATGTAATTACAAATGTACCTTATTCTTGCCTAACTGAAATGAAGACAGTCATTACAGGCGCAATGTAATTAAAGTTTACATGGATGTGTATTTTGCCTCAAGTCAGATAGTTGAATTGCCTTTCATTTCTCGCCTTGTACTAACTTCCCACAATCAGGATTAAATGGTTACATGTAATTAAGCTATTAATCATAACATGTGTGTGTTGCAATATTTAATTTACCAGAGTTTAGTACCAGTTCTATGGAGTAATTTACCACGATGGTAATTAACACTCGTTCAAACAGTTTTCGAGATATCAGAGGATTATAATTACCACCGAATGCGACAGAATACATCACTAAGTTTAATATAAAATATTGTAGGGTTATTCTCACTTAACTTGAACGGCTTATGTTCCTCACTCATTACATTTAAAATATTTACCCGACATATTTCTTGCCTTAATATGTCAAAATACATAAAAGTCTCTTCCCTAATAAAATAGATAACAATACTATGTGTGTATACTGTCGTTACAACATACAAAGTAGTAGAAGTCGTACGAGTCACCCGTCCCCTACCCATTTCATTAAAACAATTAGTAATTGTATGTTTTCTTCTGTTTGGAAAACAAGTTTGTAATATTCTGCTGACTGAAATTAATTATTATAAATCCGTTAAATATTGTAATTTTTGTCTTCAGTTTCAAGCTTTGAAAATAGTGTTTGGCAGAAGTATTTTAATTGAAAAATACTGCACAAAAGAGTTAATTTGGTTTTTTTTATTTATCAGTTTGAACTTGTTCATTTAATTTGTTCTTACTTGTAACTACTTTCATACTGCAAATATAATGAATGTAGTTATTTCATATTCACAAAGTCACACTGTGTGTTGATATTATTCTTTGCTAAGCAGTACTTCTGATTATTATTATTTACCTTTTATTGTTCTGCAAATAAAACTTCATTTGAATGATTGCATTTTCTGTAAGTGGAGCTCCAAATATGAAATGAAGATGCAGTGTCACAGATGTTCGTATTTGTGTTACATAAGTTATGTTTGTGACTATTTGCCCACATTATTATTTATTTAGCGTGTGGCATTACGCATGAAATAAAATGTTGAAAATACAGAACACAACAGGATAATGAAAACAATCTATTAGATTTTAAAGGTGGACTGCTCAATCCACTGAAGTGTGGATGGATCAGCCAACAAAAAGTCATTTCAATTGCCCAAAGTTTAGGGTTCATATTTAGTTTGTTAGTTAAATACACCCGATTCAGAAAACTCAAACCGAAGTTTAATAAGTCATTGAAACTTTATTCCAGTGTATAAAAATATAATTTTAATTAGTGACGTATACAGCGAAGATGCGAAGCATCAAAATCAGAAAATCTATATAAATAAAGATGTAGGAGTTCCACTGTCTGTAATTTCGTTTATTTTGTCAATTTTTCAGATATTTATCCGTTTAGGTCAATTCGATACCGAATTTGTGGTTTTTATTTTTCGTGTCTGTTTGTCTATTTGTCTCTTTGTTCCACCATCACGGCGAAACGGCTGAATAGATCTCGACCAAATATCACATTTAGAGTATCTATACTCATCCCGGGAAAGGTTTTGATATGCATATGATTTAAACATCTTTGAATAGACGGGGGGTTTATAGGAAAACCAGAACAGTTTCCTCCATTTTCTCTTATACTATTCATTTTCTATAAAATCCGTGGACTTCATGCGAAATGTATCTTCATTATAAACAACTTTTGTGATGTTCACAATTTAGCTTACTCTTCAAATGACGGAGAAAATTACTATTTTCTGCGAGTATCATGCTCTGCATTGAGTGACCGACAGACTGACAACGAACCTACAGGTTACCATAGCAACGTCTCTGACTGCTTGCCAGTTGCGAAGTAACGTATTGCCATTTTCGTCATCTTTCCTGTAAACTCGTGGTTGTTCCTTGCGTAGAAAGCAAGAGAGACGTCAATCGGCCATTCCGCGAGATACTGGTTGAATATCATTGGAGGTTGTAACTGTCCTCGAATAGCTTGCGTAATAACACCATAAGTAATATTCTTATCTGTTTACCTAATAATTCCTGCGCCTAAATTTCTCCTCTGTTGCCGCTTTCCTATATCCGTAACTCATACCTTCATAATTTATTGAGGGACATTTGATTTTCCAATACATCCACTTGGTATTTAAATATTTGTCCTATCCGGCTGTCCTCAGATATAATCCTATTTTCTATTAATTTCAACTTTCGTAACTGTATTACTTTCTTCCTTAATTACTCCGGATGTATGCAAGCGCTAATCCTGAAACCTGGAAACTCTTTTCTTTGAGGATTAATTCCAATCTATACAAATATGTAATTTTCGTCCCCGGAAAGTATCGAAATACGGATGCAATTTTAATGACGGTGCAGACCATCTTTTCGGGATAGTAGATGGCTAAACAGTAAGCGTATTACAAAACAGCACAATCCTCGTTCTATTTGGAGAGATCAACAACTTTGGTCTTATAACTTATTGTCCTGCCTCGATTGTTGATACGTTACATAGCACTTCATTTCTCGATTATAATAAAATCTTTCGAACTGTATTGTGATTGGCAGTAGGAAATGTGGCCTTCCATTAACCTCAAAACTTCCTCAATGCCTTCCTTACATCAGAAACAACGTATTCTGACCTCCCTGTTTTGTTTCTAGGATAGCGCTAAGAGGCATGCAATTTAATTTAATCGTACTCACTGCCTTTACAGTAATTTACGGAGGAATCCGTATACAATGTAGAATAGCGTAGCGAAGCACAGGTACATTTAATTTTTAAAATTGTACTGCAGAAACTAGTTGTGGAGGATCTTAATGTGTATGTATGTTTTGAACACGTTCATTTTTCTTGTTTTATCATTGAAAATGACCCATAATGATGACCAGAACAATGATACACCAATAATAGAATACCCGAGAACATTATTAATCCTTTAATACTACGTAATCTTTGAGTCTGTTGTAACGAAAGGTTTTCCCCCTCTCGAACGGTTTATGTTGGTGAGTCGGAGATTATTTGTATCAATACATTGTTTCATTAATTACGAACGGGAGAGTTAACCGTGTGGTCAGGGGCGCGCAGCTAAGGCCTTGCATCCGGGAGATAGTGGGTTCGAACACTACTGTCGGCAGCCCTGAAAATCTTTTTCGGTGGTTTTCCATGTTCACACCAGGCGAATGCTGGGGCTGCCTTATTTAAGACCACGGTCGCTTCCTTCACACGCCTAGACCTTTCCTATACCATCGTCGCCATAAGACCTATCAGTGTCGGTGCGACATAATGCAAATTGTAAAAAAATAAATCAATACGAGAGTAAGTCAAGAAGTAAGATTCTGTGTATTATTGCTCAGAAACAAAGGAACTGATGTACTAAATAGTGGTTCTATTCACTCCGACGTATTGTACGCAGAAGCACAGGTCGTTAAACTAGAACCTTGGCACAGCGACAGCTGCAAAGTGATGAATTCACCAAGCGAGTGGTTTCATAAGGAAATCCTTATAGTGAACATACGGAATCTGTCAATATTCAGAGGATGATTGTATCTGTGAGTAGAAGGAAAGTTGTCGATACCATCAATTTGCGAGGCTAAAAGGACTACGGAAGACTAAAAGGAGAGTGGCTATCCAACGTCATGAGTGTTACTCAGAATTGTATCCTTTCTTCATATACTGAGTGTTAATATATCTTTATTTGTCAATATTTGGTTTAGCGACGAAGTAGTATTAACTTGTTTGCTGTTATTTCCTTGCGTTACTGTATCTTGTATTGTAGTGCTGCTCTTATTGCACTTTTTTTGCCATTTGTTTTACGTGGGATAGGGAAGTGCCATTTTCCTTTTCAATTTGCTTTATGTCACACCGACACACACACGTCTCATGGCGACGATGGGATAGGAAAGTAATTATTTTTACAATTTCCTTAATATCGTACCGACACAGATAGGTCATATGGTGATTTTAGGAGAGGAAAGGGCTAGGAGTGGGAAGGAAGTGGCCGTGGTCTTAATTAAGGAACAGCCCGAGAAATTTCTTGGTGTAAAAACTGAAAACCGCAGAATACCAACCTCAAGGCTGCTAACAATGGCCGTAGAATCCACTATCTCTCGGATGCAAGCTGACAGCTACGTAGCCAACTTGCTCGGCCATACTGCAGTCTATCCGAAGATCTAAAAAGCACGTGACTATGATAACACAGATATTTTATTTGAGAAAAATCGCAGCGACCTACACGTTGGGGTAGGTACGTTAATACAAGAACATCCTAAAATTAAAATTAAAATTCTGAGCGAAACATTGGTAATTTTTGACGATTGAGTTTCCTGAATTTTAATTTTAGCTATCTCAATCGGAAGCCATATTTTAGTCATTTTAGTCAAAAGAATATCCTCTTCCATATGCACATCTTCGTCCAGATTTGATTTAGAGATTTTTTAAAACTTATCCGTCCTGGGCGTTAGCTGTCATCATGGTTACCTTCGGTTTACCTGTTAAGACTTCAGCGCGAAGGGTGGCCGAGTCCTCAAAGAGGACCAACGAAGTTTTTCCGATTATAGGAAAACAGCAAAAAAAAAAACCGATATCAGCAAGATAGCGATGCGCACAAGACATGTGCGAAGCAGCATCATGGGGGTTTCATGATTTACAGCAATTTTTTTTCCTGCCAAGTCTTCATTTTTATGAGAAATGTAGATAGTCTGGTTCCACAGCTGACTGGTCAGCGTCTTGGCTTTCGGTTCTCAGGGCCCCAGGGTAGGGTGATTTTAATGTCAAATAGTTAATTCCATTGGCTTGGGAATTGGAAGTTTGTGTTGTCCTCAACATTTCTATAACTCACAGACCACACGCAACACTCACTTACTACCCTCCAAGACACTATCAGAGTTTCCTATTCACAGTAGATGCTGCCCAACCTAGACAGAGGGTGTAGCTAACGATGTCTGCATCAGACTACAAATAGACGTATGAAATTATTATTATTATTATTATTATTATTATTATTATTATTATTATTATTATTATTATTATTATTATTATTATTATTATTATTATTATTATGTCCGACTCGTTGGCTGAACGGTCAGCGTACTGGCCTTCGGTTCAGAGGGTCCCGGGTTCGATTCCCGGCCGGGTCGGGGATTTTAACCTTAATTGGTTAATTCCAAAGGTCTGGGGGCTGGGTGTTTGTGCTGTCCCCAACATCCCTGCAACTCACACACCACACATAACACTATCCTCCACCACAATAACACGCAGTTACCTACAAATGGCAGATGCCGCCCACCCTCATCGGAGGGTCTGCCTTACAAGGGCTGCACTCGGCTAGAAATAGCCACACGAAATCAATTATTATTATTATTATTATTATTATTATTATTATTATTATTATTATTATTATTTACGGAGCGAGTTGGCCATGCGGTTAGGGACGCAGTTGTGAGCTTGGATTCGGAAGATAATGAGTTCGAAGGCTGTGTTGGTACGACGTAAAGCAACTTGTAAAAACATATTAAGCTCACCGGATAAAAAAAAAAAAAAAAAAACCTAGTCACCCCTGAAGAAATCATTACAGGCATAATTTAATGCCGTGTAACTCCACCTTTGGACTTGATAACCGCCAGGATTCGGTTAGGAAGTGAGTCCCAAAGGTTGTGCAGATACGTCGCATCACTCGCTATTTCATCGCGCAATTCCTTCAAATTGCGGGGATGTTGATGTTAGCGTTTTACTCGCTGTTCCAATATGTCCCACAGATTTTCAATGGGGTTCAAGTCAGGTGATTTTGTAGGCCAATCGGGATGTAATAGGCTGGGAGTGTGTTCATAAAACCTGTCACATATGCGTCCATCACGATGAACTGAAAGGCAACACCTGATCATCCAAAAGTTTATTTAATGTTAATAATGTTATTTGTTTTACGTCCCACTAACTACTTTTACGGTTTTCGGAGACGCCTAGGTGCCGGAATTTAGTACCGCAGGAGTTCTTTTACGTGCCAGTAAATCTACCGACACGAGGCTGACGTATTTGAGCAGCTTCAAATACCACCGGACTGAGCCAAGATCGAACCTGCCAAGTTGGGGTCAGAAGGCCAGCGCCTCAACCGTCCGAGCGGAGTTTATTTAAACATGCTGCCTGGCTGAGTGGCTCAGACGTCTGAGGCGCTGGCCTTCTGACCCCAACTTGGCAGGTTCGATCCTGGCTCAGTCCGGTGGTATTTGAAGGTGCTCAAATATGTCAGTTTCGTGTCGGTAGATTTACTGGCACGTAAAAGAACTCCTGCGGGACTAAATTCCGGCCCCTCGGCGTCTCCGAAAACCGTAAAAGAGTAGTTAGTGGGACGGAAAGCAAATAACATTATTATTATTATTATTATTATTATTATTATTATTATTATTATTATTATTATTATTATTATTATTATTATTATTATTATTAAACATGCTGGTACATTTTAGTTGTAACTTCATTGAGCGGGCCCAATCCATGATACGAAAAACACCCCCCAAAACATCACACATTCACCTCCGGCTTGAACCTGACCTGCACACATCCAGGATGAAATGCTTCATTTGTCCTTCGGTGCACTCCATGACATACGTCATTGGAATACAGGCAAAAATGTGATTCACCAGACCAAATTACGTTCTGCCAGTCAGCTACTGTCCACGTTCGATGATTTCTGGCCTATTGAAGATGCGTAGCTTTATGTACCTGAGTGAACTATGGCCTCTTGCTAGATGACCAAGTCTAAATATTTATTATATGCAGTTGCCGTCCCAATGTTCTCTTGATAACAGGTTGGGGTGGACCTTCATTCACTGTCTGCAGCAATTCCTGTCGAGTTTGGAAGCGATTTCGATTCACAAGCCGTAAAATGCGTCTCCGGTCCCTGTCAGTCAGGATCTTCCCCGACCACAATTCTGACGCCGTGTTTCCTGACCACTGCTTGTAGACACGTTGAAGAGTCCGCTGGGAAACATCAACAAATCCAGAAATTTCACGCACCGTATGGCAATGGGCACGGATAAACACGATTGCCCCGTTTTGCCACTCTGTCACACTCTTACTTCTACCCATGTTGATGTATACTGTCCGCTTGAAACATCAATGTCTCGCTGACCGCTACAGCCTTATACTCACGTAGAGGAATTGCGCGTGCGGTTGAGCACGGGACTCGTTGGCTGCGCAATCTGTACAGGCTTAACGATCCACTAGGCTGACTGATATTTTGTCCGGTGAGCTTATCGTTATTATTTAGAACTACTTCTTCCTGGTATTGATCGCGATTATCTGAGCTCGGCACTACTGTGAATTAAGCCCCTTTTACGCTGAGATGCCCTTCTTGACGTCAACCGTAGCTGGATGAATATATTTACTATTGCGTGTTTTCGTGGTGGTTCGTAGTGAGATGTGTTGTATATAAATGCAGATTTTATTAATACGATCACAAACACCCAGTCACCATGAAAATGAAAATGAAAACCTACAACCTGTTTTCCAGTCTTTGACCGGGTCAGGGATGTAATGAATGAAACATATATAGGCTGTTATTTTTTTTAAATTTATTTGGCTTTAGATCAGTTACAGACCAAACGCTGGTTTGAACTTTACAATTCATTACAAGTAATTGTCACAGTGTGAAATATATACATATACATAAAAAAGACATAGACGTTGCACATCATTACATTGAAATCACATAATTTCACAAAAAATCAATCAAATTTGTAGACAAGTTGTTGTTAAATAGTTCCCAATAATAGTATACACTTTTCTGTTTTTGGTCGCCAGTAGCGTATTTACACAGGTTGGTAACTGTTGCTTAGCGTGAAGCAGAGCTGTAAGAAACACATTTTGTTGTCGGTGGTAATGAGCACATGTAAAAAAGAGATGGTTTAGGTCCTGAATCGACTGACCATCACAGGAACAGTATGGTGTGTCCACTACGTTGATGCGATAAAGGTGACTTCTAAAACTTCCGTGGTTGAAGCGCATTCGGGTGATAGTCGAGATGAATCGTCGTTGAGTGTTCCATTGTGCAAACCAAGGACGTCGCGGGGGATTCTGTTCAATCGTTGAGTAAAATTTACCTTTGTGGCTCTTTGTTTCTTCCCACTTCTGTGACCACTGACTGTAGGCTCGTTGGAACATAATTACTGTATAATCCATGAAGTTGCTGGGAGTATTCAGGACCTGTCCACTGACACATGCTTTCTTCGCTAAGTCATCTACATATTCATTATGTGGTATCCCGATGTGGGCTGGTACCCATACGAAGTTTACCCTTGAACCGCGTCTTTGGAGTTCATGTTTTTTGAATAATACTGATATGGTAGATATTGGGTTTCTGGAGGATAAGTGGTGTAGATAGTGTGGAAAGGACGCTCAATGAATCTGTAAGGATAGTGATACTCTTACGGTAGAATCGTCTGGCATATTTGAGCGCTTCTATAATGGCAATAGCTTCTGCTGCATAGATAGAAATATGTTCTGGCAAACGAAAACCTTGAGCCACATGTTGATCAGGACAATAGAATGCACATCCTACGCCACTTATTGGTATTTTTGAGCCATCAGTATAAATTTTAACAGACGAAGGATACCGGAGAGTCAAATCCTCTTGACATAACTGCGCCAATCTGTGATCCTTTTGTAGATATGTTAGTGATCTGTCCACTTCCATAGGGCATATGCAGTGTTCAAATGGAATATCATATACGTCTGCCACACTCTTCTGACAGTTTTGGGTCAGTAGTGAATCTATATATGTGACACTTTGCAGCAGCAGATATCTTTGATTCAAAGAAAGCCGGTCTTGATCGTCTGCTAAATGTTGTAATCTGCGAAGAGGTATTAGAACTGTTGAATTTTTAGTGTGAGTTTGCTTTAGTATGAACTTATCTGAAATAAACTGTGCACGGATAGTCAAGGGCATCTCTGCGGCTTCCAGGAGTAGAGCATTAGTTGGTGTGGTTTTCATAGCTCCAAGGCAAATGCGAATGCACTGAAATTGAATACTATCTAGTTTATTTAGTAGGCGTTTATTGCCACTGTAATAAAACATGCTTCCATATTCCATCTTCGATCGGATCAGCGTGCGATATAGCACTAAGAGTACAGATGGGTGTGCTCCCCACCAAGTTCGAGTTAATGTGCGTAGGATATTGATCCCTTGTTCCAATTTTGGAATAATATGTTGCATATGAGCAGTCCACGTGAGACGGGAATCATACACAAGTCCGAGGAATTTGGTTTGTGGTTGAACTAAGAAGCTATGTGATCCCAGGATGAAGTTGTAAATTGGTGGTTCATTTCTTCTTTTTGTGAATATTACTGCCGAGGATTTACTTGCAGAGAGGTCTAACCCATGTTGATGTAACCACTGATTTACATGCTGCATAGCATCTGCAAGACGACATTTGGCAGCAGGTACTGTCGTCGCTGAGGTAAACATACATACGTCATCAGCATACTGAAGAAGGCTAACTCTAGGAGGCAGAATATTTTCCAAATCTCGGGTATAAATGGTATACAGTAGGGGACTAAGTACTGCACCTTGAGGTAGTCCTTGGGTCGATCGTCGTGGCCCGAGAAGTCTAGGGTTATAACGAAAATAAAGCCATCTAACATGTATAAATTGATATATACCAGACACAAAAGTTGGAGGCAATCCAAGAGCAATCAGTTTGTCCATCAGTATTGGTATTCGTACATTGTCATACGCAGCGGATATGTCCAAAAAGAGAGCACAAAGGTAGTGTTTATTTAGAAAAGCTGTATGAATCGCCGCGGTTAATATGGCGTGGTTATCATACGTGCCACGACCCTTGCGGAATCCATTTTGTGTAGAAGGTAGCAGAGATTGTGATTCTAGCCACCAATCCAAGCGATTTTTAATCATTCTTTCCACCGTTTTACCAATGCAGGAAGAAAGAACAATAGCTCGATATCCTGCTGGATCTCCTGGCTCTTTTCCTGGCTTGAGGATGGGAACTACAATTTGTGTCTTCCATGACTCAGGTATGCATTTTTGAAACCAAAGTTCATTGACAATTCGGAGGAAAAGCTGCAATGTTTCGTCAGGAAGGTGTTGTAACATGGGGTATCGGATTTCATCGATGCCCGGTGCTGTATTGGCGGAGTTCTTAATGGCTACACGGAGCTCGTTGATTGTAAATGGCGAACAGAGAAAGTGTTCGGAGTGCTCTTCATTAAATGTACACGGTGGATAACTAGGTGATGGTGGCGTAATTCTATCAGCAAAATCCTCTAACCAAGAGGTATCAGGTGACGAATCCTGAATACTATTATTTCTGTTGCGCAAATGGCGTATGCGATGCCAGATATCTGCTATTGGGGTTTCCTTATTCAATGTGGAGCAGTATTTTTGCCAACTCTGTTTCTTGGTTTGCTTGAGAAATCGCTTGGTTCGAGCAGAAATCTTCTGATATTGTAGGTATGTTTCTTGGGTAGGGTGTGTTCGGAATTCCCGGAGAGCCGTCCGCCGGAGAGCAATGGCACGGGAACAATCAGCGTTCCACCATACTGTTGGAGTGTTTTTCTGACCAGGAGGTTTTCTCAGGGGGATAGATATATGAGCAACACGTTCCATCATCTCGACAAAGGTATTATAATTGTCCATGGCGGATGTTTGGGTCCGGAAACAGCGTGTTTCCTCAAGTATTTTAGCCGTAAAAAGCGTCCAGTCTGCACCATGCATATTCCACTTGCTTGATGGATATGGTGAGGGGTTACTTGTAGGAGAAATATCAATGTTTATAAGTATTGGATAGTGATTTGAACCAAGCGAGTCTTTAAGTGCATTCCAGTGGGTGATTGTGGCAATGGCCGGAGAGCACATTGTTATATCAACTGCCGATGGACGGTGATATAAGGACGGAACTAGTGTTGGTGAGCCGTCATTCAATATAGATAGATTGAAAGTGTCGACTGTCTCTAAAATATTGCAACCCTGTCGGTCGGTGAAGGCACACCCCCAGGTAGTACTGTGTGCGTTGAGGTCTCGCATATAAGGTACGGTGGTGCCAAAGCAGATAAAATTTGATTCCAGACTGCCGGTGTTATAATTCTGCCTGGTTGACAATATATTGAAAGACATGTGAACTCAAGCGCAGGTAAATGGATACGTGCTGCAACGAGTTGTATACCAGGATCTACCCCCACTGTGACAGGCAGTACCTTAAAAGGAACTGAATTATGTATGAAAAGTGCTGTACCTCCTTTGCCATCGAACCGATCGTCTTGTAGAATATTATAATTTCGAAATCTTATAAGTTTTGATGCGTTGAACCACGTCTCGGAAATCGCTGCCACCTTGATATCTCTGCAACCAAGTTCGTGCTCTAAACTTTCCTTATTAGCAATGGCAGATCTAGCATTCCACTGCAGGACCTTAAAACCCATTGAATTTATTTATTAAACTAGATATTAAATCCCGAATGACAAGGGGATTTTCTATGGGTGTTGTCTGAGACGAGGTGATTATATGCATGATAAGTTTGACTAATTCTTCTATAATAAAGTTATTTCGATTGATGGAATGATCAGGAATGTTATGTGGACGAGGAGGATATGGGTTTTGTCTAATAGGTGTAATTGGTAATTGTTGAGGAGCAAACACTCGTTGGTGTGGGGGAGGGTAAGTTGGGGAGGGAGGGGGAGCTTCTTGGCGGCGAGTAGGACGTTGAGTGGAGAGGGAGGGAAGTTGTCGTTGCATAGGCGCGGCATGATGCGGTGAGAGTAGCCCTTGTTCCTGTTGCCCTTGATATTGTGGATGGGATAACTGTTGTGATGATTGCATTGATGGCAAAGCTGTATGATACTGATTGTTTATTATAGATGAATTTTGTAGTGGCTGTGTCGGTAGAGGAGGAAATTCTTCGTGACTACTGTATTGTGGTACAGTAGCAACCACCTGAGCGTATCCCTGACTTTGCTGCTCTGTTGATGTATGCATAGGAAGTGTGTTATAAGCAGTTGCCCTTTTCATGTCCCGCTGTCTGACGTACACCGGACAGTTCTTATCTGAAGCAAAATGTTGACCTTGACAGAGTGCACACCGAACTTCCGTGGTATTGTCACAGTTTTCTTTTAAGTGTGGACCCGCGCACATCTATTACAGCGCGCTACTCTTGACTTACATTGTACTTGCCTGTGGCCCAGGCGTAAACATATTTCACACTGCACTACCGGAGCAACATACGGTTCCACAGCACAGCGAGTTCCCAATATAGCTATATGAGTGGGAAGGGACTGCGATCGAAAAGTTACGAGACACACTGGGATTGCTATAACTTGATCTGGGTTCGTAGGTGATCTTTTTGTATATCTCTTAATACGCACAACTGGATATGGAGAGTCAATTTCTTCTAAAATTTCCTGCTCGCTTAACGTGGTGTCGACATTTCTGATTATACCCTGTTTATGGATAAGAAAGTTGGGAATGTAAGCTTCTAAATTCCTTTGTTTAAAAACATCACATTGTACAATTAAATTAGCAGATCCTGCCGTGCGAGCTACAATTTTTAAACGATTTTTTCCAATAGGGCGTATGTCAACCACTTCCTTTTTAAAGGCATTGTTATTTTGAAAAAGCAGTTTACCTATCGACATAGGGTGTAGATGACCAACTTTACTGTCCAAACTTTCTACGAAAATACAGTACGGGCCTATGTCTGTGCGACTATATCTATTGTCTTTACTTTGATAGGTAGGCGCTGTCTTAGCAGAACTAAACTTATTTGAACTTGAGTTAGTATTTACTGGCACGTCTTGAACGGAGGATTTACTAGATGTTGAAGTACTGGCGTCTGACATATCCATGTCTATCAACTTTTCGACTTCGTTTATGGTTCCATTTGACTGTCCTACCATTTGTCCGCAAAACCGTTTAGCTGGTTGATTAGGTACATCTACACTCTTATCTAGTAGGTCATTACCGTGATGAGGAGTACATAGATTATTACCTGCAGGTGTGATGCTCTCTTGTAGTGAGGGGGTATGAGGGTCCGTGTTCTGAGCGGCGTTATGTTGCTGGTGCTGGTCCTGCTGCTGCTGTTGATGTTGGTGTGGCTGATGAGAATAGCTTGCTAACTGTTGATGATCATAACTGGCAGGTGCTGGTTGAAATTGTGATGTTCCGTTCAATAGAGTGGGCCTATGGTTCACTGAGTCTAACTGAGGTAGCGAGTCGTGCATATGACAAGTCTCTAATGCCAACTTAATGGACTGCCCCGTATCTAGGGGGTCAGCCATTGTATAGTATTAACTAACTGATACTAAACTTGTCCACAATTCACTGTATTAAACGGTAAACTATGATGAGTTCACTAATGAAATGTTTATGTCTGAAGATGGTTTCACTGCCGCACTGACAAGTCTCACTAGCTATAGCGGAGTCGAGCTATGTTACAACCTGCCTGTCCGGCTGCTCGCCACGAACTGTGTTGGCATAGATTAAGAACTGGTAGGCTGTTATTACAATGGGGTCGCCACTCCCAAGGTGATTTATTAACTATGAAATGAGAATGGAGAGTGGTGCTGGAATGAAAGATGACAGGGAAAACCGGAGTACCCGGACAAAAACCTGTCCCGCCTCCGCTTTGTTCAGCACAAATCTCACATGGAGTGACCGGGATTTGAACTACGGTATCCAGCGGTAACAGGCCGACGCCCTGCCGTCTGAGCCACGGAGGCTCCAGTCACCATATGCAGTTAAAGTAAAAATCTCCGGCCTGGCTAGGTCACTCCAATAGTCATCCACCCAGCGAGCCTGACTTTATAATGCTAAATAGTACATTTTAAGAACCATGATTTTAAAAATGCTTCCTCTTTATCTGAATCGTGTAATTTCTATTCGGAGCACTTTATAGCCACAATATATAAAGCAGTATGATTCATGTTGTCTGTGAAATATGAATCTTGATCCTTCATAATGGTTCTACTGCACATTCATCAACTATTTAATAACACTGAACGTTTGATGTTAATTGGAAATACCTTACCTAGTGAAGTCAGTGAGGCCATGATAGTAGGACTTTGCAGTAGGCCTACACGATCCATAGAGGTAAATCTATTAAACCTAATATACATTCAAATCTCTCTCCGTCGACCATAAACTCGTTGGGCACCAACGTGTAACTGGTTCCTTGAATTACCACGGCCTCTCTCTATCTTTCAAATCTCATTTGTTATTTTAATTAATTCCTTCATTTACCTGCACAAATTGACATTAAGTCTGCGGCTTGAGCTTTCTTGAATATTGCTTCTGTTCTTTTATTTTCCTCAACATCACTTGCTTATATGATTTCTTCATAGTCAAATTTATTTCTTCTGTTAATTGGTCTCTTAGTTTTCATTTATTTTACCTGTCAAGTATGTTCTCCGTTGAAAGGAGTTGCTCTTTTTCGTCTCTTTCTATTTTGTTTTCCTCTTAAATCGTGGAGCAACAGGTTGTAAAAATTACTGTAACTCAGCGCACCCATGGACAAATAGACCTTTTTGTACTGAGATGATATTCCATATCTGTCATTCACATGGCTCACATGTATATAATATCTAACAATGGACCTCCCAACTACAATCGTTATGAAACTGTCTGGGGTGCACAAGAAAGAAAATGAAGACAAGCAGTACGAAAGTGGGGCGTAGGACTGTAATATCTGCAGTCATCACTTGCCAAACACACTACATCTGTGAAATATGAGACATGCAAATACTGAGATTACGCACAACACCTTGAATTTTAAATGTCATAATGCACACCCGTCGTGATGCGGTGTTAGAAGGCAGTGCTGCAAACAGAGTTTCACCTCACAGTACAAGCAAATAATGGTTGCACTGGAATCACAGCCAGGATTGCTGCATGTGTCAAAAAAAACAAAACAGGTTAATTGATGCCCAACATAACACGCAACGGAAATAAGTGGTGTGCCCTGTGACAATATCCAGACGCCTTCCGCGGATAGCGGAGCTTAGGCTAGTACTGTTTTGCACTCAACCTGTTGTATGTAAAAGAAAGCAACTTAAAAATTAAGATCATGTCATGCAAATTGACGACATTCTCCTCATATCAACATATGTACTCGACCATACATCGCATAAATAGTTTGTATGTTGGGTATTCAGCCCGAAGGCTGGTTGGATCCTCAACAGGTTCACCATTAGCTGTCATAGATGGCCTAGGTGTCACTGAAGAGACGTACTAGGGAAATGAGGAGTAAGGTAGCTTCCCGTTGCTTTCCTCACTGAGCCAGAAGTTGCTATTGCACATCAGTCTGCCAAGCCCACTGAAATGCGTGCACCAACCAACCCTATGAGCGACATTTCCACACCATTCATAGCAGGGACTGGCTGCATAAGGAATGGCATTACTAGCGTCACTCATACCTCAGCCACTTTCATATTGTCAAAGCAAAGTATAAGACTGAGACAGGTCAATGAAAGTAACAATTTTATTGTAGCCCATACCTGAAGACATAGTGCACTGTAAACACTACATCTTGCCAGCAAAGGCATCATAAATAGTTTGTACTGGCGAAAAGAATATATGTCACGAGGCTTAGAGTATTCGTTGCATTAGGTGGTTTCATTTTTGTGTGCAAATTAACATCGTTGTGGTCAATGTCTTTGATCTACAAACGTGTGTTGATTTGACGAGACCATCAATTCAGCAACAGAAGCGATACTTCATTTAGTTCCTTTTCCAGTGATGTACGCATCCAAGACAGTACGAGAGTTGTTGATATCTTACCACTTAGTTCTAATATCACATTCTATTTTTGGATGTTGGTAACGTTGTATTGTGTCGGAAACACGTTCGTCCGCTGCCTGAGAGCAGATGGGGCCGATGACCTTAGATGTTAGGCCCCTTTAAACAACATGCATTATCATCAGCATCATCATCAAGAGCAGATGCACAGTTTCTTTTAGTGTTGGCTACTGAATGCATGATTCGAAGCAGTGTATCGATTCATTCAAGTGTCCGAGTGAATCGATTCACAGGAACGGCGAGCTCACGGCACACGATTCAGCTTACTCCCAGTGGACAGTGCTGAGTGGCGCACTCACTGGACGTTGACGGGGAGCCGAGCTTCCGCTGCAGCGAGACAGTAAATCATGGCACATCGAAAGAATCGTGAACGAGCGCGGCTCAGTGAGACACATGATACACACGGCTCCTTATCGGCTCACTGGACACGCGGAGAGCCGAGCTTCCGCTGCAGCGAGACATACAGTGAGCCATGGCACACCGAAAGAATCGTGAACGAGCCGGCTCAGTGAGACACAAGATACACACGGCTCCTTATCGGCTCACTGCAGCGAGACATACAGTGAGCCATGCTACACTGAAAGAATCGTATGCTATAATGGACTCTCGAGCTCAGCTCATTTGAAAATAATACCCATTTGAATTCACTCTTCTCTTCTTACAGGGAGGTTTAAATAATAGATGGATATATTTGCAGTGTTAAAACGTTAGTCACAACATAATTCTGAAGTAGCTAGTAAGTAGGTAGGCTATTAGGTTATACTATTTATTAGTTTAATGAATCTTAGTATTATAACTTAGTTGACATTTGAAAATTAAACTCGACTCTAGCCTGCCCTATGACTATGAATCATGCTCATGACCACTCAAAAGTACCTGTTTTATATTGGAAAGAACGGCTCAGTATTCTCTCAGTTCATATGTCACATCGTTGCACAAGACTTCAATCATATATGGACAGACGCAATAACAGTATGTTGAAACAGAAAACCAGCGGGCTACTGTACATCTCGGGTAGCCTATACAAAAAATGACGATTACAAAATCCTCAGCTGATAGAAAAATACCTATTTTCAAAAATGACTGAGCGAGTTGTCGTGCGGTTAGTATCGCGTGGCTATGCGCTTGCATTCGGGGGATGGTGGGTTCGAATCCCACCGTCAGCAGCCGTTAAGATGGTTTTCCGTAGTTTCCAAATTTTCACACCAGGAAATGCTGGGACTGTACCTTAATTCAGGCCATGGCTGCTACTTTCCTAATCCTAACCTTTCCCACCCTGCGTCGCCGGAAATCTTCGATGTATTAGAGTAACTAGCATTTTTTCTAAGAAAGGAGTTCATAGTATGAAGACCAGATGGCAGCTGCGAGCACTGAATGCTGTTGCTGCTGTCTTACCAGCACATACTACACAGATGCAGTAGGAGCGGTGACCAATGAGCCGTGAATCGGATCACTGTATCGATTCAGTAACGTGAACGGAATCAAATGAATCGATTCAGTAAAATGAATCGAATGTCCCATCACTAGTTTCTTTGAGAGTCGCACTGATATCGAAATAAGCACCTGAATAGTGTAGGAGTGGATTCCAGATGTTGATTTAAACAACAGCTTCAGTAGTCCTTTTCCCGGTAATTGATCGTGTCCTATTCGATGTGAATTCGTCCTCAAATGGACATTGGGCAGTGTTGAATACCTTGTCGACATCGATTGCATTAGCAGAAATGAAGGCCGTAACTTCACGTACAAACTCCAACACTCCGGTCCTCACGGCTGTGTCAAGGATATTATCCCGCCTAGTCACGAACCCTATGATCTTGCGTGATGTTATTTTATAGCTGCGTTTGAACTGGTGCAGGAAATACCTTCTGGTTTTATAATTTAGAAATTCCAGAAAGATAGCCGCTTCTGTCACTCACTTTCTTAAGTGCCAGTAGTGAACTGCACATCATAATATGTCACGCGCGTTCCAGAATTTGGCGTACGTATTCTCGCGAATTCGAGCATTTATGTATTCCAACATTCCACTTCTCTCAAGCGCCCTTAATATCTGTCTATTTATCGTGATATGAAAATTTTCGGGCAGTTGTTGCAACATTTTCCTTTGCAATATCGGCACTGACATAAAAACTTTACATTTTTTGTTTCAGAAGACTCTTCCGTTTCATTCTGGGGGAGGGTTGGTGGTTCTAGGAGCTGGAAGTGGTTACGACGTTGTGTGCAAAACTCCCCAGTATATCAGTTACTCAGATAAAGTGTTCGACGTTCCATCATCATCACACCACAATGACTGTCCTTCCCATATGACAGCTCCGCTACTAACATACAGCTCCAGTAGGTTATGCAACTTCCGCGCAATACACCTGTCAGTCTATACTGGAGGTGTGTTGTCCGCTTGGAGGTTTTGCATCACCTCATTCACCGCTGTCTGTGCTACAGTATAAGGCATTTTTCTAAACACACAACAGTGTATAAGTATTCCATATGAATCAGGTATTTATGAAAGGCATAAGTCAGTTATTTGCGAAAATGATTTCATGGTGATAAACGATTCTTTCAGTCGTTAAATAATATTTATTTATTTATTTATTTATTGATTTATTTATTGTATGGTTTTTAGTGCCGAGAGTGCGAGGACATGTTCGGTTCGGCTGGTGCAAATCTTTATATTTGACTCCATGGGTGACTTGCGCGTCTGGATGCGGGATGTTGATGACGATAATGAGGTAGGGAAAGGGTGAAACCCGGTGGCGGCACGTAGCCTACTCCTATCGAACAACACCAAGGGGTCTGCTTAAAGCTTTACGTCCCCAACGGACGGGCGAATCACCATCAACAGCGTCTTACGTCACATGAGCACTGCAGAGAGGGTTGGAATTGATTCCAGGATTCTGGCACTCAATCTACTAATTAGAAATTGTATACCACCACCTTCCCTACCCTGTAGGCCAACATTCTGATGGTGAAAAATTTTCGACCAACGGGGCTCGAACCGGCTAACCACGGTATCAGACCATATGGACTTCAACGCCTTAACGATCATGGCCACCAGGTGGACTATGCAAAGGATATAAATCTGACCATTAGAAATGTATGAAACCATCCAAACTTTTTGCCACTTTTTGTATCAGAGAAACGAGGAACGAACGGAAATCACTGTAAGAGAGGGTTTTTCTGTTTCTCACAGAAACTGAAATTGTTCACACAATTACTCATGCGCGGTCACTCATTCTTGCTATGTGAACGCGACTTGGGCTTTGTAAGAAAGAACTACAAGTATTATGAGCTCTTTAGAGTTTGTGAAATGATACGTTCCTCTGCCTGTCGAGGGAGGTTGAAAGACCAAATGATTTCCTAAAAGCGTGGTTGCCTATATATTATAAGAAAACTTATATAGGCTTATCTCAGGAATCGAAGTCTTCTGCAGTTCCGTAATCCCCAAAACAGGATTTATCTATGTCAAACTTCAATTAATTTGAGTATAACAGTTGAACCAAAGGAATTGTTACGGCATATATACACATGCAGGGTTTGGTGAAGCATATGTTTGTTTTAAGGAATATATTTCAAAATAATTTCCTGTGTCAAATTCCAATTATAATTCCTTATCTTCGAGGGTGTCATGTGGATGAACGAAAATCAGCCTGTAAGTCAATCAACTGTTCTATTTGAACTCTTAATATCATCTTCAAAAAGACATTTCCCGTGAGGTTTCCAGGATCACTTTGATTAACTGTAAAACAAGCGTTATTATCGAACCACAAGTTATCCTAGGGGCGTCTTACTTACATTCTTCAAGTTCATTTAGTAAACATTATATTAAATTTCATCGAGCGAATCATATTGTATATATACCCTCCCCATAATAACTTGTAACGAAAAAAGTGGGCAAAACTTATTGTATGTGGTATTCCTCACATGTAGAGAAGATAAGAAGGTCGGGAAATGGTTTGTTGTCCCGCCAGTAAGGCTTACAAATAGGATTCGTATACACTGTAGAACCTTTGTTTTCTGAAGAAAAACGCAAGAAATGTGATACTGTACCTATTTTTGTAATGTGTAAAACTCTCTGCAGGGTGAAAGATGTATACTTGATTAACGCCTGAACATGGATTCCAAACGTAAGCTCGTGTACTTATAACGTGGCAACCAAACATTCCTGGATCTGGTTAGAGGTAAACATTTTTTTCTTCTCTACATATCGATGGCTTTCTTTTAAAACCTCGTATGTCCAAATGTTTTTCCTACCCATTATATTCCTTAAGACTGGTCACGCCTCCCGGTCATATATTTGTATGCAGTCCATCAGAATAATTTTCGCTGTGTTCATTTTCCTTTGCTAATGTATGAAGGAAAATGGACCTTACCGTACCGTATTGTAGGGATGTTGATTGCATGGCAAATTTACACACTCCTACAGTATAATGTATTTAAGGTTCATTTTCCTTTACAAATTGGCAGAGGAAAATGACCATAACGAAAATTATTCTTTTGAACAGCATATAAATATGAGACCGGGAGGCGTGACCAGTCTTAAGGAATATAATGGATAGGAAGAGTATTCGGACTTACGAGGTTTTTAAAGAAAGCCATCGATATGTGGAATCTATATCTGAAGTTCAGCCACTTTTTTCGTTACACCTGACATATTACGTACAATACAGTATTTCAGCGTCCATGATAGTATTTGCCGAAAGGTGGTTATCAAGCTAAGGAAAGTGTTCGATATTGACCTTGATGAAAGGAGCTGTCTTGTTGGTGGTGTCTTGTTGCCTGAAGATGTTCTCTGGCTGTCATTTTACGACATTGATAAAAGAGAAACAACTAAAAGGGTATTTTCAGAAGAAGAACGACAACGAAGATCAGAGAGAATGAAGAAATACTGGAAGAACAGAAAAGAAAAACCATAAAACACCATAGAAGACCGGACAGTAATTGACCACAGTGCTCGATGCGGCCGAAAACCACAATAATAATATTAATAATAATAACTACGCCAATACTAGTGTATGCTTGGTTAACAGTCGCTAGCGAGCTTCAGCCGAAGCAAGTCACTCCGAGCTCTTACCTCTCGCTTGTGTTGACAGTGTAGCATAACGTGTATTGTGTGTTCGTTCTTCAGTGTGTTTGTGTAATTAAACTTCGTGTGCTTTCACGCTACGAACTTACACTTCTCTCAACATGGCTAATGGAATAAACCCTGATACGGGGACTATCTTAAAAGAAAGTTTATTAACATATTATTCGTCGTCAGCGGACATGGATTCAACGCAACCAATTCAACCCAGTCAACAAGTCAACACAACCAGCCTTTAGTGAAAGTTTCCTCAAATCTACAGCAACAAGCAGCTTCACAGCAGCAGCATTCACAACGACGGGAACAACATCATGTAAGTCCAGAACTTCTTAATCAACGTTCTATGTCTTCAACCTCATCACGATCTATTATACAACCAAGTAAACTTGCGGAACTTAAACGTGCGCACGAAGCACTTGCTTCTCCCGATCCCCCGTTACAACAGGACGATGGTTTTCAGACTCCCAGTAAAAAGTTAACTGTATCCGCTGCAAGATTAAACAATAAGTACATGGTAGATCTCACAGCCGTTGATAATAAGTATGCTCCTCTTGAACGCATGGATGATAACACTGCAGGTGACACTGTTGCCCCATTAACACCTAAAGTTAACGTGCCACCAATCTTTCTCCACGAAGTAAATAATTATCAGCAAATTATTAGAGACTTGAATACTGTAATCAGCAGTGATTACACTACACAACAGCGCGGCAAAGTTCTCAAGATAAATACTACCACTATCAGCGATTATCGTTCCGTCACCAAATTTCTAGAAGAATCCGAGCTTCAATTTCCTACCTTCCAGGACCCTACCACCAAAAAACTTGAAGTTATCATTCGTGATGTCCCATACTCTGTTACCGACTCGGAACTCCACTCAGAGTTACAAGAGAACTTCCCGGTACGCAAAGTTACTCGGCTACTTTTCAAAGATAAGCAGCCCATGCCCCTCTGCGCCGTTGAATTGGACAACACGGAAGATGCAAAAATAATTTTTGACTTGACACACATTCAGCGTGCCTTTATTTCGGTCGAACTTCGTCGCAAACCACAAGACATCTCACAGTGTACCCGATGTCAACGGTTCGGTCACACTAAAAACTTCTGCAACTTAAATCCACGCTGCGTCAAATGCCCTAATAATCATCACTATTCAGCATGCAATAAACCACGACAAGTACCTCCAACGTGTGTCAACTGCGGCCAAGATCACGCTGCAAATTACAAAGGCTGCCCATATTATCTCAATATGAAGAACAAGCTCAGGCGTGCAAGTACTTCTCCTCCAACACCGACGTTCACCAGCACCCAGCCCAACATTATCGCCCCCACACCACCAGCTAATAATGCTACGAACTTTCCTCCGTTACCATCTCGACCTTCGCTCGTTCGAACTCCTAACCCATCAGCATGGCAACGCCCGCTTTCTCAACCTTCTCCGCAAAACCCAGTATATTCAGCTCAGAATCCACCGCAAAATTCTTCTCAACCTGCATCGTTTTCCAGCCTTGTCCAACAGATTATAGCCTTTCTTACGCCTTTCATCCCCCAAATCAAATCATTTATCATGAAATTACTCTCAGAACTCCTTAACAATGGTTGTTAGTGCCAATCCTCTGTTTTCCCATCTCACATTTCTCAACTGGAATGCTAACGGTTTGAAGGTCAAACGTGCCTCCTTCTTGGAGTTCATGTCCCGCCATAATATCGATGTAGCATGCATTTTTGAAACTCATCTCGTGGAACATGAACGTTTTACAGCACCTGGTTTCAACATCTACCGATGTGATCGCCAAGCTCCTGTTGCCTCTGGTGGAGTGGCAGTCATCATAAAGAAAAGACTTAAACATTATCCGATATTCTTACCACAGTTAACGACTATCGAATCTTGTGCTGTTAAAATTGAATTACGCAATGGAACCCCTTTGACAGTCATAGCAGCCTATAAACCCCCATCAGCTCGACTCCACGTTGAAGATATAAGATTATTGTTTCAAGACCAGTTATCAACCATCCTAATGGGAGATCTTAACAGCAAGAACGAGATTTGGGGCTGTCGTGTAACAACTCCCAATGGTAGACAGCTGTTAGCAGCAACTGAACTTCATGCCATCCACGTCGCTGCTCCATACGAACCGACTCATTACCCATCTAACTTCAATCACCAGCCGGATATTCTCGACATAGCCCTAATCAAAAACGTCGCCTTCCCCATTTATATGAGACCAGTGGCTGAAATGGATTCGAATCATTGTCCAGTAATTACATCCTTTTCTGCTGAAACTTTCGTTCAATAACCACGTACTCTTACTCATGGTTATATTAATTGGGACATTTATCACCACCAGCTTGACTCCTGCCTTCAACCAAATATGCCCCTCAAGACTAGAGAAGATCTTGACAATGCCATTTGCCACTTCACCACCATTATCACTACTTCACTCAAAGCAGCTACTCTGTCCCAAAGGAGGCCGCAACAGCCACCTCTTCACTCAACATTTCCCCTCAGAATTTTAAGACTCATCAAGGCTAAACATAAAATGCGACGTCTGTGGCAGGCTCAGCGCCTACCTTGGCAACATCATAGATTAAACCAGCTTATCAGATTAGTACACACAACTTTAGATAATCACCGTTATGCTTCGTACCAGCATCATCTCTCTGGTCTGTCGCCTCATGATTGTACACTCTGGAAGGAAACCAATTGAATACTACATGAACCAAGCCTTATTCCTCCTCTGAAAGCATCTGATACCCATTATTTGAGTGATTCTGAAAAATGTGATATACTTGCAGATGATTTTGAAGCTTCCTTCACTCCAAACCCACCAATCAATCACGAGTATAACAGTGAAATAGAAGCGTTTCCAACATTCTGCCCTATAGTTCCAGAAAGAATCAAATTTACCTCACCAGGAGAAATACGAAATCTGATCAAGAACCTGCCCGTCAAGAAAGCTGCTGGACATGATCTCATCCCTAACATAGCCTTGAAGCACTTCACTCGAAAAGCACTATCATTCCTTGCGTCTATATTCAATGCTCTTCTTCGTCTTGGGTACTTTCCCGACACATGGAAGCATGCAGAAATAATTGCAATTCACAAACCTGGGAAACCTTCGACACTACCCACGAGTTACCGACCAATAAGTTTATTACCAACATTATCCAAATTATTTGAGAAAATCATCCTTAAACGTCTAAATAATTTCTTAGAGGACACATCTCTCCTTCCACATCACCAGTTTGGCTTTCGTCAACGGCATTCGACAACTCATCAGCTACTACGTCTTACGGAACACATTGCGCAAGGTTTCGAGTTCAAACATCACACTCTTGCAGCGTTCTTAGATTTTACAAAGGCATTTGACAAAGTTTGGCATAAAGGCCTATTATACAAATTGCACACAATCGGAATTCCACATTATATATTCAGCATCATCTACAGCTTCTTGAGTCAGCGTATCTTTCGTGTACGTATCAATTCCACGTCTTCAACACCTCGGCTCATTAACGCCGGCGTCCCACAAGGTTCTATTCTTGGTCCAACCCTCTTCAACATTTATACCCATGACATTCCATCGCCTCCATTCGTCAACGTCGCAATGTATGCAGATGACACTGCTGTATTCACATCCCACCATGACATTTTAACTGCCACTCGTCGACTGCAAGCCTCTCTGCAAACCATATCAACGTGGTTAGATGACTGGAGAATTTCACTGAATGTACCAAAATGTGAAACCATGATCTTTACTCTTCTACATCCACCTCTCCCACCACCAATCTTCCTAAATGGAACTGCCATCCAATGGACGCCTAAAGACAAGGCCGTGAAGTACCTGGGTGTATTCCTTGACCGTCGCTTATCATGGAAATACCATATAAATCAGAAATTAAATCTAAGTTATGCACGACTAAGAAGACTATATCCTCTCCTAAACAGGAAATCTTCCCTCAAATTTGAATGTGGATTACTTCTCTACAAATCACTGCTCCGTCCTTTATTCAACTACGCCTGTCCAGTCTGGGGAGGGGCGGCTCGAACCACTATCAGACGTTTGCAATCATTCCAAAACAAAGTTCTCCGTATCATCACCAACGCTCCTTGGTACGTCCGAAATAAACAGTTACATCGTGAACTTCAGTTAGACACTTTGGAACGCGTGATTTCAATGCACGCCAAGACGTTCTTCAAGAAACTCCAAAATGTGCCTGGTGCTGTGTTCTTCGCCCTTGGAAAACGATCCACACTTCCACGCCGGATTAAAAGTAGACTTCCCCAAGATCTTTTACTTTCGCCCAGAGAAGAATCTGAAGATGAACAGTGAGTGTTTATGTATATCATAAATAAAATAAATCAACGTGTACGAATTTCCACTCGAGTGCTATTGTTGCTCAGTGCTTCTTTTATTCAACTACCAATTTACTTCTCAGTGAAATATTAGTATAACAAGCATTACCAAGAAAATAAGAGTTAACTTGACTAGAAAAACTGGAACATCCGTTTGTGTTAGTGACCAATTGCTTTTTTTTTTTTAAGTTATTATCTGTGTGTGTATCTTTTCCAGCACTTTATTACAAACTCTTCTCACTTATTCTAGTTACAGAAGGGCCTACAGGAGGTCGACTTCAAATCTCGTCCTTAGTAAGTGATTATTTTGCCTTGTTTTGTTATGTACTAAGATTTTTGTTTGTTGTATGTTTGATTGTTTTTTTATTTTATCTCTTGTCAACAGTAATCTGATATAGCATGTATTTATGCTGAACGATTAAATACTACATTAAAAAAATGCTTGGTTAAACATATTCAAACTAGTTTGGAATTTCGACGAACCAGCCACGTCATCCTCATATCTAACACAGACCCTACACAGCAAAGAATATGTTCTGAATTGTAGAACTGGCAATGTGATCAAGAAACACTGTATAAATAATACAAAGACATAATGAGAACTTACAGTATATAAAGAAATGCCAAATTGGCATCGGCAACTGGAGAGATGCAACTTGTGATCGGCCGATGTGGCCATTTGTTGTCTACCAGTGCCTATAACATTTCGAACAACGACGACAAAGGCACGGGTCCGATAAAAGAGATCGTCAAAATGAACGAGACAGTTAGAGAAGACGCGACTAGTAGGTTCTACAACAATGACAACCTACCCTAGATGTTATGAGCTAGCGTTGCTGTAGAGCAGGGCCTCTCAGGGTGCATGCGCGTGGTGCATGCACTGTGCACGGTGCAAAAGACGACTTGGCTTGGTTGACCAGAGTGCAGACCCCCCACTCCTCGATTTGGAGCAATAGCGCTTACTCTCTCTTTCCTCACGCCTGTCTCGCTCGCTCCGCCTGTCTCCCTCTGCCCCACTTGCGCCGTAGCGCTCCAAATCCGGGCTGACTTGAGCCGAGTATAGGCGAGTTGAGCCGATCTTAGCCGAGTAGCCCAGAGACGAAGCGTTGATCCGAGCCATGCCGAGCGGCAGCGATGCACAGTGCACGGAGCTCTTGCGCCTCTATCTGCACGCGTGAGATTTTGGGCGTTTGAGAGGCCCTGCTGTAGAGCCTAGGTTTCCAGAACTGTTTTTCCAGCCACCTATGAACTGATAATTGGCGACCTTGGTGCACTAGGAAGACAATCGTTATACTAGCCAGCAAATAAATATGCCGACGATGCCGATGATTTATTTATTTAATTTATTTACCTATTTATTTATTTATTTATTTATTTATTTATTTATTTATTTATTTATTTATTTATTTATTTATTTATTTAGCTTTCGTATGGCGTTTAGTGCCGGTGGTGTCTGCGGATATGTTCGGCTCGCCTGGTGCAGGTCCATTCTATTTGACGCCCAAGGGTGATTTGCCGCGTCTGGGTGTGAGTTGATGATAATGAGGTAGGGAGAGGGTGAAACCCAGTATCGGTACATAGCCTACTCTTGTCGGATAAGGCCAAAGTTTCTGCTCAAGAACTAGAGACCGTGCGACGGCGAATCACCATCAACAGCGTCATATGCCCTCCCTCCACATGTACACTGGGAAGAGGATTGAAATTGAGTCCAGACTTTTGGCACGCAATCTAGTGATTAAAAATTGTATAAGTTACCACTATGCCGGCAGACATTCTGATGGTGGTACCTTTTTCTACCAACGGGATTCCAACTAGCTAATTACAGGGTCACACCGTATAGATTTGACGCCTTAACGATCATGGCCAACAGGCAGGCTATGATAGTGATAATGCTGATGGTGGTGATGACAACACAGTATATTACGAAAGTGAAGAGTAAACAGTTCTAATATCTTGAAAATTACGATATCAAGCTACCCCTTGTTAGAGGAGGTGTGGGATAAACTGTTCCTATTTCAAAATAATGCTGAAAGTGCCATTTTACGATACTGTAGTTACAAAATTATTATTATTATTATTATTATTTTCCCAGGATGGTAATATAGTAAGTGAGATTGAATCAAGGTGTAGTAAAGCTAATGCAGTGAGCTCGCAGTTGCGATCAGCAGTATTCTGTAAGAAGGAAGTCAGCTCCCAGACGAAACTATCTTTACATCGGTCTGTTTTCAGACCAACTTTGCTTTATGGGAGCGAAAGCTGGGTGGACTCAGGATATCTTATTCATAAGTTAGAAGTAACAGACATGAAGGTAGCAAGAATGATTGCTGGTACAAAAAGGTGGGAACAATGGCAGGAGGGAACTCGGAATGAGGAGATAAAGGCTAATTTAGGAATGAACTCGATGGATGAAGCTGTACGCATAAACCGGCTTCGGTGGTGGGGTCATGTGAGGCGAATGGAGGATAGGTTACCTAGGAGAATAATGGACTCTGTTATGGAGGGTAAGAGAAGTAGAGGGAGACCAAGACGACGATGGTTAGACTCTGTTTCTAACGATTTAAAGATAAGAGGTATAGAACTAAATGAGGCCACAACACTAGTTGCAAATCGAGGATTGTGGCGACGTTTAGTAAATTCTCAGAGGCTTGCAGACTGAACGCTGAAAGGCATAACAGTCTATAATGATAATGTATGTATGTTATTATTATTATTATTATTATTATTATTATTATTATTATTATTATTATTATTGCGATACAGATGGGTTGTATAGTGACTATGAGACAGGAAATGGCTAGGAGTGGGAAGGAAGCTTTAATTAAGGTACAGCCCCAACATTTACCTTGTATGAAAACCACCATCTTCAGGGCTGCCGACAGTGGGGTTCGAACCTATTATTTTCCAAATGTAAGCTGATAGCTACGTGATCCAAACAGAGCAGTCACTTGTTCTATTTTGCTATTTGCTTTGCGCGTTCCTAACCGCACGGGCAACTCGCCCGATAGTAACTTGTTCGGTGCACCGGGTTTTATTTTCTCCCTTCCTACTATCATTATATGATGTCAACTCACTCATTTCATCTCATTAACTCCTCTGATGAGGTTGACGTCAGGAAGGGCATCCGGTCGTAAAAACCTGCTACGAAGACTCATCTCACATCATACCCTACCCCTCAGAGAAACGGGATAATGGTTGGACTTACATAGACAAGGCTGATTGTGACTCAAGTACCGTATTTGTTTCGAAATATATCATATGAAAAAGGTCGGCTTAGGCCCTTGTAACGTAAATAATTAATGCAGTATGTTATGAAAATGAGTCTCACTCATTCGCTGAATTGTCAGCTTTGAAGCCTTCGGCTCAGAGGGTCCTGGGTTCGATTCCTGGCCGGATCGAAGATTTTAATCGCGTCTGATTAATTCTTCTGGTTCGGGGACTGGTGTTTGTGTTTGTTCCAACACTTTACTCTCCATATTCAGACAACACACTACACTAACAACCCCCACAGCAACACGCAATATTGATTACATCCCTCCATATATAGTACACGTCAGGAAGGGCATCCGGTCGTGAAACAGGGCCAAATCCAAATGTGCTACGTAGTTCGCTCCCCCACTCCAAAGATCCGGGAAAAGCAGTATAATAATAATAATAATAATAATAATAATAATAATAATAATGCAATGAAAATGAATCGAGTTTTTTAATATCCTGAAACGTATGATTTCCAGCCAAACCATGGTTCTGAACGTGCCGGTTAGAAACAGTGCATACCGACACGTCATATGGCTACTTGTAGTTTGTTGTGAGCTCTTGACTCTGTCATGTTTGTTTGGTTCTGACAGACTCAACCCTTGCTAGCCCCACCTTTCGTCCGATGCCCTTCCATTCAGGCAGTTTTACACCGGTGCGGAACTAACTGGGCGACTCTAATCGCCGAATGTCACCACATCTCAGCAGGTATTGCTGTCTGCGACAATGGCTGTCAAAACGACACCGAGAAAGTCAAAACGCTATAAAAGTGTCTTTTAGGGTCGTCTTCTCCCAGGTTATAAGATACAGTTTAGTCACATTAGAGCAGTGTGTCTAAGTGACTCACAATAGATCCCCCCTCCCTTTGGTTTCTCTTTACACACTTTACATTCCCAGACGTCAAACAAGTTTTCCTAACCGCAGCTGAGGTCTGTTTGTGGTCGCACGTGGGACAGGCAGAAATATTTCATGTAAAGTAGGCGAAGTTCTGTTGTTTACTCTTTAATTTCTTCAGAAGCTCTCTTCAAATATAATTTACACATTTATCTATATTTAATAATAATAATAATAATAATAATAATAATAATAATAATAATAGGCCTACTATTTGCAATTCACTTTAGCGTCGCACCGACACAGATATGCCCTACGGCGACGATGGGATAGGAAAGGCCTAGGAACTGGAGGGAAGCGGCCGTGCCCTTAATTAAGGTACAGCCCCGGCATTTGCCTGGTGTGTAAATGGGAAACCACGGAAAACCATCCTCATGTCTGCCGACAGTGGGGCTCGAACCCACTGTCTCCCGATTACTGGATACTGGCCGCACTTAAGCGACAATAATAATAATAATAATAATAATAATAATAATAATAATAATAATAATAATAATAATAATAATAATAATAATAATGGTGATAATCAAAATAATAATAATTGTACCAGGGGTGCACCTTCCCCGCCTTCTCTAATGCCATCTATGCCAACGGACTTGAACTTGTAAACTTCCAAAGATTTTGTCGTTTACCGTTAGATGGCTACACCATCCATTTCTAACTACTTCATAGAGTAATGTTTATTTTGCAGCTGATAAACCTCATTCTGAGGATTGCTTTTTTAATGTATCGAAGTTGTCAACACTTCAGCTGGTACCTCCTCGATTTAAACTACCTATCAGATATTTGGAAATATGTTCTCTAGCCAATTAAAACCGGGGGTGTGTACAGGAATCCAGCCTATCAGCAAAGAGTTCTGGAAGCTTCCCCTTATGAAACTATAAAAGCAGGGCGCTTTAGGGCCGTCTTGTCTGAATTGCTCCAGTGCTTGAGAGTGCGACTTGACCTAAGGGAGGCAGGGACGGGGCGTGTGTTAGGAAGATCCAGCGGCACAAGGTAATGGAAAAATTTACCTAGACATGTGATAGCACCTGCCGGTAGTTTGAGGGGAAGGTTTCAGGTTCCAATGTAGAATTTTTGGCGAAGTCTGAGGACTCTGGTTCTATTCCCTACTGGGAAATATGTAACGTAAGAGAACAACGAGTGATGACACTCTGTCGTTTCCCATTCAACCTTGTATTGGGTGACTAAAGCTTTCAACCTCCAAATTTCGTAAATCTTGTCTTGGCATTAATGTTTCTCTTTAATCAACCGCCGTGCAGTATAGGGTTGGCCTCTGTATCACTGGACCATAAGCCCACTTAGGGTTTTAACAATTTCTATAAGGAGTGGTGGTGTTTCGCCTCTTGCCTTTTGTTTATGGCCGGTTATGTGCAACCTTTTCTCTTTACCAATAAGGCCACGTAGTATGGGCAATTATGCCTCCGTTTACTTATTTCAGAGTGTAAATATTCCGTAGTGTTAGCTCCCTTTGGGAACAGTGACTAACTGTTGAGCAATGAATATGCCCATATAGGGGCAATTGCGCCTGAACACTTTAGTGGAATTTTAATTGCGTCAAAAGAAACTGCCTCGGCGAGGCTCTACTATGGTATTTTAGAGCTAAGACTTCCGTGTAATGTAAACGCTAGGGGCAAACCTTGCTCTTGTAAAATATTTGTACATGCTCGCAGAAATAATGCTCCTCTGTAAGTGAACTTGTTAAACTATCTCTAAATTTTGTACCTGATTTCAGTACTTCTAAGTTCATAATAATGTTCAGAGATGACGAGATCATTAATAACTGGTTCTATTGTTTGTTATTCATTCCGTTTTTCTGTCCATCAAAAAAGGAAAGAAATACAATAATAATAATAATAATAATAATAATAATAATAATAATAATAATAATAATAATAATAATAATAATAATAATAATAATAATGTTCGCCTGTGTTGTGTATGGTTAGCGTGATAAGCTGCCACCCCCGGAGGCCCAGGTTCGATTCCCACCTCAGCCGTCCTCGAAGTGGTTTTCAGTGGTTTCGCACTTCTCTTCCAGGCAAATGCCGGGATGGTACCTAGCTTCAGGCCACGGCCGCTTCCTTCACTCTTCCTTGTCTATCCCTTCCAAACTTCCCCTCCCCCACAAGGCCCCTGTTCAGTATTGCAGGTGAGGCTGCCTGGGCGAGTTACTGGTCGTCCTCCCCAGTTGTATACCCCAACCCAACGTCTCACGCTCCAGAACACTGCCCTTGAGGCGGTAGAGGTGGGATCCCTCGCTGATTCCGAGGGAGATACCAGCCCTGGACGGTAAACGGATGAAATAATAATAAAATTGTAGGTGCTCCTCAATAGTCTCAATTCTATTCCTGAGGTACTGTTGTGTCATTCACGGACTGTACTGATATCGCACGAAGAAAATAACATATTTGAAAACTTATTACTCAGATAGGCCTTAGCGTTAAAATTGAAGGTATCCCAAATAGTTGACACCTCCTCAAACAAATGACAACACAGTCGAATTATGGTTTGAGCCACGTCACGATTCTAGAAAGTGGCACTGGACAGAGACGATGACTTAGGTCTTTTACTTCTAGTGGCAATTTAAGTCGTGTTGTGGAACTCTCTGTATACAACAGACATGAGAGGTGTCAACAATCCAGGCACTTGTGCCGGTGTCTACAATCCACTTGTACCTGAGAGCGCACTAGACCGCGAGTGGTTTACTTTGCCTCCTCACTTGAGAGTCCTTGTCTTGTCCGTTTCCATTCACTCCTTCACGGAGAGTGGTGGTGGTGATTACTGTTTTAAGAGGAAATTAAACTGTGTGACCATCCTCTATTAACATTAATCGGAAAAGATGGAAGGGGTCCGACACTTCGAAAAATGAAGGTATAAGTCATAGAAAGGCAAGGACCACAAAGGGCGTGCAATTGGAAGACCCCCTACGCCTCGACACCTAATACCATCAGGGTTGGAAAAGAACAAGAGCTGATCAAGGGAGGTCGGACAGGATAGATGAAAATGAGGAGCCTGATACAAGTAAATCGAAGCAATGCCAGGAGTCATCTGCGGGCCCTGTGGTGCCAATCTAACATTAATTTTTTTTTTTTTTTTTTTTTTTGTGATTTGTTGGGAATGGTGGCACTGAGGTCAACTCTTAACCCGAACGTCACTACTTCGAATTCCAGTGACTTGGAGTAGGTCTTCGGGTTTTGATGAACAGATATTTACCTAGTTCCAAAATGCAGTAGACGTACAGTAAATATTAGAAATTTCAGAAACGAATTAATAATAATAATAATAATAATTACCGCCTCTGTGTTGTAGTGGTAAATGTGATTAGCTGCCACCACACGGTGTCCATGTTCGATTCCCGCTTTGGCACGACAATTGAAAAGTGGTATGAGGACTGGAACAAGGTCCACTTAGTCTCGAGGGGACAACCGAGTAGAGGGATGTTCGATTCCCACGTCCGCCATCCTCGAAGTGGTTTTCCGTTGTTTCCCACTTTCCTCAAGGCAAATGCCGGGATGGTATCTAACTTCAGGACACGGCCGCTTCCTTCCCTCTTTCTTGCCTACATCTTCTTATTTCCCCATCCCCCACAAGACCCCAGTTCAGCATAGCAGGTGAGGCTGCCCGGACGAGGTACTCGTCCCCCTTTTCAATTATACATCTCAGAAAAAAAGTCTCAAGTTCCAGGATACAGACTTTGAGACGGTAGAGGTTGGATCCCTTGCTGAATGCGGGGGAAAATAATCCCTGTAGGGTAAACGGATTCAATAAATAAATAAATAAATAAATAAATAAATAAATAAATAAATAAATAAATAAATAAATAAATAAATACGCTGATGCTACCGTTTTGCTTACTAATAGCAGTGAAGAGCTTCAGCTTATTGATGAAGAAGGAGAAGAAGAAGCGCGTGGTCTTTGTATAGATAATAATAAGTAGAAATAACAAACTAGACAATGATGCAGACGTTTAATTTAATGATATAAATATACGAAAAATGTCAGTCAATTTAAATAGTCGGGCAACTGACTTCATGACTCCACTGAAGAAATTAAATGTAGGATTGAAATGGTTAGAAAGTTTTTCCGCAAATATTTAAAAAAATTAAAAATTCCCTTGAAATTAGTTTAAATTAAAACCTAAACTTAAAACCCAAGCCCAAGTTACAGCAAGAGACGAAAAATCTGGAAAAGCACGAGTAGTGAAGTACCAAAATCCAGTGGCACCCATAGCAGCGTACGTGCTTCGGAGCAGACCCCGACTTGTCGTCAGCTATGGAAAATAAGAATAAGAATGCTATTGTTTAATTGTTTCTAAGCCTGATTTCATGACTAGAAAATACACCATACTTTGAGTGTTCTTTAACGACTAATTGAATTAAGACGGTGTTTTCGATTTACAGCAGTGTTAACGTTAATATTATAAGGTGAAATGAAAAATTTGTCATGCTAATTAGCACAACAATTCATTTTGTGGTGGTTGATGGTTCAAGGGGATAAACTTACAGTTTATGTACATCTTTTCACATTAATTCAGATTTTACTTTGTTAAAATTTGCTTTACATCGCAACGACTCAGATAGGTCTTATGACGACGATGGGATAGGATAGGGATAGGAGTGGGAAGGAAGCGACCGTGGCCTTAATTAAGGTACAGTCCCAGCATTCGCCTGGTGTGAAAATTGGAAACCACGGAAAACCATCTTGAGGATTGCCGACAGTGGGGTCCGAATCCACTATCTTCCGAATGCAAAATGAAACCTACGTGACTCAAACCGCGCACCCACTTGCTCGCTAATTCAGTTGGGCTGAATTAGTGTGCCATTTTTTGATAGGCGTCTCGTAAAATCGTAACATCTCACCCTTGGATATAATCTCACCGTGGGTATGGTACTGCATTTATGCGCTGATCATCAACCCACACAGACACACACACATATACCGTATACATTGCTTTAGCTTTGCTGCACATTGATTCAATTTCATTTAGTATGCTACCTTCCTGAGAGCCTTCTTCCAGACATCAGACGCATGGGCCTGCCAGCAATCGAACCTGTGGCTTCTGCGTAATTGGCAGAGATTCTGTTCCTAAGCACACACTTATAATAGTTGAAAAAGCTAATATAAAAGTTGGTTGTCGTGCAAATTCAACATTCATTTGAACAATATTCTGGGTAGTTCGCAGAAATTTTATACCTTCTACTTTATCATCGTTAGTATTGTCACTGCCAATCTTACCAACGTTATTTTTACGTCATTCTGTTTGGTACTCTGGGTATAATGAAATGGGAAGAGCGCTTACAATAAGAACCATAACTTCGTCTCCTACTAGCTTCCTTCACACAAAGCGTGAATGCTTGGAAGGCTGCATACATGGAGGCGTAGTAGCTTACGTATCTGAGGAGCACATGACTGTAGTTGGGAGCAATATCACTTGGAAGAAACTAATGATTCTTAGCGACATCAATTATGATATCAACTGCCACGAAATTAAATAGCGCTGGAAATACCATATTACATAGTATTTTATGAAGAGTGTGGCCTGAATGACAAACATAAGTACATTATCTTGTTGTGAGAATTACAATTTGCATTAATAATAATAATAATACACTGACTGACAGAGCAAATGCAACACCAAGAAGGAGTGGTTCGAAAGGGATGAAAGTTGGGGAAAAAAACAGAGACGGCACGGACGAATAATTGATGTTTATTTCAAACCGATATGCAGGTTACACAATGCGCACGGCATCGACTCAGTAGGATGTAGGACCACCGCGAGCGGCGATGCACGCAGAAACACGTCGAGGTACAGAGTCAATAAGAGTGCGGATGGTGTCCTGAGGGATGGTTCTCCATTCTCTGTCAACCATTTGCCACAGTTGGTCGTCCGTACGAGGCTGGGGCAGAGTTTGCAAACGGCGTCCAATGAGATCCCACACGTGTTCGATTGGTGAGAGGTCCGGAGAGTTCGCTGGCCACGGAAGCATCTGTACACCTCGTAGAGCCTGTTGGGAGATGCGAGCAGTGTGTGGGCGGGCATTATCCTGCTGAAACAGAGCATTGGGCAGCCCCTGAAGGTACGGGAGTGCCACCGGCCGCAGCACATGCTGCACGTAGCGGTGGGCATTTAACGTGCCTTGAATACGCACTAGAGGTGACGTGGAATCATACGCAATAGCGCCCCAAACCATGATGCCGCGTTGTCTAGCGGTAGGGCGCTCCACAGTTACTGCCGGATTTGACCTTTCTCCACGCCGACGCCACACTCGTCTGCGGTGACTATCACTGACAGAACAGAAACGTGACTCATCGGAGAACACGACGTTCCGCCATTCCCTCATCCAAGTCGCTCTAGCCCGGCACCATGCCAGGCGTGCACGTCTATGCTGTGGAGTCAATGGTAGTCTTCTGAGCGGACGCCGGGAGTGCAGGCCTCCTTCAACCAATCGACGGGAAATTGTTCTGGTCGATATTGGAACAGCCAGGGTGTCTTGCACATGCTGAAGAATGGCGGTTGACGTGGCGTGCGGGGCTGCCACCGCTTGGCGGCGGATGCGCCGATCCTCGCGTGCTGACGTCACTCGGGCTGCGCCTGGACCCCTCGCACGTGCCACATGTCCCTGCGCCAACGAATCTTCGCCACAGGCGCTGCACCGTGGACACATCCCTATGGGTATCGGCTGCGATTTGACGAAGCGACCAACCTGCCCTTCTCAGCCCGATCACCATACCCCTCGTAAAGTCGTCTGTCTGCTGGAAATGCCTCCGTTGACGGCGGCCTGGCATTCTTAGCTATACACGTGTCCTGTGGCACACGACAACACGTTCTACAATGACTGTCGGCTGAGAAATCACGGTACGAAGTGGGCCATTCGCCAACGCCGTGTCCCATTTATCGTTCGCTACGTGCGCAGCACAGCGGCGCATTTCACATCATGAGCATACCTCAGTGACGTCAGTTTACCCTGCAATTGGCATAAAGTTCTGACCACTCCTTCTTGGTGTTGCATTTGCTCTGTCGGTCAGTGTAATAATAATAATAATAATAATAATAATAATAATAATAATAATAATAATAATAATAATAATAATAATAATAATAATAATAGCTATAAGCCTCAATAACTACGCTTAAGGCTGCCTCTGTGGATCAGCGGTAGAGTGTCGGCCTCCGGATCCCAAGATAGCGGTAGAGGTAGTCGGATTTTTGAAGGGCGGAAAAAAGTCCATTCGACACTCCATGTCGTACGATGTCGGCAAGTAAAAGATCTCTGGTGACACATTTGGTGTTTACCCGACAAAATTAATTAAATCTCAGCCATAGACGCCCAAGAGAGTTTCGGTTTACTTGGTCTGCCATCTAGCGGGGGCCTAGAGTGAAACGGAACGTCGAAATTGACGAGCAGACAGCCAGATGGCGTCACATTGAAATGTCTGCACACGGTAGCTGAGGCCATACGATTATTATTATTATTACTACGCTTAAGGTTTACGGAGACAATGAGATACCGGAATTTTGTCCCGCAGGAGTTCTATTACATGTCAGTAAATCTATCAACAAAGATGCTGACTTAAATGAGCCATTTAAAAACCACAGGAGTGAGCGTAGATCAAACCCGCCAACTTGAACTCCGAAAGCCAGCTATTCAGATCGGTAGTACGACTATTACCTTGGGGGTCCGCCTCGGTAACGGTTAGTACTATTAGCTGCCGTGGTCGGGGATCCGGATCGATTCCCGTTACTTCCAAAAATGTATGAATGGCAGGAGAGCTGAGATATGGTTATAATTGTACATGCAACTCAGCTCCAATGGGGGTGTGCCTGACACAAGCTACACCACCTCGGGATGAGGACACGAGTTTATTGTCCGGCTCCATGGCTAAATGGTTAGCGAGCTGGCCTTTGGTCTCAGGGCTCCCGGGTTTGATTCCCGGCAGGGTCAGGAATTTTAACCATAATTGGTTAATTTCTCTGGCACGGGGACTGGGTGTAGGTGCCGTCTTCATAATAATTTCATCCTCATCACGATGCGCAGGTCGCCTACGGGTGTCAAATAAAAAACCTGCACTAGGCCTCTTCGGAGGCAACATGCCATGCATTTACCTTGGGGGTTATCATACTAATCTGTTTAATGAAGACAGCTGTCAAGGAGTTACCCCAGAGCTCGAAGACAAAAATAATTTAAAATGAATACTATACACGTAAATTGATTGCTACCATCTCTGAAGAATATGTCGCTTAATGCACTATGGCGACATCGTATTTCACCTACTTCGAGATATATCCATGTTACATGAGATCAACTTACAGTATGTAGCCATTATCACAACTGAAGTAAAGAGTGCCCTGAAAGAAATTCCAATTGTTAAAAGTGTAAAAGAATAATTTTCACCTTTCAGTGTTATCTGAAGGCTGAAATTTTAATGTTTAAAACAATGTACTACTTGCTATAAGTACCTAGGATGCAAACGTAATATCTCATTTTACAGTGTGTTATACATCTGAAAAATGAAATATCGAGCATACAAGTTGTCTTTACAGTTAGCAAAGTTTAAGTGCAATTTTCTGTACAACAGGTGGATTTGAAATTTTAGCGAAAATCTGAATGACATTAAGTAAATATCACTTTGATGCTCTTACCGTACGGTATCCCATGTTCTAGGGCTACTATTCCTTGTGGATTTTCTCTCTCTAAGGAGTTATTTCCTTAGTACGTAGACTTTCACGACCACTAAATGACATTATAATAATTATTTGGGGATATTAGGTCGTGTAATAATAAATAAATACCAGCTGACGCGTTTCAATCCTGCGACCAGGATCGTCTTCAGAGCAACAACAAAGCAATAGAAATTGCTAAACGCCCGAACAATTTTAACAAAGGTGACGGCTATATACTGAGTAGATCATGGCTACCCTCCATAGCTAACTCGTCAACATCTTTCTCTGTGACTCTGGAGGCCCTGGAATGAACTACATTTCTAACAGGGTCTCTCTATCTTGAGTCTGTTTACTAGGGAGAGACCGTAGCCATTTTGCATTGTTGTTGCTCTGAAGACGATCCTGGTCGCAGGATGAAACGCGTCAGCTGGTATTTATTTATTATTACACGACCTAATATCCCCAAATAATTATTATAAAGTTATTTCCTTTTTTCTCAGCTTCCATTTAATGTATTAAAACACGAGTCTCGTATTTTTACCAGAAGTTCTGTGATAGTAAATGCAGAATTGCGTCAGGGAATATTCTTCTAACTCGTAAGAAGAATAGTTGCGTAATATTCATATCGTTGTAGCGATTTTTTAAAAAAATATTCGTTTCTTTGAAAAAAATTATAAACAGTATCTCATTCGTAGGAAAGCAAAATACCTTATTTAAATTGATAAGGAATTGATTACAAATTGTGGCAATAAGTGTTCATCTTCCTGTACCTACTGTATGAAGTATCATAGTTACTACAGGTACATGAAGTTATGAAAATAAGCATTATCGAGATGTGCCATTAGAGCTCCCCTTAATACGTCACATTCATTTAAAGAGTTAAGAATTGTGCATATTTGAATATCAAATTGGTAGTTTAACTGCTTGAATGGATAAGGTGAAAACTCTTCCCATCAATGGGTTGTGTTCTGTTACATTTAGACGCCCATCCGTTGGGACGTAGACTGGCACTGTAAGATATACAAATATTTAATTTACCAGCTAACGATAATTTCTTCCTGTAATGTTGCTCTTTCCACTATCGATTCACTATCCTCAACGTTTCGGGAAGATTTTGAAGGACAGAAGTATGATTGATTCCTGTTTCTTGGACTTAAAAAAAAAGTTGAAAGAATAAATTATATTGCAGCTATCGAGAAGGCTGAAGTGGTTGAGCTGAATAGGAAACAGCTTTCTCAGAGCCTGGTGATCTGTATGTGGTATGAGGGGTACCAATACCGGTGCGCTCCTGGCGCTCCTCTCTCGGTTGTATATGATGTTTTTCTTAATTTAGTGTGTTAATTATGATGCTTAGAACGTTAAGATAAGTGAGAATTCATTATGCGATTTAATTGAAATGTTTGTGGCTTTCTCAGACTACTTCCTTAAATATTGTTAGTGATGGCAAACGTGTACCGATTACGGAGCAAACTAACGTGAATAATATGAAGCTCATTAATTGGTATGTTGAATATTTTATGTTTTACATTATATGCCCTGTAACTGGTGGAAGGATTTTTTTAAAATTTTCTGTTTTATGAATATAACACCACATCATTTCTTCAGGTTGCGAATTTCAAATAGAGTTCTTTTGTCCAGCCAAGGTGGTTATGAAGGACGTGGGTTGGATTTTCGCCAGAGAGACGAGAAATGAAGAAAAGAGACTTCCAATTCTGAGATGGCACATGGCCCTGAAGTTCACTTAGCCTGAGTAAGAAATGAGTGTCAGGTTATATCCCCGGAGGGAATGTCGCCGGCTTGGAGCTAAGTACTCTACCTCACTTAGTCCGGAGGTTATAGATATTCTTTACCTTCCGTTTCTCCATGAGTCTGTACAGAGATTGTCTTTTTCTTCTTTCCACATCTTTCATGACTCTTCTAATAATGCAATTCTTCTTTCGTCGCTTATCCCACACTCTGGTGGGGTCGAAGTTGCAAACTGTGTCATTCATGTGGACGTGGGCCTATTGTACGGTCGACGCTTTTCCCTGTCGTTAACGCTATGTAAAAGAGTGTATTTACCATTGTGTGTTCCTGTTTTTGTTGATAGTGGTGGTGGTGATTATTGTTTTAAGAGGAAGTACAACTGGGCAACCATCCTCTATATAACATTAATCAGAGAGAAAAATGGAAGGGGTCCAACATTTCGAATAATGAAGGTATAGACCAAAGGAAGACAAGGGCCACGAAGGGCGTGAAAATGAAAGACTCCCTAGCCCTCGCAAACCTAATAGCGTCGGGGTCGGAAAAGAACAAGAGTTGACCAAAGGAGGTCGGATAGGAGAGATGAAAGTGAGGAGCCTGGCACGACAAAACTGGCAGGAAGATGAGAGAGAGGAACACGTTTTTACATACCATATATACTGTACCAGGAAGGCATAGGCCCTGGCACATACGAGTTATCAATTCTATTTATGAGCGTCCAGTTAAGTTCCGATGCATGAACAGCTGTGTGAGAGAAGGTACTCGTTCTCACTGCGCTGCGTGAGGGAGAGCGCAAGTCGAGCAAGGTCAAGGACAAGGTCAAATTGTCGTGATGTAATGCTTAGAAGTGTGTTAACTAAATAAAGTTATAATAGGAATTGTGAATTGAAGTGTCAAGTATTTCATTTGTCAGTATATGACATTGTGAACTTTGTCATTTTTACGTAATTCTGAACTGTATCATTGAACTGTGACAATATTCTAAGACATTGCGTGTGGTGATCTAAAATCCTAATTTGAGACCATTTTATAATTCTGAGACGTATTTTCTCCTACAATAATACAATAGTGAACTGTGTGAGACATTATCACTAGACAGTCATCCAAACAGGGCCAATATTGACTATTTTTATGTGCATTTTCTCGATTTTTCGATCGCTACTACGAGAAACTCAGTGAACATTAGGAACTTTTTATGACTATATTAAGTAGTACAGACAAGTGTGATGTAAATCCAGCCATAAAATAGCCTTAATCTGCGAACAGTATTATTTCAGAGACTGTTGTTAATAACATTTTTTCAAGTGCTTACGAACTGTGATTATTGTTCTATGTTCGAACCTCAGACATAATTAGTGAAAATTATGAAGTGCGACATGAATAACTGTGTTTTCCGTAGTGAAAACGATTGTAAGTTCTCACTCCATTAATCTGACTTACAAACCATACGGTAGCATGGACTGTGAATTCTAATTCAACACCGTAAAACTAATATAAGAATAGAACTGTGCATAGAAACTTGTGTTGGTGTATTATATCAATTCCAGTGATATTTGAAAACTATATAGTGCCAATTGAACTTTCCGTGTTCCGACATTACCTTAAAGAACAACGGAAATCTTGGCAAAGTGCTGTGAAATTCTGCTGCATCGAACGTCGTTTCCAACGTGGGATTTATGTGGTTTCTTCAGTTATGGTACCCATCGAGGGTCGTCAACGAGGGGGATTAACGTGGTATCTTCACTGAACGCCGCCGGTGCTGAGTTCGAGCCTTGGCTGCACGCTGCGGAATGTTCCAGGCATCGAGGCGCAATACAACACAACACCAAAACTTGTAAGCAACAAAGCACTCACTTAATTACAGTGCTCCAACAAGTGCTTCGTGTGAATAACAGCTCGTAATTTATAATCATTAAAGAGAGGTTCATATCTTGCTTTTATACTGTGAATTCCTTTTTAAATCATTCATAAATTGAATTAATTTCATATAGATGAGCTTTAGGTTTACAAGTGCACTACTTTATCTTATTTTTCATCTCAAATGAACTGTAGAGACATACAGCAAGTGATCAAATATTTTATATAATCTATCAACTTTTTCATGACAGTGTGTGTTTATTTTATGCTCAAAATATTAGAAAGACTGTAGGTTAGCACCATAAGTGATGAACTTGATAAAATTCAAGGTGCAAAGTGATATTTTTGTATTTGAATCCATATTAGATGAACTGTAGGGTGTATATGATCTATAAAAGAGTAATATTTATTTTGGACATCCTTAAGCAAGTAGACGCCTCAGAAGATAACAGCATCTATCTTTTATTTTGCACTTTTTGGAAAATATAAGGTGGAAATTTGAGTTTGAAATTCCAATTGCAGGGTGATATTTCTGTGAACATTTCTAATAAATTCTATCAAAAAAATTACCATCTATTATTCGCCCTGCGACACTATCCATCTCTGTACCTGCTCCAATAAGAACCCGAACACTACCTGAGATCCTTCCCATGCTCTGGCCACACAATCATTTCCTGGTACATTACCTAGCCGTCGGCTGAAAAGAAAAGAGTTGAAAATAGAGATTATCGTTGCAATAACAGAGAATCTCTCTCGTTTGTATTTCCTGTTGAAAATATTTGATGAGGGTTCAATTATCATGAAAGGTGCTGCAATGTTTGTTCTTTCCTTTCTCGTTGTGAGTAATGTTTGCACTCTCTGTTCTGTCAAGTAATTGCTCGCCTTAATTTCGGCATAAACTGGTCCAGTAGATCCTCCACGACAATTACGAGGTAGCTTCATCATCGCCACTTAAGTTAAACCTCTTTCTGTGCCCCTGAAGTGCTCTTCTTCATTCTCTTCTTCTTATTCTTGATACCAGTTCCCAGGTGTAGCAATAGTACCCCCTCTCCTATCCAGAGCTCTAAGAGTCGATTCCAGACTCGTTCAGTAATTCTCATTGAGGGTTCGTGAGTTGAATTGAGGGACTCAGATACAGGAGACTCTGAACGCGGTCAAGGATATAACTCAGATCACATGATAAATTCCAGTATCTGGTAACTGGCTTCAAGAGCGAAACGGGACACTACTTTATTATTATTGTTATTATTATTATTATTATTATTATTATTATTATTATTATTATTATGAAAATATATTTCTACCTCCGTGTATCCGTCAATGTTCGTGAGAAATGGAAAGTTCTTTCTGAATACCTCACTTGGTTTTCTATGAGGAAGAAATTCCTTATCATAACATTCTTCACTCTCGATTGATTTACTTCTTTTTGTCTTAATTATCCTTTCATTTAGAAGCTACAAATAGATCTCCACTTCCGTGGGTGCACATGGCTTTGAAGTTTACTCAGTCTACACCAACGTGGAGCAAAAGCGGTCAGGCGTAGAGCTAACTGACCATTAGGCTATATCCCACCAAGTGCTGAGTTTACTGATAGTGGAAGCCTTTATCGTCCACCCCTCCAAGGGCCTTCATGGCCTGTACGGAGATGACTTTGCTTTTGCTTTGCTATATCTCACACTAATTGTAATGAGGTGGATTTTTTAGTATTTTCCAAAGCCTTGATGATATCCCAGGAACGTGATATCTCTAGAGATAAGCAGCACCAGGTGTGATCAGCATACTGAGGTAAACTGCATGCCGTTGACTGGAAGAAGAAAGGCAAGAAACTATCCACTGTACTGCAAGTAAATTTTGTTTCAAAGTACCTCACCAAAGGTCCGTTGGCTTAGGTAGGGACACTGGCAAAAAAAAAAAATCTCACCATGCAGCTTACGATATCGTGTTAAATATGTCTCAGTACCCTGTACCCTATACCCTGTAGCTTCCAATTTATTCTTATACCACGTACACTGACTTAGGAAATGTCATGGGATAGTCACCTCTGGCCCTGCGAACTGCAGTGAGACACCGTGGAAGTGAGTCAAGTCCCTGGTAGTCCTCTGGATGCAGCTGACACCAAATCGTTTGCAGAGCGGCCGCCAATGCTGGTCTGTTCGTTGGGGCAGGTTCCATGGCACAGAGCCTGCGTTCCAGGACATCCCAAATATGCTCGATAGGGTTCATATCGGGACTCTTGGGTGGCCGGGGCTGTCTTTGGACCCCCGCTGCATGTTCCTGGAACCATTCCCGGGCGACGTGGGAGCGATATGGTGGCGCGTTATCATCTTGAAACACCGCAGATCCGCCTGGGCGCTGGAAGGCCAAAAATGGGTGGAGATAGTCTCCGAGCAGATCAAAATACCGCGTGCCATTCAAAGTCTCTTCAAGAACAACTAGGGGGTCCATTTTATGCCAGGAAAATGCAGCCCCAGACCATAACAGAGGCACAAGCGCCCTGAACCACACCTTCGAGGCATGCGGGATCCATCGCTTCATGTGGTCTGCGCCATACACGGTGCCTCCCATCGGCATGGTGCAGTTGAAATCGTGATTCGTCCGACCATGTCACGTTACGCCATTGTTCCAATGTCCATCCCTGGTGACTGGCGTCAATTGCGCGTCTATGTGCCGGATGACGTTGGGTTAACAGTGGCACCCGTGTGCGGCGCCGACTCCCATACCCCATAGAACCCATGTTTCTACGGATTATCCACTGGGAGACGTGTCTAGCACGGCCTGTGTTGAATTGAGCCGTGATTTATTGCACGGTTGCCCGTCTGTCACTATTGACAATACGCCTCAGATGTCGCCGGTCACGGTCATCGAGGGTGGCTGGACGGCCGGTCGTTCGTCTGTTGTGGACGGTGGCACCCGCATTCAACCATTCACGATACACCCTGGACACGGTTGATCGTGTGAAGCCGAATTCCCGCACCACTTCCGAAATCGCACTTCCCATCCGTCGGGCACCGACCACCATACCCCGTTCGAACGGTGTCAGCTCACGACAACGTTCCATGTTACACCTGTCACATGCACAGTCACTGCTCGCAAGGTCTCCTATACAACTGCCGCTGGCACAGGGGGTTTGTGGAGCGCAGACAACACACCTGCGCATCAGTGCTCCGCTATCCCATGACGTTTGCTCAGTCAGTGTATTATCCATTGCTACAAATAAGCTATGGTATCTAAAATTATAAGTTTGAAGCAATGGATAGACTATGAATGAAAATTATTTTTCGTAATACAATCTTGGGTATTATAGGGTTAAAAGAAGTTTTGTTGTGGAACACCTTGCTGTAAGCAGCGGGGCAGGAAGATTTTCTAAATTGCTGTTGTGACAGGATAAAGGGAAAGTTATTTAGAGTAATGTTGGTATTACTTGTATAATATTTATAATGATGTGCAGGTGAAATTTATGTGAAATGTGTTAAAAGTTAGTTCGTTCCGTTACGTGGGGAGTCTAACGATTCGTCTCAAATTACAAGCTGTGCTGAACGTAAATCAAAGCTATACTCTGCCATTACCACAATGAGCGTTTCCAGGGAGCATATTAATCTTCATTCAAAAGAAAAAAAGAGATATGTGCACTTTCAGCATAGTGAGAAACATAGCGAAGTAGAGAGCTGGTTTTCTTCTTATTCTGTGAATATATCCGCGTGCGGAGTTCTCTTGTCTCTTGATGAGCCAGAAATCGTTAAATCGTGATGTGAACGGGCAAGAGGAATATGGTGGATTAGATTCGTCATGCTTATTTCGTAAATATCTACTGAGATTTCGTACAGGAAATAAATCTGCAAGTATAGTATGTAACTATGTTTCCTTGTATTGTTACACCTTAATCGTTAATGCTCAGGTTTTCCGCGCTCGATAAATTGCCTTTTACTGGTGAATAGCCTAAAGAACAGGAGAATGTAATTCGAAGCTTAGGGTACTTGTCATCAACATGTTTACAAAGTATCTGGATCCTCAGATGCCTCCGCTGTGTCTTATCTCATATTGTTTTTTTGCTAATAGTTTAACGACGCACTAACACATGGAAAGTTTTCGCCGACGCGAAGGTAGGGAAGCGCTAGGAAAGGACAGGTAGTGGCCGTGGACATAATTAAAGTACAGCCCCATCATTAGCCTTGTGTGTAAATGGGAAACCACGGAAAATGTTAAGATTATGGGCTTGCTCCCAGCCTAGATAAGCGAAAATGAACCCATCGGCCGATAGGCTATTGGAATGGTAACACTGATGGAAATCACTGCTACGTAAAACTTTGGCATTGAGCAGTGATCATTTGAAAGTGTCATTTCTAAACGTGTCCGACTCCACGGTTAAATGATTAACATGCTGGCCTTTGGTTCAAGAGAGGCCCCGGGTTCGATTCCCGGTCAGGTTGGGGATTTTAACTTTCATTAGTTAATTCCAATGTCTCGGAGGCTGTGTTCGTGCCATCTTCAGCATTATAGTTCATCTTAGTCAGGGTCCCATTCTCACAGACGCGTAGGTCGCCTATATGGCGTCAACTCGAAAGGCCTGCACCAGAGATCAGACCTCTCCGAGAGCAACACGTCAATATTATTATTATTATTATTATTATTATTATTATTATTATTATTATTATTATTATTATTATTATTATTATTTCAAAGCGTCGTAAGACCTTTCCTAGCAATATGGCATAGAGATGTACTGTACCAAGCTCGATATCTGCAGTCGCTTAAGTGCGGCCAGTATCCAGTATTCGGGAGATAGTAGGTTCGAACCCCATTGCCGGCAGCCCTGAAGATGCAAATGCTTGGGCTGTACCTTAGTTAAGCCGGCCCCGTGGTGTAGGGGTAGCGTGCCTGCTTCTTACCCGGAGGCCCCGGGTTCGATTCCCGACCAGGTCAGGGATTTTTACCTGGACCTGAGGGCTGGTTCGAGGTCCACTCAGCCTACGTGATTAGAATTGAGGAGCTATCTAACGGTGATATAGCGGCCCCGGTCTAGAAAGCCAAGAATAACGGCCGAGAGGATTCGTCGTGCTGACCACACGACACCTCGTAATGTGCAGGCCTTCGGGCTGAGCAGCGATCGCTTGCTAGGCCAAGGCCCTTCAAGGGCTGTAGTGCCATGGGGTTTGTTTTGGTTTGTTTGTTTGTACCTTAGTTAAGGTTACGGCCGCTTCCTTTCCATTCTTAGCCCTTTCCTGTACCATCCTCGCCGTAAGACCTCTGTCGGCGCGACGCCAAAAAAAAAAAAAAAAAAAAAAAAAAAAAAAACTTGAGATATACAGTAAACTTACTATATTTTGAATTTGTCCATTGGCTACTATTAATAGATTTGCCGAGCATAAGGATGGATAATATTACCAGTTTTACGAATATTTATAAGCTAATGCATTATTTCATTATCAAGTAAGTTAGTTCTGATGGACTGGCCGATATGGGCTTGAAGGTCACGCGGAAACAGGAAACTACTGAAAGGAATAGCTAGGTCACCGCGAGTGACGAATACGAAATTAAAAATGAACACTTGCGCCAGTCAGATCAGTTGAGCCGGACGGAAGTTTAACATCAGTAGTGGTCACACCGTGCAGAGGCTTCATCGCCGGTAGTGGACAATGGATATATAAATGAATACATTCATTACGATAATGTTTTTACTTCTCAATACTTCCCACTCTTTCAAGTGGTACGGAATGTGCTATCCTAAATGTTTTAAACTTATTAGCTGACACTTCACAGGTGATCAACTGGTCAAGTGGTACGAAATGTCCTAGAACCCAGCTGTTCACCTAGACTTTTCTTCGGAGTAATTGGAAATGTATCAAATATATCCCTTGATAAATTATTCCAATCCCTAATTCCTCCTCCTGTAAGAGGATGGTTCCCTAGTTCCTCTTAAAACAATAATAATCACCACCATCACCACCATCACCACCTTCCTGAAAGTCCTCTTTAATTCCAACTTCATCTCCAAGCTTATTCGTCTGCTAATAACATTTCGAGCCATCTCTCCATTGACAGCTCGAAATATTCCGCTGCTCGTCTCCTTGCTTCCAAGTATTTCTAGCCCAAAGTGTGCAACATTTTCTTAACGCTACTCTTTCTTCTGAAATTACCTAGAACAAATTGTGCTGCTTTACTTTGAATCATTTCCAATAATTCTTGTATCCCGTAATCCTGGTGAGGGTCCCATACACTGGAACCAGGACGAATTGAAATGCATAGTCCTGTTTGTTGATAATGTTCCTACACTACGCGGCGCTGGTGTAGATAGATAGTGATCAGCTCTTTCTGAACATGTGAGATTTGATGTGACTTATTTCAGAATTTGTCGTTTAAATAAATGATTGAAAACCGTGTGTTCATTATTGTGATGTTTCAGGACTGTACCGATGACTCTGTTTGTGTGCAACCTGTGTTTCGTTCAAATTAAAATATCCAGTAGTATTCCTTGTTTTGAAAGTAATATGTAAAAAGCACGTAGGAAATATTTTACATTTAGTAATGATTTAATGACATTACTTCTGAAATTTTTTCGTCAGTATCTTAACCAATATCTCAAACGTGTATGTGTCCATAGAGCTAAGTGATCTTTCATTAGGGCCGATGACCTTCGATGTTAGGCCCCTTAAAACAACAAGCAGTGATCTTTCATTAATTTACCACGAAATCAAACTCAGTTGCAATGATCAATTATAACCTTAAAAATATATGTTCAACTGTTAGTGTACATGCTACATAATATAAACATATTAAAACTCTGTAGGCACCCACATGATTGTTACGTACCGATATGTCATACACATTTAATTCCTACATAACTAATTCATTTATATATTAACATGCCCAGCTTAATGAATCTTACCAGCACTTCACCCCGTCAGTCAGTTAACTGGACACCTGGGGATGTTTTGCGGTCGTACGAGTTTGCATTTCTTTCCTTACTTCTTTTATTCGGAAATAAAATCAGCATCGTATGTAATAGAAAATTAATTTTGGTGCGAAGTCCTGAGCATGTTCAGTACAGCACCCACGTCCATGAAAAATAGTAATTGGAGGTAAGCTATCCTGGCATTCTTGAAATATTTCTCTCCATAAAGCTTCTTGTATACTAAGATTTCCCACAACAACTTCCTCTACACGAGGAAATATAAATAATAATTCATTCGATGAGTAAATTTGATAGTTGCATGAGTTACATTATTCTCGTAGACTTGTTAGGGCTCCTCTGTATTGTTTTGCAGAGATCCAATACATGCTGTACAGTTTGTCACTTTGCTTGCATGTTTAACAATATACCCACGGAAGTGATGAATAACATTCATTTTTGAACTGGTGAAAGGAGCTATTTGTTCATCTTCCCAACTTGATAATGGTGGCTGACCAAAGGTATGCTTGCTGCAATTTTTTGCTGAGCTGTACTTATGATTTTGGCATTCTCTTTGACAACAGCTTTTGCCATGGCTCTAATCTGACTGAAAAATGATGTTAAGGGTACTATCACTTAAATGCAGATCTTGACATGGGATAGCCTTCGACCACTTTGAGGACAGAATGGGATCTTTTGAGGGTGAAAATAAATGCCGTTTCCCATTCGAATGTTTATCCTGACCCCACTTGAACCCGGGACATAGCAAGTTGTAGGCATATTCACATGCAGTAGTACATTGAAGCATATGCCAAAGTATACGTCCTACTTCTCAAATGCTTAATCTTTTTTCACTTTTCAGTTCAAGAAAAGTTAACACCAGATATTTTGCACTTATAAAACTGGAGAACGTAGCAAACTACCGAAAAAAACACTAACTGTTTACACACTTCCACATTAAGCCGAAAAAAGCGCGCGTACTTGGACTGTTTATCGACAGCAGCGCTGCAGGTGGCAGAGAACATGTACACCGTGTCTGTTAACATGTGATTCAGAGGGAGTCGTTACACTATTCATTTCTATTCGTCCTGCAAGAACCATATTCTAATTAAGGTCTTACCAATGATTTATACGCCCTGTCCATTACATTTTTACTACAACCCCGAAATACCCCAATACAAATGAAGAGATCAGTAACCTTTATTTACAATCCCGTTAATGTGATTACCCCAAAGAAGATCTTTCCTTATATTAACACCTAGGAATTTACAGTAATCCCCATGACATTATTGATAAAACGAAGCACACTCGCTATATTACCCTTCAAAATACTAATTCTATTTAAAAAGCATAAATAACACAAAATATAGAAACAGTAATTTCTAATATTTTACATCTGCAACCATTTATCGCAGAATCCGTAATAACAGAGACGCTTACGAATTTATGTTGTTATCAGTAAGGCGGTCAACGGCGAGCATAGTTGGTGAGGAAGTGGTAGTAGTGGTGGTGATTGTTATTTTAAGAGAAAGTACAACTAGGCAACCATCCTTCATTAAGACTAATCAGAGGGAAAAGAAAGAAGGGATCCGACACTTCGAAAAGTGAAGGTATCGTCCAAAGAAAGAGAAGGGTCACGAAGGGCGTGAACATGAAAGACTCCCAAGGCCTTGAATGCTCTAATACCGTCGGGGTCGGAAAAGAACAAGTGTTGACCAAGGGAGATCAGATAGGATAGATGAAAGTGAGAAGCCTGGCACAAGTAAGTGGACGCAATGCCTTGGCTCAGCTAAGGGCCCCACGGACGCCAACTTACGCTCCCAAGTTAAGAGCCCTTGGGACCCCTTTAAGTCACCTCCTATGGCAGGCAGGGAATACCGTGGATTTATTCTACCGTCTCCATCCACAGGGGAGCTGATGAGGAAATAATGTTTAGTCGTTATGATAACAAACTATCTGGCGACGATTGTTGTCCTTGCTTTTATAAGCTGAAAATCTGTGTGATCATTAAGATAATGAAAATGACTACCGAAATGACAAGCGTGAAAGAACGATCACTGGAAGAATGACGGAAAAGAGAATCATAAAAGTGAAGGCTGCAAGTCCAGGCCTCAAATTCCCTGATATCGCCGCGCCGGAAGGAAACAAAAAGTAATGGTCTACAATATCCTGAGTCTCTAATACTTATCAACAATAACATTATACTAGTTACTAGTTGAGGTGTGCTCTGACTCTTCTGCTACCAGCCATCTCCACTAGATGGCATCCCTGCTGCAATTAGAAAAATTAATTCCCTCTGTGGGTTGGGAAGGTAGAATACTGTACATTCACGGAACAAGAAGTAAGTAAAAGTCCCCAGGGACTTTCAGTTTGGGAATGTGGATTTGTGATCATAGAACCTCTAGCTGAGCATGACATTTTCACTTACTTGTGCTAGTCTCCTTGCTTTCGTATTTTCTATCTCATCTCCCTTGGTCAAGCTGGTCGGCGGATGGAGAGTGGGTCTCGGCCCACAAGTGGCCAGGGCTGGTCCGTGGTCCGACAGCTCTGAACTCTGACCGGCCAACCGAGCAGAGGAGGGGTGGTCACAACTCTTCTGTGTCTCTCCGTTTCTGTATTCTGGAGACGGAGATGGACTGGTCTCCACCGTCGACTGTCTCCTGCACTAAGGCGAATACCGGGACAGTACCTAGTATAGGCTACGACCGCTAACCCTATCAACCCTCACCACACATCACCTTGCCTGAAAGACGGTGTCACCATCAAGGGGGCCCGCCTCCCCCTTCATGCACGTAACGAGCGTGTCTAGCTCCTCAGTCCAAACTCAACTTATATTAAACCCATTCAACTTAAATATCACCACTCACTAACCTCATAAGTAAATCACATTAACAAAACACCCAGAAACCACATCTCAACAATAAACATTAAATCCATATTATTATTATTATTATTATTATTATTATTATTATTATTATTATTATTATTATTATTATTATTACAATATATTATTAACACTTTTATTACTCTTACTATCGTACTAAACTAATCCCTGTCATCATACTCGTATAGTCCGACTCCTTGGTTGAATGGTCAGCCTTCGGTTCAGAGGGTCTCGGAGATGATTCCGGGTCGGGTCGGGGATTTTAATCTCGTCTGATTAATTCTTCTGGCTCGGAGAGTGGCCGTTTGTGTTTGTCCCAAAACTCTCCTCCTCATATTCAGACAACACTACCAACCTCTACAGAAACACGCATTCGTGATTACATCCCTCCACATAGGGTTGGCGTCAGGAAGGGCATCCGACCGTAAAAGCAGGACCAAATCCACATGTGTTCCACAGTTCGCGCCCAGCCCTGAATTGAACCCGGAGTCCTCTGAACCGAAGGCCTCTACTCTGACCGTTCTGCCGTGGAATCGGATTATTATTATTATTATTATTATTATTATTATTATTATTATTATTATTATTATTATTATTATTATTATTATCTTTACTGATATGTTACAAAGTCGGAAATTTTAGCATTAATTCAGTCTGAGGTCTGAGATGGCAGTTCCAACTGCGGTACGTAGAACAAACACAGTCTGGTTATTAGGCTGGCGAAAATAAACCTTCGACCGCAACCTACCGTCAGTTAAGGAAACTAATTGCATGCCGCACGCAAGACGTGTGACGTAAAGGCTTCAGAGCTGCTACGGCACGATCTTAATACGGGTCATTCATTCTTAACAACAGAGCTCCACTTTATTGCGTAAAGATTGTACTCGTTTCTTTATTTTCATCGTTCTGATACTTCGAAAGCGATATAAGAAAGTAGTGATGTGTAACAAAGTATTTTATCCTTAAAGCCTGTCTGATGGCCATGATTGGTAAAGCGTCAAGTCTTCATGGTCTGACAGTGTGGTTAACCGAATCGAGGTCAGGTGCTGGAAAATAATTTCTTTTTTCTTTCTTTCTTTCTTTCTTTCTTTCTTTCTTAATCCGTTTACCTTCCGGAGTTGGTTTCTTCCTCGGATTCGGCAAGGGATACCACCTCTACCGCCTCAACGGCAGTGTCCTGGTGCGTGAGACTTTTGGGTCAGGAGGACCAATATACTGAACAGGGGCTTTGCGGGGAGAAAGACAAGGAAATGGGAAGGGAGGTTTAAGTTGGTACCATCCCAGCATTTGCCCGGAGGAGAAGTGGGAAACCACGGAAAACCACTTCGAGGATGACTGAGGTGGGAATCGAAACCCCTCTACTCAGTTGACCTCCCGAGGCTAAGTGGACCCCGTTCCAGCCCTCGTACCACCTTTCAAATTCAGTGGCAGAGCCGCGAATCGAACCCGAGCCTCCGGGGGGGGGGGAGGTGGCAGCTAATCGCACTATCCACTACACCACAGAGGCGCACAGAAAAGTAATTTCGAAGGATCGGAGAGATGGTGGTATAAAATTCCTAATCACTTGATCGCTTGCCAACAGCCTTTGTTCAATTTCAAATCCTCTCCGCAGTGTTCATATGACACTGTAGATGTAGATTCGTTCATCGGATGAGGACGTTAAACCTTGATCATAACCTTTGGTATCATTCGACAGGAGTAGGCTATGCACCAATACCAGGCTTCATCCTGTCTCTAGCTGATCACCACACACTACACAACAACACATACCATACTCATCATACTAAACACAGGAATACATACACTCACATAATGATCCTTGCTTCTGAGGCAAAGAGGAACTAACCGCATGACCAAGAAGGTACGGACAAATAAATGAAAATCGTTAACCACGCATTATCACTGCCAATGGACTCGTATCCAAATGACTGTGCGTTAGAACACACGCACACGCACGCATTTATTCTATCTTCACTCGAAGTTTGATGTTATCGCGTTGATATTCCGTCATTTGTAAGCTAAGAGCTTGGTCATCATTTGACGTGCATGGATTTATCTGTGTGCGAATGTTTTCTGGAAATATGTATTTTGTTGGAGAAATGCAAGAACGTATATATTTTTAATTAGTTACCTACCCACGGTCTGGTTCCTCGGTTGAATGGTCAGCACTCAGACGGTCCTAGTTTCGATTCCCGAGCAGACTGGGGATTTTAACTGCCTATGGTTAATTCTTCTGGTTCGGGGACTCGATGTTCTTTTAGCCTTAATGTACTTCTCTTCATCAACATATAGTACACTGTACTATTTATTGACCACCACAGAAACACGCAGTAGTGAATATCTCTCCCTCTTAAAAGATTGTTTGTATCAGAAAAGGCATCCGGCCGTGAAACAGGGTCAGATCAACGTGAAGTGTGATCCCCAATAAAATGATGATAAAAACCAAGAGAAGATTAAAAGAGGTGTCTACTAATTTGTTAATATAGCATCATTATGGTCAATAATTAATTCCTGTTTTACTTAACCTCCAGATCTATTTACGAGCGTCATCTTTATCGAATGAAATGTCTTTCCCCTTCAGCTCCTGGACAATGTAGTGAGGGACGATACCTAAGGGCTACTGCCTCTTCCAAAACTGGGCAACCATCCTCTATTAACAATAATAAAAATAGAAAAAAAGAGGTCCAACCCTTTGACGAATGAATATATAGGAAAAAGAAAGAGAAAAGTCAGGAATAACATAAAAATTAAAGACTCTACGCTTCGCAGATTAATGTGGTTGGGGTCAGACAAGAATAAGGGTTGAACAACCGAGGTCGATAGGAAAGATGGAAGCTAGGAGACTGGCACAAGTATATGGAATTTATGCCAGACTCATCTAGGAGTACTGTGGTTCCAATCCATACTCCCATTTGTGAGCTTCAGGGGATTCCACTTTCAGTCACCTTTTACGACAGGAAGGGACGTCGGTCGATGTACGAGTGTTCTGTCTACCCCACCCAAACGGGGAGAAGTCACGAGACTAACACGTATAACACTAAAAGGTTTTGAAAATACCGAGGAAGGGTTGGGAATGAAGTGACCGCGACTTTAATTATGGTACAGTGCCTGTTTTATTTGGCCGATAAAAACAAAAACTGGTGTCAAATTTCTCTTTGAGAAAATCAATGACCATTAATATGTCTTTCAAAACATGAAACTAAAATAGGTAACGATTCATTTAGATGCTTCATTTCACGAAGATAAGTTAAAAGCCATCCATCTATACTTATCACAGCCTGCACGGTTCCTAGGTAACATCGCCTCACACATTTCGTATCGTTAATTTCGTGATGCAAATTTTCAGATGACGCTGTCTCACCACTGCTTGGACTGTTCCCCCTCCACGCGCAATCACCGTGACGTCACCCGGTTCCAGTGTTTTCTCGAGCTCGCTTCGCTTCCGTATATATACTCGCCGCTTTCTCTTGTCCGGCGATCAGGTTTGATTGATATGTTGTAATCGGCAGTGAGAGCTTGAGCAGTGTACACGGCTGGACCGTGTGCATTTCAATTTTACTTCATTCTTCTTTACGTACTGGGTGAGCAGACTTTTATTATTATTATTGTCATCCATTCAATTTTTGCCCTCTCTTTCTCCATATGCGCTTGGCTAATGCTTGGATTTCGAACTCTAGTCCCTTCAGGACTCTACGAAATTATGCTGTGCCAAACTATTGGCTTTAGACTTGTGGTGGAAATGTGAAGGAAGAAGTGTACTGGACTAGCGATATTATGGTGACCTTCAACTTCTAAAGTGTTGTGCATGAACTTTGCCTTCCCTCGTTTTGAAGTGGGACTTGACAGCCTGATCATTTCCCTTTCCCTCCTGTTTGATTCTTGGTTTTCTTTTCCTGTTCCTCTTTCCATTCTCCTTTTCGTCTCCCATTCGTATTTCTCATAATTTGCTAATGAAATTTGGTAACATTGTGCTCTGCCAATTTCGCACTGAGTCTGCTGTTTACATTTCGAATGTTCTAGTATCTTCCTGTCTTAAACAAGTGTGTGTTAGATTTTGGGGGATATGATGTCGTTTTATTGCGTACCATTTTAGGTACTGGAAAGTTCCTTTTAACTTGCATAATTTTTACTTGTTCCTTTTCAAAATTTCTTGCTGTTTTTTGCGCGGCATTCACGTGAACGTTGTCATATTGGAACTTGAATGTAATGAGAACATTAATTTATTCCTACAAGCCCTTATCTCGTACCTGAGTATACCAAAGATTTATTGTGATTTGTGTGGTTACCCTTTTTAGTGCCTGTATGAACCAAAATAAGACCTGTTAATAACTTGTATGATTCCCTTTTTCTATGGTGTATCAAATGGTCCAATTTTACTCCCTGTTGTGAAAACATTTGTTATTCCTTTTGAAGTTGTTTCAATATATATGTTCATCTTTTCTAAACCTGTGCTTTTGGGAGTTCTTATTTCTGGGTTCTCTTTCGTTTTGCTTAGTATGTACCTACCGCGGAAATTCCCCTTGGGAAAAGGCCCATAATTGTAATCGGCACATGACTTGGGATATGTTCTGCACTGATTGTGGTTATTTGAAGCATGACATTTGAATAGTGCCACTACTCCATTTTACACGTTTCCCTGCGCTCTGCTTTGCTAAGTTCTCTGTGCGGCATTCTAGCACATATTACTGGGAGTCTTTCGCTTCCTTCATATCGAACTTTCGTTGATATTTGCCAAGCGATTGCTGCAAGTACTTGGAAATACATACTCATATTTAATTATACCAATGTACCCCCCAAGCCATAAGACAGAGCGGAGAAGTATGCATAAGGTAAGCGAAGTTGAGCTCGTAACAATACAGAGGGGTCCAGAAAAATGTACTCACTGTTTGACCACCAGCAGCTTATGAATGACGCTACGATGTGACTGGTTTCAGCTCATGGCGAACCGGCATGTGCTGACAGACCTACTTACCGTACATGTGGTAACAGTGTTGCCAGATTGCCATTCTTCAACGTCCTTTTTCTGCCGGATATACTCGTAGGACGCACTTTTGTAACAAACATTTTTTTATTGCTGGCATGTGAGGAATCGCGCTGCGACGCCCGAGTGCGCGAATTTCGCTTCACCCTGTATACACAAGAACTGTTTCCTGGTCAGTGGCCTTTCGACCGACCGACATGACATGGTAGCTAGAGTCTTTCATTTAAAAAAGGATTTATTCAACTTATCAGTAAAAACGAGATTTTTGGAAAAGTCAACTGTCACATGCTCAGCGTTGAGTGGCAAAAGCGTGGGTTGCCGCACTGCTATCGGTTATTTTGGCTGGAAACAAAAATTCAACCGGACGAAATCGATGTCCGCCTCTGTGGTGTAGTGGTTAGCGTGATTAGCTGCCACCCCCGGAGGTCCGGGTTCGATTCCCGGCTCTGCCACGGAAATTTGAAAAGTGGTACGAGGGCTGGAACGGGGTCCACTCAGCCTCAGGAGGTCAACTGAGTAGAGGTGGGTTCGATTCCAACCTCAGCCATCCTCGAAGTGGTTTTCCGTGGTTTCCCACTTCTCCTCCAGGTGAATGCCGGGATGGTACCTAACTTAAGGCCACGGCCGCTTCCTTCCCTCTTCCTTGTCTATCCCTTCCAATCTTCCCATCCCTCCACAAGGCCCCTGTTCAGCATAGTAGGTGAGGCCGCCTGGGCGAGGTACTGGTCATTCTCCCCAGTTGTATCCACCGACCAAGAGTCTGAAGCTCCAAGACACTGCCCTTGAGGCGGTAGAGGTGGGATCCCTCGCTGAGTCCGAGGGAAAAGCCGAACCTGGAGGGTAAACAGATGATGATGATGATGATGATGATGATGACGAAATCGATGATATCATATCTTCTGAACTACCTGACAAAGACGAAGATCCGGCATTGTTTGACATCGTGACCAAAAATATGGTACACGGACCATGCGGGGAAGATAATCTTACGTCACCATGTATGAAAGCGGCATCTGTTCCAAGAAATATCTTAGGCGTGTCGTTACTGAAACCCAAACCGGTGAAGATGGATATCCAGTATATTGCCGACGACATATTAAATATAGTGGACAGGTCGCCAATTTAAGTGTTCGGGGAAGAACTGTTACGATCGATAACAGATGGATTGTTCCATACTCTCCGATACCGTGCCGTACTTTTAAAGCACACAACAAAGTTGAATACTGCCATTCGATCCAAGATGTAAAATATATATGTAAATATATAAATAAAGGATCGGATCAGGCCACTTTCAGTCTCAGGAATGCTCATGACGAGGTGGAAAATTATTTAAATGGGCGGTACATAAGTACATCAGAAGCGGTCTGGAGATTACTTGAGTTTCCTATACATGACCGACACCCTACCGCTGTACACGTGGAAAATGGACAAAGGGTGTACTTTACAGCAGAGAATGTGCAACGTGTACTCGCTAATCCGCCGAAAATCACACTCACGGCATTTTTTGAACTCTGCGATAGTGATGAATTCGAAAAACGTTGCTGTATTCTGAAGTTCCCCAATACTACGCCTGGGCGAATAATAAATTTCCACGTAGAAAGAAAAGTCAAGATGTCGACGGGCATCCTGGTATTAAAAGAGATTCTGCTTTGGAAAGAATATATACAATTGATCCTTCCCAGTCTGAGTGTTTCTGTCTGAGAATATTGTTGCATCACGTACGTGGCCCCACCTCATCCCCCCCCCCTTACATGGCACTACAGCCCTTGAAAGGCCTTGGCCTACCAAGTGACCGCTGCTCAGCCCGAAGGCCTGCAAATTACGAAGTGTCGTGTGGTCAGCACGACGAATTCTCTCGGCTGTTATTCATGACTTTCTAGACTGAGTGGACCTCGAACCAGCCCTCAGGTCCAGGTAAAATTCCTTGACCTAGCCGGGAATCGAGCCCGGGGCCTCCGGGTAAGAGGCAGGCACGCTACCCCTACACCACGGGGCCGGCACCCCACCTCTTTCCAGCATTTAAAAACCGTAAACGGGGTTACAAAAGAGACATATCAAGCAGCTTGCCGTGATAGAGGTTTATTGGAAATTGATGACCATTGGGAAAACACAATGAGAGAAGCTTTGCGTTCACGAAGTCCGTTAAAGTCAAGGGAGTTGTTTGTTATAGGGACCGTGCGCGTACGAGATTCTTAGTAGCTGGCGCCCCTAACGGAAACAGCTGCAGTCGTTTGATGGGGCACTCACGTGACCATTGACAGTGCAGTTCATTACAACCAGGGCAGTAAGCTTTGACTTGTGATTGTAAAATAAAGAGGTAAAGCCGGACAATAATGGCTTCGACTGTAGCAGCGACCGCTATAATTTATGTAGGGTTTCAGACAGTGCAACACTCAGATTATTTCCGGGATTCCACGCTAAAGAAAGGTGAAGATTTAAATAGCAGTAATCATGTCTTTGACGTGAAGGAAAGGTTAGGGCAAGAAATATACGGCAAGTGTCTACGGGAAACGAGTATTAATCAGTCACCATACAACGTTGAAATTAAGGTATTTACTATATTTTAGTCCTATTTCGGGAAATTGTTAATTAATCAGTTATTCACAATAACTTTAGTTATAAATTATTGAATCATTGAGCGGTGCCGTTGCATACACTGAGTCCTGTAACAGTTGTAATCATGAATTTAGAGTCGGATGCCTTTCCTGAAACACAGTTCTTTCAACTGAAAATCGCACTTCAGTGACACTGGGGTTCAAACCACGGTCACTAAATGGAGAGGCTAGCAGCTAAGCTAACATAGGAAAAGCAAGACAATTTTTCTCAGTTATTCTACTGTATTATAAATGGGGTAGCGAGCGGCTTGCTTCAAGTTCCGGCGACTGTAATTCAAATCCCGACAGATTTTCACTTTATAAATAATGAGTGAGGAATGTCAACCGACCCGCAATTCATGGCGACAACTTCTTCTTGAGTGTACTTCCCCTGCGCAGCCGGACTAAGCTGTGAATGATGATGAGATGGTTCAAAGATTATAACAAAAATATTTAATTCCTAAAGGTGATGCGATAAATAATTCCTCATTATAAATATTTTTATTTATTTTCACATTGACAGTGACAGGAACATTGTTGACGATGATTGTGGATGCAAGGCAGGTCAGTCGAAACGCTGTAAGGACATTGCTGCTTTGTGTTCCTTTATTAACTCCGAGAGGGACTCCTCCAAAACAACCATAGTGCAGCAATGGAAAAAATAAACCTAAGTGTGCTCGTCATCATCATCATCATCTGTTTATCCTCCAGGTTCGGTTTTTCCCTCGGACTTAGCGAGGGATCCCACCTCTACCGCCTCAAGGGCAGTGTCCTGGAGCTTCAGACTCTTGGTCGGGGGATACAACTGGGGAGTATGACCAGTACCTCGCCCAGGCGGCCTCACCTGCTATGCTGAACAGGGGCCTTGTGGAGGGATGGGAAGATTGGAAGGGATAGCCAAGGAAGAGGGAAGGAAGCGGCCGTGGCCTTAAGTTAGGTACCATCCCGGCATTCGCCTGGAGGAGAAGTGGGAAACCACGGAAAACCACTTCCAGGATGGCTGAGGTGGGAATCGAACCCACCTCTACTCAGTTGACCTCCCGAGGCTGAGTGGACCCCGTTCCAGCCCTCGTACCACTTTTCAAATTTCGTGGCAGAGCCGGGAATCGAACCCGGGCCTCCGGGGGTGGCAGCTAATCACGCTAACCACTACACCACAGAGGCGGACAAGTGTGCTCGTAAGGATCTATATTCGAAAGGAGAGAAGATAGCAGAACTGTTGAAACCATACGTCCACGTTGCTGAACAAACAGAATCAACCACTTTCAATAAAACTTGTTTGTACCAACGAGTAAAAACATATTATTGAGTGTGCCCTCACTGATATGCTTAAAGCCGAAAGTGAGAGTGAAAATTACATGATGGCAAGTTCCATTCTACAAAAAAATTATAGATGATGCTGTAGAACGTAGCGAAATTGAGGATTTGATCAAGTGTCCGAACGAAGTACAAAATCAGAATACCCATTCAGTCCATAGGTGCTATTTTGTTACAAAAATGTCCGCTGTTAAATTATCAATAAAACCCGTGAATTATCTCGATTTCTTGCCTCAAGATGTGCAACTATTTTATATCGCAAATGTTACAGTTACAACAGAACAGATGTACAAAATTGCATTTGACACAAGGTTTCAATATCGCTGTGCTGCTTGGTTCAAACAAAGAAAATTACGCTTATCTGCCAGCCAGCAAGCTGATCAGATTGGGACACTGAGGAGTGGTGATTATGATCACCTTGCAAGGTCATTTCTAATTTCCACATCCCTTAACACACTTGCGATGAGGTACGGTAGGAACACTCAACAACTAGCGGTGGCTGAGTACTGCAAACTCAATGACTGTTTTGTAAAACAGGTGGGAGTGTGCATCAAAGTAAGCACCCATTGCTGTGTTCGAGTCCATACGGGATAGTATTTCATCCCAATGGCTTTCTCTCCTGGAAATTAAGTGTCCTTTTTCGTGTAAAGGAAAGCCTATTATTCAAGAGAAACGGAGCAATGTACCGTATTTGTATGTGACACAACAAGCTGAAATTAATATTAGAGATAGTCACCTCTACTACACCCAAGTGCAGATATCCATGTATGTTTAAAACATCAACTTATGTGAACTGTTTGTATATTCTCCTAAAGGAAGTATCAGTGTGAAAATTTCAAGGCTTGAGCAATTCCTGTGTACTACCATTCCCTTACTGGAAAGGTTTTATTTTCAGTATTATCTGTCATTAATTCGGAATATGTCGTTACGGGTACCGATAAGTGTCACAGTGAAGGGCACGTGTATGCTCACTGACGTACTTCAAAGTTTTCAATGCAGGGAACTAACAGTAACAAAGATACATTGCATTCGGTCCCAGAGGAGACATTGCTTTCTCTTTTTTGGAGAGGCTTACCATGCTGTAAAACCCACCTTATGTCTCATAATAAAACAGGGTGAACACAACGAGGCTAGTTCATTTTATTTTGAAGGAGAAGTCCCCTACAATAAATGTTAATGTCAATTGCTTGCTGGGAGATGTTTACTTGTTTACTTTTACTCGTTCGACTCTCGATTCTTTCAGTTAACACCGTCATGAACTAACTCGAGCGCTGGCTTGCAGCTTACCCCATCAAACGTTTTCTGAGGTAGTCGCAAGAGCGCACCACTCGCCATTCGCACGGTCCCTTACTGAACCGCTCAAGGTATGGAATAAATTAAAAAAACAATCTATGCGAAGATATTAGACACAGAAGTCGACATCGAAATCAGAACTCTACGTTGTTTTTCAATTAGGACATGTACAAAGAAGGTTTGATACAAATAGAAAACAGTCTTTTGCAACTAAACGACAAAACTTTACAATATTTTGGTTTACCTTCTCCTAATCGATCATGTAACAATGCAGTAAACAGCATACTAACACATAGGTAGGATGTGAAAGACTTATCAATTTTTTTAACAAAAATTTACAGAAGTTGGTTCATCATCATCGTCATCTGTTTACCCTCCAGGTTCGGTTTTTCCCTCGGACTTAGCGAGGGATCCCACCTCTACCGCCTCAAGGGCAGTGTCCTGGAGCTTCAGACTCTTGGTTGGGGAGTATGGAGTATGGAGTATGGAGTATGGAGTATGACCAGTACCTCGCCCAGGCGGCCTCACCCGCTATGGTGAACAGGGGCCTTGTGGAGGGATGGGAAGATTGGAAGGGATAGGCAAGGAAGAGGGAAGGAAGCGGCCGTGGCCTTAAGTTAGGTACCATCCCGGCATTCGCCTGGAGGAGAAGTGGGAAGCCACGGAAAACCACTTCCAGGATGGCTGAGGTGGGAATCGAACCCACCTCTACTCAGTTGACCACCCGAAGCTGAGTGGACCCCGTTCCAGCCCTCGTACCGCTTTTCAAATTTCGTGGCAGAGCCGGGAATGGAACCCGGGCCTCCGGGGGTGGCAGCTAATCACGCTAACCACTACACCACAGAGGCGGACCAGAAGTTGGTTACGGAACAAAAATGAGCTTACGGCGAAATTATTGACAGCGTAGAAAATAACAAAGGTAAAATATGTTTCTTAGATGCCCCAGGATTTACTGGAAAAACATTCCTCGCAAATATAATATTGGCAAAAGTGAGGCAATGTGGAAAAATTGCACCACCAGACGCTTCTTCAGGGATTGCCGCAACTCTATTACATGATGGGAAAACTGCGCACTTCACATTTAAAATGCCATTAACTGTATCTTTGGAGCAACAGTCAGTATGTTCTACACATAAAAATGGGCCACTTGGAGTATTGTTGAAAGCATTAATTATCTGGGATGAATGTACTATGAGTCACAGATCACATGCTGAAATAGTGAATCGAACGCTGAAGGATCTCACAAATTCGAACAATATCATGGGGGGCATTACTACTGTTTTTACTGGAGATTTCCGACAAACACTTCCGGTCCTAGCAAGAGGAACACGTACAGGCATTAAAGCATGTATTAACTCATCTGTGTTATGGGGTTCAGTTCAAACACTTCATTTGCGTATTAATATCAGAGCACATTTAATCGAACATACCTATAGTGCTTTCCCACTACAGCAGCTTGAACTTGGAGAAGGAAAATGGCTTCTCCAAGCGCAAATTGTAGTAGCGCTGAAATCGAATTGGACGACACATTCGGTCGCATAGTTCATACTATGGAACATCTTATAGATGCAATATATCCTGATATACAAACTCTTCTACAAAGAGATTATCATTGGCTATGTTCACGAGCAATAGTATCCGCCAGAAACGAAAGTGTCAATTAAATGAACAATTAGATTTTGCAAAAAGTTCCTGGTCAAATAAAACATTACAAGTCAATTGATAAAAGTAGATACTTTTGGATGGTTCTGGTACCACCGTCTCCACAGGCCCTCCGCAGAGGCCTCCGCCGCATTGACATCTGGCAAAGTCATGACCACGTGCACTTGTTTGTGAACAAAGCCACGTACTTTTTGACAGCTGTCAAGCTTACAGCTGCCATCTTTAAACAACAGACGATCGCAAACGTCAGTGCTGCCATCTTTACGGCACTAAACCTCATCCTTATGCACGTGGCAGCGGGCAATTTGAAAAATTCCACGTGCTTTCTTGACAGTTGTCAAGCTGACAGCTGCCATCTGAAAAAAAAAACAGACGATCGCTAACCTCAGTGCTGCCATCTTTACGGCACTAAACCTCATCCTAATGCACGAGGTAGCGGGCAATTTGAAAAATTCCACGTGTTTTTATGACAGTTGTCAGCGGCTATATTTAAACAACAACACATCGCTAACCTCAGTGCTGCCATCTTTACGGCACTAAACCTCATAGTTGCCACCTTAGGCACGTGGTGGCGGGAAATTTCAAATTGCACGTGCTTTTATGACAGCTGTCATGCTGTTATCTTTAAATAAGACAGCATCGTGCTGCCATCTTTATGGCACTAAACCTCATCCTTATGCACGTTGTAGCGGGCAATTTGATAAATTCCACGCGGTTTTGGCAGCTGTCAGCCACCATCTTTAACTACATGCACATGGCCTACTGCTATCTTGACGGAAGTATATTCTAGAATGACGGAGATTAGTGTTGAATCTATAGGTTTTGGGGTCACAAGGCTGATTGGTGACAGTCTTAATTACAGTTGAAGTCGTGTACATCGTATCTATAGCGTGACGGGTACATACATACATATTTTTTTGAAAGGATCAAATATATCCCAGTTAATTCAGGATTCCACAAGGATAAAGTAAATTAAACAATCTAATACATGAAATCGAACACATAAATAACTCTAAAACTTAATAATACAGTAGATCATAAAATATAAATCAATGTGTCAATACGGAATTCTACTAAAATTCACTTCACACATAATTAACAGGCAATACAAATCTTAAAGATAAACATTAAAAACTGTCCGGGTAACGCCGTCTACTACAGCTATATGCATATAACAGCAACTTTTGAAAAAATGTGGCCTTAGTCTTTATCATTCTCCAACCTTCAAGTTCTAATAATTTATGAGATAGAGAAGTCAATATTTGGGGCCTTAGACGATGAATTTTGTTATAGTAAATGTTAGAAGAGGATAAAATAATAATAATAATAATAATAATAATAATAATAATAATAATAATAATAATAATAATAATAATAATAATAATAATAATAATAATAGACGCACGTCACATAACAATTAGCCGTGCTTTATTATGCTACTTTTTAATTTGTGTACTATTGTCTGTTCTTCCAACAAAACGTGAAGTTAAGAAGACCTGGTCTTTTGTTGTCCCTTGTGTCTTTTGAAGTTACATTTTTACAGACGGTTATCAAATTTTTTAATGAAGTACATGTGAATTATCATAAGTTGTGTGACTATTATTGCTGCATTCTACCATTTTCAATCACAGAAAAAGTAATCCAAAGTTTACACTTGCCTATATCATAAACTGTTAGAATTTGCACAAAGGTATGTTGGGTTAAATTGATGTAGAAGTCAATCTTCTTCTTAATTCTCAATCTGAAGACGGCAGTAATTTTTCTTCTCTACTCCTTTCTATAATGTGTTAATCTCTTCATTTCCTCATATGAGCCTGCTGTACATCTTCTCTGATCTGTCTAGGGTATTGAAGTCTAGGACATGAAATTACAACCCTCCTACATATACAGGGTTTTTCAAGGATTCATGACAAAATTCCATGGGTGGATTTCTCAAATGTGGAGAAGACAGAAAGTTTATATAAGAATTGGTCCAGATATTAATAAATACTGAAACATCAGACTCTCAAGTATGTAGACTGGAATGTTATTTACCGCAGTTTAGTTCGAATTTCCTGTGATGATGCACTCCCTTGGTTATCTTTCAAGTAGTCCCAGAAATGCCTGTCATGCATTAAGTGCATCCCTTAAGAGGGGTCCAACACCTTTGACCGACCAACACCTCTGCGCACGCTTCTGCTCGTTGTCGCATCGTGTTACGAACACTCTCAAATATACTTGGTTGTGTAAGTAACGTTTGGCAGGCCTATACAATTCTTCTACAGAGTGTTGGTTCATCCTCGACAGCACGCTTATACACCAATGACTTAAAGTAGCCTACAAACAAAGAAGTCTAGAAGTCAGGTGAGCGTGTAGGCCAATTCATTTGTCTACCGTTAAATACCCACTGATCAGGCTGACGGTATTATCATACTCACGGACACAAAGACTGCAGGAGCGCTGTCATGCATTGAGTACATCCCTTAAGGGGCGACCAACACTTTTGACCGTCCAAAAATGTGGTTTTTCAATGTATTTTTTTCCTCAAATTGAACGTTTCTGTTCATAACAGTACAAAATTGTTGTTAATATCTCAAACGCTTTCGGAGTTGTGACCAAACACGTGAAGCCCTGTCACTTAAGCAAGCCCTTTATCAGTACGTTTGTTGCTCGCTTCCGGTAACTTCTGTTTTTCAGAACCGTTTCCCTGATAACTCCGAAACTTCTTAAGATATTAAGACGAAATGTTGCATGCATGTATTTTTCGTAGAGAAGAAGAAGAAATGCTAGAATTATTGTGCTAGTTTTATTGGTTAAGATTTTAAAAGCTATTTTCAAATGGAAATTAATGAAAGAATTGACTACTTGAAAATAACATTATTAAAAAAAATTAAACTTTATGGTCTCTACTTATTCTAGCACAGATTGTAACTAGAAAAATAATAAAGAAGTAATAATCTCGGGAAGCCTCAATTGCAGGATAGACAAGCCGAACATAAAATCGGAAATAGTTACCCAAGTTCTGAGAGAAGACGGCTTGATAATGGTAAACAGAAAAGAGCTTAAAACTAACTTCGCCTCAAATGGCTCCAAGGCAGTTGACCTCGTGTTATATAGAGGAGTAAGATTTGCAATCAAGAAACAAGGTCTATGGTCCTCAGGCTCAGCTCCAGTCAGAAAACCTATACCTATCTACACAGAATTTGAACGTAGAAAGAAATAGAAGCCACGACCCCTCAATGAAAAGGAGGTACCACCTTCAAGAAAACTTGATACGACGAAAATGCAAGACCAATCGAAAATGCAGAAACAAGAGCCTTTGTTGCTCAAGGGCACCAAGCAGTGGAGATAGCTACAAACCTAATTCAGGGTCCCACCCCACCAACGAAGAAAAGACGAGCCCAAAAGTGGTTCGACAGCCAGTGCTACATTGCACGCAAAGACAGTCTACCAAAGCCTATTAGATACTAGACGGCCTGGACAGAAAACCAATTTGTTGCAGTAAAAGCGCTGTAATAGTGTTTCTCATTTCCACCGCTAGATTCACGTTTATGTCCTGTTGTTTGGTGCGAATTCTATAATTACGTGTTTTACTACAGCATGTTTTATGAGAACTTTAGTTTATAAGGTAAAGCCTTATCTAACATATGAAGAGATTTGTCGTTATTTAATTTATTTGGTCTTACGATTTGCAATATATGGAAGGTTGCTGAGATGAATTTAATATTTGTTTGGTTATGTGCTTCTAAATTACCGGCAAGTTCTTATTTCCATTCTGTAGGTTAAGATGGTTTATTGTTGCATGCCTAAATGCACATCTGACAGCGAAGAAAGAGACAATATAAATTGTCATATTTTTCGCGAAATGGAGGATTGCTATTTCTTAACAGGGCAGCAGAAAAGGATCTCTTTGGGCTCCTAACACTTCGTCGAATCAGATTACAGTGTCAGCACTGCGAGGAGAATTCTGCTCCCCGACAAAATGTCGACAGTTTTAAATAATTTCCCTGATCACAAGAAAATAATTCTTAAGTATAGGACATACCCAGTTGTGATGGCATGTAGGTCACCGATGAAACAAAAGAAAATAGATTGCAGGCCAGTGGACGAAGGCGATCAACAACCTTCTATAGAATTGGAAAACGCGTTAAACTCGGATGTAGGCAACCAAACACCTTCATTATCTGACCGCAAAGACAAGCATAAGAATATCAAAACGAAATTTGTTTTAAAATGTAAATCAAATTATAGGCCAAGAAAAATTGTAATAAAACTGAGAAGTGAAATTAAAAAGCTTGAAGAGAAAATCCAGAAAATTCAGAAAGATGGAGAAAATGGGGTGATAAATCAAATCGAGAAAATTGAAGCTTATAGTAAATCACACATTACATACGGTGAAACAACTCTTAAAATTGGTACACATTGGCATAGGAAAGCTCCGACAGGATGCCGTTTCATTAGATCTGTAAACTGTCTCAAAATTCCTCATCCGAAAACACTGAAAAGGTACATTGGAGGTAATTCGAGGTAATTGGTTTAATTTAATATCTGTTACGCTGTATTATGTATGTTCGTTTAAATAATCACTGAACTCTTCATATATTTCTCATTTTATAGATGAACCAGTTTCCATGGACCTCTCTGCATTGGCTATGGTCGGTGGTTATTTACGCAGGGTCGCAGAATCGTGGATCTTGTTTGGAATAGCTGTGGTCTTGTGGTACGGACAGTTCACTAATGTGCTTAATAAGGGCTCAAGATATGGGAGCTTTGCGCTACCCTTCACGAAAATTCGTCTTCTTCTTAAAATTGTATTAGTATTTACAACGTGGGCTTTAGGACATCTCAAAAAATGTAACCTTGTCCGAAAGCTGAAATTCCTCACCGTTCCAAAGTTTAAAGAAACGATTCAGTGCCACAACTGAGATCAAGCATACATCACAGACGTTATACTTACAACATTTTTCAGATCTGTTCTTGATAACTATGCAAAAAAGGTGAATAATGTCTCTGATTTATAAAAAAAATCAACCAGTGAACCAGTGTGTTACGTACCAGCAGTATCAGAAAATGTATGAACCAGACGAACGGTATGCTAAAGAAGAAAGTTATCTAACTCCTCAGCTATTTCCCGCTAATATTCATTTAGGCCGTTATACTCGGTACGCAGCAGTAATCCCATCTATAGGAGTTGAATGTCAGCATAAGAGACAAAGAACATTACAACAAACAACGGTCGTGTAATGTTATTGTTGATCAATGTTACGCGTTTTCGATATCGTAGGCCTTCACATTATTAATTGTCTGCCGGTTCTGAAATACCACTCTTATCATAGTCGGTACGGTAAAACTGAATAAAACATAAATGATCGGAAATTGTATTCTCTATAACATTTGTTATGTAGTACTTTTCCATAGGACCAAGAACATAGGTATTTAAAAATTAAATTGTAGGTGCCTTCCCCTAAACTACCATTTCACCCAGGGTGAATAACATTGTTTTATACTTAAACTGTAATTTCTTATTCCCCGACTCTATATACCGATTTTCATTAAACTCTGTTTACCCATTTTGTCGGGGCTCGGCGTTGATACGGACTTAGCAACAAAAATCCAAATTCATGAATATCTGTGTTATCATAGCCGGAACGGTAAAAATGCATAAGACGTAAATGATCGGAAATTTAAATCTATATAACTTTAGTTATGTAGTATTTATCGATATGACCACTAATAATATAAATATTTTAGAATTGAATTTTAGGCCTTCCCCTAAACTACCATTTTACTCAGCGTGAATAAAATGATTTATAGCCTAGATTGTAGCGGCTCACCCCCCGACTTTACATACGGATTTTTATTAAACTCTGTTCAGCCGTTTTCTCGTGATGCGTGTACAGACAGACAGACAGACAGACAGACAGACAGACAGACAGACAGACAGACAGACAGACAGACAGACAGACAGACAGACAGACAGACAGACAGACAGACAGACAGACAGACAGACAGACAGACAGACAGACAGGCAGACAGAAATTACGGAAAAGTAAAAACTGCATTTTCTAGTTACTGTGGACATGATCGATACAGAGATACCATTCTTTTCAAATTCTGAGCAATGTGCAGATAAAACTCTTGTTTTATATATATATATATATCTGATTCATACCGAGCATATATGATAATAAAAATATATTATTTCGCGTTATTGTATGATATTCAATGTAAGGATATAGACGGAAAATGAGAACAACAGAACATAAACGCGGTAAAGGAGGCCATTGCCTGAACTACTTTGTTCGTCGAGAAATATGTCTGCTTGTCCAGTCCTTATATATTCTAGTAGGCTTTAACTCTACGTGCACTCCAGACATCGAGAACAACGGTGACCTCTGAACACTTAGAGACAGACATGCGACACTAAAAGAAGGAAATAAAAACTTCTAAAATATAAGGGAGCTAATTACTTGGAGGAAGAAGCCATAAAGGTAACAAACGATGTCGAGAAAGATCCTTTTACCATTCTCAGCAAGAAACAAACGTGCAGACCGATCGAAATAGCCATGGAAACATGGGAAAAACACTTTCCAACGTTTCTAAACAAAGATAACAAGGAAACATGCAACACCGCAAACGCCTATGACGACCAAGTACATGAAACTGGGCTAACTATAAACGAAGTGCAGAAGGCAATCGGTAAAAGTAAGGTGGGGAAGGCGACAGGTCCGGACAACATCTACATAGAGTACTTGAAAATCTCACAAGATTACCTCCTGCAATTTTAGACAGACCTATTCAATCAGACCTAATTCAGCCAAAATACCAGAAACTTGGAGAATAGCAACGCTGAAGATACTCTACAAAGGAACAGGATTTACTGACAACCCCGACTCGTGTAGAGGCATAGCGTTCGAAAGCAACCTATATAAAACTTTCGCAACCATCCTAGAAAAACACCTGACCAAATAAGTAGACCCGTTCATACCAGAAAGCCAACGGAAGTACAGGAAGAAGCGCGATACAAGCCGCAGCATACCTAAAAGAGAAAGTAGAAGAGGCATTGAGACATCCAAGGGGGAAATGTTATTCAACATAGCAACAGCAGACATCACTCGAATAACAATGGACTCTTCCGAGACTATTAATGTACGCTGACGATATGGCTTGGGATCGTATTCAAGGACTGAACTTCAGAAGACAATGTTAAAATTCGAAGCATGGGCATCAAAGAATAAATTTGAGAATTACTAGGAAAAGGCAGTTCAGATGGTGTTCAGAAAAAGTGGTAAGTTAGTCACAGACAACACTATAACGCTAAAAAATAATCCATTAGAAATAGTCAAGAAATTCAAATACTTAGGCATCACATTCCTATCGACCATGACTTCCTTCGATTACCGCATCTTAGACAGAATGATAGAAGCAACCACAATATCAAGAACCTATCTATGCTATTACTCAACACAGCGATGACATTATTCAAGACCACATACGGAATCAAGATAATCTGGCACAACCTGACAATTAGCGACCTGGAGAAGATAGAAAAAGTCAAAGCAAGATTCCTCCAGAAAGCCCTAGGAGTGAGTAAATCGGCTCCTTCCAGACTCGTCTACGTTCTGGCCCGGGAAACATAATTCATAGAAGATCTATGAATCAACCTATCTCTGCCATCTACCAAACCATTCCAAGCACTACAGGAGAAACTTCTAAGGAAACGCGTCGATATAGACTTTGAAATCCACGGCAGTGACGCTATGATCGATCGAAACTGGATCAAAGAACTACAAGAACAAAGATATGCTATAACCAGATACGCGATACATGGCTTCCATCACAAAATATCTACAAAGGCAAAATGCCACATCCCAACGAGTGACTGTTTGCACACTGTGCAATGACGTCTGTGATCGTTACCACATTCTAAAGTGTAAAAAGGGACAAAAAAAAAAACGTTGTCTGAATATAGCAAAGAGCGAACCCATTAAACTCAATACTCATTCGAGTGCTCTTTATTGTTATTATTATAAACAAGAATAATAGAAAAATATTCATGTGTTCGGAAATTATCAGAGAAACGGAAAAATAAAGGCAATGGTACACTGCCGTATTGAATAATTAATTAAATATAATGGCATAGGTTTATATGTTTTCTAAATATGTAGATATATAATTAAGGAATAATGTTTCCTTTTAGTATTCTTTTTAGTATTTATTCCCTTAAGGGACCATTACTCCAGTCCTGTTTACGCAACATTAGTGCAATGGGTCACCACTTACATCACCGATATTTTCGCGTGGTATGACTGTCGTATGCTAATTTCTCGCTGGCGACGTGGAGCGACGTGATCGCGCGGGGCACAAGCCTGCCAACCTGTCTACATAGGAGCTAAGACGGAGTGCAATGACCTTTTTCCTTGCCGGCCTCTCGAAGAAGGGAGTGTGTTGTAATGACAGGCTGCCAATGGCAGAGTTTGGCCTGGACCTACTAAAATATCCTTTTTTGCCGTGTGATAGCAGCGCATTCTATGTGGGCTAGTGGTCAGAAGATGAATTGTTTAGTTCTTTTTCCGGGTTGTTGAACCGTGTAGTTATTTTCTGTACATTCCCTACAATTTGCCGACGTTTCGGATACATTGCAGTTCTCTTTGTCAAGGTGACTGAAATACCCCTACTCGATCGGAGGTAATCAGGGGAAGGATATAAAATAAGCAATTCTTGGATGCCTGTCATACATAGATTAAGAGATGCAGACCACAACATAAATACGTAGGACGAACCTCAAGTCACCTCAGCCAGAGAGGTAGGATAAATAAGGCCAAGGTCAGTAACTACTCTCGTAGTGTGATTGCCACCTGGGAGGCTCAACGAGAAAAAACTAAATAACTCTACAAACCATGGAAGTTTCACTTCTAAAAAAGCTGAATTAATTTACATTAGCACTTTGTTCTTTCCAGCTGGCAGGCCCTGGACCAAAATGACCTTTTTTCTTCCGTACGATGTTTCTTGCCGGATGGCAGGCCCTGGACCAAAATGACCTTTTTCCTTCCGTACGATGTTTCTTGCCGGTTGGCGGGCCCTGGACCAAAATGACCTTTTTCTTTCCGTACGGTGTTTCTTGCCGGCTGGCGGGCCCTGGACCAAAATGACCTTTTTCTTTCCGTACGATGTTTCTTGCCGGCTGGCTGGCCCTGGAACAAAATGACCTTTTTCTTTCCGTACGATGTTTTTTGCCGGCTGGCGGGCCCTGGACCAAAATGACCTTTTTCCTTCCGTACGATGTTTCTTGCCGGCTGGCTGGGCCTGGACCAAAATGACCTTTTTTCTTCCGTACGATGTTTCTTGCCGGATGGCAGGCCCTGGACCAAAATGACCTTTTTCCTTCCGTACGATGTTTCTTGCCGGCTAGCGGGCCCTGGACCAAAATTAACTTATTTCTTCCGTACGATGTTTCTTGCCGGCTGGCAGGTCCCGCACTTCCCGTTCGATAGCAGCGCATTCTACGTGGGCTAGTGGTCAAAAGATGAAAAACGTTTTTGCTAGTGGTCAAAATCTTAATTAAGAAGGCCGGATAATGGCAAAGCATACTAAATTGTTCTTGGTAGACAGCGCCTCGAGATCGACACAGCAGTGCATCTGTCCATTGTTGATACCATACCTCTGTTCTTCCGGTGCGGTTTGGTAACGCTATGTATTTCTGATCATTCATGTATATGGCGTCATACCCGGAATATATTTTTGCCAATACCACTGATAATAGCTAGTCCAACAATGGAGAATAGCGTCTGCTTCTCCTTATTAAGTTATAAAATTGTATTTCTGGGGATGGGTTGGTGGGTCCCTAACATGACAATGAACACATCTCTTTTCCAAAACGAATTATACGTAATTTTTCATTTTTTCTACATCCTCGTGTCCTTATAAAGCTTGCGCAAACAGGTATATAATTCTACCACATTCCTACTCATAGGGTTACGTCAGGAAGGGCATCTGGCCGTAAAACAGGGCCAAATCCACATTACATACATACATACATACATACATACTGTACCAGGAAGGCCTAGGTCCTGGCACATATAAATTAAAAACTTTATTTCCGGCATACAATTCCACTCCGATACGTGAGCAGCTGTGTGAAAGAATGTTCTAGTACCTACCACACTTCATGAGCAAGTCAAGCAAGGTCAAGTGACGTCCCCGACGCTTACAGCTCACTTCCCCTACATATATTTCTAGACATTTTTTCATTAACTTTTTTAACGCCTGGACCGATTAAAATGAGACCAACGCCAAATCATAGCTAACATTATGGAAGTAATACCCTGCAAATTTCAAGTCAATCCATCCAGTAGTTTTCGAAATATAACGATTTAAAGTTCGGGATGAATGAAAACCCCCCCGTCAGCTGATTCATAGCGCCGCCCACTTGGCGTGTATATATATGCCACTGGGCCAAGGCCAGGGAGAGAGCAGTCTGACCCGTGTGGCGAGTACAGTCTGTCAGTGCAGTCCCGTCAGTGAAGAAAGTACGCTCCGTCGCGATTCGCGAGGACGTGGTTATGGCCATGATCGAACGCCGTTGAACTAGTACCGTACGTGAAGTTCCAACACGCCGTGATGACGGTAAAAATCTAGACGTTTCCGTAATATAACATTTGTGAAATTATTAACTGAATAAGACCATAATTTGGAGTGAGAATTCTAGTGTCTGATAGTTTACGGACTGGTACACTTTACTAATTTCGTGTAATTGTGAACTATGACGATATCTTAAATTATCGTGTGTGGCATAACGGAAATCATAATTTACGACAATTTTAATCATTCTAGGATACATTCATTTAAGGCAGTATAATAGTGAACTGTGTGTAACCTTATTTTCTTAACATTTGTTCCATAACAGGACAAGACTTTGCTATTTTTCCCAGTGAACTTTCTCGATTTTTCGATCAACACTATAATAAACTCAGAGAACATTAAGAACTTTTTGTAATTATATTAAATAATTCAGACTAGTGCTATATAAACGTGACCATGAAATCACCTTAATCTGCCAACAACAATTGTTCAGAGACTGTGATAAAAACTATTGCAAATTCCATTTTCAAGTGTTTGAACTGTGCTTATTGCTTCGCAATCATATTTTGAGACATAATCAGTGACGATTATGAACTGTGTTTGGTGCCACAAGGACTGTAAATATTAATTTAATATCGTAAAATTAGAGTTATAACCTGAACTGTGTATCACGACAGTGAGTGATAATAATTTCCGTGATTACTGAATTGCACAGTGCCAATTGAACTTTCCGTGTGCTAATATCACCTCCAAGAGTGGCGGAAACCTTGGCGAAATACTACATCCTGCTACATCGAACATCATTCCTTCATCTATGGTACCCATCGAGGGAGGTCAACGTGGTCTCTTCACGGAACATCGCCGAGTTCGAATCTTCTTCCGCACTCCGCGGAATGTTACAGACGCCGAGTCTCCAACTTCAGCAGTCGTAAGCAGATATTTAAGTTCTGAGTGAGTAATTACAAACTTACTGACTTTTACCAAACAGTTAATCCAATACAGTGATATTATCAGCGCTTCGTGCGAAAAGTATTCCATAATTTTCTCGTCATATCAAAGAAGTTCACATTCCCTGATAACATTTATTTCAAAGTTAATAAGTAACTCAAATTCACGTTACCTAGATAAACTTTAGAGTTTCAAGTGGTTTATTATCATTTCTTACAATCCAAACAAACTGAGAGACACTCAAGAAGAGTTTAAATATTTTACTCAGTTTTTTCATGGTGAATGTGTGTGTTCATTTTTATGTGATTTAAAACTTAGAAAGACTCTAGGTGCAAAATTGATATCTTATGTTTTCACGAGATTTAGAAAGACTGTAGGATATTAATGCCCCATGAAGGAGTGATATTTATTTTCAAAAGTGATTTCAAGAAGGTCACGATATAAATCTTTGATTTTGACCAGTATTGATGATAGATTTGAGTTCTACAGTAAGATTGCAGGGTGATCTATCTTTTGATATTATTAATAAATTTTATAGGAAAAGATATAACCATCTATTATTCGCCCTGCGATTCTACCCTTCTCTGTATCGGCTCCAAAACACCGCATGCTGTCTGAGATCCTTCTCATGCCCATAAACCCACGATCATTTCCTGGCACAATACATACATACATACATACTGAACCCATGACCTTTGTGCCCTAAGAACATTATGTTAAATCGACAATCATTTAAAAGTTGGATTCTTGATAGCATGGATTTGACACGTGACGAGGGGGTGATTACCGTCGGTCCCACGCTCTGTTGTACGTGACGTCAGCCACACGTGTCAACGGCGGAAGAATCTCAAGTCATTTTTGTGAACTATTTCAAAGCGCGTGTACATGGCGTGAACCAAGCCAAGTAAAAATATAGTGCATATCAAAGGGGGTCAATCATCTCACAAATCGAACCCGTAAAAGTTTTAAATGTCCATGAACACTACCGCCAGAAATATAGCAAGCATGTAGTCACTTTCAAAACTCTTGAAATTACAGTTTAGTTAAGTCAGAAAATTTATAGAAATTTTCTTGGCGGCAAAGGGAGATATCCGAAGAGAGGGGGTAACTGCTATAAATATGAAGGGACGCCATGACGAAGTCTCCTTCTCCGGCATTTGTGATACAAAGCGGACGAAAAATTGTTGAGCTGCTCTGCGAAATCCAACCAACGAAAGTAGACTGAGTTCAACTGCAGATTTTAGCCATTGTGGCTAGGTCTTGTCTCCATGAGGAGATAGTTTTCTTGAGTGAAATAATTGTACCAGATAGGACGGTCAAAGTACTGAATAAATTCTAATGTGATTAAGTAATTCGTGTGCGGAATAATTATAGTCCATCGTCCTCAGCAAACAAGTGAAGGGTATTTTCTTATTTTTATGCTTTATTCCAGGAAACCTGAAGAAACATAATGGTTTGTAAAGCCATGAATGTAAAAATGGCTAAGTAAAATGCCAGGGTCGCAGGTGAGCCCTATGACGAACACTGGCGTGACTACATGAGGTAGGTGACTTTCCATCTTACTACCTCTTATATCTTGTCTCATGATCTCTAAAAGTGTATTTGAATGGGGATATACGATGCAGTGGTCACCCCTACTAAGTTTTGGAAATGTGAGAGTACGACTAAAAGAGTCATTTGTTTTATTTCCCACTTGGATACATTTTTGAAGTCTTGCGAGTGCCGTATAATGTTGTAAAAAGTTATTGAATAGGGTTTCGAAGTGATATCACGTCCGATGTAGATCGTCATCCGTGTGAGTGTACTGCCTATATTTTGTGATGTTAAATTAAGATGTTCATTCGACGTAAAATTTTTCTGTCTGCAATTTGACGTTAATAATAATAATCCATGGTTACTCATTTTCAATCGAGTGGAAGCGCGCTGTTGGGTGAGAACCTAGGGTGATGAATTTTAGTCACGGAGAGAAACGTTTTTCTAGGCCCATTTTAAACTGTGTCTGACTGACAATAAAAAGATCTAGTAGAATGTTTCAGTCATTTCTCGTAAAAATCAGGTTATTAAATACGATATCATTTATGCGAAGTTATTCATGATTAATGCATTGTGCGATATTAGACGTCGAGATTTCTAGTAAGGATTTTATTCCAGTTCTTTGTCGATGATAATTGTGGAGCTGGGAAACAGAGGTTAGTTTTGTTGATATGAGATTTGTGAATCAGGTTGGACCTGTCATTGAAGCCGGGACATGGAAGCCCGAGGAATGTTTTATATGAGTTGAGATGAGATGTGCGAATCAGGTTAGAGTCCTGTCATTGAAGCCGGGACACGATAGCCCGAGGTATATTTTATAATGTTGGGAATGGAAAGAAATTCATAGAAATCCATAGCGGTATTAATTGGCGACGCGTATAATTAGTGTGGGCATCTTGAAGCATAATCTGTGCATTTTGTTGGTTAGAATATCGCATTTGTTTAATTTTGTCTGCAGAGTTTAAAGAGAGCATTTTGAGAAGCCAGTCAACTGTGAATAAACCAGGTGTTTCATGTAACTGCCAAGCGAACTTGGGGGTGAGAGGCCTCAGCTGATAGGGGGAAAACAGCGGGGATATAACGGGACACGCGTGGAATAGAGATTGTACTGTATTCTCGGCCGGGGAAAACGTTAAAATGCTGGATTTTAGTTGAAATTCATAGCCGGTAATGATCTGAGTATTGTGAAATACTGTAATTGGGGACGTAATGAACATTTGAAATCACGAACTTCGAGTATAAGGAACAGAGTAACCAAATTCAGGGTTGTCCAAAATATAGAGCGATGGTTGTGATGATCGGTTTGTCTGTGAGGGGTGTGCAAAATTCATAATGGTACGACGAGAGATGACATCGTAATTATATGGCGAGTTGTTTGGTTTGTACGTAGATTCATAGGCTATCCAAGTGTTAATAACGGTTAGGACTAGATTAGATTTTAAAGTGTGAAATCATGAGACAAGATATATAACTGGACATGAATTATGTAACAATTTTTTTCCAGCCAGATAAATATCACAAGACTGAATTCACATCACAGCTGCGTAGGAATTTGTGAAGAAACCAGAGTCCGCGGAGATAAAATTTGTTGTTCGTTAACATTTCGTCAAATCATTTAAATTTATTTAATTATTAAATTCAGTGAAACCGCATTTTGAAATAACTTTAATCAAGCGAATAACTTGGAGATGCATTCTGGAAATTTTAGTTTGTTTTCTGGGGGAATATTTAAAAATAAAGTAACGATTAAGGGGACATATCCGAAGGAAATGGATTTTACTGCCACAAAGTTTGTGAGCATTGCTATTGTTGTAATTATTGAACTTTGATTGATTGAGCAGTGAATGTGCTGGGGATAGTAAAGTGGAACTTTGGTCATCAACCGATGTAACTTAATTGTGTTTAGCCTTCAGCCTAGAAACTTGGATGGTCAGGGGGTCATCAACCTCAGTGACTTAGATTAGGGCCATATGCCATTGTAGCATCATTTCCTTGCGGTCATCATCCACAATGACTTTAAAGTAACTTAGAAGATTAGATGTCGGTCCATGACATAGACGCAGGTCACATCGATTCAATTAAGGGTCCATGCCGTAGAACCACTGTGTGGCACACACCGATTGGACGGCCTTAATTATACCCAGAGTCCAGAGTTCGTGTTACGAGGGCTGGACCATAACGAATCACTATGGTGGTACATGTGGTCTCACATGGAAGCCGAATTTAAGGATTTCCAGACTTTCCTTTCTTAAATGATTAATAATTGAGACAATGGTTTCTAGTAAGAATGCCCATCAGGCAGTTACATTAAAGTCTCACACCAGTGTTCTGACCATTATGTTAAAATGATTGTGGTGTCCAGTGGACACAGTTGACTTCTATGATACCATTGACATATCAGATTGCTTCATAATTTTCCTGAATAAATAGGAATCTTGTAAATAGACCTTTCATTCCAGTAGATAGATTAGAATTACTGAACCCTACCTTTATCTCAGCAAGTGACGAAGAACCCGATACGACCCAAGAGACAGATCTCATAAACTTTGCTGATAGGTAAGGAAGGTAGGTATCCCTCAATATGGACCTAAAGGGTTCAATACATACATAGATACATACATACATACATACATATATATGTGTGACACAGTTGGCACCCTCAACCCCACAAGTGTGGGAAAAGCGGTATGAGAAGGAGAATGGCAAGTAATCCAAGAAAATCTGATATCTCCGAAATTACAAATTTCAGAACCCGTGTTTACATAACCTTTCCGACTCTACCTGCATATAGATCATTTTCGCTTTTATATTAGCAACCTCACTTATCATAAACAAACAATAATTCACTTTATACAGTATACATTTATTCATTCATGCACAAATTACGACAAATTGTTCCCATATTCTCTCAATACAATTAAAAATATCCTCTACAGGCATGTCAAGAACTTAGAGCTGGAAAAGGGAGGTCCAGAATCATTAAGACAGCGTCTTCAAACCATAAGGAAGTGTCTTCAGCAGAAATCATAGACTGCTTAAATCTGCACTTTATAAATGAAAGCTATGATCTAGTGAAAATAATTAAATTCCCTTGTTAAGGAGTATAATACCTAGATTGCAGTTTTAATCCGTACTTACACTGCAGTCGAATAGAGAGTTCTTGTGCAGAGTCTTTATAGATTTAGGTTTCTTTACAGGATTATTCGCTTTTGGTGAGCTACCTTTTCCAATCATAAACTCAAAATTCACACTAGTATTATCGGAAGACGAAGAAGATTTTGTAATGGATGTAAATACATTTTTGTGCTTAGCACCTTGTTTTACTGGGAAGATAGAACTGCATTTTGGTAGAGTTGAGCGTGTTACACTTGATGACGGTGTCTCCAATTTAAGAGACAAACTTTGGAATGAATCTTGGCGGGTAGTGTTGCTGCTTACTTGTGGAACATTGGAATAATTTGACTTGGAGCAATGTTTTAGTGATTTTGTAGTCTTACTTAAATTGTTTGACCCTAGTCTTGCTTTTATATTTTGGCCTGTAGTGTCTCCATTTCCAATCTTTGTTTTTAACTCTTCCAGCTTTTTTAACATATCTTCTCTCTCCTCACATTCTTTATGAACTGTCTCCTGCAGCAATTCGATCATTTTCTCCTTTTGGACTAAATTCATCTTCAAATATTCTGATTCCTCGCTAGATCGTTCATTTTCCTGTACGAGGGTTTCAACTTTCTTTCCAGTATCGAGAAGTTTCCGTTCACATTCTCTCTGACAGATTCTTAGTTGAGATTCAAGATATTGCATTTTCGAAGATAGTTCTGTTCGTTCCTTCAGTAGTTGGTTATTTCGAGACATGGCATTGCTAGTTGATAGTTCAATCTGCTTCTCCAAACACTTAACATGAGCCTTCATTTGTTCTCTGTATTCCATAAGTTTAGTATTCCATTTTGCATTGATAATTTGTTCATTTTGGTTGCATTCAATGATTGTTTGCTTTAACCTTTCCTCAAGTAATTCTGTTTGTTTCATATACTGAGTTCTTAATTGATTTTCTTGTTCCTTAAGTCTGCTTTGCATAATATCTTTTCCTTCCTCGATATTTTCTTTAAGTTTGTCAATACTGGATAAGAGGTTTGTTTTTTGCTTGTCAAAATCTTCGTTAATCGTTTGTATAGTCTGCTCGTAGTTCGCTTTCAATTCCTCAATCTTCTTATTAAGTTCTTCCTCCTTTGTATTATTCCGTTGTTCACTTTCTTTGGCTGTGCTGATCTCGTCCTTCAGCTTTCTATTTTCATCTGTTAAGAAATCTACGTTCTTCTGAATTTCTTGGAAACGAGTAAGCAGTATCAAGTCTTGGGCTTTTAGTACTTCTATTTCCAGATCTCTCTTATCTATTTCTGTCATAAGATGATAAGTTTCGCTTTTCAGTTTATTTTCTGATGATTTTAACGTTTCCCTATCACTCGAAACTCGTTCCAATTCTTTCTTTAAATTATCGTTTTCAATTTCTAATTGCTGTAACTGGATATTCATGCTCTCGTTGATTCCTATATTTGATAACTTGTCCTCAAAACACACATCGTTCTCGGTTTTTAAAGTGTATAGTTTTTTATTTGCACAAGTAATTTTTTTATGTAATGAGTCATTTATATCCGTTATCCTCTCCACTTGGTCCTCCAGTTTCTTTATATGCTGCCTAGCGACATCAGCCATTTCCTGAAGATAATCTACTGTGTCTTTCAATGATTCAGAAACGCTTCTTTCATTTACAAGTTGCAATCTTGTATTCAGGTCGTTAACTTTGAGGGAATCCAACTCTTCCTTTAAATCCTCATAGACAGAAATCTCACCTTTCATCTTGTCGAACTGTGCCTTTGTGTCGTAGAGTTGCTCCGTAATCGAGTACAGTTCTTTAACAAGCTTTTGACAACTTTCTGTAGAAGTTAAAAGATTATTTTCTAATCTGGATACCTCACCATTTCGTTTCTTGAGTTTATCTTCTAGTGCACATTTGGCCTCGTACAAATTCTCTTTCTCTTCTTCGATTGTGGAAATCTGTTTTAAGAAGTTAGCCTCCTTCTCTTTTAACTCCGCTTTCAAGGAACGATATTTCTGTGGCAAATCTTCATAGCTGATCAGCTTTCTTTGAAGTCCAAATGCGATATCTTCTAGTCTCTACAAAATAAAAATATAAGAAATAATGTATGATTTAGTTACGAACATTTTAAGTGTAAAACATACTAATATACTTGAGAAATTAAAAATAGGCACATCTTCCGTCTTGTGCTTCATAACTATAAGACTGAATACAGGCTCTGCTGATTCGATTCAGGAGTCATTAAAATCGAGGTAATCAGCCTCACGATCAGAGAAAGCAGAAGAATTCAACCCCTCAATATTTAAAAGTATCTGCTACAGATCCAATTTTCGCTGGTTTAACACTGATAGATTGTCGGTGAAGTTGCAATGAGAGAGGGCTGGAAATGGGAAGAGAGGGGATGCCGATGACGGGACTCGAATTCATCGTCTTCCGCATTCAAGCTTGCAGTTACAGATTTAAGTACAGTGTAGCCAAATTTCTTGGTATATATCAAACTTAGAAAGGGAAGGATAAAATAATGAGGTCAAACGAAAAACTTCTGGGGTCGTAAAAGAAGATCAAGGAAAGTCTGACAGAAGAAAGCAACTCAAGCTTGCAGTTACACAAAGAGTACAGTATAGCCAACTTTCTCGGTATATATCGGACTTAGAAAGGGACTGATAAAACAATGAGATCAAACGAAGAACTTCTGGGGTCGGAAAAGGAAATCAACTAAAATCTGACAGTAGAAAGGAATGACAGGTATCTAACATGAACAAGGGAATATAAGGCTACTCTCAGCAGACGTCCATGATCACAATCACATCTTAAGACTCTGATATGTGGGAACAGGCTGTAAAGGAAATCAAAGGAGAATTTGGAAAAGGAGTCACAAGCCAAGAAGAGGAAATCAAAACTCAGAGATTTGCGATGATATTGTTATTCTATAAGAGTTTGCAGAAGATATGGAGAAATTACTGAGTGTAATATACAAAGTCTTGGAGAAGGAGTCTAAGATGAAAGTAAATAATTCCAAAACAAATGTAATGGAGTGCAGTCGAATGAAGTCTGGTTATGTAGGAATTACTAGATTAGAAAATAAAGTCTTAAAGAAAGTAGATGAATATTGTTACTTAGGTAGTAGAATAAGCTCATGATGCCAGAAGTAAGGAGGATGTATTTTTTTGCTATTGGCTTTACGTCGCACCGACACAGATAGGTCTTAAGGCGACGATGAGACAGGAAAGGGCTAGGACTGGGAAGGAAGCGGCCGTGGCCTTAATTAAGGTACAGCCCCAGCATTTGCCTGGTGTGAAACTGGGAAACCACGGAAATCCATCTTCAGGGCTGCCGACAATGGGGTTCGAACCCACTATCTCCCGAATACTGGATACTGGCCGCACTTAAGCGACTGCAGCTATCGAGATCGGTAAGGAGGATATAAAAATACACACTAGCACAAGCAAAGAAGAGAACAGCATTGACGATTAAATGCCACATTTTTGATATTTTTAAACTCCATTGAAATTGTAAATGTATTCCGGATCCGAATGGTCACCCTCATTGGAGGACGGATGATTTATTTCTTTAATAAATCTCTCTCTGTATGAAAATAAATTTGCTCGTTTCAAACATTGATATAGAAATCAGAAAGACGTTTCTGAAGACTTTCGTCTGGCGTGTGCCATTGTACGGAAGTGAAACATTGACAAACCGAGCTCGATAGCTGCAGTCGCTTAAGTGCGGCCAGTGTCCAGTATTCGGGAGATAGTAGGTTCGAACCCCACTGTCGACAGCCCTGAAAATGGGTTTCCGTGGTTTCCCATTTTCACACCAGGCAAATGCTGGGGCTGTACCTTAAATAAGGCCACGGCCGCTTCCTTCCCACTCCTAGCCCTTCCCTGTCCCATCGTCGCCATAAGACCTATCTGTGTCGGTGCGACGTAATACAACTAGCAAAAAAAAAAACATTGACAATAACTAGCTCAGAAATAAAGAGAATAGAAGCTTTTGAAATGTGGTGTTACAGAAGAATACTGAAAGTAGGATAGGTAGATTGAATCACAAATGAAGAAATACTGAATAGAATCGGTGAGAGTGGAACGATTTGACGAAATTTGATCAGAAGAAGAGACAGAATAATAGAGCACAACTTAAGACACCAGATCTTGTTAACTTAGCTTTTGAGGGAAGTGTGGGCGGTAAAAACGGCAGGGGGAGACCAAGGTATGAATATGACAAATAGATCAGAGTAGATGTAGTTATTACGTAAAAATAAAAATTTAGCACAGGATAGGGTGGCATGGAAAGGTTCATCAAACTGATGACCAAAACGTCAATATATGGGATTAATGCAGTATTCAATGCCGAGTAATATTTTTGCCATAAGGCTTGCCTGGTGCGAAATTTTAGTCGCTAAAATTGATTTCAACTCATTGATGATCGTCAACTTGAAGAGGCAGGAATTAGGCTAATTTTACGACGACTGTGGTTTTGATTCTGTCCAAGTAGTCCTACCTATCATATTGAAATATAAAGGAACTCTTCGAGCTACTGCTTTCCGATTTTGTTCAAATTCTGCATGCTTGTAGCTGAGATAATATAAATTTCAAAATTGAAACCCGTTAGTTTCCGGATTAACTTAGTGCTGTTCTTTGACGTTGAAAATTGTAAACCGGGTGAGTTGGCCGTGCGGTTAGGGTCGCGCAGCTGTGAGTTTGCATCCGGGAGATAGTGGGTCCGATCTTCACTGAAGGCAGCCCTGAAGATGGTTTTCCATGGTTTCCCATTTTCACACCAGACGAGAAGACCCTATAGATCTTTATATGGAATTGTACCTTAATTAAGGCTACGGCTGCTTCCTCCCCACTCCTAGGCCTTTCCTGTCCCATCGTCGCCATAAGACCTATCTGTATCGGTGCGACGTAAAGCAAATAGCAAAAAAAAAAAGTTAAAATACCGGTACCGAGCGAAGATGCGCCGTGCAGTTGCTCTTGGCTGAAGTAGGGTAGGGCTGCGAGGGATGAGTCGCAGTGACGTAGGGTAAAATTAGGTATTACCGTGATATGTGGTATCGTGATACATCATTTGAACTTCTATCACGGTTATACTAAGCGGAGCAGAGGGTTGTTTTTAAGAATAGTTTCCTTGTTCTGTGACCCTGCAGTGAGCGTAATGGCGCCGACCAAGAAGCCACAGACGCGACAGAGGAAGTCAAACTGTGAATTGGTGAAAGAAACTAGGCAAGTTCTATGTTAAATGTGTTGAAGTTAGTGTAAATTGTGTTGTATATTCTGTGTACATGGTAGGCAAACGATAATCGCATTATATATACTAGAAAGAAGGCTCGATTTGCCTGTGTACTTTGATGTTAGTTACGAGCAATGGAGGGAGCTTGGGAAGCTTACGAATTCGGCCTTCTTTCTTACAGATCTCGAATTGGTGGGCCTGGGAGAGTGGGAATTCAAAAATTGCGGCGTGGCAGCTATACTTGTAATGAGCTTTTAAGTGCTGTTAGAAAGGTTGTTAGTGAGAAATGGACATTATATAAGGCTTCTAAAGAGTTTGGCGTACCACGGAGCACCCTAAAAGACCACGTGAGTAGTCATAATGACGAAGAACCTCATGAGGTACCAAAACTCGGAAGGCCTTTTGTTCTATCGAAAACGTTGAAATAAAGCTGGTCAAACATGTCATAGAATTGCAGGAGTTAGGTTTCGGATTGAATGTCACCACCATAAAGCGACTAGCATTTCAATTGACAGAAATATCTACGAAAGTGTCTCCCTTTAATGAGGAAAAAGGAAAGGCAGAATGGATTCGGTGTGGGTTTTGTTCAGGCTAGTTTCACGAAAACTGTGTTGAAGTGGTTGAATCTCCGCAATTCATGTTCAGAAAATGTGACAATGTTGTGACGTCCGATGATGATAATTAAACATCTACAAATAGGTCCTGCATGTTATTAAACTATTTTTCGTACTGTCTATTTTCCATGTGTTAATGTTATAAAATGTTTTTTTCTTACTGAATTGTATGTACATATATATTAAGTTTAAATCTATCACGGTATTACCACACATATCACGGTATTGGTCTACAGGTGTACGTGACTGTGTTTTTTCTTTTTTTTCCATTGATGTTATTCTTGTTCTGTGTTCATTATGGTTATATACGTGTATACATTCACGGAATCTTTTTTGTTAATTTCGCATTATTGTTGTCTTTCTTTCCAGAATAAATGATGATTTATTAAAATATATCACGGTATTGCCTACCTTTACCCTATGTGAATGTCAAGGGGCGCGTAGGAAGACGTAACGAAACAAACACATTCAGTGCTACTCAAAACGTTCTTCTGCTCAGACGTGCAGCATACGAGCAGCAGTGTTGACAATTCAGAGTTTTTTCCAACTAGATCTGAAGGTATTTTAATGTTAAGTTAGTGGGTGAAAATCAACGAAAGCGGCTAGCGGATTTTCTGGCGGGTTGTAACTTATGAAAGCAGGAATCTAGCCGGAAATATCATTGCAATTAAATACGAGTTTATTTATCAGTATAGTACTTCTTCTTAAGCCGTCGTCTCGAAAATGGAGGTAGACGATCCACACGGCCAGCTCCGATCTTGACGTTGCAGCTATGCCATGTGGATTTATTGGAATATCTCTCAGGATCTTTAATGCAGTGGTTTCCCGTTGCCTTCTGCGTCCTAATGCCGTTGACCTAACTGGTTCCTCCGCCTTTGGGAACAATTTCTTGTCACCAGGACAATAGAGTGCCCTTACCCATACCCGCTCATCCACTCTCAAAGAGAATGTTGGCACTTGGTATAGGGGATCTCCTTATACCGGGAGATAATCGGTCCCTTCATTAGTTAGCCGCCTGCATATAAAAACAGGGTGGGCGGAGAAAACGTGAACTAAGTGCATGAGGGTTAGAGCGTTGGACATAATGATGGGTAATCTGAAAATATTACATCGATATCTCGCGCCGTTGTCATTTAATCATCTGCTGAATTTAGCCAATCAGACCGTTTCGCGGGCGAATTCAAATGGGCTCTACGAGGCGATGTTGCTAAATCAGCACGTGGCTTGTTCGGGCTTGAGAGCCATGCCGAGAAATGAGCATCGAACACTAATACTCCGTGGGTTTCAGCAAGTGCCACCGTAGCGAGCTTGCTTTGGGGCGAATCTATCAGCAGGGAGGTCCTTGTTCAAGTCCCTCCCCTTCTATTGACGCCGTCATACTCTACCTGTCCCGGGTATCAACAGAGTACTAAGTAAAAAATCCTGATCCACAAATATGTCGCGAATGGAGATCTCATGAATGAAGAACTTCGGAGAATCAAACCGGGGCATCGAAGTCCCATCCTCCCTACTTTCATTCAGAGCAACGGCTACGCTCGAGAGCATATGGGTCATGGTTCTTTCCGGTGAGAATAAAGTGGGCATGTAACATAAAAATCTTGAAAGTAAAGCATTATAGTAATTTTTTTTTGCTAGTTGCTTTACGTCGCACCGACACAGATAGGTGTTACGGCGACGATGGGACAGGAAAGGGCTAGGAGTGGGAAGGACGCGGCCGTGGCCTTAATTAAGGTACAACCTACTGCCTCCCGAATACTGGATATTGGCCGCACTTAAGCGACTGCAGCTATCGAGCTCGGTGCATTATAGTAAGAGGACTATATTAATCAAATAAATGGTAAGAGTGGATGTTTACGAAATTCAAAACAAAATTTTATTCACTGAGAGATCATTAGGGAAAACTTCTGTACACACATGAGATGCCACATAATTACCGACGTGGCAATTTTTAAGATCTACTACACTTAACCTATCGCATGAGTAGTGTCATTTTATGACTTTACGAGTTCGTTATACAATCTTGAATTGCATTCTGACATTCCAAAGCCAAAACTACTCAACACTGCATATTTTACAAATTCACTGTCACATATTAGGTACCTTTCCCTTTCACATTAATAATAATATCATTTGGATATCCATTGTATTTTGAAAGAACACATAAATTACATGAAGACGGTAGCATCTCAAATGTTTTATTCTTAAGTCGTAGATTTGAGAATATCGGATCAATACATTCCTGATTGTATGTATGTTTAGTCCTCAGCCCGAAGGCTGGTTGGATCCTCAACAGCTCCGCCATCAGCTGTCATAAATGGCCTAGGCATCACTGAAGAGGCGTACTAGGGAAATGAGGAGTGAGGTAGTTTCCCGTTGCTTTCCTCACCGAGCCAGCCGTTGCTATTACATATCAGTCTGCCAAGCCCACTGAAATGCATGCACCAACTGACCCTATGAGCAACATTTTCACACCATTCATAGCAGGGACTGGCTGCATAAGGAATGGCATTACTAGCATCACTCATACCTCAGTCACTTTCATCTTGTCAAAGCCAAGGATAAAGCTGAGACAGATCAATGAAAGTAACAATATTGCTCTAGCCCATACCAGAAGACATAGTGCACCTTAAACACAACGTCCTGCCAGCAAAGGCATACATCAACAAATTTCCTAGTCATGAAAATCCCGCCGTCGCCTATCATTAATGGTTCCTATTACTATCACCGTTTACATATCATATAGTATCATATTTACAATGCGGACATTACAACGCTGCTAAGCCTGTAACGCCAAAATGAATCATCATACAATTACACAAAGCACAAATAATAAAATACATAATATAATGGAGCATTATCCCTGTAAACAGGACAATAAATACAATACTGCTTCTCTGACTTCGAGATAAGTGCGATAATGATCGTGACCACTCATAGGCTCGAGGTATACTCCAACAAGAAGCGATTAATGTTCCTGAAGATCGCCACTCGCACCCTGTTCATTACATATAGTGACAGTTGATCATTTTTCTATCCCTAAACTAATCGTCACCTTCAATTACTCATTCCTAGCTAATATGACTATATTTATTTAGTAGCGTTTATAGCATCTGATAATATCACAGGAGCTAACTATAGCACACTGATATTTAGCTCTCCATACTCGCTGTTTTATTGCGCACTGACGAGTACAGATAGCTTGACCCGGTCTCTAAATGAAAATCATTTATTTAGGCTGTATAGAATATCACAATAATATCTTGTACTCACTCTATCACAAAAGTAATACTGATCACCCGTACTTGATGTAATTATCACATACACCTATCACACAAAGTGACTGCAGAAAGAAACACCTAGTCTGCACTGTGGCGTGAACCACACGAAGAATTATATTGAATAAGCCTCAATGTGCAGGGTGAAGTGCCTTATATACCTGTAGTCAACAAGTGGATTTCGCTATGGAAAGGGAACGTCCCTCCTACTTTGACATGTTCGCTCCACTAATAATCTAATAATCATCTTCATACTCGAATGGATGCTCAATTTTTAGCTCTTTACACCCTCTATTTACTGAATTATTTTCATTCAGATCGGATCGCAGGATTCATGGTAATTACGAATGAGTCTTTTGTATTTTTGACGGGCTATGTGTGGCTAATGGGGAATCCTCGCTCTGCGTTAAGAAAACCCCCAAAGGCCATCTGGTCTTCGTCACTTCGATGCTTTCTCAAGTGGCATCATTAAGAATGCGTCGAGAAGTAAATCATATTTTTACATGATTAAATGCCGCAAATTATGCGGAGTTAATTGATCCTTTTTTGCGTAATTTCCCTGGGCTTGTGACGAATTATCATTATTATTATTATTAGTCAGCCCGCAAAATCTGTGTGTTGGTATCCAGGAAAAAGGCAGGGAAGTGATGGTAATATAGAGCTCTTAAGCTGAAACCCTGTAAATTAACCACGCCTTCTGACACAGGCAGCATTTTAAGTTTAGCGTCAAATCGCCAGCTCTTTTGCTCTATATAGAGGGTAACACCAAGGTCACGCGGTACTCAGACCTTTTCACTAACCTTACGCGTAATTTGGGCTCCTGCCTCTGAACTCGCGCAGCGTCGTTCGTGTCCCGGACAGGGAATGAAATGCTTTTTTATTCGTGTCAGAAGCATTTACAATGATTGAAGTTAATTGATAATAATAATGCATAATACGTAGATGATAAAATATAACATTGAATTGACAGTTCGTTTACACTTTTGCTGCCCAGAAGTTAGCAACATCAAGTGCATTTGGTGTAGCACTAATCAGGTCCTTCAGAGTACACGATGCCGGAAGCCGACTACACTGGAGCAGGTGAGAAGGTGTCTGCACCTCGCCACATTCACATAGCGGCGATTCCGTACGGAAACTCCACTTCACCAAGTCATTCCTGCTATTTACACTCAAATATTTCATAAATTGATGCGGGAAACGGCCCATATATATTACGTGGCTGCCCGACATGTCCAATAACGTGGTATTGAACGGTTTAAATAAGCCACGTGCAGGTATAGCAACACCGTCTCGCAATGTCCATCTAAAGTCACCCGAAAAGCGATCTGATTGGTTAAATTCAGCAGCCGATAAAATTACAATGGCGCGAGATATCTAATTATTTTCTTCCAGTTATTTATCGTTATGACCAACCCTCTAACGCTCAAATACCAGGATCACGTTGTTTCTGATCACCCTGCATATAAGTATTTTAGTAAGCGAAACATTGTATTTCAATGTTAATAAAAAGAAGAAGACTGCATAATGATGCAACATGGCTTCATTTCTTTAATTTGCTAAAAATAGGAAATTCCGATATAATCGTCTGGCGGCTGTACTTCAAATAGAAGGGGAGCCGCTGTGTCTCAGTGAGCTGTTGACAGGTAACTAAATTTGAATCATATTATTACCTTCTTTCAGCAGAAGAAAACCAAAAGGTGGGATGGATAGAAACCTTGAAGAAGTGAGAATCACACATAATGACATCCAGGAGCGTGTCCCACTTAAGAAGAAACAACAAGCGTTCCAGGGTTTCCTAGACAAGCCAACACTGAAAACTGGAAAGACATGGACGCAGGAGAGAAAGGAACGGCACCGGGAACGCATACAGAAGTATTGGACAGACATCAAAGTCAGAGGTAGTCAGTTGAAATGACGTAGTTCAACGTTGGCCATTAAGGCATAAATGAATTATTATTTTATTATTATTCTTCTTATTATTAAAGTAATATATAATTTCGTATGGCTATTTCCAGCCGAGTGCAGCCCTTGTAAGGCAGACCCGCCGATGAGGGTGGGCGGCATCTGCCATGTGTAGGTAACTGCGTGTTATTGTGGTGGGGGATAGTGTTATGTGTGGTGTGTTAGTTGCAGGGATGTTGGGGACAGCACAAACACCCAGTCCCCGGGCCAATGGAATTAACCATTGAAGATTAAAATCCCCGACCCGGCCGGGAATCGAACCCGGGACCCTCTGAACCGAAGGCCAGTACGCTGACCATTCAGCCAAGGAGTCGGACTATTAAAGTAATGACTCTATTACTATGCTGAATAGGTTAGCTCATTCTTGTTTCCATATTTGTATGTTTCTTAAACCGCGAATATTAATATGTATGGCTAACCCTTAGACACGTTTCTTGATATGGAGTTGGAGATGAGGTGGGATGCAGTCATATGGCACGTTTCACGACCGGATACCCTTACTGATGCCCTCATTCAAGACTGGAGACATCCCCTCCACGGTAGTATCACAATCAGCAGACACCTGAAATTAGACACGCTTCTATGCTGCAGACCAAATACTCTTTGCCAGCACAGAGGATGACTTACAACGCTCCATCATCTCAGTAGAATAGCCACAGAATATGACATGGAAATATCTACACCAAAAACAAAAACTTTCGCTTTCAAGTGTTAAGAACCAATTCCGAGTAAGATCTGTCTCAACAACAAACTGTTAGAAAGAGTTAAGTGGATATTCTGAAAACAAAAAAATGTGTGTTTCTTTATTTTTAAAGGGAATTCAAAATAGCAGTTTTTACATCTGTAACATTTTAAGTTTTTGAGATATACTCATTTTAAATATGCACCCCTTTCTCACTTTTCACACCCCACTTAAATGGATTTTCCCAAATCAAAAAGATACGTGTGTGTCTTTGTTTTTAAAGAAGATTCCGTGTACCAATTTTCACGTCTGTAACATCTACAGTTTTTGAGATATTAGTGTCCTCAAAAAAGGGATTCAACCCCTTTTTCATTCATTTTTACCCCCTGAAGTGGGTTTTCCGTAAACAAAAGATAAGTTTTCATTTTTAAAGGAGATTGCAAATACCAAATTTCACGCCGTTAAAGTGTTACATTTTTTAATTTTAGAGATGCAAATATACTTATCTTAAAAAATTACACCCCCCCCCTTTTTCCCCCACTTAGCTAAGGAATATCCAACAATTCTCTCTTAGTGAGCACTTACACTATAATATAAATGTATCACCAAAATTTCATTTCTTTATGTCCAGTAGTTTTGGCTCGGCGATGATGAGTCAGTCAGTCAGTCAGTCAGTCAGTCAGTCAGTCAGTCAGTCAGTCAGTCAGTCAGTCAGTCAGTCAGTCAGTCAGTCAGTCAGTCAGTCAGTCAGTCAGTCAGCAAGTTATTTTATATGGAGAGATATATCTTCTATATAAATAAAATCGTAACGACCGTGTGTCTGTACAGTGACTATTTTGAAGAAATTTCCGTACAGTTATCCGTTTCAGGTTTAATAGTGATCATCTGCATGTTTTTTTTTTTTTAGCTTTGGTGTCTGCTTGTCTGTTTGTCTGAGTTCTTACAACTTAAAAACTTCGGACTTAACTCAAAAGTGGGTCCGTGTAAAGCGTATTTTTTATAACTTGAATACTACTGAAGATATTTCAACCAAACTTCATATTTAGCATCCACCTGTCCAAAGGTAATTTTTAAGGTCCATACTATTTCAGATTCCAGGAACGGACCGGTTTTTTTAGGGTTTTGGAACAGTGATTTTACTCCCCCACAACATTTACAAGACCAACCTAACTGTAAATTGAGCGACTTTGTTGGAAACCCATTTCTAAAACTTTTTTCTCATGTGCATTTTTTCGACGGGAGGGTTAACAAGGGAGATATCATGAACGGTCGGTTTTGTAGGCTAAGTCCAACGGACATAGCCCAAAAGGTGTTGTATGGCCTACGTGGAGCAGATTCTTTATCTATCTATATAAATAAAATCGTAACGACCGTGTGTCTGTACATGGCTGTATTGGCGAAATTTTCGTGCAGCTATCCGTTTAATTGGTAATAATGACCACCTGTATATTTTTTAGCTATAGTTTCCTGAAATTCCTAAATGTTACCATCCTCCCCCAAATCAAGAATGCAGAACAAACTGGGAGACGAGCTAGAAGATTGAAATTTGGCAAAATTATACGTTTTAGCCTGTAACTGACGGGAAACTTCCAAGATTTTTAAATGTTTCACTTTTTATCTCCGAAGAATACTGAAATATGGAGGCAGTTTTAATGACGGTGCAGACCTTCGTTTTGAGGTATTTCATGGCTAAATGGTCCTATCACAAAATGGATGGCACAATCTCCGTTTAATTTGAAGTGATCTACAACTTCGGTCCTATGAATTTTATCGTATCTGTATCCCATATACGTTAGATTTGTCAATATTTCTCGAATGTAAGTAAATTTTGCACTTTCTACACGCATAATTCATACTTTGAATCACTTATAGGAAAGATTTATCAAATTTTACACGAACATTGGCCCACCCAGTAGCCATATGTCAACCAAATGCTATGTTTATAGCTGTCACATAATTGTCTGAACTGTAATTTAGTTCGATATCCGTTTACAATGTAGAATACCCTAGCGATGCACGGGTACACATGCGCTATACATATTACAGAGGGGTTCAGAAAAATGTAGACATTCTTTGATAGTCGATATTAATGGAACAAAATGAATACCGTTACAATTTTTGCACGAGGGGGGAAGGTTATTTCATGTGTTCAACGTGCCCCCCGTTAGCAGCCAAACAACGTCGATGCCGCTCAACTGCTGACCGAACTACGGCTGTTAGTGTTGCCGGTGTGTTAGCCGCACAGGACGCCTCGATGGTTTCTCGTAGCTCTTTCAGTGTACGGCTTCTGCTGATAAACTTCACTTTTAAGGACCCCCATAGGTAGAAGTCAAGAGAGGTAAGGTCTGGAGACCGTGGTGGATACTCAACAGCTATTCTTAGACCTATCCATCATCCAGGTAGATTTTCATCCAAGTAAGCTCTGACATCTCTGTGGTAATCAGGCGGTATGCCATCTTGTTGTAGGTAAAATCTTTAATTTCGAAACACCACTCGGATGGCAGACAAAATCGATGTTTGCAGCATATGAAGACACCTCACCAGTTACGATACCTTCAAAGAAGAATGGGCCAATCAAACCGCGCGATGACAGTCTACACCACACGTTAACACCGGGTAGATTAACATGTTTGTCCACGTGAACGTAAGGATTTTCCGGTGCCCAGTACACGCAGTTATGGCGGTTGGCAGTGGCGTTCAGTTTGAATTGCGCCTCGTCAGACTAGATAACCAAACCTGCAAACGTTTCATCCTCGCGAAGCATGCCTTCAAACCACTCGCGTTACTCCATCCTTCGATCCGCGTCGTCCTCGTTCATAGCGTGCAGCGATCTTGGAACGTACACTATGCAGCCTTCAGAATTCGTCGTACGGTTGATCGGGTTACCCCGCTTGCACTCCGATTCATAGATTTTTGAGATGACCTAGTAAAATGTTAAAATAAAGCAGCACTGGAAGCTGGACTTGTTGATGTTTCTGGTCGGCCAAGCCTTCACATCCTGAACAGTATCATCGGCTTCAATTTTTTCCCGAATAGGAAGAATTGTTGTATGTGTTGGTGGCTGAGTTCCGTACACATTACGTCATTGCCTTTGTACCTCCATCATGTTTTCTTATTTCCAGTACCACTTCAATACGGCCTTGCGTTCCTACCGCGCAAGAATTGCAACGATATGTCATTTTGTTCCAAAGATATTAACTATCAAAGAGTGTCTACATTTTCTCGACACCTCTGTAGATCATAAATTACTTTAAAGAGCAGCTTCATCACGTGATTCATAAATACAGTGTTCTTCACACTTGTTCGCCCCGGTGTCACACACTACACCCAGAAATGTGTACAGTGAAAAGTGCGCCGAGAAATGACTAAGCAAGGCGAGAGATCGTTGTCCACCGATTACACCGAGTAATGAGTAATAAAATCTATGCCTTCCGGTCTGTGTTTTCATCTTCAGGAATTATGATTATGTGATCATATAACTATCGAAGGTATATTTCATGGCATCAAATTTATAACATGCCAGTATTCAGGATCTTCGAACGATGAAGAGTAAAAGGAGGAAAATGCCCTTCTGCTTTCACAAACTGATATAGCCTATTCGTAAATACGTGTTCGACCATGCAGAATAAAGAACAAGATGTATATGGCTAGTTATTTATGTTGGCATTTATATTAAAACTTTGTGTTCAAACGACAGAAACATTTTTTTCTTAAACAGTCAGTTATACGTACAAACAGTTCTCGTTTGAAAACTACAAAAAATTAACATTAATTCTACGGATGTTTAAATCAAAATTATAATGTGCATTCATTTTTCTTCTTTTATTTTGAACTTTTGAGAATAATTGTCTCCAGTGTAATACAAATAAGACTGACACGGAACAATTTAAATAAGCCACTCAGTCATATCAGAAGACATTTTGTTGTGTCTGAATAGTCCATTTGAAGTTTTAATAGAAGTTTATGATGCATTTTGTAATCATAGAAAGAGGCCAAATAGTTTCTTTTCTATTATAAAATCCTTGACAGTGTCTGAATGTTATGAAAAATTTGCTGGACTGGCGATCGAAGAGAGAAATGGGTTTCAGCAAAAATACTCGCTGAGCGTGCGATTTTCCATTATAACTAATAATAATAATAATAATAATAATAATAATAATAATAATAATAATAATAATAATAATAATAATAATAATAATAATAATAATAATAATAATGGTTCCACCTCCCACTAACTACCTCGACGGTTTTCAGGGACGTCGAGTTGTCGGAATTTCGTCCTGAAGGATTCCTTTAACGTGCCCGTAAATCTACTGACACGAGGCTCACGTATTGAGCAACTTAAAAAATACAACCGGCCGGAGCCGAGATCGAATCCATTGAGCTCAGAAGGCCAGCGCTCTACCGCCTGAAGTACTCTGCCTAGCCATTATAAGTCATTTATTCGATTTTCCCATTTCTCGGAACACACTTCACACTACAAATTTCTTGGTGTAGTGTGTAAAGGCCCTCAATGGGAAAGGGGTGAGGAAGTGGAACTTAATAATGTTATTTGCTTTACGTCCCACTAACTACTTTTTCGGTCTTCGGAGATACCGAAGTGCCGGAATTTAGTCCCGCGGGAGTTCTTTTACATGCCAGTAAATCTACCGACACGAGGCTGACGTATTTGAGCACCTTCAAATACCACCGGACTGAGCCAGGATCGAACCAGCCACGTTGGGGTCAGAAGGCCAGCGCCTTAACCCTCTGAGCCACTCAGCCCGGCGAAGTGGATCTTGACCAGTCTTCGTAGTATTAGCGGGGCTGCCTAGATGAGGCGGCGAAAGCATGGTCGGCTCACCTGGAAGAATGCGGGTTCGATTCTCCGTTGAAGTAGAAACATTTAACAGACGAGATTTCTACTTCTGGAGCGGCATATGGCCCTGAAATGCCCTCAGACTACGCCAGAAATGAGTACGAAATTAATTTATGCGGACAAAGGTAGCCGAGCGTGGAGCCTACCACTCAATCCCTCTTAGAGTCAAGGTTAGGAATAGCGGCAACTATTACCTTCCACTCTTCCAAGAACCTCCATGGCCGTGCGGAGATGGCTTTTCTTTTCTTTCATCATCATCTACTAAAGGCAGTGCATTGTCGCTGTAACCACTAGCATCTTCATGAAGGTATATGAACCACATGCCAGTCCACCGACGGAGTTTTTGGTGTATGACATTCTTGGTGATGCCCTGGTTCCCTGTACCAATACTTTACGTTCGATGATTGTTTGGAACTACTCTATTACTATTTTCATGCATTCGTTATGGAGACCCGGCATCCCATATTTTCCGGAAGATTGTTTTGCTTCGCTGTAGCTATACGAAGCCTCCGTATCGTTCTGTGGTGATCACACAGGAACATATGCAACTGAATTTGTTGAAATTAATCAACAATGTTATCTCGTATGTTATGATACTGGTCTACAGATACAGCACGCAATGATGGGAAGAGTACAAAAAGAAAGTAATTGGGTTGAATTACAGTTAATTGAGAAATGTTTTACTTAATTACAATTACAAATCAGTCCGCCTCTGTGGTGTAGTGGTTAGTGTGATTAGCTGCCACCTCCGGAAACCCGGGTTCGATTCCCGGCTCTGTCACGAAATTTGAAAACTGTTACGAGGACTGGAACGGGGTCCACTCAGCCTCGGGAGGTCAACTGAATGGAAGGAGGGGGGAGGTTCAATGCCCTCTTCAGCTATCCTCGAAATGATTTTGGTTTCCCACATCTCTTCCGGGTAAATGCCGGGATGGTACCAAATTTAAGGCCTCGGCCGCTTTCTTCCCTCTTCCGTGAATTCCCCTTTCAATCTTTCCATCCCCCCAAACGACTCCTGTTCAGTATAGCAGATGAGGCTGCCTGGGCGAGGTACTGTTTATCCACCCCAGTTGTACACCCCGCCCCAAAGTCTCACGCTCCAAGTGGGTCCCCTCGCTGAGTCCGAGGGAGAAACAAACCCCGAAGGGAAACGGATTAAGAAAGAACAATTACAAATTACTTTTTCAACTAGAAATCCGTAAAAATTACAATTACAATTATTTAATAGAACGCTAGTCTAAAAGAAATTACTGACACATATGGGAGTGGAATGATATGGAAGTTTGCAAGGAACACATATATTGTTTGTATGTTGTTGTTTTTGTTTTTTGCATTTAGAACTTACGAAGTCCTTTTTTATAGTTTGTGATTTTCAGGCCCGGTTTCATCAACACATGTTAGTAATTAACAAGGTGTTAAATCATTTTAACATTCGATTTAGCATCTTTGCGTTTCATCAACAACTGTTAACATTAACAAATGTTAAACTGCGTATTAAAGTTAACATCAGCCATTTCGAATGTTAAATGGCTAACATTAGCATTTAGCAACCTGTTCCAAAATGGCTGCTGTGAAACTCGCTTTCGATGCGGAATTGCTCTATTTAAATCTTTTGCCAAACAATCCTGATCGAAGAAGTGTTCAGCGACGTAATGACTTTGAAAATTTGACGGATGCGGAATTTCTTCATAGATACAGGTTATCGAAAATAGTCGTTGTTAAGGCTGTTGACGAAATTCGAGTGAGGTTGGAATATCCTGCGAATATCCAATGTTGCAGGTACTGATAATGTTACGATTTTTTTGCTACTGGTTCTTTTCACATAATGGTCGGAGACAATGCTGGAATTTCTAAAGCCACTGTTAGTAGAGTTGTTTGTCGAGTGTCTGCAGCAATAGCATCCATGAGGAGGAGGCATATAACATTACATTCCCTTCAGCAGAAGAGCGTCAGCAAATTATCCGCGACTTCTATGAAATAAGCCGTTTTCCTAGTGTTTGTTCTAGGTGCAATAGATTACACACATGTAAGAATCCAATCACCTGGAGGCAATTGGGTCGAAATATATCGTAATCGGACGGGATATTTCTCTGTTAATGTTCAGGTGATTAGTGAGCCTAACCTACAAATCAGGGATATACTTGCTAGGTGGTCTGGTTCTGCACACGACAATACAATATTTAATAACTCCCCTATCGGAGCACAGTTTGAAGTGGAACAATTAACGAAGTGATTTTGTTAAGTGACAGTGGATACCCGCTAAAAAAAAGTATCTGTTAACTCCATTCTCGCGAACTTTCTCCCACACCTCATCCTTTTCTTTTATCGTCAAGCCATCTGTGCGCTTGCACTCAATAACTTATATATATATATTTATTAACAAATTCAATTAGCAACTCCTTTTCGAAGGAGGAAAAATTAGAACTACGATTCCGTTTCACTTCACGCGCCATATTTTACAGCTGTACGCAAACAAAAGCGCATCGGAGCGCGCTGTAAAACAGCATGTTCGTACCACTGCCTCCTTGATTCGCAGCAGTTCGCAATATTGGGAGAGTTAACAGTCGATTAGTTAACATTTCACAAGAAAAGTTTGATGAAACGCAAGAAACCTAACAAGATATTACATTTTTAACTCCGTATTAACTAACGGTCCACCTCCGTGGTGTAGTGGTTAGCGTGATTAGCTGCCACCCCCGGAGGTCCGGGTTCGATTCCCGGCTCTGCCACGAAATTTGAAAAGTGGTACGAGGGCTGGAACGGGGTCCACTCAGCCTCGGGAGGTCAACTGAGTAGGGGTGGGTTCGATTCCCACCTCAGCCATCCTGGAAGTGGTTTTCCGTGGTTTCCCACTTCTCCTCCAGGCGAATGCCGGGATGGTACCTAACTTAAGGCCACGGCCGCTTCCTTCCCTCTTCCTTGCCTCTCCCTTCCAATCTTCCCATCCCACCACAAGGCCCCTGTTCAGCATAGCAGGTGAGGCCGCCTGGGCGAGGTACTGGTCATACTCCCCAGTTGTATCCCCCGACCAAGAGTCTGAAGCTCCAGGACACTGCCCTTGAGGCGGTAGAGGTGGGATCCCTCGCTAAGTCCGAGGGAAAAACCGAACCTGGAGGGTAAACAGATGATGATGATGATGATGATTAACTAACGACTTGTTAGTATATATTTAACATGTTTTGATGAAACCGGGCCTTAGCGTTTCAAATAATTTGCTATTTACTTCACAAATAAAATAATTGCTTCTTATAATGCTCATAGCTAAGCCTCGAATTCTTTTTGGGGAAAAGTACATCATTGCTTGTACTGAAAAGACGCCGTACAGGGGCACTTGCCGGGCTGAGTGGCTCAGACGGTTAAGGCGCTGGCCTTCTGATCCGCACTTGGCAGGTTCGTTCCTGGCTTAGTCTGGTGGTATTTGAAGATGCTCAAATACATCAGCCTCGTGTCGATAGATTTACTGGCACGTAAAGGAACTCCTACGGGACTAAATTCTGGCACATCAGTGTCTCCGAAAACCATAAAAGTAATTAGTCAAACGTAAAAACAAATAACATTATTAATAATTTCGTGTGGCTATTTCTAGCCGAGTGCAGCCCTTGTAGGCAGACCCTCCGATGACGGTGGACTACATCTGCCATTTGTAGGTAACTGCGTGATATTGTGGTGGAGGATAGTGTTGTGTGTGGTGTGTGAGTTGCAGGTATGTTGGGGACAGCACAAACACCCAGTCCCCGAGCCGAAAGAATAAATGAATGAAGGTTACAATCCCCGACCTGGCCGGGAATCGATCCCGGGTACCTCTGAACCGAAGGCCATTACGCTGACCATTCAGACAATGAGTCGGACATAACATTATTATTACAGGGGCACTTGAACGAATACTTATGCTTAATTTTCGGAAAAGTATGATGTCTTTGGAAGTACCGGAGAGGAAGGAAAGTACGTCATCCACCAGTGGTGAAAGTAGGCCCTACTGGATCTGCTGCAAGGAAACTGAAACATGTATCTTCGTCATCATTCCCCCACCCCGTTTCAGCTTTTGTGCGATATACATCAATTACTGCAAGATAACTAAAACGTAACTATTGCAATTTTACCTCAAGAAGTAAATCACAAGTAAAAATTACTTTTGTAAAAAGCAACGATTACAAGTAAAAATTACTAAGAATTACTTCCAAACTCTGAATATAAGTTTCAGAGTGATCTTTAGGAAAAAACTTCGCAAAGACATTGATGTAGAATTAAGTCTCTTTTTCAAACCTACAAAATAGATAGGCTATGAGACAAATGCTGAAGAAACTCGGTGGTTTTCGGAAAATTTCCGAAAAGGTAGTTACCTCCGGTCAGAGAAAAGTTAGGGGTTAATCTGGGACAACAATACTGGGCAAGTATTAATGCGTCGTACCAAATAGGCCCATTCTAAACAGGAAGAAAGAAGAATTTTTTCTTTCGATTTGGATTCTAACAATAATCGCACCTCGGATAAAGAGAACAGACAAAAACGTTTTACAAGACATTCAAGCGAAGAGACAATTAATGTTAGCGGCACAAAGAAGAAGAGCTAAATTTACTGGCCACATCTTGCGACACAATACATTTCTTCTTACCAATCTCCTGGAAGGAAAAATCACGGGGAAGAAAGGCCGAGGATGACTGAGGAAAAAAAATCCGTCAAGACTTGGTACAGAGTCTTCATTATGGTTCTCATTATGAAATGAAACGAGAAGCTGAGGACAGAAGGGAATGATTGCATAGACAAGGTATTGCCTTTAGACACTGATGATGACGATGTTGATGATGATTTGGCTTCGTATAAATAATAAAGTATTGCTTGTGTTCTTGTAGAATCAAAGTGAATGGCTTTATGCGAAGGGCATTAAATTACTGCTGCAAAATTTTATTTAAAAGATACGAATCGAAACTTGGCTCCCCTACTGAGCAACACAATTGAATCGGTCATTTCGAAAAGGGCATAGGCCCGACTCCACACTTCTTTTGGTGTCAAATTGACGTCTTCATTTGGGATTGAATTGGGAGGATCACCTTATCATTCTGGTTGGAAAGGACATTAGTTTCATAATTTCTTATCGGTCTGAATCACGTAAGAATGTTTTGGTCGTTTCGTATAGGTCACAAGTCCTGGAATGATACTTAGATGCATCTTTTGATGTGAAAACTATGCATACGCTATTCAAGAGCGAGCAAATGGAATTTGATATGAAGTACTGAACCCATTATTCTACTAAGTCAAGGGTTCAGTACTAATTCTATCTCAAATACCTCAATCAAAATTTCGTTCAAGTTTTGGATGGACCAAAACAAATATGTGTTCTGTTTGAGAGGAATTAAGCTAGAAAATCAAAAGTATGTACCTCAATGAAACTGCAAAATATTACATAGTTGCTGAACTCTTGGTCCATGAAAGTAGATCGAAGAAGTTATGAAGGGCAATGGACGATATTCGAGTCGTGTACTCATTGATGTATTGTATGGTAATGGAGGTGGTCCAAATGGGCGACCATCCTCTATATTACACTAATCAGAGACAAAAGAATGGAAAGATCAAACGTTGACAAAAGAAAAACAAGGCCACGAAGGGCGTGAAAATTTAAGACTCCCTAGGCCTCGGGACCCTAACACCGTCGGGGTCGGAAAAGAACAAGAGTTGACCAAGGGAGGTCGTATAGGATAGATGAAAGAGAAGAGCCTGGCACAAGTAAGTGGAAGCAATGCCAGGACTCAACTGAGGGCCCCCTGGTCGCCAACGCGCGCTCCCAAGTTAAGGGCCCCTAGGGTCCCTTTTAGTCACAGGCAGGGGATACCGTGGGTGTTATTCTACCGCTCTCACCCACAGGGGGATGTAATGTATATACAATATGCATTAACTAGTCTACGTACAAAATCAGTGTTTCCCAATAAACTTTTATGCCTTGGGAACCACGGTCAAAATAGGCTAGAGAATTCAATCGGTCGTTTCGAAAAAAGGACATGTGTCCTCAAAATCAAAGTTACTTGATACAAAGTTCGGGTGAAATTCCTTGCTTCTCCGTACTAACTGAACTAAATTAAATCACCAAGGACGTAGAAGTGAAAGACTTCTTACTCCTCGCAAACATTATACTGTCAGAATTGTTCAAGGGAGGTCGGATTGGAAAATTCAAGACGAGGAGACGATGCTTGCGTCTGAGGGAAATTTGTATATGTCGGACTAGTACCCATTTCGAAATGAAGAGCATAACCTGAGTAATCGATACTGAATTTGGTGTGAAGTATATTCAACGAACGTTAATATTTGATAGCCGTGTTTTATTATTACTCAAGGAGTATGATTGCAGGCAGGGCGAATACATCTACTCGCCCTGTTTACTATTTTAATAATGTAAGAAACAATGAAAGTCTACAACGCCACAACTGATGGAATGCTATGTTTAGAACACGAAGACCAAAAAGATTGCTATATTACAATTACAGTACTAAATAAATCAAGTTATTTGGTACATAGCAGCTAACACGGGCCAGTCAAATATGATAAAATCTATGAATATTGAATTTTCACGACCGCATTGTAATCGAAACAGACTTTCAACGTATTAGGTCGTGTTACGTACATGTATTACGTGTTGAAGAGATGTTAAGTACAGAATAAAAATGGCCAGCCGGACACAAGTGGGATCCGAACCCACAACCTCCCGATTTCGCGTCGGTTGCTCTACCAATTGAGCTATGGTGGCCTAGGCCATCTTTGTTCTGCTTGAAAGGATCTGAGCTACAGGTCTGGCACTGCTGCTAGCACACTGTAGAGTGCGTTTAAGTCGCCCGTTGTGGGGCATGTCAATGAATATTGAATTTTCACGACCGCACTCTACAGTGTGCTAGCAGCAGTGCCAGACCTGTAGCTCAGATCCTTTCAAACAGAACAAAGATGGCCTAGGCCACCATAGCTCAATTGGTAGAGCAACCGACGCGAAATCGGGAGGTTGTGGGTTCGGAACCCACTGGTGTCCGGCTGGCCATTTTTGTTCTGTACTTAACATCTCATCAACACGTACTACATGTACGTAACACGACCTAATACGTTGAAAGTCTGTTTCGATGATAAAATCTGTTTTGCTCGTTATAGAAATCTGATTTTTTATTTATTTATTTTTTTTTTATTTTTTTTTTTACTATTTGCTTCAAGTCGCACCGACACAGAAAGGTCTTGTGGCGATAATGGGATAGGGAAGGTCTGTGAATGAGAAGGGAGCGGCCGTGGCCTTAATTACGGTACAGCCCCAGCACTTGCCTGGTGTGAAAATGGGAAAACAAGGAAAACCATGTTCAGGGCTGCTGACAGTGGGGTTCGAACCCACTATCTCCCGGATGCTGATTACGTTCAGATGGGAGTGGGGTAGAATGAAACTTATCCTCCATTCTAAACACATTCCCCGATTCCTTCTACTGCATCAACAGCAGGTCATTCTACTATACCACTGTCGAAATCTAGATGTTGTGACGGAATATACTGGATCACTTTCCTTACTTTATCCCTCTTCGTCGCATTCATTAGAGCTCGGCCACAGTATGCCCTCTGAAGAGGAAAATCAGACAAGAACTTTTGGCCTGTGGCCTAAAAAACTGGCCTTCACACATGTAGGTTTCATGTCCACATACTCTTACAAAATATTCTGTGCAACTTATACCTTAATCCGCACATCAAAACAAGCATGTTGAGGTATTCTGTATCCTCTACTAAGGGAAAGAAAGCATGGATGCTGATGGAAGAGAGATATAGCGAATAAAATCATTTGAACTTTGGTGTTGTCACCAAATGCTCCGAATATTTTGGGTATGCCATGTTTCCAATGATACTCTGCAGCGGGGTATGAATAAGAAAAGGAATTACAAATCTGTAAAATTGTGCATAATGAGATACTTAGGCTATATAATACAGAATGACAAATATCAACACCTCATTTTTGTGAAAGGGAAGATCGAAGCAGGAGAAGGCTTGGAAGAATGACGACTTAATTGAAGGCCATCCAGCATCCAGCATAATGACAGCTGCTGCATTACGGTGGTAGTGCAGTGGTGATTATTGTCTTAAGAGCAAGTACAATCAGGAAACCATCCTCTCTCTCTTTGCGTTTAGGCCATCTGTGGACCACGGTGCTTGTGTTCCAGCTGTGTTTTTGTCTTCGTCTGCCCCTTTTAGCATACTGGATTGTGTTCTTAGTGGCCTCTTGAGCCTTCCTGTTGGCCCAGTATTCCTTCATTTTCTCGCTGAATTCTTTCCTGCGCTCCTCTGACCAATTCCCGGCTCCTTTGTGGCTAGCTGATGTAAGGGATGTTAGGAAAGGTTTAGTTTTGACCATTAAACGGTATGCATTTCTGTCAGTAATGGCGGCTTGATTAATATTAAGCTCTGCAAGATCTTTGTCCACTTGTTTGGTCCAGGGAAACCATCCTCTATTAATATTAACAGAGAATATATGGGGTCCAACGTTTCGAAGAACAAGATATTGGCAATAGAAAGGGGAAGGTCACCAACGACGTAGAAGTGAAAGAGTTCTTACTCCTCGCAAACATTATACTGTCAGAATTGATCAAGGGAGGTCGGATTGGAAAATTCAAGACGAGGAGCCTACTTGAAATTCATTAGTGTACATAAGGAAAAACATATCAAAAGGCTTGGTGGTTGTGGAGGTGGTGGTGATGATTATTGTTTTAAAATGAAGGACAACTAGGCAATCATCCTCTATAAAACATTCATCAGAGAGGAAAAAATGATGGGATCCGACACTTCGAAAAATGAAGATTTCGGCCGAAGAAAGGCACGAGCCATGCAGGGCGTGAAAATGAAAAGACTCCCTAGGCCTCGAGTGCTCTAATACCGTCGGGATCGGGGAAGAACAAGAGTTGACCAAGGGAGATCGGATAGAATAGATGAAAGTGAGGAGCTTCGAACAAGTAATTGGAAACAATGCCAGGACTCAGCTAAGTTTCCCGTGATCGCCAACCCGCGCTCCCAAGTTGAGAACCCTGGGGCACCTCTTAGTCGTCTCTTACGACAGGCAGGGGATACCGTGGGTGTTATTCTACCCCCCCATCTACAGGGGGTTCAAAAGGCTTGTATATTATTTTAGATAAGGGGGAATTTCACAGAGATTTTGGTAGGATGCCAATCCACGGTTCCAATTTGAGAGCCCCTGAGGGATTTCCCATTTTAGTCGATTTTTACAACAGGAGGGGGATACCGTGGATGAATTCTATCGTCTGCACCCAAAACAGGATATAACTGTAATGAATCACCGACGGCCACGGTAGCTAAGAAGCTCGTAAACAAATTATTTTCTAAGTGACGATCAGAAAATTTTCAGTGGGACACAGTAACAATTGTCAGTGACTAAAATCGTATTATATTAAAAATTAGGTTATATTTGAACTAATTTTGATAGTAAAGAAATTACGTTTGTGGATCCAGGTTCTGTTGTGTAGAGAACATCTCATTACCTTCAGTCCTGCACAAGAATACGACAACTTATTACATTTTCCTTCTTCATGCATAATACTGAAAAACTAAAAATCAGGCTTAAAAAAGAGTTCAATATTCGTTATAATTTCTCTCAATGTGGTTCAATATATCAATAATTCATCCCATATTGAGAGAAACTATGTCTAGTGCCTATTTCTATAAATTCTAGGGAACATAACCTAAAATCATAAACACTAAGATGCCAACGATATCGGATTTATGAATATTCACATGAATTGTGTAGCTACAAATATCTGTGCAGAAAATAGAGATTTGTACCTTAATTTCGTGGTGTATCAAGTAAGATACGCCGCAGTATTCGCAAGCTGTTTCATCCCTGTCACACTGTGATAATTCTACAGGAAGAGGGTGCATTGGTCTTTCATTATCCATTCAGAAGTATTTCTTATGTTAAATATTATTCGAATGACACTTCAGAAAGTCTACTTGAAATACATTGGTGTGCATCACGCATAGCATATCGAATGGCTTGTATACTCCCTTAGAAAAGGGGAAATTTCACAGAGATTTTGGTAGGGTACAGATCAATCTTGTCGGTGTTTTTGTTGTTGTGGGGCCAAACCGGAAACCAGAGTGTAATGAATGCTGTCCGGGAGAAAGAAGTCAAGAGTGAAAGGACTGTGAGATACTAGGGACATCAATAGATAGCAGCACTAAGCAGAACAATGGTGACTAATCTCTTTGCCCAAGACTGTCTTCCTTTCCTCTTCAGAGTAGACTGTGCCTGTCTTTATTCGTATTTCTTCTGATCCTACAATTTCAGAGGCATAGCCTATAGTAAATAGACAGACAGCGCTCTATCTCGTGGCATTGGTGCTAGTGAAGCTAGTGACTGAGATATGGGCGATGCTAGTAAAGCCATTCCTTATGCAGCCAGTTCCTGCCATGAATGGTGTGAAAATGTTGCTCGTACAGTCGGTTGGTGTATTCAGTCAATGGTACTCTTATATCAATTACCGAAGGTTTGAACCATGCATTATAGTTCCACCAACATAGAGAACAATTGAAAAAGTCCTCCACTTTACAAAATGGATTTGATAATCTCGTTGCTTTATCCTCGTAATTGTATTGGTAATGCTCGTTGGTTGAGAGACAAAAACAGTGAGAGTGTGCACTCTTCATGGCATTTTATGAAGGAGAAAACGGATGAATTTGGACTCTTGAAGAGTGAAATAACGACTAGAGTAAAGTAAAATATCACGAAAAAAGAGAAAATGAAAGATTCCATAGTTCCTGAACGTTTAATAGCTACAGAGCTGGTGGAATACGTAAGTTCAGCAATAGAGATCGAACAGGAAGGATGAAAGAAAGGAATATGGTGCAAGTTACAATTCCTAGACTTATAAATGACTCCTTACGCCACGCGTTTCATAAGTTTTGAATCCCTCAAGATTATTCTGGTCTGTTAATCACCATCCATTATATCCTGAAGGCACAGGTAAGATATCTGACTGTAGCCAAAAGAGCTAAGGACATTGCACGCACAGACTACCAATATGGCCGAATATACATTTCAACGGATATTACCAACGATATGATAAGCATAGACTGCTAATCTGATGGCGTATAAGGTGAAAAAATATAAATAAATAAATAAATAAATAAATAAATAAATAAATAAATAAATAAATAAATAAATAAATAAATAAATAAATAAATAAATAAATAAATAAGTAAATAAATATAGAAAACGAATTCAGTGGAATTAAGTCAGGCGAGGGTTGACCAAGGGAGGTCCGATAAAAGATAAAAGCAGTGAAGCTGGTAAAAGCACCTATGTGGAACGAATGCTGGACTCAATCAGGGGTCTGGTAGCCTCAAGTTTAGAACTTGGGGTTATCCCTTTTAGTCTCCCCTTACGACGGGCTGGGGATGCCGTGGAGATACTCTACGACCCGACCAGCGGGCGTATGTTCGATTTGTTGCACAGTTGTTCTCAGAAGGTAGCCATAAGTAGCAAGAATCATATAACTTAATAAAATTGAGCAAGAAGCAAAATTCACAAATTATACTAGAATGAAACAGAAGGTATGTCATTGAAAGGCAGTGGTGTATTTCTCTACAGGTGTGAATTTCTCTATGAAATGCTGCAGGTATAACATGTCTTCCTATGGTGCATGACTTTATTGTTAGTGTATAATGCCGAATTTTCCATTCTTCTACATACTTATTTCTTCTTATAACCAAAGAAATACCTGTCAGATTCATTGCGCTTATTTTATTAAAACATTAATGCAACATTAAAAGTGTTTTGAAAACTTCGTACTTATTTGTAAATGAAACATTTTGCAATAATAAATAATCGCAATCAACTCAATGAACTGATAATGAGGCTAAATATCAAGATAACAAAGTGGAAGCCACCGTGATAGTTACAGGCAACAGTTAGTTCGCTGTGCTTCAACCAAGGGCGCGGTAACGAGTACGTTTAGCGGTCTAAATCTTTCATGTCGTTGGATAGTACAGAAGTTATGCTTCATATCGCACCGACGCAGACAGGTCTCGTGACGACGAAGGACTGGGAAGGAAGCGTACGTGGTCTTAATTGAAATACAGCCTTTCTTGGTGTGAAAATAGCAAACCACGGGAAAACATCTTCAAGTTTTCCGTTAGTGTGGTTCGAACCGTCTATCTGCCACGTGTAAGCTGACAGCTGATTTACATCACCTGAACCGCGTAGTCAACTCGCTCAGTAGTGTAGGAGTTAGATTCAAATTTTCATATAACTTAAAATATATTAATTAGTCAATATAAGACGGAAACAATCGTCTCTAACTCTGTCAGGTAAAATAAATAAATCTCTCTCTTTCTATATACAGGCCTATATAAAATAAGAGTTTTGTCTGTACATAGCTCAGAATTAAAAAAGGATGGTATTTCTGTATTAGTCGCGTCCACAGTAACAAGGAAATGCACTTTTTAATTTTCCATAATTTCTGTCTGTCTGTACACGCATCACGAGAAAACGGCTGAAGAGAACTTACCGAAAATCGGTATCCAAAGTCGGAGAATAAGTCGCAATAATCTAGGCAATAAATAATTATAGTCATGCTGAGTGAAATGGTAGTTTGGGGGGAAGGCCTACAATGTACCGTTATTAGTGGTCGTACAACTAAAGTTATAGGGGCTGCTCGGTTCGCCCGGAAGGACGTGGGTTCGAACCCCCGTCAGGAAGTCGTAAAATTTAAGAAACGGGATTTCAACTTCCGGAGGTGCATATGGCCCTAACGTACACTCAGCCCGCACTAAAAATGAGTACCAGGTTAATTCCTGGGGGCAAAGGCGGCCGGGCGTTCAGCTAACCACTCCACCCCATCACGTGCCGAGGTTACGAATGGTGGAAGCCTTTACGTTCCACCCTTTCAAGAGCCTTCATGACCTGTACGGAGATGACTTTGCTTTGCTTTTTAACTAAAGTTATACAGTATTAAATTTCCGATAATTTATGTATTATATATTGTTACCGTATCGGCTATGATCACAGAGATATTCATCAATTTGGATTTTGTTAATAAGTCCATATCAGCGCTGAGTCACGTGAAAATAGGTAAACAGATTTAATGAAAATCGGTATGTAAAGTTGGAGAATAAGGAACTACAGTCTACGCTGTAAATAATTTTAGAAGACGCCCTAATATCGCAGAGTCGAAAGAAAACTAAATGTGAAGGGCTACAATATAGAAAGCTCATAAAATTGATCAACAATAACATTACACTGACCATTGTTTGTTGTGAAGTCCTTTGTGTCTTCTGCCGCCAGTCATCTCCGATAGATATGATTACTGCTGCGTACCGAGTATTTTTTAAACTTTGCTTTACATCGCACCGAAACGGATAGGTCACATGGCGACGATGGGATAGGAAAGGGCCAGGAGTGAGAAGGAAGCGGCCATGGCTTTAATTAAAGTACAGCCCCCGAATTTCCCTGGCGTGGAAATGGAAAACCACGAAATACCATCTTCAGGGTTGCCGGCAGTGGGGTTCGAATCCACTATCTCCCGGATGCAAGCTCACCACACGGTCAACTCGCCCAGTCGTACCGAGTGTAACAGCCTGCCTCAATAATGGCGGGAAGTAGCTGGGGAGTTAGATAACTCTCTTCTTAAGCATGCCATTCCCTGGTTCATAAACTTTCTGATAGTACTGGTACGTAGCACACTGGTTCATCATAGAATTCGAGCTATTGAATCGCTTCTCTGAGGCACTGATTGGAATGAGCAGTGTGCATATTTAACTTAATAAAAGCAGAGGAGTGTTCACGGCTGTCTCTGGCCTGGCCATTCCAGCTCTGGAACTTTGGACTGTTAGATCGGCACCGTAGTACTGTTAGTTAAAAGTGAGAAAATGTGCAGTTTTCATTTGATCGAGTATTTTATATGATGCTTCCAATCGCTACATACCTACTGACGTTTTTTTTAATGACCTATGTTGACTTCGGCCGTGACTTCGTTAGAAAAACCACAAAGACGGTCTTTCTGAGAATCCCATAGCGAAGCACGGGTACATCAGCTAGTCATCTATATAATTAATCTGTCTATACCGGTACTTAAGGATACAATTGTTGAAGAAATTGTATTCGCAGCATTTTAAAGTACTGCTACGTGTTAATAAAATATATCATTATTTCTCGATCCGAACGTTTGCAGTCAGCAGACTTAATGCGCAAATATCCATCAAGACAACCATAATTGTAACGAGGCTAACCTCATTCTCCACGCTTGGATTTGGGAATCTGAACTTTAGTGGTTATTAGCCAGTAGAGACGAATCGAATCTAACCTGGCAAGGCAAATCTGGACAATGGCAGGAAGTGTATGTTACATTCTGGAGCAGCACGCTACCGTCAATGATGAAATCTCTCAAGATCTCATCCGTCGGAAGTGTAGTTACCTACTCATTAGCAAATCACTCAAACGTTGCCATTATCTGTCGTTGATCAGACGTACTGACTATCTAAATGATCTACTTGTTCGTTCTAGCCGATCCAAATTATTGTTCATTGACTTAGAAAGCCAGAAACTATTGTTCTCCACTGTGGTCTCAAGCGATAGCACATCATGTTGAAATCTCACCCAGTTAGTCTAGGTTCACTTCCCGGCCTAGTAAGTAATGTTTTATTTTACCTGGCAAGATTAAGGCCTTCAGGCCTTCTCTTCCATCTAACCAGGTACACAAATATATGTATTACATCGCATTACAGTACATTACAACAAGTAAATTAAATAAAAATTTAATTAAATTTTGAAATATAATAAATGGAAAACTTCTTAAAGCTAATATCCTATATGTTAAAATTCGGCAGTGTATTCGAAAAAAGAAAAGATTGATACTTTATTTGGTAATTTCATTCTTCGAAAGACGCTACCATTTCTTTTTAACATGGATACATTTTTGGGCTGGGGGGTCTCTCCAGAAAAATTAAACGTCACCACTTTCCTGACGCCATTATCACTATCCAGTGTTCCTTAGGTCAGTAGCGTCATTTTCTCACTGTGAGCTTTTTGTTAATGTAATTAAGAGCTTAGTACAAAATAATTTTATTACTAAACAAGGCGGGTTATTTAGTCAGACAACCATGATTTGGTTTGGATACCAGATTTCACGCCTGAACACTCTCCAAATCTTCACTTTCACACGACACAAAATTTCAACACTGATTTAGACATTTTAGCACCAGCAGATGAGGGATCATTTATAAAGATAAAAAACTACAGTAACAATTCATATAGCAGTCCCGTTTTTATCTCGACGTCTCAATTACAAATATAATTACTTCTCAACATGCAAGTCTTCAGAAAACCACCGATATTTTTTCCAATGGGGATGGTATGATACCGAAGTTTGTAAGAAAAAAAGACATTACATTTTGTGTTTTTTAACATAGAGAAATGAAAATGCACAGCCCGTTTTCAGTCATTCGACCAGGTTAAGAATGGAATTATTGAAGCCCCATCTAGCGGCGAGGATAGGAATTGTGCCGGCTTTCGAAGCCTGTCGCACTCTTTTAAAAATTTTCTTCAGCTTGTCCCAGTTATTTCGGGGGTCTGTGGAGCTACCCAGGCTCGTTTTGGTTTTGGCTGAGGGCTTGGAACCCATTGCCCTTCCTGACGACACGTGATTCTTGAGTTGAAAACCCCGACCCAGGATCGAGCCTCGGCCTTCTGGATGGGTAGGTAGTCTTTTGTTTTCACGCCCTCCGTAGCTTTGTGTTTTCATTTGTTGATAACATTATGCGTCGAATTGTCGAACCTTTTCCTATTTAAGAGGGAATGATTATTTGGTTGTAATTCCCTTTAAACACCTGAACCATCTGATAACATCACTTGTTTCTCAACAAAATCGTAGTTCGAATTACTATCAATGCATTTTGGAAGTGAATAATTACATCTCTATAGCCTGGATTCTAGTTGCAGAAAGACTGGGGCTGTAACATAAAAATACCAGCAATCTTGTTTACTAGCTTCTTTGGTCTAGAATTCTTCCTTTCCCGTCGATGAATGTTTAACCACCAAGGCCGTCATACCAATAGTATGTAATCATTGGTATTTAATTAATTAATTATGCACCTTATCTGTCTTTAAACCTCAGTGCCGGCATATACGTGCATACGTTTTTTACATATATAATGTATAAATTAAAGTAATAGTCAATAATTGTAAATCTATAATAAAATCTTATCCTGTTCTGTGTAGCCTATGTCAAGTTCTTTAAATCTATTGATTTTTGTGTTATTTTTCCAAATTATATTACTATAATACCAACTATGTAGTGCTTCTTGTAATTGGAGTACAACTGTGTTACAGGCATATATAATAAATAAATAAATAAATAAATAAATAAATAATAAATGAATAAATAAATATTTCAGTTCAAGCATGATCGCCGTTAGGCCTTATTCGAATATGTTATCCTTTGACAGACGACATTGAAGAAATGGAACCTATTCATGAAGTCAACTGCACTAACTACTGAGCCATCGTAGCTGTGAAGATGATAAACTGTCTACTCAGCAGAATTTCTCAAATAATGGCATATTCTTGTCGTAATGGGAAAATATTTGTCAAGTCACTGTATAGTGTTTCTCACAGCGGTAGGGGACATAGATCAGTATTGTACGTTGCATGAATCCAGCCTTGAGAATCACGAACCTTATCTGCAAGCTGTCGTGTGCTCGTGGGTGGTATGGTGTCGTAACTGAATCGCCTGCATCAATCAAAACAGCCGGTGAAGCTGTTAATATAGTACTGTACATCCCAGAGAATGAAACACATTCTACAAACATCCGGGTTATGTTTATTTTTTTGTGGGGAGTACAGTAACTATTTAGATTAGGATAGGGAATTTCCAATTGATTCTTAGCTTCCTCTGTGGATCATTCGATCCCAAAATCATAGATTCATCCCGGCAGAGGCAGTCGAATATTTGAAGAGCGATAAAAAAAATGTCCATTCGACACTCCATATCGTACGATGTTGGCATGTGAAAGTACTCTGGCGGCACGTTTCGTGTTTTTCCAGCAAAATTAATTAAATCATAGCCAAAGATCACCCAACACAAATCTCGTTTACTCTACCATCTGGTAGAAAAGAGAACGGAACGACGACTCCCAAGCAGTTCGAATGGGGTCAAGTTACAATGCCTGCACACCGTAGTGGAGATCATGCGAATTTATTATTATTATTATTATTATTATTATTATTATTATTATACGGTTCTTCTTCATTAACCAGATAAATTCTCCTCAATGATCTTTCAGTTCCGAGAGCATGGACTAGCGAGCACAGGGCTCGAGGTTTACGGGAAGGCGGAACCTTAAAAATAGAAAAAGTTGACATTTTAGAATTTCATCCCCAAAATAAATTCACAATCACTGGTTTAAATATATTAATAAATTCGTTTCAGAAACAGGTTTTATATATTTTCTAATTTATAATTAAAATTCTCTATTTTTCTCATGCTTTCCTGCATTTCAAAAGCCAAGTGATAGACAAACCTTTGGTTTACACGTTTGTAACAGCTAAATGAGACCACTGACCTAAAATCCTGGCAAACATTTTTTCTTATTGCCTGAATTAGACACTTTTACTTTCAAACATGAAAACGAAGTCATATATCGTATTGGAATAACAATGATCACTTCATTCTCGTTCAGAGAATCTGCAGATGGACTTCTCCCCGTTCCTCACAACCAACACACTATAATCTAGCGATCCTTTCTAATCTGTCTCCCGTCTCCCAACACCCTCTAACAACATAATAAATACGAACTTGACATATCATCAAGAAAGATGTATACCAGAGCAGGATAAAGAAAATAACTTAAAAATATGTTATTGTGAAGTATCTTGCTGTGATCTTGACCTACGGCCCGGCTCCATGTATAAATGGTTAGCGTGCTGGCCTTTGGTCACAGGGATCCCGAGTTCGATTCCCGGCAGTGTCGGGAATTTTAACCATTATTGGTTAATTTCGCTGGCACGGGAGCTGGGTGTATGTGTCGTCTTCATCATTATTTCATCCTCATTGAGACTCGCAGGTCGCCTACAGGCGTCAAATCAAAAGACCTACATCTGGCGAGCCGAACTTGTCCTTGGACACTCCCGGCACTAAAAGCCATACGCCATTTCTTTTCTTCTTGACCTGGGACGACTTGGTTATACAGTATTATATGGATATTCTCGTGGTTTTGCCAACGGCCATAGCCGTGTTGAAACAACGCATCCCGTGAGATCTCCGAAGTAAAGCAAACATTGGGCGTGGTCAATATTTGGATGGGTTGCCGCGCTGTTTGGGGGGGGGGGGGGGTAAGGGAATGGAGGAGCGGAAAGGAACTGGACACCCTACCGTATTTAAACTCCGGCTCAGGGACACCTCTGCGGAGGTTCGGACCTGCCTTCGGGTAGAATGCACCCTTACCCTTACCTCGTGGTTTTCGATTGGAATAGTTGTTATTTAAATGTACCTGCTCATGCAACTAATTAGCTTTTAAAATCAGCTCGGTACAGGTCTGAAGGCTCTGGAAAGTGTGGAAACTAAAGACTCCCACTATCCGTAACCTCGACACTTGGGGTGGGGCGGAGTGGTTAGCTCTACGCCCGGCCACCTTTACCTCAGAAATTAAACTGGTACTAATTTTTAGTGTAGGCTGAGCGAACCACAGACCATGTGCATCTGCGGCCTGACGGGAATCGAACCCATCATCCCGGGTGAAACGAATACGCCTTTACAGCCTCGACCAGGCGGCCCCTAGAAAATTTTCAGGACGATGACATTGGAATGAAGGACACGGATATGAATAGTGAAATTTTCTAAGTAATATACTGTCAGCAAGTGTAGATTATAGAAAAATAATGGGTGGCATACAGGAATGGTTGTAGTATGAACGACAAGGGAATATTTAGGAACAACTATGTGCAAAGAAAATCTAAAGTATGCACCTCATTGAAACTGCAAAACGTTACATAATGGCTGAACTCTTGGTCCATAAAAGTAGATCAAAGAAATTATGAAGGGAAATGGGCAACCTTCAAGTCGTGTACGCAGAGTATTGATGTATTGTATATGGTGGTGGAGTTGGTACAACTGGGCAGCCATCCTCTATATTACACTAATGAGAGACAAAAAAATGGAAGGGATCCAACGTCGGCAAAAGAAAAATAAGGCCATGAAGGGCGTGAAAATGGAATACTCCCTAGGCCTCAGGAACCTAATACCGTCGGGGTCGGAAAAGAACAAGAGTTGACCAAGAAAGGTCGGATAGGATAAATGAAAGTGAGAAGCCTGACACAAGTAAGTGGAAGCAATGCCAGGACTCAGCTGAGGGCCCCGTGGTTACCAACGCACGCTCCCAGGTTGAGAGCCCCTGGGGTCCCTTTTAATCACAGACAGGGGATACCGTGGGTTTTATTCTACAGCTCTCACCCACAGGGGGGTGTAATGTACTGTATATACAATATGCATTAACCGGCCTACGTACAAAATCAGTGTTTCCCAAACTATTTTTTTTCGGGGAACCCTAGAAACTTTTATGCCTTGGGAACCAAGGTCAAAATAGGCTAGAGAATTGAATCGGTTGTTTCGAAAAAAGGACATGTGTCTTCAAAATCAAAGGTACTTCATACAAAGTTCGGGTGAAATTCCTTGCTTCTCCGGACTAAGTGAACTGAATTAAATCATAAATGTACGGCACAACGCTTGGGTCTGAGGGAAATTTTTATATGTCGGACTGGTACCCATTTCGAAATGAAGAGCATAACCTGAGTAATCGATACTGAATTTGGTGTGAAGTATATTCAACGAACGTTAATATTTGATATCGGTGTTTTATTATTAATCAAGAATTATGATTGTAGGCAGGGCGAATACATCTACTCGTCCTGTTTAGTACTTTAATAATGTAAGAACAATGCAAATCTACAATACCACAGCCGATGGAATGTTATGTTCGGAACACGAAGACCAAAATATTGCTGTATTAGAGTTACTAAATAAATCAAGTTATGGTGATACATTGCAGCTACCAAGGGCCAGTGACATTTGATAACATCTGTTTTACTCGTTATAGCAATCTGATTTCATTCAAATGGGGGTGGGGTAGAATGAAATCTATCCTCCATTCTAAACTCATTCCCCCATTTCTTCCACTGCATCATCAGCAGGTCATTCTACTATACCACTGTAGAAATCTAGATGTTGTGACGGAATATACAGGATCACTTTCCTTACGTTATCTCTCTTCTTTGCATTCATTTGAACTCGGCTATCGTATGCCCTCTGAAGAGGGAAATCATAAAATAAATTTTAGCCTGAGGCCTACAAAATTGGACTTGGTACATGTAGGTTGCATGTCCAGTTCCTCTTACAGAATATTCTTTGCAACTTATACCTTAATCTCCATATCAAAACAAGCATGTTGAGTTATTTTGTATTCTGTATCCTCTCCTAAGCAAAGGAAAGCATGGGTGCTGATGGAAGAGACATATAGCAAATAGAATCATTTAAACTTCGGTGTTGTCAGCAAATGCTTCGATAGTTTGGGTCTGTCGTGTCTCCAATTATACTGTGCTGCAGGGTATGAATAAGAAAAGAAACTTACAAATCTGTAAACTTTTGGATAATGAGATACTTGGGCTATATCATACAGAATGACAAATATCAAAACGTCACTTTTCTGGAGGGGAAGATAGAAGCAGGAGAGGGCTAGGAAGAAGGACATGAAAGCCATCCAGCATCCAACATAATGACAGCTGCTGCGTTACGGTGGTAGTGCAGTGGTGATTATTGTCTTAAGAGCAAGTACAATCAGGCAACCATCCTCTATTAATATTAACAGATAATACAAGGGGTCCAACGTTTCGAAGAACAAGATATTGGCAATAGAAAGGGGAAGGTCACCAAGGACGTAGAAGTGAAAGACTTCTTACGCCTCGCAAACATTATACTGTCAGAGATAGAATTGATCAAGGGAGGTCGGATTGGAAAATTCAAAACGAGGAGCCTACTAGAAATTCATTAGTGTACATAAGAAAAAACACATCAAAAGTCTTGGTGGTTGTGGTGGTGGTGGTGATGATTATTGTTTTAAAATGAAGTACAACTAGGCAACCATCCTCTATAAAACATTCGAACATCATGGTGGAATGATGAAGTCAAGGCAGCTTGTAAACGTTAAGAGAAGGCGTGTCAGAAACGATCACGAACAAGAACCGATGTGGGCTAGATAAGGGAATGAAATAAACAGAACGAAACAAATCATTGCAGAGTCCAAAACGAAATAATGGGAAGATTTTGGTAATAACCAGGAAAGACTTGGTTTTACTGACGGCTATGAGCTTGCATTCAGAAGATACTGAGTTCGAACCCCACGGTCGGCAGACCTGAAGATAGATTTCCGTGGTTTCCTGTTTTCACACAAGCTTCCTTAATTAGGGCAACGGTTCTTCCTTCACACTCATATTCCTTTCCTGTCCCATCAACGTCATAAGACCTATCTGTGTCGGTGCTACGTAAAGCAAATTGTAAAAAGAAAAAGAAAAAATAGATATTTTGGGCAGTAATGTTAAGAACAGGCACCAACCCATATTTTATATTTTCTGGATATATAAAATCTTCTCATAGTCTTGTCTGGCTGTTAGGTCATCAGCCCAGAGGCTGGTTGGATCCTCAAATAGCACCACCAAAGGTTATGCGGTTATAAGGAAACCGCAAAAACCAATGGCAGCACCGAAATGAGGCGTACTAGGCAAGACGAGGAGTGAGGTAGTTTGCCGTTGCTTTCCCCACTGGGTCAGAAAGTGCTATTGCAGGACGACTGACCCTATGAGCAACACCTTTCATAACACTCAGATGCACTAGTCATGCTCTGAATGTCATTACTCAGCACCACCCATACCCCAGCAGCTTCCATATTGTCACAGCCATGGATGAGACTGGGACTTCGGTGGAAGCTACACTTTACTCTGGCCTGTGGCAAGAGATAGATACAAAAGTACTGTATCCATCATAAAATGGCAGCAGGCAACTCATAGTCTTATTTGGCATGAATCGTGAAAATTATCATTTTCTACTACGCTTTGATGAAGATAGGTATTTGCATGTGGCTAAAATGCGAGGTCTACTGGCCAGATCTGTACTGTTCGCGGATCAGCTCGCTTGTCACAACCTTCACTTTTTTAGAAGACCTGTAACAGTGTTTGACGAATAATTTCGCGAACGTGAACCCATAATTTGGGTATTCAGACAATACATGAGCCCATCACCCTGTTCTCTGTTTCGCTTGAGCTGGGAGCTGGCTAAAAGTGATTTACTGTGTAGCCTATCACATTACCACGTGTGAAGTAAATTTGTTCATCAGCTCTGTCTTGCTCATTTAATATTATCATGGCAATTTATCGTCTCTTCAGTTCTATTTGTATGTAAATTTCTGTATAATTCGAGAATAAACTCTCAGCAGAATGTTAAAGTACGTGTAACAAAATGCTACTGAGCGAGTATGAAGGTAATTTTGGCCTGCAGTTCATAATCAAGGAATATGTAACGTGTTTTTGTATTTCACTTGGGCTTCCCCGAGTGGAAACGTTAACACTACGATCATAAGAACCTAGCACGAAAAGAAAAAGAGCAGTTTTATCTAGAAAAAGGTTTCCTTTCTACTTCTAGTGCCTTGCGTCTGGTGGAATATTTTAGGTGAACATCCTCTATTTCTCCTTCCTGGACTGACAGACGAACGAGGAACTGCCAGCAATGTTAACAGTCTTGCATAATTTTATAAAGAGTATATTGTAGTGAATCAGTGAATAATAATAATAATAATAATAATAATAATAATAATAATAATAATAATAATAATAATAATAATAATAATAATAATAATAATAATAATGGCTTAACTGCCCACCAACTATTTTTACGGTTTTCCGAGATGGCGAAGTGATGAAATTTAGTCTCGCAGGAGTTCTTTTACGTGCCAGTAAATCTACCGACACGAGGCTGACGTATTTGAGCACCTTCAGATACCATCGGACTGAGCAAGGATCGAACTTGCTAATTTGGGTTCAGAGGGCAATTAGTGAACAATAATCTGAACTATTTATTTATTTATTTATTTTATTTATTTATTCATTTATTTATTTATTTATTTATTTATTTATTTATTTATTTATTTATTTATTTATTTATTTATTTATTTATTTATTTTACGTCGTACCGACACAGAGAGGTTTAATTGCGAGGATGGGATAGGAAAAGACTAGGATTGAGCAGGAAGTGAGCATGGCAAGCATTTGCTAGGTTGTCAAGATAGAAAACCACGGAAAACCATATTTAGGGCTGCCAACGGTAGGAAAGTTTAACTACAAACTCTCAAGTACACGGCATATTTCTTTTATAGCGTAGGCCTATGAGGTACTCATTTATGGAACAGGTTTATTGCAGGTTTAATTCTCTGCCCTATACTGTTGTTTTATGTAATTTAATATGTGATTCTGTTTAATCCTCGAGCTCCTTAGCTGAATTGTCCGTGTAGAAGCCTTCAATTAAGTAAGTCCAGGGTTGGATTTCCTACAGGGCAGGTGATTTTAGCCGCAACTGGTTAATTCTTCTGGCTCAAGGACTGGATTTTTGTGTTCATCGTAGTGCACACCACTTTAGTAACACGAAAATTACAGAATCTGTGAAGAAAGTGAAAAGATAAGGGGACATGTTTAATACGAGTGTACGCGGCCAGGGAGGAGGGAGGAAGGAAGAACGCATCAAGAAGACGTTTTGAACGAATTATGAAAAATTTGATAATAATAATAATAATAATAATAATAATAATAATAATAATCGTATCGTCTCAGTTACTGTGGGCAGGCATTTTTTTGATGCCATTTAGTCTGCTGCGTGTCAATTTCGACGTTTCGTTTTACTTCATTACATGGCATAGGAACGGATCTCTATTGAGCAATCTATGGCAGTTTTAATTACATTTTTTCGGCTAAACACCAAATATGTAATTAGAGATTTTCTTCATGCCAACGACGTACGGCATGGAGTGTTGTATGGACATCTTTACCGCCTTTAAAACATCCGATTACCTCTGCCGGGTTTGAACTCGTGGTCCGCAGGCCTACACTCTACCACTAATTTTCAGAAAAAATATTCACCTCAATAATCTTATTTAGAGAAAGTATGTACAGCATGTACTTTGAATGCATGGTTTGAGAGTTGTCATAATAACGAAAGCGTAGAAATGGTTTAAATATCATCAAGGGAAAGAGGAGTGAGTTATCAGCCAGGTAGGCAAGAGCGGCTTTGGGAAAACGCCCTATAGACATATGTATACAAATCAAAAGGAAAAAACAGCCAATGTAGTTTGCAAGGATATATGATAAGGCCTATCACCATGAATTCCAAATTGCTCCCGTGTGAAGCCAGGGTGGGTGGCTAGTTGTATTTAAATTAGTGTTAGCACAGTCATGTTCTTAAATTCTAATATACTTTCCACAATAGACTTACTACTATTATATATATGCGTTTGGCCCTCTAAGGAGCACGTATAACCATTACTTAGTATTGGTATTCTTGATCTTGTTCTTCTTATCTTCCCAAAACTTCCTCACCCTTTCACTGTGGGCCTGTCGCCTTTCGTGTGTCCACCCGTTTTTGATTTTCAAATTTCTTGCCGTCAGTTTCTTGGGCGCAAACTTGTGGGTGTTGATCTTTTGTCTATATGAAGTCCTTGTGATTATTATTATTATTATTATTATTATTATTATTATTATTATTATTATTATTATTATTATTATTATTATGTCGGACTCGTTGGCTGAACGGTCAGCGTACTGGCCTTCGGCTCAGAGGGTCCTGGATTCGATTCTCGGCCGGGTCGGGGATTTTAACCCTAATTTGTTAATTCCAATGACACGGGGGCTGGGTGTATGTGTTGTCATCATCATTTCATCCTCATCACGACGCGCAGGTCGCCTACGGGAGTCCAATAGAAAGACCTGCACCTGGCGAGCCGAACCCGTCCTGGGATTTCCCGACACTAAAAGCCATACGACATTCCATTTTACATTATTATTATTATTATTATTATTATTATTATTATTATTATTATTATTATTATTATTATTATTATTATTATTATTATTGCTAGTTGCTTTACGTCGCACCGACACAGATAGGTCTTATGGCGACGATGGAACAGGGAAGGGCTAGGAGTGGGAAGGAAGCGGCCGTGGCCTTAATTAAGGTACAGCCCCAGCATTTGCATGGTGTGAAAATGGGAAACCACGGAAAACCATTTTCAGGGCTGCCGATAGTGGGGTTCGAACCTACTATCTCCCGAATACTGGATACTGGCCGCACTTAAGCGACTGCAGCTATCGAGCTCGGTATTATTATTATTATTATTATTATTATTATTATTATTATTATTATTATATTTAAGTTTGTTTGGGCCAACTGTGGACTACGGTACTTGTGCATTAGCTGTGTTGTTATTGTTGCTGTTGTTGATGATGTTCATGTTGTCATCGTTGTTTGCCGCTTCTGGTGTTCTTGATGGTGGGTTTGGCGGTTGCTTTCTTGTTGGAACCTTGAGCTTTTCTTTTGGTCCAGTCATTCTTCATTTTCTTGTTGAACTCTAACGTGCGTTTCTCAGACCATTTGCTGGTGTCATTGCGGTTAGCTTTTGTAAAGTTACGAAGGGCCTGATTTCGATTGTTAAACGGTAGATACTTTTGTTAGTTATTGTGGCTTGACTAATATTAAGTTCCTCGATATCCTTCTCTAGCTGCTTGATTCACTGGCATCCAGTTGCTACTTTGAAGATCTTACTGCACAAAATGTGGGAGTCCAATTTGTATAGGTGTTCGTAGAAAGCTAGCCGTCTTCTTCTGATGGCTTCTGTGAGGTTTTCTCGGTGTTGGCGGAGTTCACGGTTTGGTTTGTACCATCGCCTTCCATCTGGTAGGATCCATGGTCTTACTATCTTTCTTAGAAACTTTCTTTCTTGTACTTGAGAGCTCTTAGTGGGCTTGTCTTGGACAGAGAGAGGCACTCTGTTGTGTAGACGACTGAAGATCTGACTACTTAATTATGGTGTCTTAGTTTGATATATGTAGATAGATGTTTAGAGGCGTACAGTTTTCTGAACAGATTTGGCTTCCTTGATATGCTGGGTATCACTGGCTCTTATCATTTTAGGGGCGTCCTTGTTACGGAAGATGAATTTGGTCTTTCTGATGTTGATCAGGAGACCTATTTCAGCCGCTATTCAGTTTGGTGTTCGGTACGGAGTAGCCTCTTGTATGTCTTTTGTTATTAAGGTCAGGTCATCAGCAAAGGCCAGGCATGGGATACTTTGATCCCCATCCTTAATCCGATGCTCTCTTGTAGGGATCTGATCCATACCCAGACGACTTTTTTCGAGGTCATAATTAAATAGTATGCATGATATCCCATCTCCTTGTCTCGCCGCACGCCTGTTTTGATTGAAAGGCTGCCGAGAGCTATTCACTAAACGTTACTTTGGAAGTGGTGTTGTGCAGCGTGGCTTGCAACAACCTATCTATTTTGTCGCTGAGTCCTAGTTTCCTTAGGGTTTTGAATGGTTCTATCCACGGAGTCGTATGCCTTATGGAAGTCGACGAAGGTAACTACCCACAGTCTGACACGTTTCTTGGACGATGGTCTTGAGGTTTTGTATTGTGCAATGCACGATAACCGTGCTTGGTATTTCCTTAACTCGGTGTCTAGCTGCCACGTTGCACGCCGTTCCTGGATCTTAGAAAATATTTCATATGCGATTGCAAGGAATGGTATCCCTCTGTTGTTGCCGGGGTCTGTTTTGTTTCCTGGATCGGGTTGATAACGGCTGAGGTTCAGTCATCTGTGAGCCTCTCGCTGTTGAGGATCGCTTTGTTTTTCTGCCTGAAGCTGTCTTATCCGGCTTCTTTCAACATTTTTGCTACTATCCCGTCTTCCGCGGAAGCTTTGTTGTTCTTGAGAAGTTTTATAATCTCTCTGACTTCCTCGTATCTGAGAGGAGGGATATGCTCGGTGTTAAAATTAGTGATTTCTCTAACTGTCAGTCGTTGGGCAGGTTCTTCGGCAATTAGGAGTGCTTGGAAGTGGTCAGCTAGTGTCTTAGTACATTCACTATCGTTTAGGCACAGTGATCCGTCTGCTCTCTGGAGATGTAAGTTTGGGGGAGCGAACTGGTTCGTCTGTAGTTTGAGGTCCTAGTATGGGCTAGATCTCTACCGTTGTTCCTACCCAAGTCCTCCTCTGCTTGCTAGATTGCTTCTTTGTTTTGCTTCCACTTTTCCCGTCTTATGATACTGTGCGTGGTCTTCCTTTGTGTAAAAAAAAGGTTTATATTGGCTTCATTCTTATGTTGGTCCTATTCGACCATTCTTCACGGATCCCGTGTACAGACTTTAATAACAAATAATGTGTATGAATTGCGTTTAATTATTGACAACAATGGCAAGAAAAATGGAATACAAATTTAATCAACTTAAGCATGTTCAAGTTTATACATTCTTCCTTAGAAACAAGCAGGAATCCAGGAACATTAATGCAACTAGGAAAGGTGTACAGCAGATAGGCCTTCATATTTTCAACCATCTTCCTCGGTGGATCAGTGCATGAGTGTCAGCCTCTCGATCCCAAGTTAGCCCTCGATGTCACATGATGCCGATGTATCAACATTATATGAAAATCAGTGCCTGCCTCTCTATATACTGTTTATATGAATACGTGCTTGTATCTATCGGTCCGTGTTCCGTTTCAATCCGGTTTCCGCTGTTATCTAGAGGAACTTCCGAGGAAGGTTGCTGTGTGTTAAATACTGAAAAGTGATGAAAGGATGACGAGAGCAGTTACGGTTTCTAAAAAGTAAAACCTCGTGAAGAAAATGACGGCATGCGAACATCTTGTCGGCTTACGCTGCCTATACCGATACATCCACTACCAACTTGGCACCTGAGGTTCCGACTTGGATCAGGATCTTTCCAAATCATTTATGTATTCACAACCTACAACACAAGATCTTCAAGTACCACCTTAGCAAGAACCTCAATTACTATTTCTCAAAATAATGTAAACCATTCCAGAATACAAATCGACATATTGAACTGTTCAATGGACATTCTAACTATCAACATCAATACATAGTGAAAAAATTAACTCATTTATTTCTGCTTGCATTGAACATTAATATAATTCTTCCATTCTTAAGTCCAAGTTGAAACTCCAATCGAATTTTATTGTACATATTTTATGTGGAACACCATTCAATTAAATGTTTGTTTACCTTTTTAATGTGTCAAACATGGCTACATAACTTCAATGAATTGACTGGTCAAAAAGTTAAAATATTACAGAATTAAGCCTACAATCAAATTTCACTATAGGCCCTAATTATATATTACAAGAACAAAATTTCTTTTAACAAATTAACCGTTTAATTAGAAATATTAAGGTGTACACCTCATAGAATAATGACCATTCCCATTTTACTTACCTTTTATTTGTGTATATATATATATATATATATATATATACTATTTTAATCATATAATGTATATTTTTAATCCACCATTGTAATCACACCATAAGAATCATGATCTATACTTGTCTTTGTTTAATTATTCTCGGCTGATGATGACAGGGAATCTGTCGAAACCGGTACCGAATGTACAAAAGTTGTAATGTTTTAACTGTAATGTAAAACTTTCACACAATATATAGTATTGAAAAGGTGGAACTTATTGTCCTTTCTTTGATGTATATACCGGTAAAGGCATCCTCAAAGTACGTATGTAAAATGTTCTACGAAAGTATACGTGACACCTTCATCAGCTTTGGAACGTCCATTCCTGGATATAGGTCTCGTCCAGTCTTTTCGATGACATTCTTTCCCGAGCAGTCTGCTTCGTGTTCAACATAGCGCATCTCTTTTTATCATCTGGCCAACGGAGTTGCGGGCATCCTACATCCTCGAATATCCTCTGGGACACCATCATAGGAGCAGCGTGATTCTCTTCTCCTCTTAGCTTCTCACCACATGATCTGTCCACCTCCATTTCAGTGTCGCCACCCGCTTTACAATGTCCGTCATTGTTGTTGTGCTTCCCTTGAATTCGTTTCCCACACAGACAGTCAAACTCATACCCAACATTGCACTTTCTATAGATGCTTGCCTGATAAGTAGATTCTAAGTGCTGTTTAAAGACAGTGTAACGATTTCAAAAGCTTAAGTCGCGACTGGCAGTGTGCATGTCTCGTATGCCTTACGATTTAGGCTGATTGAAACTATTCTTTTTACCCCAATTCTGCGTTTGATTTCCGCAATTCGATTTTTTGATCAGCCTGATAGTGTGGCGCAAGTAAAAATATTCCTTAACAGATTCAATAAGGTTACCGTCCACTATAAGATGGCTATTGCCTGTGACCATTAATTTTGCTTTTGTAAGATTTACACACAGCCTAAGTTCCTTTGGATTACTGTTTATAAAGACTACGTAATATGGAAATTGCAGGCGATTCAGGTAAGTTATATCGACTACACTTTTGTGCACTCCCATAAAAACCCTTGAAGGCATATTCGAGTGCCAGGATGAACAGTTTAGAAGAAATAGTATCTCCCTGTTGGATGCCTATATTCAGAAGATATTTTATCTGCCCGTCGAATGCCTCTATTCACTGATATATTTTCCGTTCATACAATCACGACACGAAGAATCGCATTTTCATTCAGGTTTCTGATAAGCTTTGTGTAGCTGGAGTTGATTCCTACTTGGTCCATTGCGGTTAAAACTGCCCATGTCTCGACTGACGGCACGGTCTGGGATAGCTTTTCTCTTGCGATCTGAGATAGCTTTTCTCTTGGTTCCTTTGTGCACTTGAAGTGAAACCCCACTTTATCATGCTGTGTTACAGTTCAATCTGCTTTTCTTGGGCTTAAATTAAGACTCAAAAATCAACATCATTTATCTGGATTCCATCTGTCTGGATATCCAGTTTATTCGGACTGATTATGTAGATAAAATTTCTACATTTAACTTGCTCTTAAATATTATAGTACCGAGCTCGATAGCTGCAGTCGCTTAAGTGCGGCCAGTATCCAGTATTCGGGAGATAGTAGGTTCGAACCCCACTGTCGGCAGCCCTGAAAATGGTTTTCCGTGGTTTCCCATTTTCACACCAGGCAAATGCTGGGGCTGTACCTTAATTAAGGCCACGGCCGCTTACTTCTCACTCCTAGCCCTTCCCTGTCCCATCGTCGCCATAAGACCTGTCTGTGTCGGTGCGACGTAAAGCAACTAGCAAAAAAAAAAAAAAAAAAAAAAATATATATATATAGTAAGTCTATGAAGAATGATCTCCCATATTTACGAGGATATTATTATCAAAATGAAAATTATTGCTTTCTCGGACGATTATTTTGAAATATTTTGAACTTATTTTCTGTTAAAACAATAATTCTGGAAAATATGTTTATTTTGTTGATGAAATCTTGATTAAAAACAACCCTTTGAAGATGGATTCTTTGTCAGGAAAATATTAGTTCCGTTTTAGGAAAATCCTTTCGACTCAATAAGATTTTACTAGTGTGGGTGTTCCATTGGTGTGGACTAGAGCTTCCCCCTTCCCAATTGCTCTTGAACGCATATGCATATAAACTGTGTTATTACATCAACAAATTTTCGTATTTATCCCAAACTTCAGTCAACCGGATTGGATCCGTTCCTCTTTGAACCGGACAAACGTGTGCCTACTGTACTGTATCTTCAGATGCAAGGTGGACGTGCCATAGCTGATGATACTGGAGACTCGAACTGCAGACCCCTTCAAAGTTGTGCAGATGGGAAGTGAGACAATCAAGTGTATACAAATTGCCTTTAATTAGCCCTTTGCTGTGAGCAGAGTGTTCAGGGGCCAGCAGCACTTGTGAGGGTGAAAGGGGGAATTTCACCCTCGAGTTTGATTTATGTCGGGGTAGGGTGTGCGGGTTATACCATCGCGCCGCCGTAAACATTAAAAAAAGAGAGACGGAATGAACTGAGATTTAAATTGCTGATGCGTTGTGCTGTTTGTCCCGTGGACCATTCAGTAGACGACAGTTGGCCAATGACCGTAAAATTGAGTGGAAGAGATTGCATTACTGTCATATCTTGAAATAATCGACAAGCCTATCGGCTGTGACGCTATCCTCACTCTTCCAGCTTAACTTCACTGAATGAGGCAAGTTAATAAAATTTTGCTTGATTTTACAGGTTGCTTCAAGATGAATGTCCGGGAATCAAGCGTTGATATATAATAGTTATTTTAAAGGCCACAGAGCGGCTGCCAGGACACGATCTTCAGTATGCGTAAAAAATTGAAAACTTCTAGTAGAAGAATGTACTACTATACTTTGTTTCACGAATGAAAAGGAGGTACCGGTAGAAGTCAGGAACAAGTATTCGCCATGCGGGGGATGAAAACGATCAGAGCTAGGTTGTTCAAGACAATCAAAGATCTTTATGTTGACAATCGGAATTTACTGATTCAAATATTACAGTTTGTAGTAAACGTGGATCATGTGCTGAAAGGCAGAGAGACATTGAACTAGATGGAAATGAAGCAGTTTTGTGCATGCCGACGATTTGGTCTTACGGTACAGTACGCCCGCTTGTTGGTTCTTGCCAGATATATTTAGGATTTTAGGGATGAGTACAGTGATTTCGAGTAGAACTAACCACGGATAGTGGAAGCCTTCACCTACCATCTCTCCAAGAATCTTAATGGTCTGTACAGAGATATTTTGCTTTTTATTGTAGAGTGATTCATTTAACATTTCTCAAAAAATATGCAGATGCAACGATTAATTAATTTGCACGGTTTTATTAAAAAATAAGTGATGTATTTTTCTTCTGCATCATCTTTGATGTGTCTACACATGGTAGTAAAATATTTAACATTAATTTAACATTCTAGGAGAAATGAGAGAACGATAGAAAGATGAAAATTAATAAAAATAGGTATTTTGGCATAAACAGAATAACTGAACAATTTAAAAACATTAAAAATAAAACAAGGATTTAACTAGTATGCCATTACTTTTTCAACTTTAGTTTTAGAAAGAACCATGAAGTTATCTTAAATATTAATAGTGCTATAGGTTTACGTCCCACAAACCAATTTTACTGTTTTCAGAGTATCTATTTAAGGAAATTAAAAAATAAAACACTGTTTTAACCAGTATGCCATTACATTTTTAAAAATCAAGTTTTCATTCCTCCCCTGAAGGGTAACGTCTTCTCTCTGGCGGAAGATTCAGGCAGGTTAAAGCTGAAGTGAGGGATTGCCATTACTTAATAAAAAAAGTTTTCATTCCCCACCTAAAAGGTAAAATCCTCCTCCTCCTCCTCCTCTTCCTCCTCCTACTACTACTAAATATTTTCAGTCATCCTCTAAAGGGGGAGGCGGGCCTCCTAGACGGTGACGCCGTCTCTCAGGCCAGGTTATTTGTACCGGTGAAGGAGATGTGCGGAGGAGGTGAAAGGGCTGGCGGCCTAGGCCTATACTAGGAACTGCCCCGGCATTCACCATAGTGCAGGAGAATGTAAAATCACGGAAAACCATTCTCAGGACAGCCGACGGTGGGATCCAACCCCTCTCGTCTTCCGAATACAGAGGCGTAGAGCCACGGGGGTGGCCACCCCTCCCCTGCTTAGGGACGTTGCGATACTATCGATATGAGTAAATATCGATATTTTCCCCGATATTCGAGAGTTCAGTTACGACATGTTTTTTGTATCGATATTGTTTTGTGATATTTAACTGATATCGAAATGATGATTTAAAAATTAAGAAATAGTGGTGTTAATCGAACAACAGTTACACAATTACAATGAGTACATTTCATGAGTAGTCTAATGGCCTAATGGGAAAACACGAAGTATTTTAATGCAGACTAAAGGTAGACAAGGATATTCTCCTTATATTGTTGGCTATCCATTAATTTATCCATGTTCTGCGTGTGTCGTGCGTTGGTACTGTTGGCCTGTTACATATTGTTGACATTTTGTACTTTGCGAATAAGTGTCAATGTTTAATCGCACGTAACGTTTCTGCATTGGTGTTTTTCCCGTGAAAGTTACTTTCAATTGTGAAAATGGCTCCAACGATCAGTACAGTGTGTATGCACTTTAAAAAATAGACAGTAAAGTGTCACAATGTAAACAATGTTCTAAGCACGTAAAATTCGGTGGAAATACGACAAACTTGTTCAAGCACGTATCTTATCATCACCCAGCTTTGGCCTGGTTGTGCAAAATAAAGAGTGAAAAGGGGGGGGGGGCATTGTAATTCAAACAAAGTCAAATGAACCTTCGTTATCTTTATTACCATCCACTGCAAGGATTTATCCTTCTGACAATCATAAAAGTAATACTGACTGTGACGCCAATCTTCAGCTAAAGAAATAATTTTCCAGGATCAATCAAGCATTTGAAAATGCATCTCAATGTTCTGAAGGAGGACTCCGACATGCTGCAATAGTAAATCACATACTTTATTTCATCTGTAAAGAAAATCGGCCTTTTGCTGTTATTGACGGAACGGGTTTAAACGATGGGTAAAACCTTTGGCTCCTTCAATCAAAGTGCCGTGTGTTTCTTATGTCGAAAAGCAATTAAATTTGAAATATGAACTTCTCTCAAACAATTTCAAGTTAAGGATCGCAGCGGTTCCTAATCTGTGCCTAGCTTGTGACTTGTGGACAGAAACCATGGCCGAGAGAAGTTTCCTTGCTGTTACTGTGCAGTTTTTAGAGGGTACTCATTTTCTTTCAATACAACAACACATGCGGTCACCGTATACCCCTGAGATTATAAACAATGCTCTTTTGTCTGTGTTGAAGGACTGGGGTATTGTACGGGACAAAGTCATGAGTGTTGTGACAGATAACGGTTCTAATATGGTAGCAGCTATAAAGAAGTCGTTCGAAAATCGTCTGCTTCCATGTTTTGCTAAAATTGGTTACAGAAGCGGCTACATCCATGACGTGCATTAGTGAGCTGATATCCAAAGTAAGAGACGTTGTGAAATTCATAAAGAACAGTGTAAACGTCTCTGAGAGGTTCAGAAACGTCCACATCGAAAGTTAATGCTCGATGTCAAAACGAGATGGAACTCATCGTTCTACACGATTGAGCGATTTTTGGAACTTACCATTTCTGAAATCTTAATTGATAATGCTTCGAGTGCTGAAATACTGTTGTCATCGGAGATAGAAATTAAAAAAAAAAACTCCTCCATCTCTTTAAACCGTTTGAGTTTGTTACGAGAGAAATTTCAGGAGAACAGTACGTGACCCTTTCGAAGGTCATTCCTATGCTCAATTGTTTATCATCATAGATTAATGATTTTTCGCCTAAAATACCAGCAATTCAATCCGTGAAAGACTGTTTCCTAAAGGAACTTAAAAACAATTCGGTCAAATTGAACATTTGTCCATTGTTGCAATCTTCACTATCTTGGATCATAGATTTTTTAAAAAAACGTACATTTCCAAGATCATGATGCAGTTGCCAAAGCCATGTAAGAGACCTTGTGAAATTCATAAAGAGCAATGTAAACCTCTCTGAGAGGATCAGGAACGTTCAAATCGACAACAACGTCGCTCGATGTCAAAACGATGTCTATAGAGGAAGACAATCTTTCTTCTTCGGGCTCACATTCAAGTGAATCAGAAGAAGATACAACAATTACTACTGGTTATGACTTCTGGAATGCTCATAAACAATTAGCTCATGGTACGAAAAGGCAGAAAACATCGCAGTTATTGAGTGATGAACTGTCAGTTTACTTGTCTAATCCTGTTCGTTCCTTGAATAACAATCCTCTATTGCAATGGGAAAATATGAAAACCATCTTCCCTGTTCTCTACAAGCAGGCTCGTAAACATCTCGTTCAGATGGCTATGTCAGTACCGCGTGAACGCCTGTTCTCGAAGGCTGGTGCTGCGATCACTCCATTGGGAAATCGTTCCTCCCCAAAATACTTGGACAAGGTTATTTTTCTAAGCAGTGTACCAGACAATGAATGGTTCTACGTGTTCTAGTTGGCTCATATTTTGTGTATCAAAGGTCTACTAATGTATTTTATTCAGCATGCTTCATTTTGTATTTAATTATAGTTTTACCGGGAGCCTCCATGGCTCAGACGGTAGCGCGTCGGCCTCTCACCGCTGGATACCGTGGTTCAAATCCCGGTTACTCCATGTGAGATTTGTGCTGGACAAAACGGAGGCGGGACAGGTTTTTCTCCGGGTACTCCGGTTTTCCCCGTCATCTTTCATTCCAGCAACGCTCTCCATTCTCATTCCATAGCATCTATCAGTCATTAATAAAATCACTTTGAGAGTGGCGACTCCATCGTACTAATAGCCTAGGCCTATATATGATTCATTCATTCTATCCCTGACCCGGTTAATGACTGGAAAACAGATTGTAGGTTTTCATTTTCATTATATTTTTACCATGATTTTCATACTATATTTCGATCGTTATTTCTTAATTAATTACGCTTATTTTTCTAAATAATCCAGTGAAGTTCTAAGTGTTTTTGTTTGTTCATGTTTTGCATGCCGAAAATCCACTTATATTTTTAATCAGGGTAAAAACATACTGGTACCAATGTACCAGTGTGCTTGATTTTGTATTTGATTACATTTTTATCATGATTTTAATACTAGACTAAATTTTGATCGCTTTATCTGATTACTTTTATTTTGTATTTCCTGGAACTCCTGTGATCCCAAATTTAACGTACTTTATTTTAATATAAAATCCTTATTTGTTTTAGAAAATGTATCAATTGACATAGAGAGATATCGATATTTTATTTTCGTGATATCGTCATATCGATAACTTAATTTAATATCGATATCGAATGAAATATCGATATTTCAGTATATCTGAACGTCCCTTCCTCTGTTCGGTTGGCCGATCGGAGTGCAGAGCTGTCAGACCATTGACCAGCCGTGGCGACTTGTGGGCCGAGACCTACTCTGCATCTGCCGACCGGTGGTAACACCCAATGCAACATTTGTTTTAAGAAGAAACATGAAATTATTTTAAATACGTTATTAGCTTTACGTCCCACTAACTGCTTTTACGGTTTTTGGAGTATGTAAATGTTACCAGACCTATTTGTTTTTGAGTTCGGAAAGAAAAATCATCTGAAGAAAATGAAAATTCACAGCCTATTTCCAGTCATTCGATCCGGTCAGGAATGAAATGAATGAAACCCCATCTAGCGGCGAGGATAGGAATCGTGCCGACTGCAGCAGGGCCGACTTGATGCATCGCTCTAGCTAGCTCCTTACGGAGCGCAGCGAGGGTACCAGTCGGCCGTGGCTGCAGAAGCCTGTCGCACTCCTCAACTTTGTCAATGCCTTCGTGATGTACAGGCCGTACTGTACCTCCGATGACGTCACACAAAGAGGCGAACTGTTTCCTTCGTCCGACCCGTGTAATGCAAGGACATGATGCGTCTGTACCTTTTGTAATTATGAAATATTTACAAATGTTGTATTAATATTACAGGTTAGATCACGAAAACCTGTAATCGCATCATAACTCGTAAGTCAGGTCTATGTAATTATAGGAGAAGTAGGTCTTAAGTGCGATCTACGCGGTCAAAGCTTCAGTGTTTTACTCGTCAATGTACCCAACAAATAATTATTATGCATTAATACAAATATGGAGACAACAAACGTGCAATAATAAACTTTACTTCCATACCTCTAAATGGCTATAAATACAGTAGCTGTCTTGTTGTTGTTGTTGTTGTTGTTGTTGTTGTTGTTGTCATTGACACTTCTGACACTATCCTTCGAAGATTTTCTGGAGACCCTTTCTTCCACACAAACATTTGTGTCATTTTTTGTTTAGGAATAGCTCATGTTTCCCAAATATGAATGCACTGATCAGCCAGATCTATTAGTTACTTCCCACATTCACTGAAACTGACGAGGAATGGTTTTTAATCGCATTAATTTTGGGGAGAATAGGCAGCGCGTACACAACATAACGAACTCAAGAAATAACCATATGTAGGTTCCATTGGTTACTGTCCACTTTTATACTTGTTCTGTATCAACAATAAAGCGCTCTGCTGTAAATCTGTGTAACAAGGGAGTCAAAAGCAGAACTCATCATCAGCTCTGGAAAATGAGTGAAACATACACCTTTCTTCTTCGTAACAGGTATTTTTTCGGTTGGGATTTTCTTTTTTCATAAAGGTAACCTGCCCCCACACGAAGAAAATGAAAATATTTAATGTCTATTTACTTGTACAGTTGTATTTTCGCCGTGTTACGCACAAGTTCTTAGCATTATGGCAAATGCAAACTTCCACACACTGTATTTAAATTTGTAGCACATTATATTTCCACAAAAACGTGTTATACGATAACAATTAAATGAATAATTTACACGAGAAGTATTATGTCCCTTGAATTTATATTACTCACCACGTGAAGATACCATGCCTAACCTAAACTATGATGTCTCATTATCTTAATAACAGCTGTTTACGTAAATCCTGATGTGATAAATTGAGAGAAAAACATGCAATATACTTAAATATAAATTGTTGTCTCTCAACGGTCACAATTGTCCCATGAATGTCCCCAATCCTTATGGATTACATTCAAAAGTACAATAATTTTTAACATTCGCTTAGCTCGCCTCAATTGATCAGCTGATTGGCTTGGCGCGCATTCTACAGTACGGCCTGTGTATTACGAAGGCAGTGACATTGTCCAACACAAATCTCACATGGAGTAACCGTAATTTGAATCACGGAACCCAACGGTAAGAGGTCGGCGCGTTGCCGCCTGAGCCACGCAGACTGAGCATTTGAGAATAATTACCTTAAAATTTATCATAGCGTCGTAAGTAAACGCTTACAGTTTAGAAAGGTTAGTGACCAAACTAGATAAATAAATACAACAAAACTTGCCTCTATATTTTTTGGAAAAAACAGAAAAAACATAATAAACATATTCTTTTTTCCATAATGTTGACCAAATTCACCACTTGTAGGGTGTAACAGACTCTGCTCAATGTTTGCCATGTAATATCTGGGAACTTAAAAAGAGATATAGTGATTATATGGCAGTTGGCACTTCCAAGGCAAAAGTGGTGCCCAATGGGAAGAAACATGACACGAGTGAATGTTGGACAGGGAATACAAAACTGAAACACGTGGATCATTTGACACGACCCACGACAGTGACATCCTTTTAAAACTCCTGGTCTTACCACCTTGATTCCCCTCTTGGGTGGAGCCTACGTCTGTCCCACAAATGTGACCTTATGGTATGCCCATTATTATTATTATTATTATTATTATTATTATTATTATTATTATTATTATTATTATTATTATTATTATTATTATTATTATTGTACAGGGCGGTACACCTCCACGCCGCTAATTTAAAATTTGCGCCAGGTGAAACTCCTCTGCTGGAGGAAGTCTGAACTTTATCTACGCTATTAATTCTCTACCTTCTCAGAAGATGTCACCACGTGGAAAATTTTGAGTTTTTGAACTGTGTCGTTTTTGATGTGTTTTTGTTTCGCTTGAAGTAAGAAGTGTGAACTTTCTCTTCTAGAGGACACTACTGAAGATCAACAATAGTGCACCCTTGTGCGGAGTCAAAGAACTATTTTGTTGGAGAAATTTTTATTTCAAATGTTTGTTCCTTGCTAAATTTCTTTCAGTCATTGGTTAAGTTGGCAATATTAACCCCTTCTTTCCCCCTGTTTTAAATCTAGCCTATCCCGAATTTCTTAAATTAATTTTCCACCAATTATGTGTTTCTTCTTAGTATTGTGTAGGGGGTTTATGGATGGACCAATAAAATCCTCGTGGGAGGGTGTTCTCATTCCCCTAACGCCTAGAAACTTCCGCGAGAGTATATAAACTGCTGATTTTAGGGTCTCCGGGCCACTTCTGTTCCATCTTTCAGTGTATAAAGTACATAGCAGGAGGCGGGAAGCGCCTCTTTCCTCGGCAGCGGTCAACAACAAGGTAATGGCCAATTAATAACTTTTTTCTTGGTTAGCTCAGCAGTTTAACTCTCGGGGCGGGTTCTAAGCGTTCCACCATGTAACCTTTTCCTAAATGTAACTACTCTTTCATATATTCTCTTTTAAAGCTACATACTGGGATAGAGAGTGCTAACCCTCTCGAGCTCCCACTCATATTGTTTTGAGGTGAACTTATTTTTCTCAACCTATTCTTCGTTAACGTAAAACAAATTGTTCTCTTCTTAAGTCACCTCTTTAGTATGGGATTAGCCCTTGTATTAACGTCCTAGTGCCAAGTAGGTCTTAATCAAAGTGTATTAGGAGTGCAAGTGCGCCTCCTCTCAAATTGTTACCTTAGAGGTCATTTAATTAACCTTCTTTTCATTTTATAGACCTCAGTAGATTGGGTATTCTACCCCTGTGTTTAGGTCCGTTGAGGACAACTTGAAGGTGGAGTTTGGTGTGGCCTGGGAGAGGCTTAAATTTGAGAGCGAGTGGCTCTTTTGAAAATTGAGTGTTGTACGCCTCGTGGAGGCTTTTCTGTGTAATTTGGAGCAAGGGCTCCTAGGCATGAATGGGGTTTTCTGCCCCTCTGTTGAAACTTGTGTTTGGGGTAAAACTGGGCTGATTGCCCTAGCATTGTGGAGTCAGGGCGCGAAGCCCAAATCTTGTAAATATTGTAACTACCCTTTGGACTTGCTACTTTGTACCTGCCATGCTTGTTATTTCTTTGTTTTTAAAAAAGAAAATATAACATTGTTAAATTTTAAATTAATTTTACTTTAGTAGCTTGAGACCTGTTCACCACCCCGCACCTTCTTTCACGCATAACTACCACACAAACTCGGTAACAAGTGGTAGCAGAGCGTGGTTGAATGGGTCTCAATTTAGCCCCTTTTGACGGCTAAACATTGTTTTGTTCCGAACTCTAACCATTTTCTCAGTTGCTGGAATTTTTTGAGTTTTTCAAAATTGTTCTGTCATCATGCCCGGCCCTCGCGATGTTCTCCATTTTAACTATTTGCGCAAGGAGGAGTTGATCTATGAATTGACTATTAGAAATGTACAATCTCGAGGCACGGTTGCAGTAGACACAAACAAGATTAGAGAGTCCCTAGATTTGCCCATTTCCATCCCCAATTTGGGAGAGAAAGAAATTGACGACTCTCTTTCCACGATCACGGAGAATATTACTGGGCTAGCTTCTGTAGTTAGTTTTTTTGATGAAAATGATCCTTCTCCTAATCAAATTAAGCGTGTGCAAGCTAGGCTATATCACTTTTCAAATAGAGTTAATGATCTGTTGTCTCTGAAGTTGAACGACGTTCAGAAGAAGGAAGCTAGTACGCTGCTTGAAAATATGTCTGAATTATCTAGCAAGGTCACTCAATTGTTAACTGGGGAGGTTCCTCCCAAAACTGATCAACCCGTCACGGTGAATGTAGGTAGTGAGGAAGAGCCTCATAAGGGAGAAGTCAATAGGATAACCGTTGCTGCTCAAACAACTTCTGCCCCATTGGACGAGTCTGAACGCCGTGCATCGTTGAGTAACAGCCGTTCTGAATTAACTACCTTGCCATTGAAATCTTTACCTACTATGTCACCCGGGTTTAGCAGCTTGCCTCATCCATTGGCAATGTTGCTCAGAGGTATCTCTAAGTTTTCGGTTAATACCACCAGTGAAGTAATTTCATTTTTAAGATTTCTGGTTGAATTTCAGGATCATGCCCTTGTGTTTTCTCTTTCTCCATGTCAAATTTTGCAAATCATCTATCCTTATGCAATTGGTATTCTTTCTGACAAAATAGTAAGAGCCATAGCCGAACAGTCATCTATTGAAGATTTTCATGCACACTTGCTTGCAAATTTTATTCCCGCCCGCGCGAGGTCATCTCTGATTCAGAAGTACTATTATCGTGTACAGCGCTTGGATGAGAACTTGGCTGATTTCATACAAGACATTAAGTTTTATACTAGGGTGTTTGCCCTTCATTTTCCTGAAGATCAGATTGTACAGGCTATTGTAGAAGGCATTTCACCATCTTATAGGTCATACTTGTGTTTCGCGGCGTGCCCTCAAACTTTCTCTGAACTTGAAGCGTTGGCCGTCTCAGCGGAAGGAGTTAGGTATGCCGATTCTTTGCGTGTGGCAAAAGAACCCCCTCCTTCGTTTAGTAATACTCGGCCTCCACCTCGCCGACCAGTCACACCCCGTAAATGTTATGCTTGCGGGTCGCCTGACCATCTTCGCAATAAATGTCCATTGGTCAAAACTAGTAGGGCAAATAATGGAGCTGGTTCAGCACAAGGCTGTTTTAAATGTGGGGCTTTCTCACATATCGCCAAGAATTGCCCAAACTCGATTAGCACCCCCTCCTGCTCAACTTCTGGTGCAAATTCTACCTATGCCAATAATAAAAAGTGACTAGTGGCTTCGGCTGAGTCGACTAATCCATCTTCCCGAGAATCAGCCCCTAGTAAACAGGTTGTAAATTCAGGGAACGAGCAATTTTCAAATTTATCTTTTGAAGGTCCCAAAGAGTGTCTTAGGATTGCGGCGGATTCCCCCGCACCGGTTCCTTTTCTTAAGATTGAGTTAAATAACGAGCGTATAACAGCTCTCTTAGATTCAGGCAGTGTTTGTTCGATTATTTCGGCTGAATGGTATTCTAAATTGAAGTCTGTTTGTAAACTCCCTGACTATGTCTCATCTCCTGTTCAATATGTTTCGGCTAATTCATCCCCATCAGAAATTCTAGGTTCCTTATTGGTCAAAATTCGTATTTTTGAATTCACATGGAAAGTTAAATTGTTTGTGGCCAAGCTCTTGTCTTGCCCCATTATATTGGGAGCGGACTTTATTTTTCACACTGGTCTTGTGCTCGACCTTCAGAGTAGGTCTTGCACTTTCAAATTTGCCTCTAATTGTAACATCCCTTTATTAAAGTGTAATTCTGCATCATGTTCTTCTATTTCGCCTACCCAGGATGAGATGTTGTTAGATCTTAGACATCTACCTGAGGAGCAGGCTGATAGTATTCGTAAGCTGTGTCAGTCGTTTCCAGAGGTGTTTTCTGATACTCTTGGTGTTACTGACCTGATCGAATACAAAATTGAGGTCACGGATTCGATTCCTGTCCGTTTTCCACCGTATAGGCTATCTCCACCTAAAATGAAGGCTCTGAAAGAAATTATCGATCAGATGTTGAAAGATGGTATTATTAGGCCCTCTAAGTCGGCGTATTCTTCGCCTATTTTTCTAGTTCCGAAACCCCAAGGAGGCTTCAGGCCTGTCATTGATTATAGGGCTCTCAATCGGAAGGTGGTGTTACAATCTGTGCCCCTTCCCGACCTTCATTATTGTTTTTCATGGTTTCGTAAGGCCAAGTTCTTTACTATCTTGGACTTGAATCAGGCCTACAATCAAATTCCCCTTGCCGAAGAGTCTAAACACCTTACAGCGTTTGCCACGGACTGGAATTTATATGAATACAACCGCGTGCCTTTCGGGCTCCCCACGGGAGCCGCTGTACTCACTAGGCTGCTAGATAGGGTCTTCTCCGACATCAAATTTGAATACTTGTACCACTACTTGGATGATGTCGTCGTATTTTCAGAGACTTTTGAAGAGCATCTAGATCATCTGCGAGAAGTTCTCGATCGCCTTCGTAAGGCTGGGTTAACTGTTAAGTTGTCCAAGGTTGCCTTCGCTAAGCCCTCTATGTCTTTCCTAGGGTATATTGTGTCACCTGATGGTGTAGCCGTCGATCATTCTAGAACACAGGCCATCCGTGATTTTAAAACTCCCAAGGACATTAAAGGTATCGCCAGGTTCATTGGTATGGTGAATTTCTTCAGGAAGTTTATTCCTAACTTCGCTAATAGAGCGGCGCCCTTAAACCTTCTTCGTAGGAAAGGCATCAAATTTGAGTGGGGACCTTCTCAACAAGCCGCTTTCGAAGACCTTAAATTAGCTCTTTGTAATGCCCCTGTACTTGCTATGCCTGATTTCTCGAAGAAATTCATCGTCCAAACCGACGCGTCGTCGTCAGCAGTAGCGGCAGTCCTTCTTCAAGAGACTGAACTAGGGAGGCGACCCATCGCCTATGCATCTAGGACATTGTCGGCTCAAGAAGCCAAGTATTCCATATATGAGCTCGAAGGTTTGGCAGTCTTATTCGCCTTAGAGAAGTTCCGTCTCTATCTGGAACATGTTAAATTCGACCTGGAGACAGATAATCAAGCCTTAAGCTGGGTCTTAGGTAGGCCGCGTCGTACTGGTCGTATAGCCCGTTGGGCCATCCGTATTTCTGCCTTCCAATTCGATGTCAGGCATATCAGAGGTACCGAAAATGTTGTTGCTGATGGACTCAGTCGTATGTTTTCAAGCGACGTTGAGAACCATGAACCGGTCGACCGTTCATCACCTCCCGAGTCCACACTATTTGATGTTAATGCCATCTTAACTGATCCCCCATGCTCTTTAGGGATATCGAGAAATACCAACGTGAAGATCCGACGCTGGCTCCGATAATGGAAACCCTTTCTTCTGGGGAACATGTTGTCCCTTATGTTCTGAGGAATGGTGTTTTATGTTGCCCATCGAGGCATGATAAGATGATGAAAGTTGTCGTTCCAGCTGTTCTTGTACCTATGATCTTCAAGTATTATCATGAGACCCCATTAGGAGGGCATCTGGGTATCTTTAAAACTCGTGAAAAGATTCGTGAAATGTTCATCTGGAAAGGTATGGATGGTGAAATCCGTGAACTAGTAAAGGCTTGTAAATCCTGTTTGATTAGTAAACCAACCATGTCCACCAAGGTAGGCCTTTTGTCTTCCCATCAAGCGTCGCGCCCCATGGAACGCCTGTACATTGATTATGTAGGACCCTTCCCCCAGTCAAAGGGTAATGCTAACAAGTTCATCTTCGTATGCGTAGATGGTTTTACCAGATTTTCTTGGTTATTTCCGACTAAGCTGGCTACCGCTCAGTCCACCATTACTTGCCTAAATTCTATTTTTGCTTCTTTTGGTCCGTGCCAATATATTGTGTCCGATAATGCTAAGGCGTTTACATCAAATCTTTTTCGTAAATTCTGTTTTGACTTATCCATCTCTCATGTAACTACTTCTGCTTATTACCCTCAACCATCTCTGGCTGAACGGGTTAATCGTAATCTCAGGTCCGCACTTATTGCCTATCATCATGAAGATCATTCCAGGTGGGACACGTCCCTGCATTGGTTAGCTTTTGCTTTGAATTCGGCGGTTCATGAATCACATAAATTTACTCCAGCTTCTTTGATGTTCAAGTTTGTTCCCAACTCGCCGCTCTCTAACCTCTGGTCTCTGAGTGACATTCTACCCGAGACAATAGATCCGGATAATATTAAAGATCTTTGGAAGAAGGCTAAAGCCAATCTTAAGGTATCTCATGAAAAGGTTAGGGAAAGGTATGATCGTGGACGGAGACCCACCACTTTGAATGTAGGTGACCAGGTGATGGTCAAGAACTTTGTTCCCGCGGGCAAGCTTGCCCCCAGATTTCATGGGCCTTGTATCATTCTCGATTTTCTTACGCCAGTTACGTTGTTAGTAAGCAATCCAGCCACCGAGAGGATATTTAGGGTTCACCTGTCACAGGTGAAACCGGTGTAATTTCTGTGTTAACTTGCGTCATATTATTGTGAAAGGGGATATGAAGGTTATATTTTTTTTTGAGTTTTCAATTTCTAGGCATTCTGCCCCTTCTATAATATTTTGTTTTATATGTAAGCATTTGTGTGAAACCTCCCCCGATTTGTTAAATTGCCATCCTGTCCTTGCCTCGGCCATTACCACGCTCCCGTCTCCTGCTCCAATACACACTGTGGCTGGATTATATTAAATGCCATGGACATCTGCACGCCGCTGACCCCTCAACCTCTTCACCAAGCCTGTGCCCTCAAAAAGATGATGGTCCAACACAATTCTGCCGCCTAGCTTTAATGTTTCAGTGCCCCCGCAGCTGCGCGGCGCCGTGCAGCAACTGGGGCAGAGGACGGGCCCCCTCTTCTCCAGCGAGTACGTCAGGTGCACGGCGAGCCGGAGCTCTCCTCCCGGCCAAGGCTGATGCGCGGCGCACGACCTGCTACTTGCCCGCAGCCTGTATATGTTCACCGCGGGCGCGGCGTGTTTCAACACCTCTGCTCCCCTCATAGTGCGGGCGAGCGGTATCTCAGGGTACTTGAGGGGTCCGAGCGGCCTCCCTTTGGACGCAAGCTGCAACGGCCGGTCTGGCCATTCAACTTAATCAACATCAACTACATGGACAGTTACGATAAGCAATGACTACACTTGGGAATTCAACAGCAATATTTGGTGGCAATTGCAAAATTTTTCTTCACCTCTAAGTATTAAAAGTTTATCTTCAGAAATTCAACTTCTACAAATATAAAGACTTTACTTCACCTACAACAACAAAATTTTGAAACTGAATCAAACCAAATTAAGAAATCTTATAAATGCTTCTGCAATCAATCTTCATATCCACAGCATAACTTGGACCTTGTTTCAAACAGATTTCATGTGTCACCCCTGGAGGAACTTTTGGGGGGGGGGGGGAGGTCTGTACCGGGCGGTACACCTCCACGCCGCTAATTTAAAATTTGCGCCAGGTGAAACTCCTCTGCTGGAGGAAGTCTGAACTTTATCTACGCTATTAATTCTCTACCTTCTCAGAAGATGTCACCACGTGGAAAATTTTGAGTTTTTGAACTGTGTCGTTTTTGATGTGTTTTTGTTTCGCTTGAAGTAAGAAGTGTGAACTTTCTCTTCTAGAGGACACTACTGAAGATCAACAATAGTGCACCCTTGTGCGGAGTCAAAGAACTATTTTGTTGGAGAAATTTTTATTTCAAATGTTTGTTCCTTGCTAAATTTCTTTCAGTCATTGGTTAAGTTGGCAATATTAACCCCTTCTTTCCCCTTGTTTTAAATCTAGCCTATCCCGAATTTCTTAAATTAATTTTCCACCAATTATGTGTTTCTTCTTAGTATTGTGTAGGGGGTTTATGGATGACCCAATAAAATCCTCGTGGGAGGGTGTTCTCATTCCCCTAACGCCTAGAAACTTCCGCGAGAGTATATAAACTGCTGATTTTAGGGTCTCCGGGCCACTTCTGTTCCATCTTTCAGTGTATAAAGTACATAGCAGGAGGCGGGAAGCGCCTCTTTCCTCGGCAGCGGTCAACAACAAGGTAATGGCCAATTAATAACTTTTTTCTTGGCTAGCTCAGCAGTTTAACTCTCGGGGCGGGTTCTAAGCGTTCCACCATGTAACCTTTTCCTAAATGTAACTACTCTTTCATATATTCTCTTTTAAAGCTACATACTGGGATAGAGAGTGCTAACCCTCTCGAGCTCCCACTCATATTGTTTTGAGGTGAACTTATTTTTCTCAACCTATTCTTCGTTAACGTAAAACAAATTGTTCTCTTCTTAAGTCACCTCTTTAGTATGGGATTAGCCCTTGTATTAACGTCCTAGTGCCAAGTAGGTCTTAATCAAAGTGTATTAGGAGTGCAAGTTCGCCTCCTCTCAAATTGTTACCTTAGAGGTCATTTAATTAACCTTCTTTTCATTTTATAGACCTCAGTAGATTGGGTATTCTACCCCTGTGTTTAGGTCCGTTGAGGACAACTTAAAGGTGGAGTTTGGTGTGGCCTGGGAGAGGCTTAAATTTGAGAGCGAGTGGCTCTTTTGAAAATTGAGTGTTGTACGCCTCGTGGAGGCTTTTCTGTGTAATTTGGAGCAAGGGCTCCTAGGCATGAATGGGGTTTTCTGCCCCTCTGTTGAAACTTGTGTTTGGGGTAAAACTGGGCTGATTGCCCTAGCATTGTGGAGTCAGGGCGCGAAGCCCAAATCTTGTAAATATTGTAACTACCCTTTGGACTTGCTACTTTGTACCTGCCATGCTTGTTATTTCTTTGTTTTAAAAAAGAAAATATAACCTTGTTAAATTTTAAATTAATTTTACTTTAGTAGCTTGAGACCTGTTCACCACCCCGCACCTTCTTTCACGCATAACTACCACAAAAACTCGGTAACAATTATTATTATTATTATTATTATTATTATTATTATTATTATTATTGTGATTAGCTGCCACCACTGGAGTTCCGTGCTCGATTTCCGACTTTGTCACGAAATTTAGAAAGTTGTACGAGGACTGGAATTAGGGTACACTGAACCTCGGGAGGTCAACTGACAAGTGAGTAGAGGGGGGTTCGAATTCCTCCTCAGCCATCTTCGAAATGGTTTTCCATTGTTTCCCTCTTCTCCTCAAGGGAAATGCCGGGATGCTGCGTAACTTAAGGCCAAGGGGGCTTCCTTCCCTCTTCCTTGTCTATTCCTTCCATTCTTCCCATTCTCCCCATAGCAGGTGAGGACAGCTGGACGAGATCCTCCTACCTAGTTGCATGTATACCCAAAGACTCACGCTTCAGGACACTGGCCTCGAGGCGATATAGATTCGTTCCTTCGCTTAGTCCGAGGGGAAAACCAACCCTGGACGATAAACGGATTAAGAAAAATTATTATTATTATTATTATTATTATTATTATTATTATTATTATTATTATTGCTCCATTTAAGTGATCTTTCGATCAGTATTCTCGTCTTTTTAAACTAATTATTTCACGTAAAGAGGAATGTTGACTCCCTTTATTGAAACACATCACTTATTCTATTTGAATTAGCTCACTCTGGGTGCCGTTTCGCTTGGCCTCCCGATGAGAAGGGGAAGTGCGTGTCTGAACTTCAGTTGTGCTAAGTAATGCCCGCTATTGTTCCCTCTCAGCTGGGGCTGGTTATTGACCAATTAAACTGCATCAGATATGTTTTCTAAAAGTGATAGGTTTTTAATTAAGTAACAAATTAATTTCTCTTACAATGTCTTACTTACTTTTACGTTGTGGGCAAAAAACAAAACACCGCATAGTGAATGGTGTTCTATAAAGAAGGCAGGTGATGCTGCAGGACTGGTGCTCTCTAGGGAATAGTTCCAAACTATTTAGATTCAATCCAGCTGCTACTTTTATTAGCTGTCATTTTTAAATGCGATATAATAACTTGGCCATCCGTTGTCGTGATGAAAAGATAACGAGAGAAATTGTAGCAGCATGAAATATTGATGTTGATATACAGTACATTGGAAGGCTAATAATGGAACAGTACATTCTAAGGATAGCAAACCTATGATTGTTTTCTTAACGAGATACAAAAATAATTGCCAGCTGAATGAACTGCGAAATACTCATTATAGACTGACTGAAAGGTTCAGACTCTAGAGTACCCATTTTACAGATCATCATCATCATCATCATCATCATCATCATCATCATCACCATGTCCGACTCGTTGGCTGAATGGTCTGCGTACTGGCCTTCGGTTCAGAGGGTCCCGGGTTCGATTCCAGGCCGGGTCGGGGATTTTAACCTTCATTGGTTAATTCCAGTGGCCTGGGGGCTGGGTGTTTGTGCGGTCCCCAACATCCCTGCAACTCACACACCTTACATAACACTACCATCCTCCACAATAACACGCAGTTACCTACAGATGACAGATGCCGCCCACCCTCATTGGAGGGTCTGCCTTACAAGGACTGCACTTGGCTAGAAATAGCCACACGAAATTATAATTATCATTGTTCCGGGGTATCTGTGGAACGCAGAGAGGTGAAAGGTGCCGGGGTGAATGGGTCTATCTACAATATGAAATTATTTAAAACTTGAACTGAAGGATTTATTTCTTCAACAACAACAACTTAACAAATTTTCACTTAGTGAACATCACAACATGTCAGGTACAAAGCAAATAAGGGTGGAACACCCCCAAGAATAGGGAATTTAACAAGTTTTGGCTTCAAGCCCTCGATTTACAGGTTCTGAGCTACGAGCTCAATTTTACAGAATTTTCAATTCGAAATGAGGAACAATTTAGTCAAGGGAAGAAATCCCCTAATTCAAGAGCACTTGCTCCCTAAATTACAATATCTAGCCTGCCAGAGGCACTCTTCACTATTACAAAACTTTGAAAAGAGCTAACAGGGTCTCAGTTTCTTCCAGCCTACTCAAGGCAACATTACATCAAAATCTTACACTCTCCGGCCTCACAAGGCACGAATTACAAATGGAAATAATTTTACACAGGGGTATCTAGTACCCAACCTACAGGGCCTTTGCGAAAAAAACCAGATTAAATAAACGGCCCGAACACAAACTGAATGGAAGCGTACACTGCGCTCCACATAATGAAAAATTAAAACCTACAGGGCTCTCGGCCGAAGAAACAGGGGCTAGTCCCAAACTACTGAGGTGGCTCGCATGGAAATAACTTCAATACCGGTACATTACAGGAAGAAAACAGTTACGAAAACGTAGTCACCTCAAACCAAGATGAAGGGGAGCTCGCGAGGGTAACTCACTCTCTATCCCCGATCTACAGTTAAAGACTTTATGAAAAGAAAGAAGTTTACATTAAAACGGTGACATAGTTAGAAATTCGGACCTTCCCCTCGGATAAGTATGCGGAAACAGCAAGAAAGATTGAATTAATGTGGCCATTACCTGGTAGATGTTCTGCCGGCGGAAAAAAGAGGCGCCCCGCCTCCTGCCTTAACACACATACTCAGAAAGGTGACCATCAATAGGCAAGGAAAGCGAAAATCCGCAGTTTATATACCCTCAGGGAACGTTCGAAAGAATTCAGGACTAATCCGGACATACCCTCTCAACTTTTATTGGTTAATTCAAAGTGAACAAGAAATGTGGGATTGGTTGAAAATCAATTACAAAAATTCATGATTGGCCAGGTTCAAAACTGGCGGAAAGAAAAAGAAGTATTGCCAACCCAAAAATAAATTAACATAGTTATGGAAAACCTAGACATACGAAACTTCTCTAAGTTATAAGTTCTTCTACCTTACACCAGAGTGCATGATGAGAGTTTTTGGTAGTGTCATCTGTGGAAAAATGTTCAAACTGCTTGATGTATAGCGAAACAAAACAAGGAGAAATTCAATCAATTTAGGAAACTTCACAATAACACAATTACTTAATATTTCAGTAGTGACATCTTCCGATTAAAGTTCCAACTTCATGTGGTATCCGTTTCATTTTTGATCGATAGAGGAGTTTATCAAGGCGCTTATTTTGAATGAGTGGATTTGAGGTGTTCCTCCCGGCACAATCATCATCATCTTAGTAATCCTTCTCTTCCCCTCTCAATTGAAGGCAATATCTCGGTATCTTCTTGAAATATATATATTTTTGAAATTTATTATTCATATACTCCCATTTTACAAATAATAATAATAATAATAATCATCATCATCATCATCATCATCATCATCATCATCATCATCATGTCCGACTCGTTGGCCGAATGGTCAGCGTACCGGCCTTCTGTTCAGAGGGTGTACAATGTGTATTATATAGATGATATGATTTGTTTTTTATGTGTGATATGATTCTTCCTTAATATCACTACGTTTAATTTATTAATACTATTATTGGTATTATTGTTAATATTGTTTTCATATTGTTGTCATCAGTAGTTATTATTAACAGTGTTCTAGGTTAAGACTGGTTAAGTATAAGAAAGGTAGTACATCCCTAACTTTGCCAGAATAAAATAAAACATATTCCTCTTCTTCTGCGCGAATGGGACACTTAGGACCACGCGGAATCAACATTTGTTGAGCTTTCTACTTTGCCCAGTAGTTCTTCATTTTCATCGATTGTTGTAATTTCTGTTCCTCCGACCAAGTACGGCGTGTTGGTTTCTTCTTGTCTTCCTCAAATCCCCTATTGTGAACAATTTTCCTGATTACATTTCTATCTTGCAGATTTGGTGATCCTAATTCAGTGAGGTCTTTCTCTACTTGCTTACACCGTTTTGATCTCGTACGATTGGTTTGCAAACATTTATGTATTTGATAAGTAAAGTCCATTGTTATTCGTTCTTTCCAAATGGCTTATAAATTGAATTCGTCACAGTCTCATTGTATCAGTACATTTAGATAATTTTAAGTATATTTCTGAGTTGGGTTTTGGATAATGTATTCCATTTTCAATTTTTAGCCTAAGAATTTTCTCATGATTTTCCTTTCTTTAATTTCTAATTGTTCCTTTAGTTTGTTATGATCTAAATTGAGGGTTTCTGAAGCATAATGAGCTTCAGGTTTGATCACTGTTAATTAATGACGAATTTTACTGTTCCAGGACAAGTGACCTTTGTTATAAACATTCCTTGTGTGTTGAAAAGCAATTTCCATTTTCCGAATTCTTGAAGCTACTGATTTATTTTCATTGTCATTTTCAGTAATCCATTCACCTAGGTAATTAAATTCCTTTACTCTTGTAATTTTATTCATATCAATGGTAAGTTGACGTGGAGCATTTTGTAGTCATAAATTCAGGTTTTCCATACGAGATTTGAAGTCCTATTTTTGCTGCTTGATCTTCCAGTGTAGCAGTCTGTTTCTGTGCATCAGAGATGCGTTTCGCCATTAGTGCCATATCATCAGCAAACGCTACACAGTAATGTCAAAACCCTTAATTTTTTTTGTTCTAGTCGGTTATATGGTGCACCGGCTTTTATCCACTCTCTGGCAACTTTTTCAAGAGCACAGTTAAACAGTAAAAGAGTGAGCCCATCACCTTGATGTACACATATATTTACTTCAAACTCATCACTACCTCCACCCACAAACTTTACTTTAATTTTTGTTTAAGTCAGTGTAACCTTTATAATATTTCTTGTTTTCTGGTCAAGTCCAAATTATTTTAAAACATTAAGTAGTGAGACGCGATATATACTATCATAACCATTTTTGAAATAGACAAATGTCATGGCATAATTTTTCTTACATTTGTTTCGAAAATACGCCATTGATTTTTAGAGTCGAAATTTGCTCTGCACATGACCTCCCCTTTCAGAATCCACCTTGGTATTCACCGATTTAGTGGTCCAGTTGATGTTCTGCACGCTTTAGGAGAATTTCTGAGAGAATTTTATATGTGATCTGTAGAAGGGAGCCCCTCGATAATTGTTTAGATTAGTTTTACTTCCTCTTTTTTGTGTATGGGGTGTATTATCGCCAGTTTCCAATCCTTGAGGATCCTTTCAGATTGCCAAATGTTTTTGATGAAGTTTTTGATGAAAATTCCCCTGCATTATTCCAAAGTTCTGCAGTTATTTGATCTTCCCCTGAGGCCTTTTTATTTTTTAATGATTGAAGGTGGGCTTATAAGGCCAGCGCCTCAACCATCTGTACCACTCAGCCCGGCGTGAAGAAATCTAGAAGGCTAGATGACCGTACATGTACTGTCTACGAGGGACCAATTTTTAAAAATATAGGCCTCCTAAATAAATTGGTGACAGACAAAAAATCGGAGGATCTAGAAAAAAATTGAACGGGGGTTGGGAGAAGGATCTCAAAACGAGTGGTTCCCGGTAAATTCTGGCAATATGGTAACTCTGCTTCCAACAGACGACATGCGGTTTTGTCACACTATCTTCTTCACAACTCGTCGGTCCCTGTCGATCGCTTTATGTGTTCTGCTGGTTCTTTGTTGTGTTGCTATCGTTGTGTGTCGCTTCCATTTTTACAATATCAAATCTTTCAGCTGTATCAAGACTACAGTAGCTCTACCTCAACAGTAAACAAAACGATACCGTACATAACAGGGGTGTTCGAAAACTTTTGGAATATAGCGTATCAGTCACTCTTAATGGACTCTAGTCCGTTTGTGCCTCCATTGTACCTAGGTCGTAGTCTATTTTTGCTTACGCTTCGTGGTCAAATTGATTCAGAATATCACAGTCTAAGTTTCGCAGCAATTATTCCAAATTATCATCGATATCATGTTCAGCTTCGGTGGCATTTATTACTATAACTGAAAAATCTTTTGTATGTTCAGTCCGTCAGCGCTTCCGCTGGTGGAATCCTCAACAGCTCTGCCATCAGCTGTCATAGATGGCCTAGGCTTCACTGAAGAGGTGTACTAGGGAAATGAGGAGTGAGGTAGTTTCCCGTTGCTTTCCTCACCGAGCCCGAGTTGCTATTACATATCAGTCTGCCAAGCCCACTGAAATGCATCAACCGACCCTATGAGCAACATTTTCACACCATTCATAGCAGGGACTGGCTGCAAAAGGAATTGTCATTACTAACATCGCTCATACCTCAGTCACTTTCATATTGTCAAAGCCAAGGATAAGACAGAGACAGATCTATGAAGGGTTATAAATTTCATGTTGTTGGTCCGTATTGAACTGAGAATAACATATGAGTAACAACACAGTAAGGGTTTCCCCTGTTCAATACAAAATATATTCACAATATTTTAAAATTACATGGAACTAGTTTCGACCCATCTAGGGGTCATCATCAGCCACATCAAAGCAAAGATCACTCTTGACGAAACCCTAAGAACATGTTAATTTTAACAGTAAGATTATTATCGAATAACAAGTGAATGTGGTAAATGAAAAGAGATGTTAGTATGGGACAGGTGAGTAATAGCTAATAAATATACAAGGAATATACATAAGAGGTTTGGAACAAAGTATAAAAGGGGCCTTAGTGTTGTAAAAATTATTATTTAACATTGCATTCTTCATTATAAGGACTTACTGTTTTCCATGATTATATAATTTTTACAACACTAAGCCCCCCTTTTATACTTTGTTCCAAACCTCTTATGTATATTCCTTGTATATTTATTAGCTATTACTCACCTGTCCCATACTAACATCTCTTTTCATTTACCAGATTCACTTGTTATTCCATAATAATCTTACTGTTAAAATTAACATGTTCTTAGGATTTCGTCAAGAGTGATCTTTGCTTTGATGTGGCTGATGATGACCCCTAGATGGGTCGAAACTAGTTCCATGTAATTTTAAAATATTGTGAATATATTTTGTTTTGAATAGGTGGAAACCTTTACTGTGTTGTTACTCATATGTTAGATCTATGAAAGTAAGAAAATTGCTCTAGCCTATACCAGAAGACATAGTGCACTGTAAACACTAGGTCCTGCCAGCAAAGGCATAAAAATCTTTTGCATGGCGGAAATTCTAATCCAAAGCGACATTTAAAATTACGTTACATACGAGGTACATGAATTACTGTAGGGTTGTCGTATTAAGCTAGGCTGACAGACACTTCCCTCACGAGGAATATGCTGGTACCACTGAACACCTGACGTTATAGACAAGGAGTCGTTGAAACCGATGTCGCTATAACGAAATTCTGCTGTGTCGGACCTCTTCTTGATTTTCCTCTGAATATGGAGTCTATGGTTGGCTTGTTGTACTTCTTCGTAAAACAATAATCATGACCTCCACAACCACCACTACCATAATTTCTACCCAGCTTGGTGAATTCTTTCTCTTTTTACTGTGACGTTATTGAATTGCTAAATTTAGCGATTGATTCATCGCGTCACTCTTCATGTACTTTCCTTCCTTTAGCCGACATAGTTCTCTTCCATATACCAAGATGGACATCACATTCCGACTAGTGGTGTCTTATATTTTGTGGGGAAATATAACGAGGTTCTTAACACTTGTCATATGAAAATATGCTCCAACTTTCTACCATAGTAGAAAGAAATGTCTATGAAAATAATGGAGTCTCTAGTTCACATAAACTTGCCACCGTCGGGGCTAGAAGAGAATCAGATTGACCAAGAAAAGTCAGAAAGGGTATGTAAAAGCTATGACACAAAGAGTTAGTTCTCCTTCCTGACGGATTGTGAATTTGGGTGAAAGCGCTGAGTCCTACACACATGGTGGAGGTAAACACAGTCAGTCATCTTTTATCATCAAGCAAGTTGGCTCTCCGTTTCAGGTCGTGTAGGCATTACGTTGCATTCGGAAGATGGTGAGTTCGAATCTCTTAATTCACAGTAAGCCAATACGCTAAACTTAGCTCAAAATTCCTGTATTCATTTCATTTTCAGCGTGAAACGCTATCACATAATCTGTCCATATCATAACCAACTGTCTACGCTAAACCTGCAAATAAGAAGGAAATTTCAAGCCCAGTGTCTACTGCACAATACTTAACATTCGTCTGAAACTCAGTACCTAGCTACCAGGTTTACAAAGCTCTTGAAGATTCATTAACTAAACACCCGCTCTCACAACAACTTCCTGACCATCTCCTAAACGGTACACCCACTGCTTCACGCTAGGCGCAGCGGTGGGTCTGGAACTCCATACCAGACGAGTTATGGAGCTTGACGTTAGGCTCCTCATTCAAAAACCAGTATAAGAAATATTTACTATCTGTTTAGTTGTGACTCTTATTAGTGTTAAAATTATTATTACTTTTAATGTTATCATTTATTTGTATTACAATTATTATTAATTACTATTACATTCCTAATAGAGTTGTAATTATCTTCTAGGTTCCTTCGTTTTCTTAGACTACATTATTTCCAATTAACTGTAAATTGTATTAGTTTAATGTAATGTGTGAACCTTGGTTCGGTGTAAGAGAGAGCTTCATATACTTAACTATGCCAAGTAAAAGAAGACAAAGTAAATAAATAAATAAATAAATAAATAAATAAATAAATAAATAAATAAATAAATAAATAAAAAAATAAAAAAATAAAAACATAAAGGCATAGCATGGGCTGCTTAGCATTTACAGACGGCATGGCACTAATTGCCCAAGACATCCTCGATGCACAAAACTCCTGCAAGAACAAACAGCGAAAAGTGGGATACAGATTTCATTTGAAAGAACAACATGGATGACAGACATCAAAACAGCCCCATCTGAACACCAAATTGGCTTCAACCATATCTCTCAAGTGAAAGAATTTAACTATTTAGGTGAATGGATTACTGAAAATTGTAAAGAAAAGAAATCTATTGAATCGCGACTCCAGAAAATGGACACTGCATTTCAGTTAACAAAAAATACTTGCAACACAAAAGTCTCTCCTGGAACTGCAAAATCCGACCCTGTACTACAGTAATCACATCCGAAACTCTCTACGCATCAGAAACTCTCAATATCCAACAAAAAACACAAAAAGGACAATTAGAAGTGAAAGAACGTAACATAATGAGAAAAATACAATGACCGAGAAGGAGTACATTTTCCAAAACCAAATGCGGAAATACATAAAAGAATTTCCAAAATTACAGACACAATGCGCATGCGAAAAATACAATTCATGGGACACTTAGAAAGAATGGACTCAAAACAGGCTGACTCATAGAATTTACACATTCTTAAAGAATAAAGCCACTTGATTGGTACAAACAGAGAAAGACCTGAGGGAATTAAGGTCACCAAATTTACTGGACCGAGATGAAATCAGAAAAATCACACTCACACAGGGTGTTGAGGATGATGAGAGAAAGACTAATCGACATGTGTAGTCGCTGCAACGAAAACACACCCATTCACTACGCATGAAGGAATACTGGGCTAAAAGGAAAATCCAATAAATGTTGATTCCGCGTGGTCCTAACTGGCCCCTACGCGACGAAATAAAAAAATAAAAAATAAAAAAATAAAAATAAAAATAAAAATAAATAAATAAATAAATAAATAAATAAATAAATAAATAAATAAATAAATAAATAAATAAATAAATAAATAAATAAATAAATAAATAAATAAATAAATAAATAAATAAATAAATAAATCTCGCCATCGGCAGCCCTGAAGATGATTATCCGTGTTTTCCCATTTTCACACCAGGCAAATGTTGGGGCTGTACCTTGCGCCTAGCTAGCCCTTTCCAATACTTGCGTCACCGGAAACCTTCAACGTAAAACCACTAGCAAAAATAACATTTTATCGAAATTTCCTTGGTCCTAGTTTGTTTTCACTCAAAGGTTGTGAAGCCTACTACTAGTACTAAGTTACCACTACTACCTGCGGAGTTCTTGAGATTCATTACAATCGGACTAAATCAAACGGTAGAGAGCTGGCTTTCAGAGCCCAATTTGGCGAGCTACATCCCAGCTCTCTTAGATATTATTTGAAAATAATAAAAATACCAGCCTCTCGTCTGTACAATCCTACATGCAGGATTTCCATCGGGAAGGGTATCCGGTCGTAAAACAGAGCCAAGTCTGCATATAGGATGCAGTTCTAACTCGCAATCCTACCAGGATGTGGGAAAAATACTAGAAGAAGACGACAGTGGCCTCTCATCTGTAGGCTTACGGGTGCGTAAAACAATTCCTGTAGGACAAAATTCCGGTACTTCGGCGTCTCCAAAGGTATAAAAGAAGTCAGTGGGACGTAAAGCAAATCATATTGGAAGAAGAGAATAAGAAGAAGATACAGCTCTTCAATGGCCTTTGCTTACCAAATCAATTGCTGTCCAGTGAGATGACCTACAGTTATTAGAGTGTGCGGTGGTCAGCACTACGACTTCCTCATCAGACAGCTCTAAGTGTGCGTCGCGAAGGTGAGCGGAAAAAAACCTCATAGCAGTACAAGAATTCGTAGACGAGCCGGGGATCGGACTCAGAGCCTTCGGGCCAGGCTGAGTGGCTCATATGGTTGAGGCGCTGGCCTTCTTACCTCAACATGGCAGGTTCGATTCTGTCTCAGTCCAGCGGTATTTGAAGGTGTCGGTAGATTTACTCCCGCGGAACTAAATTCCGGCACCTCGGCGTCTCCGAAAACCGTCAAAGTAGTTAGTGGAACGTAAAGTCAATAACATTTACATCAGAGTCACCGAACTTGAGTCACCATCCCTACATCACGAGGCTAGTCAGTAATAATAATAATAATAATAATAATAATAATAATAATAATAATAATAATAATAATAATAATAATAATATGATGATGATGATGATGATGATAATGATCTTTGGTAAGGTAGGACAAGGTCATTACCCGTATATCAGAGTAGCATCATGCTGGATGATAACGGTCAGTCAAATGGGCTGTAGCATTACGTAACACTCAAGCTGATATGGTTGACTGACACGAAGCTGTTTGAGGAGGTGGCACGGAGACGTTTAGAATGCTTGTCGAGCTTCTTTACAGCATGTGTGATTGATAAACTGGGCAGGAGAACAATGAGATGATTGTGGAATTAATTGGTGAGGATATCCAGCACGCTGCGTGCTGCCAATGTTGTACAATTACAAGGCGTAGGGGTGGGTGACCTATTAAGTGCGTGTCAGACACCCCTCCGACACGACTGCACCCCTCCTCCTTTCAGACCGTGGCTTCAAATGTACACAACCCCCTGCTGAGGTGACCACCAACCTAGCGTTTGGCCCGCCATTGTGTTCAACTACCAACCGCTCCAGGAATGTACAGTCGCTTACAATGAACTTCGAACACGCTGCTAAAAATGATCAGAATGGACACGTACGCCTACATCTTGATGATAAGAGTAGCCTCATTATAAACATAGCTGATGTTCTTTTTTTTTTTCCAGGAGAGAGCAAAATCTGTTTAGCTATTAAGGACAGTAATTAAGAATGTGATATATTTAGTACAGATACAGAGACAGATTTAATAATCGATTCAAGCTTAACCTTGCCTAAAGTTGAGAGATTATTAATTACAATGAAATAAAATATATAGTCCGCCTCTGTGGTGTAGTGGTTAGCGTGATTAGCTGCCACCCCCGGAGGTCCGGGTTCGATTCCCGGCTCTGCCACGAAATTTGAAAAGTGGTACGAGGGCTGGAACGGGGTCCACTCAGCCTCGTGAGGTCAACTGAGTAGAGGTGGGTTCGATTCCCACCTCAGCCATCCTCGAAGTGGTTTTCCGTGGTTTCCCACTTCTCCTCCAGGCGAATGCCGGGATGGTACCTAACTTAAGGCCACGGCCGCTTCCTTCCCTCCTCCTCGCCTATCCCTTCCAATCTTCCCATCCCTCCACAAGGCCCCTGTTCAGCTTAGCAGGTGAGGCCGCCTGGGCGAGGTACTGGTCATTCTCCCCAGTTGTATCCCCCGACCATAAGTCTGAAGCTCCAGGACACTGCCCTTGAGGCGGTAGAGGTGGGATCCCTCGCCGAGTCCGAGGGAAAAGCCGAACCTGGAGGGTAAACAGATGATGATGATGATGATGATGATAAAATATATAGTTGGTCGGTTTTGTAACAAAAACAAAACAAAACAAAAAAAAAGAACTGAAATATCGTACCGGTATGGCTTTTAGTGGCGGGAGTGTCCGAGGACAATTCTGCTCGCCAGATGCAGGTCTTTAGATTTGACTCTCGTAGGCGACCTGCGCGTCGTGATGAAGATAAAATGATGATGAAGACGACACATACATCCAGTCCCCGTGACAGCGAAATTAACCAATTATGGTTAAAATTCCCGACCCTACCGGGAATCGAACCCGGGACCCCTGTGACCAAAGGCCAGCATGCTAACCATTTAGCCATGGAGCCGGACGGTATTGTAACCAAGGTGTAGAATTGTATGCATTTGTAAAATATTATCTATACCTTCCTCTAGACTCTGCACATTATATTTATGATGTTTTCTTCAATAAAGGTAGGCTAATATTAAGACTATTGAACAGTAATAATAATGAAAATTCACAGCCTGTTTCCAGTCGTTCGACCTGGCCAGGATAGGGCGAGGATAGGAATTGTGCCGGCTGCCGAAGCCTCTTGCACTTCTCTGGAACAATGATTAATGACTGACAGATGAAATGAAATGATATTGGAGAGTCTTGCTTGAATGAAAGATGACAGGGAAAACCGGAGTTCACGGAGAAAAGCCTATCCTGCCTCCGTTTTGTTCAGGACAAATCTCACATGGAGTGACTAAGATTTGAACCACGGAACCTAGCGGTGAGGGGCCGGTGCGCTGCCGCCTGAGCCACGGAGACTCTAATAATAATAATAATAATAATAATAATAATAATAATAATAATAATAATAATGGCGTATGGCCTGCGGAGGGTCCTGGTGCAGGTGTTCCGAGTTGACGCCTTATAGGTGACTTGCGTGTCTGTGAGGATGGAGCCCTACCTGTGATGAATTATAATGCTGAAGACAGCTGACACACACGCACACACACCCAGTCCCGGAGCTGTCGGAATTAACCAATGAAGGTTATAATCCCCGACCCGGTCGGGAATCGAAACCGTGCCCCGTTGAACCAAAGGCCATCACACTAATCATTTAGCCATAGAGCCGAACATTGGGTCGCGTAGCTATGGGCTTTGCATTCGGGAGGTGGTGGGTTCAAATCCCACTGTCGGAAAACCTGCGGATGGTTCTCCGTGGCTTCCCATTTTCGCAACAGGCCTTAATTTAATAACACCTCGACCGCTACCTTCCCAATTCAAGCCCTTTCCCATCCTAACGTCGCCAAATACCTTCGGTCTGTTGGTGCGACGTTATACTACTAGTGAAAAAAATACTTCTGTTTACCTAACTTTATATTTGCAATTATAGGTATACAGTTCATTTCTGACATTTTGTAAACCATCGACACCAAAATTGTACTCTCCATGATAAATGCTATTACAGCCCTTCAGTTATGTAATCTTTCTATGAAAATGAAGATGACCTTTTTTTTTACAATTTACGTCGCATCGAGACAGATAGGTTTTATGGCGACGATGGCATAGGAAATGGCTGGAAGTTTGAAGGAAGTGGCCGCGGTCTTAATTAAGGTACTGTCTAGAGATGAGAAGAATGCAAGAATGAGGTATGTGGCCTGCAAGCACGAACTTCCTGTTCTGCCCAGAGAGATCGGCTCTTATCTGCTACAAGAAAACATTGACTCACACTTTGCAGTTTGCTGGATTACAACTGTCAAGAGCGAAGAACTGCCAGTAGAAGATAATATAAAGTCGCCTGGGTAATAGCGGAGTTGCTATGGTAACCATTGCGTCACTGGCTCTGGCTCTGCTGGTGAAAATCCCTTCGCCCCGTGCCTCACCGGTCATGTGCATTCTGATCTCCCAACAATACGGTGTGAAAATGAGAAACCACGGAAAACCATCTTCACCCTGCCCTTAGTGGGGTTCGAACCCACTATCTCTCCAATGCAAGCTCTAAGCTCCTCCCCCCCTAACAGCATGGCCAACTCGCTCGGTGGCCATATTTTGCAATAATTACAGATTTTAACGTACGCCGTAGTGTCATAATTTTGTCCCTAAGTGATTTTTCAAAGCTAGAAGCCAATGGCAAGAGCTGTTACACTAACACATGCTCAGATATCATCGACGTTAACAGGGATCAAACCTGCAATCGTATGGACTGAATCACTAAGGTTGGCACAACATGACATGCAAATACATCTTGTCTTATGGGGAACCTTTCTCACTTCGAGATCGGTTAAGAACATTGTTATTTTTCTCCATAAAATATAAAACACTCGTCGGAATGTGATGTCCGTCTTGGTATGATATATGGAAGAGAATTACGTCGGTTAAAGGAATGAAAATACCTGAATGGTGAAGCGATGAATCAATCCCTACATTTTGCAGTTTCAATATTGTCACCGTAAAAAACGAGTTCCTCAAGCTGGGCGGAAATGATGGTGGTGATGATTATTGTTTTAGGAGGATATACAACTACGCAACCATCGCCTCCATATTCACCCTACTGTGTCACCAGAACGACCATCATTTTATACTGGTACACCTCGATATTGCATCACCAGAACAACCATCATTTTATACTGGTATACCTCGAGACCACATATTGTATCACCAGAACGACCATAATTTTATACCACTGCAGTACTCCTCGAGACCGCATCTGGTATCACCAGAACGACCATAATTTTATACTGGTACTCCTCGAGACCGCATATTGTATCACCAGAACGAACATCTTTTTATATTGGAACTCCTCGAGACCGCATATTGTATCACCAGAACAACCATAATTTTATACTGGAACTTCTCGAGACCGCATATTGTATCACTAGAACGACCATAATTTTATACTGGTACTCCTCACGACCGTATGTTGAAACACCAGAACGACCATAATTTTATACTAGTACTCCCCGAGACCGCATATTGCATCACCAGAACGACTATGTTTGCATACTGGTACTCTTCAAGAACGAATCCTTTCAGCAATCTTAGTAGAGAAAGATCGATGGCGCCGGCTAAAATCTAAGGTATGTTTTCGTTTGATGCTGATTTCTCGACATCACTAACAGCTAGGCTGTAGGTTTAGCAGCCATGTGTACAGAGGACTTGGACTCACTCCGCAACCATACCTCAAATTACAGAAAAAAGAAATCCAAATCGATTCACCAACTGAACCCACAGAACTTCCAGGTAATTCTCATACTCCTACTACATCTCCACGACCTCCGGCAACCAAGACTCGAACCCGCACCGCACCAAAGAAGCCTCAACCTCACTCACTACTCACTATGTGTTTCAACTGTTTACAGCTGAACCATTCAGCTGCGAGCTGAAAAAACCAAACCCGTTGTAACCGTTGTGGTGACCATCACCACCACTCAATCTGTCCAGTTCCTCGAGACCAGCCCAAATGTGCAAACTGCAGCGGCAAGCATGCTGCCTTTTACCCCGGCTGCCCTTTCTTCAAAAAAGCTATTAAAGCTCACCACATAGCCAGAAAACATCTGCGACAACTACAACCTACAAACTTCTCTACCGAAGTCTCAAATCAAGGCCACCACCACATCTCAAATATACCCTCACTCCTGGATCTCAACATAAACCCTTATCCTGTAAACAACCAAAGCTGCACATCACAACCCAACCTCAACACACAACTTCTCAGAAATCTCCTTCTCCTACTAACCAATATAGCATAAACCAAATATCTCCCCCCCCCCAACCCAGCAACACTGCATGCCCTAACACCCCACCCCCGTCGCATCCCACACCACATCTCGAGCACCTTCCTAAATACTGACAACCTCTTTATCGAAGTCTCAAATCAAAGCCATCAGCACATTTCAATCGATCCATTTCGCCTCTCCTATCCCTCGAAATACTGGAATTTTACCAACAAAACCAAAAGTCTACGCCCTCAGGGCCTCACATCAAATTGAGATAAAGGACCAAGTAGGTCGGGGATCTCAAACAAATCCACAGAGCGGCAGCAATCGCAATGCGAGGTTCAGATTCATGCGAACCTAGTGAGTGTCGGCGCCAATTCTTCGATTGGTGCTACTAAGCTGATCTTGTCACATAATGGTTTAGCAAATCTCATTTGATTTCACCCACGAACGATCTGGTTGTTTAGCTTCAGCAGCTGATAAATTGACAACGGCGTGAGATATCAAATAGTTTTTTCCAAATTATTTATCAGTATGATCAATGATCTCTTCTATTAGCGTGGATAACTTTTTTGACATTATTTATCACTACGACCAACCCTCTACCGCTCATATACCAGTTTACCGTTGTTTCCGATAACTCTGTCACAGGAGTCGTAGTGAATCAGGATTTGTTATTATTGAAAATCCACATACAAAACCTTAATCTACTCAGTTTGCTTCATGATTTATATTTCTTTGTACGCATTACCCTACTACTCTGTAAATTTGAAAATACCCTTGCTGTAGAACTCGTTTGGCTGCAGGCAATTTCCTTATGCCCTCCCTTCTGTGGCAATGACCTCGAAATCAGTTCCCTCACAGAATTGAAAAGATGACCGTCAGCGGGTGTTATATCGGCACTGTAGACTGGGTGCAGTAGAACTCTCCCGCCACCCCCATCATCAGTTTGCATGTTTCCGCCTTGGTGAAATGAAGAGAGTGATAGCACGCATTACCGTGTTGAAGGATAATCTTCTTTGAAGGACATTTTGTCTTTCAATGCACGACGGAACTTGTAACGTGCTTGGACCGCAATATGAAGATTCTATAGTTTCCCCAGGTTCAAGAAATTTACCAGAATGCACTACTCTGGATCCCACAAGACAGCGCCCATAACTTTCCAGCAGACTGCACTGCTTTACATTATGCAGATTCTCTGCCCTTTTTGTAGGATAGTGGTGAAACCAGCTTCCATCACCGGGCACAATAAGAACAAAGCGTCAAATTTTTAATTTCGATTCTTTGAAGAAGGCCTTGAACGATGTTTTCTCTAAGATGTCTTCGTGGACGTACAGATTAAATACAGAACCTAGCGGCTATAAGCTTTGTGACACTCATACACTCATATTTTGCACTGCACCCTGTCCCATTACAAGTTTTGCAAGTTGTATCCATAGTGGTTCGTCTAACTTATTTAATGATGGTGTCAATTCTTTTCATTACGTGTTGAGTGGACCCAGTTGGAGGATGATCACTAAAATGCTGTTCTTTCAAGGAACATTCGCGAAGTGCCTGGTGTGTATTTATTTCATCTTTTGTAAAAGGCATAAGTGTTCCACTACATGGCAGTAAAGCAAGTTTCAGCTGGCCGTACTGACTCGTTGGCTAACGGATAAGCATGCAACAGTTGTGACAGTGCATTAGAACGCTATTCTGTTTGACTCAAAACTAGTTGCTAACGTTTGTGAGTACATGCTGTGAACTGCAATGAGTGAATTCTGGAGATTGCGCATTTGTGTTTGTAACTTGTACAATAAGAATTGATGCAAATAAGGTGTTAGACGTTTTTCATGAAGCTACAGTGAATTTATGAAATTGCTTCAATCATTTGTAATAAATTAATTTTGCAAAATAAAGAAATTTAGCCGTTCATTGGTTAATAACCCCAAAATTATTGCCGGCCTTCCGTGTATTATTATTATTATTATTGTACCGGGTGGTACACCTCCACGCCGCTAATTTAAACGCGCGCCAGTTAAAACTCCTCTGCTGGAGGAAGTCTGAACTTTATTGACGCTATTAATTCTCTACCTTCTCAGAAGATGTCACCACGTGAAAAATTTTGAGTTTTTGAACTGTGTCATTTTTGATGTGGTTTTGTTTCACTTGAAGTAAGAAGTGTGAACTTTCTCTTCTAGAGGACACTACTGAAGATCAACAATAGTGCAACCTAGTGAGGAGTCAAAGAACTATTTTTTTGGAGAAAGTTTAATTTCAAGAGTTTGTTCTTTGTTAAATTTCTTTCTGTCATTGTTTAAGTTGGCAATATTTACCCCTTTCTTCCCCTTGTTATGAATGTAACCAATCCCGAATTTCTTTAATTAATTTCTGACCAATCAGGGGTATCTTCCCCCAACTTGAATCTGTTGCGGGGTCCTATCCAATAAAAACGTTGAGGGAGGGTGTTCTCATTCCCCTAACGCCTAGAACCTTCCGCGAGAGGATATAAACTGCTGATTTTAGGGTCTCCGGGCCACTTCTGTTCCATCTTTCAGTGTGTTAAGTACATAGCAGGGGGCGGGAAGCGCCTCTTTCTTCGGCAGCGGTCAACAACAAGGTAATGGCCGATTAATAACTTCTTTCCTTGCTAGCTCAGCAGTTTAACTTTCGGGGCGGGTTCTAAGCGTTCAACCATGTAACCTTTTCCTAAAATGTAACTACTCTTTTCAGATATTCTCTTTTAAAGCTTCATACTGGGATAGAGAGTGCTAACCCTCTCGAGCTCCCACTCCTATTGTTTTGAGGTGAACTTATTTTCTCAACCTATTCTTCGATAACGTAAAACAAAGTGTTCTTTTCTAAGTCACCTCTGTAGTATGGGATTAGCCCTTGCATCAGTGGCCTAAGAGCCAAAGTAGGTCTTAAAATCAAAGTGTATTAGGAGGGCAAGTTCGCCTCCTCTCAAATTTTATTTTAGAGGTCATGTATTAATCTTCTTGTTATTTAACAGACCTCAGTAGGTTGGGTATTTTGCCCCTGTGTATATGTCCTTTGAGGACGGCTTAAAGGTGGAGTTCGGAGTGGCCTATGATAGGCTTGTATTTTTAGGGGGAAGTTGCCCTTTTTGAAAATTGTGTTTCTGCCTCAAGGAGGCTTTTGGATGTAATTGGAAGCAGATGTTTCTGGCATGTTTGGGGGTTTTCGGCCCCTTTGTTGTATGGTGTTCATTGTAAGGTTGGGCTCATTGCTCAAGAATTATGTTTCTGACTTTTGAAGCCCCAAATGGGGTACCTATGTAAATGTATTTGTCAATCGTGTTTCGGCTACTAAGTACCTGTTCTATTTGTTGTTACCTAATTTTGAAAAGAAAATATAACCTTGTTAAATTTTAAAATTAATTTCACTTTAGTAGCTTGAGACCCGTTCACCACCCCGCACCTTCTTTCATGCATAACTACCACCAAAACACGGTAACAAGTGGTAGCAGAGCGTGGTTGAATGGGTCTCAATTTAGCCCCTTTTGACGGCTAAATATTGTTTGTTCCGAACTCTAACTATTTTCCCAGTTGCTGGAATTTTTTGAGTTTTTCAAAATTGGTCTGTCATCATGCCCGGCCCTCGCGATGTTCTCCTTCTTACCTATTTGCGCAAGGAGGAGTTGATCTATGAATTAACTATCAGAAATGTGCAATCTGGAGGCACGGTTGCAATAGACACTAACAAGCTTAGAGAGTCCCTTGATTTGCCCATTTCCATCCCCAATTTGGGTGAGAAAGAAATTGACGACTCTCTTTCCACGATCACGGAGAATATTACTGGGCTAGCTTCTGTAGTTAGTTTTTTTGATGAAAATGATCCGTCTCCGAATCAAATTAAGCGTGTGCAAGGCAGGCTATATCATTTTTCGAATAGGGTTAACGATCTGTTGTCTCTAAAACTGAATGACGTTCAGAGGAAGGAAGCTAGTACGCTCCTGGAAAATATTTCCGAATTATCTAGTAAGGTCACTCAATTGTTAACTGGGGAAGTTCCTCCCAAATCTGATCAACCCACCATAGTGAATGTAGGTAGCGAGGAAGAACCTGCTAAGGGAGAAGTAAATAGGAAAACCATCGCTGCTCAAACTATCTCTGCCCCATTGGACAACGAGTCTGAACGCCGTGCATCGCTGAGTAACATCCGTTCTGAATTAACTTCCTTGCCATTGAAACCTTTACCTACTATGTCACCCGGGTTTAGCAGCTTGCCTCATCCATTGGCAATGTTGCTCAGAGGTATCTCTAAATTTTCCGTTAATACCAGCAGTGATGTAATTTCTTTTTTAAGATTTCTAGTTGAATTTCAGGATCATGCCCTTGTGTTTTCTCTTTCTCCATGTCAAATTTTGCAAATTATCTATCCGTATGCTATTGGTATTCTCTCAGATAAAATCGTAAGAGCCATTGCCGAGCAATCATCTATTGAGGATTTCCATGCCCATTTGCTAGCTAACTTCATCCCGGCTAGGGCCAGGTCCTCCCTTATTCAGAAGTACTATTACCGTGTACAACGCTTGGATGAAAACTTGGCTGATTTCATACAGGACATTAAGTTTTATACTAGGGTGTTTGCTCTTCATTTCCCTGAGGATCAGATTGTACAGGCTATTGTAGAGGGAATTTCACCTCCCTATAGGTCATATTGTGTTTCGCGGCGTGCCCGCAAACTTTCTCGGAACTTGAAGCATTGACCGTCTCAGCGGAAGGAGTTAGATACGCCGATTCTTTGCGTGTCGCGAAAGAACCCCCGCCTTCCTTTAGTAACACTCGGCCTCCACCTCGCCGACCAGTCAATCCCCGTAAATGTTATGCTTTTTATCAGGCACTTCATTACTAAAACTTTAACGTATGGATAATAAGAGTTGGTGCAAAGTGTTTATTAGTGTTAAAATAGCTGTTTAAGGGGGAAAATAATTTCTTTTTGAATTTTTTTTTTGAAAAGTGCGCAAATTTTTGCATTTTTGGTAATCAAGAATTTTTGGAAATTTTGAAGTTAGTGAAAAAGTAATTAAAATAGATTTAGTCGATAAATATTAGTAACAATTTTGAAATTTCAGAAATTTTCAGAATTTTAAAATAAAGACCTTATTTGAGATTAATTTTGAGATAGTTAATAGTTTTTAGTAAGAAAAATTGGTCAGTTACAATAGTTATATATATATATATACATTTATATAATATTAATTACATATAGAAAAGGTACATTAATTAATAATAACTTATTAATATATAATCCCCCGATAATGTTAATAACAAATATACTTGAGAGAGAAAAAGAGGATATTATAGATATTTCTAGCATTGTAGGGGATATATATCTACATATATATTATATATATATTTATATATTAATAAATGTTTATATAATATATACTTAAATATTGGTATAAATATATAATAACCTATATTCATTATCTATTTAGTTTTTAGTAATAAGTTAAAGTATTTATTTTAAATATACATTTATATTAATATATATACCTATTTAAGTATATATTTCAGGAAATATACACAAAAAAAAATATACTATGATTAGTATTCTAATTAAATATTTATTACCCCGATGCTGAAGGCGGTTTCAAAGTATTAATGAGTTTATAAGGTGAAATGATTAGTGTTATAGGATAGGTCCCATATGTTATTTTTTAGATAAGTGAATATTTTCATTGTATAGGGGCGAAAAATGCGATGAAAATTCAACGCCAGGAAATACTCAAAATGAGTTCATTATATTGTATATTAATATTTATGTGATATTATTTTATAATTGTAATATTAAATATTTGACCCATATTTTAATAATGGATTTAGAAAGTTTTATTCTTGCTTAATTGTTTACTTTTTATATGTTTTACATGTGAATTTTTGTGATTATAGATTTATGAGCTTAGATAGTATACATATATTTGCAGTATTTAATATTATTTATCAAGGTGACTTGGAATTAGTAATATAATATGTAGCCGGCAAAAGTCGTGCCAGCCGCCGCGGTTATACGTAGGGTTAAAGTGAACATTATTAGTGTAGGAGTTAGTAAATTTTTAATAGACTTGAATGTAAATTTTTAAGGTAGAATTTTGAATTTATTTGGAGTTTAGAATTGGTATACGAAGCTTTGAAAATTGGGCTATAAACTAGGATTAGATACCCTATTATTCCAATTGTAAATATCATTACTTGAGTAGTAATAGTTATGTTCTTGAAACTCAAAGAATTTGGCGGTGTTTTAGTCTTTTCAGAGGAATCTGTCCTGTAATCGATAGTACACGTTATAATCGACTTGATTTTGTTATCAGTTTGTATACCGCCGTCGTAAGATTATTTTTTAAGAGTGATAATTTTCTATAACTCTTATTAGAGTAAATGTCAGGTCAAGGTGCAGCTTATGATCAAGTAAGAGATGGATTACAATAAAAAAATTTAAATGGATCTTGCATTGACCATCTGCGCGACAAGTGTCCTCTGATCAAGTCTAGTAGGGCAAATAATGGAGCGGGTTCATCACAAGGCTGTTTTAAATGTGGGGCTTTCTCACATATCGCAAAGAATTGTCCCAATTCGAATAGCACCCCCTCCTGCTCAACTTCTGGTGTAACTTCCAACATCAATCAAAAGTGACTAGTGGCTGCGGCTTAGTCAACTAATTCTGCTTCCCAAGGCTCAGCCCCTGGCAAAAAGGTCGAGAATTCAGGGAACGATAAGTCTTCGAATACATCTTTTGAATGCCCCAAAGAGTGTCTTAGAATTGCGGCGGATACCCCTGCACCTGTTCCTTTTCTTAAGATTGAGTTAAATAACGAGCCTATAACAGCTCTCTTAGATTCAGGCAGTGTTTGTTCGATTATTTCGGCTGAATGGTATTCTAAATTGAAATCGGTTTGTAAACTTCCTGACTATGTCTCTTCTCCTGTTCAATACGTTTCGGCTAATTCATCCCCATTAGAAATTCTAGGTTCCTTACTGGTCAAGATTCGTATTTTTAAGTTTACATGGAAAATTAAATTGTTTGTGGCCAAGCAATTGTCTTGCCCCATTATATTGGGAGCTGACTTTATTTCTCACACTGGTCTTGTGCTCGATCTCCAGTCTAGGTCGTGCACATTCAAATTTGCTTCTAGTTGTAAAATACCACTATTAAAGTGTAATTCTGTGTCATGTTCATCTATTTCGCCTACCCAGGATGAGATGTTGTTAGACCTTAGACATCTACCTGAGGAGCAGGCTGATAGTATTCGCAAATTGTGTCAGTCGTTTCCCGAGGTGTTCTCTGATACTCTTGGTGTTACTGACCTTATTGAATACAAAATTGAGGTCACGGATTCGATTCCTGTCCGTTTTCCACCTTATAGGCTATCTTCACCTAAAATGAAGGCTCTAAAAGAAATCATCGATCAGATGTTGAAGGACGGTATTATTAGGCCCTCTAAGTCAGCGTATTCTTCGCCTATTTTTTTAGTCCCGAAACCCCAGGGAGGCTTCAGGCCTGTCATTGATTACAGGGCTCTCAATCGGAAGGTGGTGTTACAATCTGTGCCCCTTCCCGACCTTCATTCTTGTTTTTCATGGTTTCGTAAGGCCAAGTTCTTTACTATCTTGGACTTGAATCAGGCCTATAATCAAATTCCCCTTGCCGAAGAGTCTAAACACCTTACAGCGTTTGCCACGGACTGGAATTTATACGAATACAACCGCGTGCCTTTCGGCCTCCCCACGGGAGCAGCTGTACTCACTAGGCTACTAGATAGGGTCTTCTCCGACATCAAATTTGAGTACTTATATCACTACTTGGACGATGTCGTCGTATTTTCAGAAACTTTTGAAGAACATCTAGATCATCTGCGAGAAGTTCTCGATCGCCTTCGTAAGGCTGGGTTAACTGTTAAGTTGTCCAAGGTTGCCTTTGCTAAGCCCTCTATGTCATTCCTAGGGCATATTGTGTCACCCGATGGTGTAGCAGTCGATCATTCTAGAACACAGGCCATCCGTGATTTTAAACCTCCCAAGGACATTAAAGGTATCGCCAGGTTCATTGGTATGGTGAATTTCTTCAGAAAGTTCATTCCTAACTTTGCTAATAGAGCGGCGCCCTTAAACCTTCTTCGTAGGAAAGGCATCAAATTCGAGTGGGGACCTTCTCAACAAGCCGCTTTTGAAGACCTTAAATTAGCACTTTGTAATGCCCCTGTACTTGCTATGCCTGATTTCTCGAAGAAATTCATTGTCCAAACCGACGCATCGTCGTCGGCGGTAGCTGCAGTCCTTCTCCAAGAGACTGAACTAGGGAGGCGCCCCATCGCCTATGCATCTAGGACTCTCTCGGCTCAAGAAGCAAAGTACTCCATATATGAGCTTGAAGGTTTGGCAGTCTTATTTGCCTTAGAAAAGTTCCGTCTCTATCTGGAACATGTCAAATTCGACCTGGAAACAGATAATCAAGCCCTAAGCTGGGTCTTAGGTAGGCCGCGTCGTACCGGTCGTATAGCCCGCTGGGCTATTCGTATTTCCGCCTTCCAGTTTGATGTTAGACATATCAGAGGTACTGAAAATGTTGTTGCTGATGGACTCAGCCGTATGTTTCATAACGACGTCGAGACCCACGAACCGGTCGACGGTTCACCACCGTCCGAGTCCATACTATCTGGTGTTAATGCCATCTTAACAGATGCTCCCATGCTTTTTAGGGATATTGAGAAATACCAGCGTGAAGATCCGACGCTGGCTCCGATAATGGAAACCCTTTCTTCTGGGGAACATGCTGTCCCTTATGTTCTGAGGAATGGTGTTCTATGTTGCCCTTCGAGGCATTATAAGTTGATGAAAGTTGTTGTTCCAGCGGTTCTTGTACCTATGATCTTCAAGTATTATCATGAGACCCCATTAGGAGGGCATCTGGGTATCTTTAAAACTCGTGAAAAGATTCGTGAAATGTTCATCTGGAAAGGTATGGACGGTGAAATCCGTGAACTTGTAAAAGCTTGTAAATCTTGTTTGCTCAGTAAACCCACCATGTCCACCAAGGTTGGCCTTTTGTCTTCGCATCAAGCGTCGCGCCCCATGGAACGTCTGTATATCGATTATGTAGGACCTTTCCCCCAGTCAAAGGGTAATGCTAACAAGTTCATCTTTGTGTGCGTAGATGGTTTTACCAGATTTTCTTGGTTATTTCCGACTAAGCTGGCTACCGCTCAGTCTACCATTACCTGCTTAAATTCTATTTTTGCTTCTTTTGGTCCGTGTCAATATATTGTATCTGATAATGCTAAGGCTTTTACATCTAATTTATTTCGTAAATTCTGTTTTGACTTATCAATCTCTCATGTAACTACTTCTGCTTATTACCCTCAACCATCTCTGGCTGAACGGGTTAACCGTAATCTCAGGTCCGCACTTATTGCCTATCATCATGAAGATCATTCCAGGTGGGACACGTCCCTGCATTGGATAGCTTTCGCTTTGAATTCGGCGGTTCATGAATCTCACAAGTTTACTCCAGCTTCTTTGATGTTCAAGTTTGTTCCCAACTCGCCGCTCTCTAACCTCTGGTCTCTGAATGACATTCTACCCGAGACAATAGATCCGGATAACATTAAAGATCTTTGGAAGAAGGCTAAAGCAAATCTTAAAGTATCTCATGAAAAGGTTAGGGAAAGGTATGATCGTGGACGGAGACCCACCCCTGTAAAGGTAGGTGACCAAGTAATGGTCAAAAATTTTGTTCCCGCGGGCAAGCTTGCCCCCAGATTTCATGGGCCATGCATCATTCTCGATTTTCTCACACCGGTTACATTGTTAGTAAGCAATCCAGCCACAGAGAGGATATTTAGGGTTCATCTGTCACAGGTGAAACCAGTGTAAATTTTGTGTCAACTTGCTTCATATAATTTGAAAGGAATATGAAGGTTATATATTTTTTTGAGTTCAACTTTTAAGGCTTTCTGCCCCTTCTATAATATTTTGTCTTATATGTAAGCCTCTTGTAAAACCTTCCCCGATCCGTTAAACTGCCATTCTGTCCTTGCCTCGGCCATTACCACGCTCCCGTCTCCTGCTCCACCTTACACAGTGGCTTAACTTATGCCATGGATATTTGCACGCCGCTGGCCCCTCAACCTCTCCACAAGCCTGTACCCTCAAAGAAGATGATAGTCCAACACAATTCTGCCGCCAAGCTTTAATGTTTCAGTGCCCCCGCAGCCGCGCGACGCCGTGCAGCTACTGGAGCAGAGGACGGGCCCCCTCGGCCCCAGCGAGGACGACGTGTGCACGGCGAGCCGGAGCTCTCCTCCCGGCCAAGGCTGATGTGCGGCGCACGACCTACTACTTGCCCGCGGCCTGTATATGTTCACCGCGGGCGCGGCGTGCTTCAACACCTCTGCTCCCCTCATAGTGCGGGCGAGCGGTATCTCAGGGTACTTGAGGGGTCCGAGCGGCCTCCTTTGGACGCAAGCTGCAACGGCCGGTCTGGCCATCGAACTTAGCCTACATCAACTACATGGACAGTCACTATAAGAGATGACTACACTTGGGAATTCAACAACAAATTTGGTGGACATTGCAAAATTTTTCATCACCTTTTAAAAGATTATCTTCAGAAATTCGCCTTCTACAAACATAAATACCTTACGTTACCAATTACAACAAAAATTTTGGAACTGAATTAAGAAATTTCTCAAATACTTCTGCAATTTATTTTAATATCAACATCAAAACTTGGACCTTATTTTCAAACAAAAGTTTATGTTCTCCTGTGTTACCCCTTGGAGGAACTTTTGGGGGGGGAGGTCTGTACCGGGTGGTACACCTCCACGCCGCTAATTTAAACGCGCGCCAGTTAAAACTCCTCTGCTGGAGGAAGTCTGAACTTTATTGACGCTATTAATTCTCTACCTTCTCAGAAGATGTCACCACGTGAAAAATTTTGAGTTTTTGAACTGTGTCATTTTTGATGTGGTTTTGTTTCACTTGAAGTAAGAAGTGTGAACTTTCTCTTCTAGAGGACACTACTGAAGATCAACAATAGTGCAACCTAGTGAGGAGTCAAAGAACTATTTTTTTGGAGAAAGTTTAATTTCAAGAGTTTGTTCTTTGTTAAATTTCTTTCTGTCATTGTTTAAGTTGGCAATATTTACCCCTTTCTTCCCCTTGTTATGAATGTAACCAATCCCGAATTTCTTTAATTAATTTCTGACCAATCAGGGGTATCTTCCCCCAACTTGAATCTGTTGCGGGGTCCTATCCAATAAAAACGTTGAGGGAGGGTGTTCTCATTCCCCTAACGCCTAGAACCTTCCGCGAGAGGATATAAACTGCTGATTTTAGGGTCTCCGGGCCACTTCTGTTCCATCTTTCAGTGTGTTAAGTACATAGCAGGGGGCGGGAAGCGCCTCTTTCTTCGGCAGCGGTCAACAACAAGGTAATGGCCGATTAATAACTTCTTTCCTTGCTAGCTCAGCAGTTTAACTTTCGGGGCGGGTTCTAAGCGTTCAACCATGTAACCTTTTCCTAAAATGTAACTACTCTTTTCAGATATTCTCTTTTAAAGCTTCATACTGGGATAGAGAGTGCTAACCCTCTCGAGCTCCCACTCCTATTGTTTTGAGGTGAACTTATTTTCTCAACCTATTCTTCGATAACGTAAAACAAAGTGTTCTTTTCTAAGTCACCTCTGTAGTATGGGATTAGCCCTTGCATCAGTGGCCTAAGAGCCAAAGTAGGTCTTAAAATCAAAGTGTATTAGGAGGGCAAGTTCGCCTCCTCTCAAATTTTATTTTAGAGGTCATGTATTAATCTTCTTGTTATTTAACAGACCTCAGTAGGTTGGGTATTTTGCCCCTGTGTATATGTCCTTTGAGGACGGCTTAAAGGTGGAGTTCGGAGTGGCCTATGATAGGCTTGTATTTTTAGGGGGAAGTTGCCCTTTTTGAAAATTGTGTTTCTGCCTCAAGGAGGCTTTTGGATGTAATTGGAAGCAGATGTTTCTGGCATGTTTGGGGGTTTTCGGCCCCTTTGTTGTATGGTGTTCATTGTAAGGTTGGGCTCATTGCTCAAGAATTATGTTTCTGACTTTTGAAGCCCCAAATGGGGTACCTATGTAAATGTATTTGTCAATCGTGTTTCGGCTACTAAGTACCTGTTCTATTTGTTGTTACCTAATTTTGAAAAGAAAATATAACCTTGTTAAATTTTAAAATTAATTTCACTTTAGTAGCTTGAGACCCGTTCACCACCCCGCACCTTCTTTCATGCATAACTACCACCAAAACACGGTAAAAATTATTATTATTATTATTATTATTATTATTATTATTATTATTATTATTATTATTATTATTATTAATTCATTCGATAAGGTAATCTATGAACAACGTTTACGCAATTCAACAGATCTTCCATCTCTCAAACTTAGTCCATTTTCTTCGCACTCCTCCAAATGTTCTTAAGTCTTCGATTTCTTCTGTGTCGCTCTTCAGCCGAGATGTTGCGTGACTTGACGAGTTTCTCCTCTGCATCCCTCACTCCCATTATTTTCTTCCTAAAGGTTGTTCTTTCCTGTATACACTGACTGACAGAGCAAATGCAACACCAAGAAGGAGTGGTTCGAAAGGGATGAAAGTTGGGGAAAAAACAGAGACGGCACGGACGAATAATTGATGTTTATTTCAAACCGATATGCAGGTTACACAATGCGCACGGCATCGACTCAATAGGATGTAGGACCACCGCGAGCGGCGATGCACGCAGAAACACGTCGAGGTACAGAGTCAATAAGAGTGCGGATGGTGTCCTGAGGGATGGTTCTCCATTCTCTGTCAACCATTTGCCACAGTTGGTCGTCCGTACGAGGCTGGGGCAGAGTTTGCAAACGGCGTCCAATGAGATCCCACACGTGTTCGATTGGTGAGAGATCCGGAGAGTACGCTGGCCACGGAAGCATCTGTACACCTCGTAGAGCCTGTTGGGAGATGCGAGCAGTGTGTGGGCGGGCATTATCCTGCTGAAACAGAGCATTGGGCAGCCCCTGAAAGTACGGGAGTGCCACCGGCCGCAGCACATGCTGCACGTAGCGGTGGGCATTTAACGTGCCTTGAATACACACTAGAGGTGACGTGGAATCATACGCAATAGCGCCCCAAACCATGATGCCGCGTTGTCTAGCGGTAGGGCGCTCCACAGTTACTGCCGGATTTGACCTTTCTCCACGCCGACGCCACACTCGTCTGCGGTGACTATCACTGACAGAACAGAAGCGTGACTCATCGGAGAACACGACGTTCCGCCATTCCCTCATCCAAGTCGCTCTAGCCCGGCACCATGCCAGGCGTGCACGTCTATGCTGTGGAGTCAATGGTAGTTTTCTGAGCGGACGCCGCTAGTGCAGGCCTCCTTCAACCAATCGACGGGAAATTGTTCTGGTCGATATTGGAACAGCCAGGGTGTCTTGCACATGCTGAAGAATGGCGGTTGACGTGGCGTGCGGGGCTGCCACCGCTTGGCGGCGGATGCGCCGATCCTCGCGTGCTGACGTCACTCGAGCTGCGCCTGGACCCCTCGCACGTGCCACATGTCCCTGCGCCAACCATCTTCGCCACAGGCGCTGCACCGTGGACACATCCCTATAGGTATCGGCTGCGATTTGACGAAGCGACCAACCTGCCCTTCTCTGCTGGAAATGCCTCCGTTGACGGCGGCCTGGCATTCTTAGCTATACACGTGTCCTGTGGCACACGACAACACGTTCTACAATGACTGTCGGCTGAGAAATCACGGTACGAAGTGGGCCATTCGCCAACGCCGTGTCCCATTTATCGTTCGCTACGTGCGGAGCACAGCGGCGCATTTCACAACATGAGCATACCTCAGTGACGTCAGTCTACCCTGCAATTGGCATAAAGTTCTGACCACTCCTTCTTGGTGTTGTATTTGCTCTGTCAGTCAGTGTATCTTCCTCCCGGATCCCCACAACTTCCAAGTCATTGTGAATTTCCGTAAGCCATAAAGGTTATGCCTTCCATTTTTGTTGTGGACTAAGTATCCTGTGTGCCAGTCTCTTTGCGTTCATCCTCTTAATGTTCCCACAAAATGATAGTCTTTTTTTCATCATAGTAGTTATTATATTCTCAACCTTTTCATAAAGTTCTCGATTCGGTCTTAATGGGAACTTGGGTTGTGAATCTAGTGACTTCTTTGGATCTAAGATCTCTTGAGAAGTCTTCTTTCAATTTTTCAATGACTGGGTCCGTTGCTTTCGTCATGGTTTCCGCCACATTTAGACACTGTGCTCTGACCACCGTACAATAATGTTTCAATTATGCTTGGATGGATATGGACTTGGATTTGTAAGTGCCATGACGTAGTCTGAAAGCCATTCCCATCTTTCCCACCCTTCTATTTGTCGTTTCTATCTAACTTCCTTTTGGGGTGACAATTTCTCCCAGCTACTTCTGAACTCGGTCTTTTTCAAAAGATATTCTTAGAAAAGTTTTGGTGGTCACATTTTGTAAGTCCTCTACTTGTTTTGCGGTGCTTATATTCTTCTTATTATTATTATTTTCTCCATCCATGGAACGTCAGCCTCCTCATTCCAAGATCGTGGATTCAAATACGCCAGAGTTAGTCGGGTTTTTGAAGTGCGGAAATGAAATGGCGTATGGCTGTAAGTGCCGGGAGTGTCCGAAGTCATGTTCGGCTCGCCAGGTGCACGTCTTTTGTTTTGACCCCCGAAGGCGACCTGAGCGTTGTGACTAGGATGAAATGGCGATGAAGACGACACATACACCCAGCCCCCGTGCCAGCGAAATTAACCAATGATGGTTAAAATTCTTGACCCTGTCGGGAATCGAACCCGGGATCCCTGTGACCAAAGACCATCACGCTAACCATTTAGCCATGGAGCCCGACTGAATCGGAAAATAAAATTCATTCGACACTCCATGTCAACAGGATATGCGAAACATCTTTGATGAAACATTTGGTGCTTACTCGACAAAATCAATTAAATCTCAGAGATCTTCAGAGATCCAGTTTACTCTGCCACACGGTGCAGAGAAACGGAATATCGAAACTGACACGCAGTCAGCCTGGGTGGCATCAATTTAAAATTTCTGTTCACATGGATGTAGAAGTCATACGATTATTATTATTTTATTATTATTATTATTATTATTATTATTATTATTATTATTATTATTATTATCACTAAAGGCATGTTTTTCGCATTAATTTATGTACTATTTTGCGAAGAGCCTCCTTGTCTCAGGCGGCAGAGCGCCGGCCTCTCATCGCTGGGTTACGTGGTTCAAATCCCTGTCATTCCATGTGAGATTTGTGCTGGAAAAAGCGGAAGCGGGGCAGGTTTTTTTCTTTGGGTATTCTGTTTTTTCCTGTTGTCTTTCATTCCAGTGATACTCTCCAACATCAGTTCATTTCATCTTAGTCATTTATAATTGCACCAGAGGTTGTGCGAGTGGCCAAATACTTTTTAAAGTATTTGGAAAGGCTTCGACAGCCGACGCAATTCCTATCCTCGCCGCTAGATGGGGGCTTCATTAATTCAACTTGTAACTCGGTCAAATGACTGGAAACAGGCAAAGGATTTTTAAATACCTCACTACCACTATTTCCCGAAGAAATGGTTTTTTGCATCATTTCGCAGAATAGGTCTTTCCTTATCGCTTGAATTTCGTGTTAAGCATTTTATAAAATTAGTCCCAAAATGTTCATTCGTTTAATTTGCGTATTATATATTTAAAAGATTACTGATATAACTTCATAAGTGCTAATCAAGATTATGAAATAATGAAATTAGACTAACCTTCCATCTACTGTGGCCATACCATTCAGGAATTTCCTACAATGTACAAACTAACAACTATCTCCGTCGATTGGAAGTATCCCTATTCTCTCTTCCATTTCTCTTTTCACAAGTAATATTGGAATAGGACCTCAACCTAGTTATTTTCCATAAATTTCGCTGCATTTTGGAGCATTCCACAAAATAAGTAAGACATACATTTCGCTTTAATTCTTCCAAATTCGCAAAAACCATTAATTTCTTAACCACAATCATATTATTCTTTAAGATATCTCAAAAACGCTTCAAACTATTTTTGCGAGAAATTCATGCCTCTCTTTTTTACAAGTTGCTTAACGTCGCACCGACACAGTTAGGTCTTACGGCGATGATGGGATAGGATAGGCCTAGGAGTGCGAAGGTAACGACTGTGGCCTTAGTTAAGGTATAGCCTTTTTCTTATGGTGTCGGTAATCTATTCAAATGATTATTATTTTGCTATTTGCTTTACGTCGCACCGACACAGACATGTCTTATGGCGACGATGGGAGAGGATAGGCCTAGGAATGGGAAGGAAGCGGCCGTGGCCTTAATTAAGGTGCAGCCCCAGCATTTCCCTGGTGTGAAAATGGGAAATCAGGGAAAACCATCTTCAGGGCTGCCGACAGTGGGATTCGAACCCACTGTCTTCCGGATGCGAGCTCACAGCTGCGCGCCCCTAACCGCACGGCCAACTCGTCCGGTATTATTATTATTATTATTATTATTATAATTGTTATTATTATTATTAAGCCTCCGTGGCTGAGATGGCAGCGCGTCGGCCACTCACCACTGGGTTCCGTGGTTCAAATCCCGGTCACTCCATGTGAGATTTGTGCTGGACAATGCAGAGGTGGGACAGGTTTTTCTCCGGGTATTCCGGTTTTCCCTGTCATCTTTCATTCCAGCAACACTCTCTACTATCATTTCATTTCATCTCTCAGTCATTAATCACTGCCCCAGAGGAGTGCGACAGGCCTATGCAGCCGGCCTCGCCGCACGATGGAGGCTTCATTAATTCCATCCCTGACCCGGTCATTGACTGGAAAACAGGCTGTATTTTTTCATTTTATTATTATTATTATTATTATTATTATTATTATTATTATTATTATTATTATTATTATTATTATTATCCTGGTGTGAAAATGATAAAGTACGGAAAACCATGTTCAGGGCTGCCGACAGTGAAGTTCGAACCCACTATCTCCAGAATGCAAGGTCACAGCTGCGCGCTCCTAACCGCTCGGCCAACTCATTCCGTGCTCTAATTTTTTTTTTTGATTGTTTTCCCCATCTGTGGAGCGCGATAGAATTCATTTAGCTTATGTTGATTTTTTCTTCTCGCAAAATCTCTTCCTCTGGGCACTGAAAATTTCCCTCCGTCCTTCAGTCCATGATTTATTGGTCCTGGTATTCATTCTGTCAGCAAAATTATGATTGTTGACTGCTTTTTTGAATTGGAGTCGATCTTGAATAATTTCCTGTGGGATGCCAATTTCTTGAAGGTCTTTTTCTATTTCACTATGCCAGTAGTTCTTGACTTTCGTTGAGAGAGTAAGGTTTAGGATCCTTTTGGTTGTTCATTCTGAGAATGTGGCCATAGAAATTAAATCGCCTTTTCCTTATGGTGTCGGTAATCTATTCTAATTATTATTATTATTATTATTATTATTATTATTATTATTATTATTATTATTATTATTGCTTAAGACCTGTATAGTGAGTTTGAAGGTGCCAGGCAATAAAACAAACCTGTATGACCCAGCAGACGATATAATGCCATGCTGATGGCTTCCACCGTAGCTCCTGAAGCTTGCGAGGCTCACAATAGCAGTGAACTCTATTGACTAACAACGACATAAATCAAAGATGCATATCGTACTGAAATGTCTTGCACCTCCCCTCCTGCAGAGCTGGTTTTTAGGAACTGTCAACTGTCTACGGGATATAAACCCTTACAAAGCACTGACATATCGTGATATCGATGTATGCACAGCACAGTAAACGACAAAGAAGGCCACTCTGCGTTGAAACACACCCGAGTAGCAGACATACACGCGAAACAGAAGCAGCAACGATCAATAATTATTAAACATGATGTAAGAGTTATGTTAGTTCATTGCAAAGCAGCAGTACAGTAGCATCCAATGAAAGACTGGAGTGCAACTTCTAACATTTGGTCATGCAGATTACTGATTACGGGGATTGTTGTAGAAAAAATTGGCGGTAGGCTGTCAATATTGTAACGGACGCAGGCTTTTGAGGTTTTCGTAGACTTACTTATCAGAAATAAAAGGCAAATATTTTGTGGATAATAAACTTTATTAAATAGAACATGGTCAGCCTCTGTGGTGTAGTGGTTAGTGTGATTAGCTGCCACCCCCGGAAGTGGTTTTCCGTGGTTTCCCACTTCTCCTCCAGGCAAATGCCGGGATGGTACCTAACTTAAGGCCAGGGCCTCTTCCTTGTCTATTCCTTCCAAACATCCCATCTCCCACCAAGGCCCCTGTTCAGCATAGCAGGTGAAGCCGCCTGGGCGAGGTACTGGTCATCCTCCCCAGTTGTATCCCCCGACCCAATGTCTCACACTCCAGGACACTGCCATTGAGGTGGTAGAGGTGGGATCCCTCGCTGAGTCCGAGGGAAAAGCCAACCCTCGAGGGTCAACAGATTAAGAAGAAGAAGAAATAGAACATGATACACTCGGAATGGGGGTAATAACTCTGTGTGGTATGGATCTATGATATGAGAAATAAGAGACGTAATTAAAGATTTCGCGATTAATATTGCCAGTAAAAGCCATTATTATACGTAAATTTGTTATTCTATACAACTGACCACGATAAATTCCCAACGACAGCTAACCTCCAGCTGAGCGCGCGGGTCAACACAGCGCCATCTTATAACAGAGTATGTGTGTGACGTCAATCATTCTTTTCCATTATTAAATTTGTTATTTTATACAACTGAACACAATGTATTCACGACAGCTAACCTCCAACCGAGTGCGCGAGACAATACAGCGCCATCTTATTACAGAGTATGCGTGTGACGTCACATTTTAAACACAAATTTTGCCTTACTTTGAATCACTATTTCAATAAACTACGTTTCAGATTTTCAATTTTGTTTTTGCTACAGATAGTCTCCTCTTTTGTTTTGCAATAGAGATATTAAACATAATCGCAAGTTAAATACTCTTGGTGATACACGCGTTCTACGCAAACACTAAAAGCGTCTTTCAATTTTTCTTTCTATGCACCCATTGTCGAGGAACAAAGGCGGGAGACGCAGCTTAGCAAAGGAAAAGAAAAGGTTAATATTCATTCGATTGTTAAATATGCTACAATTGTTCTTGACAATTGCCGCACATATCCCAGTATTGGCTTGCTTCCTGGCAACCAGAAGCAACTTCAATAATGTGAAAATTCTAATAATTCTAATATTTTATAATAAAATGTTCAAAATTTCCTGCTTTTTAAACAATATATCACTGTTTCCCTTATAAATTCCAAGTGTATAAGAATTTTCGTATTTTTCCTTTAAAAAAAAAAAAAAAGTGTGTATCAAACCTCCACCGACAAAATGAACCTCCATCACTAACATAGAATGTGATTTAGATATTTTTGTCGAGTTTTTATTCCGGGCACAAGAAAATATTAATATTTTTGTAAATAGATATGTTATACTGCCGTTAAGGCGATAGAGGTGGGATCCCTTGCTGAGTCCGAGGGAAAAACCGACCCTGGAGTGTAAACAGATTAAAAAGAAGAAGATATGTTTTATAAAATCGAATATAAATCCTATTGGTCTGAATGAGGTACAGATTGTGGTACAACACTGTGGGAGGAAACCCTGAAAAATTCATAATTATCCGTGAAACAGTAAGAGAGTTATGAAGGAAACCGTGATACATTGTTAAAAAGGCGGGAAATTTTGAACATTTTATTTAAAATTGTTATAATTAGAATTTTGACATTGTTGAAGTTGCTTCTGATTGCCAGGAAGCATGCCAATACTGGGATATGTGCAGCATTTGTCAACAACGTTTGTAGCGTAAATAGCAATCGAATGAACATTGGCCTATTTTCCACGTGTTAAGCTGGGTCTCGCCCCCTTTTAGTCTACGATAAAATATTAATGGAGCTTTGTCTAGGTGACGGGAACAAGTTTTGAGGCAAAATAGGCCTACGTAGAGCCTAGCACGTGATAGATATTGTCGATAGCTAGTAGTATTGAACCCTTGGTGGTAAGGTCATGGGTTCAGTATCGTTTGAAATTTTATTGGTACGTTGTGTTTCTTAATTTTAAATAAATTTACATATATTTACATTGATGCTTTCACGGTCCGGAATTGTAGACATGATAATAAGCTTTTGCCGTTTCAGAAAAAATGTTAAACTCTTTACTTGGCTGCGTACTTTCAGAAGAAAATCTCGTCTATTCATGGGTAAAACTTCTCTATAATAATGAAAGTTTGAATTTAAGAATGCTTTAAAGTTGGTTTATACACGACCGACTGGATCCCTCGCTGCGCTTTGAGGAGCTAGCTAGAGCGACGGTACTTTCATTTGTCACTAGATGGCTCACTCTGTGCTAGCTTTCCGAGTTCCAATTAAGATGTTTCATATTCTACCGTACGTGCGTGAGAAGTAAACAGTAAAGTCATTAGACGAATCAGGGACTAATGTGGTAGAAGAAAGAATAAATAAAATACAGAAAATCAAGGCAGCCCTAATTTTCATAACAATGAAAATGAAATGGCGTATGGCTTTTAGTGTCGGGAGTGTCCGAGGACAAGTTCGGTTCGCCAGATGCAGGTCTTTTGATTTGACACCCGTAGGTGACCTGCGCGTCGTAATGAGGATGAAATGATGATGAAGACGACACATACACCCAGCCCCCGTGCCAGGGAAATTAACCAATTAAGGTTAAAATTCCCGACCCTGCCGGGAATCGAACCCGGGACCCCTGTGACCAAAGGCCAGCACGCTAACCATTTAACCGTGGAGCCGGACTTCATAACAATGAAACTTGTGAAGTGAAGTTTATTCTATAAATTAATACGAGGTATTTTCTGTGAGATGGTTTTAGAAATGCAGACGTTTCAGCGTAAACAGGTTAAGAAACGGAATGATTTAAAGTCAGTATCATGAAAAGGAAAATTTAATTCTGGAAGGACATTCTGAACAAGAATTACAACTTTATAAGCAGGAAAAACTTAAATCATTTTGAGAAATAAAAATCTAAGAATGGAATGCCCTTAAGGGCATCTGGCTGTAAAAACCAGCATGTTTTGAGGCTCGTTTTTAATTTTATATCTAAAAACATATTTGCACCAGGACACCACCACAAAGATACGTAATATTCAGTAGCCTACATCCATCTAAATATGGTTGGCACAAGGAAGTGAACCCGATCGTAAAATTGGACCAAATGCACATGATGTGCTGACCCGAATAAATTGGCAAAAACCAGGAAGAAGAGGAAGAAGTCATAATTCTTTTTATGCAAGTTCATAACATTCGTACATCCCTACAATTCTTACATGTATATCCAAAATGTATTTTACCCCCATTGAAAAGGGCTCCCAATATATACTGTATATATATTTAAATATTAGGTGGTTAGTGCCATACTATTGATATTTTACGGAAATGTGTACTGTTTTCAGGTCTGCCTTGTAGCCAGTGTTATGATGGTAAACGGGATGAAATGTCAGATTATGATTTTCACCGAGATGTGAACGACAGCTCTTGCATTATGTTACAGCACTGCAGAATATTACCTGTCCAGTTTGGTAAAAATCTACCCACGCAAACAAAGTTGACAAAGCGCTCAATGAAACATCCAGGCTTGTTACAGGTTGTCTGATTTCTAAACTTCTTGTAAAACTCTACCAACTTGTAGGGATAGCGCCATCCGTCGTGAGATAACTGCCAATACAGAGACAACTAAACAGGTCCATGCGGAATCCCATATGCTATATGATAATGTACCAGCTACCGCTAGATTGAGATCGAGGAGAAGCTTCCTGCAAACCAATCCAGTCTAGCAAACTACATCGGCTGCAGCAAGAAAACAAATGTGGTTTTCTCGACTTAAGAATAACTCTACCTGGCCTCGGCCTTCGGAAACCATCCACCTGGAAATGAACAAACTTGTTTGTGTGGAGATCGCTCAATCGTCCATTTCCATAAATGACGCTTCCCTGTCGACAACGTTAACTGCGACCGCGGAGAACTCCAGACTATGGAACATCTACTGGATTGCATGCCGTGCCCTACTTCTAGTACAATAGAAGAACTTCTCCTTGCGACACCAAACGCTGTTGAGATTGCACGTCACTGGTCTACCGTGGTGTGACATAATTTAAGATTGTCATTTGTGTATCTACATATTTTGTTTGTTTCTGACTAAAAAAAAAAAAAAAGAGGAAAAATCCTCTCTGTTGTAATTAAATTGTTGATGGTGTGGAAGTAGCTCAAGGGAATCACCGTAAGTAATTAGGTGTTAATATAAGAAAATATCTTTATTAGCGAGTTTTAAATAAAAGTAACGGTCCTCTCCATGTGGTTATGAAGGTATTAAAAAGTATTACTAGGTAAGAATGTAAAGGAGAGGGTGTAAAGTCACTGGTAATATTCCAATTAGAGTATGCATCCGGTGAATGGAGCCCTCACCAGGATTACTTGATTCGAGAACTGGAAAAGATTCATAGGTAATCAGCATTGTTTGTTCTGCATGATTTCTGACAACCGAGGAGTGTTAAGAAAATGTTGCAAACTTTGGGCTAGGAAGACTTGGAAGTAAGGAGACAAGCTGTTCAACAAAGTGGTATATTCCGAGCAGTCAGCTGAGACATGGCGCTGAATGATATTAGTAGACGGTTAAGCTTCAATAGAATTATGAAAAGTAGGAAAGAACATAATATGAATATAGAATTCAAGAGGAAAAAATGGGGTAAATATTAATTTATAGGAAGAGAAATTAGGGAATAGAATAATTATTTATCAAGAAAGTTAGATAAATTTTCAAATTCTTTGAAATCATTTAGGAAAAACTAGGTAAGCCACCTGAGCGACAGTGCGAAATGCGGATCGGTGATGTATTTATTTATTTATTTATTTATTTATTTATTTATTTATTTATTTATTTATTTATTTATTTATTTTAGACGATTTAAGATATGTACCAAACTACATTGTTCTAGCTCTTCTGGTTCCAAAACAAGTGCAAGTTAATGTTGGAAAAGTAATTTACCGAAATGTAATGTTAGGTGACAGTTGTGGGGGAATTACAGTGGGAGCACCATATTTAAATTTCCACATAAAATACACTTTTCTTTTTGGCATATACGCATATGATATATTTTTGGAATTAGGAGATCTTAGTTAATTCAAGGAAGTAAAAGTCCAAAATGTGAATCTTTGTTGACTTCTCACGTCCAGGTGCCCGTAACAGTTATTCGGTCACTTGCAAGCTTCAAATATTTCTAGTCTGCACAGGTGTGTGTGCGAGTGTACATGGCCCCCTACAAGCAGAGCAGTAACGGGTCACAGAGTTCTTCATATCCCAGACAGGAGGCATTTGTTCCCTGCCGAAACTAGTTTATTTGTTTAGCGCCTACTGCGCTCTTAATAACACAGACAGTTGAAATGATAATGGCGTGATGAGTCTGTTTTAGTGACAGCTTAGTAGAAATTTCTCTCTCCAGATAATGAGCCCTTCTTTTAACAAGAGTGGTAATGGATGATAATTGAAGGCACGCGAATCCCGTTATTGTTGATGAGGTTTCTCCGTCTCTGATATATAAAGTGGCTTTGTCATTCTCCTAACTCTGACAGCAGCTGCTTGTACCTAGGATCCTCCACAATAACTGTTATTAGCTTGTTAGCTATAATAAGACCAATGTTCCATAATTCCTACACATTATTACGTACAATGGTCTGCTGACAGCTTCCTAAGAACAGCGCCCCTTCTTAAAGGGTCTCATTTCAAATTTCCAAACCTACTCTAAGCATTCTGAGTGGTAATACGCGACTTGATTCAGAAGTCATGGCAACTATGTTTTTTCTCTTGAAAAAGTTCCCACGTAGGACATTTTCTAAGTAAATTTTAAAGTGTACGACAAGGACTTTTAAAGGTGACACTACATGGAGGAAGGGATGCAGGAATATCTGGTACTTTGAAATGTTTTATTTGTAGACTATTATCCTCGCACAACCTGTATATACTCATTTGAAGGTACTTAACAAGCCGTTTAACACCCTTCAAAGTAGTTTCGTAGTTTGTCAATCAATCAATCAATCAATCAATCAATCAATCAATCAATCAATCAATCAATCAATCAATCAATCAATCAATCAATCAATCAATCAATCAATCAATCAATCAATCAATCAATCAATCAATCAATCAATCAATCAATCAATCAATCAATCAATCAATCAATCAATCAATCAATCAATCAATCAATCATCTGCATTTAGGCTGTCGTTCAGGTAGCAAATTCCCTAACTCTTACGGGGTTACCCGTGGACCAGCAGAGGTGAAAGAAGGTGCCGGGGTGAATGGGTCTAACTACAATGTCACGAATTGATTTACAACTTTAGCAAAGGTTATATTTTTAAAGAAACAACAAACTTTAACAATTTTTCACTTAGTGAGATAACAATGACATAGTAATTTAAAAACAGGATTTAGAAAGATCCAAGATTTCAGAATTTTCACGCACTTGGGCTACAAGCCCCTAGTTTTACAATTTTTGAGTTCCCAGCTCAAAATTACAAAATAGTACAAATTTATACCAGGGCAGAAATCCCTCAATACATGGAACGCTGGCTCCCAACTCCCAATATCAAGCCTTCAAAAGGCATTCAGTAATCTTACTTTGAAAAAGAGCTAACAGGCCCTCAGTTTTCAAGCCTATTCAAGGCAACACCAAAAATATCTTACACCTTTTGGCCTTCCATGGCCCAGCTTACAAATTGAACCAGGGGTATCTCGTACCCAACCTATAGGGCCTTCGTGTAAAAGAAATAACAGTTAAATAAATGGCCCGAACACAAAATGAAAGGAGGCAAATGCTTGCACTCCTAGACATGAATTCTTAGAACCTAAACTACACTAGGCCGATGAATCAAAGGCTATTCCCAAACTATGGAGGTGACTCGTATAAGAATAATTTAAGACTTTACGGGAAGGAAGAAAACAAGTTACAAAACGTAGTCACCTCAAACCAATATGAAGGGGGAGCTCGAGAGGGTACATCACTCTCTTTCCCAGATTTACAGTTAAAGATCGTATGAAGTTTTTACATTAGCCGGCAGAAATTACATTTTCAGAAAAGTAGGTTACCTAGTCAAAGTTTCGGACCTCTCCCTCGGGTTAAACTGCAGAGCTAGCAAGAAATAAAGACGTTAATTGGCCATTACCTTGCTGAAGAACTGCTGCCTAATGAAAGAGGCGCCTCCCGCCTCCTGCTTCACACACACACTTAGTTAGATGACGATCAAATGGCCAAGAGACGTAAAAATCCACAGTTTATAAACCCTCGGGGAATGTTCGAGAACTTTCATGAATAATCAAGACACACCCACAGGGTTTTATTGGTTAACATCAAAAGTGACACTCAGAATCGAAGAAGAAGCCAGTGATAGGCGGAAAATTAATCACAGAAGTTCATGATTGGCTAAATTCAAAACTGGCGGAAAGAGAAGATCAATATTGCCAACCCAAAAATGAATGAACATAATTTAGTAAAAAAATAACTTATGAATACAAAACTTCTTCAAATCAAAGTTCTTCCACGTCGCACCAGGGTGCATGATCATAGTTTATTAGCAGTGACAACTGTTGAAAAAAGTCCAAACTTCTTGATAAAGGGCAAACAAAACAAGTAGAAATTCACACAGTACAGGAAACTTCAAAATAATAAAATTTCATTAGATTTCTGTGGTGACATCTGAGTAAAGGTTGAAGTAGGTCTAGTTTCAAGTTCACGATTTCTCCAGAAGAGGAGGTCTTTTAGGCGCAAGATTTAAATGAGCGGCGTAGAGGTGTACCTCCCGGTACACTAACAATTGTTTGCGTAGCTTTTTCTTAAAAATTTTCAAAGAACTTGAAGATTTATCAAATATTTATCTCGATAATTTATTCGAATTCTATACTCCTTGTCCTACAAATGATTATTTGCCCCAATTTGTCCTCTTTAAATCCACCTTTATCTTCATATTATATTCCCTACTTTTAAAAGCTCCGCTCATGCTTATTCGTCTGACAGCTTGAAACATACCACGTAGTTGACATCTCGTCACCTTTCCAGCGCAATGTTTACAACATTTTCCTAACACTACTACTTTTCGTAAATCACCCAGAAAAAATCGCGGTGCTTTCCTTTGATTTTGTTTCCAGTTCTCGTATCAAGTAGTACCGGTGAGTGTCCCATACACTGGAACCATACTCTAACCGCGGTTTACCTACTACAACCCCTAAATACTCTCATAACCATGTGAAGAGATCTGTAACCTTTCTTAACAATGTTGTTAATATGATTTCCCCAATGAAGGACATTCCTTATATGATCACGTAGGTATTTACAGTGTTCCCCATGAAATACTCTCACCCCATCAACACAATAATTAAAACTGATTGGACTTTTCCTTTTGATGAAACTTCCAATTTTACTTTTCATCCCACTTACGTTCATAACATTGCCACCGAGCTCGATAGCTGCAGTCGCTTAAGTGCGACCAGTATCCAGTATTCGGGAGATAGTAGGTTCGAACCCTACTGTCGGCAGCCCTGAAAATGGTTTTCCGTGGTTTCCCATTTTCACACCAGGTAAATGCTGGGGCTGTACCTTAATTCCTTCATTCCCACTCCTAGCCCTTTCCTGTCCCATCGTCGCCATAAGACCTGTGTCTGTGTCGGTGCGACGTAAAGCAAAAAAAAAAAAAAAAAACATTGCCTGTTGTCCATCTCACAACATTGTTTAAGTCCTCATGCAGTTGCTCACAATCCTGCAACTCATTTACTACTCTATACAGTGTAACATCATCCGCAAATAGCCTTATGTGCAATTCCAGTGCTTTACTCATATCATTCATGGTTTGATCCTCTACAGCTCCACCAACAGCTGTTATAGATAGCTTAGGTGTCACTGAAGAGGCATCTAGGTAAATGAGGAGTGTGGTAGTTTTCCGTTGCTTTCCTCACTGAGTCCGAAGTTGCTATTACATATCAGTCTGCAATGCTCACTGAAATGCATGCATCAACCGACCCTATGACCGATATTTTCACACTATTCATAACAGGGACTGGCTGCATAAGGAACGGTGTTACTAGAATCGCCCATACCTCGGTCACTTTCATATTGTCAAAGCCAAGAATGAGACTGAGACAGGTCAATGAAAGTAACAAATTTATTCTAGCCCATACCAGCACGACTAGTGCGTTTGAGTGTTGTGAAAGGTGTTGCTCACAGGGTTAGTCGTGCTGCAGTAGCACTTTCTGGCCCAGTGCTGAAAGCAAAGGCAAACTACCTCACTCCTCATCCTGTCTAGTACGCCTCATTTTGGTGCTCCCATTGGATTTGCGGCTTCCTTATAACCGCATAACCATTGGTGGTGCTATTTGAGGATCCAACCAGTCTCTGGGATAATGACGTAACAATACCGGTATAAGAGAAACGATAAAGGCTCAAGAATACTGCCCTACGGAACGCCCAAAATGTGCTACCTCACGTCAAAATTTTCGAAATGTATCTTTTTTGTTAGCAAGGCGTTTCGCACGCAATAGATACTTCACATCGAATCACAAGGACTAAGATGTGCGAATGCTGCTCGGCTGTGTTTACTTCCAATACGTATCACTGTCATCAGAACACTGAGATAGAGAGCGTGATCACGGCAGAATGGATCATCCATACCCCATTTCTCGGCAACTTTACAAAGCCCAAGCAACGTACTTTCAAATGTATATACAACCTGTGTCTGAAAAGTTCAGTGAATGGTCGCCTAGTTTGTACACATCGGACGATACGCTCGTACATATGCATTGCGAGACATGACACCAAATGCCCCCTACCGGTCAACTCAACACAGTTAAACGGAGTTGAACGCTGCAACACATCGCACGGAGTCTGTGTGAGGACCCGTGTCATTGCACAATGGAGTGCAAAATGGAGTAACGCGTTTACATGAAGTTTTGGTTCCACCTAGACAAAACGGCAACGGAAACACACGCAATGTTAGTGCAAGTTTACCATGCTCAAGCAGTGAGTAAAAAGTGCGTTTTTGCTGGTTTAAACGCTTTCGAGATAGAAAGGAAGGTGCTGAGGAAGAGTTTCTCGCTGAACGCCAGGTGACTGTTCCTACACACCCTCCGTATTCTCCGGGAGATTTTTTTTGTTCCCCAGTCTTAAATTAGCCCTGAAAGGCCACCGGTTCGACAGTGTAGTAAATATCAAACAACGCGTGACAAGGATTCTCCGGGAGATTCCAAAAGAAGCCTTTGCTGCCAGCTTCCAGCAGCTTTACAGTCGATGTCGAGTCGATGTCAAAACTGTTTTGTAGCTAACGGAGATTACTTTGAAGGCCAGTAAAGGAGTTTTGTGTGCAACTTGCGTTGCCTTTATTTCATGAGACCATTCACCGAAGTTTTCGGACACAGGTTGTATTTTATGTTTGACTTTGGCACATTTTCGGAAAATAAAGAATTGTTCTCATGACTTCTGAATCAACCCTCGAATAAAAATGTTTTTTTTTTAAACCTCAGATTCAACTTTGGTGATATGTAGATTTTACAGTACACTATGTGTTCTAAGCGAAGACGGTAAGGACGTAACCTCGATTTCCCGCTAGAAAATTGGAAAATTTAGAAACGAGGTTTTCACTGCTGAGGAGGCACGTGGTCTAGAATTGACTCAGCCTACAAAAAAGTTAGAACGAAGAGACCGAGCTCAAATCTATAATTACTCTATTGCCCTAAGTGCAGAGGCTACGAATAGTGGAAACCGTACAGTATCTTCCGCTCCTCCAAAGCCCTTCATGACTCTTCGGAGATGGCGGTTTGCGAAATGTCCCATTCGCTACCGAACGCGGCAATTCCTCTATTACCAACGGAGCTATTAGAACGAAATTTGAACAATAATACGTTCAGCCCTTAATTGTTCCGGCACGGTGTAGCTCCTCTGTTTTCTCTGTCGTTTGGCTGAGGTGCTTACACAATACTGTACAGTCGGTTGTTGTTTGTAATTATTGAGGCAGTGCAGTGTGAGTGTGAAATCATACAGGATAGTTGAAAAATGAGTCGGTATACTCTGGAGGAGGGAGTGTTTATTGTCCACAATTATTGGAAAACAGAGTCGATAGGCATGTCAACCGCAATTTCTGGGAAAGTTATGAGCACGATATCTGCCGAGCAAGACCACTATTTTGGAATCTGGTCGGAGAAATTGGATACCGACGGGTATTTATTGGACGATCATGAAAGAGGTCGTCTAAAGCAGTGACAGTGGACTTTCTGGCAAGGATTTTCCAGAATATGGGGTGAAGGATTTAATCCTGTCTAGGAACAAATGGTAGGCCTACCATCTTCCAGCACATGGTATCGTAGCACATTCCTTATAAAATGAAGTGAATCCTGTTCAAGTTCCTTTGCAATATCTTCATTGGTATTGGAATTATTGAAGGAACGCCACGGAGTGGGACACTCTGATCTTCTGAGGATGGGGTGAGGTTTTGATTGAGTATTCGATGAATATAGAAACTATAGATTCACTTCTGGACAGACACGTGGACGTGAGGTTCACTCAGCTTTTACAAAATAATTATTACCAGGTTAATTCCTGGGGACAGAGGTGGTCAGGCCTAGAGCTAACCAATCTATCGCTCTTAATATCAACGTTACGTCGGTGTAAGCCTTTACCTTCCAGTCCGATGGAGTAGGAACAGAACAAGTGTTGGCCAAGGAAAGTTAGGTAGGAAAAATAAAAGTGAAGAGCCTGGCGCAATTAAGTGTAAAGAATGATAGACTGAGGTAACGGCGCCGTGCTTATCAGCCCGCGCTCTCTAATAAGAGTTCCTAGTGATCCCTCTTCGAGTCGTTTCGTACAACAGGCAGAGGATATTGTGGATGCAGTCTATTCTATCCCCCACCGACAGGGATCGATTCTCACCGAGCCGGAATGTTTTATGCATGTCAGAATACCAAGGTCCTTGAAATATATAGTCTACAGCGAATACTTTCCAAACATGGTGTCGTGGCGCTTAAAAGTGTTGGGAGCCGCGAAGTATCTTCACTCGGAAAGTCAAAGATACCGATACGAAATGGTCCCAAATACAATATAGGTTTGCTAAGTTATATCTGACTGTCATCTGAAGAACGGAATAAAAGGTTTACTTTATATTAATTCTATTAATTCATTTATATCTGACATTACTTCCTTAAGGATTGATAAGAAATCATCGGAAGTTAGTGGACATTCCTTAACAGAAGAAGAATTGGCAGAGACAAAAATGATAGTTACTTTAAGTTGGATGAATTCTGGATTTCACTTCAGGTTTTCCCATGTCTGGCTAAAAGAGCTCTTGTGATTTTGTTAAGGTTATCAATCACACATTCTTGCGAACCGGTATTTTCTACGATGACCAAAATCAAAACAGCCGGAGGTGGCGGCTCAAAAATGCAGGCTGAAGAAAAGCGAGTGAATCTACCCCATATTCATCCGAACACAAGGGAAATTTGTAAGTCTCGCCAAGTAAAATTATTCATATATATGTTCCCTTTATCTCGTATTAAATGTAAATAATAGTAGAAATATGTATTTTTGTTTTATTCATCTTATGAATGTTGCACAAGAAGCCTGTTAATGCGTGCATGCTTTCATTAGAGGGGTAGGGTGTCGCCGAGACTTTTATTCGGTAAGTTGCAGCTATGGCAAAAGTTTGGAGATCACTAGTTTGTTTGCAATAAACTATCCTACAAAGGACACCTTGACTCCGTTAATCACACAGGAACTGGCTGTGTTGCGAACGGTGTTGATGGAGGGGATTAGTGTTTTAAGAGCATGTAAAACTGGGCAACCATCCTCTCTTAAGAATAATCAGAAGGGGAAAAATAATAGGTCCGAAAATTCGGAGGGCATCAGCAAAACAAATAGAAAGGGGCTCAAAGGGCGTGAGGATGAGACACTCGCTTGGCCGCGCAAATTTATGCTTATGGCAGGATAAGAAATCATTTTCTTTCATCAGAAGTTAGTGGACAAGAGTTGAGCAAAGAAAGTTGTATAGGAAAGTGAGGACCCTGATTCAAGTAAGTGGAAGCAATGCCAGAGTCAACTATGGACCCTGTTGTCGCCAACTCCTGGGGTTTTCTTGTAGTCGCCTCTTATGACAGGCAGGGGATACCATGGATGCATTCTACCTCCTCCACCCACAGGAGATATTTCTCTTATCTCTACTACTTTCATTTTGACAGTATGACACTGAGACACATCAAGGAGGCATAAATCAAATGCTATCTTCATAGTGGTCATAAATGTTCGTTGAGGAGTGGAAGGTTAGGGCGTAGACTCGGTGCTTAGAGGGATGGAGTGGACAGCTTCATGTCCGACCTCCTTTGACTCCAGAAATGAACATGGCACTCATTTCTGGTGTAGCTAGATGCAACCCCAGGAACATGTGCCTGTCCACAAAGAGAAATCCCGTTTCTAAATGTTTTGACTTCCGGAGGAGGAATCGAATCCCCCTTACCTTGTCGGTTAACCGAACACATCTCTATCAGTTTGACTAGGCAGCTCTCCCAGAAGACAATAAGGAAGCTATCTCCGTACACCCATGAAGATAGAAAATTGACTTTGGCAATGTGATAGTGACTGAGGTATGAAAAAATACTAGTCCTGCTATGCCCTATACAGTGCCGGCTGAGTAGCTCAGATGGTAGAGGGCTCAACTTGGCGGGTTTCTATCCCGGCTCTGACTGGTGGTATTTGGAGTTGCTCGAATAGGTGTATGTCAGCCTTGTGTCGGCAAATTTACCAGCACGTTAAAGAACTCCTGTGGCACAAACTTCCGATATCTCGGCATCTGCGAGAGCCGTAAGAATAGTTAGCGGGATATAAAAAAAGATGATGATGATGATTATTATTATTATTATTATTATTATTATTATTATTATTATTATTATTATTATTATTATTATTCGGTATGTACCCTTGATGAATGGTATGGTTTGGTAATGGAGTGCACGTTTCAGTACAATGAGAGACTGATATGTACCAACACACTCTGACGCGATGAGGAAAACAACTAGAAAATACCTCACTCATAGTTTCCGTAGAAAGCCTCTGAAGTAACACCTAGGCTATCTCTTGGTGAGTCCGTTTAGAATCCAACCTGCCTGCTGGCTCAAAAACTCAACATGAATGGTTATTACGTGAATGACGAAAATAATAATAATAATAATAATAATAATAATAATAATAATAATAATAATAATAATAATAATAATAATAATAATAATAATAATTTTATGTCTCCACTATAGCTGACAATGTAGTACATTCAAGGGAGTTGAACAGTTAATATATTCGCTCAAAAAATGAATGAACTCCTAATATTGTATGTCCCTCCGCTTTTAATATTTAATCAGACTTAATTATAATTATTATCAGTAGTCCTATACATTACAAACACTGTAGATATCTATAAAAAACATTATATCCATAGTTCGATTTTTCTAAGGAAGTGTAACTGCGGGGAACTTACACGATACCATACGTTAGTTACTATTTGAAGTGACGTTCCTCTCGCAATCCTCTAACCAGTGTTACTTCGGAAATCAAATGCTGGTCAGTCGTTTCGGAAGTTACTCATCTAACACCTAGGCCACAAAAAAATACACACACGAAATCTGACAGTGGCCTGTTACATTTAGACATTGCTGATGCCAACTGACGGTGACGGGATTCGGTACCAAAACAGAGAGCACAGAAAGGAATCACCCAACCATGTTATCGAACTGTTATAACTAGTCTCCATTGACTGTATCTTCCATCAACCTCGAGACCGTTATTCTCAATAGGTTAATAGCACCTCTTTCTCTTCTGTGCTCTTCTTGATAATTCTTATAATTAACCTCATAATTAGGCACCAATTACCAAGCTGTTAGGCCGCATCAAACCACAGTCATCAACATCAGAAGCGACTAAGGCACGACTCCTCTCCATTTCAACAGTGCCCATCAGCCGGCGTGTCCGAGTTACAAAGGTGCAGATGTTCCTGGCACCAGAGCACATATAATTAAAATTATGAAGAAGAAAAAAACTGAGATGAGATATTGTAGTAAATGTCCCCGAAAATATGACGGACATATTCTCATTTCAGGTCTCTAATAACAGTAACTGGCTAAAGAATTCAAACGAGGGTAGCATTCGGTCCACTGTTCTAAACAATTTGTCCAATGTCTAAAGGCGATGTAGGTATGGTGTTCAGGAGAGGAGGATGAGGGTATATAGGCCTATATGAATCATATGTAAACCAATTTAAATATATCGGAATCACGTTTCAGACCAGAGGAGACTGTTTCGCAGTACACACATGAGAAAGGACCATAGCAACAACATGGGTGATAGATGAAAATTCCCCACCTGAACCGATTATACGTACTTAAAGACAGCAAGTGAAAACAAATGAACACCTACAACTTGTTTTCCAGTCATTGACCGGGTCAGGGATGTAATGAATGAAGCAGATAGAGGCTGTTATTACGAGGGGGTCGCCACTCCCAAAGTGATTTATATTTAACTAGCAAGATACCCGTGCTTCGCTACGGTATTATACTGAAATTTATAATTGAATGCTTATTGTTTTAGATATATAATCCGCCGAAATTCGCGATCTGACTCGTTTTCTGCGAGAATCCACCAAAATTCCCGATCTGACTCGTTTTCTATTATTTTACAGCACGTTTCCTCCCATTTTTCAATCTTCCTTTCCAGCAATCGATTTCGTACTTCCCGGGCTAGGCTCAGGTATTCCTCCTGGTCAGTTGGGTCCGTAAATCTTTGCCATCTTTTCCTTTAATCATGTTTAATATGGATAAAATCCTTCAGGAGATCCGGAGTGGTGTCATATTGGGTGCCTTGGTGGCACTGAACCCACGGCCGGACTGCATTCTTAGTCATTACCCGTCCAGGAGCCGTTACCAGCGCGGTCCGCACATTTGACGACGGTCTGGAACATTATTATTATTACTACTATTATGTGTTGCTCGGATGGCTGATGACAGGGAAAACCGGAGTATCCGGAGAAAAACCTGTCCCGCCTCCGTTTTGTCCAGCACGAATGTCACATGGAGTGACCGGGATTTGAACCACGGAACCCAGCTGTGAGAGGCCGGCACGGTGCCGCCTGAGCAACGGAGGATCCTTACAAGAACATTAATAACAGTAAAATCAATTGATCTCACCTCCTTCTACACCCCACCGCCGTTAAGTTTATTTACCGCCACCCCCCCCCCCCCGCCAAATTAAAAGAAGGCTTGTTTCTTTATGTTTAAGGGGGATTCCAAACACCAATGATCACGTCTATTACCTTCAGTTTTGAGATATAAGTATCCCAATAAAAGTAATTTACTTTTTTCACTTCATTTCACACTACTCCCCCCCCCCCCACACTAAGTGAACTTTCCCGCAAAAAATACTTGTTTCTTTAATAGTAAATGATCTTCTAAATACCCATTATCATGACTCTAACTTCTTCAGTTTTTGATTTATGTGTCCTCATGAAAGGAATTCAACTCATTTACACTCCCGCCCTCCAAGATGGTTTCCCGCCCAAAACGCGTTTTTCCTTGTTTTTAAAGGAGATCCAAATACGAATTTTCAGTTCTGTAATATCTTTCGTTTCTGACATATATGTATCCTCATTAAAGGCATTCAACCCATTTTTTACCCTTTTACACCCCTCCTATTGGGATTTACAGGAAACAAAATAATACGTGTTCCTTTAGTTTTTATTAGATGTATGTATTCTCATACAATTAAGCCAATTAATTTTTCAATTCTTTCACCCCCCCCCCCCCCCCGCTTCATTGGATTTTAAGAGAATACGTGTTTCTTTACTTTTAAAGCAGATTGAAAATATCAAATTTCACGTCTGTAACAACTTCATTTTTGATATATCAGTAGCCGAATTAAAATAATTCAACACCATTTTCAGTCACTTTTACCCCCCTCCTCCCAAGTGATATTTCCAAAAACTAAAAATACACGTTTCTTTATGTTTAATAGAGATAAAAAATACAATTTTTCACTTCTGTAACATGTTAAGTTTTTTTAGATATACTGTAAAAATTCTCATTTTTAAATTTCACCCCTTTTGAGTTCCCCTTAAGTGGAGTTTCCAAAAACAAATCACCTATGTTTCTTTACATTTACAGGAGATTTCAAACACCCACTTTTTACGTCTGTAACATTTTACGTTTCCAAGATATTCTGCAGATATAGTCTTTCGAAAAATTCACCCCAATTTGTCACTCCTGTTTAACCGCCATTAATTGGATTTTCCACAAACTAAAAAATACGTGTTTCTTTATTTTTAAAGGAGATCCCATATACAAATTTTCAGTTCTGTAATATGTTTCGTTTCTGACATATATGTATCCTCATTAAAGGCATTCAACCCATTTTCACCCTTTTACACCCCTCCTATTGGGATTTACAGGAAACAAAAAAATACGTGTTCCTTTATTTTTAGAGGAGATTCTAACTACCAAATTTTACATCTGTAAATTTTAAAGTGTTAAGATGTAGACACACTCATTTTAAAAAATTCACCCCCCTTTTCAGCCCCCAATATTTGGATTTTCCAAAAACGAAAAATATGTGTTTCTTTACTTTTAAAGTAGGTCCCAAATACCAATTATCAGGTCTGTAATATCTTCAGGTTCTGAAATATAAGTAGCCTCGTTAAAGGCATTCAACCCATTATTCACCCTTTTACACCCTTCCTATTGGGATTTTCCGAAAACAAAATATACGTGTTTCTTTATTTTTAAAGGAGATTCTAAATACCAATTTTTACATCTATAAACTTTAAAAGTTTTGCGATATAGATACACAAATTTTAAAACATCACCCCCTTTTCAGCCCCCCCATTAATTGGATTTTCCAAAAACAAAAAAATACGTGTTTCTTTTTTAAAGGAGATCTCAAACACCAATTTTCAGGTCTGTAATATCTTCAGGTTCTGAAATATAAGTAGACTCATGAAAGGCATTCGACCCCTTCTTCAACCTTTTCCACCCTTCCTATTAGGATTTTCCGAAAACAAAATATACGTGTTTCTTTATTTTTAAAGGAGATTCTAAATACCAATTTTCACATCTATAACCTTTAAAAGTTTTGAGATATAGATACACTCATTTTAAAATATTACCCCCTTTTCACCCCCCTCCCTTAATTGGATTTTCCAGAAACAAAAAAAGTACGTGTTTCTTTTTAAAGGAGATCTCAAACACCGATTTTTAGGTCTGTAATATCTTCAGTTTCTGAGATATAAGTAGCCTCATTAAAGGCATTCAACCCTTTTTCCACCCCTTTTCACTCCTCCTATTGCGATTTTCCGAAAACAAAAAAATACGTGTTTCTTTATTTTTAATGAAGATTCTAAATACCAGTTTTTACATCTGCAAACTTTAAATGTTTTGAGATATAGACACACTCATTTTAAAATTTCACCCCCCTTTTCACCCCGTTAGCGATGGAATATCCAAAAATCCTCTCTTAGCGAGCACCTACATCTTAATATGAATATATCCCCAAAATTTCATTTCTTTATGTCCAGTTTTTTTGGCTCGGCGATGATGAATCAGTCAGTCAGTCAGGACAAGCTATTTTATATATATATAGATGAGTGATAGATGCTATGAAATGAGAATGGAGAGTGTTGCTGGAATGAAATATGACAGGGAAAACCGGAGTACCCGGAGAAAAACCTGTCCCGCCTCCGCTTTGTCCAGCACAAATCTCACATGGAGTGACCGGGATTTGAATCACGGTATCCAGCGGTGAAAGGCCGACGTGCTGCCGAAAGACAGCAAGTAAATTATTCAAATTCTTTTAAAGCAAGTTTCCATTCCTCCCCTGAAGGGGGAGGCGAGCCACCTAGAAGGTAACGCCTTCTCTCTGGCCACGAGATTCAGGCTGGTTGAAGCTGAAGTGAGGGATTTAGGAGGTGGGTAAGGGATGTGTGGAAATAAGTAAATGGGAGGCGTTTGGTTGGCTTATTGGCTAATCGTATTTGTTCTTTTTTCTATTATTCTCTAACTTTTTTATGTTTCGCTATTAGCTTTATGCCGCACGACACAGATAGGTCTTATGGCGACGATTAATTTATTTTTTTAAAAGATTGTTAAATTGTAGGTATGGTCTAGAGCTCATATGGGAGTATTTAAGTACGAGTGATCTGCAGAAGCTAGAACAAGTAAAGTCTATCAATTTCAGAAGAGTCCTATATGTACAGTATGTATGTTGGGTATTCAGCCCGAAGGCTGGTTTGATCTTGCACAGTTCCACCAACAGCTGTCATAGATAGCCTAGGTCTCAATGAAGAGGCATACTAGGGAAATGTGGAGTGAGGTAGTTTCCCGTTGCTTTCCTCACCGAGCCAGGAGTTGTTGTTGTTGTTGTTATTACATATCAGTCTGCCTAGCCCACTGAAATGCATGCACCAACCGACCCTATGAGTGATATTTCTACACCATTCATAACAGGAACTGGCTGCATAACGAATGGTATTACTAGCATCACTGTGTCACTTTCATATTGTCAAAGCCAAGGATGAGACTGAGGCAGGTCAATGAAGTTAACAAATTTAGGGTATTCTAGCCCATACCAGAAGACACAGTGCACTGTAAACACTACATCCGTTCGGCTCCGTGGTGTAGAGGGCAACGCGTCCGCCTGTCATCCGGCGGCCCCGGGTTCGATTCCCGACCGGGCCAGGGGACTGTTTGTGTCGTCTTTCACGTTCCCTTCCTCAAATTCAAGACTTTACACTTCCGCAATTTCCAAAGACACATGGTGCAAAGTAGGAGCAAAAGAACTTTCTAGGTCGACGCCCCGAATAAATAGTATTAAAAACACACTACTTCTTGCCACCAAAGGCATAGTCGTACATATATCGAAATATTCCCAGTCAAAATGGTATACATTTAAGATACCCTGCTGCAGCACAGTAAGAAAGAAATATGTTTAGATTTCTACAACACAGACGATATGACATGCAATGACTGGAAATGCCCAAATTACGAGCTAAGACACACAGTTGCACGTCTCGAAATGCATGGATTTCATCATAGGGTATGGATAAGTAAGAAATTCACGAGCCGACGTTAGACTATAGATGTGAGTGGTGTCAGAAACCATCTGATAGATATCACTCCCTAGCATGTGCAAAGAGGACTATTTCGATTAATAAACTGTGGGAATAGTATTCTTTACATGCTTTTAATTATAATGGCCATTGGCTGCAATAAATATGATGATGATGATGAAGATGACAATTATTCTTATTGTTGTTATTATTTGCGTATGTACCCTGTTGGATCACGCAGTGCTTTTATGATCGCCTTTTTGTACTTTCATACGACTTTCACTTTTTCTCCTTGGGCTCTTTTCCTTTCCTTTCCTTTCCTTTCCTTTCCTTTCCTTTCCTTTCCTTTCCTTTCTTCAGTCCGCTTGGTTCCTGGTCTCCTTGAAACTTCATTCTCTGGCTGTTCTACACATGTTTACTTTACTTATGGAAAGTATTACTGTCCAATATTGCTTATATATCTCTCTGGGCTTTCTCCAGTCCTTTTGGACTTCTTGGATCCAAGGCAGACTCTTCCATTTTCTGCTGAATGTCATGATCTTGCGTGTAAGCCTTGTTGTTGAGAGTCTTTGAACATGTCCAGAAAATTTCAATTTTCGTTTTCTAATATCTGCTGCCACGTTTACGGGATATCAGCCTGTATATCTATTCAGTTGTTTCTGGACCAAGAATGTTCCTATTATTATTATTATTGATAGAGAAATATCGTGGAACAGAGAGGGGTAAGAAGGTTCTGGGGTGAATGGGGGACAAGGAAATGACCAGAGCATAAGTTAAAGCACTAAATTTTGAAATTTTACTTCTTTCCTTTTTTGATTTTAAAGTTTGAAAATTGGGAAATTGAACAACAATGTAATGATGAGCTCGCCAGCTCCAATAACAATGACTTAAAGTCAAAAATCAGGTACAAAGTATTATCCACGTGATAATATACATGGGATGAGCATAATCGCTCTGAACCAGTACACTTTTACAAGAGCATGTTTGCTCCACTCATTTTCATTCTAGGAGACCTAGCTCCGAAAGGTTACTGTAGTCTATCCTCTAAGAGGCACAAGCTTCTTACAATATTATGCCTTACAAACTCCAATATCTGTGTTTAAAGTCACTTTTGCTCACCAGTCTTTTACAGATTCCTCTATCAATAATTACAATTTAAACAGGGGCAATGAGTGCCCATGCTAAATGGCCTTAATGTAAAAAAAAGGTTAGCATGATTGGCCATGAACAATGCACTCCATTTACACAAACTCTTTAAACCCTAAATGGGCTTATGGCCCGAAGTTGCAGAGGCCTAGCCTATACTACAGAGAGGTGACTGAACGAAAACATATTAAATGCCGAAGGAGTGTGAAGAACTTAGAGGTTTAGAAAATTTTAGTCACCCCGTACCAAACTGAACGGGAATCAACAGAGGGTAAACACTCTTTGTTCCCTTAATTTATATTTTTCCCAGCAGAGATTTGAACAGAGTTCTCATACTTGCCGAAAATTTACATTTAAACAATGACTTTAGATCTTTACATTAATAAAAGAAGTTTGAAACATTTCCCTCAAGTTATCTGCCTGGAGCTATCACATGTTAAGACATTTCTGCCATTACCTTGAGCAGCTGGGCCTTCCGAACGAAGGCAGGAAGCCCCTGCCTCCTAATAAAACACCGCACTCACTAGACCGGAGCCATGAAGATGACAATACGGCCCTAAAGCGCTCAGCTTTTATAGCATCTCAAAGGGGAAATTTTCAGAACTCTTTACAGATAGGCTGAATGCCTGTACATACACCCAATTTTAATAGACTAGAGCAAATATTCCAAAAATTCCTGATTGGTTAATAACCAAGAAAGAAGCCGTAGGAGTGTTGAAAACTTAGACACATAAAAACAATCTACAAAAACTATGGTTAACAAATTTTGAAAATTGAAATTCCCTCAAGAATTAATTGTACTTAATTCCGCCAGAGACGGACACATAGGCCGATGGCAGAGACATCTAATGGTTGAAGGTCCAAGTATCTTGAGTTACATTAGTTCGAGATTCAAAGCACCGATGGCCTTCTAGAAGGCGCGCAGTTCAACGGGACGGAGGTGTACCTCCGATACAATTATTATTATTATTATTATTATTATTATTATTATTATTATTATTATTATTATTATTACAAGCGATCTTCGACATAGTTATGCTGGCTTAGTTTTGAAACTTCCGTTTCCAGAATAAAATTCTGACCGAGGGTGGATGGGTTGGATGTTAGTAGGCATTTCCTGGGAGCCAATTTATTTAAATGTATATGCATAATCATTAATATTTCTTCACATTTGCAGAATTTCATTGTGGAAGGAGGTGGTTGGAGAAGATGCAAGGTGATGTCGACAGAGTCTAGTTCTTCGTTAGTGAGGGTCTCACCTTATTCCTCAATAATATTAGGAGACTAAAAAATTAGTTTTACTGCAAAGGAAAATAAATCAATTTTCACTGGATATTTCGCGTTTTATTGCGATTTCATTGGGGCCGGTTTTCACCCCTTTTAATGACTGTTTGAAACTATCACATGATAGGCGTATGGACCTTCAACCATTCACCATCGTATCTCAAGCAATCTTCTTCATTTTTTCAATTGTTTTCCCTCTAGTTCCTATAATGTTGCCCATGTACTGTTCTCATTCAAATTGCCCCAATCCCTTATGGTGTGACTTCCTTTACTCAGTTTGTTCTCCTGCTCTGATAAATCCTCAGAATCAGGAGTGAGTGGTTCAGATGCTAGACCACTAGCTTTGGAAGATTCAATACCTGATCAGTCCAGTGGTATTTGAATCTGTTCGGTAGATTTACTGTCACGTATACTCATGCGGGGCAAAACTCCGGCACCTCTCTGTCTCCAAACCGCAAACCTAAGTCTGTTTTTTGTGGCTTAGCGTCGCACTAACACATCGAAGGTTTTCGCCAAAGTAAGGACGGGAAAGAACTAGAACTGAGAAGGAAGCGACCATGACCTTAATTAACCCTGCAGTGCTCGCACGCGGGCTCATAGTCCGCACGCTCTTATTTTTCTCTTGCCTCCGCTTTTCCTTGACCTTAGGAGACATGTGATTTCAATACCTTCCTGTCAATAGTTCTCATGCGTCATTCTCTCATTTCGCTTCATTCTGTGCGGTAGTTTTGAAACAAATAGCCGATGCGGCCTGACAGACTCGCGCGACTATTGCTGCAGAAGATTGCTAATTGTTGCTGCTTATTTAAGTATTGTAAGTGAGCTATTTTTGTAGATAGTAGTACTTCAGTTTGAAGGTTAGATGTCACTATCTGTGGTTCTTGGCCATATGGATAGTGCTTTGTTACAAGTTAAAGCAAATAATCCTGACAACTCCATGCCACGCGCCTTCGTCACTTGTTCTAAGAACTTGTTGCGGAATATGCGCGAAACTGAGCTGCCTTAAATAATAAGCCTAGTAATATTCCGTCAAGGATCTGTGAAATTTTTAAAATTGAACCTAAAGGACGTCTTCTGGAGAACTGCAATCACTACAGGGGGTCGCTGTGCTTATTGTGATAGGAAAAAGAACAGACCTGCTACATACAGTTGCAAAGAAGTGCGATAAATACTTCTGTCTCGAACATTCTATTAGTTTCTGCTCCAAACGCTTGAAGAATGTAGAAAGTGACTAAAATATACTCAGAGATGTTAATTCTTTATTGTATGTAAGGTTTATATGTAACTTATTACGTGTTTATCTGAGACTTGAAAATATTTTGTGTGGCTGTCCCCTGGATTGTTGAAGTGATTGTTCTTCTAACATTGTTCTATAAAATAGAGACTTTTGATTGTTGTATATACTTTTTAGAATGATTTAATATATTTTGAATTAGTTATTGTAACTCAAAAATGCATTCTATGTGTTAGTTTTATGTTAAAAGTGCCCAAATATATTTATATGTACATTCGGACCCACAGTCCGCCGCGACTACTCACGCCATAAAAGGCAGCGCGCCTACCGCAGGGTTAGGTACATCCCGAAAATTTTCCTGTTTTGAAAATAGGAAACGGCTGAAAATCCAATCCACTATCTCCCGAATGTAAGCTCACAGCTACGCGAAACTAACAGCGCGGTCAACTCACTCGGTAAACAAAAGTAGTTAGTGGGACGTAAAACCAATAACATTTTGATCATTCTCAGAACGTGACCATACCACCGAAGAGCTATCTTTCCCACAGACCGCGACGTGACCACGGGTACCAGTTGTAACTTTTATTTTAATCGTTGTGTTTCGTACACAATCTCTTCTTGTCTTCCTTGCTGTTTTTCGAAGGTCTTCTGGTTCATATACAAAACCCGGTCGCCAGACGTGGGTGAACAATCTGGAATATGCTTCTTTGCCAACAGTTTAGACAGCTACATTGATGACAGTCAACTCCTTCATGTCATCGAGCCACGATCTTCAGGCCTCTTGCAAACACTAAATCTTCCCTTGCAATATGAGCAGTGATGGGAAAAGTACAAAATAAAAGTATTTGGGTTCAATTACAGTTGCCTGAGAAAAAATTATTCAGTTACAATTACTAATTACGTTTTCAAAAAGTCTTCCTCTTTTCCTACACCTGTGGGGTCGCGGGTGCGAACTGCATCACACGTGTGGATTCAGCCCAGTTATACGGCCGAATGCCCTTCCTGACGCCAACCCTATGTGGAGGGATGTAATCACTACTGCTTGTTTCTGTGGTGGTCGGTAGTATGGTATGTTGTCTGAAAATGATGAAGAGAGTGTTGGGACGGACACATACACCCAGTCCCCGAGTCGGAGGAATTAATCAGAAGCAATTAAAACCCCCGACCCGGCCTGGAATCGAACCCGCGACCCTCTGAACCGAAGACCAGTACCCTGACCATTCAGCCAACGAGTCGGACAATTACGTTTTCAAAAGGTAATCAGTAACATTACAATTACTTCACAGATCGCTAGTCTTTAGGGAATCACTGACTTTGTTTTTTTCACATGGGAATGGAATGATACCGAAGTTTGCAAGGAAACGTACATTACTGCACTTTGTGTTCTTTAGCATAGACGCATTCAGTTGCTACCATCACAATGTGAGTGAGACAATCCGACTTTCAAGGTTGTCAATTTCGTGTTTTCATTGTTTTCAGGATAACAATTCAAAATATTTATTCAAATAGGGGAATTGAAATGCCATAACAGCTTCACCGTCACGTGTTTATTCTGGCTTCATTTTCGACCACGTCACTCATGTGCGTAGGGGTGGTAGAATGACATCCACGGTATACCCTGCCTGTTGTAAGAGGCGACTAAAAGGTGGGTGGGCGACCACGGTTCCGTTAGCCGAGTCTGACATTGCTTCCAGTTACTTGTGTCAGCATCTTCGGTTTTACTTTTCCTATCTGACCTCGCTTGGTCAACTATTATTCTACCGGGCGAGTTGGCGGTGCGGTTGGGAGCGCGCAGCTGTGAACTCGCATCCGGGAGATAGTGGGTTCGAATCCCACTGTTGGCAGCCCTGAAGATGGTTTTCCGTTGTTTCCCATTTTCACACCAGGCAAATGCTAGGGCTGTACCTTAATTAAGGCCACGGCTGCTTCCTTCCCTTTCCTAGGCCTTTCCCATCCCATCGTCGCCATAAGACCTAGCTGTGTCGGTGCGACGTAAAGCAAAGTTGCGAATAAGTAATAACTATTATTCTTTCCTGACCTGGACTGTGTTAGTTTCTCGAGGCTTACGGAGTCTTTCATTTATACGCCGTTCGTGGCCCTTCCCTTTCTCTTGCCGATACCATCACATTTCTAAGTGTTGGACCTTCTGATTGTTGTTAATAGAGGGTGGCTGCTGCTGGGTTGTACTTCCCCTTAAAACAATAATCATCACTACCACCATATCGACCATGTAGTACAGATTATCTAAATCTCAACCAGTAACCACAACAATCTCCGAGTAAATGAATGATTGCGCGACGTATCTTAGATTATACCCTTGGTGCGACGCCTTGAGACTGCTGGGGTTTCAAAGTTGCCAAGCTCTCGATGCGATATATATCTCTACTATAATGTAACGATTAACATTTTTATTTTAGGAAGTAGATTACGACTAAAAATTATATTTTTGTGAAAAGTAATGATTACGAGTAAAGGTTGCTAAAAATATAATCGTTACAAGACCGAGCTCGATAGCTGCAGTCCCTTAAGTGCGGTCAGTATCCAGTATTCGGGAGATAGTAGGTTCGAACCCCACTGTCGGCAGCCCTGAAAATGGTTTTCCGTGGTTTCCCATTTTCACACCAGGCAAATGCTGCGGCTGTACCTTAATTAAGGCCACGGCCGCTTCCTTTCCACTCCTAGCCCTTCCCTGTCCCATCGTCGCCATAAGACCTATCTGTGTCGGTGCGACGTAAAGCAACTAGCAACAAAAAAAAAAAAAAAAATCGTTACAAGTAAGTCAATTACTTTCCAACTCTGAATATGATCTGCAGTAAATGGTCTTTGCTTCCTTGCATGACGTGACCGAAGAATTCAAGTGTTCGATGTTTAATCACATCACGGTTAGCTTTAACTGTCTGTAATATTTAGCTTAAAATGTGAAGCATTCGTCATTGGACCTACAATACATCAAGACATTGTCATGATCTTAACCCTAGCCGAAGTCCATGTCTGTGTACAGCACTGTGACAATCGACTCGCTAGCTGAATAGTCAGCGTACTGGCCTGCGGTTCAGAGGGTCCCGAGTTCGTTTCCCGGCCGAGTCGGGGATTTTAACCTTCATTGGTTACTTCCAATGGCCCGGGGGCTGGGTGTTTGTGCTGTCCCCAACATCCGTGCAACTCGCACACCTCATATAACACTATCCTCCACCACAATAACACGCAGTTACCTACACATGGCAGATGCCCCCACCCTCATCTGAGGGTATGCCTTACAAGGGCTGCACTCGGCTAGAAATAGCCACACGAAATTATCATTATTACTGTGAAAATGACAACATAAAACATTTGATCATTCGCTATGTTAATTTGAGTTTCAGGCTCTAATTGCAGAACAACGACTTCATTCTCTTGAACACTCCTCTAGCAGTTTCAATACGACAATGGACTTCTTTCTCTGTGTCTAAATTGGCATTGATTTGAACTCAGGAATTATTTCCTTCAGCGAAGCTCAAGGACGGCTTTAGACCATAAACATTACTTAACTTTGCCTTTATTAATGTCCATCCGCATTTTCATTACGGAGACATTGACGTTAGGCAGGAAGGTTTGTATATCATCAAGGTTGTCACTTAATAATTAATACATTTGAACCGTGTCGTTTTTTATAATACTGTCGATTCTGATTCCAGTTCCTTATTCCTCGGAATACCTTCCGGTTTAAAAGTAAGTTATAATTTTGTTCGTATACTTATTATTAGGGCCGTGATTTTTATGCAATAATATAGTGTGATCAAATCCCGGTCACTCCATGTGAGATTTGTGCTGGACAAAGTGGAGGTGGGATAGGTTTTTCTCCAGGTACTCCGGTTTTCCCTGTCATCTTTCATTCCAGCAGCACTCTCCAATATCATTTCATCTGCCAGTCATTAATCATTGCCCCAGAGGAGTGCGACAGGCTTCAGCAGCCGGCAAGATTCCTATCCTCACCGCTAGATGGGGGCTTCATTCATTCCATTCCTTACCCGGTCGAATGTCTGGAAACAGGCTGTGGATTTACAAGATAGTGCGAAATATATACATAAAAATGTAGTCAGTTTCAATGAAATATATAACGAAATGTGAAATGTTATAAAATATATAGGCCTAATAATATTAATGCACAAAATTTAAGAAAATTTCCGTGTATTCCTTTTATTATGACTTATAGTTATGAAATGAGACTGTAAATTTGTTTTATATACCTCCATATTTTATGCCAGTCATCGTTGTTGCTTTTGATAATTCTGTGGGTTGGTTCTGAAAAGGCTATGTCATTTTTTATCGAAATTGAGATATTAACTGATACAAACGCGTTTTATCCTTGCTTGCGATATGTTAAAATGGCCTATGTCTCTGTTAAGTATTAAACGAACAGTTAACGTTTAATTAAATAAGCCCTTGCCAATAATGTTAGATTACCAATAAAGATTAGAGACATGGCAATTTTTAAAGAATACGATAGAAAAAATTAGCATTTAATAAGGTGACTTCCACAAAGAAAGTATAAAGTTATTTAAAGATAGGTGTTGAAAAAAATAATTGGAAAACTATAAGCAAAACTTCAAATGCTCATAGCTCAAAAACAGGTTATTTGACATTGGCTCTTTTAGAACCAAGCCACAGAATTTACATAGCCTACTGTTTTTTTTTAAATTTTGTCAGTGGTATTAAATAATCAAATTAAAGGCCTAATGAAAATACTTCAAATATTTAAAAGTAATGTTATGCATTGTAAATCGCGGAGTATGTAACACAATGTATTGTATCTAATTTCCTGTTGCCCTCACGTCCTGAAAATGAAACAAAAATTGTTACTAAATAAAGTTTATGGAACCTGTCTTTAAACCCCTGTTAAGTAACGCAAATAGTACGTCAAACTTCTTTATTGTAATGCGCAGTGTGTCACCAAGTACTTCTTCATGTTTTGTGATATTTAAATACTGATCCGACAAAATTCTCTTGCAGGGTGTGAAGGACAATTCAGCATCGCAAGAAGTCACCGGTGCATATTTTGAAAGAAAATAAACTACCTGCGTGGAGTATATTCCGGGGCTCTTCTGATCACCACTAATCATCTTGCAAACAGATAGCTTGAATAATCTAGATTTTGTTTCAAGACACCATGGACACTGACCAATGAAAGGCAACCCTGGAAAGTGGATTTACAGATTTGGTCGAAACACGCTATTTAAGTTCTGGGATTGCCGGGTTGTACATAATGCTATATATTTTTTTGAATAGCGAACAGTGCGCAGCAATATTTAAGGGGGGGCAAAACGATATATACAATTTCTTCTTTAATATTAACTGTAGCAAAAATTGTACATAACTAACATTACATAAAATAAAAATTTCGGTCATTTAGGGCCTATGACTCATGCATTCTTAATGAAGGAGCCATAGTAACGTACAAGAGGGGGGGGGGTGTTGCTGAAGGAAACAAAACATTTCAGGGAATGGAGTTCTTCCTAGGCCTCATACTTATCATTGTATCCACGACATGCAAGGAAATAGTGTGGTAACTGATGGAATGGTGACCAACAATGCTCAAGGCCTCCAAAACTGAGCAACAATAAATTTAAGTCTAATACTATTTAGTCGAACTGTGTTCTGACTCTTCTACTCCCGCTCACCTCCACTAGATGACAGGACTGTTGAAAATGTACAAAATCTAACCCGTCACCGACGGGTACAATGGCTAGTAATTTAAAGAAGATGGTGATTATACGGCCTTGGCGACCTTTTATCTGAATTCTGTATTCTGTTTTTATTATTCTTCCGCTGCGAATACCAGCTGTTTGATTCTACCGTAGATGTCATATTTTTCCAACATCCCATTTGTCTATATTTAACACACTTGTTCGTTATGGACTGTTACGCCTTTCAGCGTTGAGTCCGCAAGCCACTATGAATTTGTTTAACACTTCCACAGTCCTCTATTTGTACACGTAACTAGTTATGTTACCTCATTTATTTCCTGAAGTCTTATCTACAAATTCTTAAAAACAGAGTCTAACTATCGTCCCCTTCGCCTCTCTATACTTCTCTTTCCTTCTACGACCGAGTCCATTATTCTCCTAGGTAATCTTTCTCCATTCGTCTCCCATGACCGCACGACTGAAGCCGGTTTTATACGTACAGCTTCATCCATCGAATTCATTCCTAACTCCTGATCGGGTCTGTATTCGGGTATATACGCAGGTATAAGACGCTTGCCCTCTGGTTAACCCCACTCATTAGAGTATGCCTTCTGATTTCTTGCGTATACCTTTCACTTTGGTTTCTTTTCTTTATAGTTTCGCCATTCTGGCCGTGAGTTTTAACTCTGTAGCTACGCTCGTAATCGTGAACATCGAAGGTCAGCTTGATGAATAACATTATCTGCCATCACTTATTTAAGGTCACCAATGTCCGTTGTTTACGTCTCCAGTCTTATGACCATACATTCAAATGCCTCACCAGTTGACCGATTTAAGCCTGAGAAATGCATGAAAACGTGGCTGAAAAACCACCATACTACAACACACACAAAATTCAAGAGGCACCTTGGTTTGTTTTCTAATACATAGCTAGAAATAGGTCCAGTACAAAAGTGCTGTGTATTAATATTTTCAAACTAGTGCATTCAGCTATGGATTTCTTCGTTGTCATCATAAAATGTCTTCTATATGCCTGATTTACGCGAAATTGCGGGAAGTTTGTTGTAACTAGCTGCAACTCACTAATTTTTTACGCCAAGGTGATATGGCATCCGGGATTTGTCATGTCCTGTCTTAGAGTATAATCTTGTGAGAATTTTGGAACTACAGCGCTGCTCCTGATTACGAGTATCTTCCTGAGATTGTTCGCACCTAGCAATCATTCTTGCTAATTTCATGTCAGTTACTTGTAGCTTATGAATATAATGTCCTGAGTCCACCCACCTTTCACTCCTAAACAGTAAAGTTAGCTTTCCTGCACCCTTATTCAATGTTACTTACTATACTATTCATCAGGGAACATCTTATTGTCTGAATAATAAGAACTGCAGTTCATTAAAGATGATTTGTTCATAACACTGATCTGGTTGGACAAGTGAAGTGTCCCATTTGAAGCACAAGCAAGCAGATGTAATCAGTGTCGTAACATAAATCACAACGGTGTATTGATTACATTTTTAACATATTATAAGACGTCAAATGGACGCAATTTTAATATGGAAGAATTGAATTTTAATTACAGTTGTTTATGGAAAAAACTATTATGTTTTAATACAACATGTTCCATTAGATTTTAAGACTGAGTTTCATAATTGTTTTTAGGAACACAATATGTGAATATATTTGTCAATTTTAGATGATGTGGCTGAAGGTGACCTAGGTTGGTCGAAACTAGTCCCGCAAAGTGTGACTTTCACATAGTTACCTCAATAAAGTGTACTGATTACGTGGATTTTCTTTTTTAATCTAATTGTAATTGTTCCTCCATGTACTCACATTAGTTCATGATGAAGTGATTTCAAACCATTTCTTGATGTATTCCCGACCAAAATGTAGATTCACAGCTTTACTGCTGGAACGATGATGTGCTACGTCGGAATACATCGTGCTAATAAGGTAGTTATCAAGGTGAAACACAGCTGTTTACGAAAAATAAACACCGGTGAGGGTGATGACAGCGGAAATCATAATTATCGCAATTGCTGCCCAAACATCTAAACCCATCAGCGCTTTACAGTGTTGGTAGCAGAAACATGCTGAATTTGCTTTACTGCAACCAATCATTTTAGTTATAATTAAACTTGTATGTGCAATTTAAAAAGCTAGATGCTGATCACACTTCAATTAAAGAGACCGGGCCATTTTCTTCGTATTTGATATGCATTAAATCACGAAGATAATTATATTTAAGTGTGTTGTATTACACTACCTAGTTATGGAAGAGAACATTGGAACTGATATATAAATACACTTCCATTACGCGAGGAACCTGTTCTTTGCTACTGGCAAGTCGTGGGTCTCCAGTTTTGTGCAAATCACACGGAACTGCTCAAGTTTACTTCAAGAAACGACTGCTCGGGATCCGGTCGTTACCCTTTAGAATGATTTAATACATGTATCCATGATAGTTAAGCCAGGTGGATGGCTGATTCCTCAAAAATTATCAAAGTGGGCAGCGCAATAATCAATCATGATGTGGAGATTGGGAGGATGGTGGCTTGCAATTGTTCTCCTCTCTGATCCATATTTATATTTTAGCTCCGCCGGAAATCAGCATTTTGAAACGTGATGTGATGTCCTTAGATGAGTATGACATTAATGGAGAAACTGAGATTTTTCTCTTTCATACTTTTTTATTTCACTGCCACCTATTGTGAAAAAAGATTCTAACAATTATAATCAATCAATCATCACTGATCTGCAGTCAATTGTTTACTTGGTATTTTCTTAAATGATTTCAAAGAATTTGGAAATTTGTCGAACAGTGAACGTCATGCTAGAAAAATATTCACTGGAAAGTGTGGAAAACTTCACATATCTCGACTGTGTAATATCTTGAGACACCCTAGCCACAAAGGAGGTGGCAAATAGAAGCAAGTAGAGGCAAATAGAGTGCGGAAGAGCTCTCACTTTTACAAATAAGCACGAACATTCATACCAATATTAACCTATGGTATCGAAACCTGACCCTTACTAAGAAGGACTCATCAAGTATGCAGGCATCTCATATGAAGTTCCTGAGGTCCACAAATCAAGAAACAAAACTGGACAAGTTGAGGAATGACGTGGTTAGAAAGAAAGCTGGGCTGAGGCATCGTTGTTAGGTCGGGTCAGCATGTCCAGATTGAGGTAATTTGGGCATGTAATGAGGATGGAGACAACAAGGACAAACTGATGTTAACTTGGAGAGACATATGAAAACGGGTGTTTGGAGGAACCAAGAACCCACAAGATGGACATTCTAAAGATGGACATTGCAGATCGGGGAAGGACACTTCTTCTTCTTGAGGCGCCTTCTCCATGTGGAGGCTGGCGGTCCATCCGAACGTGATGTTGCAGCATGGAAAGCATCTCCTGAAGTGTAGTTGTGCCACCTTCGGATGTCCTTTATAGCAACGTTGAAAGAATTTCCCCCGGAGATCTGAATGGGGGAATAGAAACTCCGGATAATAATTTTGCGTTAAACAGAACCATGCCATGTGAACTTAAGGGATATCCTTCAGGATCTTTAATGAACTGGTTTCCCGTTGCCTTTCGCATTCTAATGCCGTTGATCAGTTGTAGGTTCTTCCGCCTTTTGGGACCATTTCCTGTCCCAAGGACAATAGAGTGCCCTAACCTCTACCCGCTCATCCACCCTCAAGGTGACTGTTGCCACTTGGTAGAGGGGATCTTCATATACCAGAAGTTAGTCGGTCCCTTCATTCGTTAGCCGCCTGCATATAACAAAATTGTCATAAACTGTCGTTTCCCCCTCTCTACCACGGGGAGGTGAATGTCAGGATTTCACCGTCATTGAAACTGAGACCATAATGACTTTTCTCAGTTTCTCTGGATCTTCAGAGAAGGACACTGGAAGACGTCATTAACAACAGAACGTATCTCAGTAAGACAGAGTGGAAGAGGCTAGGTTACAGTACCCGGGAAACTGGAACTGTAGAATGATGATGATGGTGATGATGAAATGACGTATGGTTTTTAGTGCCGGGAGTGTCCGAGGACAAGTTCGGCTTGCCAGGTGCAGGTAATTTGAATTGAATCCCGTAGGCGACCTGCTCGTCGTAATGAGGATGAAATGATCATGAAGACGACACATACGCCCAGCCCCCGTGCCAGCGAAATCAACCAATTACGGTTAAAATTCCTGATCCTGCCAAGAATAGAACCCGGGACTCCTGTGATCAAAGGCCAGCACGCTAACCATTGCCATGGAGCCGGACATGATGATGATGATGATGATGATCGAAAATCTCCATTCCCTTCCAATCCCTGAATGCTCTTCCTATAAATGAATTTTTATCCTAACTTTAATATGTTACTGATGATGTCCTGTCTCTTAATAAGCAGTGATGTGTTGATAATTAATTCTGAGGGGAAGCGAAACTAGGTAACTGTTCCTTGCTAACACCAATCAGAAGAAAATAGAAAGAGGCCTGATCGTTCGAAAGAAGAAGTTTTCACTTACAGTGCTCACAATGTTAGTGTTAGAAAGTGGTCCCGTAGGAGGTGGTGGATCAGCTTTAGATTTTAAAATCACATTGCAAAATTGAGGACCAAAATTGTCTTATATTAACAAGAGGTCTCTGTTTCTTCGACTAGGCATAATTTACTGCGGTAAGAAAACGGAAAAATCGATATCGTTAATTGCTTGGATGTGTAGAATTGTATTTCTTCAAAATTTCATCGTCACCAACACGTCTCAAATTACAACGATGTTCTTTCCATACTGGCACACGTTTCCACCTGGAATAAACCTTTTTCTTTCCTTTTCAAACATCAGATTATCAATTTTCTTTATATTTTCATCTATGTGATCTCCATGAATATTTAAATGTAAAACCCAATCACTGAAAATTCGTGCTTCCCTTTTTTCTATATTGCTGACTGTTAACTTCAATGAAAGTATGAATTTTTGAAGTCCACATCAGGTGAGGCCACCTGAGCCAAGTACTGGTCCTCAACCCCAGTTGTATCCCTTACCAAATGTCTCACGCTCCAGAACACTGCCCATAAGGCAGTAGAGGTAGGATCTCTCGCTGATTCCGGAAGAAAAACCAACCCCGGAGTGTAAACGGATTAAAATAAAAATTGAATTTTAAACCACTACACTTGTCCATTGTTACCTTGGCATTTAAAAAGTCAATAATAAAAGTAGTTTAATGTTTAAGCTCGGATCCTTGGCTGAATGGTCAGCGTATTGGCCTACGGTTAAGAAGGCCCCGGGTTCGATTTCCGACTGACCTGAGGATTTTTACTTACGTGGTTCTCTGGTTCAGAGACTGGGTATGCGCGTTCGTCTTTGTTCACATTTTTTAATCCATACACAACACATCACACTAGCAGCCACCACAGAAACACGCAATAGTACATTCATCCTTCCATGTAGAAGAAGGGGCCAAAATCTGCGTAAACTGGAGACCATAATAAAATGAGAGAAAGGCCAGGATGAAGAATGTGGGATTAATTAAATTATTTGAGTTCAATCTTGACGAACTTATTTATGTGTATCCTGTTCATTCTAATTTACAGTGATATCTAAACTAAAAATAATAAAATATCTATTGTCTGTTAATGAGATATTCATATGATGCGGATTTCTGGGCCAGATACAACAACCTACGTGTGTGGGATTGAGCTGATGTTACTCGCACTATCGGGCTTAGTCGTTTGTTCTTGGGTGGTCCTTCATCCTTCCTGGCACTCAGCAAAATTTATTAGCTGTGCGATTTTTAAAATCTTTATTGCGATATGAAAGTTATATCATAAATACCTCCTGAGACTACAGTCCAGCTACCATTCTCCACAGGTATTCTCTCAGTAAGAATGAGTGATGTGAGCCTCCCTGCGCCTAAATACTGTTATGCATCTTTTACGTCTTCTCATTTCTGAGAGGTTATTTATGTATTCATAAAAGGTAATGGTTAATGAATTTAGTATAATATGAATGGATCCTTGGCGAGTGACCAGTATCTAAAAAGTCACCATCCTTTGGAAGTTAAAATTTACTACAGCCAAGTATTTTTGTTGTCATCTATTGGAATTCCACATCCGAGACTGCGTACCACGGTAATATAGGGTTTCCGGCAGTTTCGTCTGCGTAGGTGTTGTTTAAGTATCCCAGTGCCAAGAAAATGAACAACGATGTGCACTCTACAGACAAAAATGTAGACAAGAGTATCGCATATCGTTCAGAACTACAAATAAATGTACATTATCTATAATAATGAATGGAAATCAAAGCATAGAGATGTGTTGAGGTAGGTATAAAAATGAAAACAGACATGAATTTAAAAGATATTTCTAGGTATTATCCCCACCCCCCCATAGCCCTGATGGGACTTGGCCTACCAAGTGACTCTGCCTCTCATCCCGAAAGAGTAAGGATTACGATATGATGCGTGGTCGGTGAGATAAATGCTCTCCGCGCAACTAGATATTACTTTATTGAGCAGGTTGCTGCGTGGTTTCGGTCACGTAGCTATCAGCTTGCATTCGGGAGATAGTGGGTTCGAACCCCACTTTCTACAGCCTTGAAGATGGTTTTCCGTGGTTTCCCATTTTCACACCAGGAAAATGCTGGGGCTGTACATTGATTAAGGCCACGGTCAAATCCTTCCGACATAAGGAAAATTGTTAAAAATAAAATAAAATAAATAAATGTCCACCTCTCTGGTGTAGTGATTAGTGTAATTAGCTGCCACCCCGCGGAGAGCCGGGTTCGATTTCCGGCTCTGCCACGAAATTTGACAAGTGGTACGTGGGCTGGAACGGGGTCCACTCAGCCTCTGGAGGTCAAGTGAGTAGAGATGGGTTCGATTCCCACCTCAGCCATCCTGGAAGTGGTTTCCCGTCGTTTCTCACTTCTCCTCCAGGCAAATGCCGGGATGGAACCTAACTTGAAGTCACGGCCGCTTCCTTCCCTCTTCCTTGTCTATCGCTTCCAGTCTTCCCATCCCTACACAATTACCCTGTTCAGCATACAAGGTGAGGCCGCCTGGGCGAGGTACTGGTCATCTTCCCCAGTTGTATCTCCCGACCCAGAGTCTGAAGCTCCAGGACACTGTCCCTGAGGCGGTGGAGGTAGGATCCCTCGCATAGTCCGAGGGCCAAAACGACCCTGGTGGGTAAACAGATAAAGAAGAAAAAGAAGGGTGCTAGCTCCTCATTCGGAGGTCCCGGGTTCGATTCTCGACCCAGCCCGGGATTTTTACCTGTATCTGAGGCTTTGTTCAAGATCCACTCAGCCTACGTGATTGCAATTGAGGGTCTATCTGACAGTGAGATGGCGACCCCTGTCTCGAAAACCAAGAATAATGGCCGAGAGGATTTCGTCGCACTGACCATGCGCCACCTCATAATCTGCAGGCCTTCGCTTTGGTGGTACAAAGCCCGCCGTTGTTTTTTAAAGTAAACTTAGAAAGTTCCATTTTTAACTGGACCAGCCCATTAGGCGGTGTATTCATTTTCAGCGGCCCAGACATACATTTGCTTGCGACTTAGTTCACATCTTCTTTCGCTGGAGGGACAGTCGCCTATACAGAGTGTAACAATAGTGCACGACCAAACTTTCAGGGCATATTCCTCATTCGTAGAAGAAGAAATTATGTTAAAGAGAGATGAGTCCGGAAACGCTTTGTTTCCATGTTATAACTCACTTTCTACAACCCTACATAGTGCATCGATCATTGAAAATACACAGGAACAGAACGTGTAACATACCACATGAAACTCTTTCTTACATTAAATGTTCAGAATGCCCTCCCTTAGCATTGTAAATGCCCCTACTGTGACCGTATCGGAACAATTAATATTTATTGCAAATGATGTGCTTGGTAAGGAAGCAGGCAGCAAGCTTTCTTTGTGTGGATGTTGGGAGAAGCATCAGATTGTGCAATAAGACTCCCGCCAGAGCGGCGCCTTACACACCCACTGGGTGGCTTAAAGAACCCCCGAACTAGGCACACGTCATAGAAGAAGTAGCAGAAAAACACTATTTTAGCGACTCCATATTGAAAACAAATGCCAGCGTACAGCGATGCCAAAGCGATCGGGCCAATTTTAATGTAATTTCGGCTTAAATAAGGCTTGGTTAACAAAAATGCATCCGTCAGAGCGGTAGAAAGAATATTGGCAAAAATTTAAAATCAGGAGTTATAGTAGAAAAGATTCTCCAAGGTAAAGGCACTTGAGAACAGCTTACGTAACGAACTTGGCGTACTGACGCGGCGGGTGAAGCCAGATATCTTTGGGGATTCACCATTTCCCCTCCGATCTTATTAATTAATTACTGCAGATCCGCCGAACATAATCAACTCCGCATGGCATAGCGCACTTGTGCGTAACCTAGTCACACAATCTAGCGTATTGCTGATTTCAACAGGCTGGTTTATCCAGGAGAGGTCAAAATAAGGGAGGGGTCAAGACCCGCTAGCCACCCCTATTCCCGGCTTTCCTATAAGTTGTTGCACTTCCTTGGGGGAGTCAGCAGTCGAGAACGAGCTTCAGAGGTAGAACCGCGGTCTGTTCACAAGCGGTAACTACCTCTTCTTTGTCTGAATAACTGACACAAAAAGCGGGAGTGAAGTTCTAAAGATGTTTTCCAGTGTGCAGTGATGGTAGGAAATGTAACTGTATGACAAAGATATTTGTGCGACATCCGATCACGAAGTAAACTCTAAATACTTGTAATTGTGTCGTAGGTTGTGACTGTGTAAAGTTGAGTACGCCGTGGGGATCAAACTCCGGACGGAGAACGCTCATCGCGAGGTTGATGTCTTTAGCAGTGAGGGAGCTCATTTTCCGAGGAGTATAATTCTGGGATTTGGGAAACTCTGCTTCAAAAGAAAAGCAGTCGTCGTGTGAAGAAATACTATAAAATAAATCCATGTAAATTTGAGAACAGGATTTCAGGATCAAATTATCACACTAAGTAACGGGGAGTGATAAGCACAGGATCTGAACGATCTAGACAGAAAATTAGGAGAAGGACGTTTGATTTATATCACGGAAGTAGGAGGCGATAGACTTGGGAATGAGGAGATCGTGAATGTTCAACTCGCCTAATGTAAATGAAATAGACTAGCTGAGGTATTCATAATAATTAGCATCACGTAACTTGCATCGGTCATAGAACGATAGAGGGGAAGTTTGATGGTGTCGAGTGATCAACAAGTGTGCAAGATTGTGAAAATATAATTTCAGTGATCTGTTTACCAGGAAGATGGATTACTCCAGCAATGTCATCGAACTCCTAGAACTCAGGACTGCACGAGCCAGCGACATGGAGTGAGCACCGATGGCAGGCCCCCGGAATTCCGGACGGGCCAAGATGCCCCAAAACTGTTGAGTACCGAGCTATTTTTCTTCCAATGTTAGTATTTCCCCTTGTAAATGGAGTTAATGTAAAGATAGGGTTAATGATGTAAATTGATAGGTTAAGTAACCCGGAGTGGTCGGAAGACCCCTTGTTCAATTTGATGTATTTAAGTAGATATGGGAAGGGAGTGAACCAGGAAGGATGATAGAGTTTGGGACCCCTTTTAGCGCCTGCATGTGCATGCTATACTATATATTTTGTTATGAGTGCTGAGAAAGATTTGAGGGGGAAAATAAGTAGAACATTGAGCAGGTTCATGTCGTAGATCTCATCTGCGTGACTGCATAAGACGAGCAGGGATTAGCAGGTGACAGGATCATTAACATGTGCCTATACAGAAATTAATGTGGAATAGTGACAGCACTAAATTCATAAAAGTAGAGGCAGTAGTTTGTTTTGCATGCTAGTGTATAAGTTTGGCTGTAACTGAAGATGTTCGAGAAGATATGTGCGGAGGTTCAAACCCGGCCCCCCCTACACATTAGTTAGGCTAATAAAGTAGAGATTTATTAGTTGAGTTTGATCATGTCTGAATATTATTATTATTATTATTATTATTATTATTATTATTATTATTATTATTATTATTTTTAATGTAATGTGATCGGTGATTTTATACCGATATATTTTGAGCAACAGGTTAGAGGATTATTATTATTATTATTATTATTATTATGATTATTATTATGATTATTATTATTATTTTCTTAAAGTAATTTGATCTGTGATTTTATACCGATATATCTCGAGCAACAGTGTAGAGTAGGACAGGTACACAATCTCGTCTCAGAAGGCAGAGAACTGGGAACATTGCTGTGGTTAGTGGCTGACGTGTGGTGAATATTAGGAGGGAGAGAAGATACGAGTTGAACCTCAGACCTCCAGTGATATGAGAGAATTTGATGTGAGTTAACGGTTGAATTTGAGAAATAATTCTCGTGTATTGAAAGTATGTGGGCTGGCTTGAGCAATGAATAGATTGCGCCAGTTTCTAATGAATTAAATTTTATAGACACAATGTCCTAGCGTAAGCAGGTTGGTTGGTGTCTTCAGCTTCCAGACAGTGGAAAGAATGACCGCTGTAATTTACGAGCGAGGAGGAGGGGAGAGGCTTGTGAGGGTAGGTCCATATACAAGCGAAGGAGTTGGTCGTGCTAACAGTCTGCCTTTCCTTTGAGAAATAATGACAGTAGAGTTCTGTGATTATCACATATGCCGTAAGCCATGAACCACGAAGCAATGTAGATGTTTCCGTTGTATGACAGTGTTCACATAATTAGGGTAAATTAGGGTTTGATTGCAGGATCTTTGTTGGAGACGAACATAGTCTCCAGTTCGAACCTCGATTGCACATAGACAGGACGGCTGCTCGCACGAGTAGCGGATTCTACGAGATGAAATACAGCCATTTATATTTTGTGTTGGTGTATAATATGTGTTTCTTTTCAGAATGTAATCTTGTTTTGTGTTAAGTACTGTTCTGCGCGAATTTAGACTTCGTGAAATTTCACTGATGGTTGTTGTAAGTGACGAGTTCGTTGTCAAGCCTGTGTTCGTTTGATTTTTATTTCATTTTTCTTATAATTCGTGGAGACGCGTAACCTTATTTTTCTTCCCTATGGTTTAAGTAAAGCATATGATTATTTTTCCAGGATACTTTTATTCATGTATAGATATTTGGTGGCGGTAGATGTAAGATAAACGACCACTCTGGGGTGTAACTGGGTTAGTGTAAGTAAATTTTAACTTAGTGATGTGGGATTCGGTCCCAGGGGATACTGGCATTCGGAGGAAAATGGTTCGTAATTGTAACTGTAAATAGGTAATATTTGTTATTTTTGTTTTGTGTAACACTGAACAGTTTTAATGTTCAACGGGTGATAGACAACAAAAACCAGAGGTAGAAACGTAGTATGTCTACGAGTATGGTCATCCCTCGGGGATGTGTAATTTTTTGTTTTATGTCAAATTAGGTATCCATCAGATTGTTGGTTCGGATGGAAGTTTTCTTTCATCTGAAATATTATTAGGAACTGTGATCATCCACATAGATATTCTAATGGAATGTGGATGAGGTTAGCTGATGGATGATAGCACGGATTTTACCGTTGCTAAGTAATTGTATTCAATTTGTCAATTTATATTAGTTTACCAAGGATGTCATAGTGTTTGTATAGATTTCAACGAGCGCCTACGTAAATTGGGAAAAACTTATTTGTGCCTATCTCTACCGAAAAACAAGCATCCAAAAACCTCTTCCGTTCATTGTAGGCCTTTAAGTTAGTTTAGGTTTGATAGCCTCTACATGCCGCGAACGGTCTTCGACCCTGAGGAGTCCGTGTTCAGACCTCAGGAACGGGAGAGTAGCTTTGACCTGGCTGTGCTGTATGGCCGATAACTTCTCATGTGAGTGGATTAACGATACAATCCCAATGAGGGGAAATCGGCACAGGCCGAATAGGTCCCTTGACTATCGACTTCCGTGGAGCATGGTCCCATGTGTTCGTGACCCGAAAGGGTCGGTTTGTTGTCACATTGTCCCATGAGTCATGGGGGACGGTGGGAAAGGTCCCACTACATCACTACAAACTCTTCCCCTATCTCAAGTACTTAAACATCACATCAACATTAGAGAAAGTGTTCTTCTACGTCTGAGGAATATGTCCGGAAAGTTTAGTTTCATCCTATCATTGCACCCTGCACATTAACCGAAGGTACCAGCTAAAAGTTTGCCAAATTTGAGGTATGAACATACAACAAATTTACGTGAAATTAAAAAAAAACTCAAATGGCGTATGGCTTTTAGTGCCGGGATTGTCCGAGGACAAGTTCAGCCCGCCAGATACAGGTCTTTTGATTTGACTCCCGTAGGCGACCTGCGCGTCATGATGAGGATGAACTGATGATGAAGATGACACATACACCCAGCCCCCGTGCCAGCGAAATTAAACAATTATGGTTAAAATACACGACCCTGCGGGAATCGAACCCAGGACCCCTATGACCAAAGGACAGCACGCTAACCATTTAGCCATGGAGCAGGACTAAGTGAAAGTAAGACAAACAAACAGACCAGCATTCAGATTTAATGTCATTAAGGACAAAACTAAAATTAATGACAAGCATCTGTTATAGGTTGTGGTGAGTATTGCTTTAAGAAGAAGCAGGTCTGGGCAACCATCCTCAATTAACACTAATCGGAAGGTAAATGGAAGCGGTCCAACACTCCGAAGATTGAAGGCATCGGCTAGTAAAAAGCAAAGGGCCACGATGGTCGTGGAGATGAAAGTTTCCCTAGGGGTCGAAAAAGACGGAAAGTTTACCAAGGGTGATTGGATAAGGAAGATAAAAATGAGGATCCAGGCACAATTAAATGGAAGCAATTTCATGCTCAGCTAGAGGAACCGTGGTCGACAACCTACGCTCGGAATTTGAGAGTCACTGGTCTCATTTCTTACGACAGGCAGGCGATACTGTGGGTGTAACTTACCACTCCTCCTACAAATAGTTATCTTCATAATATAGTACCTGAATTAGTTGGTTACGTCTACACATATATAGGAAACCGTTATTCGCTGTTAGGACTATTTCGTTCACTGTTTTTTTGCATTTAGAGAGAGGGAGAGAGAGAGAGAAAGAAAGAAAGAAAGAAAGAAAGAAAGAAAGAAAGAAAAAAGAAAGAATGAAAGAGATAGTGCCAGGCAGCCTTCTTAATCAAAGACAATCTTCGTATAATGGACCTGTTAGTGTCATGTATATTCCCTTCATGTGTATTCCTGCACTGTTGGCAAAATATTAATTACAATTAATTAATTACAACTTTTAAAAATATATAAAAATCATCGTGGTTGTGCCAGAAGCACCAATCAGGAATGCTATAATTTCAAAAGATAACAACTAGAAGTTCGGAAACTCCTTTCATAGCGTTGCTGCTCTACACGAGTGACTGCTAGGTGGGTGACTGAAGAGTATCTTGTTTATAATTTGAACGTATCAGATACGAAAGTAGCAAGTGTTAGTTATTGTAGGGACGAACATATAGGTACATTTGCTAGAGAGTATTCTTAACAAACAGAGCGATTGAGTTCCACGATAGGCACCTGTAGCTGAACGATTGCATTCTCAACGTCCAAGTTATCAGGAAGCACGTAGGACAAAGGCGCACGGATAGGCTTAACTGTCGGTATCATGTCATCCGCATACAAAAAGGTAGATCACCCATAATGATGATGATTCTCCACGAAGTAAAAAGTTAGCCTATGAAAACCTGGGAAAATATGGTGAAACGTTATGTAACTATGCATGATATAACAAATCTGAAACTCTGATTTAAATAGAGGAAGAACATTTCGTGAACAATGCATTTCTTTCAATACCTTTAAATAACTTTCTTAACACTGGTTTTGCAGTGATTGACTAGTTTTTGATGAAAGTATTGCATGGTAAGCAGGCTCAGCCCGAAACGAATTTCTTATATGGGGATGATTATGATATTGGCATCTCATTGAGTTTTTTAAGGTTTTGAGTTTCTTAAAACACTGGCATTTAAATAATAAATTTGACCTGCAATATATCAATTGGATTATTAAAAATTCTGTCCAGTGACAACCTTGGTCGAAGTTAACGTTAATATTATTCTAATTGAGTCCATCATACTGCATAATATAATTATATTTTAAACACGTATATGGTGTTGCTTACAAATCTCCATATTACTATAATTAATAAAATGTCAAGAGATTTTTAATAAACATTTTTACCATACTGAAATAAAAGCCAGACTACACTGTATTTTCGCACTGACTTTCCCACCTCACTTTGCTTTCAGCAGAAGTTCCCGCGTCCAGGCATGGACACAAGAGATCCTGACTAGCTCTAAATTCAATTAATCCGGTGACTGAGTTTTACGGGTGTGAGTTCCGTAATAGAAGAACGCCCAGGTCGATTAATGGAAGTTTCTAACTAACGCAGAAAGACGTCTCTTACTCGTATCCAGTTAGATACCATGCTCGTATTAGCTCTTATAGAAATTGTCGTCGCTTGAAACTACTACAGTCTTACAACTAATTCTTATTCTAAGAACACAGAGAAAGAATGTTTAGGTTTCACTATTCCATATTTATTTTAAATATTAAGTCAAATATTCAAGAAAATTATCTCCAATTTTACCAATGAAATAGTTCTTGAAATGAGTGACTCATAGTCAACCCTATAGTCTATATCCATCAACGACATTTCGGAAAAATTACATCTTCCGAACTCATCCTAAATAAATGTCTTCTCGGATCATATTATTTCCTTTCATAAGCCCATCGATCTCCAAAATCATAAATTATTAGAATAAATTCTATGTAACATCTGGGAAACTTTTGAAAAAGCTATGTTTTCCTTCGTATACAACTCACCTACAAAGCTGGGCGATAACAAAATAAATTAATGTGAATACAGATAATGGTATTTACATGTGCCATACTGGCAAGAAAATAAACATTAAAATCAAGTATACTAAGAATATAGGATGCATCCTCAAAGAAGAAAAATAAAAATTGTATTAACTACTATTTACAGTATTTCTAGTGATACTCTCTTGAGAAAATAAAGAAGCGCTAGTAGAATTGCCGAGTTAATGTTCAGTCAAGAAATGGAGTTCAAGTTGTCTGAATCAATTATTCTTGGGATAAGCATTAGATTCTGTTAGTTACCACCTATTCCTTACTCTATAAACTGTCACATCACTAAATTTTCACCGACTGTTTGTCTAGATGCAGGTTTAAAATTCTCAATAAAGGCTATCACAAAGCTCTTCTTCCTTTGATTTGACAAGTACTCTCTTGTATGTTTTACATTTTAAACATTCACTTCCGCCTACTTGGTTGCCTCTTAGACGCTCATATTTCCTTGTGTCACACCATAAGCTAAGCTACGTCCATTGTAAGTCGTAATCACCCTACAAGCAACGTTATCGCAAGATTTAATTTATGAACTTAAGGTAATATGACCTTAGCTTACTAATTATCAGACTACGTGCGTACATGGTTGCAAAAAGAAACGTCACCACACATATCATATGTAGCTATCATAACACATACTATCAACAGAAAATCTACTTGGTCAGAGGACACAAATAAAAAACAAATAATTCACCCATGAAAATCTATGTCACCAGTGATCAGCCTATTAGGTTAAAATTTATCCAGAAATAAAGTTATACACCGTGAGAGTTTTCAAGATCATCCTAAGTAAATCAGTGAAGGCTCAAATCTTATCTTGAGTACATATATGATTCTCTAGGTAATCCTAACATGGATAAAAAACATTGCACTACTCGTCTCGAGATCATATCCTAAGCTATGTACAATGCGTATGATCCAGAATTATTACATGGAATTGGCGAGAATTCTGTGACACTCTCCGAAACATCATTTGAAATGACTAGATCTCACTTCGCACAACTATGACTATTTCTCTCTCGAAGAAAACAATAAATACTGCCATCATAAATCATTAACATCCTTATGTCATATCTATGACGCGTTAATTAATACTCATATTTCATATATAACAACTCTTTCACTTCATCATATGTAAATCACTACCTTAACTTGCACATCGACGTGCCGTGACATTCATAAAATGCCTACTTTATTTACTACAGTCATAGTGCCAAATTTAACATGAACTTGGAGTAGTATACTGCCATATTCCTTCACAAAACACATCCTATATACGATCTCGAACTGATTGACATTGATTAAGTTAGGACACACACGTATTAATGCCAACTTCACTCTTTACTCAACACTGGTAATAATAATAACTCTAGCTATCTCTCCTCACATATCACTGGAAAACATTACGATCGGAAAATCACTTGGTGACCACGCCTACAAGTGGAATTAACATACCATATGGATAAATACCTACTTCCAATCACATCAGCAAGACGTTTATCTACGCACTGTCTTCGCACAAAACAAACATCAACATGCAATAAAGGAAATAATATACTCTTACTTACGAAAACGACTTATGTAATGGACTTAACTTTGCTCAAGATGGTCTCGATGTTTCCTCATCTCCGGTCATCTGAGATTAGGATCCCGTCATCTGGTTCCTCCACAAGTGGTCGGATACATCGTAGCTTCTCGACACTGATCACTGGTCATCCGGGACAGCTAACATCGTATCGCCTTGTCAGGATCCAAGCAGCATTGCCTTGCTTCCTTACAGACCCATGGTGGAGACTCGTGCGTATGAAACAGAACAAGAATAGAATATTTGATTCATTGCTGACATCTTCCAATTAATATATCTCTTGCGTTGCTCAGATTGCATAGATTTCGTTAGGGTTCAGTTGATCCAATAAACTAGTTCCAAATCGATTAAGACAGATGTTCTGTATATATTCCAATTTGAAAATAAATTTCTTTCCGCTATCTTTTTGTTGGCGTAAATGCACTCAACAACTGATCAGTAGGTGTCCTTCAACATTAAACATTATCGGGAAAATTTTATTGAAGCCCTGCGCCACTTCGTGACGTAGTTCTACTGTAGTCTATTTATCTCCTTTTTTTTTTTTTACGTATTTAATCTTCCGCGCAACGATTTAATCTTGATATCAGCTGATTGGCGTGTAGTCGCGAATTATCTTTCGTTTCCAACTTATAATCTTTAGCTCCGCTGGATAATCCCTTTCAATCTAGTCTTGAGTCTTCTTACAGCTTCGAGTTCAGATTATATAATAAGTGATGAGCACATTTTTCTTGAATAATGGTTTTAAATAATGTCCATTTGTCATTTTTTTTCAGCGCCTTCTATACGCGGTTATTTCCGTAATCGACCGATGAAAGGACTTACATTTCGGCCCGTACTGACGTTAAATGCATTTTATTTGACATTTTGATCGCAGAGACTCCATTTTTGTTCCTACAGCTCTTATGAAGAACTGTGAAACGGCACAAGAAGTATCTATAATTTGAGAGATATCCAAGTATTTGGCAATTTAATCGACAAGTAAGATGCTTACTAATGATGACGAAGGGTCCAGGGTCGTTCTAAATCGAAACTACGCTCTCCACTTTTTTTTATGAGATAGCCATGGTCAACGGAAAGTATAATTATAATGTAATTGTAGCTTGTCATACAAAATATACAGAAGACACACTCCAACATCACACACAAAAGACAACAAAACAAACCGCCCGTACACACAAAAATTAGCAGAAATAAATAGAATGATTCACATACCAATTTCCATACCATTTAAGACAACTGATCTTAATAACAAATTACAAACAATGAAACAAATCGCGAAATAAAACAATCCCCCATCCGAAACATTGATTATTAAATAAGCAAAGAAAACACCAGAAAAATCATACATGAAAAAGAAAAATACATTATCCTCATATAAGTGAACAAAAACATTTACAAAAGAGGTAATATTTTTTAAAAGTCTAAAAGTAACCTTTAAAACGAACAACATCCTGTAAAGGCACTTGAGCAAACAAGTAATACCTTTACTCCAAATCACGAGTTTACGAACTCAAATGTCGAGAACCAAATTGCAACGCCAGATATACAGTATATGCCAGACAAGGCGTAATGTAATTTCCACACCAGGTACAAAGAACACAAACATGTGGTTAGATACAATCAACATTCAGCCTTCGGAGATCACGTATACGACAGCCCTCATAATTTCACAGTCATCAACACAGATTTAAAAATTTTACTCCAACCTGCACGATCACACACACTTGAAAAATTCCCCCTCTTTGCGCTACTTAGTTAATTTTCGAATAACTTTTCACAGTGTTTTCTTTAGCGCTTAATAAATCGCACAGCAGGCTAACCTGGCATTAAACGTCTTGAATGCGGGTTATTTTATTTTTATCTGTACTAAATTCCTTGAATTTACATAGCGATCTAGTCACTTGAAACATTTTAGTAGGTTATTATTTATCACTAAAAGTGATGTATTAAAAGGTTCTATTCGATTAATTTCCGCATTCTTATTCATATCTTTAACATGCATTTACTAGCTAATGAATATAATGACAAACATGATATAACCAAGCAGTACTTCCCCTTCTCTCCCCACTGAACAGAGTTATTGCCTACCACAACCCTCTTACTCCTCTACGAAGGAAATCTCGACCGGAGCAAGGGAACTGGCTTTAGTCCAAACGTAGTCGCTGGATGTAACGGGCAGTTAGCAGCTTAAGATGAGTACAGAAAACTTTATCAAAGTGCAAAGGTAACAATGGATGACTTATGTATTTATAACTTGCATCTCTTGTTCATGACCACCAATTCACTATCAGTGGCAAGTTTACGCAAGTTAAACAATACTGTACTTATGTATGCCTACGCAAGGTTAAAAGTGATATGATATAATCTGAGGATGTTCTTGTAGAACGAAACATATAATTCTTAATTTATTCATGTATACTCCTTTGACAGGTATATGATAATGTTATATGTGTTACAATTGATGTTTTTAACGACTGAGAATCTTTAAAGTTGCATTGAGAGCAGTAAGCGTCACTGTTTCGACTATTGATTTTTCAGTGCTAACTTTAAAACCAAGAAAATCTCCTTCAGCAGCTATTCTGTCCTTTAGCCAATGAAGACCCTTAGTGCTATAAGCAAGGATGACACTATCGTACCGTAAACCTCGACCGTAAATAATACATTTGGCTGATCAGCTGGAAATGATTACACCTGTTGGCATTAACCAATCTGAGAGTTGGGTTTCAAATCAGTCATTCGAGTGGAAGTCACCGTGATTGTTATATGCTTTTAAATAAATTCACTAGTAAACTTAAGTTGGTTTTGTTTACCACTTTTATGATTTCAGGATAAATTTTAACACGACTAGGTGCATTTTCTGATTTAGTTAAGTATTGCATTTCAGGGGCCAAAATTGTGGTCCAGTACTCTCGATTATTGGTTAATTCAGGGGTATAGGTCTCATCCCCTAATAAGCTTTCAGCATAATTCTTCCATTCCCCCTCCATTTCTTTACAACATGAAATGCATATAGCGAAACAAAAAGAAGTCTAAGTGAAATATGAATTATTTTCGAATACATGCATGAAAATATTTGGGTTGCAATACATTGATAGTTCTCACTTTCTGGCGATCGGATTCTCTTCTGTTCTACTATGTTCGTCTGTATGACTACCCTTTAGTCCCGTTTCCTGATTACGGGTCGGGGATGAGGTGAGATTAAATTATATGGCATGTTTTGACGGTCGCATGCCCTACCTGATATCAATCCTACTTAATGAACATGAAATAAATGATGGTAAACGAAATTTGGAAAGAACATGGAAAGAATCGGCTGTGGAAATGTCCCGGCATTTACCTGGAAGTAAAAATGGGAAACGACAGGATAGGAGAGCCGATGGTGGGATACGAACGTACTTGTCTTCCAAATGTAGAACTTGGCTCCACAGCCGTAGAGAGTTAACACACGTAGCGACTCCACTCCGTTGCTCTCTTAATAACAATAATTGAATGAAATGGATATATTCCACTCCAATTGTACTGCAGAGATTATGTTATTGATTTAATGGAACTGTACAGTATTTTATATTTAACATAATTAAGGCCAACTAATACCAACAATGCATCATAATTGCAAACTGGATACATACGTGTGTATTTCAATCCTGAATTACAGGAGAGGTATACACTTCGCTTTTGCTTCTGTTTACTCCCGTTGCGATTGGAAGAGGAAGAGTACACCCATAATATCCCCCTGCCCATCGCAAGAGGCGTCTAAATTGGATGATCTCAACTTGGGAGCGTCATTTGTAGACCACGGGGCCCCTAGCCTAATCTGACATTTCTTTCACTTACTTTGCTCACTTACACCTTTCCTATCAGATCTTCCCTGGACAATGTTAGTCCTCTTCCGACGCCGACTGCATTAGTCCATCGCAGCCATTCCACTTCTTCTGCTGTTACCTGCATTATTCGATGCTTAGGACCTCTTCCTTTTCTTCGTGGAACGTCTTTTAATTCGGGAACTGGGATCTTAAGCAAAGATTGAAGTGGGCTATACGGGAACGGTCGATGTATTATTAAGAAGTAGAAGGATGAAAGCACAAGACGTGACTACGGTAGCTGACCTAGTGCTTACGACGTCATCACAAGATGACCGCAAAATTAAGATATGTTTTTCGCAAGTCACTTGCAGCACGGTGTAGCTTGGCATGTAGAGGCGATTCTGGTGTGATTTGATTTGTCTCAACGAGATCAAATAATAATAACATACATACATACATTATCATTATAGACTGTTATGCCTTTCAGCGTTCAGTCTGCAAGCCTCTGTGAATTTACTAAACGTCGCCACAATCCTCGATTTGCAACTAGTGTTGTGGCCTCATTTAGTTCTATACCTCTTATTTTTAAATCTTTAGAAACCGAGTCTAACCATCGTCGTCTTGGTCTACCTCTACTTCTCTTACCCTCCATAGCAAGGTCCATTATTCTCCTAGGTAACCTATCCTCCTCCATTCGCCTCACATGACCCCACCACCGAAGCCGGTTTATGCGTACAGCTTCATCCATCGAGTTCATTCCTAAATTAGCCTTTATCTCCTCATTCCGAGTACCCTCCTGCCATTGTTCCCACCTGTTTGTACCAGCAATCATTCTTGCTACCTTCATGTCTGTTACTTCTAACTTATGAATAAGATATCCTGAGTTCACCCAGCTTTCGCTCCCGTAAAGCAAAGTTGGTCTGAAAACAGACCGATGTAAAGATAGTTTCGTCTGGGAGCTGACTTCCTTCTTACAGAATACAGTCGATCGCAGCTGCGAGCTCACTGCATTAGCTTTACGAGACATTGATTCAATCTCACTTACTATATTATTACCATAATAATAATAATAATAATAATAATAATAATAATAATAATAATAATAATAATAATAATAATAATAATAATAATAATAATAATAATAATAATAATAATAATAGGGCTAAATGTACCGGAAGGTACACCCGCCCCGTTCATTTAAATGAGCGCCTTTGAGAATGCCATCTAAATTCTAAAATTCGCAACAACTAATACAAGAAGTTTGGACATTTCCCTACAGATGTCTCTACTATAAACTTATGTTAAGCCCTCTGGTATGAAGATTGATTATTAAAATTGTTAAGTAATCTTGTATTTTAAGGTTTACTAAACTGAGTTGGTTATTCTTTGTTTTTGGTATGTTAAAGTTTGCAACACTTATACCTCTTCCCGCCAACTTAAGATGCTGGCCAATAGAAAATTTTGCATATTTAGTTTTCATCCAGTCAACATTGTCTGGTATTTATTTAATTACCCAATAAGATTTAGGGATGTGTCGGGCCTTAGCACAGAACTTTCTGGAACTTTCTCCTCGGGTATAACAGCTGGCACATTTTCGGACCAGGTTGTCTTAATCATCGCTCCAGTATAGTGTGTGTGTGTGTGTGTGTGTTTGTAAAGGGAGGCGGGGGCGCCTTTTCCATCTTTCCATCTTCAGGAGGTCCACCAGCTCAAGGTAATGGAAGATCCAGTCTAAAATATGATACTTTTAAAGTTAGCTCTAGGTGAAGGTTTCAAACCTTGAGTAATATAAATTCATTTTTCTAAAATGTAAATTTCAAACTCTAAGTGTAATTTTGAAACAAGTCGAAAGAACTTAGCAGAATCAGGTAATAGAGAGTGAGATACCTCTCGAATTCCCTTTCAATTAGCTTTTCTGTGTTGTAATTTCCGTAACTTAAATATTCTTTCCATCTAGTCACCTCAGTAGTCTCCTAGATCAGCTTCCTGGAGCAACGGTGCTCTTGTCATTTATTAGATTACTTCTATAACTCATTGTTGTACCTGAAATCTTGTTTTCGCTTAGCAAGTTGTTTGTTTAAATTTAACATCTGAAAAGAAACCAAAAGATAGCAGAGAAAGAAATATACCTAGCTCTAATTTTAAAGTTTTAAATTAATCTTCTGACTGTCTTATATCGACCCATTCATGCCCGCACATGTCCACCACGGAATCCTCCGTATCAATAATAATAATAATAATAATAATAATAATAATAATAATAATAATAATAATAAAAGTCGCGTGTGGCCTCTGGAGAGGCCTGGTGCAGGAAGTTCAAGCTGCCACCTTAGAGGTGACCTGCGCGTCTGTGAGAATGGGGCCCTGTTTACGATGAATTCCAATGCTGAAAACTACACACACACACGCACAGAGCCCCCAAGCCATTAGAAATAACCAATGACGGTTAAAATCTCCGACCCAGTGGGGATCGAACCCAGAACCCCATGAACCAAAGGCTAGCACGCTAACGATTTAGGCATGGAAACAAAAAGTACTGAAGGCTTTGTGGCTGAAAATTTGCAAATATTGGCGTAGTTTACAAAAATTTACAAATATATGACTAACCAGCCGGTAAATACCAAAAGAAAACGTACGCGGAGGAGGATACTAGACTCAATAAGGGACCGAATAAAATCAGTGAACATAACCCCCCACCCCCACAAAATACATCTACAGATCGAATGAGGTGGCCTCTTGTAAATAAAGACTACAAATCAAACGATATTGCAAATCATACACCTCTAACAGTACTTCTCATAACATTCACCTTTAAATGTTGATAATCGCTGAAAGAAATTTACAAATTATTAAGAAATAAATAAGTGAAACTTTACTTCAACTTATTTATCGTCTAATTATAATACCAGAGATACGTTTTACGTACATAACTCTAGCGGCAGTACCTTGCACAGCCTGCCGCGACTTTTTCCTTGAAATAAGTAATCATCACCACCACCGCCTTTACTTTGCATGGTCATCTGCGAATTTTTTCACGGTCTTTTCCACACTCTATGAGGCGAAGGATTTCTACACGCAACGTTAATAGGCTGAGTAAAATAGTTGTCGTTGACTATATGAAGGTTAGAACACTAGCAGGGAAACATCTGAGTTCCTTCAACGTCTTGATTATCTCAAATTTTGTGCCTGCTTTTGTAACGACATGGGTTATTTAGTGTTACGAGTAACTGTACATTTCCTGTCCAGTGTAGTTTATGTGCTTACAAAAGGTAAACGTGAGTCTTCGTCATTAATATAATGATATAATGATCTTCTAAGTGTTCATACAGCAGTGATTGGATTCGTCAAGTTAAAAGTAACTGCTTGTATATTAATAATGGATTGTACACTGCATCCTGTCACGTTCTGTGTAGTACAGCAGTTACCCGGATCTAGGAGCAACCTGCACAGTTGTAATATCCCGATTATTGATGTGTCTGAAAAACAGAGTGAGTGATCGATATATTGATGTGATTTAAAAAAAAAATCGAACGGGGCTGTGTGGGGGTTACAAGCATAAGTTTCAATGTAAAATACCCACCGTGGGATAGAGTTTTACGATTTACAAAGCCCGTTATATCCCTGTAGGGCAAGGGCCTCCTACCATGTGGTAGGGGTAGCTCAGCTGAACTCACTGGGTGAACTAGTCCCTGTGAGTTTGTTTCTTCTATTGTGGCAGGTTCCAAGCTATTGATACATATTAATAATTTCAACCCTAAGAAAGTTCTGACGATTCATTTAATGTTCAAAAAATATTATTCGTCCCTATTCTAATTAATTTAAGGCTAAGAATAATTCTTTCCACTTCTCTGTCTCTTGCTGTTCTTGATCACTGAACACCAGCCTATTCCCACAATTCTTGAGACCATATCTGTAGTGAAAGTCCTCTATTTCATTTTCCTATGCTAGGATCCCATATTGTTGCGGTGTAAGCCCAATTGTATTGTTGCATCCTGGCCACGTATCCTCCCCAAATACATTCAAGAGAACTCGCATTGATGTATACATCTTCCATACCGCTTCTTCTTCGTAATTCTTAATTTCGCATTTTATGACTAAGATACATAACGAAAATTATTCTCTACATTTTCTGTTGGCACACTTGCATTATCTTGACCTGTCCTCGCGAAATAAATAAATAAATAAATAAATAAATAAATAAATAAATAAATAAATAAATAAATAAATAAATAAATAAATAAATAAATAAATAAATAAATAAATGAAGAAATAATCGCAATAATACAAATTAATAGGGGGTATGATACATGTTGTTCTAGACCAGGGCCTCTCAAACGCCCAAAATCTCACGCGTGCAAATCGAGGCGTAAGAGCTCCGTGCACTGTGCATCGCTCCCGCTCGGCACGGCTCGGACCAACGCTTCGTCTCTGGGCTACTCGGCTAAGCTCGGCTCAACTTGGCTCCATTCGGCTCGGATTTGGAGCGCTACGCAGCACGTGAGGAAGAGGGAGACAGGGGGAGCGAGCGAGACAGGCGTGGGGAAAGAGAGAGACAGCGCTATTGCTCCAAATCGAGGAGTGGGGGTCTGCACTCTGGTCAACCAAGCGAAGTCATCTTTTGCACCGTGCACAGTGCATGCACCAAGCGCATGCACCCTGAGAGGCCCTGTTCTAGACTATGCAACTGTGTTAACGTCTAGGACAAAAATGAAAAGTAATTTTAGAGACTACAATTTGCTGATTGGATGTAAATAGTGATTAAGCGTCATTGTAATAGTTAAGGTAGTATAGATAAATTAATTGTAACAATAAAATCGTGCATGTTTCAAAAATAGTTGTGATTGTAATAAATGATAACTCTTTCCTCCGTTCCTGGCGATCCGGAACTAGGTGACGGGAGTATTCTGTTCTGTTCTAATATTGATCTGCCTCTTTGTGCGGATCCAAGCATGGCTACCATATACACTCGAAGAACTGGACTGACCCAGCTTTCCAAAATTACAAACCTTTTCTGAATGTCAATATATTTGTCCAGGAGAATGAATTTTGGCCCCAGAATTTGCCCCAGGCAAGTCGTAATCTTCTTGGAAGTTCCTTGTCCATTTTTCATTTCAGGCTGTTTGGCCCAGATAAATATATTCTTTGCAGTACTGTATTTGGACTGCCATCCACTGCTACTAATTACTCAATGGTGTTGGGTGCTAGTGATAACTGTGGTCTTCGCCGTGAGGTGAGTGTGCATCCAGACTGGAGAAATCTAAAGCACTGGACCTGACGACCCATACTTTATGTGGGTACCAACCAGCAACTCAACGGCTCAAGTCAAGGAAAAGCTTTCTCCATATAACTGAAATCCTCACTGAATCACCATCGAACTTCAAGAGTGAATTTATGGCGTTTCAGATCTAGCCGCCTTGCAGGCTGGATGACGCCTTCCGAAAGACTTCCTTCAGGCCACGGGGAAAGCTGGTCAACATGGAAGACGCTCAACAGGTTGCGTTCAGGAGTTAAAAGAAAAAAAAGACCAACATGAGAAAGTGGGGTTTTGTCTGTAACTCTACTCTATGTGAATGTGGTGAAGAACAGACAATGAGCCATGACTACTTGCTCTCTCCAGAATGCGATCAACGCTACCAAGGAAGCATGTGAATTAGCCGCATATTGGTTACACCACATTTAATTACATTTGTATGTATGTAGAGCTTAATCACATCGTTACCTGCCAGAAATCATCAGAAATGATTAATGGTTATAGTACCGGATTTGTTATTGTCCTGGTATTATTGTAAGTTATAATGTATGTTTCTGACACGATTAAATTAATAAGTAAATTGTAAACCAACTTCCTTACTTCTTTCGGTCACTTCAATTGCAGATTTAGCAAATAGCACGAAGCTGTCTTCAAGTCTGAGTTTGGTCAACTTTCTTACGATAATGAAAGGGTTTGAAATTTTACTGTTGACATTTTATTTATTTATTTTAAACAAATTTACGTATCTTCAAGACCATGAGTTCCAAGTCATTTCCGGTTGGAGCTCCAGCAGCTGGGAACTCGCATTAAGATGCTTGGTCGCCTTAAATTTCTGGCGTCATCTATAAGCCATTTGACCACTCGACATTGCTGATTTTGAAGTATTTGGAATGCTGAGAAGCAAATATATTCTCTCAAATGCATTTCTGAAAAATTTGAAGCCATCTTGTTTCCATATGTCAAGACATGTAACGATAGAATGAAATGTTTCGGACTTCTACAAAGGACTGTCGATGTACATGTTGTCTAAGAATAATTTTGATTTTAGAACGTTCATGATTTTAACGTATTCTTACATTCCCCGACAACGAATACGCTTTTAGTGCTTGGGTAGGACGCGTATATCGACGAGACAATTTCATTTACGTTTAAAATTAATGTCTCATTTGAGATGTAAAAGAAGAGGTTACCTGTAGAAAAATACCTGAAACATTGTTTTTAATGAAATAGGACTTCAAATTAAGGCAAAATGTGTGCTAAATATGTGACGTCACACTCATACTTTGTTATAAGATGACGCTGTGTTAGCTGACGTGAATATACCGTGGTCAGTTGTATAGAATAATAAATTTAATAATGTAAGTCCGCCTCTGTGGTGTAGTGGTTAGTGTGATTAGCTGCCACCCCCGGAAGCCCGGGTTCGATTTCCGGCTCTGCTATGAAATTTGGAAAGTGGTATGAGGGCTGGAACGAGGTCCACTCAGCCTCGGGAGGGCAGCTGAGTATAGGAGGGTTCGACTCCCTCCTCAGACATCTTCGAAGTGATTTTCTGCGGTTTCGCACTTCTCCTCCAGGCAAATGCCGGAATGGTACCCAAGATAAGGCCACGGCCGCTTCCTTCCCGCATCCTTGTCCATCCCTAGCAATCTTCCCATTCCCCCATCAAAAGGCCCCTGGTTAGCAGGTGAGGCACCTGGGCGAGGTATTGGTCCTCCTCCCCACTTATATCCCCGACCCAAGTTCTCACGCTCCAGGACACTGCCCTTGAGTCGGTAGATGTGGGTTCCCTCGCTGAGTACGAGAGAAAAACCAACCCTGAACGGTAAGCAGATTAAGAAAGGAAGAAAGAAATGACGTAAAACGAAGATTTGATTAAGATTCGGCTTAAACGTGCAAAAGAAAGATTTGAAACGAGAAAAGTGAATGATGAAAGAAGAAAAGAAATGGAAAGTAACGGCGTAATGGGCCTTACTATGAGAAATTGAAACAGCAAAAACAATTTACAATAAGTAAATACTTTGAAGTTAATGAAGGTGCATCTACATAAAGTACGACTTTGTTAGGAGACAAGGTTCCACATATTATTTGTTTTTTATTTCTAATAAGTAAGTTAACGAAACCCTTAAAATCCTGCGGCCATTACAATGGTGGCAGCCTACCGCCAATTTTTTGAAAATTTATTTTTTTACACCGACACAGGCGGGTCTTATGGTGGCTAGGGAATGATGGCCAGTGCGTAATAAGTAAAAATAAAATAAAATATTCACACTCCTAAAAGGAATCCGAGAAAAATACCAGCTTGAAGCAGCCCTATGCAGACCCTCCGACGTGGCCCGGTAGCAACTTCCGTCTGTAGGAAAATAAATGTTGTTGTGGTGGAGGATTGTGTTATATGTGATGTATGAGTCGTAGCAATTTCGAGGACAGTAAAAACATCCAATCGCGGAAGTAAAGGAATTAACCATTTAATATTGAAATAACCGACCTGGCCGAAAATCGAACCCTGGGCCATCTGACCCGAAGTCCACTATTCTGACTACGCAGCCAAGGAGCCGCACAAGAAAGCAGTTACGTTAAGGACCTGTTTGGTACAGAAAGTTTTGAACGTAAACAGACTCGGCAATACTGTTTCACAGAAACGTTTGGTGGTTTGCCTATACAGCCGGGCGTCAGACTATTCCATTTAGCTCATCAACTTCGAACTCAATCATGCAGGGCTCTTACGCACACCTCAATCAGCTGAACAAAATTTCAATGTTTAAAATATTAACAGGTATTTATGGTCCGCCTCCGTGGTGTAGTGGTTAGTGTGATTAGCTGCCACCCCCAGAGGTCCGGGTTAGATTCCAGGCTCTGCCACGAAATTTGAAAAGTCGTACGAGGGCTGGAACGGAGTCCACTCAGCCTCGGGAGGTCAACTGAGTAGAGGTGGGTTCGATTCCCACCTCAACCATCCTCGAAGTGGTTTTCCGTGGTTTCTCACTTCTCCTCCGGGCAAAAGCCGGGATGGTACCTAACTGAAGGACACGGTCGCTTCCATACCTCTTACTTGTATTGTAACCGTTCATTACCATGCCATAGGCATGTTGGGAGGTCTAGTCAATTATATATAGCGTTTTCCGCAACATTCTGTGACATATAATGTAGTAATTAGCAGTCTACATGCCGAACCGGGGTGTGATTTGCGATACCCCAGCCCGAAGGGAGCAGTTTTCTGCGCTGTAACGAGAAAAGGATAGCGCAGTATTGCTTAACCTTGAAATCACGCTCTCTTTTCGAGCGAGCGAGAAGAAGAGATGACGCTACGCGTGGAGATGTAGGTTGTCGGAGAGTGGGCTGAGTTAAGGTGTATTAACCTCTGAGAAATAAATGCCCACTACTAATTCAACACTGCATTCATTGGTGCCACTTCACTATAATTTACTAAAAAGAGGAAGAATAAGAACACTTTCATCTGAAATAATTTGTGGAAAATTATGAGTCAGGTCTCATTCGAACCGATGTATTTAACGCTAATTGTTGATGCATATAAATGCAATACTTGAATAGAGGATCAGTAATGACGCTTGTCATACAGTAGTACGCAGAGTAAAGAAGACTGCTGAAATCTGACAACGTGTGGAAAAAAGTGGGAGATCTTGCGTGATGAACCATGACGCGTGATTTTCTAAAAGGACGCGTCTGAGATTGTGAATGACCCACTGATCGCTTTCGTTTTGTATGCTCCAGTAGAAGGTAGAGGTCACAAGCTATAATTTGATTGTTATCACGTCGCTGAAAAATTCCGATTACCGGACCTCGATTTCAACAGGGGCATAATTCACCTCCCCCCTGACCATTTTGTCCGGAGGCTATAAGTAGAGCCAGGACCTAGATAGAGTATCTCATTGTCATCTGTGTAGCTGCAGTACTAACACCTTAGGAGTGAACTTGGATATCAGTGTACGAAGTGTTGTGCCATAGAAGAAAACACATCAGTGTGATGTAAATATATCGCGGAATAAGCCGTGTGGTACAAGTTAATGTACACAGTTGCCGAATAGAAGCCTTATTTTAGCATTTAACATTTTAATTGTTAAAGACAGTCAGTTGTAGCTCATGGTGCAATCACCGCCGAAAGGGCAAACGCGTCAGGTTATTTAGAAATGGTGAGACAGCTAATTATGTTCAGCAATTATTAATAATCACCGATCCAAAGCATTTAAGAGCGAGTGACGTTCAGGAAAATTTAAATAACTGTTCCTGATAAAATTAGCGTTTGCATACTCCATGGACACTCGTGGTGATAGACTGGGTGATTACTGGGGAAATGAACAGTGATTTCTAAAAACTTGCCACTATTTGCACTAATATATTTGAAGTCAAGAGTGGATCTTGTCACAAGTAGATTCCCTTTGAAAGTACATAAACAGTGTTTAATAACTGATTTCCCATTTTCCTGTATGTTCGTGAGTGGTCGTCGAACCCGAGATCTAGCTCATCAACTTCGAACTCAATCATGCAGGGCTCTTACGCACACCCCAATCAGCTGAACAAAATTTGAATGTTTAAAATATTAACAGGTATTTATGGTCCGCCTCCGTGGTGTAGTGGTTAGTGTGATTAGCTGCCACCCCCAGAGGTCCGGGTTCGATTCCCGGCTCTACCACGAAATTTGAAAAGTGGCACGGGGGCTGGAACGGGGTCCACTCAGCCTCGGGAGGTCAACTGAGTAGAGGTGGGTTCGATTCCCACCTCAGCCATCATCGAAGTGGTTTTCCGTGGTTTCCCACTTCTCCTCCAGGCAAATGCTGGGATGGCACCTAACTTAAGACCACGGCCGCTTCCTTCCCTCTTCCTTGCCTGTCCCATCCAACCTTCCCATTCCTCCACAAGGCCCCTGTTCAGCATAGCAGGTGAGGCCGCCTGGGCGAGGTACTGGTCATTCTCCCTAGTTGTATCACCCGACCCACAGTCTGAAGCTCCAGGACACTGCTCTTGAGGCGGTAGAGGTGGGATCCCTCGCTGAGTCCGAGGGAAAAACCGACCCTGGAGGGTAAACAGATTAAGAAGGAGGAGAAGGAGAAGAAGAAGAACAGGTATTTACTGGGTTTTATTAGACTTAAAAGTTATTTAATGTATGGTAATGAATGCACAATAAGCATGCATAATTTTGTTTGAAAAGCATTTGTACTTCCTGAGTTAAAAATAAAGAACTACATTTAAGCTACTGTACTGAAAGCAATATAATAGAATACTCCCACCCCCTAGTTCCGGATCATCTGAAGCTGGGGAGAGCATTAATTTATTGCAGTCAGTTTTGTACATGCATTTTATTCTCGTTGTTATTATTTTTAAATATATACGGTATATCTTTATTTGTTAATCCGTTTACCGTACAGAGTTGGCTTTCCCCTGGACTCACCTCAACCGCTACAAGGGCAGTGTCCTAGAAAGTGAAACTTTGGGCCTGCGATACAACTGGGGAGGAGGAGGAGGACCAGTACATCGCTAAGGAGGCCTCACCTGCTATGCTGAACAGGGTCTTGTGCGGAGATGGGAAGATTGGAAAGGATAGGCAAGGAAGCAGTCGTGGCCTTAAGTTAGGTACCATACTGGCATTTGCCTGGAGAATTAGGAAACTGCGGAAAACCACTTCGAGGATGGCTGTGGTGATAATCGAACCCTCCCCTACTCAGCTGACCTTCCTTGGCTGAATGGACCTCGTTCCAGTCCTCGTGCCACTTTTCAAATTTCGTGGCAGAGCCGGATAATCGAACACGAACCTCCGGGGGTGGCAGCTAATCACACTAACCACTACACCACAGAGGCGGTAAACATCTGTTAGGTGCTAGATTAAATTATACTTTATTGTTTATTGCCTCTTCAATTTACAATTTCCTATTTGTCCTAGATATGGTACACTGGCACGTAACACCGTTATATATTCTATGTGAATTGCCAATAGTTCAATAGGTCCATAGTTAAGTTCGTCCTTGACTTATTTTCTCTAACGTTTTACCAGATATTTTTAGAATACAAGAAATTTTGTTATTTCCTGTGCTATAAAGAGTACTACCTCCCCTCTTAACTTTAATGATGAAATATTTCAAAACCACTGCATCAGAGCTAAATTTGCAAAGGAAAGTTACGTAACAGATTATGGGTGATCGTAGCCACAGGACCTCCCGTTTTATATAGAATCCGATCAATCGGGACGTGTATTTTCTTTTCAAAAACCCCGTATGCACTGACCTGGATCCAAAACTTAGTCGTATTGGCGAGAATCCGGTAACTATACTGTAAGGCCATCACACTCCCTCTCAACCCGGATAAACTATTGATTTTAGGGAAAAATGACAGTTAGAATTAATCAAAAATGAAAATAATAAAATTGAAATTCTGGAAAGTCCGCCTCTGTAGTGTAGTGGTTAGTATGATTAGCTGCCACTCCTAGAGGCTTGGGTGTGTTTCGCGGCTCTGCCACGAAATTTGAAAAGGCGTACGAGGGCTGGAATGGGGTCCACTCAGCCTCGGGAGGTCAAATGAGTAGAGGGGGTTCGATTCCCACCTCAGCCATCCTCGAAGTACTTTTCCCTGGTTTTCCACTTCTCCTCCGGGCAAAAGCCGGGATGGTACCTAACTGAAGGACACGGTCGCTTCCATACCTCTTCCTTGTATATCCCTTCCAATCTTCCACTTCTCCACAATGCCCCTGTTCAGGATAGCAGGTTGAGGCCGCCTGGGTGAAGTACTGGTCCTAATCCGCAGTACAAGGTACTCTCGCTAGAGTTATGTACGTAAAACGTATCTCTTGTATTATAATTATACGTTAAATTATTTATTTATTATTCATTTGTACATTTCTTTTAGCGATTATCAACATTTTACCGAACAATGGTGAATGTTATGAGAAGTACTGAAAGAGGTGTATGATTTGCAATATCGTTTGTTCTGTAGTCTTTATTTACAAGAGGCCATCTCATTCGATCTGTAGATGCTCTTTCTGTTGGGGGGGGGGGGTGGTATTCGAGGTTTATTGCTTTTATTCTGTCGCTTATTGAGTCTAGTATCTTCCTCTGCGTACGTTTTCTTTCGTTATTTACCGGCTGGTTAGTCATATTTTTGTGGATTTTTGTGAAGTACGCCAATATTAGCAAATTTTCAGCCACAAAGCCTTCGGTAATTTTTTGTTTCCATGCCTAAATCGTTACCGAGCTGGCCTTTGGTTCAAGGGGTTTTGGTTCGATTCCCACTGGGTCGGGGATTTTAACATTCATTGGTTATTTCTGATGGCTCGGGGGATAAGTGTGTGTAGTTTTCAGCATTAGAATTTATCGTACAGTAAACAGTGCCCCATTTTCACAGATGCGCAGGTTACCTCTAAGGCGGCAGCTTGAACGACGTGCACCAGGCCTCTCCAGAGGCCACACGCGACTATTATTATTATTATTATTATTATTATTATTATTATTATTATTATTATTATTATTATTATTATTATTATTATTATCATCATCATCATTCACTAATCAGCTAACTAGGGACAACGATAAGTTTCATTATAAATTCTGGTGTTTACTTGGTTTTCGATCAATTCAGTAGGTTCTTCTCCTTTTCTTCTTCTTCTTATTTGATCTCGTCGAGACAAATCAAATCACATCAGAATCGCCTCTACATGCCAAGCTGCACTGTGTGACAAGTGACATTCGATTGAGAAAATCATATCTGAATTTAGCGGCCATCTTGTGATGACGTCATAAGCACTTGGTCAGTTACCGTAGTCACGTCTTGTGCTTTTATCCTTCTACTTCACAATAATACATGACCGTATACTTCGCTTCAATCTTCGTTTGAGTCGGTGTTTGTGGTGATTCGTACATTGGATGGGGTCGTTGAGTGTCGAGCAGGCCTGTTGCTGTTATTCGACAGGAGTAGGTTATGTGCCGACACTGCGATTCCCCGTCTACCTGCGTTGACATGATGATGATTATCATAATCATCATCATCACACACACCCAGAATTTCAGGTTGCCTATGGCCGTAAACTAGAATAATCTGCACAGGCCTCTCTGGACGCAATACATCACATTACGTGACATGACGACATTGTCAGTCATGTCATCAGACAGCAATTTTTGGCTTTGTATGGGATTGTAAATTAGGTACCAACGAGGACTTAAAGGTGATTGCATGGGCGCGCGCAGGATCTTTTCCAGGGGGAGGGGCACATTAACAATTTTCTTGAAGATAAAAACCAATATAACATCAGCAACATAAATTGTTTACAGAAATTTCCGGTTATAACAGATGCTTGATGACAGTCAGTAAGTTCAGTTTATGAAATAATCTGGTATGAACATCAACCTTTTTAGAATTCCAGAGAGGAGGGTGCCCCCTCCTTGCCTCCTCCCCTTGCGGGCGACCATGGGTGATTGTATTTCAAGTGGAAAAGCAGTCTTGCTGTCCACTTCGTAATATAAACCGAAGAAGGAAATGTGGCTCTCCTAAACGTTGAAAGTGAGTATGCCAAAGTTGTTTAGCTAAAGAGAAATACCATGATAGGTAGGCCCTATACCTTATACAGTCTCTGTCATAAAACAACAACGGTTGAAGAAACGAGGTTGGAGGATGGTAATGACTAGAGGATACTGGTTTTATTAAGTAGATACAATATCGTACTCAGCTCTGATTCAATGATTGCACAGCATGTCATACAGCTTGTGTCCCTAGGGGAATATTGCTACCGTTTTGCTCCGATCGGAAAGAAAACGTGAATTCTTATTTTGCTTAAACTTCAAATTCAGGTTTGGAATCTAAGATGATCAACGATCACGAATGTTCATTATTGGCGGTAAGCCACAGGGCAATGCGTGCAATTGGTGAGCTGCTTCACGATGGCGGAGACTATTCTCGCAACTGATGTGAAGGTGATGCCAGAGGGAGCCATTGATTTTATTGCTTATTTAACATGACTTTGGTCATGGCTCACAGCCTGTAGGAGATGAGAGATAGTCGAGAACACGTGTACTCTATACCGACTCTTATGGACTGTGATCACAAAGCAAATTCCCAGATCATCGTTTGAAACATTTTGAAGTTGTAATTAATTAGTGTTACTATCTTAGAACAGAGTTTAGAGGATAATGGGCGATGGTTGTGAGGTCCCAGTGAAATCATCCTAAAAATACCATAGCCACAATATTAAAGATTAAAATGCATGACTGATTTAACTCGTAGTGATTTCAAGTAGTTACATTTCATTGGATTAAGACTTGTTTGTTCTCAGCATTTCCATTTTCTTGGGCAATTCTTCAGTATCTCGTTGAAATATGTTATTCTTATTACACTCCTTCTGATATACTGATACCGTAACCGACAAATTTTTATGACACACTGAATATATTTTCTATTATCTGAAGCTTATCAGTTTCAAGTCATTTAATTGAGGCGTTGACATGGGATAGAGAGTGAGTAAAAAAGTAATCGAAATTTCGCTTCTTTTTTCGTGGAAATATTAGTATACGCTCATGCCAAAGACATGGAAATGGAAAATGCATGCCTTTGCTGGCGAGATGTAGTGTTAACAGTGCACTATTTCTTCTGGTATGGGCTATATCAAATTTGTTACTTTCATTAACCTGTCTCAGTCTCATCCTCGGCTTTGACAATATGAAAGTGACTGAGGTATGAGTGATGCTAGTAATACCATTTCTTATGCAGCCAGTCCCTGTTATGAATGGTATAAAAATATCGCTCATAGGGTCGGTTGGTGCATGCATTTCAGTGGGCTCGGCAGACTGATATGTAATAGCAGCGGCTGGCTCGATGAGGAAAGCAACGGGAAACTACATCACTCCTCATTTCCCTAGTACGCCTCTTCAGTGACGCCTATGCTATTTATGACAGCTGTTGGCGAAGTTGCAGAGGATCAAACCAGCCTTCGGGCTGAATAGCCAACATACACATGGAAAATGTAGCCTAGCAAATCAACTGCTAGAATAGAGTTGCTTCTACAACTGAAGCAAGTGTTAAGTCCACGAGGTTTGGCATCGTGAAGGCAGTAAGTTAGCCCGTGCCTCTGGTGGAATTAGGTATAATCTTCGCCATTTGTTGACAGTAAACTGCGTGTAAACCATATTAAAGTTCATCATAGTTATATATATATATATATATATATATATATATATATATATATATATATATTGTTATTTGCTTTACGTCGCACCGACACAGATAGGTCTTATGGCGACGATGGAGCAGGGAGGGGCTAGGAGTGGGAAGGAAGCGGCCGTGGCCTTAATTAAGGTACAGCCCCAGCATTTGCCTGGTGTGAAAATGGGAAACCACGGAAAACCATCTTCAGGGCTGTCGACAGTGGGGTTCGAACCCACGATCTCCCGAATACTGGACACTGGCCGCACTTAAGCGACTGCAGCTATCGAGCTCGGTATAGTTATATTTCAGTTGCGAGAATGCTTCCGAAACCTATTACATTCAAAATGTCAAGTCGTTTTTTGCCAGCATCTTGACATGGCGTTCATACTAGTTCTTTGTTTTTATAAGTAGGTATTACGTGTGTCCGGCAATGGTCCCAGAAGAAGTTGCGGAAATGATCAGAGAGGCTAAACACTTTCAACCATTCTGTGTAATCATGATGACGACTGGGAATTTTTGTGACTTCGCCATGGAAAACAAGAGATATTTAAAAACTGAACACCTTAAGATTATTCCTGTGAGCTGGATAAGGGTTTAAAGAATTGAACTTACGTCAGTCAAGATAAGGCAATCTTTCAAAAAGAACCGACGAAGGAGCACAACCTCCTGATAAGAGGACGGTCCTATCACGCAATCAGTCCTTACAACCACTTGGAAGGAGACGAATCAGCAGCGAACCGAAATAAAAAGACTTATTGGCCATGCTGGATTTCTTCGATGAAAAATATCTTGCGTTTTACCGTGAAATTTGTGCTTGAAACATACACATTACTTGGCAAACTGTGATTTTTCACAATTGCATAATTTGTGCCTGAAACATAATTAGCACAACTTTGTGTGTTAAACTGATAAATGGATAACTCCTTGATTTTACATATTTGTTCAATATTATCTGCTTCACAATGCTGGCAAGACTATTTTATTTCTCCTGTAGAATTCACTTTTTATGACTTACTACCTTTTCCATGTCAATGCCTCATTTATCCACTGTTAGGTTCTTCCGTCCGTAGAAACGAATTTTGAGTAATAATTTTACAAACCACCTGCAAGAGAAAATATGGTCGACTACAAAATTGTTCATGGAATTTTAGGGGTCTATAGGTGAAATATCATAATATTTAAAAGTCGAGCAGGCTTAATAATTACCCTTCTCCACCTAACCATATTACTTAATCCAATATCGAGGTCGCAATATTTTTCAGCCCTAAGAAAACAGTCAAATAATCAATTTAAGTCGTTGGTGCATTCGTTGCGATGAGGTGGTAGTAGAGTAGGGAGTTGATGTAATGAATGATCCATTCTCTTTCTAACTGGGCGAAAGAGAGTGTTGTAAATTGTGGACCGTATCGACACATAACTGTGAAACCAAAACTTACGATGTGGTTAATGTGCTTATGGCTTCCTAACTGGAGTCCTAGTCTCAATAAGAAAAACATAGGTCTCTTCTCAGAAGTAACGCTCATATGGAGGTCGAAGGGGACCACAAAAAAGCCAAGAAGTATCTACCAACTAGCAAAATCTTAGCCTGCAATTACTAAGTGAATTTAATTTCAAAATTTAAAAAGAAGGCGTGTCCGCCTCTGTGGTGTAGTGGTTAGCGTGATTAGCTGCCATCCCCGGAGGCCCGGGTTCGATTCCCGGCTCTGCCACGAAATTTGAAAAGTGGTATGAGGGCTGTAACGGGGTCCATTCAGGCTCGGGAGGTCAACTGAGTAGAGGTGGGTTCGATTCCCACCTCAGCCATCCTCGAAGTGGTTTTCCGTGGTTTCCCACTTCTCCTTCAGGCAAATGCCGGGATGGTACCTAACTTAAGGCCACGGCCGCTTATTTCGCTCTTCCTTGTCTATCCCTTCCAATCTTTCCATCCCCCCACAAGGCCCCTGTTCAGCCTGGGTGAGGGAATGGTCCTCCTCCCCAGTTGTATCCCCAACCCAATGTCTCAAGCTCCAGGACACTGCCCTTGAGGCGTTAGAGGTGGAATCCCTCGCTAACTCCGAGGGAGAAACCAGCCCTGGAGAGTAAACAGATTAAGAAGAAGAATAAGAAGGCACCTTTGACGGCGAAACGTATGTATCATAATATCAGGTAAAAGGAACACTGGAGACAATATATTTTAAATATCTTCAGTGGAATTTTACAAAACAAACATCATTGAAGTATTTCTGTCTGTTGATCTGCGGCGAAATGCCAGTAAACCAGTACATTTGCCACTGAACGTTCCCCAGCTGAGACAAAGGACAAAAATATTCAGATAGTTGAAATATAAAGCACTAATGACACATCTGCAGTGGATTCCATAGGACTATCTTTCTTACTAACTCATGAAGATAGTTTAGACACACTCTGAAGAGTCTGTGGAGTCCTGCTCATCAGAAAGTTAAAAATGAATAAAATATTAATGAGTGGTTGTGCTTATTACTAGATTCTGTTTACAATTTTCCTTTAATTACTTATCGCTTTCATAAAAATTCTTAAAATTGTTAGTCTAAAGAATTGAAATATGCTAAGAGCCATATAAATATAAGTATATTGTCATTTTATTTTATAATTTTATGTGTAAATTATATTAATTAATTTGTTCAATGACCAAATTACAAAAAAGTATGTAAGGAAGATAATGTACGCCTACATTCGTTACCTAAATCACCAAGAAGCAAAACTGCTCTGCAACTAACGTTCGTCCTGCTGTAAAACTGATTTACATTGATTGGTCTATATACCTACGTCCAGCCTATCCATGTACATTCATACACTTCACTCCAACGAAGACAAGTACAACAGCTAGTACAACAAACATTCTGTCAAACATACAGTAATGTAATATAGCAGGGAAGTCTTAAGTGAGTACTTTACCTTGCTGTCCAATCGTGAGAAGCCCATAATTAGAACAAAAGAAGAACCCGCGTGTGCCCGAACTACTTTGTGGATCCAAACAAAGGCGTTTCTTAATATTGGCCGTGTTGGGCGGATATCGGGTTCTTTCATCTCCATTAGGGTTTAGAGAAGTTGGACGCTTCTGTCGGCGTTTCACTCTCCTAACTGCACGATTTATCGCTCGTTCATGTGAAGCCCTTGCGGGCGCCAAAAGGGCCATCTTATACCGTGTTCGCCCAGCCGAGACCAGCGTGTCGCCGGCTTATATTCCTTTTTCTCACATCTGATCGACTTCCACCTGTTATTAACGATCAACGTACACAAAAAGCTGCTAGAACTAATCGATTTCTCTCTACATTATCATGCAAGACTTGTTTTAATAAATCCTTAGGATTTCATTTTAAAATGTTCGATAGAAATCAAAGAACAACGTGTTACGTTACAGAATTTCCATTATACACTTCCATGCAGTGATATAATGACTATTATTAGAGGGTAATCATTATGACATTCATGTAGGTGAGACGGTGACGAAGAAAGGAAAGTCAAGTGGTTTCCTCGTGAATAGTCTCTTAAGATTGTTCCAAGTTTCTTTAAAGAATTGCAACTAGTGAGAGCTGAATAATTACTTAAACATAATACATTGATAAACAATATCCGTACAGATCATGAAGATCGCTGGGAGAATAAAAGGTAAAGGCGTCCACATTTCGTAACCTCTAGACTAAGTGGCATGGAATGATTTGCACTGAAAACAACAGAATTGTATTACTGTATTGTCATCAAATATCACACACGTTGTAAAATAATTCAATGTTTTATGCATACGGAAACAAATTAATCTCTTACTCTGTAATCGTTTCAGAGGCTACGGTCTACACTTATTGAATCAAAAAGTCGAAGGCAGACATTTATAAAAATTAATGAGCGTACGGTATTGTATGTTTGTCGTATTTATTAGTTTATCAGATCTAAATATAATTATTATCACCTCTTAGTTAGATGCACGAAGTTCGATAGCAGCAGTCACTTAAGTGCGGTCATTATCCAGTATCCGGATGATAGTGTGTTCGAACCCCACTGTCGGCAGCCTTGAAGATGGTTTTCCGTGGTTTACCATTTTCACACCAGGCAAATGCTGGTGCTGTACTCTAATTAATTAAGACCACGGCCACTTCCTTCCCATTCCTAGCCCTTTCCCTTCCCATCGTCGCCATAAGACCTAACTGTGTCGACGCGACGTAAAGCAACTTGAAAAAAAAAAAAAAAAACGCAGTTATATGCAAACACTGTGGACATCGACAGCAAATATACCTATAGGTTCAATTGTTTCTAAAAATGTTATTGTTTTACGTCCCATTTATTACTGTTAAGGGTTTTGGAGAAGCCGAGATGTCGGAATTTTGCGCCGTAAGAGTTCTTTTTCGTGCCTGTAAATCTACCGACACGGGGATGACGTATTTGAACACCTTCGAAACAACCGGACTGAACTAGGATCGAACCTACCACCTTGGGCTCAGAAAGACAACGCCACTCAACCCGGCCTAATTGTTTCGGAGAAAACTCTACCTTATGCCATACCAGACGCTCACACGTAGTTCAGCGCGTCTTTTTAAGTAGTGAAGTGAACTATTCTGGAAGGACGCTGCACTGAGTGAAGCCATACTGTAGGGCAGGATTTCGATGCGCCGGAGGGCTGCGTGTTCAATTACATGCCTGAGTACAAAGTATGTCAAGTGAAAAAGTCAAGCGCGAGTGAACTTGTAAATAACTGCAAATAGTATTTCAATAAGTTTAGTCGATAAAAGAACATGCTACCTCTCTGTATAGTCAGTTTAGTTTTAATAAGTCTGACAACCTGTCACAAAAACGTTCTTCAAAAAAAGTTGAATTATTTAATTAAAGATAGGATGCTATGAATTCAAGCAACGTTTTATTCTGTGTTACTGAGTTAATGTACAAAATAAATACAGGTCATATCTGCTAGATCTTGTAAACTAAGACTCCAAATGCATTGTATCCTTAGGAAATACAGAATACATTCATTCTATTATAAGTACGATTTAGAAGAGCTGCAAGGATTGGGTTTAATGGTAGGGGCACGTGACACTATACGCAGAATTTTTATTTGTATGAATTTCTGGGACAGATTCACCACGGAGAACAATTGTTTATTTTAAAATTACTTCTGTATTCACTCTGGTTCCCTTTATATTATATATAACGCATGTCTTGTTCTTTAATAATTGTTTGTATTTCCAAATGTTTAATGCTCTAGATCAGGGGTTTCCAAATGACTGCCCGCGGGCCGCCTGTGGCCCGCGAAGCCATATAATGCGGCCCACGAGAGAATTTTAATAAATAACGTGAAGGACAGTTACAAAATAATATTTTATAGGTCGTTCAAAATGTATTAATTTTTAAATTCGTTATAGCCCCAAGTCCGAACTAGTTCATTAATATTATTTCCGCTTTTAAAAAATTCACTTGATCTGAATGGATTATTTTTCATTTAAAGAATTTAAAATCCAAATTTCAAATAATAATGGTCGGTTTTTACGTCCCACTGACTACTTATGATGTTTTTTGGAGACGCCGAGGTGCCGGAATTTTGTCGCTCGGGAGTTCTTTTACGTGCCAGTAAATCAACCGACACGAGGCTGACGTATTTGAGCACCTTCGGAATGATCGAACATAGAACCTACCAACTTCAGAAGGCCAGCGCCTCAACCGTCTGAGCCACTCAGCCCGGCTCTAAATTCCACTCTTTAATGCAATTGTAAAATAATGTTTTACCTACGCAATTAAAATTATCAAATTATCTAAATTATCAATTTATTTCAATTGAATTATGCATATAATTTTTTCATAATGGTACTTCTGTAGGCCTACTATATGCAGAATTTTACGAAAATTGGCCTATTATTCAAGTGCGGGCCGCGAACATGACTAAGGTTTCCAATATGGCCCGAGAGCCCTTACAAATTGGAAACCCCTGCTCTAGATTATATAATTTGTTATTACTCTTTGATTTTTTAGAGTTAAAAAAATATTAGAGCCTTTACTTTTAAAATTAAATTTCCTTAAAGTACAAAGTTATGTCTTAAAGGAGAAAACCTTCATCCAGCTTTTTACTAGGTGGTAGTGTCCCGAGAATGGATGTCACTTTCCCACGCATAAGAGCAATGCTGATGCGCTGAAAAAGAAAAGCAGTTGGTCGCGTATCGCCAGAAATACGAGCAATCCGTAGGTCAAACTTCTGCACGAAGACATATTTGTCCAACAAATCGCTGTATTTTCTTTTTTTAGGATTTTTCCCTATTGGCGGCTGCACCTCCAGCAATCATTGACGAAAGGGGATGATTTGACTGGGCGAATCTGTCGGCACAGGTAAAATCCAACAGGAGAGATCTATCCTTTTTCCAAAGCACAAGTGCCATTCCGTCTGCCTTTTACCGTCTGAACGGCAGCGGCCAGTGGGCTCTCGTATACAGTAGAAGGAACACAAGTTATAGTGGCGTGACGGATATGTCTGCCTTTACTTTTGACACAAGAAAGGCCATGGAGGCCACGTTGATCAACGTAGGCACCGCAAGCAGAGTACCAGTGAGGCTCGAAGACAGCTGTTCCCACACATAACGCCGCAGCGATACGGAAACTCTCATTGCAAAGGTAAAGACCAGGATAAGGCGAAGGTGATGCTTGGAGCCATACACCAGATTCAGGAGAAGAAGCAGCGAGGAGCCGGGCTTTGTCTTGAAGACTACTAGTTAGCTGTTGCAGAAGCGAGTGGAGATGACTGATAAGAGGGGCATCCCAAGCAGCTTGAATAGGCTTTTAACACCATCACGGAGAACTACGCCTACTAAGCTTGACCACCGAGATGTGGTCTCTTGTACGGCAGCATCAGAGTCCAGGCATCCACTAGCTGGAAGGAGAGCTTCGACAAGACGAAGAGAACCGTGGAAAAACGCTAAAAATGACAGAATCGCCAAATTCACAGCACGACGAATGCCGAGGCCACTAGAGCCAACAGGAAGAGAAGCCTGTAACCAGGCATTATGTCAACGTTCAGATATAATTTTGTTACTTTTTTTAATGTGGTTAAACTGTGTCCTTGTGGCAATCCAGAACATCTGGAAAGTCGTTGAGTTTCTCAAGACTCTTTTTATTTACTAAATACCTGCACAATTCTGTATTTAGGACCAGCCTCGTTTGTCCACATCTCTTTACCATTACAAAGCTTAATTAAAACTGTGTCTAAACAACGTCGCCTAAATCGAGTGCTTTGGATTTTAGCACAAACATGAGAACATATTTAAAAGTAATTCGTGGCTTCCAGTGACAGATAATATTATTACACACTGTGTACATATATAAAGCATATTCTGGAACAATTTATTGTGAGCCCATATAGGTACGGATTATATTAGATTAAGTTAAATTAGGTTACATTGGATTTCATTACATTAGACTCGGTAATAATACGTTATGGCTACGGTTTTTATAATTTTTCGATGTATGACGAAGAATGCTGCTGTAATAGGGATACAATTCTTGTATAATTCTTTCACTCCTGAAGATCGTGATATTTGAGAATATTTATTTGTATCAATTTTCATCATTCGCGGCCTTCTACCAGACGGATTGCTTGTATGAGGGGGGTATCTTGATGTTGCGTTATATACAATCTTTCTAACTTGTTGGAGTTCGTCCACACTCTCTTTCACCAGGCATATTTCATAAAATTATGTGCTTTTCAATTCTCCTTTCCCTGCATTAATGATGAGACCAAATAATTTGGTAAATCGTTACTGGAACCCTGAGGGTGACCTTATACTGATTCTCAGCTCGTTCAGGATGGAGTCATTTGTACTAAGTGCAGTCCAAAAATTGTGAAGCATTATTCTCCAGCACCACATCTCTAAATCATGCTGCATACAATACACTATATTAAATCTCTTACCCTCCTTTGCCGTGTCTATTATTGTTCTCCCAGGTAGCCTATTTTCTACCATTCCTTCCTTCATAAGCACAGATTCATTCATCGAGTTCACTTCTAACGTGGCCTTTACTTTGTCACTGTGAGTGTTCTGCTATTGTTCAGACATGTTTGTACCGGCAATCATTCTGGCCACTTTGATTCTTATTACTTCCGGATTCTCATTATTATTGTAAGTTGAGAACGGCATCTCCCTAGTGGTAGGCAAAACATTTCAACCCCTGAGCGCAGTGTACTCTCTCGGAGACAAGCAGAACTTTGCTTTTAGTGATTAAGTTTCTCTAATTTCTAGATTTTTCTATCTCGCATTATTTTGTTTTAGTCACCAACGTAGTATGGCTTATCCTGTGTTACCTGGCCTTCTGCTCCATTAGGTATTACTGTATGGCAAACCATGTCACGGGAATGCTTGAGTGGGCTCGGCGTTCCAGCATGTTTAGTTTTCGTCCTATTTATTCAACCGTTTACATTGCCATTTTTCGGCCGTGTAATGTGAGCTTCTGCTCCTGTGTTTTTAGATATTTCATGTCTCCGTCTTTGTTGTTGATTCCCATCGAAGGGCAACGAGTGTCTGAAGGTGTAAACATTCCTGGTTGTGAACGCTAGGCCCGTAGGACCTTTGTAAACTAAAGTTTAAGATTCGATGCCCCCTGAAGAGTATTACTATTTTTTGAGGTTTGTGCCTCTTAACTTTAACAAAGAGATATTTAAGACTTGGAAATCTTGCAAAGGGGGAGCTTCTTCTTCCCTGTTAATTATGGTTAATTAATAAGCTCTAATGCAATGCTTGTGATATTCTGAATATCCTATTCGAAGTGTGGACTGTAGTTATTTGCTTATATGTTGTTCGGAAAAGAAAGCATAAATTAAAAGAGCGAAGGAAATATCTTTAAAATGGTTGATCTCTTTGTTCAGCAGCGTAGGCCCTGCCGTTTTCCCCTCTCGTTCCCTTCTTGGCGTAACAATTAGAATTTTTTGCATTGTGATACAGGCCTATAGAAGTTATGTACATAATGAGAGAAGGATTCCAGATTGTGGATTAGAAAAATCGATCTAAAACAGACCGATTGTAAAGATAGTTTCTTCTCCAGGTATTGTACACTGGTTCCTTAGGGAATACCGTTGATCTCAACTCCGAATCTACTGCATTAGCTTTACTATATTTTGATTCGATTTCGTACAGTATACTAATATCCTAGTAAAATATACATCGTAAATGTTCATAAAATAATAATAATAATAATAATAATAATAATAATAATAATAATAATAATAATAATAATACTAATGATGTTGTCCGGCACCATCGCTATGTGGTTAGCATTCTGGCCTTTGGTCTAAGGGTCCCGGGTTCGATTCCCGCCGCGCGGCGGATTTTAACATTAATTGGTTAATTCCTCTGGCGCAGGGACTGCCTGTTTGTGTCGTCTTCATTCATTAGAATTCATCTTAGGTTCGGCTCCATTCTCACTGATCCACAAGTAGCGTACACACCGTCTACTCGAAAAGGACCTGCACCAGGCCTCTCTGGAGGTCATACGCCATTGATAGTGTTATATAATAATAATAATAATAATAATAATAATAATAATAATAATAATAATAATAAGTATAAAGTATATCTTCCATCATATGAACTCAGTGTAATTCCCCCCCCCCCCCCAGTGACTAACAAATTGACCATCTCAAGCTGAAATACAGTAGTTAATTTCAATTAAAAAAAGAACCGTTTTTGCATGAATACTAGAAATGCAGAATTTAAAGATCTTTGCTTTCTGTATAGCACGTCTAAAAGCAAACTCTTCGTCCTTATTCTGACAATTATTGTTCGTTGTAAATTACGGAGAGCGTGAATAGATGGAATGTGGCTTTCCATTCATTGGTTCCCCGTCTTGAGAAAGTCTTACCCTAAATACCATGAACTGCTACTCTGCATTCATGTTATTGTACAAGAGTTGCTAAAATATTAAATTATGCAGTTAACGCGCACTATTCTTAGAATAACCAAAAGTCAAAGGAGTTTCGACTTACGAGCTCTGGGGGTTAAGTCTGTATTAATATTCCTAATTTTAAGTGCCAGTGTCGGTTACAATTTACCACTATCATGTTGTTTAAGGTGGTGTGTAAGATTGTCTTTTTGTTTGCAGTGTGTCCCTTGTAAAGTTTCAAACATAAATTAGAAATGATATTTAATGACATTTAAATGCCAGGAAATAGATTATTATTGTTGTCATCAAAGCGTTAATATAATTATTTTTCCCCTGACAGGACATGCTGCCACATCCTCGTCCTGTCCTTAGGAGGCTGTGCTAAGATAATGGCATGACTTTCTTCTTTTATAAATCGAGTAATAACATGCAGCAACTTACACACTCCTTGCGACATTCTATTAGCAATTAGATCATTATATAGTGTGAGTCAGAGACGACAACTCACGTTTTGAAAACATCACGGGGATGATCAGCCATGCACGTAACCTCAGAAAGGTTTTTGTCTCTTCTAATGCCACGTTTTGTTTGCTGGTCCCATCTTTGAAACTACAGACTATATTTAACAAATATATCTCCTGGTTTTCTCATAGAATTCTTTAAACTTATAATATCTCCAAACAAATCTTTCTTTCTTTCTTTCTTTCTTTCTTTCTTTCTTTCTTTCTTTCTTTCTTTCTTAATCCGCTTAACCTGCAGGGTTCGTTTTTCTCTCGTATTCAGCAAGGGATCCCACATCTACCGCCTTAAGGGCAGTGTCCTGGAGCGTGAGACTTTTGGGTCGGGGATACCACTATGGAGGAGGACCAGTACATCGCCCAGGAGGCCTCACCTGCTATGCTGAACAAGATTCTTGTGGGTGGGGGGAGGAAAATTGGAACGGATAGACAAGGAAGAGGTAAGGAAGCGGTTGTGGCCTTAAGTTAGGTACTATTCCGGCATTTCCCTGGAGGAGAAGTGAGAAACGACGCAACACCACTTCGAGGATAGCTGGGGTAGGAATCAAACCCCCGACCTCCCGAGGCTGAGTAGACCCCGTTGCAGCCTTCGTACTATTTTTCAAATTTCGTGGCAGAGCCGGGAATCGAACTCGGTCCTTCTGGGATGGCAGCTAATTACACTAACCACTACACCATGTAGCATAAATCAAAACGTTACAACCACAAAGGTTGGAGTCTCCGAATAAATACGTATTTTTGTCTGTTTAGATTACGTGCATTTCAAAGCACATTACACTCTTCTGATGCAAAACAAAATCGATATACAGGATTTGAAATAAGAGAAACAAAAAATCAAAAAGTTGCAGTTTCATTCATATGATTTACTACAGTATGAAGAACCAGTCGCGAAGAATCATACCACCATGGCACAGTACATTGAACACAAAATCATTTTGGTATAAACGAAGCTAGTTTCCGAATTGCAAAGCCGGTTGAGTGACTCAGACGATTGAGGCCACAACATGGCGGGTTCGATCCTGGCTCAGTCCGGTGGTATTTGAAGGTGCTCAAATACGTCAGCCTCGTGTCCGTTTATAAAGACTAAAAATTAGTAATTAATTTATAATTAGATTTACAAATTAAACAATTCTGAAAATAAATTAATCACAATTAATTAAAATCTGCCCGTGTTGTGTGGTGGTTAGTGTCATTAGCTGCCACGTAAAAGAACTCCTGCGGAAGTAAATTCCGGCACCTTGGGGTCTCCGAAAACCATAAAAGTAGTTAGTGGGACGTAAAGCAAATATCATAAATGAATGAACGAATTATAAAGGTCAGAATATAAGTAAATGGTAACTTTATAGAACTGAGCACAATGATACATTCTGACATAATGACGCTATTTTTATTATAAATTCTTCCTTCGCCTAGAAGCTGCCCGAAGACAAAGAATACAAAATAAAGTGCATATTGCTTAAAAGTAGTTTATAAAAATACTAAAAATTATTTAAAATGATTGTATAGTTAGATCTAGAAATTAAACAATGTTGAAAACAAATTCATTAAAATCAATTAAAGTCTGCCTGTGTGGTGCAGTGGTTAGTGTCATTAGCTGCCAACCTCGGAGGCCCGGGTTCGATTTCCGACTCTTTACAGAATTTGAAAATAGATACGAGGGCTCCAACTAGGTCTACTCAGCGTCGGGCGGTCAACTGAGTAGAACGGGGTGCAAATCCCACCTAAGCCATCTTCGAAGTGATTTTCCGTGGTTTCCCATTTCTCTTCCAAGCAAATGCCGGGATGGTACCTAACTTAAGGCCACGGCCGCTTTCTTTCCTCTTTTTTGTCCCTTCCAGCACTTCCATCCCCCCAAAAGGCCCCTGTTCAGCATAGCAGGTGAGGTCACCTTGAAGAGATACTGGTCCTCCACCCCACTTGTATCCCCTAACCTAAATTCTGACGCTTCAAAACACTGCCCTTGAGGTGGTAGAGGTGGTATCCATGGCTGATAAACCAACCTTGGACGGTAAACGGATTAAGAAAGAAAGAGAAACTTAAAAGTTACAAAAACGTGGTAAACCTTTTAAAAAGTTATAAGAAAAATGTGTAAAATAATTCAGACTTGAGGTTAGTTGATCTTATTATGATTGGTACTGTATAGGTGATGTCTCATAATGAGGACAGACCACCCTGAGAGCTTACAGCTCACAGTCCACGAGTTCATAAGTGCTGATTCCGAAGGATCTCATGATTTCCACCACATTTTCTGGGGATCGAAACGTTTTGTGTTTTCATTCCACGTATTGAAGAAGAATAAGAAGAAGAAGAAGAAGAAGAGGGAGTGTGACTTGGTGGTTAACGTGTTTACTTCTAAAACTTGATATCCCATTTTCTATATCAGGCGTTGAAATTTTTGTGTTGAAATGCTTAATTAAAAAGTTCAAATTTTAGCATTGCCTGACTCATTTCTTAGCTCGGCGATGGAGTTTTTATGTTCATGTTAATACACATATTTTCATTTATAAACACCGTATCATACCACTAACCACCATAGAAACACCGCATAGACTTGACGTACAGAAGGGCATCCAGCTGAAAACTAGGCGAAATCCACGCATAGTGCCGAAATACCAGGACCTGGAAAAGACGTCAATAATAATAATAATAATAATAATAATAATAATAATAATAATAATAATAATAATAATAATAATAATAATAATAATAATGTAGATATATAAAAATGAGTGTTTGTATGTCTGTCACGAATGGACTCAAAAACTACTGGACCGATTTCGCAGAAAATTTCACAATTTGTTCTTATTGCTCCTGGGAGGGGTTGGGAAGTTGTTTGAACGAAATCCGATGGGTAGTTATTTTATGATGAGTACCGGTATTTATAAGTTATTAATTGTTTTGCTAAGCTGCACCAAGATTGGGTCGACTTGATGGACAGATTGTCGCTAGGCGACAGCAACTCACGCTATATCATTATAGTTCGGTAATAAATGCTGTATATTTGGAAGATGGGAACACGTCGCCATGTTTTATAAAGTACCTTTCTTGCTTGGAGGTTCATAGTCGTGCCTGTTACTTCGAAATAGCAATTCTACATGCCGTGATCGAGATGAACTTTCATGTCATATGACCAACAGTGATAGGTCTGCCCAGTTTGAAGAATGTTGTGTATTGGATATGTAAAAATATTTAAGAAACTGCGAAAACTGTAGAATATCTACAGTGGAATGACACGAGTTATCACCCACTCCCAACGAAGAGCAACTGGGGATTCCCAACCAGCAAAGGCGAGTCTATATAATATATTATAAAAATGGAAGTATGTAGGCTACAAGTATAAATTCCACATTTCCTCCTGAACCACTGGAGCAATTTCAACGAAATTCGGTACACTAATGACTTACTATTCGGAGACTCACCCCTAGGTATGGGTATGGATATGGGTGACATATAAAAATTATCGATTCTATAGTTTTCGGGATCGCTGAGACGAACAGTGACATTCCGGATGTCGTTTAAGTCCAAGTCTGAGTTCAGACCACAATGGGTGAGAAGGAGTGAAACAGGAAATCTCTAAAAATGATCAAAATAATGGGCATATGCGTGTGTGTATGTGTGTGTTCCCGCATAGCTTTCAAGCCAAATTTGGAACAAATGTGACTTATTATCTGAAAAATAAAACTATGGGGCATGACATTCCTAGCATCCCTAGGAGTGGGGGTGAAATGTAAAAATAACCGAAAATGACCGATGTTAGGACCGAATTCACAGTTTTTGGGGTCGCTAAGATGAACACTCGGAATGCCTTTTAAGTCAATGTTCAGCCCCAATTGGCATGGCGGGTGAGAAGGGGTGAAAAAGAAAATGTCCATAAATGACGGAGATTATGGATTTATATGTGTGTATGTTCCAGCATAGCTATCAACCAAACATGGCACACATAATATTACTTACTATCTGAAAAAAATTGAGGGGGTAAGACACGCTTAGCACCCCTACGGGCAGAGGTAGAAATTGTTGAATTACAGAAATACTACAAAATGACCAATATTAATGTAGATTCCATAGTTTTTTGGGTAAGTAAATGAAAAATGACACTCCGGATGTATTTTAACTCCAAGTTCAGTCCACATCGACATAGGCGGTGAGAAGGGGTGGAAAAATAAAAAGTCGAGATTACGGTTGAATGTGTTTGTTCCAGAGTAGTTCTCAATCAAACTTGATAGGCTACACATTAACTTACTATCTGGAAGAATTATTCAGGGGGCAAGGAATCCTTAGCACCCCTAAAGGAATGGGATGAAACGTAAAAATATCCGAAAATTACCGATATTAGGGTCGAATTCATGGTTTTTGAGGTAGATGAGATGACTTGTGACACTCTGGATGTCGTTTAAGTCAAAGTCAATTCCCAGTCGGGATGGGGGTTAGAAGCGGTGGAAAAGAATGTCGAAAATGACGGAGGTTATAGATGGCACTTTCCAGCATAGCTCTCAACCAAACATGGTACACAAAATATTTACTATTTGGAAGAGAAAAATGTGTGGGTAACACACACTAACACCCCTATGGGAGGGGTTAAATATAAATATTACTGAATCTCCGTCATTTACGGACATTTTCTTTTCCACCCCTTCTCACCTGCTATGCCAACCGGGGCTGAACATTTACTTAAAAGGCATTCGGAGTGTTGATCTTAGCGATCCCAAAAACTGTGGAAAGCTACTGATGTCTAAAATGACCGAGATTATGTTGAATCCACAGTTTTTGGAGTCACAAGGCTGATTGGTGACAGTCCTAATGCCAGTTGGAATCGTGTTCACCCTATCTATAGAGCGACGTGTAATACATACCTTTTTATTATTTTTTGAAAGTATCGTATATTTCCTGGTCAGCTTCGGCTTCCAGAAGACATTTACTCTGAAATGAAACAATCTAAAACTCGAAATCGAACACCTATAAATATATCTCAAACTACATAATAGATCGCAAAATGTCAATCATCGTCACATATTATTAACAGGCAGTACAGATTTCAAAGGTAAACATTCAGAAACTATCCGGACAACACGGGATACTACAGATAAACCTAACATTATTCATCGTATTCCGGTGGCATATCTGAAACAAATTCATGCCACCTGTTCCTGAAAGTTCTTACGAACAGCGAACACGACAGCAGAGTGAGCCCGCCCCTACTCTCTATCCAACCATGACAACTATGATTTGATTCCCGATCGGTGCAAGAGAACTTTTCGAATTGGAATGCCAGTTCCCCCGGATTCTATGTAAAACTTGTTGTTACTTCTGGTTAACAGTCCCGTAGAACTTCAATTTGGTTTTCCTTTGCGGACCCCAGGTTGAGTATTTTTATCCCTTCACTCACTTAAAAGAATGATATATTTACTTCTTATCAAGGTCAGAAAGCTGTTGGTTCAACAGCTAATAATGTCAGATTCAACTCCTGCATTCCATGAGTTAATTAGAGTTAAACTAAACGAGCTTCGCAGCAATCACATTTTCTTCTACTCCAAAAAGTAATATTCAAGAAGGCCTCTCTTACACTGATCAACAAAAATGATTTTTGGTTGATATCTTGGTATCCAACACGCGTTCTAAGACATCTGAAACATGTTGATTCACAATATGCAAGCCATTTGTCTCTATGACCTACCGTTCTTGAGATACAAGACATCAACCATTTACACATGTTCAATATTGTAATCAAGGAAAACAACTCGCAGTTTCACTAAAGCACCGATTCCTACATGGAGTACTAATCAATATGGCTTTAGCTAACATTAGTGCAAATGCCCCACACAGCACATACAGTATTAGATTTGCTTGTTACACAGTCGTAGATCTGATTAATTTACTCAACTTCCGGATAACGTAATGTCCACTCTTCGTTTTTTCTTTACCGCTTTTCCCCACACCTGTGGGGTCGCGGGTGCGAAATGTGTCGCACATGTGGATTTGGACCCGTTTTACGGTCGGATGCCATTCCTCTAACCACTACTGCCTGTTTATTATTATTATTATTTTTTTTTGCTATTGGCTTTACGTCGCACCGACACAGATATGTCTTATGGCGACGACGGCACAGGAAAGGATTGGACTGGGAAGGAAGCGGCCGTGGCCTTAATTAAGGTTTGCCTGGTGTGAAATGGGAAACCACGGAAAACCATCTTCAGGGCTGGCGACAGTGGGGTTCGAACCTACTATCTCCCGAATACTGGATACTCGCCGCACTTAAGCGACTGCAGCTATCGAGCTCGGTACTGCCTGTTTCTGTGATGGTTGGTAGTGTAGTGTGTTGTCTGTATATGAAGAGGAAAGTGTTGGAAAAAACACAAACACCCAATCCCCGGGCCAGAAGAATCATTCAGAGGTGATTAAAATCCTCGACACGACTGGGAATCGAACCTGGGATCCTCCGAATCGAAGGCCTCAAGGCCGACCATTCAACCAATGAGTCGGTAATAATGTCCGCTCTCAATGACAATAAAAAGGAAGCAAATGAAAATATTCGACTTTGCTTGAAAAATAACGAAAAACAAAACAATTCTGTATCAACACTGTTCCATGAAAAATGAAATTTTGTCAAGATCTTCAAAATCTGATTTGAGGGAGCAAAATGGATATCAGATTTGAAATCAGCGTGAAAAACTGCAGTAGAAACAGTGAACATCATGTCAGATATCTACCCCTTGTAAATCAGTGTTATCTAAGAGAATCTTTACAGTTGCTCTCGACCATTCAAAAATTCCCGACCAGAGCTGCAACTAACATAATCCTCAGAATATCAAAACACAGACCCACTCTCAGACATGCCTAATGACCTCAGGCACATCATAACTAAATCAGTACTTTAGGAAAAATGTTGGTAGGGGTACTTGGACGGATTAAGTTCAGTATAAATACACGAATTCTGTTTTCCTGTTTTGTTATTTCATTCTGTGTCTTGAAGAAGAATAAAAAGAACTTCCCAAGCAGGTCATCTGGGAACGCTGTTGCCACACGAGAGCAGAAGAACAGGAGAGGCGTTGCTAATTCTACCATCTGCTCTTGTTTACACCGGAGATTGATAGATATGTATTTCATGGTTAGTTTTACTGTTTCGAATAAGTGAAAAATTACATCCGGTAAGTTCAGTGTGTTAAGGCACCTGCACTTACAATATCTGCCAATAGAGGTCATTACAATGCTAATAAGAGTCCTGGTCCTTGCCCATTTCATGTTCACCACCTTCTTATTCCGTTCATATTCGTTATGGGTCGATGTTCTACTTAATGTGTGTCGAGTCTACAGCCTACAATTCAACTAAACAATTGGGAACATGCAACATTTTCAAAAATATTTTTTTTGAAAAGTACACCAATGAAATAGTACGTAAACGTATTACATTGTGGTATGTTGCCTTGTTTTCTACCATTAAAAAATATTTAATAGTGCCTTTCCGCAAGGCGAGTGAAACGGCCTCTGACGTAAGCGGCGCGCTGTGACGTCACGATCCAGTACCGCATGGAGCTCTACCAGCCGTTGTGCATCAGCCGTTGCTAAAAGCCGATTGTTTATTATTCATGATCGCGAATAACTTCAAAATGACAGAAGAAAGGTTCAAAACAGCACAATTAGACAATCTATCATGTGTAAATGTCGTCATTCATAAAAAATAGTGACTTTTACGGCCGCAGAAATTCGCGGATAGCAAGCAAGTTTGTAAGTAGCGTCTTTTATATACGTGCAATGTATTGCAACCCATAGTATTAGGATAACAACGAACCTGGATAGATATCACATCACTTTCAACATTTGCTTCTAGACTGATTCCCCTATTAAAGAATGACATTACATTTTCGGGCTTTCAGCATTAGTAAAGTAAGAAATCTGATTTCAGCACTAACATAAACATATAGGTAGCATTATAGTACTAGTCCGCTTCTGAGGTGTAGTGGTTAATGTGTGGCACTCCCGGAGGCCCGGTTTCGATTCCCGGCTCTGCCATGAAAGTTAAAAACAAATAGTACGAGGGCTGGAACGGGGTCTACTCGGCCTCGGGAGGTCAACTGAGTAGAAGGGTTTCCAATCCCACCTCAGCCATCCTCGAAGTGGTTTTAAGTATTTTCCTACTTCTCCTCCAGGCACCTAAGGCCACGGCCGTTTCCTTCCCTCTTCCTTGTCTATCCCTTACGATCCTCCCATCCTCCAACAAGGCCCCTGTTGAGCATAACAGGTGAGGCCGCCTGGGCGAGGTAATGGCCCTCCTCACCAGTTGTATCACCATACTCAAAGTCTCACGTTCCAGGACACTGCCCTTGAAGTGGTAGAGGTGAAATCCCTCGCTGAGTCCGAGAGAAAACCAACCCTGAAGGATAAACTGATTAAGAAAGAAAGAAAAAAGGAAAGAAAGAAAGATCATAGTAATCTATCATTCCCAAAAATATATATTTATGGTTGGGACAACTGGCCTACCCACCTCCGGGGCCCATGAAAGAGAATTAAATATCTTTGTGGAGGGAAAAAGTTAAACATGATAAAGATAAATATGACTTCATCTGGTTTTCACAAGTCGGGCTGAGTGGTTCAGACTGTTGAGGTGCTGGCCTTCTGACCCCAACTTGGCAGGTTCGATCCTGGTTCAGTCCGGTGGTAGTTGAAGGTGCTCCAATACGTCAGCCTCGTGTCGGTAGATTTACTGGCACGTAAAATAACTCCTGCAGGACTAAATTCCTGCACATCGGCGTCTCCGAAAATCGTAGAAGTAGTTAGCGGAGCGTGAAGCCAGTAACATTAATTACATTTGGCTTTTAACAAGCTGAGCATATCAGGAAAGAAAAGTGTCCTGGTGACATTTTAGTCGCTCAATACAGGAATGTCTTTGGGTGCTGTAACTTTTACTTTTTTTTTTTTTTTTTTTTTTTTGCTGTTTGCTTTACGTCACACCGTCACATATAGGTCTTATGGCGACGATGGGACAGGAAAGGCCTAGGAATGGGAATAAAGCGGCCGTGGCCTTAGGTACAGCCTCAGCATTTGCCTGGTGTGAAAATGGGAAACCACGGAAAACCATCTTTAGGGCTGCCGGCAGTGGGGTTCAAAACCCACTATCTCCCGGATGCGAGCTCACAGCTGCGCGCTCCTAACCGCACGGCCAACTCGCGCGGTATTTTTACCCTTCGGTTTATTGACTTGGCTTGTATAACCTAAAACTTAGGCTAAGTTGGATAATATTTTAAACACCTACATCACTATTTTCACCTGTGTGCAATTATGTTATTTATTTCATTAATATTATGATAATTATTATAATTGAGCATTGTTAACTTATAAGACCCCAAACAGTCAAGCATTAGTTTTGTGTAGAGTTATACATTTGTTAAATTCACGTTGTTTCCTTTCATGTACACGCCTATTCATTGTTACATTATAGAGTATTTAGATATAGCCTAAATTTCTTTACCAATTAAGCTCTTCAATAAAGACATACATAACTGTCCCATGCCAAGATATATTGGTAGAATTAGAGCTGTCAAAATGGTTCATAACCCCTTTGATTTATTATCTTGACATGGATCACCCAAAACATAGGTTAGATTTGGAGAATACTTTAATAATCAGCATTATTTAATGCATTGTTTATTACTTTCACATTCCAAGATGTAATTGAAGCATTTAAATAAAGCATCATACATTAAAATTTAAAGTTTTACCACTAGAACAGCTGACATGGAAAAGTGATTTGAAAATTCAAACAAATTCATCTTACGTTAAAATCTTCAAAAAAATAAACTGTAGACTTTTCCGATATATCACCAGCATTTCTCCAGCTCGCTAAAATCCATTTCTCCCTAGTTTTAGCGTCTTTGGAACGTTTATAAACAATTTGTTTGGTATGGTATGCGATGTGCTATTGCACATCGGAACTCTACACCATTTATAAGTTTTCTACCTCACTGTCTGCGCAGGATTCATTTTAAGTCTAAAATATACCACTCAGATTATTATCCAATGTATAGACCTCGAATTTAACCGTACTAGACACTAACGTAAAGTAGAAATACGCGAAGTGTATCCTGCTTCTCACAGCACACTATGTGTTATTTCGTCTGCTAATTCAGTCATCCTGTACGATGACGTCAGGCCAATGAGATCGCGTACTTGCGTGACGTGACATTTTCGTAGATTTTTATCATGTTTGGAGTTATTATTTGTACATTCTGATCACATTTTTGAATTCTGCATGAAATTTTGAATCAGATTAGCATATTTTTAATTAAAACCCCGGATCATGCATGTTCCCTATTAGGTTGATACGTAGTTCGTATGGCCTTTTTATGTGTAAAATTCATTATTTTACGTGAATAATTATGAGTGCATTCTACATAAATTAATATTCTCCTGCTCTGTTTTTGAATGTTTCCAAACTTCCGTCAGTGTTTTTACTTTTAATGATGGGTTTTACATGTAGATAATAACACGAATTGCTCCATTAAATAATGATTTTACTTTCTCACTGAAGAAACCTCTAAAGTTGGACGCAAGTTTATGCACAGGGAGTTCTTTTTCCTTAAAGCTCAACTGTTCCTATCTTTTGTTGATGCTGACAATAGCTAGGCTCCGTACCAAGAGGAAGATATTCCACACATACTGGAAAAAATTAGCTGTTGTGGTATTTAGACAGATCGCACCATCACTTATCTACATAGTAAATTGGCTACGGCCCCTACGGTCTGCAGACAGTTTATAGAAAATCAATTTTTTTATGTGTGGAAAATTTTAGAGCCACGAGGATGCATCCCACAGTCCGCCTCACAGGCTGAATGATTAGAGTAGCGGTCTTCCTTTCAGAGGTCCCGGGTTCTATTTCCAACTGGTATTTGATTAATTCCTATTACTCGGGGCTAGGTGTTTGTGTTCTTCTTAATACACAAGGCATCACATTGGCAGTCACCACAGAAAGATGCAAAAATTAATACAGTCTTCCATACAGTGTTGGTCACGGTCTAGAAAGCCAAGAATAACGGCGGAGAGGATGTGTCATGATGACCACACGACACCGCGTATTTTGCAGGCCTGTGGACTGAGCAGTGGTTGCTTGGTAGGCCGTGGTCCTTCGGGGTTGTTGAACCGTGGATTTGGGGTTTGGTGTCCGGCTGTAAAACTGGCCCCGACCAGAAAAAACCGGAAAAGACAGGCAAGAAGAAAAAATGGAGTATTCTACAACACGAGGTTGTCTGCTTCATAATAAATGTACCATCAGTCTTAGTTCGAGATCAGGAATGTTGCAGTAGTAAAAGTTACGAAACCATCTACTAATCACTTCTTCAAAAAACGTGCGAGTTGGCCGTGCGGTTGGGGGCGTGCAGCTGTGAATTGCATAATGGGAGATATTGGGTTCGAACCCCACTGTTCGCATCCCTGAAAATGGTTTCCCGTGGTTGCCTAGACCTTTCCTCTCCCATCGTCACTATAAGACCTTTCTGCGTTGGTGCGACGTAAAGCAAAAAGCTAAATATATATATATATCTTCTGATCCCTGCGGTATTATGTTTGCAAAGCCTTGGGCGTTTTCATTTACAGTGTCTTCATGATCTTTTCTGATGGATTCCGGAGACGCTGAGGTGCCGGAATTTTGTCCCGCAAGAGTTCTTTACGTGCTAGTAAATCTACCGGAACGAGGCTGATGTATTTGAGCACCTTCAAATACTACCGGACTGAACAATCGAGCCTGCCAACTTGGGATCAGAAGACGAGCGCCTCAACCGCCTGTGCCACTCAGCCTGGCTTTCCTCTTCAAATTTGTGTAAAGAGGAAATGAAATGTCGTATGGCTTTTAGTGCCGCGATATCCCAGGACGGGTTCGGCTCACCAGGTGCAGGTCTTTCTATTTGAAGCCCTTAGTCGACCTGCGCGTCGTGATGAGGATGAAAATAATGATGATGGAAACAACACATACACCCAGCCCCCGTGCCATTGGAATTAACCAATTAAGGTTAAAATCCCCGACCCGGCCGGGAATCGTACCCGGGACTCTCTGAACCGAAGGCCAGTACGCTGACCGTTCAGCCAACGAATCGGACTGTAAAGAGGACATAGCTGCCTAGTAATGTAGTTCGACGAGTAGAGAAAGGCAGTTGAGGGATGATTTGAGGATGAATTATCTTCAGGACAATATTTTTAGCTAAGGGAAATTTGAAAAAGCCTGCCTTGAATCCCGGACTTCAATAATTTTTTCTTGCAGAACTGTGCAATACACAACCTAGCAGCATTTCATTTCTGTTAATGTATCCCAATTTTTGGAACAACCGGAATTCTATTTCCTTCTCCTCGCGCATAACGTGACAACCGTTTGAAAAGAAGAGCGGAAAACGTTTCCCCTCTGTCCCCTTGAAACAGAAATCCCCTCCACCACGAACCACATTAATTTGGAGATAATCCTTCTTTAGTCAGAAAGAAATAAACAAGAGAAGTTGTTTAATGGAAATGGAAAGACTTTATTAGATGAAAGTGGCTCAGTTCCTCATTACTTCCCTTGAGTAGGCCTCTTAATTATGAAAAACCGGTGAGCTCACGATAAACACAGGTACCAATTACTCCGTTTTAATCAATAACTACCATCTGCAATATTAACAGAAACTTTACCTCGGAGGAATTTACATCGGAATTGGTCAAATATATCCAAAGATGATTTATTCATCCTCCCTGTGTGAGTTAAAATATTGTTTATGTGTTCGTCCCCCTTACCTGGAGAGTGCTCTCCACCTGTTCACGGATCGTAATATCATCGTTTACGCTTTCGCTGCTGTATTTCCGAGAAAGAACATCTGCGGGTTTCCTGATCGGCCAGCTTTCAGCGTGACTGACCGAATTTGCATACTTCATCAGGCCAAGAATGAGATACTACTGTGGTGTTAATGCTTGTAAATGAGAAATCTAACTAAAGGATAAAAATATTCCTGTGAATGGCATGTATGAGGTAGGCTACTGTTAATTCAATTCGTTAACAACGCAGACGAATAATACCTGTGCGATCACTGGCTCTCACCAGGATAATCGCGGTTCGAATCCCAACTAATGCACATTAATATTTGAAATGAAAAGACATACTACATATTAATACTTTCAATGGCGTGTTTTATTTATTTCTCTATATGATTTCCTGCTTATCAGGCATTTTTGCATACTTACCGAACATTTCTATTTTTTTCTATTCCCTCTTTCTCTTCTTCTTCTACAGCTTTTCCCCGCATCTGTAAGGTCGCGGGTGCGAACTGTGTCCCACATGTAGATTTGGCCCTATTTTATGGTCGGATGCCCTTCCTGACGCGAACCCTACACGGAGGGATGCCATTTTTCTATTCCCTAAATAAAATAATTTGGAAATGTTCTTTTCGTTTCTGAAAAACTAAGACTATATTATGAACTATATTGTACCATGGCAAAGTGTTTTTAATATATAGTCTATCTGTAAATGCGTCTTAAAATATGTTTTCAATTGCATTACCATACGCTAATAATATTACAATTTTGCTTTACGTTGCACCGACGCAGATACGTCTTACAGCGAAGTATGCGGCTGTGGCCTTATTCAATGAACAGCCCCACGGAAACCACGGAAAACCATCTTCAGTGATGCCGGCAGTAGGATTCGAACCCACTTACTTCCCAATACAAGCTTACAGCTGCGCGACCTTAAACGCTCGGTGCAATAATATTAATGGCGTACTATTACTGGCTCATCAGTGGCGAGGCGTGCTGGTATCCACTGTTACCACTTTAATATTAATACTTAATATTTTTGGTTCTTCGCCTGGATATGTCGCGAGAACTCTATTGCAGCAGTCTGCCACCGTCAAATCTGAGCGAGAGGCTGTTACCACTCCATGCAGTGGTTACGCGTTGAATCTCTTCAAACAGCTAGGCGATTATTACTGCACCTGCGCCAAGCAAGGCTCCTTTCCCCCTCGACACTGGGATGTATCCTACTACGTTCTCCGCTCGTGTTACCACAGTGGAAAGTGGAAACAAAAGCTTATAACGTCGGTGCTGAGCTGTTCCGCGCTCAACAGTGCATTTTTCTATTACTGTCTTATTGTTTTCTATTATAATACGAGGTGACTTCTCTTGTTAAAGTGTCAATTTATATTTATTTTATGTTAGGTAAAGATAGCCTATCGGACTGTACAACACATTAAAAATTAAAATGAGTGCTGACGCTTCCACCTAAAAAATAAGTGAATTGTCGGGCCCAGAATGTTAATGCATAATAGAAACCTTAATGAACACGCCATTTTCGTTTAGAACTTTTGAAGGAAAGAAAAACATGATCGAAAAATGTAGAACAACGCCTTCTCTTAAAAATTTATTCAAGGAATCGAAAAGAACAATACGATATTTTCATGACTCGTGGTATATAAATCTGGACTGGTTATGAGGTTGTGTAAAAATGAACAAACTGTGCTGTTGGCCACGTATTCTATTTTCCTTCGAAAATAATACTTGGAATAAAGACGGCGTGGACAATTTAGATAGTTTCAGAGTTTTAAAGAGACGCCATGAGGTATTTATTTATTTATTATTTATCGTATGGCATATACATGAACAGTACAATAAATTACAGGTTTATATCTATATTATTTACATAGGTAATCGCCTGTGGCGTCGCCAGGAAAATTTCACTTGTTTCTCCACTGAAACGTCTCAGTGGGCATTCTTGTGTGATGTGCTTCACAGTTTGCCTCTCAGCACCACAGTCGCAGCAGGATGACGACTTTTTCTTCCATTTATACAGAAGATCTGCACACACACCATGGTTAGTCCGGATCCGGTTTAACTTGGACCATACTTTCCGCGGTTGTTCAAAGCCAGGCACCTTCTGTGTAATGCATGGCATATTTAAGGACTGTGCTGAAGCAAATTGTCTCCATTCATTAGACCATCTCTCAGTCAGATTAAAATGACTGGCTACAAGGTTCTCCGCCGTACAGATGGGTGGACGTCTTGACTTAAGTCTGTCTGTATGTAGGTGGGGGATATCCTCATGAATGGGCAATCTTTGATTATTCTGGATCTTATTGTATTCATTCATCAGAGCAATGCTTCTACGGAGGTGGGGTGGAGGAATATGGCTTAGTACGGGCAACCATTGAATTGGAGTTGATCTGATCGTGCCAGTGATAATTCTCATTGTGTCATTTAACTTAACATATATTCTCTTCACATGAGGACTGTTCACCCAGACGTGGGCACAATACTCCGCAGTAGAGTAAACTAGACTTAGAGCTGAGCAGCGCAGAGTAGTTGCACTTGCACCTCAAGAAGAACCACACAGTTTTCGAATTATGTTGTTACGTGTCTGAATCTTGGCAGCGCTCTTTCTCAGATTGTCTTGGAATGACAGTGTTCTGTCGAGTGTAACACCTAGATATCTGGGGTGTCTATTGTGGCGGAGGAGAGTGTTATCGAAGTATACTTTGGGGTCCCTTGAAGCCATTCGGTTGTTCAGATGAAAACAAGAAACTTCTGTTTTACTCATACTTGGTTGAGTTTCCATTTTCGAAAGTATTTTCCTAAAACAGAGAGATCTTTTGTCAACGTTTCCTTTGTCTGCTCGAAGCATAGGTCTTTAGTGGCAAGAGCCCAGTCATCTGCATACCCAAATTTCCTGGATCTTGTGGATGGTATATCTGAGATATATAAACTGAACAAGAGTGGGGCAAGCACTGAACCTTGCGGGAGTCAATTATTTAGTTTGCTGGGTTTGCTGATTTCTTCCCCCAAGACTACACGAAATGTTCTGTCACTCAGCATGTTATTTATAAGATGAGCCTGACTCCTGCATGGAATCACTTTAAGGAGTTTGCTGATTACACCTTCTCTCCATACTGTGTCGTAAGCTGCCTTTAAGTCAATAATTGCTACTGAAGTCTTTAGTCCTTGCTGGAATCCCGCTTCAATAAAGGTAGTTAGTGACAAGACTTGGTCAGTACAGCTTCTTTGTGGCCTGAATCCTGCTTGTTCAATAGGGATCGTTTCCAACACTTTTGTAGCAATTCTATTCAAGATTAGCCTTTCAAGTAATTTATAGCATACACTAAGCAGTGCTATTGGTCTATAGCTCTCTGGTGCATCATTAGGCTTTCCTGCCTTTAGGATTGCAATTATCTTACTCGTTTTAAATAAGCGAGGTAGATTACCTGTTCTTAGAATGTAGGTTAGAAACCTAAATAACCATAATTTCATATTTTCTCCACAATTAATTAGAAACTCAGGATGAATCCCATCAAATCCCGGTGCTTTAGCAGTTTTTATGTCTTTTAAAGCTGCCTCAATATCTTGCACACTAAATAGTCTAGTGTATTCCGAATCACGGGGGCTTGTGGACTTAAGACTGTTAATTGTTTTTTGATGTTCCTTGTATGATTTCTGTCTCTCGGTGATCTAGACATATCAACTATATGAGCTGCAATTTTGTTTGGAGTGACTGCAGAACTTTTACGAAAGATGGGAGTGGCCCCACTAAGCTTCCGTAACAATGACCATGCCTTTCTGCTCGATTCTCTGAAATTCATAGGTGTTAGAGTTTCGGTCCATCTTTCTCTTCGAGCATTATCTAGGTTATGAAGCAGTTCATCCTCGATTTCTTGTTCACCGCTAGCAAGGAATTCTTGGTATAAATTTTCAGTTGAATCAGTCCAGCCAGGAATATATTCCTTTCTATAGCCTCTAGGAATAATTTTTTTTTGCTGTGGCAATTACAGCACCCACGAATCTCTCATAATTGTTACTTGTTGGTGGTATCCATCTAACATATTTATCAAGGTCACGCGAGAACGCTTTCCAGTCTGCTTTCCTGAAATTCCATCGTGGACGAGGATAAGAAGTTACCAGGGTATTTGCATTCCAACCTCAAGGCATATAGGTCGATGTTGACTATGTGGGAAATCTTGAAGTACTTTCCGTGATGTGAGTAGAGGTTGATTATTCTGATCACTGGAAACAAAACATAGGTCTGGGTTGTATTCCTGTTTCCATACAGCAGATCTAAATGTTCCTCTATCTTTTACATCAAATACAAGATGAATATTATGTTCCTCAGCCCAGTTCATGAGAGTTTCTCCATTAGAATCAGTGGCACTATATTTCCATTCTTCATGGTGACTGTTGAAGTCACCCACATAGATGGCTGGATGGTCCTGTACCTGAATCATCTGGGAGGGCCATGGTGAAGGTGGAGGCTTGTAGACGTTTATGATGGTGACATCTCCAACTTTGATGACAACTGTATGTATGTCGTCTTTTGATCTAGCTGCGAGCAATGAGGCATTTTCAATAGTACTACGAACATACGTAGCTGTACCATATGCATGGTGATATGTTGCACCTACGATATCATATCCCGATATTAGCCCTCTCATTTGTAATTGGTGTTCATCCGCAGCATGTGTTTCCTGAATGGCAACCACATCGATTTTTCCATCTCGTAGGATTCTTGACAAGTATTGGCATTTGGATTTGCTTATGCCTTCTATATTTAGATGAAGGACTTTAAGTGTAGGCCCGAAAGTTTTTGCCTGTTGGTTCTGAAAAGAACAGTTTGAATGATATTTCATTTTCATGTAAAATAGCCAGGAGATCACTAGGATAGTCTGGCAGCCTGATCGCTGTTGCTCGCTTAGCACCACCCAGGGAGCACGTGTAGGGTACTTTTAGGTTAAAACCTACGGACGTGAGCAACTCCACTCAAGCACACATCGACGCTGTTGCCGATATGATTCAGTTCGGAAGGTCCAGAATAGAGTTCTGTTTGAGTACAGCTTACAGAAAGAAAATTGACGAGCATAATAAGCTAGTAAAAATAACAGATATATTGTCAGTACTTTAATAGATACTGTATTTTTTCTTTCTAAGCAAGGATTACCTTCTAAGGGTCATCGGGAAACTGAAGAATCCGATAACAGGTAACTGCTAAGAAATATGACGTATTTAGGCACCACTTAGAAACATCTACAGTTTCCTCAGGACTTTTATCTGATACACAAAATTATATTCTTGAAGCCGTAGCTACTTTTATGACCAGCGAAATTAAAGAAGAGGTTAAGAAAGCAAACTTTATTTCCGTTATTTCGGATGAAAGTACAGACGTTTCGAACAGAGCAAAACTCTCGTCTCTCTAGTGTATTTAGGTATGTTAGTCCCGAAGGCGAAATTCCAAAGAGATTTTAGAGATTCAGTGATGTAAGCGGTGACCGTTCTGCTGTTTCTCTCTCTAAACATCTCTTTGGAAAGTTACAAGAATTTCAGTGTGGTGGAAAGTTAGTAGCTGAAACATTTGATAGCGCAGCAGTGATGGCAGGACAGCACAGTAGGTTGCAGAAGTTAGTCAGGGATGAATACGACCAGACTATATTTGTTCACTGCTACGGTCATAGGCTCAACTTGGTATTACAGAAATCTGTTAACCACATCATGGATTGCAAAGCATTTTTTCAGACCTTGTTCGGATTAGCAAGGATTTTTCCATCATCCCCTGAAAGGGCCACTACTCTTAACAAAGTAATATAGCCTAGAGACGATTACCAACAGTAGCGCCTACCCGATGGATATATGCTGGTAGGCTCGTTGAAATTGTGTCCTCTCTCTATACAGATCACCTTGAACTCTTCAGAGAAATGAAAGATAACGCAGACGAATGGAACGGTGGAACGAGAATTCAGGCCAAGTGTTATTATGTTACCCTGCGAGACTTGATTTCTGTTTCCTATTAGATTTATTTGCTGAAGTGCTTCCTCAATCTGCTGTTCCGTATCAGACACTTCAGAAGAAAATGTGACATTGCCTTCTGCTCCGAAGAGATTCAGTAATTTAAAGCGTTTTTGCAGAAAACCAGAAATAATTTTGAAATTATGTAGTCAAAGTTGCAAGAAAATGAAGGGAGGCAATATTAACCTCAAAAGCGCCAGAGAATTGATTTTTATAGGAATTAAGAAAACATCGTATCTCCGATTGTATTCGGAAATAATTGACATATCCGTGCAAATATCAGAGAGATTTTTTGATATTAACAAGCTGGAATTGTTTCAGTTAACTGATATTCACTAGTTTAAACAATTCGCGAAGGAGTTCCCGAACAGTGCCTATCAGTCGTTAGTGAAGACCTATGGACGAAATTTTGACTGCATGAACCTTAAAAGTGAACGGTCTATCCTCTACACGAAGCCGGAACTTGTGAAAAATAATGCATATGACCTCTTCCAATATTTGCACACCAGTGGTCTTAAAAAAGCATATCGAAAAGCAACGAAATTGATTGACCTCATTATCACCATTCCGGCAACTAGCGCTTCCGCTGAAAGATGTTTCTCGGTCTTAAAAAGGATACACACTTTCCAAAGAAATTCACAAGTACAGGACAGGCTCTCTGCACTTCCTTTGGTTGCGATTGAGAAGAAATTTCTGAGTAACATAATGAAGGGGCCTAATTTCTACGATGCTGTGATTTATATTTTTGTTGCCACAACCTGCCGTCGTATCGAGCTGAAGTACAAATGGGAAATACTGAGGTAAGTCTTGAAGCTCCGTCAGAAATTAATTTTAAACTTTAGGTGGCCAATATATTATGTGCCATTTCATCATTTTCAAATGATGTTATCTTATACAAAAGTAATATCAATAATCAAGTCTTTCACTTTTATAAAATGACATCTGTACTGCTCATAAAATTGCTGCGGTGCGAGCGACAATATACTATCAGAAGGAGTGTGTTAACACTTCTCAAAACGTCGCACATTGCCACTGTTGTACTAGGATAACATGTAGGCCTTATTTGTCTTCCCTTCTGACATATTTCATACAAGCCCTCTCATTCAGTATTTTGAAGAAAAGAAACCGTAACAATTACAAATGTAAATTAAAATCGAATCATATTTGAACTATTATGGAAATAAAATCAATGTTAAGCACGTAAGGACTTCTATGAGTGACTTCCATCACCTGGAAGTGCATAAGATAGTAATTATTGGAATCACAGAAAGTCTCCCTGTGTTATGTAACATACACTTACGGTATCATCTGCCTCTAATGGGAACCCCCAAGGCTTCTCAAGCTGAGTCTGATATTGTTTCAGTTCCCAGTCGCTTGTGCCAAGGTCCTCATTTTCATCTGACCATCCTCATTTTTTTTCTCACCTCGACGCTATTAGGGTTGCGAGGTGTAGGATTACTTTCACTTACATGCCCATTACTCTCTGCCCCATCTCTCTCTTTGTTTTACCGGAAACTGCATTCTGCAAAGTTTTAAATCCCTTCTCTTCCCCCCCCCCTCTCATTTTTTTTGCTATGGGCTTTACGTCGCACCGACACAGATAGGTCTTATGGCGACGATGGGATAGGAAAGGCCTAGGAGTTGGAAGGAAGCGGCCGTGGCCTTAATTAAGGTACAGCCCCAGCATTTGCCTGGTGTGAAAATGGGAAACCACGGAAAACCATCTTCAGGGCTGCCGATAGTGGGATTCGAACCTACTATCTCCCAGATACAAGCTCACAGCCGCGCGCCTCTACGCGCACGGCCAACTCGCCCGGTCCCCCTCTCATTAGTGTTTAATAGTGCGAGATATAGTGAGATTCCTGGAACAGAACACTCTTCCAACTGACGTCTGAATCTTTGTGGTATGCGGAAATACCCACACTGGCAAGAATATTTCGCCTCAACAAAAGAAGATACACTCATGCGTTCAGAGATCATCTGATATTCAAAGAAGAAATATCCAAGGAAATACGTAAGAATCAGCACACTGTGAATACATCAGCTTCTTCTTCCATTGAGTATTGAAGGGGATCTTCCCAGATGAACCTGATCGTGGCTCTAGAAAGGTCTTCTGTGTCAATGAAATATTCTTCACAACAAAATGTTGGACCTTCTATAACTGCGTTTCATTCACTTACATTAAAAGATGACTGCTTTAACATCACCATTCAGTTAACACCAAGCGTGAAACGCGCAAGCGAGCCGAGGTGGATGGTGATACGTATAAAGACTGGAAGTTATTTTGAACATTTAATAACATACGGTAAGTTATACTGCATGAAAACACATACGTTGTTTAAAATTTTCTGATAATTTTTCTTGTTTCCCCCTTGCGAGATGTGTCATATCTTTTTCCAGATAACGAGCACTGCATAAAACTAACACATGTACTTTGAAACTTAATTGCTCGATATCCGTATCTCAATTGTGAAGAGATCAAATGTTCAATCTTATCAATTTTAAATTGCGAATTATATGTCCCTGTAACTCTCGAACTTCCGTTAACTTGCCATCTGTTCGACAGCCCTATCCTGATCAATAATGCCTGATTAATAAAAATATGATTTCTAGCCATCTTCCTTCACCAAAACAACTCTCTTTTCATCTTTTATGCACCTAATGCTCATCAGACCTATTTTTTAGCCCTTCTCTGTGCCTTAGCAAGCCTAAAAAACTCCTCTTCTTCTGTTTTGATTTTCATTGTTCAATTTTTTGCGACACTTACGGCACCGACACAGATAGGTCTTATGCGACGATGAGGTAAGAAAGGGCTAGGAGTGGGAAGGAAGTGACCGTGGCCTTAATTAAGGTGCAGCCCCAGCATTTGCCTGGTATGAAAATGAGAAACAACGGAAAACTATCTTCAGGACTGCCGACAATGAGGTTCGAACCCACTATCTCCCGAATGCAAGTTCACAGCTGCCTGATCGGAACCGCGCGGCCAACTCGTTCGATCCATCAGCTTTCTTTACTAATGATCATTTTCAATTCTTGTTTAACCCGAAAATATTTTTTGGCGAATTTCCCTTATAACCGAGGACATACAGTACCACTTTTGCTCTGTACCTGTAGCTTGATTTTGATAAACTTGCAAGAAGCAAATACTTTATTATTACTTCTAGACTCACAGAACGGGCTGATGCGATGCAGAATATTGAACATCTTGGCGCATCGCCATGTTGTGGGCCCTTCAGCTTCGAATGCATGGTTTACATTTGGTTATGATTACAGTTCATTTTGTGTTTTCGTATTGAATCGTGTCCGGTGGTGGATCTTTTGTAGTAGCCTATTGTCTGTGAAGGAGTGACAATATGTCGCCAAATATTTTAGTGAGTATGTGAGAGCTTATACAGTAGGTAAATTGATCGACAATATTAAAGGAGAGTAAGTTAGGCCTTAAGTATGGGGGGCGGGGAGTATTTACGATGGGAAACTCCTATACAGCTTTTGAGCTCTATCAGAAGGAATCAGGTCTTTCTTCTCACAAGCGAGTATACATTGAACTGTTTTAAAATTCAATACGTTCAGTTATTTAATCGGGAACTGATTAGGCTATATAAATATTTTGCAATATGATTGTGGAGCAGAATGGAAAAAGTGTAGTGGACAGATAAGTTGAGGAGTGATGAGGTGCTAAGAAGAGTATGAGAGAACGGACCCATTATGAAAACTGTAGGGAAGAGGAAAATATCCTGGTTGGGTCATATACTATGCAGAAATTGTCTTCCATAGAGGGTGACGGAGGGAAAAATAAATGGAAGAAGATGAAGGGGAAGAGGAAGAAGAACGTTTGGAATGTTCACACATGTCAAGTAAGGTAGAAGCTATAAACAAGTGAAACAAGATGCTCAGGACAGGGAATCATGGAGGATGTCCAGTTGAAACCTGTCTCAAGACAGATTCACAGAAGACGAAGGGTCATGCATTCAGAGAACTTATGGACATGGCTTTTTCAAAGTTTAGGCTTCTTCTTATTGGCCTTTTTTGAATTCACAGGGGATACCTGGTAAGAACTAAACAGCTATTCTGAAAACGCACACATATTTTTTCTAACAAACTGTGCACTGGTACTAACAATTCTATAAACAATGATCTAGGATCCCAAAAAATATGGTTGATACTGCTTGATAAAACCCGTATAATTTTAGGGGAAAGTATTACTTACAATTATTAAATATTGTCTGAATATGATTTATTGCTACCATACCGCTTAAATTCTCCATTTTCACACCTTCTTCATAATAAAATAATTCTTAAATAAGCTATTTCAGAAAAGTCTGACTCGTATAAGACTATATAAAGTTAATTAAAAGACTGTGACTCCTACATTGCACGAGAAAACACATATTTTTAAAGTGCCTTATTTTTAACTTCCATTACTTTCTTCCTCATGTGAAACTGTTCAAATTATGTAACTAAATTACATACTTTTAACTTTAATTTGTGCTTCTTAATAAAGCCATTTCCACTGACTAACTATTTTTAACTCAGGGAAACAAACTAAACTAGGCATCCATTCTACGAGTACTTCAAGAAACACATTCGGATTTGGGAGGTTAATTAGCACCAGTGGAAGCATAGCCGAACAGTATTCATTTCATGATGTTTCCGTTTCCCCACTTCACTTAATCTGGTAATATGTCGGCTCCTTAAATTGGAACAATATCTCATCAGACTGTTGATGCTATGTTCCAAGCCACACAGAAATATTAATAGAAGGTATACTCGTCCAGGTATTTTATTCATTTTCAGGGAATGAGTAAGAGAAATATCTCATTCACTTGGTAATTAGCAAGTTTACTTGTACTGTAGTGAACGCTGAGCATAGCTAATTTTATTTTCCTGTAAGATTTCATCAGTCATAAAACTTTTCAACAATATGTTCACAGACAATATTGGTAAATCTACCGAATTACGTTTATCAAAAAAGGTTATCCAAAAGATGCACCTTTGAGGGACGAATTTTACTTCACAGGTTTTATTTTTGTCAATATTCAAGATTCTTGGTTTCGGTGCAGGTTTTTGGAAATATTCTAAATATTTTCAGAATTTACGGATTACTAATGTTTTCTGCTGACTGACAAGTGAACTTAAACATTTATTTATCTCATGATCTGTAAATTGTACTTAAGTTGTACATTGCTGTCATTTGGACATGCCTTATTGTTTTCAAGAGGGATTACGTGTAGATACTGGGTTTTAATTACACGCGTCTATTCCGATGTGCAAACTAATCAGTTACAAATATGATCCTTACCGCATAGCAATATGAACTACGTATTCATTTCTTAAGGTTGTTAATTTCAAGTACCGGTAAATGTTTTTCTATTTTCGGGGTATGTTCTCTTAATTTAAGACATATGTTCCTATATACTTTTGTTAGCAGTATATTATGAATTCTTCGTATTCAGTTTGAGAATTTTTTAAAAACATATCTTAAATGCGTATCCGAAAGATCTAAAATATTCTCCGTTTCTATGCACAGGTGTCCTTTTAAAATTACAGTCTTGATTCTTGAATATGAATTGCGTATGTGGACGGTAGTCGGTGTAGGCTATGAGTCCTATTAGTAATTAGTTAGGGCCTGGGATTGGCTGACTTTCCCTAAGGCTTGGAATGAGGCATTATTGGACACTTACCACGAATTAATGTCAAAGAGAACACACAATTTCACACTTCATGGTCCACTTTTACCACTTTATACCTCATGATTATTGCCCTGTATAACTTCTACGTTGCACTTTATTTAAAATTAGTAACACATTAGTTTTGATTTACTAACTGCTTCCTATAACGGCGCCTTTTTAAAATGTTATTTTCGATATAACTAATTAACATCTCTACTTATCGTGTTATCCCGTGTCGTGGGGATGAAAGTAACCGTCAACAGGCGTTTTCATGCGTGTGTGATGTAAGATAAAGCATGAATTCGATACTACGTTCTCCCCGGCGAGCTGAAGAGTGCTCTCGGCGTGGCGGTACTTACCGAGACATCTTTTCCTGTGGTGCGCTAGTCCACAACCAGAGATCTGAGGCCTTCGCCAGACGCCTGACACTTCTTGAAGGTTAGGTGGTTTCTCTCCGCGGATCCTCAGACATTTAGTTGTTATTAGCAGTTTTGGCTCTTCAATCCTGACATTCTCTTTGTTTTGATATCAGCAACCAGAAGCCTATGTTGAGTAGTGAGGCATTCTTCAAGGATGATTTTCCAGTCCTTGACAGGTTGTAGGGTTATTCGCATGGTTAAAATGTAGTCAATTTTGGAAGTAATTCCTCCACATTTGCAATTTATTAAGCGTTTATAACTTTTCTTGAGGGAAGTATTCAGCAACGCAGGCTTGGGCTGTTTGAAAGACTTCTTTCTTACATTAATAACAAATTCCTCCATGAACTATTTATAAACCAAATATTTCTCGACACACATGTCCATTCAGTTCACCGGCTATAATTATATATTCATTTTGCTTGAACATTTTGGAGAACACCACTGAATATTGTTCAGAAATCCCTTTTGTTCCCCGGATCAGGACCAGCATGTGGTGTGTAGATAGTAATGATGTTCAGAGCTTCTCAGCTTAACATGAGCATGATGGCTAGGATTCTATCGCTAACTCTCCTCACTTCAACAAGTTATTCCCAGTGCCATTTCTCCCGTTATTGTTTCCCATATAGATGAGCATGAAGTCATTTCCGAGTTTGAATCTGCTCACTGGATCTCCTTCATGCATGCAATGTTGGTTTTCACCTTCACTGATCACATGTGGCAGATATGATGTTCTGAACTTGATTTTTACACTCACATCTATTTCTCGTGGCTCCCAGGCGAAACGACTGCCCGTCGCTTCCAGTGTACGCCTTGTCTTTGCCTCTAGTACTTCCGGAGAGCTATCCGTATTTCTGATGTGGCCAGGATTTTAACGGCCAGCCGCATGTCTGACGGCAACTGTCTCCCTCATCCGGACTTCGAACCAGCAATGGCACGTCTTTTTATACGTTATAAATAAAATTATATTTTTGTAGAAACACACCAAATTTTTACCTCATACTTCGTATTTATCCCGGAATAAGTATACAAAAGTCGAAAATAGGTTTTGTTTCATGTTTGTCTGTCTTGTATTTGCTACGTTGTTACGTCACGGAAAAATGGCTTAACAGAATTTCTAGAAATTGGGTATATTAGTAAACTGTAGTAAACTTTAGGCCTATATTATTTGATCATCATACAGTGGTCTAGCAATATGGAAGGGTCCAAAACAGAATTTTTCAAATTTCTCGATATACATAACAGAAGTTTTGTGAAATACAGTTTCCAAGCTTTTAAGTTTAATGTGTTTTACTGCACGAAAAACTATCACATTGATATTTGAAAAAGTACTATATTTTCCACAATCCTAAGTATTTCCTTAAATAACAGTTCTGTTTCCATGAAGGAGTTAATAAAGAAATAAATAGACAATCTGAAAGATTATCAGATGCCCTGAAGAAAATAATTTATTTTAATGGTCACATAGTCCGAATGAATTCGGGAAGACTTGAGTAAAAAATATTTGAGCATTTTGACATAAATTCGAAAACACAAATGTGTGAAAAAAGCATTTAGCCAAAAAAAAAAAATGAAGGTTAGGAAAGTAGAAATTATGGACAGGACTACATTTCGCAATAGGAACAGAAAATTTGGAGGTTTTCATGAAAAAGACAGAAAGTGTGCTACTGTCCAGATGGGTGAAAGAAGAAAAGAACGCAGTGAAAATGATAAAGAAATGCTGGAGAGATCGAAAATCAAGAAAGGAGACAAAATATTTCGAGGGTAGGAAGTAAATTTACATGGTCCACAGATGGCCGAAATCAAAGACAGAAGAATAAGTTCTATCTAAAACTGCTATTTCCGATATTTTATCCCTCATATATTTTCACCGTACGAGTTAAAAAAGCGGAGATAGTCGCCAATTTAAATTTTAAGTCGTCAACGGCGAGCATCACTGACGTGAAAATATAGCTTAATCGTCATGGTAACGAACTCACCGGCAATTGTGGTGATTGTTGTCTTCATAGATTTTATACGGAGCAAAACCGCGTTGTCATTATCCCAGGAAATTAGTTATCGAAATGAGAAAAGAATGTGAGAGAACGAATTATCGAAGAAATAGGGGGAAAATAGAATCTTAAGTAGGAGTGGTGGTAGGGTGTTGAAAGTCTAAAGTTGGTCTCGAACCCCAAGAAAGCAAAATGTCCTAAACAACCACCTCACATTGACCATTATTGTTAGTTAAGGTCTTCTGTAGCCTCTCATCTCTGCTACGTGGCATTAATGATGCAGTTTCCCAAAACTAACTCGTCAGCAAAGGGTAAGGAACTGTTAGTCGTGAATAAGATATTACGCTATCTGCATCATCTCCAAATGGTCATAAAGTGGTGCTAAGCTCTAATTTCAACCTTCCTGTCCCTCAAGCTACTGGTCGAATTTAACCCCGTCCAACCTGTTCCCTAATGATCTGTCAAACCAAATGAAGTAATACAACAACTAGCGGTACTCCAAAACAGAGTGAAGTGTGCCTCACAAAAGTAGAGAGCAGATGTTGCTACGATAGCCGTCATTAAGCTGCAATGTACACTGTCTCTTCTCATCAGGCGGTGGGAGTTTTTTAAAATTCCTGTCGCTCGCCTCTTGCCAGCCATCCCGAACACCGGGTGTACGCCATAATGCGAGCTTAGGAGGAGCTTATGCCTGTTAATATGCAAACTGCATACGGAAAATTAGCGCGGGGCAGGGCGCCATAATGAGAATTCGCAACAGCGGATTGTTGAAAGGTGATTGAAAATCGCAATACCTCATGTCTGTACAGTCAGCTGCAATATTGTTTGTTTCGTGTGATGACAAACATGGTTGAAAAAGAACATGAGCATTGCACGCTATGGCGGTATGGTGAAGTGGATCTGTATGATGTACGGTTATATAGAATCTGCATAAAGCATAACTTATTGATTGTTATCATAAGGAACGTCATTGCCGACTGATCTTATCAACGGCTGGTCTGAGCAATTGATGGTCCTCAAGTAGCGTTCCTAAGCTTCATGTTGATAGGTTTCTTCTTTTTCTTCTTTACCTACTGATTTTTCCCACACCTGTGGGGCAGCTGGTACGAACTGCGTCACACATATGTGGATTTGGCCCTGTTTTACGGCAGAATACTCTTCCTGACGCTAACCCTATATGGAGGGATGTAATCACTATTGCGCGTTTCTTTGGTGGTTGGTAGTGTGGTATGTTGTCTGAATATGATGAGGAGAGTATTGAGACGGACACATACACCCAGTCCCCGAGCCAGAAGAATTAATCAGAAGCGATTAAAATCCCCGATCCGGCCAGGAATCGAACCCGGGACCTTCCGAACCGAAGGCCAGTACGCTGTTAATTCAGCCAACGAGTCGGACGTCCTTGATAGATTTATCGGTAGGCCTACGTAAAATAATTCCTTGGGGGCGGGGACAAAATTGCGGTAAGTCTGCGTCTCAGAAAATCGTAAAAATTGTTTATAGAACGTAAAATAATTATAATTGCTACCCCCAAAAAGCCCAGATTATCTTAAGTGACAAAAAATCGTAATTTTACAGTAGTCGAGGAAAACTGTTTTGTCATCAAACAACTTACATGCAATAATGTTTAACTGGGCTACATACCAGGGGCATAGCGAAGAGGGGAGGTGGGGTTACTGGGGGTAAGAACACCCCATGTAAATTTTACAGAAAGAAAATAAACTGGAACTGACAATAAATGTTCAGAGAAACAATTGCAGAACCAACAGATCTGTTGAATCTATTTTCTAAGAAGCCTCGAACGTTAGATTTTGGATTGTTAACTGAACATACCATTTTCTGTAAAACTGTTGACTTTGATGATCGTATTATTCTTGTTCTGTATTTTAAGGTAAGATTTTGTAAGATTTGTAGTGTACTGCAGTCTGAATATCAACATAATTCACTTGTACCAGTGTCTTTACAATGACAAGTCTCGCATGCGCGCACCACACACGCACGAGCATCTACATTGTGTTCTATCATCGTCTTGTAACTACAAAGAACCCTCCCTCCTCCCTCGGTCGATCCTAGCTACGCTACTGGCAGATACTATGGCATTTGTTTCGATTTCCTGTCAAGGAACTCCTGCTTCGTGAAGATATGGGATAATGGAGGGCAAATTCAAATTTCATAAATGACTGTACAGTAGCTGCTTACTTATTATACGATATTATCGATATTTTGCAGCTATTCTGAGAAGGTTGTGCTTAGAGTATAAGAATAATTTTGTTCCAGCTAGCCACTAACTATTTAATATTATGAAATAAAAATAACTTCTTCTTGTTCTTTACCTGTTTACCCTCCAGGGTCGGTTTTTCTCTCGGACTCAGCGAGGGATCCACCTCTACCGCCTCAAGGACAGTATCCTGGAGCTTCAGACTCTGGGTCTGGGGATACAACTGGGAGGATGCCCAGTACCTCACCCAGGCGGCCTCACCTGCTATACTGAACAGTGGCCTTGTGGGGGAGATGGGAAGATTGGAAGGGATAGATAAGAAAGAGGGAAGGAAGTGGCCGTCGCCTTAAGCTATGTACCATTCCGGCATTTGCCTGGAGGAGAAGTGAGATGGCTGAGGTGGGAATCGAACCCGGGCCTCCGGGGTTGCCAGATAATCACACTAACCACTACACCACAGAGGCGGACAAAAAAATCACTTGTACATTAATAATGAATGAACAGTCTCATAAACATATCACAGGGTATATATTCGATTCAGGTTGTGGTAAATATTTCAATTTTTAATTTCTCACTGTTTAGCCAATGACGAGAATATGGAGCATAACCAATTCACAGTGACAATCAAAATAACTAAGTGTTAGTGGTAGTTGTTATTCAGATGCAAGTGTTCCGCGTATTCGTACGAAATTCCCTCAGCTCACACGTAATACCTCACCTTCGGCGCCTGTAAGGCAGTGTAAATAACTATTATTCTACTAGCTCACGCAATGGCCATGTTCGTTAATGCGTCAAGTCCCTACAGTGTGACACCGCGGTTCGCTGGTTCGATTTCCATTGGTGGAAACAGTTTTAACCATCAGAACGTTAGCCGATAGGGTAGGAGAGGCGGTGGTACACCATTTCTAACCACTAGATTGCGTGGCGAAAACATGGCTCATTTCCGAACCTCTCCTAACTGTTCATATGGACTAAACGCGATTCTTCCATCGGATGGGGATGACAATCATTGAGCTGATCCGTTAGTGTTATTCAACGGGAGTAGGCTATGTGTTGACATCGGATTTCACCCTCCCCCCTACCTCATCATCATCATCATCCTCCCACAACCAGAGGCGCAGGCCACCCATGGACATCGAATTAAGAGACCTGCACCAGACATCTCCAAATAACACATTTTACTTTCTCTTCTACTATTCCTGATTATTTTCCGCGTACCGCGTGAATGGCCCAGCTCATGTCCCCGGAATATGCTTAACACTGGTAGGGAATCAAGGCCATAAAATAAATTGAAACCATTTGCTTGGGAACTGAACAAGTGTATTTACACTTCAAGCGCACGAGTACGAGAAGTATATTTTCATTATAGCCAATTTCACACACGGTGTAATTTAAATAAGGTAGCCTACGGCACTTGAACTGTTGGTGGTGGAAGATGATATTCCAAGCAAACAATTTTAAGAATTTTATTTTACTCTTATCTTAATTAGTATACAGGAGAAAATGAATCTCAAAATTTCGGTCAATTTTCTGAGAAGTCTACTCTCTGCTAACACAATGTCAGAACAGCTGTGATTTCCTCATGTCGCACTTCCCTCCAAGGCTGTACAATGTTCAAGGTAAATGAGTAGCTTATTTCCTGAAGGTACCAAATCTAAAACCAAAATTTTATAGGATAAAGGAAAAGCAATCAGACTGTAAAGTTTCGGCTGATAATTCGTTTTAGCACTTTTACTGAAATGAAAATCCGTAGTCTAATTACAGTCATTCGACCGGGTCAGGAATGGGATGAATAAAACCCCCATTTAGCGGCTAGGATAGGAATTGTGCCAGCTGCCGAAGACTGTCGCCTTCCTCTGGGGCAATGACTAATGATTGACAGATGAAATGAAATGATATTGGAGAATGTTGCCGGAATGAAAGATGACAGGGAAAACCCGGAGTACCCGGAGAAGGACTTCCCCATGTCCGCTTTCCAAACCAAACCACTCCCTGGCACAACAGCCCCGAAAGGCCAAGGCCTACAAAGCGACCTCTGCTCAGCTGGAAGGCCTGCAGATTATGAGGTATCGTGCGGTCAACACGACAAATCCTCTCGGCCGTTATTCTTGGCTTCCTAGACCGGGACCACTGTCTTACCCTTTAATCTATATTTAACGGGACAAGCAGGTGCATTTCTAATTACAAAACATCTATATATATAAAATAAGAGTTTTGTCTGTACATTGCTCAGAATTTGAAAAGAATGGTATTTCTATATCGGTCATGTCCACAGTAACAAGAGAATGCATTTTTTACTTTTCCGTAATTTCTGTCTGTCTGTCTGTCTGTCTGTCTGTCTGTCTGTCTGTCTGTCTGTCTGTCTGTCTGTCTGTCTGTCTGTATGTATGTACACGCATCACGAGAAAACGGCTGAAAAGAATTTAATGAAAATCGGAATGTAAAGTCGGGTGATGAACCGCTACAATCTAGGCTATACATTATTTTAATCACGCTGAGTGAAATGGTAGTTTAGGGGAGGGCCTGTAATTTAATTCTCAAATATTTATGTTATTAGTGGTCGTGTCTTAATGAAAATCGCTAGACAAAGATGGGAAATAATTCGCTACAATATAGGCTATATACGCTGAGAAAAGTGGTAGTTTAGGGGAAGGCCTAAAATTTAATTGTCAAATATTTATTTTATTTGTGGTCGTATCTTGACGAAAATTGGTATGCAAAGTCGGGGAATAGGTCGCTATAAGCTAGGCTATCAATAATGTTATTCGCAGTGAGTGAAATGGTAGTTTAGGGGAAGGCCTGTAATGTAATCTATATATATATAAAATAAAGAGTTTTGTCTGTACATTGCTCAGAATTTGAAAAGAATGGTATTTATGTATCGGTCATGTCCACAGTAAAAAGAAAATGCATTTTTTTACTTTTCCGTAATTTATGTCTGTCTGTCTGTCTGTCTGTCTGTCTGTCTGTCTGTCTGTCTATCTGTCTGTCTGTCTGTCTGTCTGTCTGTCTGTCTGTCTGTCTGTACACGCATCACGAGAAAACGGCTGAAGAGAATTTAATGAAAATCGGTATGTAAAGACGGGGGATGAGCCGCTACAATCTAGGCTATAAATCAGTTTATTCACGCTGAGTGAAATGGTAGTTTAGGGGAAGGCCTTAAATTTAATTATCGAATATTTATATTATTAGTGGTCCTATCGATAAATACGATGTAACTAAAGTTATATCGAATTCAATTTCCATTCATTTATGTCTTATACATTTTTACCGTACCGGCTCTGATAACACAGATATTAATGAATTTGTATTTTTTGTTGCTAAGTCCATATCAACGCCGAGCTACGAGAAAATGGGTCAACAGAATTTTAATGAAAACCGCTATATAGAGTCGGGGATAAGAAACTACAGTCTAGGCTGTAAATAGTTTTGTTTTCCCCGATATGAAATGGTAGTTTAGGGGAAGGCGCCTAAAATTTAATTTTAAATACCGGTACCTATGTTATTGGTGCATAGAAAAGTACGGTACTACATAACAAAAGTTATAGACAATACAATTCCTGATCATTTATGTTTCATTCTGTTTTACTGTACCGACTATGATAAGAGTGGTATTTCAGAAGGCCTACAATATCCAAAGCGCTTAACACTGATCAACAATTACTTTACATTGACTATTGTTTGTTGTGATGTTCTTCGTTTCTTATGGTGCCGCTCAACTCTGATAGATGGGATTACTACTGCGTACCGAGTATAACAGCCTAACTGAACATTGGCGGGAAATAGCTGGGGAGTTGGGAAACTTTCTTCTTTAGCATGCCATTCCTCTGGTTCATACATTTTCTGATACTGCAGGCACGTAACACACTGGTTCATCATAGCATTCACCAGTATCCAGTAATCGGGAGATAGTGGGTTCGAGCCCCATTGTCGGCAGCCCTGAAAATGGTTTTCCGTGGTTTCCCATTTTCACACCAGGTAAATGCCGGGACTGTACCTTAATTTGCGACCTGGTTCTTCCAGCTCTGGAACTTTGGACTGTAAGATCGGCACCGTAGTACTGTTCGTTGAAAGTGAGGAAGTGTGCGGTTTTTCATTTGATCGAGTATTTTATATGATAACATTGCTTTCAATCGCTACATTCCTACTGACGTTTTCGTAATGACCTATGTTGAATTCAGTTAGGAAAGCCACCAAGTCAGTCTTTCTGAGAATCCCGTAGCGAAGCACGGGTACATCAGCTAGTTATATATAAATTAGACAGACCTGTAACTTCGTCGTGGACATGGAGTTATCTCTTCACCATTTTGTGCCAGCTCGTCTCAAACTTAGCCACTCATTATTGAAGAGCACATTCTTCTCTTACACATTACTAATAATTACACAGATTCTATACTTTAATTGACCCAACGCACGTAAATAATAAATTATTCTAGACACATAATATGTACAACCGCTCCGCTTCTTGCCGAGGACTCAAATCTCGTCTGTGGGAATCTACACCTCCCCCTTAGGCCAGGTGTTTTAAAGATATGAAACCCGAAGCTTATCTCTGCCAGTCTACAGCTCCCTTCACCGAATTACAAAAATACACAGAGTTACAGTAATTCACGAAAGCTATGTATGAATTAGCTGTTTCTAGTTGAGAAGTTCAGGAATCCTGTACTAATTAAATTAATGATTTTCTTTACTGATCCTGATAGATGTCGTAACTACATTGTATCAATAGCTAATTGAGTCTTCATTTGTCATTTACCACTTGGTAAAAATCTTCTATCTCGATCCAGCTATATAAATTTCAAGACCTCTACTTGGTGTCTCCCGATGCAGGTCTACCCTCGCGAACCATGACAAAAATGAGTGAGTTGCTGTCTGAGGTGGGGGTATTTAAAGAATTTCTAGGGACGCTTTACTTGTCGTGATGTATTGTGGTGTAATCATACAACGGCCAACATAAATGCCACTTCTCTCCAGGCCTATTAAATACATTTCAACCCTGTGGACTTTAGCTTCATTAAATACTTCTTAAAATTCTTTACTTATTTCTTTGTTAATGATAGTGCAGAAATCTCTTGCAATGAGGGTTATTATCTAGAAGTTCATTATTAATTGCCCGAGGTCTGCCGAAGTGTTCCGACCTCGTTCGAATGGATGGCTCGCTTCTCACTTCGAGTTGTCACGCCACGGACTGTGGGATGAACTTGCAATAAAGAAGTACGGTTGCACTCATAGTTGCTTCTTGTAGTTGCAATTTTCTAGTTGCAATATTTAGCAAGGTAGAATTATGGGTTCAGGCTGAGGTAAGAATCGAACCCCCCTCCACTCAATTGATCTCCCGAAGTTGAGTGGACCCCGTTCCAGCCCTCGTGCCACTTTTTTAATTTCGTGGCAGAGCCGGGAATCGAATTTGGGTTTCCGGGGGGTGGCAGCAAATCGCACTAACTACTACACTACAGAGGTGGACAATTAAATATACAATGACTAAAATTAAGTTATTTACAGTGAAGACACAAAGTAGTTGAATAATATTAAATAAAATCATCGAATGCAACAACGTACATTGAACAAAGTGTTTTGTTGCTGATGGTCACGTGGCTTGGAAATAGCCTCTCAATTGGCTGCATGGATACGTTATGTTTCGGTCACTTCACCCCGTAGGATTTAGTATTTATTCAGCGTGATTTTCAACGCCCTTTCTGACATGGATTTGGACCGCTTTGATGATGTATCTTCCTCTCTTATGAGCTCTCTACCAACATATGTTGTCCATCATCAACATCTTAATTTTGTTCGGCTCCATGGCTAAATAATTAACATACTGGCCTTTGGTTTAAGGGGTCCCTGGTTCGATTTCCGGTCGGGCCGAGGATTTTACCTTTCATTAGTTAATTCCTATGGCTCGGAGTGGTGGTGTTTGTGACGTCTTGAGCTTTAGATTTTCTCTTAGATAGGCTCACATCCTGACAAACACGCAGGTCGCCTATACGTAGTCAACTCGAAAGACCTGCGTCAGGCCTCTCCGAAGACTACACGCCATTAATATCTCAATTTTGAACTTTTAGGATTTGGTGCCTTTTGGAAATTAGTTTCTCAAATTCGACTCGATGTCAGTGCACTGCGAGCTCTCAGTACTGGTGAAATGGCTTCAAGTCATGAAATATGGCATATGATGGGGCAAGATGTAAAAGAGCAAACGTTGGACGACTGTATTGGGAACGCTTGACAGTCAACCCATTAATATACGTTTTCACACATACTTCCACACAGGGGCTTAATATCGAGATTGTGTGCTCCTTTGAAAAAAATTCAATCAATCAATCAATCAATCAATCAATCAATCAATCAATCAATCAATCAATCAATCAATCAATCAATCAATCAATCAATCAATCAATCAATCAATCAATCAATCAATCAATCAATCAATCAATCAATCAATCAATCAATCAATCAATCAATCAATCAATCAATCAATCAATCAATCAATCAATCAATCAATCAATCAATCAATCAATCAATCAATCAATCAATCAATCAATCAATCAATCAATCAATCAATCAATCAATCAATCAATCAATCAATCAATCAATCAATCAATCAATCAATCAATCAATCTCATTAATTCACATTCAAATACCCAAGTCACTTTTTGTGAGATTGCAGCAACAACAACAACAGCGTACTTCCGTAGGAATTTTTATAAGACAAGCACCGCTATTTTCTTATCAGTTGACGCCCTCCCCTCCTCATCCCTACCAACAGGCAAAGTAATGCTTGAATTACGAAAGAACTTGCCCTCACCAACATTCCCTCGCCCCAACTACAGCACACTTAATTTGCCACTACTGCCTAAAGAGCTACTAAAACACCCCAAAAATCATTGAATTTTTAACCATCTTTGTACCATGCTCTCTTGCTGTGTTTGTGCCAAGATTACTAGTATTTTGCAAGTCCCTATTTAAAGCGCCACATGATTTACAATTTTGAATATTTTGACTCTTAAACTTGCAGGAAATGTTACTACCCACAATGATTACAATAACGTTACCTAAGTTTCAAAATACGAATATTAAAATTACACATTTCCTGAACACTTTGAAAACAAAAAAATTCAAGTTTCAAAATTAGCAATAAAAATAATTCAAAAATTAATTACAGATCAAACTGTGGTAATCTCTGCAATGCAGCCATCTAAGTAAATAAACAAAGAAAAATTGAAAAATAATTGTTCGGTAGGTCAGTTGGTAATTACCGTTACGGAACTGCCAATTATCGTCACATGACCAGAGAAACACATGGAATTCAGAAATCCAATGTACGTAAATAAATTAACAAATGAGCCGTGTAGTGATAAAATTTAAAAAACCATGTGCTAAATGCAGGTAGTTCGGCGCGCTGTTCGATCGAGGATGTATTGTTGCTGGCAATTTACGCAGAAGTACCAAACAACGATATGTCGTCAACATTCTGAAGGTATTAAATTTTATATTTCAAGACATTTGACAATTTCTTCTTATAGGTTGCTTAGAATAGTCTCTTCTATCACCTGTTAGACGTACTTTATTTCTTTTACATTCTGTATATCATTCTTCTTCTTTAAAAAACGATAACTGGTCTCCCTCAGTGTTGACGGTGTTGTACTTTCATTATATCAAAGACACAATCCTATTTTATGACATAATTTAACCGTTACCTCGATTACAATTTGGTAAATTAGCTGTATGAAAGGAAGGCTGTTTTGATGCCTCACTTGACCGACCGGCAGGTGCGCGCAAAGCCGTGAGCATTGTTTACCCACCTTTTATACGAGCAGCGAATAAAAGTCGAGATTATGTCTGGTATCCGACACTTTATTACCCAAAGGCAGATGTGAGCTCATGACCAGTTTAAAACTCACGATCATGTTAATAAAGTTGCAAAGTCAAGAACTAGATGTGTAGTGAAAGGTGTGCAGTAAATAAAGCCAACTCCTGGTGTGGTGGCAAAGTAGAGTTTTTCTTTCATTAATGATGATGCTTAGTGAGGAAAAGTTCATACGGGTATCTGCTTGACTTAGCCTTACGGACAGGAACCACAAGGCACGTTGAAAATGAACTGCTACAACAGAACGGTCGTGCGCTTGTGAATACTGGCTAATATAATCTATGTTTCCTGTCAGTACTAGTCTATTTATATGTGCAATAATTATGGATCTGTTTGGAGAATGGAGGCGAAACTCATCCACCGTCTAAGGATGCAAAACGGAACTAAGATGAGCATTACTTAACAAATGAACACTACTCAGCCTGAATGCTTGTATATTACGAGGTGGTGCGTGGACAGCGAGACGAATCCTTTCGGTCGGTCGTTATTATTGGTCTTTTAGACCGGATCAGTTAGTTTCTGAGTGTAGTGTACGTGGTAAAAATGGCACGGGTAGACCAAGTTATGAATATGACAAACGGATTAGAATATATGTAGCATATTGTAGTTATGTAGAAATGAAAAGGTTAGCACATGATCATGTGGTATGGCCCAGAGGACTGCGACAGGCTTCGGCAGCTGGAACATTTCCTATCATCGCCGCTAGATGGGGCTTTCAAATCATTTTATTCCTGAAACGGTCAGATGACTGGAACTGGCTGTGGATTTTTTCAATGTGGCATGGAGAACTGCATCAAACCATTCTATGGACTGATAACCCAATCACAAGTAAATGAAACTAAAATTGAAAACGATTAATGCATTTGCATCTAACGAAACGTTTCAGAGGGACATTTGTATGGAATTTGGATTCGACAAGACGTGTAGGATTCAGTGCATCGAAAGCGGGAGGATAGGGGGTGGGGGTGGAGATGACTGAAAGCTAGAGCGTATGGAACTATCACGAAGGAAATAATATGTCTCTCAGTCATGGCCATCCATCAAGAATTCACATCACAGCCTCTCTTACATCTAACCACTTTCAATAGGCCTGTTAACATGTAAAAATAAAAGAAAGACATACAGTAGGGCCTAGTATTTCTAGAGAAAACGAAATGCTGTTGATAAAACATTACTACATTTGAAATGAAATGCTTAATACTCTACATGGTTTTCCGTGGTTTCCCATTTTCACACCAGCAAATGCTTGGGCTGTACCTTAATTAAGGCCACGGCCGCTTCCTTCCCATTCCTAGGCCTTTTCTATCCCATCGTCGTCATAAGACCTATCTGTGTCGGTGCGACGTAAAGCAAGGAGCAAAAAAAAAAAAAAATATATATATATATACTCTACATATAATGTTATATAAATAAATGCACCTAACAGTCGAGTGAAATGAATTTATAATAATTTCTTGTAATAGACAGCAGGAAATGCAAACTACTAAACTACAGTTATATGTTTTACATATTTATTATTAAACAGCATGGTGAAAATATAAACAATTGAGATATGGTAAGAGTGAACAAAGGCTACTTACGGTACTACCTTTAATAATAATAATAATAATAATAATAATAATAATAATAATAATAATAATAATAATGATGATGTTACTGTTTCTACGTCCTACTAACGAATTTTTCGGTCGCTGGGATGCCGGAATTTAGTGCCGCAGGAGTTCTCTTGCATGCCGGTAAATCTACCAACACGAGGTTGACGTAGCCTATTTGAGCACCTAGAAATAACACCGGACTGAGCCAGGATCGAACCTGCCATGTTGGGCTCCGAAGGCCAGCGCTCTACCATCTGAGCAACACAGCCCGGCACTTCATTAGCAAGGTGTAAGGTTATCAGTACCCTTTCGGAGTTTAGAATTTAATTGGTGCTGTGTGGCTGCGTAATTTTTATATATAATAATTGCTGTATTATTCGCTATAAAACAGAAAATATGTAAAACACGTATACTGAGAAAAACTGGGTAACCTTGTATCTTGGACGCGTGCCGAGTGATGTAGTTTCTTGTGAATGCAGGTAAGTTGGGGGATGAGGTTACTATGTCAACTTCAGCCGGGATCGAACCAGATTTTTTTTTTTTTTAAAGGGACAACGACGAACCAACTATGGCGCTGAGATCTACCGGCTTGAATATATTCTATCGATGGACATAAATCGAGTTATCATTGCGTTCGAGTTATCAGCAAGCGGAAAGAAATTTTCTACTAATTAAGAGTTTTAATGAAGTGTCATCCATTTCCAGTGTTGTGGAAAGCCTTAAAGTGTGAATCCCTTGTCGCCATATATCATGATGTAAATCGCACGCTCGCTTTTCTCCGAGCTTGTCTCATTTCCCCTGGCGGCCTGTCACATTTCACACGGATGTGCGATGGTGGCAGCCCGGCCAGACACATGGTCCTTATTACAGCTAAAGCTAACATTTGTATCGGAGAAGTTTCACATGGAGACCACCAAAGAGGATTGTCGCTGGACCGCATCGGGACTCAATTAGCTGAAGTCTCCTCGGAAACCCCAATAAATCCTGGCCTCATTTTCCACGAGTTTGGAGGGTCACCCCCTCCGCATCCACCCTCCTCGCGACCATAATAGATCTCGCACTTGCCAGCAAATTGCTCACGCCTATCGTGATTGAGCCATTCTCCCTTGTTATCAAAATACATTCGAAATTGTATGACATTCAAGGGAGTATTGTGGAGGAGACAAGTGACACCCGACAAGTGTGGGTACTTAAAGAGAAGGTAGTTTAACGTACAATTTAAAGCAAATTCTGGAGTAAACGTGAGAAGAGAGGCAGTATTGATACAGGGCAGTGCCTCAATACTTGTCCAGATGGCCTAGTAAGAGCTGAGACATTCACAGCATTATACGTTCATTAAGAAAATCAAGTAAATACTAAGAAATTTATACGATTGCCTGAGCATTTAAATAATAAACCAAACCTCTGATGGGCCTTGGTCTATCAACAAACTGCAGTTCATCCCTAAGGCCTGCAGATTTCGAGGTGATACGTGATTAGCGTTATGAATCCCTTCGCTGTTATTCGTAGCTCTCGAAGCCGGTGACGTCATCTCGTCATCAGATAACTCCTCAATATTGTTCTCATGTAATCTGAGTGGAGGTCAAACCAGCCCTCAGATCAAGGTAAACATCGCTGACCTGGCCGGGAATCGAACCTAGGGCTTTTGTGTAAGAGGCAGACTTGCTAGTCCCAGACCGCAGAGCCGACTTACAACGCAGTAAGTGAACATTTATTCAGATGGCCAGGTAAATGCTATGGCATATATAACACAGTTGCTAAATAGCGTTCAAAATGGCTAATAATAATAATAATAATAATAATAATAATAATAATAATAATAATAATAATAATAATAATAATAATAATAATAATAATACCGGGCGAGTTGACCGTGCGATTAGGGGCGCGCAGCTGTGAGCTTGCATCCGGGAGATAGTGGGTTCGAACCCCACTGTCGGCAGCCCTGAAAATGGTTTTCCGTGGTTTCCCATTTTTCACAACAGGCAGCTGGGGCTGTATCTTAATTGAGGCCACGGCCACTTCCTTCCCACTCCTATGCCCTTCCTATCCCATCGTCGTCATAAGACGGTGCGACGTTAAGCCAATTATATGATAATAATAATAATAATAATAATAATAATAATAATAATAATAATAATAATAATAATAAAACCATACGTGAGTTTGGAGTTAAAACCAAATTGGCAAACCTGATCCGCGAAACTCTTACAGACACAGTCTAAAAAGTTAAATTTGTGGGTGATATATCGCGACCTTTTAAAATAAAAACAGGTGTTAGACAAGGTGATGGCGTATCTCCAATCCTCTTCAACTGTATCTTGGAAAAAATTGTGAGAATTTGGAACGAAAAATTAAGGCACCATAATATATATAACCACTTATGCTGAGGAGAAAGAACAAAGGTGTTGCAATAAATTTCCTAGTATTAGCAGATGATTTTGCCATATTATCTGAAAGCCTGACTAAAGCCGCAAGACAAGTGCAGTAAATATTGTGGAAGAGACAGCCAACATGGCAGGCTTAAGAATTTCGGCAGAGAAAACAAAATTCATGGCGAATATAAGACATGCTACAAAATTGCAAGGAACAGATGTTGGTTCAATCGTACGAGTAAAGCAATTCAAGTATTAGGGGAAAAAAATCCAAGAAAATGTTTTAGAAAAGTCTGCTATAGAGGCAAGGATACACAAAATGGAAAGAGCATATGGTATTAAAAATACATACAACAAAAAATGTTTATCTAAACATCTTTAAAAAAAGTTGTAAAACCAGAATGTTTATATGCCAGTGAATGCTTAGTACTCAATTATAAACTTGAAAGATTGATAGTGCTAGAAAGAAGAATTGTAAGAAAAATATTAGGCCCTGCCACGAAATTTGAAACGTGGTACGAGGGCTGGAACGGGGTCCACTCAGCCTCGGGATGTCAACTGAGTAGAGGTGGGTTCGATTCCCACCTCAGCCATCCTGGAAGTGGTTTTCCGTGGTTTCCCACTTCTCCTCCAGGCGAATGCCGGGATGGTACCTAACTTAAGGCCACGGCCGCTTCCTTCCCTCTTCCTTGCCTATCCCTTCCAATCTTCCCATCCCTCCACAAGGCCCCTGTTCAGCATAGCAGGTGAGGCCGCCTGGGCGAGGTACTGGTCATACTCCCCAGTTGTATCCCCCGACCAAGCGACTGAAGCTCCAGGACACTGCCCTTGAGGCGGTAGAGGTGGGATCCCTCGCTAAGTCCGAGGGAAAAACCGAACCTGGAGGGTAAACAGATGATGATGATAATAATAATAATAATAATAATAATAATAATAATAATAATAATAATAATAATAATAATAATAATAAATTCGATGAGAAGAAGAAGAATATAAGAACATCGTCAGTTATTCTTGCAGGCTTTGTGATTTGAATGTGTGCATCGTAGACATGGAGTACCATATGGAGTTTCTTCAACCCTTCAAAAATGCGATTAGCACTGTCGGGTTGGGACCCTTGACCCTGGGATGTGAAGGTCGACATTCAACGAACCTTTGGATATATTCTTAAAAAGTAACTCACTCCAATGTAGGTACAAGAAATCTCGTTGCACTGCACCTTTTAAAGAGCTATCGTCACCACCATCATAACTCTTCCATGGTCTCAAATAATACCCGCATTTTTAGAGTAAATATGCCTACTCTTGATTTCCAGTATTTGAAGAACTATTCCGGCTTTTTTTGCTAAATGGTCAGCATTGTAGCCTTCGGTTCAGAGTGTCCGGGTTCGATTCGTGGCCGCGTTGGGGTTTTTAATCTGAAATGTTTGCCTCGAGGACTGCGGTTTTGTACTTTCCCGAAACATCCCAGCAACTCACTCACAACACACAGCATTTATCCTCCACTACAATAACACGCAGTTTCCCATCCATTGCTGATGCCACTTACCCTTGTCGGAGGGTCTGTCTTAGACTACAAGGGATGCATCAGGCTATTAATAGTCGCACGAAATAGGCCATTGTACCAAGATCCAAGTATGTCTGAAGTCCTTTGCTCACCTGAGTGGCTGAGACGATAGGATACTGGTTTTGTAAGGCCAAGTTCGCAGGTTCGATTCGGAGTCAGTCTACTAATGGTATTTTCTTTCTTTCTTTATTTTTCTTTCTTTCTTTCTTAATGTGTTTACCCTCCAGGGTTGGTTTAACCTTTGGACTCAGCGAAGGATCCCACCTCTACCGCCTAAAGGACAGTTTCCTGGAGCGTGAGACTTCGGGCCAGGGGGATACGCCTGGGGAGGAGGACCAGTACCTCGTCCAGGTGGCCGCATCTGATATGCTGAACAGGGGCCTGGTGGAGGGATCGGAAGATTGCAAGGGATAGACAAGGAAGAGGGAAGGAAGCGGCCTTGGCCTTATGTTAGGTACCATCCCGGCATTTGCCTGGAGGAGTAGGAAACCACGGAAAACACTTCGAGTATGGCTGAAATAGGAATAGAACCCCCTCTCTCTCAGTTGACCTCCAGAGGCTGAGTGGACCCCGTTCCAGCCCTTACACTACTTTTCAAATTTCGTGGCAGAGCCGGGAATCGAACCTGGATCTCCGGGAGTGGCAGCTGAGCAAGCAAACCACTACACCACAGAGGGGGCTAACGGTATACATATACCTCATGACAGATTTACCGATATATTCTGTTACAATAATAATAATAATAATAATAATAATAATAATAATAATAATAATAATAATAATAATAATAATAATAATAATAATAATAATAATAATATCACTGGCCTGGCCTGGCTCCTTGGCTGAATGGTTAGCAGTGAGACCTTCGGTTCGGAGGGTTCTTGTTATGATTCCTAGCAGGGTGAGGGTTTTTAGCTACGTCTATTTCATTCCATTAGCTCCTAGACTGGAAGTTCGTAATCATCTTAATACACCCATCTTCATTCGTTTCTTTTCCTCCCTGGACCACAGAAATACTCGGAAAAACAACAACAACAATAATAATTTGAGAATTTTGCCGGTGTCGTTCGTGCCAATCTCTTCATGGAAACGACTTTAGAAAAAAATGGAACTGAAATTCAATCTCTGTGAACTTGTAATTTCACATCTATATAAATGCAATAATAATGCCACAGTAGATGTCTATATCGTCAGAAGACAAGAAATATGGGCCTTCTTTCTACGCGTGACAAGGCACATCATTAATCCTAATCTTGTGCTGTGTCCCCACGTCTCCCGCGATGTGTAAATGTATAGCATTTCACCCCAACAGCTCGCCCGGTCATGGGTGAACTAGAGTCTGCCCGCTTACCACACACATCTATAACTATTATGCATGACTGTTTTCCCGTTTTGCCCCCAATATTGCCCGCCATCTGTCCCACTGGGACGTCGGCAAATCCCAGCTGCACCCGTCACGCTCCTACCGGGCCAATAAGTTAACCACGAGCCACCATCGAACACACCACCGCTGATTTCTATTTTTCCTTTTCACTGTGGCTTACAATCACTTGCAGAATGCACTTGGATTGAACATTTGATAGACACAATCAACGATGATGTGAAATGAAATTTATTGCCTTGAGTCTGAACGTAAACTTTTGGATATGCGAAATATTTAAGTCCTTTGAAAAATGTGGGGTTAGTTACACCACATAAGGGATGGAGTATCGTGTCAAATTCTCTAATAACTGTTGTACAATAGAACCTCCATTATCCGAAACACTTTTAATCGAAATACCGTTTAACCCAAACAATCGGAAAGAAATGTTTAAATTACAAAAACGAATTAAATTAAATTGGTTACGTTATTCTGATGTTCTGCCAATGGAACATAGAGGCTAGCAAACGATGAAAAAAAAAAAAGAAAATATACTTTTTCAGAAAAAAATATTAGGGTCTATTGTAGGCTATATTTACAGTACATGCACCATCAAACATAGTTTTGTTTTGCAAATTCAGTGAAGTAGTTCGAGTTGCCAGTCTCAAAATACGTTGTCTACAATATATAATATATAGCCTATTGTCTTCTTCACTATCTTCAGTTCTCACTTTTACAAAACAGTGCCAAATGTTTATTCTTATACTATCATTTCATGAACAATAATTCGCCCCGTATACAGCAATTTTAAAATCCTTATTTCCTTTCAGGCAATCCTGTGTATACAAATTAATTGACGAACTCTCTTTTTGGATCAGTCTGAAATTTCTTTCTTTCTTTTTTCCTTCCTTTTCTAATTTTTTTGTTCTTCTTCAATCCTTCGATTAAATTCTCTGTGTTTCAATAATATGCTAATGTAAATAATGTATAAAAATATATGTAACTGTAATATAAATGGAATGTTTGCCAATTCACATGTTGTAAAATAATAATATCGAAGAAGAGGCACTAGAAACTATCTTCAGACTACCTATCGAAATATCACAATGGACATAATTCAATAGCAAGTGTGTATTGAACCCATGACCTTTGTGCCCTAAGAACATTATGCATAATGTAACAATTAAACTATAAGTTGGATTCTTGATAGCATGGATTTGACACGTGACGAGAGGGTGATTACCTTCGGTCCCACGCTCTGGGGTACGTGACGTCAGCCACACGTGTCAACGGCGGAAGAATCTCAAGTCATTTTTGTGAACTATTTCAAAGCGCGTGTACATGGCGTGACCAAGCCAAGTCAAAAAAATATAGTGCCTATCAAAGGGGGTCAATCATCTCACAAATCGAACCGGTAAAAGTTTTAAATGTCCATGAACACTACCGCCAGAAATGTAGCAAGCATGTAGTCACTTTCAAAACTCTTGAAATTACAGTTTAGGTAAGTCAGAAAATTTATAGAAATTTTCTTGGCGGCAAAGGGAGAGATCCGAAGAGAGGGGGTAACTGCTATAAATATGAAGGGACGCCATGACGAACTCTCCTTCTCCGGCATTTGTGATACAAAGCGGACGAAAAATTGTTGAGCTGCTCTGCGAAATCAAACAACGAAAGTAGACTGAGTTCAACTGCAGATTTCAGCCAGTGTGGCTAGGTCTTGAGTCCATGAGGGGATAGTTTTCTTGAGTGAAATAATTGTACCAGATAGGACGGTCAAAGTACTGAATAAATTCTAATGTGATTAATTAATTCGTGTGCGGAAACAATTATAGTACATCGTGTGCGCTCAACAAACAAGTGAAGGGCATTTTCTTTTTTTTTAATGCTTTATTCCAGGAAACCTGAAGAAAATAATAATAAACTGTGAAGCCAAGAATGTAAAAATGGCTAAATAAAGTGCCAGGGTCGTAGGTGAGTCCGATGACGAACACTGGCGTGACGACATGAGGTAGGTGACTTTCCATCTTACTACCTCTTATATCTTGTCTCGTGATCTCTAAAAGTGTATTTGAATGGGGATATACGACGCAGTGGTCACCCCTACTAAGTTTTGTAAATGTGAGAGTACGACTAAAAGAGTCATTTGTTTTATTTTCCACTTGGATAAAATTTTGAAGTCTTGCGAGTGCCGTATAATGTTGTAAAAAGTTATTGAATAGGGTTCCGAAGTGATATCACGTCCAATGTAGATCGTCATCCGTGTGAGTGTACTGCCTATATTTTGTGATGTCAAATTAAGATGTTCATTCAACGTAAAATTCTTCTGTCTGCAATTTGACGTTAATAATAATAATCCATGGTTACTCATTTTCAATCGAGTGGAAGCGCGCTGTCGGGTGAGAACCTAGGGTGATGAATTTGGTCACGGAGAGAAACGTTTTTTTTGTGCCCATTTTTAAACTGTGTCTGACTGACAATAAAAAGATCTAGTAGAATGTTTCAGTCATTTCTCGTAAAAATCAAGTTATTAAATACGATATCATTTATGCGAAGTTATTCATGATTAACGCATTGTGCGATATTAGACGTCGGGATTTCTAGTGAGGATTTTATTCCAGTTCTTTGTCGATGATAATTGTGGAGCTGGGAAACAGAGGTTAGTTTTGTTGATATGAGATTTGTGAATCAGGTTGGACCTGTCATTGAAGCCGGGACACGGAAGCCCGAGGAATGTTTTATATGAGTTGAGATGAGATGTGCGAATCAGGTTAGAGTCCTGTCATTGAAGCCGGGTCATGATAGCCCGAGGAATATTTATAATGTTGAGAATGGAAAGAAATTCATAGAAATCCATAGCGGTAATAATTGGCGAAGCGTATAATTAGTGCGGGCATCTTGAAGCATAACCTGTGCATTTTGTTGGTTAGAATATCGTATTTGTTTAATTATGTCGGCAGAGTTTAAGGGAGCATTTTGAGAAGCCAGTCAACTGTGAATAAACCAGGTGTTTCGTGTAACTGCCAAGCGAACTCGGGGGATGAGAGACCTCAGCTATGATAATGGGACAGGCGTGGAGTTGAGATTGTACTGTATTCTCGGCCAGGGAAACGTTAAAATGCTGGATTTAGTTGAAATTCACAGCCGGTAATGATCTGAGTATTGTGAAATACTGTAACTGGGGACGTAATGAACATTTGAAACCACGAACTTGGAGTATAAGGAACAGAGTAACCAAATTCAGGGTTGTCCAAAATATAGAGCGATGGCTGTGATGATCGGTTTGTCTGTGAGGGGTGTGCAAAATTCATAAATGGTAATGACGAGATATGACATCGTAATTATATGGCGGGTTGTTTGGTTTGTACGTAGATTATTAGGATATCCAAGTGTTAATAACGGTTAGGACTAGATTAGATTTTAAAGTGTGAAATCACGAGACAGGATATATAGCTGGACATGAATTATGTAACAAATTCTTTTCCAGCCAGATAAACATCGCAATATTGAATTCACATCACAAGCTGCGCAGAAATTTGTGAAGAAACCAGAGTCCGCGGAGATAAAATTTGTTGTTCGTTAACATTTCGTTAAATCATTTAAATTTATTTAAATATTAAATTCAGTGAAACCGCATTTTGAATAACTTTAATCAAGCGAATAACTTGGAGATGTATTCTGGAAATTTTAGTTTGTTTTTCTGGGGGAATATTAAAATATAAAGTAACGATTAAAGGGATATATCCGAAGGAAATGGATTTTACTGCCACAAAGTTTGTGAGCATTGCTATTGTTGTAATTATTGAACTTTGATTGATTGAGCAGTGAATGTACTGGTGATAGTAAAGTGGAACTTTGGTCATCAACCGATGTAACTTAATTGTGTTTAGCCTTCAGCCTAGAAACTTGGATGGTCAGGGGGTCATCAACCTCAGTGATTTAGATTAGGGCCATATGCCATTGTAGCATCATTTCCTTGCGGTCATCATCCACAATGACTTTAAAGTAACTTAGAAGATTAGATGTCGGTCCATGACATAGACGCAGGTCACATCGATTCAATTAAGGGTCCATGCCGTAGAACCACTGTGTGGCACACACCGATTGGACGGCCTTAATTATTCCCAGAGTTCAGAGTTCGTGTTACGAGGGCTGGACCATAACGAATCACTATGATGGTACATGTGGTCTCACATGGAAGCCGAATTTAAGGATTTCCAGACTTTCCTTTCTTAAATGATTAATAATTGAGATAATGGTTTCTAGTATGAATGCCCGTCAGGCAGTTACGTTAAAGTCTCACACCAGTGTTCTGATGTTTATGTAAAATGATTGTGGTGTCCAGTGGACACAATTGACTTCTATGATACCGTTGACATAGAATGCTTCAAAATTTCCTGAATAAATAGGAATCTTTTAAATAGACCTTTCATTCCAGTAGATAGATTAGAATTACTGAACCCTACCATTACCTCAGCAAGTGACGAAGAACCCGACACGACCCAAGAGACACATCTCATGAACTTTGCTGATAGGTAAGAAAGGTAGGTATCCCTCAATATGGACCTAAAGGGTTCAGTATATATATGTAAATTTTGATAAACATGAAACAGCGAAAGAAGTGGCAACAGACATTTTCAACACGTTAAAAAGAAAAAAAATGCTCAATAAACGAGGTGCTAGCGGGGTCCAATGTAGTTGGCGCAGTGTCATGCGGTTTTGCCCTGGGGTGCCCGTCTGTTGGTGGTGGTGATCTCTACGCCAGAGGATAAGATAAAATAAATATCAAAAAGTTACTACGCATGTACAAACATGCAAAAAAATTCAGAATTAACAAAGCAACAATACTCCTCTTACAAAGGCCCAAGAGCCACTGGTTTGGCTGACGGCCCGCCTACCCAAATGGGAATGGAAATAACCTGGTTCGGTTCGGTCCTTTACTTTCATCTAAACCTTCAAAGCAAAGAAAGATTCTTAACCTCTAAAAATTATCCGAAACCCTTTCCCTCCTTCAGTTTCTGTTAAACAGAGGTTCTACTGTATATTCTTCGTCTTCCTCCTCTTTCACAGTTACTTGGGCCAGTACATGTGGACTGAGCCATGTTTGATGGTCGTACCTTTCCTGACACCAAGCCCATTATAGTTTTGTGGTGGTTTGTAATGTGGTGTGCTATGCGTATATAACGGATGTGTAGGAAGACGAGCGCAAAAACCCAGTCTCCGAGACAGAAGAATTAACCAAACATGACTCAAATCCCCAGCCAGATTGGAAATCGAAGCCGAGACCGTCTGAAACAAAAGCACTATAACGATGGCTCAGCCAATTCTGACCAACCCAGACAATCCTAAATTGGCGTGTTTAAATTAATGCATATAGTAAACTAACTGTTAAATAAATACATACATCATCATTATAGACTGTTACTCCTTTCTGAGTTCAGTCTGCAAGCCTGTGTGATTTAACTATACACCACCACAATCCTCCACTGCCAGCTAGCTCTGTGACCTCTTATCATTAAATCATCACAGTTCGAGTCTAACCATCGTCTATCCTTCAATTCTAATACTACTAGCGTATGAATAAGTTATCCCGAACCGGGCGAGTTGGCCGTGCGGTTAGGGGCGCACGGCTGTCAGCTTGCATCCGGGAGATATTGGGTTCGATTCCCACTGTCGGCAGCCCTGAAGATGGTTTTCCGTGGTTTCCCATTTTCACACCATACTTTAATAAAGGCCACGGCCGCTTCCTTCCAACTCCTAGCTCTTTCCTATCAAATCGTCAACGTAAGACCTATCTGTGTCGGTGCGACGTAAAGCCACTAGAAAAGAAAAGATACACCGATTCCACCGAACTATCACTTCCGTGTAGCAAATTCCTTCCGAAAACAGACCGATGTAAATATACATAGTTTCGTGTGATATCTCATTTCTTTCTTTCTATCTTTCTTTCTTTCTTTCTTTCCTTTTTTCATTTTTACCGTGCTCAGAATATGCGAGCCTCGGACCTATGCAAGGGAGTCTCATTTCTGCTTGACAGGGGCTCCTCGGAAACAACGTGGTTAATAATAATAATAATAATAATAATAATAATAATAATAATAATAATAATAATAATAATAATAATAATAATAATAATAATCCGAGCTCGATAGCTGCAGTCGCTTAAGTGCGGCCACTATCCAGTAATCGGGAGATAGTGGGTTCGAGCCCCACTGTCGGCAGCCCTGATGATGGTTTTCCGTGGTTTCCCATTTTCACGGCAAATGCCGGGGCTGTACCTTAATTAAGGACACGGCCGCTTCCTTCCACTTCCAAGGCCTTTCCTATCCTATCGTCGCCGTATATCTGTGTCGGTGCGACGTAAAACAAATAGCATAATAATAATAATAATAATAATAATAATAATAATAATAATAATAATAATAATAATAATAATAATAACGCAGTAGTTAAAACAGAAATCATTATTAGTGGTGGCAAATCTCGAATAAAAATGATTGAAAAACAAGAAAGGAAAACCCTTAGAAAAACCTTAGGACCAAAGTGCGAAAATGGAATTTGGATGATAAAGAAATCACACAAAATCTGTCAAGTTACGGAAAAAATCACAGATACCATCAGAAAACAGTGATTACAACTTTACAGTCACTTATATAGAATGGATAACAACGGGCTCACAAATAACATTTTAAACAGCCTTATCAATGAAAATCACAATAACTGGTTAAAAGAAATCAGTGAAGGTCTAAAGGTAAGGTAAGGGTGTGTTCTGCCCGAAGGCAGGTCCGAACCTCCGCAGAGGTGTGTCTGAGCCGGAGTTTGCGTACGGCAGGGTGGCCAGTTCCTTTCCGCTCCCCCATTCCCTTACCCCCCACAAACAGCGCGTGGCACCCATCCACTTTTCAACCACGCCCAATATTGCTTAACTTCGGAGATCTCACGGGATCCGGTGTTTCAACACGGCTACGGCCGTTGGCAAGGTCTAAATGAAATTGGAATTAATGAAGAAACCACTCAAGTTGGAATAAAACTCAGAAAATTTATCAACAAACACGAATTTTCTGTAAAACCCACCCGACGAAGTTAAGGGTGGACTGAACTACGTAGAAAGGAACACAGCGAGAGGATGAAGAGATATTGAGAAGAGAAGAAGAAAGAACAAGATAAGTGCTAATAAGTTCAAACGCGCTTCTTAGTTGGACATAAGGAATCAGTAATAATAATAATAATAATAATAATAATAATAATAATAATAATAATAATAATAATATGGCTGCCAACGCAGGATCATGTGTGGTGTTAGTGCATCATATCTCCATCAATAAGAGAGAACTGTGCTTCGTTAGCGGCTTCCTGGCAGTGTTTGAGACACTGTGACATATAACGAGTGTGTGTTGGTGTTGCCTGGTGAATTTGTGATCGTTTGATATTGGCTTTTAAAATACATTTTCTGTGTTTTTTATGCCGTAGGCGTTGGTCATCTTGTTTTGTCTCCAATCCAAAGTTAACACTACTAAGAGAGACACTCGATATATTTATTCACTATATTCGCATTTGCCCCAAGTGCCAGCCATTTTGTTATATTTCCCATCATTGCCATGGAAACCGTGACAAAGAAGGGCACTCTGCATGCTCTCACCGGCGTTGCCTAGGACTTTGAGTCTACACGGTGCCATTATAATGTACATAATTTTGGTCGGATAAATATTATTACCTTAATCCTTATGGCATTGTGCTGCCGGTTATTATTTATCTGGCGCCCTCCATATGTAAACAGCCTTGCTGCAGTACGGCGGGGTACTGCTGCAGTTATCGGTCTATCCCTAGTGCGCCGTATCCTGACGGCTCATTTGGGATATTAAATTATATTATGAACGTGGACTGCAGTTGGATATTACAGGAGTTGCAGCTTATAGCTGAGACCGGAAGTTCAGGAGACAGAGACACATTGGACACTTGCTAGAAACTTTCCAGTGACCGTGAGAAGCTTCCAATTTTACTTCGAATCAGCATTGTCCACACGTGGAAGAAACGTTAAGCCACGAGGTGAGTTGAGCCAATAGGAAAGTAAGGACGTGGCTACTTTTTAATACTGGATAGCGCAGAGTTGGAACTTCAGGATGACCAACATTGTTCTACGTGTGGTGTGTTCATCAAGAGAGAGTGGTCTGTTCTGTTATTTGAGGCTTTTCCACAGGTCTGAGAAGTAGAAATATTCATGAGTGAATTAGGAAAGTTACCTGAGTCGAGTGCATTTGAGTATAATTTCAGTTGATTACAAATACATTGTGTGAAACAATAGCTCTGATTGGCTGAGCGTTGGGATCTTCGGGGAATCCCCTAGCCTTAACGGCGTCGGCGAAGATACCTAAGCGCACCACATAGTGCAGCGTCCCTCCTTTTGCTGTGTGTCGTTGAGTAGTGAATTTCAGTGTGATACTTCTGTGTACGCGAAACGCGTAGTTGCTGCCGTGTGGGCAGAAGTTTGACTTGGTACGGTCGTGTAGACCCAGAACAGTGCAATTTACTTGTGAACAGTGTTGCTTAGACTGAGTATATTAACTGGCCAAGTACGGTATGGCACAAATTCGTTCATTAATTGTACAAACTGTATCTTCCGCCGCAATCTGGTAATAGAGCGAGAGACGCTTTTCCGTAGATTACCATCGGGCCGGTCGCGTTCGCGAGGGATTGTTCGATTCGATCCGCGGGCCATAGACAGTGATTGAACCCCTAACATTTATATGTGATTTTGAATAAGTTGTTTGTGCTAAGTTATTCACGCTGGCTTTCTAATTACAGCCTACAGTGGGTTTATTACGGTGCAACGTGCACAGAGAGCGGTGAAGAGTGACTGACCATATATTTATGTGTTGCTGTTATACTGGGACCAGCTTCAAGAAGATAGCATCATCAATTGAAGAGAGAAGATTGGGTCCATGCGTGCAAAGTGTATTAGCAATGGAGTAAAGGTCTATGGTAGCGAGGATGTAACTCGCTAAAGACGTCCTGGGAGTTGCCAAGATAAGTCGCATGTGATATTTAAGTGGCATGTTTTGTGAAATACGTTACATGCTAGTGAGGTTTAGATTAGGGTTTTTCTTAGTATTAATTTCAGTCAGATGGCATGATTTAATTTTATAGGTTTGTAATTGTAAACATGGACAGGACTGGGTTGCATGTTTTCTTTTTCTTTTTATTGCTTTATAATTAGCTAGATGGAAAGCCGAGGGAGATGATAGGTTTTATTTTGATCCTTATTTGTGTGAATTTATGCATGTTATCTAGTTTAGTGTTATTCCTGTTTTTGTTGTTGATATAGTTAGAAGGATTAGATAGCTGAAATCATCAACATCCAGAGTCATACACTGGCAGCGTCGAGACTAAATTTTTATTTAAGTTATTCAGAAATTAGCTTCATAGAGGCTGCTTATTTGCATGAATTTCAGGTGCTGTAAGATGTTTGGAGCTACATATACGCCGTTGAAGTATAATAGGATCTTTTAAAATGGATTGGAAACTGTTTGGGCAATGGTCAAGCAGGGAATCGAACCTTTATTTATTATGAAAAGGCTGATGAAAATGCAGGATAAATATGTGACATTAATGCATGCTGAAATAGATATGAAGTCAACGATGCGGGCAGTGTGCATGCCCCGAAATATTAGGAGAATTATGTGAAGCGAGAATCGGCCTATGATTTTGTTATGGAGAAATATTATTGAGAATTAAAGATGCCGTGAATGAAATGACAGGCCAAGAGATTATTATACGTGTTGAGAAAGATGCCAGCATGCCTGCAATGTGTATGTCTGAATGTGGGTTTACGACCTGTTGTTGAAATATTCGCTCGCTATGAAGGTCAGTTTATCAGCCAGAATTAAAGCCCAATTGTGAAGTGAAGAGTAGCTTCCATGCAGTAACCTTGTCAAAACAGCAACCAAGCCTTGAGAGTAGTTTTGTGTCTTAATATTATTTACAGCTGATTGCCAAGCAGGAAATCTGGAGTGGACGAAGGTCGCTAGCCTGCGCTCTGATGCAGTATAATGAACGGGAATGTTTCCCGTTGTGTTCTTTGTGTACATTGAATTATGTAGTTTGTTCTTTATAGGATTTTGTATTTGTGGGATTTATTGTGATCTTGTTTGATGTCTTGTTGTTAATGGGGAGCAGTCCGAGTGCTCAGTTGATGATTAAGATTATTCTAGTTCCGACTAGATTTTTGGTGAACCGCGTTTTACATGTCGAGTCAGTGTAGTATGTAAGTTTTTCTCCCACCTGATCCAGTGTAAATATTTGATTATTTAGCCCGTTATGATTGTTGTAAATATGGAGTAAGGAAAGGCCTCTAGTATTTAATTGTGTTTCATGAAGTCATGAACATATATAAACGGAATTAAATAACGTCTGTAGATGCACTTGTCGAGGCAATCCTCCCAAATTAAATAAATCCGTTATATTGTGTTTCTTACGACGATTATACTCCATGTAAACATGAACTTTGAACTATCACGTTGATACGTAATGAAACTTTCAAGTAAATTAATTTTGTAGTTTGAATTTTTATTTTTATTTTGTTTTACGTTGACATTGTTTGATTTATATTTTAACATGATAATTTGTTGGATTTTATTTCATTGAGGTACCGTTTTGAGGCGTTTTGATTAGCTTTTATTATTGTGGACATTAGTAGGATCCGGATTATTTTGTGTAATAAACCTATCTTACCCCATATTAGTATTTCTCATTCGATATGTACCTCCATTATTCCCGTCATAATACTTAGAGATAAGTTTAAACTTCGACTGTTAGAAAAACCCGCGACAACCTAACCCACTCTCTACCCACATGAGCTTAGTGGGATGTTTAGTCAGGAAATGGAGGCATCGTCCTAGAAAGTTGCTACCCCTAGGTACGGTATACTGGCTTCTCGTGGGAATATCGCGATGATAGTAAAACAAAAAAAAAAGAAATTGCCCGAAGAGGGTACCCCTACTGGACCTGGTCCTGGAACGGGGTTTATAAGGAACAATCAGCGATCAGGGAGACATCGATGCCCTGGTGGGGCTCAACCTCACTTTCAGTCGACAGAGCAAAGAAGCCCAATGGCAACACGAGCTTCACCTACTGAAGGTGCTGCGCAGGAAACACAGCCAGCGCTCACCCAAGCCTGTCTGCCAAGAAAGCGCATGAAATGGACAAATATCATGAACGAAGACATTATTCACATCTACTACAAATTTACGAAATTTGGAGCAAATGTAACTGGGTACAGGCAGAAAATGTACAGAGAATTTACCCATACATATCCTGACATTTTAGTGAAAGAACAACGAATAGCTGATCAATACAGAGTGATCTTAAGGAACAACTTGATCCCTCGGACCAGAATCAATATGACTGCTGGAGAAATAAAGCAGGAAATGAAATCTGAATCTACTGATGATAGTGTAGCCACAAGCATTATAGAGCCAAATTTGACCACCTTATATCATAATCGTGAACGAATACAGAACAACAGACAACAGCAGGAACCAACACAAGATTTCACTGGTCCTAACCGTCTAACCCCAGAGAACAACTTGAAACTGTAGCTGGATAATTTGATGAAGGGAGCCAGTATGGAATTTGAAGGTATGGATCCAAACTTGAGACCGAAATTACCAAAGGTTAATACTTCAAAGAAAATGGCAAATGTGATAAGCGTGATGAACAAAATTGTGCTTCCGGAATACATCCACACTGCAGACAACCTTGAACCTCTCCACGCTCACATGTACTGTGGAGCAGTGACAGTAGTTAGAGCAATGGGCATTGCCTTTAACACCCAAAGACAATTGTCACGACAAGCTGGAGAAACAATAACAATGCCGAAGTGGGAGAGGAGACTGAAGAAGCGCATAGGGACTATCGGACAAGATATTGCTCAAATGGAAGAGTACATTAAAGGCTAAAGGACAAAGAAGCTGGCGAAGCAGATTATGTACAGGTACCAGGTCAAAGTATGACGAAGACGATGTTACTCCTAATCGGGTCCTGGATACAATTAAGCAAAAGTTGTAGGTATTTTCATCAAGGCTTACAAGATACAAGAAAAGTGCAAAGAGTAAACAGGATAATGCACTTTTATACCGAGCTGAGAATTCATTGTATCGTAAATTTAAAAAGACCCAGATTTGTTTAAATACATATTGCCAGACACAGCAAGAAGTTCAAGACTTTTGGAAAGACCAACTCTCAACTCCTATTAAATATAACAAAGACGCAAGCTAGATAGCAGAGGAAGAACAGACGCTTTTGCAATGTCAAAAACTGCAACATGAACCCCTGACGGCAGATTTTGTAACTAGCATTACTGTGAATCTTCCCAATTGGAAAGCACCAGGACCTGATAAAATTCAGAACTTTTGGTACAAAACATTTTGGAGTACTCATGAGAAATTAAGAAGGTAGATCAACACAGTGGTGACTGATCCATCACAAATGCCAACATTCTTAACTCAAGGGATTACATAACATCTCCCAAAAGATGAGAAAAACGTCAATGATCCTGTGAGATATTAGGTGCCTCTCCACATTGTTCAAGATCATAATATCATGTATTCTTCTTCTTAATATGCCATTTTCTAGCGAAGGTTGGCGGTCAACATGGCGATCTTGAATTTGGATGCAGCGACACGGAACAGAGACATCGTGTCCAACCCGTACCAGTCTACGAGGTTCTTCATCCATAGAGTTCGTCGTCTACCAGGGCTCCTACGTCCTTCTATTCTTCCTTGTATAACAAGCTGCAGGATTCTGTACTTATCATTCCGCATTATAAGGCCGAAGTATTCCAGCTTCCGCCTTTTAATGGTCAGCATGACGTCAGTCTTCTTTTCAAGTCGAACCAACACCTCAGAAATCCGGATTCTAAAATCATGTATAACCAAACGAATCTACAAGCACTGTGAGCAGAATAACATCATTGCAATACAAGAGAAAGTATGCCAACGCGGTTCGAAAATATATAAGGAACATTTTGAATGCCACTGAATTTGGCTATTCCATCAAGTCCAAATCACGAAGCCAGTACCGATTGTGTCATCTCGTGTACATGGATAACATCAAACTGTACGCAGCCAAGCAGCAACAGCCTGAACAACAACGGAGAATCACTGAGAACTTCTCGAAAGACATTTTTATGGACTTCGGGATTGACAAATGACAAATGGCTAGTAAAGTTAAAGGTAAATTATGTGAAGAAGATTCGTTTGAGCTGAGAAATGGACGATCAATCAAAACAACGATATCAAACGAGCCTTACAAGTACTTGGGCATCAAGCAAACATCGCACACAGAACACACAGTGGTTAAGTATGAATTGGTTGTAGAATTTGTTAGAAGGACCAGATTAATCCTAAAATCCGGCCTGAACAGCAAAAATATGACTAAAGCAATTAATACCTCTGCAATAGCAGTTCTTAACTACTCCTTATGTGTTATCAAGTAGAGCAAAAGTGACATCGAAAATCTTGAAAAGAAACTGTGCTGCCTGATGCCGAAGGAACGAAAACACCACCCAAAGTCAGCAGTTGAATGACTGACTCTACCACACCATCTGGGTGATCGTGGTATTGTGTGACATTGAAACTCAGCTAACACGGCAAGAAGTGTAACTGTGGAAGTATTTTCATAAACCAGCTGAAAACTCACACCTGCACCGAATGTTATGTGAAGTGGATGATGTAACTCCGTTACTTCTTAACTACCAAGACCTAGAGCGGGAAGTAAGAACGGATTTGCGAAAGCTGAACGCATGGCTAGCAAAACCACTAAATGGGAAGCATCCCTACTCAGTTAGACAAGATAATGTCGATTCAGAAGCATAGAACTTTTGGCTGACTGCAGGACAAATGTTCCCCGAAAAAGATTTTATGTTGGCTATACAAGACCAAGTCATTCCAGCCAGAAGCTACCTGAAAAGCATGGTGAGAGACTCAACTGTCATGAGGGACAAGTGCCGATATGGCTGCCGAACGCAAGAAACCATCCATCATGTTACTTCCGGATGTTCACACTTCTCATGACGGGAGTATAAGGAACGCCACGACTCGGTAGCCAAGATTTTGCACCAAGAACTTGCCGTTAAATACAGACTAGTTGATGAAGGACTTCCCTATGTTAAGTACAACCTTCAAACTTGACTCGAAAATTATGAGATTAAAATGCACTGGGACCGAACAATTATCACGGATAACACGACTATCGACAACAGACCGGGTATAGTGGTGTTAGAGAAGGGAGTAAATCGTGCTGCTCTGATCAACATAGCTGTCCCGAACACCGGGAACCCCATGTAAAGTATACTGAAAAAATCAACAAGTATATACCACTGGCAGAACATATTCGAAGATTATGGCACTGTGAAGAGGTAATAATTGTACCAATCCTCCTTTAGAGTACAGCTCCTATACCTAAAACTCTGGTGGAAGGACTGAAGAATTTGGATGTCAACACCAACATCTACAAGACCATGCAGAAGGCGGTAGTCATTGCCACCACTGGAATTGTACGGAAATTTGTCGGTTCAAATTCTACGTAAAAATGTAGTTTAAATTAAGGTTTATTGTGCTTTGATTTCCTAAAATCTGTACAATTTCTTGAATATCATTACCAAGAGAGTGTGCAAAATAAATAATAATAGCACTCTGTTGTGGCGGCATTTATACTCCCTGGCTGTCATATTCACCTTTCCGTTGTACTTAGTTGGGCAGTCTCTGGCATAGTTTCAGTAAAATTTGTCGGATAGACATCAAATGTGTCACCGAATATTTTACAAGACGACATCGAACGACAGGGAGTGACGAATGGCCTCTTATCTTCCCTCCAAAATTCTAACTACTTTTACCAGGTTTGAACACGCGATTTTTTAGTCCGGAGGCTCACACACTGCACCTGATCCATAGATCGTGATAACTTATGGATAACATATCCTGACTCAAACCAGCTTTCACTCTCACGCAACAGTGTCGGCCTAAAACAGATTGATGTTTTCTCGACGAGTTCACTTCTTCCTTAAAGAAGACCCTTGGGAATTCGATGAATTAATTTTGCTACTCATTTATTCGATTTTCTATAGGTGTAGTACTATCCTAGAAGAACATACCAGAATCGTGATGTACGGTTTACCTGTCTGGGACCTCAATTCATTAGCTTTGCTACTCCTTGATTCGATTTACTATAGTACTATCCTAGGATATTATACCAGCCAAGTAATGCAGGGTTTACGTGCCTAGGAACTCAAATAATTAGCTTTGCTATTCCTGTATTCGATATACTAGAGTACTATCCTAGGATATTATACCAGCCTCGTGATGTAGGGTTTACGTGCCTGGGAGATCAATTCATTAGCTTTGCTACTCCTTGATTCGATTTAGTATAGTACTATCCTGGGAGAATATACCAGCCCCGTGATGTAAGGTTTATTGACTGGGAGATCAATTCATTAGCTTTGCTACTCCTTGATTCCATTTAGTATAGCACTATCCTGGGAGGATATACCACCTCGTGATGTACGGTTTACCTGCCTGGGAACTCAATGCATTAGCTTTGCTACACCTTGATTCGATTTAGTATAGTACTATCCTGGGAGAATATACCACCTTGTGATGTACGGTTTACTTGCCTGGGAGCTCAATGCATTAGCTTTGATACTCCTTGATTCGATTAGTATAGTACTATCCTAGGAGAATATACCAGCCGCGGAATGTAGGGTTTATTGACTGGGAGATCAATTCATTAGCTTTGCTACTCCTTGATTCGACTTACTATAGTACTATTCTAGGATATTATACCAGCTGCGTAATGTAGGGTTTACGTGCTCGGGAGCTCAAATAATTAGCTATGCTACTCCTTGATTCGATTTAGTATAGTACTATCCTGGGAGAATATACGAGCCACGGAATGTAGAATTTACGTGTCTGGGAGCTCTATTCATTAGCTTGGATACTTCTTGATTCGATTTAGTATAGTACTATTCTGGGAGAATATACGAGCCGTGGAATGTAGGGTTTACGTGTCTGGGAGCTCAATGCATTAGCTATGCTACTCCTTGATTCGATTCAGTATAGTACTATCCTGGGAGAATATACCAGCCGCGGAATGTAAGGTTTACGTGTCTGGGAGCTCAATGCATTAGCTTTGCTACTCCTTGATTAGATTTAGTATAGTATTATTCTGGGCGAATATACCACCTCGTGATGTACGGTTTACCTGCCTGGGAGCTCATTGCATTAGCTCTGATACTCCTTGATTCGATTTATTATAGTACTATCCTGGGAGAATATACCACCTCGTGATGTACGGTTTACCTGCCTGGGAGCTCAATGCATTAGCTTTGCTACACCTTGATTCGATTTAGTATAGTACTATCCTGGGAGAATATACCAGCCACGGAATGTAGGGTTTACGTGTCTGGGAGCTCAATGCATTAGCTTTGCTACTCCTTGATTAGATTTAGTATAGTATTATCCTGGGCGAATATACCACCTCGTGATGTACGGTTTACCTGTCTGGGAGCTCAGTGCATTAGCTTTGATACTCCTTGATTCGATTTAGTATAGTACTATCCTAGGGGAATATACTAGCCGCGGAATGTAGGGTTAACGTGTCTGGGAGCTCAATGCATTAGCTTTGCTACTCCTTGACTTGATTTCCTATAGGCCACTATCATCTTAGGATAATACTGTATACCACTGCGCAGCTGTGAGCTTGCATTTGAGAGATATTGGGTCCGAACCCCACTGTCGGCAGCCCTGAAGATGGTTTTCCGTGCTTTCCCATTTTCACCCCAGGCTTCCTTCCCCCTCCTAGCCCTTGCCTGTCCCATCGTCGCCATAAGCCCTATCTGTGTCGGGGCGACGTAAAGCAGATTTCGAAAAAAAATGAATATACGAGTCCCGTGACGCAGGAGTTACGAGCCTGCATGTAATCCGCAGGTTCCGGGTTCGAATCGCAGCCAGTTCAAGGATTTCAATTCTTGAGTGAGGGCTGAAATGAAGTTCATTCTGCCACGTAAAACCAACCGAGGACCTGTCTGATGCATGAGGCAGCGGACTGATTCAAGAAAGTTGAGCAATACGATTGAGGATGCCATCACGCTGATCACTTGTTCTCCAGTATTTACAGACCTTGTGACTGGGCAGCAGTCGTATTAAGAAGGTAAGGCCCTAATAGGCTGTTCACCGCAGGTTTGTTTCTTGTAGTAAATTTATTAGGAGAGCCTCAGTTCTTTCTTTGATTGGTCAGCACCGGTGTGATAAAGAGGCATTTTAATCTGGAGTGGATGCTCCATGAATTTCATTGCGCAATTGTCGAGCAAGGTAACTCTTTTTTTAAATTAGGAAGGTAATCCAACGAGTTTTAAGTTGCTAATGGAAGTTTACAAAGTCCGAGAGATATTCCAATTCCTTGTGAGCCACAAGGAGTACCACTGTTTTACGACTTTCGGCACCTGCAGATCCTATCTAAGTCCTAAAGGTTGCTATGCTGACGTGGTTTCAATTACGCTGTCAACAGAAAGGAAATATCTGTATTTTTAAAGGTCTATTAAATCACATTTTCGTCGTAAACGTTAGCGTTTGAAAGGTATACACTTCTTAAAGAATTTTATATTGGCCCGCATTGCTGACCTCAGAGGTTACCGCAACGACTGGTGTAATAATTATTTAGCTAACGAGTGGCATGTGGTCCAGAGTTTGTTTCCCTTTCAGGAGCATTATCTATATCAAGACGATAAATATTAGCTCACCTTGTTTAGAAGTGGAAGTATCAAATATCTTCTCTTAGCATTTTGTCGCTGTAATTCAAATAATGTAAATTAGAAGTTCAGCATTTAATTGTGGTAGTAAAATTTGAAGAACTCTTATGCATCCAAATTACGTTTCCCAGAGTATTGCTATTGCAATCCTTTTGGCTAATTTTCATGGAAACTTCGAGTAGGAATTTCATAGCAGATTATAATTAATTCGATAAGTGCGAAAAGACAATCATCCCTGTTACCGTGTTTTAGTGGTAGGTAGAGGTGAAAGAAGGTGCGGGCGTGAACGGGTCTCAAACAACGGAATCAAAGTTAATGTAAAATTTAACAAGGTTATATTTTCTTTTCAAAAACAAAGAAATAACAAGCATGGCAGGTACAAAGTAGCAAGTCCAAAGGGTAGTTACAATATTTACAGATTTGGGCTTCGCGCCCTGACTTCACAATGCTTGGGCAATCAGCTCAGTTTTACCCCAAACACAAGTTTCAACAGAGGGGCAGAAAACCCCATTCATGCCTAGGAGTCCTTGCTCCAAATTACACTGAAAAGCCTCCACGAGGCATACAACACTCAATTTTCAAAAGAGCCACACGCTCTCAACTCTAAGCCTCTCAAAGGCCACACCAAACTCCACCTTCGAGTTGTCCTCACTGGACATAGACACAGGGGTAAAATACCCAACCTACTGAGGTCTATTAAATGAAAAGGGGCAATTACATGACCTCTAAAATAACAATTTGAGAGGAGGCGATCTGCACTCCTAATACACTTGTTTTTAAAACCTAATCTGGCTCTAGGCCACTAATGCAAGGGCTAATCCCATACTACAGAGGTGACTTTAGAAAAGAGCAATTTGTTTTACGTTAACGAAGAATAGGTTGAGAAAATAAGTTCACCTCAAAACAATGTGAGTGGGAGCTCGAGAGGGTTAGCACTCTCTATCCCAATATGCAGCTTTAAAAGAGAATAGATGAAAAGATTCGTTACATTTTAGGAAAAGGTTACATGGTGGAAACGCTTCGAACCCGCTCCGAGAGTTAAACTGCCAACCTAGCAAGAAAAGAAGTTATTAAGAGGCCATTACCTGGTGTTGAACAGCTGGAGAAGAAAGAGGCGCTTCCCGCCCCCTGCTATGTACCTTACACACTGAAAGATGGAACAGAAGTGGCCCGGAGACCCAAAAATCAGCAGTTTAAATACTCTCGCGGAAGGTTCTAGGCGTTTTAGGGAAGAGAACACCCGCCCACAATCACTTTATTGGCTAGGGTACAGAAACATATCCAAGTTGGGGGAAGATACATCGGATTGGTCGGAAATTACTAAAAGAAATACGGGATTGGATAAATCTAAAACAAGGGGAAAAAGAGGGGTATACAGCCAACTTAAACAATAACAGAAAGAAATTTAACAAGAAACAAACTTTTGAAATAAGAACTTCTCCAAAAAAATAGTTCTTTCACTCCGCACTAGGGTGCACTATTGTTGATCTTCAGTAGTGTCCTCTAGAAGAGAAAGTTCACACTTCTTACTACAAGCAAAACAAAAATACGTCGAAATTGACACAGTTCAAAAACTCCAAAATTTACAGGTAGAGACATCTTCTGAGAAACTTGAAAATTAATACTGTCCATAAAGTTCAGACTTCCTCCAGCAGAGGAGTTTCAACAGGCGCACATTTTAAATTAGCGGTGTGGAGGTGTACCGCCCGGTATAGACCTCCCCCCCCCCAAAAGTTCCTCCCGGGGTGACACATGAAATTGTTTGAAAACAAGGTCCAAGTTTTGATGTAGATATGGAGATTAATTGCCAAAAAAAATTTATAAGATTTTCTTAATTTGGTTTGATTCAGTTTCGAAATTTTGTTGTTGCAGGTGAAGTACAGTCTTTGTGTTTGTAGAAGTTGAATTCTGAAGATAAACTTTTAATACTTAAAAGTGATGAAAAATTTTGCAATGTCCACCAAATATTGCTGTTGAATTCCCAAGTGTAGTCATTGCTTATAGTAACTGTTCATGTAGTTGATGTTGATGAAGTTGGATGGCCAGACCGGCCGTTGCAGCTTGCGTTCAAAGGAGGCCGCTCGGACCCCTCAAGTACCCTGAGATACCACTCGCCCGCACTATGAGGGGAGCAGAGGTGTTGAAGCACGCCGCGCCCGCGGTGAACATATACAGGCTGCGGGCAAGTAGCAGGTCGTGCGCCGCACATCAGCCTAGGCCGGGAGGAGAGCTCCGGCTCGCCGTGCACATGTCGTCCTCGCTGGGGCCGAGGGGGCCCTTCCTCAAACCCAGACGCGGCACGGCGCCGCGCGGCTGCGGGGGCACTGAAACATTAAAACTAGGCGGCAGAATTTTGTTGGACCATCATCATTTTGAGGGCACAGACTTTGTGGAGAGGTTGAGGGGCCAGCGGCGTGCAGATATCCATGGCATTTAATATGGTATTTAATATAATCAAGCCACAGCGTGTATAGCAGGAGACGGGAGCGTGGTAATGGCCATGGTAAGGACAGAATGGCAGTTTAACGGATCGGGGAAGGTTTTACAAAAAATGCTTTCATATAAAACAAAATAGAAGGAGCAGAATGCCTTAAGAGTGGAAACTCAAAAAAATATAACCTTCATATTCCTATCAAATTATATGAAGCAAGCTGACACAAAATTTACACCGGTTTCACCTGGGACAGGTGAACCCTAAATATCCTCTCGGTGGCTGGATTGCTTACTAACAATGTAACCGGCGTAAGAAAATCGAGAATGATACAAGGCCCATGAAATCTGGGGGCAAGCTTGCCCGCGGGAACAAAGTTCTTGACCATAACTTGGTCACTTACCTTCAAAGGGGTGGGTCTCCGTCCACGATCATACCTTTCCCTAACCTTTTCATGAGACACTTTAAGATTGGCTTTAGCCTTCTTCCAAAGATCTTTAATGTTGTCCGGATCTATTGTCTCGGGTATAATGTCATTCAGAGACCAGAGGTTAGAGAGCGGCGTGTTGGGAACAAACTTGAACATCAACGAGGCTGGAGTAAATTTATGTGATTCATGAACCGCCGAATTCAAAGCAAAAGCTAACCAATGCAGGGACGTGTCCCACCTGGAATGATCTTCATGATGATAGGCAATAAGTGCGGACCTGAGATTACGGTTAACTCGTTCAGCCAGAGATGGTTGAGGGTAATAAGCAGAAGTAGTTACATGAGAGATGGACAAGTCAAAACAGAATTTACGAAATAAATTAGATGTAAAAGCCTTAGCATTATCAGATACAATATATTGGCACGGACCAAAAGAAGCAAAAAGAGAATTTAAGCAAGTAATGGTAGACTGAGCGGTAGCCAGCTTAGTCGGAAATAACCAGGAAAATCTAGTAAAACCATCTACGCATACAAGGATGAACTTGTTGGCATTTCCCTTTGACTGGGGGAAGGGTCCTACATAATCAATATACAGGCGTTCCATGGGGCGCGACGCTTGATGCGAAGACAAAAGGCCTACCTTGGTGGACATGGTTGGTTTACTAAGCAAACAGGATTTGCAAGCCTTCACTAGTTCACGGATTTCACCGTCCATACCTTTCCAGATGAACATTTCACGAATCTTTTCACGAGTTTTAAAGATACCCAGATGCCCTCCTAATGGGGTCTCATGATAATACTTGAAGATCATAGGTACAAGAACAGCTGGAACGACAACTTTCATCATCTTATCATGCCTCGATGGGCAACATAGAACACCATTCCTCAGAACATAAGGGACAACATGTTCCCCAGAAGAAAGGGTTTCCATTATCGGAGCCAGCGTCGGATCTTCACGTTGGTATTTCTCAATATCCCTAAAAAGCATGGGAGCATCTGTTAAGATGGCATTAACACCAGGTAGTATGGACTCGGGAGGTGATGAACTGTCGACCGGTTCATGGGTCTCGACGTCGTTAGAAAACATACGACTGAGTCCATCAGCAACAACATTTTCGGTACCTCTGATATGCCTGACATCGAATTGGAAGGCAGAAATACTGATGGCCCAACGGGCTATACGACCAGTACGACGCGGCCTACCTAAGGCCCAGCTTAAGGCTTGATTATCTGTCTCCAGGTCGAATTTGACGTGTTCCAGATAGAGACGGAACTTTTCTAAGGCGAATAAGACTGCCAAACCTTCGAGCTCATAGATGGAATACTTGGCTTCTTGAGCCGACAAGGACCTAGATGCATAGGCGATGGGTCGCCTCCCTAGTTCAGTCTCTTGAAGAAGGACTGCAGCTACTGCTGACGACGACGCGTCAGTTTGGACGATGAATTTCTTCGAGAAATCAGGCATAGCAAGTACAGGGGCATTACAGAGAGCCAATTTAAGATCTTCAAAAGCGGCTTGTTGAGAAGGTCCCCACTCGAATTTGATGCCTTTCCTACGAAGAAGGTTTAAGGGCGCCGCTCTATTAGCAAAGTTAGGAATGAACTTTCTGAAGAAATTCACCACACCAATAAACCTGGCGATGCCTTTAATGTCCTTGGGAGGTTTAAAATCACGGATGGCCTGTGTTCTCGAGTGATCGACTGCAACACCATCAGGTGACACAATATGCCCTAGGAATGACATAGAGGGCTTAGCAAAGGCAACCTTGGACAACTTGACAGTTAACCCAGCCTTACGAAGGCGATTGAGAACTTCTCGCAGATGATCTAGATGTTCTTCGAAGGTTTCCGAAAATACGACGACATCATCCAAGTAGTGGTACAAGTATTCAAATTTGATGTCGGAGAAGACCCTATCTAGCAGCCTAGTGAGTACAGCTGCTCCCGTGGGGAGCCCGAAAGGCACGCGGTTGTATTCATATAAATTCCAGTCCGTTGCAAACGCTGTAAGGTGTTTAGACTCTTCGGCAAGGGGAATTTGATTATAGGCCTGATTCAAGTCCAAGATAGTAAAGAACTTGGCCTTACGAAACCATGAAAAACAAGAATGAAGGTCGGGAAGGGGCACAGATTGTAACACCACCTTCCGATTGAGAGCCCTGTAATCAATGACAGGCCTGAAGCCCCCTTGGGGTTTCGGGACTAGAAAAATAGGCGAAGAATACGCTGACTTAGAGGGCCTAATAATACCATCCTTCAACATCTGATCGATAATTTCTTTCAGAGCCTTCATTTTAGGTGGAGATAGCCTATAAGGTGGAAAACGGACAGGAATCGAATCCGTGACCTCAATTTTGTATTCAATAAGGTCAGTAACACCAAGACTATCAGAGAACACCTCTGGAAAGGACTGACACAATTTGCGAATACTATCAGCCTGCTCCTCAGGTAGATGTCTAAGGTCTAACAACATCTCATCCTGGGTAGGCGAAATAGATGAACATGATACAGAATTACACTTTAACAAGGGAATGTTACAATTGGACGCAAATTTGAATGTGCACGACTTACTCTGAAGATCGAGCACAAGACCAGTGTGAGAAATGAAGTCCGCTCCCAGTATGATGGGGCAAGACAAGTGCTTAGCCACAAACAGTTTGGTTTTCCATGTAAATTTAAAAATACGAATTTTGACCAGTAAGGAACCTAGAATTTCTAATGGAGATGAATTAGCCGAAACATATAGAACAGGAGATGAGACATAGTCAGGTAGTTTACAAACAGATTTCAATTTAGAATACCATTCAGCCGAAATAATCGAACAGACACTGCCTGAATCTAATAAAGCGGTTATAGGCTCATTGTTTAACTCAATCTTAAGAAAAGGAATAGGTGCGGGGGAATCCGCCGCAATCCTAAGACACTCTTTGGGACATTCAAAAGATGCATTTGAAATTTGCTCGTTCCCTGAATTTACAACCTGTTTACTAGGGGCTGAGTCTCGGGAAGATGGATTAGTCGACTCAGCCGAAGCCACTAGTCACTTTTTATTATTGGCATAGGTGGAATTTGCACCAGAAGTTGAGCAGGAGGGGGTGCTATTCGAATTTGGGCAATTCTTGGCGATATGTGAGAAAGCCCCACATTTAAAACAGCCTTGTGATGTCCCACTCGACTTGATCAGTGGACACTTATTGCGCAGGTGGTCAGGCGACCCACAAGCATAACATTTACGAGGGGTGACTGATCGGCGAGGTGGAGGCCGAGTATTACTAAAGGAAGGCGGGGGTTCTTTCGCTACACGCAAAGAATCGGCGTATCTAACTCCTTCCGCTGGGACGGCCAATGCTTCAAGTTCCGAGAAAGTTTGCGGGCACGCCGCGAAACACAAATATGACCTGTAGGGTGGTGAAATCCCTTCCACAATAGCTTGTACAATCTGATCCTCAGGGAAATGATGAGCAAACACCCTAGTATAAAACTTAATATCTTGGATGAAGTCTGCCAAGTTTTCATCCAAGCGCTGTACCCGATAATAGTACTTCTGAATAAGGGAGGACCTGGCCCTAGCAGGGATGAAGTTAGCTAGCAAGTGGGCATGGAAATCCTCAATAGATGATTGCTCGGCAATGGCTCTTACGATTTTATCAGAGAGAATACCAATAGCATACGGATAGATAATTTGCAAAATTTGACATGGAGAAAGAGAAAAAACAAGGGCATGATCCTGAAATTCAACTAGAAATCTTAAAAATGAAATTACGTCACTGGTGGTATTAACGGAAAACTTAGAGATACCTCTGAGCAACATTGCCAATGGATGAGGCAAGCTACTAAACCCGGGTGACATAGTAGGTAAAGGTTTCAATGGCAAGGTAGTTAATTCTGAACGTACATTATTTAATGAGTTACGGCGTTCAGACTCTTCCAATGGGGCAGAGGTTGTTTGAGCAGCAATGGTTTTCCTATTGACTTCTCCCTTATGAGGCTCTTCCTCGCTACCTACATTCACCGTGACGGGTTGATCAGTTTTGGGAGGAACCTCCCCAGTTAACAATTGAGTGACCTTGCTAGATAATTCAGAAATGTCTTCAAGCAGCGTACTAGCTTCCTTCCTCTGAACGTCATTCAACTTCAGAGACAACAGATCATTAACTCTATTTGAAAAGTGATATAGCCTGGCTTGCACACGCTTAATTTGATTAGGAGAAGGATCATTTTCATCAAAAAAACTAACTACAGATGCTAGCCCAGTAATATTCTCGACGATCGTGGAAAGAGAGTCGTCAACTTCTTTCTCTCCCAAGGTGGGGATTGAAATAGGCAATTCAAGGGACTCTCTAAGCTTGTTTGTGTCTACTGCAACCGTGCCTCCAGATTACACATTTCTAATAGTTAACTCATATATCAACTCCTCTTTGCGCAAATAATTAAGATGGAGAACATCGCGAGGTCCGGGCATGATGACAGAACAATTTTGAAAAACTCAAAAAAAAAAAAAAAAATCCAGCAACTGAGAAAATTGTTAGAGTTCGGAACAAAACAATGTTTAACCGTCAAAAAGGGCTAAATTGAGACCCATTCAACCACGCTCTGCTACCACTTGTTACCGTGTTTTAGTGGTAGGTAGAGGTGAAAGAAGGTGCGGGCGTGAACGGGTCTCAAACAACGGAATCAAAGTTAATGTAAAATTTAACAAGGTTATATTTTCTTTTCAAAAACAAAGAAATAACAAGCATGGCAGGTACAAAGTAGCAAGTCCAAAGGGTAGTTACAATATTTACAGGATTTGGGCTTCGCGCCCTGACTTCACAATGCTTGGGCAATCAGCTCAGTTTTACCCCAAACACAAGTTTCAACAGAGGGGCAGAAAATCCCATTCATGCCTAGGAGTCCTTGCTCCAAATTACACTGAAAAGCCTCCACGGGGCATACAACACTCAATTTTCAAAAGAGCCACACGCTCTCAACTCTAAGCCTCTCAAAGGCCACACCAAACTCCACCTTCGAGTTGTCCTCACTGGACATAGACACAGGGGTAAAATACCCAACCTACTGAGGTCTATTAAATGAAAAGGGGCAATTACATGACCTCTAAAATAACAATTTGAGAGGAGGCGATCTGCACTCCTAATACACTTGTTTTTAAAACCTAATCTGGCTCTAGGCCACTAATGCAAGGGCTAATCCCATACTACAGAGGTGACTTTAGAAAAGAGCAATTTGTTTTACGTTAACGAAGAATAGGTTGAGAAAATAAGTTCACCTCAAAACAATGTGAGTGGGAGCTCGAGAGGGTTAGCACTCTCTATCCCAATATGCAGCTTTAAAAGAGAATAGATGAAAAGATTCGTTACATTTTAGGAAAAGGTTACATGGTGGAAACGCTTCGAACCCGCTCCGAGAGTTAAACTGCCAACCTAGCAAGAAAAGAAGTTATTAAGAGGCCATTACCTGGTGTTGAACAGCTGGAGAAGAAAGAGGCGCTTCCCGCCCCCTGCTATGTACCTTACACACTGAAAGATGGAACAGAAGTGGCCCGGAGACCCAAAAATCAGCAGTTTAAATACTCTCGCGGAAGGTTCTAGGCGTTTTAGGGAAGAGAACACCCGCCCACAATCACTTTATTGGCTAGGGTACAGAAACATATCCAAGTTGGGGGAAGATACATCGGATTGGTCGGAAATTACTAAAAGAAATACGGGATTGGATAAATCTAAAACAAGGGGAAAAAGAGGGGTATACAGCCAACTTAAACAATAACAGAAAGAAATTTAACAAGAAACAAACTTTTGAAATAAGAACTTCTCCAAAAAATAGTTCTTTCACTCCGCACTAGGGTGCACTATTGTTGATCTTCAGTAGTGTCCTCTAGAAGAGAAAGTTCACACTTCTTACTACAAGCAAAACAAAAATACGTCGAAAATGACACAGTTCAAAAACTCCAAAATTTACAGGTAGAGACATCTTCTGAGAAACTTGAAAATTAATACTGTCCATAAAGTTCAGACTTCCTCCAGCAGAGGAGTTTCAACAGGCGCACATTTTAAATTAGCGGTGTGGAGGTGTACCGCCCGGTACAATCCCCAATAGAAAGTAGTTTTTTAGGTCTGAGAAAGACGACCACTTTAATAATAATGTTATTTGCTTTACGTCCCACTAACTACTTTTACGATTTTCGGAGATGCCCAGGTGCCGGAATTTAGTCCCGCAGGAATTCTTTTACTTGCCAGTAAATCTACCGACAGGAGGCTGACGTATTTGGGCACCTTCAAATACCATCGGGCTGAGCCCAGGATCGAACTTGCCAAGTTTGGCTCAGAAAGCCAGCGCTTTAACCGTCTGAGCCACTCAGCCTGGCAGAGAACACTTTCAAAAGCTCAACAGACACACAGAGGTTTTGGTCATCAAAACAATAATAGATGAACAGACAAGGTGGCAAACTGTATATTTCAGCTATATATTTACAGAAAGCTCTTGATTCTCTAAGCAGAAGGGCGTTCATTTGAAAGCTGCTAAAATACGGGTGTCAATTAAAATTAGCAATGCCGGAAAAACCTCTATTCAGTGGTAACATACACCATTTAAATAAGAGCAGACTTAGCAGTGATATATATACAAATGTTGGGCTAAATCAGGGGTGCAAATTATCACCTACATTGTTCATATATTTTACTAAAGATATTTTGAAAAATGAAGATATGAGAATATGACAAGCATATGTCTTAACAATAAAGACGTTCGTGGCCTAGTTTTCGCAGACGACATCCTTCTATTATCCTTAATATCATTTGGTATGCAAGGAAGCATAAAAACTTGCTGAATTTTGTACAAAATGGAATTTAAAATTAACATTAAGGAAACGAAAGTTTAAAGCAATTGTTGGGGAATGTGAAAATAGGTTTGTACCTTCAAAGGTGGTAAGGAATGGTAAAGATCCACTATATTATAACTGAGAAATTAAATAGCGTAGGGATTTTAGTGTCGGGAGTGTCCGAGGACATGTTAGGCTCGCCAGGTGCAGGTGATTTGATTTGACTCCCATGGGCGACCTGCGCGTCGTGATGAGGAAGAAATGATGACGAAGACGACACATACACCCATCCCACGTAACAGCGAAATTAACCAATGATGATTAAAATTCCCTATCCTGCCGGGAATCGAACCCGGGCCCCCTGTGATCAAAGGCCAGCACGCTAACCATTTAGCCATATACTTATAACAGAGAAGTAAAGAGACTAAGAAGGAGATGCAGGTTGGAGAGAAATAAAGTTAGAAACGTCTGTGGAAGTAAGGAGAAACTGAAGGGACATATTAGGAAATTGACTCTAGCAAAGAACTCAGCTAAGGATAACATGATGGAAGCATAATTGACAGTCATACAAATTTTAGTAAAAAGTGGAAGGGTATGGATAGGTACTATGGAGCAGAAGCAGGTTCCAAGAAGGATATTCCAGGAATCATTAATGAGCAAGAGGAGTGCGTATGCGAAGATCTTCAAAAGGAAGTATTCAGTCAGCAGTATGTAAAGATTGTTCTTTACAAGGATAGCAACCCTCCATTCATTTGGTATAGCTTCTTCATGCAAACAATAATCAAATAATTACTTCACATATAGTACTATATCCCAACCTATTTTTTTTAGTATATCCCAAACATCCAGCTGCTTTTCTAGTTTTCTAGTTTTCAACTTTTGTATCTCATTGTATATGTCGTTGTTAGTTAGGTACATATCAATACCTCTTTAATATTATTCACCTCTTGTATCCCTTTCAGACCGTGTACGCACAATTGTGCGGGTTCGTATTTTATTTATGTCTGAGCTTATTTGACGTTTTCTTGGCGCTAGACCAGACTGCAATGCTTGTGCTAGAACACAGGGGTAAATAGACATACGCAGAGCCTTATAGAGGCATTCTCTCATGTTTTTCTTCATCTGTTTAATATCCAGTGTCGGTTTTTTTATCGGAAACAGAAAGTGTCCTGGAGCTACAGATTCTGCGTCGGGGGTACAACTGAGGAGAATGACTAGTACCTCGCCCTACCTGGTCTACGCGTTAACCTCTTAAGGACCTAACTGCTGACGTGATTATCGTTTTGTGGAGAAAGCAGGGCTAGGGGCTACTGCGCAAAGTGGCGGCTAAACATAAGCTCTTGTGGAGAAAGCTGGCTCAGGGAGATATAGGAATTAAGGAGACGACCTAGGAGCGATTGCGCAAAACGGCGGCTATACACGGGCTCTTATGGAGAAAGCTGACATAGAGGCACATGCCCAAATGGCGGCTATATATAGGCTCTTATAGAGAAAGCTGGCCGAGGGTAGGACTTACGGAGACGGCCTAGGGGTGATTGCACAAGATGGTGGCCGCGTACAACTCCTAGTGCTAGGTCCTATATACATTGGTTATATGAGATTAACTTTAAGGAGAAGGACCAGGAGCTAATAGCGAAACATTGTTCTTATGGGCCTAACTCTACAAAGCTGCCGCAGGGGCTCACAACTTGTAACTTGTAACATATTAGTTTGATCAGCCTGACTATCGAGAACTGAGGCAAGATGACTGCTATAGTGTATTCATATATACCTTAACTACAAGGCTACCTCATGAGCTCACAACTTGCAACTTAAATGTTTTTAGATTTATCAGCTTAACTTTCGAGAACTGATATAAGGGCTACTACGCAAGATGGCTGCTATACTCTTTCATATGTACCTTAAAAAGAGGGTGGTGTCAGGGGGCTCACAACCTGTAATTTATAACCTATTAGTTTGATCAGCCTGACATTTGAGAACTGAAGCAAGGGCTACTATGCAAGATAACTGCTATATTGTATTGTCATGGAGCAAACTCTAGAGGGCTACCGCAGGGGCTTAAAACTTGTAATTTATAGCCTATTATTTTTATCACCTAACTGTTGGGAATTGAGTAAGGGGCTACTAGGCAAGGTAGCCTCCGTACATTGGTTATATCAGACTAACTTTAAGGACCTGGGCTATCGCTTATCCTTATAACCATCTACCCTTTATAACTTTAGTCTAGCACAGCAGCTAGTGGTGATACATGAACTTTATGGCGCTAACTTGGGGCGAGGTGTGCTAGGGCTTTTTACGTATTGGGCTAATGCGGGCGTTTTATTCTCCTAACCGGATGCCCTTCCTAACTTCAGTCTAGCGCCCTGGCTCTTGCGTATACATACCCTCTTATAGGACTAACCGTGGGGGAATGCTGCACTAGGGCTCTCGAGGAAGGATAGTCGTTCAAAGCTAAAGGCATAATCAGAATGATGAGTTGTAGGTTAACATAGAGTGTTTTTATAACCTAACTTTGTTATCTAGTTATAACTGATAGAATTCATTCCGTGTAGGGCTGCAAAACGCTGAGCCGAAAAAAATTCGTGCTACACACATGGTAGAAAATGGAAACCAGGGGTCACATCTTATTAGAAGGGCAAAAAGGGCAAAATGACTCTTCCTCCTCTACCTCACCGCGCCCTCCTCCTCCTAGGGATAAAGGGATAATGGGCTAAAAGGCTAATGGCTTAAGGCCCTAATGGGCTAATGGGCAAACGCGCAAAAGGTTTAAAGAGCAAAAGGGCTTACATTTTTTGTAGTATGTAGGGTGCCTCTCCTCTCTTTTACGGGCTGGACACCGGCTCTACAGCTAGAGGCGGAGTTAAAACCCTACGAAAGGGAGAATGTTGGAAAACAGTCTGTACCAATATATGCTATACGCTACAAAAGGATGACTTAGGTGAGAGTGAAGGTGAGGGCTGGGAATTTAGGAAGGTGTTTAGGCTGTTGTGCTGTCGAAAGAGAGCTTAGAGGTAAGGTCTTTACTTTGAAGATCTATTACTCAATAATACCCGCTCGACGTAATTAATGCTCTATTTCAAAAATCTCTTTTATACTCTGTGTAACCAGCATCTTGATAGGCTCTTAGCAGTTGTAAACGTTCTATGAGTACGTTAAGGTCTTTACAGTATCTTACGTTTACATTGGATAACAGAGGGTTATTGTGAACTTTGAGCCTCCATGCAGACAGTTGATGTGTAGGGACTTGTTTTGATGTAATACGTGCTTCTGCAGTAGCGTTTCCAGGTACAAACTTACTTGTTTTGTTCGCAAAGAACCGTTGAAATCTTCTTCTACTTCTTCTTGCATCTCTTCTTGAGACGTTTGCACGGCGACAGAACGTGTAACTTGTTTAGATAGCAAAGAAGCGTTGAAATCATCTTCTGCTTCATCTTGCATCTCTTCTTGAGATGTTTGTACGGCGATAGAACGTAGAACGTATAGTAGCTTAGAAAATGAAGTACGATCATAATGCTGTAATGGCAAAGAAACATTGAGGTCCTCCGTTTCTTCTTCTTGTCATTTTCCTTTATTATCACTATTATTATCAGCATCCTCACCCTCATCATCATCATCATCATCATCATCATCATCATCATGCTTCTCTTTATCTCGAAAAGTAACAGAACTTGTAGCATACCTAGACAACAAGGAAAAATTAAAAATCTCCCGCAGAGGTGTACTTTTTAAAAATAAATCCGTATTTTCTTGAATACGGTTGAGCTCTTTGTATTTTCTACCCGATGAAGGTATATTACACGCGGCTTCGTGACGTTGAGCGTTGTAAGCGTTCTTGAACACTTTTCTACAATGTTTGCATTTAAAAACTGTCCTACAAGATATCTCATGACGTCTCTTGTGATAGATCCGGGAAAATGTTTTTCCACACTCTTTGCAAATATATCTAGAAATGGGTTGTTCAATGACGGTCTTTATCTTCTGCTAACAGATTATTCTTTAAAAGATACAAGTTAAATCTACTAGACACTTGCTACTCCCTACTACGATGTGAACAGCTTAACGATTAGCCCTCTACAGTTCGCTCCATGACAATACAATATAGCAGTTATCTTGCATAGTAGTCCTTGCTTCAGTTCTCAAATGTCAGGCTGATCAAACTAATAGGTTATAAATTACAGGTTGTGAGCCCCCTGAGACTACCCTCTTTTTAAGGTACGTATGAAAGAGTATAGCAGCCATCTTGCGTAGTAGCCCCTATATCAGTTCTCGAAAGTTAAGCTGATAAATCTAAAAACATTTAAGTTGCAAGTTGTGAGCTCATGAGGTAGCCTTGTAGTTAAGGTATATATGAATACACTATAGCAGTCATCTTGCCTCAGTTCTCGATAGTCAGGCTGATCAAACTAATATGTTACAAGTTACAAGTTGTGAGCCCCTGCGGCAGCTTTGTAGAGTTAGGCCCATAAGAACAATGTTTCGCTATTAGCTCCTGGTCCTTCTCCTTAAAGTTAATCTCATATAACCAATGTATATAGGACCTAGCACTAGGAGTTGTACGCGGCCACCATCTTGTGCAATCACCCCTAGGCCGTCTCCGTAAGTCCTACCCTCGGCCAGCTTTCTCTATAAGAGCCTATGTATAGCCGCCATTTGGGCATGTGCCTCTATGTCAGCTTTCTCCATAAGAGCCCGTGTATAGCCGCCGTTTTGCGCAATCGCTCCTAGGTCGTCTCCTTAATTCCTATATCTCCCTGAGCCAGCTTTCTCCACAAGAGCCTATGTTTAGCCGCCACTTTGCGCAGTAGCCCCTAGCTCTGCTTTCTCCACAAAACGATAATCACGTCAGCAGTTAGGTCTTTAAGAGGTTAACGCGTGGACCAGGTAGGGCGAGGTACTAGTCATTCTCCTCAGTCGTACCCCCGGCGCAGAATCTGTAGCTCCAGGACACTTTCTGTGTCCGATAAAAAAAAAAACGACACTGGATATTCAGCAGATGAAGAAAAAGAAGAAAAAATGATAGAATGCCTCTATAAGTCTCAGCGTATGTCTATTTACCCCTGTGTCCTGGCACAGCTCTCCCCTGAGTTAGCCCATCTCTTTTAATCACCTTTACGACTAGCAGTATACCATTAATATAATTCTACCCCACCACCCTATCTCACAAAAAAATTAAGATCTATGTGGAGTAACGACATCATAGTAGCAAGAGTTGTAGTAATGCCACTGCGAACAAGTGTTGACCTGCAGCTGAAGACTCTGGGTTCTCTCAAGTTAGGTGTCTTACGTCATAACACACTGTTGCATTCCTTTACAACGCAAGATCGGAAAAATACAGCTTAGGTCGCGAAGTCATTTTTCTTTCTGCTGAGATGTGCATGTCTCCACATTTACTGTAGTCAGCATCCCTTCATCGTGCGCATATTTCAATCAAAGTGAGTATATTTGAATTGCACATAAGCTCTTTAGTTTTGAGTTTATGTCCTCTTCACGTTCAAATCCTGAGAAGTGACATTTACTCTGCTCCCCTAGGGCTGACGTGTCCCCAACAAGAGTTAGCCAAGGAAGTTAAATAGATGGCAGCTTAAAGCACAACATGTCTAGACTTAGCTAAAGACCCCACGATTTCACCAATGCAAACACAACAATAGCACAAGTTGCTCGACTCCTGCCGAAGGCAAGGGTGCATTGAGGAGTTTTACTCTGCTAGAACCCCTACCACATCAAAATGAAGTGTCCTACAAGTGTTGGTCAAGGGAGGTTAGATAGACAACAGCTTAGCACACAACATGCCTAGACTCAGCTAAAGACCCCGCGTTGGCTAATACCTGCTCCCCCAAGGCAGGTACCCCTTTCAGTCGCCTCTTACTACAGTATTCCATAAGATAACGACATCCTATTGTCTGAAGGTGTCAGAGGTCGTAGCGCGTGGCTAGATGTAGATTGCGCGTGGCGGCCATCTTGCACAGTAGCCCCTGGCTCAGCTCCCGAGAGTTAGTCCCATAAGAGCTCATGTATAGCTACCATCTTGCACATTAACTTCTGGGCCAGCTCCGGCTATTTTTACCTACTAGTTTTACTTATAAATTAGTGCTCTAGAGATTTATAGTTTCAGGACATCTCGAGAAGGAGGTTTCGACGGACAAGAATACCTGGAAACTTCGTCTGCATTATACTTCCTTACATTACTAAACGAAGGTTTCTTAATTTTGGCCACCACTGTTTCTGACGCTATTTTCTGGTGATTGTTGTTGCTAACACACAATTACTCGAAAGATTCTTCCAGTAAGGTAGAGCTGCCTCAACAAATTGGTATAGCCCCATGATTAGACCAGTAAATCGCGACTGGGGATACCGCAGGCCTCCACTATGCGAGTGACTGATCAAGTTCATCAATAGGGATGCATTTACTGTGGTGTAAACAGTATTCAATTCGATTACACGCACCAAATAAGCACACAATAGTGCGTGCGAAGATGTTACCACAGTGGCACACACTGACTCAGGGGGCTCACGAATATCTTCCACCACTGATGCTGTTTAGTCAAGCCTGGGAGAATATATTGAGGCAGACAATTGTGAATTTAGCTTGTGGACAACACTAGCTTATAAAGTAAAAGTAAAGAGATTTATAGTTTCAGGACTTCTCGAGAAGGAGGTTTCGACGGACTAGAAAACCTGAAAACTTCGTCATCATCAGTGAACATTAAAACACCGGATTTCAGAATTCTTTTTATGAAATTCTGAGCTGCCCGTGAGTCACTAATGTCACTGCTCCCTCTTCCAATCTTATAGCCCTGGATCTCCTGAAAGGCCTGTGTCAGCATATTAAAAGTATTAATTCTGTAGAAGATGAACAATGAAAGAAGAATTAGATAATCTTCCACCGCTTTTTCAACACCTGTGGGATCGTGGGTGCGAACTGTGTCAATCATATGAGGATTTTCTCCTGTTTTACTGACGGATGCCCTTCCTGACACCAACCATATGTGGAGGGATGTAATTACTGTGGTGTTTCTGTGGTGTTTGGTAGAGTTGTGTTTTGTCTCTATCTGAAGAGAAGAGTGTTGGGACAAACACAAACACCCAGTCCTCGATCCCGGAGAATTAATCAGACGTGATTAAAATCTCCGATCCGGCCGGGAGTAGAACCCGGGACAGTCTGAATCAAATACCTCAACGCCGACCATTCAACCAAGCAGTAGGGCAGTGATAATAATAGCTTGATGTGTTTCTTTGGCAAGTCTGTTTTTATTTTTTTATTTTTTTGTTGGGATCTTCGCACACTTCTTTTATTACTTTAACATATTGGCAGAAACTGACGCATGGAGTTGCATGGATGAGCCACACATGACACTCTGCGTCACCAAATATTTTTGAACGTGGGAGTATTGGTTTTGCTCTATGCTTGTCCGTTACAAGTCGAATAGCATAGAATCTAGCTTTCAAAACCTGCTGACCGGGTGAGTTGGCCATGTGCAGTAAGCTCCCGGGTAGGTTCGAATCCCACTGTCAGTAGCCCTGAAGATGCTTCTCCGTGGTTTCCTATTTTCATACCGGGCAAATGCTGGGGCTGCACCTTAATTAAGGTCATGCAGCTTCCTCCCCACTCAGAGGCCTTTCCTATCCCACCGCCGCCATAAGACCTATCTGTGTCAGGGCGATGTAAACAAAACTACCTGCTGAAACAGGAGGAAAATTCATTTCCTTGTAATGTCTTCACCATGAAGTAGTCAGGTGCATTCGTAAATTTCTACGCGAATCCTTGAATTTACAAAGCACAGCAGTTTGTTGGCGAGTTGAGGGTTTATTCCAATTTCTTTGTTATAGACTCCTTCTGCTTCGGCAAGTCCATGGAATCTGTCCTCTTCTTTTAGTATAGAGCAGCCGCTCTTTAACTGGCATTTCATCGCAAATAAGAGAGGTAAATTTCTTCGGATCTTTCAAATTAGTGGCTTCTGCTTGCAATCTCACTTTTATTAGCGGTAAAATACCTACTCCAAACTTCATCGCTCCTGCATACCTATCTAATGCACTACGTGAAGGTGAATAACTTATATTAATTTTGATCTCTGCTCATACTGGTAAACTTTCGGAGAAGCAATCCGCCAACAAACACATTGCCGTATACTACACCATTTACACTGAAAAAGTAGGCCTACTGTACTAGCATATTTTCCGCTGATTCATTCCGACTGACTGGGGTTGTTTGGCGCTGCCATCTACCGTAGGTATTTGTAAACGCACTGTTTCATTTAGTGCCATGTTAAAATGTTGTAATAAGCAGGTAGTATAAGCAGCCAGTGGATGCAGATCGAGCAGGTTATGTTCCATTCCTAACCCGGTCAAATGGCTGAAAACAGGCTGAGGATTTTTCTTTCTATTTTCAATCAGATTACTAAAGAACATAAAATACGGAGGTTCTTTAAAAATATTTACTGTCATTTATAGGTGCTAAATGCAAAAACCAATGGGCAAATGTCAATACGCACATACTATGGTCAATATTATCCACTAACTGTATGAATATTAAATCAATCAATCAATCAATCAATCAATCAATCAATCAATCAATCAATCAATCAATCAATCAATCAATCAATCAATCAATCAATCAATCAATCAATCAATCAATCAATCAATCAATCAATCAATCAATCAATCAATCAATCAATCAATCAATCAATCAATCAATCAATCAATCAATCAATCAATCAATCAATCAATCAATCAATCAATCAATCAATCAATCAATCAATCAATCAATCATCTGCATTTAATGCTTTCCCCCAGATGGCATATTTCCTATCAATATTTTACCTGGCTTTTTCTTAAACACTTTCAGATTAAGTCTCTAGATTCAGAAATTCCTTTCCAGAAGATCTTTAGCATCCGTGCAGAGCCACATTCATGTGTCTTTATAAAACAACAAAAAATTTACTTGGAATATACTGCAGAACTCTTTTGAAATCTTCAGTTTTCTTACGTTTTCTTATAAAATTTCCGGAATATGCTTCCTTCACTGGTAGTGGAGCTACTGTCAGGGAATTCTTTTTATGCAATGAAATTTTAGTGCACATAATCCGCCAGTGAATGTAGCTTCTTCAACTTTTCTTTTCTATAGTAGGTACTGAGCTCCAGCAAGTAGAGGAATAATAATTTGACACTTGAAATCTTAAGTGCAATATACTGTAGGAGTGCGTAAATACGCCATGCAAACAACATTCTTACAATGCGGTATGGCAAGGTTCATTTTCCTTCACACACAAGCACAGAAAATGAACACAACGAAAATTATTCTGATGCACTGCAGGCGTGATCCGTCTTAAGGAAAATAATTATTAGGAAGAGCATCGTGAGCTACGAGATTTTGCTTCCGGAGCGAAGATATACCCTACATTTGGAACTGAAGCTAGCATCATCTAGCTGTGCTGGAGTTCCTTCAAAAATTACCAAACAGCGATAGTTTGCGGTCACAAGATAAGGGGTGGAAAAGAAAATAAACATTTGATTGGTACTTGGGTTGAAATGATACTAAACCAGCACTGAACAACGAGGGGCACAATAGTAACAGGCTAGTGTTCTGACAATATGTCAACAGTCGGCAGTACAGGGCCAACAGGACGTAACGATAAGGTACTCTCCACGTTTCACACATAGAAGAAAATATGCTATATTAGCATGGATCTGGAAACGATTTATTGCCATGCTAGAATTCATTTTCTACAACTCTACACAGTACATTAATCGTGGGAAACACACTGAAGCAGAACGTACAAGCTTGACGAATATATGACCAAGTGTGAGGACTCAGCCGTTATAGCATGGTAGTTTGTGGTCCCGCCACTGCAAGCACTGCAAGCGATTATATCCAACCTGTGCTCCAGTAGTTCCGGCAATCCGGGTATAGAAAAGTGCGGGAGATGTTACTGTGCGAGATAATTCAGTGAATAACTTGAATTTTCTTTGCTTTCAGTTCCTAAGCTCAGTTCATTGTGTGTTGTGTACTTCATGCATGTATCGTATTATTATTATTGAATATCCAAAGCAGTTTGGAACCCTATTTTACATAGTATACTAGGGTTATAGTTAAAATACATATTCCATTTCGCAATGAAAATGAATTCATGTATCTAATCGACGGAAAATGAAGTTAATGAAATATTTGTAACAGCATGGCTTCTTAAACAAAGTATACAGGGGTTTGGATAATGCAATGTTGCAAGAATTCAAATGAGAGTTCATGTCATGCCTTCTTCTTTCAAATGCAGCACATTCAAACAGTAGGTGGTCCACTGTTTGTGAGGATCCGCAAACACACGTAGTCATCACGACGATTGATTCCAAATCGATGAAAATAATACCAAATTTACCATAACCAGTCAAAAATTGAGTAATTTAAAAGCTTGGCACCAACACGTTGCTTTGCAGGCGGTTGAAAACCTCAGGGAATAATATTTCTCTGGCGACTTGGCCTCTAGTGGAAGAAGTCCAAATGTTGTTCCATTGATGGATTACGTGCTTCTTTATGATCTTTTTAGCGTAGCTAGATGACGTTTTGTCATAAGAAGTTTCCAAATTAGATGTAGCCACTGCTTTTGCCAGAAGATGCATGGATCTTATGTGGCTTGATTAATTTAACAGTTCAACATGCCGTACAGTTTTGTGCCTGTCTATAAGTCAGGCTATGGTAGAGTAGTTGATGATATGCAATTCTTTTTTTTTACCACCGAAGGATAGAAATCAATTTCAGAAATGGGCCAGAGCTATTCCACAGAAGGATACTGAGTAACTGCGTAATAGCAGAATTTGTCATGTTTATTTTTCTGATAATTTGATAGTAAAAACAGATAATTTTATAGTTTATGCTGAAAAAAGTGGATATCTCTCGCGTGAGATGGAAATCACGTCCAAGAGCAGTGCTTCACATTTTCCCTAATTTACCGAAATACCTTTCAAGAGAGATTAAGCCCCGTAAAACTCTCAACAGGTACGTTGTTAATCACTATTCTACATTTATTAAGTGTTCGCCCTGTGCCCATTCTCTGCGTGAGAATAATCAAGCTAAATTTTCAGTTCTCACCGAAATAAAAGACCATGGTTCAAGCAACAATGAGGTGTTTTTAACGCGTCCTTCGAAAAATGTATGTGACATTCTTTTCCAGACCGAGAAAGTAATTACTGGAAAACTGAAATCAAAATCGATGTGGGGCGAAATACTGTTTGATTGTGTCGATTCCATAGAAAAAATCCTTCAGGAACTGGCTGTTGTCTTCAAAATGTTATGGATATAATCCCCAGACTTGTTTATCATTATCTGAGGTGCCGAGAACGAAGAAAATCCGGCAAGATTTACAATTTCTAACATCCTCCAAATCATTAAGCAAGCTTTCGGAAAGTCCAGTAACCGACAGATTGAGTTGGTAAGTAGAGTATTACCTTTAAATAGTTCATGGGTGTTTGTTTTAATATGCTGGGAATTATCTGATATGTATGTGTATATACACACTCCAGTTACTTGTGCTTTCCGCAACATGTGATGAAAGCCGTAGCTCTTATTTCGAGGTATGATTTTTCCATTGTACCCTGTCGTCGTATTTTAATTGTATTCTCTCATTTTTAAAGAAGAAAGTGTCTATAATTATCATCTATGTAGTAACATGTTTCGTCTGCCATCATTCCTAAGACCAGCTATTCGGTACTGTGGAGCTTGCCAACTCTAGCACTGCCTGGCGAGGCGCGCTTGAACTCGAGGAGTCCTCACACTTGTTCTTATATTATTCATAGTACTAACATACCACATGAAGCTCCTTTTTTCTTGGAATTTTCGGAGTACCGTCTGTTAGTATTGATAAGTGCATCAACGCGAGATTCAATGCGACGGCAAATTTAATGCTTCATCACATCGGACAATTCACTTTGGGAGTGGCGACCAAATCGTAATAACAGCCTATATCTGATTCATTCGTTACATCCCTGACCTGGTCAATGACTGGAAAGCAGGTTGTAGGTTTTCATTTTCATTTTCATCGGACAATTAGTGTCCGGTGTATAGCTTCACTGCTTGAGCAAACGACTATCACTTCATTGATTGTCTGTTCTGAATTGCTTAGGAATGTAGAGCATTCTGAAAACATACACAAAATAAATTATCCATTATATCACTCCCGTCTTTCTCAGGCTTCTCGTGACGCGTGTTTTCGTTCTAGACCATTCGTTCCTATCCGAAATGTGTTGTATTTCGTTTCCTCTCCGGGCTACTTCAGCTTCCGGGCAACCTTTTGTATTACCCTGTACATTATTCACATATCGTCGTTGTGCCTAGAAAAAGCGCTATGCGATAATATTTCAGCTTAAAACTCTGACCAGAAAGGTTCTGTCATCTAAGGTTCAGTATTGCATGAGCTATCTCAAGAAATTTTCGTTCTAAATGATACGTGTACTGCGGGTAAGTATTTCTCCCCTCAGCATTATCACATAGCGGAATTCTGAGGCGCAACGGCGATATTCTCAATAAACTGTCGATGCCGGGACAAAACCTCCTATATGATAATATTTTTGGAGATATACTGACCCGCAGCACATACATTATGAAGAGCGAGAATGCCTTGACAGTAGTCAAACAATATTGCACGTCAAATGACAGAACCTTACCGGGCAAAGTTCTAAGCTAAAATATTTCACATACGAGGTTTTGTCCCAGCAGCGACGAAATGTTAGTTAGAACTTCTTATTTATCTTGTTCGGCTCAAAGGCTAAATGGTTATAGTGCTGGTCTTTGGTCACAGGAGTCCCGGGTTTGATTCCCGGTAGGGTCGGGAATTTTAACCGTAATTTGTTAACTCCCCAGCCACAGGGACTGGGTGTATGTGTCGACTTCACCACCATTTCATCCTTATCGCGACACGCAGGTCGACTACAGGCGTCAAATCAAAAATCTCCACCAGGCCTCTCCGGAGGAAAAACGGCATTTCATTTCATTTAGCTTTATTCTGTGAACAGACTTGAAAAGCCAGAATCATTCTTTGTACATCCCTTTAATGCTCCATTCTCTTTCTTGTTCACCAAAATCAAAATAAAATATATAATAACGCGAAAACATGAGGACATGTTCCAGAACTCTACGGGCTTGTAGCTGCAGCAATTGAGGAGCAATTATCATAAAGTGAACAACGTGTCCCGACTCAGCTCCAATGTCGAACACGATAGCACTCTCTCACCTCGCAAAATCACATCCTGACTCACAAAAACGGTAAGGATGTCGACACTAAAAAACACGAAACATTTCCATTCAGACACTAACAGCAGTATCAAATGGTGAATGAACAATACCTTACAATGGAGACCGGTTTTACACTACAGATATGTTCGTCAGCTCATCTATAGTGTGTTTCAACATTCGTGATTCTGACTTTCTGAACAGAATAGATGAGGCACTATTATGTGTGTTCCACCTTGGATAAGGTAGCTGAATCGATGATTGCTAAAAGTCCATTAAATCCAATTCCGAAGAAAGCGAATGAAACAATGCCTTTCCTAAGTGACATTAACAATTTGAAGTCTCTGAAGCATGCAACCCTCCTGTTTTAAAAATTCTACTGTGTTATCCAAATATGTCTTCTTGTGACTTTATTTTAAAATGTTTTTACATTAAAGAGTGATTTGGGGAACTTTCCAACATATTCTCTTTCTTTCTTTCTTTCTTTCTTTCTTTCTTTCTGTCTGTCTTAATCCGTTTACCCTCGAGAATTGGTTTTTCCTTAGGACTCAGAGACGGATACCATCTCTACCGAATCAAGGGCGGTGTCCTGGAGTGCTGGAGTGTGAGATATTTGTTCGGGATACAACTGAGAAGGAGGACCAGTCTTCGAGGATGGCTGAGGTGGTAATCGAACCCCTCTCTACTCAGTTGACCTGCCGAGGCTAAGTTGACCCCGTTCTAGCCCTCGTACCACTTTTCAAATTTCGTGCCAGAGCCGGGAATCAAACCCGGGTCTCCGGGGGTGGCATCTAGTCACACTAACGACGACACCACAGAGGCGGACTTCCAACAGATTTTCACTGATCAAAATGGAAACATGGTTTGTATCCCATCCTGATTGCTCGTTCCACTAACTACTTTCTTACGGCTTTCGGAGACGGTGAGGTGCCGAAATTTTGTTGTACATGTGTTCTTTTAAATACCAGTAAATCTATCAACGTATAAACTGGCATATATGAGCACCGTCAAATACCGTCGGTCTGAGCCGGAACGAACCCTCCAACTTGGGCTTCTATCGACTCAGTTACTCACCCCGGCGGTATACAGGAACATTATGACTTCATGGGAACAAGAGTAAGTCTCCTTTCCGGCAGACAGTGTCTGTCCAAATTTCCTAAAAAACTACTGCACACATTTTGATATAATTTTCAGCGTTCTTCAGTTTTATAAATGGGCACACAAACAACCTCCACTGTGAGTAAATCCTTTCTCTTTCTTTGCAATTTGCTTTACATCGCGCCAGGTCTTACGGGGACGTTGGTATAGGAAAGGCAAAGGAGTGGGAAGGAAGTAGCCGTTGCCTTAATTAGGGTCCAGTCCAAGCATTTGCCTGGTATGAAAATGGGAAACCACGGAAAACCATCTTCATGGCTGCCGACATTGGGGTTCAAACACACTACCTCCCGGATGCAAGCTCACAGCTGAGCGCCCCTTACCGCACAGCCAACTCGCCCGGTGGGTAAAAATAAAGTATAGTCCACACTTAACAAATTTCACTGCAAAGGAAGATGGAATGATATGCATCATACCATCCGTTTCCTTGGCTCAATGGTCAGTATAAAGGCTTTCGCTTCAGAGGGTCCCGAATTCGATTCCAGACCAGGTCGGGGATTTGTTCATGTATGATTAATTCCTCTGCCTCGTCGACTACATACGTTTTTATCTCTATTTCTAACTGTATTCTATTAATTCAATTGAGCTACTTTTCCGTTCTTCGAAATTGGAAATCAGTTAATTTGCTTTAGCTTATATCTTTCGTCCATTTTTATTTTGCCTCCCTGCATTTTTGTGTAAAACACTTCTTTGTTTTTCTTTATTTTTCATGACTTAATGCTCTTTTCATGCGTCGGTATATATTCCTTTCTTAAATTAGTCTTATTATTGAGCCTTTCGTTCATAGCTTTCCGGGTTCTAAACGCTATTAACTATTAAGACAGCCCACGATCTGTCACTCCGGAACCAATGTCCATTTTGTGTAGTTTTACCTCTTAATTAGGATACAACCCTAATGCAAGCTGATAGTTACGTGATCCAAACCGCGCAGCCACAAGCTCGGTTTTGACATTTTTGAGAATATTTCTAAGCTGTTATTTATGACCTAAGAGGAACCTCCAAGTAAAATTTCACTCTAATTGGTTTGGTGGTTCCTGAGATATTGTGATGAGAGAGTGCGTCACTGGTATTTTGTTATATTGTTCCTAGGCGGTTCGTAACCACACTAATTTACACTTCTTTCATATCTTTTCCCAAATGTCTCATTATGTCCAGAGTTCACTCTCAGTAAGAAAAGTCCTTCCTGAAACGAGAAATTACGATTTTACCTGCGAACACATTTCGCTGGCCACAACGGTGTATTCACTCTGTCCACTTTGTTAGATTGTTAGACTGGATCTCTTTCAATATTCTGGCATCCTAAAGCAAGAATAATACGTTCCTCTTGTAATATTTGTCAATTGATGTTGCACATTTTGCTCTACCACAGCATTTGAGACCTGAAACCACACATTTTTATGATAAGTGGCAGGAATCTCGTCCAGCGTATGATTTGGCGAGTAGCTAATTAACAGCGATAAGATGCTGCATTAATCATGAGTGCCACTTTGTGACAAGAGGTGGTACGCCGCCATTCATATGGAGATCACCAGATCCATCACGGCATCTGTCATCCTATACACAGCTTTCACTTTAAACTCATTCATTGATTTAAAATTAAGAATAGAATACGTGTCATTTTCAAGTTTACAAGTGATGGATTGCTATTACACAATTCTCAGTGTATAACAATGAAGCCATCCATTTAATTTTCTCTTCTGTAAGGATGGTTTTTATTTACATATTGAACGTATTAGTTTTCAAACTATTCTTCTGATCATCTCCATCAGTCACGAGATGTGAATTGAAATTGAAATGGTTACATTAGACGAATATAAAATATAGCTCATGCTGAAGATCACTCTAAAATAGATGAAATTATCACTCCTCGTATGGTATAGTCGATTAAAAATAGAATGTGAACATCGTACTGTGTAAATTCCACTCAGTTACACTTCTCTCAGAAACAATTGAATCTATAGATTTGATGTTTCTTGTAGATATCCACAGAGTTTGTATCTACTTGGGAAGTGAATTAAACTTTGATATTAATTAAAATAGTTTGATAAAATATATAGAACCTACCATACCGTGGACTCATTTTTCTCTGCGCTGCTGTACATGAGGTAATTAATTTCTATGTAGTGGCCTACAGATTATTGTGCTGCGCCCGTGTGTGTTTGCAGCAATACGACTCAACTGCTCACTCTTCGCGCTTACGTCATAACTTCAGCCTCTATCGACTATTGATGTAAAAGAAAATTAGGAGGTTTAGTTTTCATAATAATTTAAAGTCTACATTCTAATACTGTTTTGTTAGTATATGATGGGAATAGACATGTGTTGGTTATCTATGCTACAGTTTTATTTTAATCATTTGTACTTTTACTGTTAGTTTTATTTTCCTATTGATGCATACAAAGTGAAAATTCTTTTTTTGTTTTTATTTATTTATTATTGTTTTGTTTTCTATGACGTGGCTCAGGCTATAGAGCCTGCTATTATGTCCAACCATAATAGACTGTTTAATTTGTGTTAAATTCTACAACATACTAAAATTGTGTAACTTATGGACTAAATGGGAAAGCTTATCGACTAGTTCCTACGGTTGATATTTACGTGAAGAAAGTGTATTATCTTAGATATGTGCTGTAGATTATGTTGTTATACGTAAGTATTGTTTGTAACACCTTCTTCTGAACAGCTGAGTACCAGGAATGTCTCTAATTTCAGCCGGCAGGGAGCTCCCCAGGCGGATAGTTGCGGGGATGAACGAATGACTGTTACTGGTAGTGTTCTATACAATAACAAATAATTTACTTTAACACAATTTTATTAATACATTTCAACACCATCTTCAAAACTACAAGCAAGGAAACTACATAACAACATAGAACAAAACACTGTCTTTCTTCTGCTGGAAATCGATTATTCGCAGAAGGTATAAGTCGCGTTCTCCACATTCTCCCACCTTGCAAAAGCAGTTTCGCAACACATCGACAACTGAAAATTATACTCTTACACTTCACTCATAGATGTGAACCACTATAAGTCTAGTTTCTTGAGTGGTCGAACGGCTCTACCACAGCGAGTCTTGAATTCACTCCTGTTTCCACTCCTGGAGTCACTACTGGCAACATCCTCGTTGTTTTCTGTTTCTCCTGTTCGGTATTGTGAAGCATTGGTAAAATCTTTCTTCTCAAGACAGTTTATCTCTAGAGGATAAAGTCTTTGTACTGGACGAAGCAAGACACCAGTTGCTGTCTTAATCCTGCCCAGACGAGTCACATTGTCTCTTTCAGATAACAGCTCCACCACTCTTCACAAGGACCAGTTGATTCGCTTCACGTCGTCGCTCTCCACCAACACGATGTCTCCAACTTTGGAGGGATCCCCGTTGCTTTTGGCTCCGTGATTGAAGAAATCCCAAGTATTCCTTTTTGAAGCGCTTTCTAAGGCTCTCTCGAACAGCTTGTAGATAACGCCATCTGTCGTTCAAACTGCAAGATTGAACTTGGTCCAAGTCGGTTACATCATTACCCTCTAGATTCTGTAGGAACATGAAAGTGGCTTCAGTTCATCTTCTTCAGAAACATAAGTTAGAGGTCGGGTGTTCATCAAATTCTCACAATCACACAAAAGAGTGCACATTTCTTCATAATTTAGACAAGCCTTGCCCAAATTACGGTGTAGCAAATCCTTTAAAATCCGAATAAGTCTTTCCCAGAATCCTCCTCACCAGGCTGCCGTGGGAGGGTTCAGCATCCAGGTAATTTTCAGAAGACCACATGTCTTCTCTATTTCAGTCAAGTCCAATTGTTCCAGCGCATGTTCTATACAATAACAAATAATTTACTTTAACACAATTTTATTAAGTACAATTCAACACCATCTTCAAAACTTCAAGCAAGGAAATTACATAACAACATAGAACAAAACACTGTCTTTCTTCCGCTGGAAATCGATTATTCGCAAAAGGTATAAGTCGCGTTCTCCACAAGTAGTGTGATGGGTAGCGAAACTTAGCAGGGAATTAAGTCATTAAGTCATCATCTCTCAAGTAAACTGGTGTTTCGCTCCGTAGAACACAATGAATAACTGACAAAGAGTGCAAATTTCGTCTCTCCTCTAAATATAGCCAAGATAAGTGATTGATGTAGGGGGATATATGGCAATGTCTCGGTTTGTTGAAGATAAATCAAATACAAACGTTGTATGCGCGCTGTATTTTGGTACTGAGTGTGCTGTTTAAACTGTTGTATACAACGTCTGCGTACTCGAAAATGGGCAGAATTAGACTTTCTATAAGTAATTTCTTTGTTTTAAATGAGTGAAGTGTGTAGAAAGTTCGCTGGTAGATTTTTGTTGCTTGTTCAAACGAGGTTAGAGTTTTATCAATGATTAGGCCAAGATTCTTCACGGAGACTTTCAGAATATATCCGAGATGCCCAATCCCATTCCGTAGCAACTGGTATCCCTACTCTCAGGACCACTTACTAGGCCACTCAGCCGTTGCCCATGGTTCACGAACTAGGACATGACTACAGTAAACTACACCATGTACCATATAATAATAATAATAATAATAATAATAATAATAATAATAATAATAATAATAATAATAATAATAATAATAATAATAATAATAATAATAATAATAATAATAATGTCCGCCTGTGTGGTGTAGTGGCTAATGTGATTAGCTGCTCCCCGGAGGCCCGGGTTCGATTCCCTGTTCTGCCACAAAATTTAAAAATTGGTACGAGGGCTGAAACGGTGTTCACTCAGCCTCGGGAGGTCAACTGAGTAGAGTGGGGTTCGATTCCCTCCTCAGCCATTCTTGAAGTGGTTTTCCGTGGTTTCCCACTTCTCCTCCAGGCAAATGCCAGAATGGTACCTAACTTAAGGCCACAGCCACTTCCTTCCTTCTTCCTTGTCAATCCCCTCCAATCTCTTCCCCCCTCCCCTCGCACAAGGCCTGTGTTCAGCATAGCAGGTGAGGTAGCCTGAGCGAGCTACTGGTCCCCCTTCCCTGTTGTATCCCCCGACCAAAAGTCTCCTTGAGGTGGTACAGGTGGGATCCCTTGCTGAGTCCGAGGGTAAAACCAACCCTACAGTGTAAATGGTTTAAGAAAGAAAGAAAGAAAGAAAGAAAGAAAGAAAGAAATACTAATAATGTCATGTGGTCTCCGGAAAGGACTGGTGGGGCTCTTTCGATTTGACTCCCTGAAGGTGACCTGCGTGTCTGTGAGGATTGGACCCTATCTAAGATGATATCTGAACTAAATTCTAAATCTAGAAAAATCTAAAAAATCTAAAAAATGCAGGAATTAAATACTGATAGTTAAAATACCCGACCAGGCCGGAAATCGAACTCGGTATACCTTGATCCAAAGAGCAGCAAGCTAAACATTTAGCCGTGTCCCGGACAATATTACCGACCCTCATGCCCGGGTGGTGCAGCTATTTTCATACACAACCCCAATGGAGGTGAGCTGCATGTACCATTTTAACCACGTACCAGCCCTACTTAAATCTGTGGTAGTACCGAGAATCGAACCTGGGCCTCCGAATATGGCAACTTATAGCCACGAATGCGCTACGAAGACGGACAATATTACTGGTTATGGATGGGTATAATCGTTTACAGCTGGAGATGCTATGGTCGTTAACGGGAGAATATTCTACAAAATTTAAAGCATGCCTCGGTAACAAATTGGGGATAAAATGTATGTTCTACTGAAAAGGAAATGAAAGAATTTCACTGTACGGAATGCCAAACCGTTGTAAATTCCCATAAAATTACAATTGCTGTGGTGAGCTAGCGGATAATATATCAACTTTCCACCCAGTCAGACCGAGTTAGATTGCTGAATATTCCGTAGAAGAAATCCTCTCGTGACGCTTAAAACTCTTCATTCTCGTCCTGTAATGCTTAAGTACTTTAAAGTGAAATAATAATAATAATAACAAAGATGAGATAGTCCTCTCAATAATCAAGTAAGTTACTCCGTTTTGATTCCTTGACATGCATAATTCATATGGAGCTCATAATATATAACATGGCCAATTGTGATATACTGTTTTTTAAGTTTAATCTGATTTATTTGTTCAAAAATTAATAATCTTTCATAAAAAATGTTATTGCGTTATTTTGTGTCACCTAACAATCTACAATATCCGAGGTTAGATGTAACTTTTAAGCTATTTTATATCTCCTAGTCTAGGGCATTGGAGATTATTATTATTATTATTATTATTATTATTATTATTATTATTATTATTATTATTATTATTATTATTATTATTATTATTGTAACGGGGTACCGTGCCATGCAGAGGTGTGAGAAGGTGGTGGGGTGAATGGGTGGACAGGGAAAAGATCAAAACGTAATTTTAAACACTAAAATTGGAAATTTTATTTCTTTCCTTTTTCCTGGCTTTAAGCTCTGGTAAACAACAACAACAAATCAGAAGCTCGTCTGATAAAAATACAAGGAAGATCAAAGTTCAGGTACACAATTTGTGTAAAGACCTTGTAGCTCCCAATTTACATTATTCAAAAAGCACCATTGCTCCATTCAATTAATACTCTAGGAGACTGCGCTCGAAAACTTATTACAATCTAGCCTCTCCAAAGGCACAATTTTCTAATCCAAAAATTTACATGAGATCATTACAAAACAGTTTTTACTGTCTTACCCGCTCGACAGTCTGGTTTACACCTTACAATGAATAGTTAGAAATTAACCAGGGGCAATAAATACCCATACTAAATGGCCTTCGTGGTTAACAGAAAAGGTTGAAGACATCGACCATAAACAAAATTATAGAAGACGAAACATTTGCACTCCGTTTGGAATATACCTTGAAACACTTAAGATCTTATGTGGGCTTATGGATCTAAGTCACTGAGGCTAAGCCTATATTACAGAGGGTGACTAGACGGAGAAAAATAAGTTCCAAAGTAAGAGATAAATTTTAAAGTTTAAAATAATCTTAGCCACCCCAATACCGAGTTGAATGGGAATTAAAAGAGGGTGAATATTCTTTATTACCTAAGTTAGAATTTTGGGAGTTTACATTAAAAATATGATATTGAACTTTAGAAATTTACATTAAGAAAATTTAGAAACATTCCCCTCAAGTCAGCTATAAGAAACTATCACATATTTAAAAGATGTCTGCCATTACCTTGAGATGGTAGGCCTTCCAACGGCGGGAAAGGCTCTCCCCCTGTCTCCACTACATACGCACCCTAGATCTCAAGACTGGAGCGATGGAAAGATAACATGGCCCAAAAGCTCCCACCTTCTATAGCAGAGGGGAAGTTCCAGAACTCTCTAGGCCGAAGGCCTGTACACACCCTCAATTTTGATTGGCGAATTAAATAAACATCCAAAATTTCTGATTGGCTAATAATTTCATGAAGAAGGAAGGGATAGAAGGGCTAGTAACCTTAGAACACAAAGAAAAACAATCTACAAACGCTTCAGTTTAGAAAACTTATAAATACTAAAATTCTCTTGAAAATTAATTGTACATCCTCCCACCAGAGGGGATACAAAAGTCGACAGTAGAGACATCTGAAGATAAAGTTCGAAACTTCTTCTGATACACAGTTCAAGGTTCACATTACAAATGGCACTCTAAAAGGCGCTCAGTTTGAATGCACGGAGCAGGTGTAACTCCGATACAATTATTATTATTATTATTATTATTATTATTATTATTATTATTATTATTATTTTATTATTATTATTATGTGCGTATGGACCCAATGGATCACGCAAAGCTCTAACGATTCTGTTTTCTGAGTTGCCAAACAGCTCTCATCCTTTCTCCGTGGATCCTTTTTCGTTCTTCTGTCCACTTTGCTCCAGTCTTCTTTTTCACTTCGTTCTCTGGTTGCACTTTCCATTCATTAATTTTTTTCCTATAAAGGTTTCTGTCCGCGGTGTCATTTGGGTTTATCTGGGCTTTTTCCAGATCCTTCTTCACTTCTAGTACCCATGGAATGTTTTTTAGATGTTCTATGTAAGTGAGAATCTTGTGTGTCAGTCTACTTGCCGGCAATCTGTGGACGTGCCCATAGAATTTCAGACGTCTTTTGCGGATGTCTGCTGCAATGTTGGAATGCTCTTCTGTCTCTTTGCGTGACCTCATTCTATATCCATCTTCTGTTTTTCGGGGGCCGAGAATTTTCCTCAGGATTCTTCTTTCTTCTTTTAAAATGTTTTCTAGGTCACCTTTCCCATTCAGTGTAAGGGTCTCGCTGGCATATAAGACTTCGGGCTTTATTACTGTATTATAGTGTCTGATCTTTGCATGGCGGGACAAGCACTTTTTATTGTATATGTTGTGAACCCTACCGTAGGCTTTCCGAAATTTTTGTAGGCGAATTTTCTGGGCAGCCTTCTCGCCTCCCGTTGGTTCAAGTATTTCTCCCAAGTACTTGAAGTGTGGTACTCGGTTGATTTGCCCATGTGTCGTGTTCAAATTTTGGATGTCAAATTTTGAGCAGAAGAACTTAGTCTTTTCAAAGGAAATTTGTAGGCCAACCTTTCCAGCACATTCGCTAAGGGTTTCAATTTGTTTAACGGCTGTGAATACATCATCTGTAAGTATGGCCAGGTCATCTGCAAAAGCGAGGCATGATATCTCAATACCGTCTTTGGGTCGTCCTAGTCGTATGGGGCGCCAGTATCCCATATCTTTCAATACCTTTTCCCACTCGCGGATGACTTTGTCTAGGACGAGGTTGAAAAGAAGCGGAGATAAGCCGTCACCTTGTCGGACGCCATTTTTAATCGGGAATGGTTCAGAGATCTCCCCCATGAATTTAACTTTGGAGATAGTGTCAGTGAGTGTTGCCTTGATGAGGTTGAGGGTCTTGGAATCAAGTCCCAGTTCCTCAAGAACAACGAAGAGAGACTGTCGATCAACCGAGTCGTACGCTTTCCTAAAGTCAACAAAAATGCAGATGACCGGTTTGTTCCTCAATGCTTTGTATTTAAGTGTTGTCTTCAAGTTGAATATTTGTTCTGCGCACGAGCGACCAGGGCGGAAGCCTGCTTGATATTCGCCAATACTTTGTTCAAGTTGTTCTTGCGTTCTCTTCAAAAGGCAAGCTGAAAGAATTTTGTAAATCACTTGGAGAAGAGAAATGCCCCTGTAATTATTTACGTCAGTCTTATCTCCCTTTTTGTGTAATGGGTGGATGAGGGCGCACTTCCAGTCCTGAGGTAATTCTTCCGATTGCCAGATATCTGTAATGATTTGAGTGAGCTCCTTGAGGGAGTTAGGTCCAAGATTTTTCAGAAGTTCCGCAATGATGCCATCTTCTCCGGAGGTCCTATTGTTTTTAAGTTTGAGGATGTGGCCGCGGATTTCTTCCTCTGTCGGTGGTGGAGATTCTGGGAAAGTGTGCCTTGGGGGTTCTTGAGGGAATCTTGTGAGGGGCTCTGGACAGTTGAGGAGATCAGCGAAGTAAAGTGCTAATTCTTGACAATTATCCTGATTACTGAGTGCAAGTTTTCCATCTGATCTTTTGAAAGCCAGGTTTTGAGGAGCGTACCCACGGACTTGTCCTCCAAATTCCCTGTAGAAATCTCGTACATTGTAGTTACGAAAGTTGTCTTCAATCGAGTCCAGTTGTTGCTTCAGGTGTTTTCTCTTGACCTGCCTGATGATTTTGGCTACTCGTTTTCTAGTTTCATTGAAATATGTTTGGTTTTCTGGTGATTTCTTGCTGTTGTATTTCTGGAATGCTTCTTTTCGTTCCTTCAAGGCACGTTCACATTCAGAATTCCACCAAGGGTGTTTAGTATTCTTTTTCAGGGGAATTTGCTCTCGAGCTTTCTGGATGATTTTGTTGCGGAATTTCTCCCAGGTGCCTGCATGTTCTCTTTCCCACACTTCTTGCAGATTAGTATTTCCAATCTGTGTCGTATCAAACTTCGGTACTTGTGACCTCTTATGATGAATTTTCTTCGGGGTGAATTTTACCTTTATTCTCACTAGGTAGTGATCGGAATCGACGTTTGCTCCTCGGCGTACCTGTACATCGTGTATTATTATTATTATTATTATTAATATTACACTGTTCTATGCCTAATTTTGCTGACTGCAAAGTAACCGTTTATCTCTGATAATGACTTTCCCAAATAGTAAAAACCTGCCATACAGAGCTATAAGACTCATACCACGTAATTTAATGATGAAAGTCCTATTTCTACTTTCAACACATATGTAAATTCTGATTCTGGTAGTGATGAATCTGATATTCAAACAATGTTAGATACTGATGATGGTTAAGTGGCATATGATCTTGAACTCAGGATGTGCAAGTCCTCCATTCATGTGGTCTTGATCTACATAAAGAATCAGCACATGTACTGGATTCCAGAATAAAAGAGAAGTAAATAATTTGCTCCCGGTACAACCATTATGTATTGACAAAGAGAGAAAGAACCTGGTAAAACATTTTATTATGGATGAGCAACTCGTATACTGCATCGATGTGACAGATCTTACTGAAGGTAAGGGAAGCGAGTATCTTGCTTAGGAAAAGAGGATGTTCATTGATAACTCGAACAAGGAGTTTGTTGTGTGTGTTGCTACATAATGGCAATACATAACATTCATTCCTGTTCTCATTCTGTAAGAATGAAAGAAACCTAAAATAATTATTTACTTAATAATTACTTACTTTACATTCCGACCCCTTGTCTAAATGGTCAGTTTTGAGGTCTTCGGTTCCGAGGGTCCCAGGTTCGATACCCGGCTGAGTCGGGGATTTTAATCGCGTGTGATTAATTCTTCTAGCTCGGGGACTCGAGTTTGTTTTTGTCCCAACACTCTCCTCTCCAAATTCAGACAACACATTACCAACCACCACAGAAACACGCAATTGTAATTACATCCCTCCAGATAGGGTTGGCGTCAGGAAGGGCATCTGACTGTAAAACAGGGCCAAATCTGCATATGTGTGACACCGTTCTCACCCGCAACCCCACATGTGTGGGAAATGCGGTGGAAGAAGAATGAAATTACTGTTTTACATTATACATGATTTTTTAATAAATTCAGTTAACACATAATTTTAATGTCAGACATTCAGTTGGAAATCAACTCGAGTGGAGAGAGCGGAACTGTTCGCCAACGGCTGATCCGTTGCGACGTTTTACCTACTTTTATTTGTGAATTGCTGCATTGATTTATCAACAGACTGGGTGAGCAAAAGTTACAACCTTTTATATCTTTCGCGCTCAATATCAAGATTTGAACTTTGAATGTTAAATTATTTAGGGGTTTCGTGGTTTCAATTCTAACTAAGTCCTTCAGACTGGAACCTATATCAACCTCATACGCCAGAATCAACTGTGCTTGGACAAGTGAGAGTAGTGTTGCCACACCTTGAACTTTTCACTGACCCGAGTGGTCGTTTACATTGCCAACGTGATAGCGTCTAAGCAGCCTGGAAGGATCCCCCTCCCCCTCTTCATTCCCTTTTTTTTCTCTTCTTCCCTCCTTACTCCGCTTCCTTTTTCTTTCCTTTTCTTCCTTTCGGATATTGAGTTCTAAAAATTCTTGTCCTCCGATGCGCTATAACTTTCTTGCCCTCCTTTGGGTGCAAAATCAAGATTGTAAGGGTGGCCTTAAATCATTGTTTATATAAAGATTTAGTGGCTTTGTTTCTTAATTAAAGTGTTTGTGTACTTATATAGGTGTTGATTCTAGATTTCCCTGTCGAACCTTGCTCTTGGGCTTTTCTTGAAAGTCATAATAATAGTTCCCAAGAAATCTTAATAATTATTATTCTTGATTGTGTCTTGGTTGTCAAACGGGCTGAGCCCTTGTCAAAAGTTTGTAATTCCCCTTCTTTGCTTGTTGTACCCTGCTCATTCTAGTCATTTGAAGTTTAAAATACAACTTGTTTTAAAACCATTCTCCTTTTCTTACATTTGGTCAGTTGTGCGTTCTCTCTCATTCTTTACCTTTCCCTTTTCCCTTCTTCTTTTTAAAACAAAAAAAAAAAATTGTACTTACCACGGACACCCCTCTCGGGTAGCCCGCCGTGGCGTCCACTGGCTCTTCTGATTGGTGAATGATAAAATCTGATATACTAGGTTTTACCCAACGAGGCATTGACCGCAAGTCTTTCCGTGGTCCGACAAGTCACCACCAGTGAAATAACTTTGGTTTACCTTGAGCGTTGTGGTGTCCCAATGATTATCTTTTGACGATCTTTGTTGTTGTGAGTCGACCATGCCACTGGTATGAATAAAATATTTATTGGCACCCCACATTGACTTATCACGCCACAAATGGTAGCAGACAATCTTTTCCATTAATTATACGCTCTGTTTTTTTCCTTATCGTTATGGCATGTTTTTCGGATAACTTTCCTCTGGGTGACAGTTCTAATTCTTCACCACTTCCCTCATATCATAATCTGTCCTTACCGAACCCTCTTATCGGGGACTTGATTTCTTTCTCTCCTTCTTCGGATTCACTAATGCATTCTTCTGATGACATAAAATCTCCTCCAGTCGTTGAACAACATGCAATGTTTCCATCTCCACCATCCCATTTTTCTTCCTCCCCCCATCTTATTTCTGTTGACAGTGCACTTAATATTCAGATAGTTAAGCAATCATTGCTTCTTGTACCTCAGCTACAAGCTACTGATCCTCGCAGTTTGACCATTTGGCTTTTCTCTGTGAGAAAATTTTTAAATATTACACTTGCTTCCTTTCCTCAATTAATTGGTCTTTTGTCGGCTAAAACTACTGGTTTCTTTTCAAAATTTTGGCTTGATAATATGTCTAATTTTTCTTCATGGTTTCGGTAACGGACTATCATACATAATTGTTTTTTGCCCTATGAGATTCGTTACAAATTAAGCACTGAGTTTGTCCGTCGCCACCAACTACCTACTGAATCTACACATGACTATCTTGATTCTATTACTACCTATAGTGATGTACTGAACATTGCTTGTAATACTTCTGAATTAATTTCAATTCTCCGTTTTTATGCTGCTCCTTCCTTTCGTCAGCTCCTCGATGCACTTAACCCCCCCCCCACTACCATGCTTCAGTTATACAATTTGGCTCAGTTTCATGTCATTAATTCCTTAGGAGATCTTTCATATTATTCATCTATTCCCCCACCTGGTATCGTACCCCCTCCCCTCCCTATTTCGTTACCTTCGCCTTCTGTCTCTCCTTCTTCATCAACAAATCGTTCAACTATAACATGCTTTCGTTGTAAAGGTCAGGGACATATTTCTAAGTATTGTACTGCCTTACTTTCGGGAAACGCCTTCCACCCACGTCGTTAGGCAGTCGTCGTATTATTGGAGAAAACCTGCCTTCATTTACTTTTTCTCCTCCTGAAAATGTTCCTCCGTTTTCTTCTAGTGCTTCTTTTCTTCCTTGTACTTCTCATGTGTTGATAACTGTGAATAATTTGCCATCAGTTGCTCTCTTAGATTCAGGTGCTGCCGTATCCCTTATTAGTTTGCCATTTTTTGAATCCTTAAAAGCCAATTTTCCTCATTTGCAGTATACTCCATCTTCTCGGCAATGTATTTCCGCATCAAACCAACCTCTTCATGTCCTTGGCACTATATCTTTAAACATTAAAATGCAATATTTTTCCTGGCCCTTTACTTTTCTTGTGGTTGAACATTTATCGTCTCCTCTCATTTTAGGGTTTGATTTTTTTTTCTCACACTGGTCTCATTCTTGATTCCGTTCATTCCCAGGTTTCTTTTCATTTTTCATCCAAATCTGTTCCGTTGATAAACCCTTTTGATTATCCCTTTTCCCATCAGTCTTCCTCCCTCACAATTAATTCTCTTTATTCTGATCAGGTACAGTCTCTCCTCCAGGAATTTTCTGATGTAATCACCCCTAACTTAGGGACTGTTAAGAACTTCACAGCCCATATCGATTTGACTGACACTACTCCGGTTCGCTCCTCTCCGTATTTTCTTAGCCCTCCTAGGATGAAGATTCTTAATGAATTAATTGATAAGATGCTTCGTGATGGCACTATCGTTCCTTCATCCTCCAATTATGCCTCTCCTGCCTTCATTGTTAATAAACCTGATGGCTCCTTTCGATTTATATTCGATTATAGAAAATTAAACGCCCGTATACTGTATGATGCCTATCCGATGCCTAAATTACAATCCGCTTTCCAACATTTTTCTAATTCTCATTATTTTACTATTTTTGACTTCAACTCTGCTTACAATCAGATTCCCCTTGATGATGTTAGCTCTCGCTACACTGCGTTTATTACGCCTACTGGTTTATATCAGTTCAAAAAAGTTCCTTTTGGGTTAAATTTTGGATCTCAGATCATGCAGCGTTTTGTTGATTCTTTATTTTCCGATCTTAAGTACAAATATTTGTTTCCTTTTATTGACGATATCCTTGTTTATTCTCCTGATTTCGAATCTCACCTATTGCATGTACGTGAAGTTCTTACACGTCTTCGTTCCGTTGGCTTGACTGTTAACCCTTCCAAGGTTCTTGTCGCTCAAACATCTATCAAATTTCTTGGTCATATCCTCAGCTCACAGGGTGTCGCTGTTGATCCTGACCGTGTTTCCGCCATTCATAAAATTCCCCCTCCTCAGAATTTGAAACAATTGCGCTCCTTTTTAGGCATGGTGGGCTTTTATGCCAAATACATTCCTAATTTTTCTCAAATTTCGGAACCATTAAATTTCCTTAAAAGAAAAGGCGTTAAATTTCATTGGACTAATTCTCAACACATTGCTTTTGATACCTTAAAATCCAAACTTTCTCATGCCCCCCTCTTGCAAATCCCCGATTTTTCCCTCCCCTTTGAACTTTCCACTGATGCCTCTGACGTCGCTCTTGGTGCTGTTTTACAACAAACTTGTAATGGCCAAACCTTACCCATTGCCTATTTTAGTCGTCTTTTATCTCCTGCAGAACGAAAATATTCTGTCTACGAAAGAGAAGCTCTGGGGCTTCTTTTGGCTATTTAAAATTTTGCCGAATACTTGGACCATCGCGAATTCGTACTACAGACCGACAATCAAGCATTATCCTGGTTGCTTCATAATGCTCCTAAAATAGGTCGTACTGGTCGTTGGCTCCTTCGGTTATCTCGTTTTAAATTTTCGCTTAAGTTTGTATCGGGTTTTCATAATTCAGTTGCTGATGCTTTATCCCGCCTTTTTGAAGATACTCAATCCCATGACTCTGAAATTGATTCTTTGCCTGTTAATGCTATTACCTCTATTTCCTCCCTTACTAATTTTCCCCTTTCTTTTCAGTCCTGTATGGACCATCAGAAACAAGATCCGTATTGTCAACAGCTCATTCAAGACCTTTCTCTTCCAAATTACTCTGGTCCTTTTCGTTTGCAGAATCATCTTCTTATTTTTAAACCTACTCCACGTGCTATTTCTCGCCTCGTTCTTCCTTCAAATTTACGTCCTATGATTTTTCAGTATTTCCATGGTTCCCCTGTTGGGGGCCACTTTGGAATGGCCAAAACTTATGCTCGTCTTGCCTCTTTATTTTTTTGGCCACAGATGAGAAAAGACATATATTCTTGGGTTCGTTTATGTGATTCTTGTCAAAAACATAAGCCACTCAACCACCAACCCTATGGGACATATGCCGCTTCTCCTGCCACTTATTCCGCTGAAAAATTTATATTGATATTGTTGGCCCATTAGTAAAATCCTCAAAAGCTAATGCTTATATATTCACTTTGCTCTACGGTTTCTCCAAGTTTCTTATTGTTCGTCCGTTACGAAATATTTCTTCCCAAATAATTATTAATTTATTATCCACTCAGATTTTTCCTATCATTGGTCTTCCTAAAATATTAATTTCCGATAATGACTCTATTTTTACTTCTAAGGCCTTTTATAATTTTTGTTTCTCTTACTGTATCAAGAAAGTTTTTACTTCCCCCTATCATCCTCAGCGTAACATTGTAGAACGTTACCATCGAAATCTCAAAACTTTTCTTTCTATTTTTCATTCTACTGACCATAAGTCTTGGGATTCCGAACTCCCCCATTTTGTTTTGGCATTAAATGCTACTATTAATTCTTATACCTCCTTTACTCCTGCCAAGTTGTTTCTTGGCAGAGAGTTACACACACCCCTTTCTTTATCTTGGAATTTATCCTCATTATTGGATACCCCCTCTCATCTTCTCACTGATACTCAACTGAATCAAGCCCTTCAACAACTTCTTCACGCCAGAGATCTTCATCGTAAGGCTTGTAATTCCCGAGTCCGTTCCCCATCTTTTCAAGTTTCCGATTTTGTATTATTAAAGAATCATCCCATTAGTTCTACTTCTCAAAATTTATCTGCAAAGCTTTCTCCTCGCTGGATTGGTCCTTTCCGTATCCTCTCTTTTCCCTCTCCGACCACTGCCCTCCTCCAATCCCTTGACACTCCTACTGAGGTTAAAAAAGCTCATTTTTCTCACATGAAGAAATTTTTCCCTCCTTCCGCTCCTGAGGGTTAGGGATAGAGATTTCTTCCAGGCTGCCTTTGTTGTTCCTTTTGGTTAGGTTTTTTATCTTCTTTCATTTGTCCATTTTGAGTTTTCTATACTTGCATTTTCTTTTTCTCTTTCCTTTTGCTCACTCAATTCTGCTCTCTTCACTCACCCTCCCCCTATGTCTGACACTCCCATATATAAATTTTGGGGTTTTACATTCCCTTTCTTGATTTCTCATATGGGAAACTTTACTTTAAATTACATATATTATTCTAAAATATTTATTTTTATTGTATCGCTCTCTCCATATATATATATATATATACATACATTTAGGCCACCCTTTTTTTATTAATGTATATATGTCTATTTTTTGTAACTCTCTATTTCCCTCCATATCACCTTTCTCTTCCTTTCTACTTTCTACCATCTTTGTTCTCCCTTCTTCTCTCTCTCTCTCCTTCCATCCCTTTTTCCCTTTCTTCCCTTTTCCTTTTATTTCGCTGCTTATGCCTGTTTGGTTTTTTGCTTTCCGTTTCTGCTTCATCGTTCTACGAGTTCCTGCGATGGTATCTTCCGTGGTCACCATGGGAATTTCTTCTCCGCCTCTGGATCATCGTCATCTCCCCCATCCTTCGGATTCGCCGAGTGGTGGGAATATGTTACAACCGCTCTACTACGTCTTACCTTCTGACTTCTGTCGCATTCATCTGCTTGCTCGCCCAGCTGTTCACTAACTGGTCTGCTCTCTGGCACTGCTGCTGCTTCCTCGTTGTGACGTCACACCTACGTAATTTTCATCGAGTAATTTCTCGAATATGTTCACCACCTATATAAGCAAGCTATTCCTTACTCTCGGCGGTCAGACATTCAGTTGGAAATCAACTCGAGTGGAGAGAGCGGAACTGTTCGCCAACGGCTGGTCCGTTGCGACGTTTTACCTACTTTTATTTGTGAATTGCTGCATTGATTTATCAACAGACTGGGTGAGCAAAAGTTACAACCTTTTATATCTTTCGCGCTCAATATCAAGATTTGAACTTTGAATGTTAAATTATTTAGGGGTTTCGTGGTTTCAATTCTAACTAAGTCCTTCAGACTGGAACCTATATCAACCTCATACGCCAGAATCAACTGTGCTTGGACAAGTGAGAGTAGTGTTGCCACACCTTGAACTTTTCACTGACCCGAGTGGTCGTTTACATTGCCAACGTGATAACGTCTAAGCAGCCTGGAAGGATCCCCCCCCCCTCTTCATTCCATTTTCTTTCTCTTCTTCCCTCCTTACTCCGCTTCCTTTTTCTTTCCTTTTCTTCCTTTCGGATATTGAGTTCTAAAAATTCTTGTCCTCCGATGCGCTATAACTTTCTTGCCCTCCTTTGGGTGCAAAATCAAGATTGTAAGGGTGGCCTTAAATCATTGTTTATATAAAGATTTAGTGGCTTTGTTTCTTAATTAAAGTGTTTGTGTACTTATATAGGTGTTGATTCTAGTTTTCCCTGTCGAACCTTGCTCTTGGGCTTTTCTTGAAAGTCATAATAATAGTTCCCAAGAAATCTTAATAATTATTATTCTCGATTGTGTCTTGGTTGTCAAACGGGCTGAGCCCTTGTCAAACGTTTGTAATTCCCCTTCTTTGCTTGTTGTACCCTGCTTATTCTAGTCATTTGAAGTTTAAAATACAACTTGTTTTAAAACCATTCTCCTTTTCTTACATTTGGTCAGTTGTGCGTTCTCTCTCATTCTTTACCTTTCCCTTTTCCCTTCTTCTTTTTAAAACAAAAAAAAAAAATTGTACTTACCACGGACACCCCTCTCGGGTAGCCCGCCGTGGCGTCCACTGGCTCTTCTGATTGGTGAATGATAAAATCTGATATACTAGGTTTCACCCAACGAGGCATTGACCGCAAGCCTTTCCGTGGTCCGACAAGTCACCACCAGTGAAATAACTTTGGTTTACCTTGAGCGTTGTGGTGTCCAAATGATTATCTTTTGACGATCTTTGTTGTTGTGAGTCGACCATCTCATTTTCTATGCTAAGGTTTTCGTTCCTTTTGCCACTGGTATGAATAAAATATTTATTGGCACCCCACATTGACTTATCACGCCACATATGTGCGTATAACTTATAATGTAGTCTTGAACAAATTGTAAATTGTGCATTACTCTGTTTAGATGCAAGAGAAAGCCACCTAGACTTTATCGTGCCAGGATCAATCAATCAATCAATCAATCAATCAATCAATCAATCAATCAATCAATCAATCAATCAATCAATCAATCAATCAATCAATCAATCAATCAATCAATCAATCAATCAATCAATCAATCAATCAATCAATCAATCAATCAAGCAATCAATCAATCAATCAATCAATCAATCAATCAATCAATCAATCAATCAATCAATCAATCAATCAATCAATCAATCAATCAATCAATCAATCAATCAATCAAATGCACTGATAATTGCTGGAGTGCTTGTAGTAAACTGTCCTGTAGGTAATATTGATACAGTGTGGTCACAAGGAGGATACACAAAATATCCATATTACCTGGGTCTATGGGATAGCCGAGCCAAGGAAGAACACTGAGAAAGGTAAGTGGGTGCTGTGTTGATTGCGGACAGTGTCGATTGCGGACTCAAAATATTTGGGAAGAGTGCGACAGGTAGCTGATCTGAGTTTCCTCCACGGGATCTAAAATTTACATTACCGCTCGGAACATCTTGTCTCACTCTTCTCTCTCCGCGTTCCTTCCCGCTCCACCAGAACCAAAGACCTTCTCCACATTCCCCACACTCAGCACTCAATACTTCAACGATCTTTCCTAATCCGCCTCCCAACACTCTTTAACAATATTAATAGGAGACAAGAGCTTGATATAGCATCAAATAAAAGAGTATTCGAGAGGTGTGTAAATAGTATCTTAAAGATAAGTTGACGTGAATGGATTATACCGCTATCTTGACCCACGACGACTTGGCTATGAACATGGACATTCTCATGGTTTTCGATTTGGACAGTTAATAGTAGGATGTGTACCTGATCTTGCTATATTTTGTTATGTTTGTTATATTTTATTATGAAAGTTTATGTTTGTTAAATAGTCTGTTGACAGTGCAAGTGAAATTTGCTCAGTGTAGCTGTATTTTGTGCTTCGTGAATAAATAAATAAATAAATAAATAAATAAATAAATAAATAAATAAATAAATAAATAAATAAATAAATAAATAAATAAATAAATAAATGAATACCACTGTGTTGAGTTTTTAGTTCGTCTGCTTATTTCTGCTTATTCATCATTGTGCTATTTTGAAATTTATTGAGACGGAGAAACGCAAGTCATGTGCCTTATTGCATGGTTATAGTTACAGACAGTTTAGAAAAATGGTGTTACCACGCCGACTCCGTGGAGTAGGAGTAGCGTGCCTGCCTCTCGCTCGGCCCTGGGTTTGATTCCCGCCCAGGTCAGGCATATTTATCTGGATCTGAGGACTGGTTCGAGGTCTACTCAGCCTACGTGATTACAACTGACGAGCTATCTGACGGTGAGATGGCGGCCCCGGTCAAGAAAACCAAGAATAACGGCCAAGAGGATTCGTCGTGCTGACCACACCACACCTCCTAATCTGCAGGCCTTCGGACTGATCAGCGGTCGCTTGGTAGACCAAGGCCCTCCGGGGCTGTTGCGTCTTGGGGTTTGGTTTTGGTTTGGTGTTACGACATGGATTTATTTGAAGGAGAAAACGAAGAAGTGCAAAGGAAAATCATTCACTAAAGTTATGTAACAGAACTTAATCATAACAGATTTCAATAATTTTAATATGTGTACCTCTCTATTAAGTTTCAACTCTGATTCATTTAAATTTTAGTTGATAATATAATAAAATGCATTATATTAAATATTTCTGATCCAATTTTATTTTTTCCGGAGTGGCAAACTTAAAGTCTCTCTGCACGTGTCATGAAGTTTGTAGAAACGTTTCTAACTTAATTTGGTCGTATTTATTAGCAACCAAAGTAATGTTTTTATGATTAAATAATTGTTATTCTTATTTGTGTTATTGATATTTAATTACTAATTATTATTTATTTGCTTACTTTTTCAGGTAATGAAGTCGTGAGAATTGTAAATCATGATTGCATGCCTGATGCAGCTCAACTGGATGTAAAACAAGCAATATTTCGTGCAAAGATAAGGGTTAGAGAAGAGTCCAGTTCTTCTATACCTCAGATTTATTCTGAGAAATTTTAAAATTTGCGTAATGAAGAAGATGAACTTGTAACACACAATCCTCAGTTTATAAATATTAAGCATTCAATGTACTGTGGAAGGAATAAGGATCATGGAATGCAGAAAGAACCCAAGTTAGCATCAGAAATCATCCTCAGTGAAGAATTGTTGAAAATGTTTTACGGAAAGAGGTTTCTCCTTTCAGATGACGGCACAGATGACGGAATGTAAATTTTTGCCAATTCTTTACCTAAGGAAATGTTGCGAGAAAGAACGTTGTTTTTCGTTGACGGCACATTTAGGAGTGTAAGCAGTCAGTTCGCCCAACTATACACGATACATGTGGACCTGGGAAATAGTGAAAGTGAAACCAATGTAACTCCTATTGTATTTGCACTTTTTCCTGACAAGAAAAAGGGAACATATATTCGGATGCTCGAAAACATTGTGCAAGCTGTTCCAGAATAGAAACCAGAGAAATTCACAGTAGACTTTGAGACTGGTGCTATTTTTGCTCTAAGAGAAACATTTCCTCAATCTGAGATTCACGGATGACTTTTTCATTTCACGCAGTGTCTGTGGAGGAGGGTTCAGGAAATAGGAATGACGACTCTATAAAGGAAAACGAAGAAATTACACGAAATGTAAGAAAATGTGCTGCACTTGCTTTCCTGAAGCCAGAAGATGTAGAGGGTGGATGGATTCTAATTCACCGCCGGATGTGAAATTAACAGAATTCTTCGACCATTTAGTTGAGCAATGGCTGCTGAATGAGTCTATACCGCTGGAAATGTGGAACTGTTTTAACATTAGATACAGAACAAACAATTCAATTGAAGGGTGGAATTACAAAATCAATAGTTACATCGAAAGGCCTCACCCAGGAATAAGACATCTCATCACCTGTCTAAAGCTGGAAGCAGATAATTCAGGTCATTCAGTTATGCGGATCGACTTAAATTTAGAAGGAACTAAAAGATAAAGAAAGTACTGTAAACTGGACGAAAGAATTGCTTGAAGCACGAGGAAGTACAATGAGGATGGCAACTTGGAAAGGTTTTAGGACGTAATGTCATTTGTCCTCAGAATGTAGTAAGCATAAGTCTCGTTCGTTCAAAAAATGTATGCTATACAAATGAGTGTATTATTAACAGTATGTATGTAAAATTATGACGAATCTTATAGATGTGAAATAATTAGGCCTCTAAGCCTAAATTAATATGTAAATAATTAGCAGTAAAAACGACAACATTCTGAAAAAGTGCAAACGGTTATTCTGACATAGCAAAGAAAGCAGCTAATAAAGGGGGCTAGGTCTTCATTATTTTAAAGGCCGAGTACGGTTAACCGTGCGGGTTCAGGACGTCCGTGGGTCTTCCGACTTCCTGCCGTTAACTTCATGTGCGGAGCTTCACGGCAGGCCTACCTCGAAAATAAGCGAAGTGTTCTAAAAAAACAGGGCACACGGTTCCGGTTAGCGCTAACAGTGAATCTTTACGCACTTGCACTAGTAATAAAAGTACAATATAGATATTTTATTTCACGAAAGCTTATAAGTCGGAAATAGGCACATCGAGACTACTAATGATGTGTCCGCAATCGAGACGACACCGGTAAGAGTTGCCTATCAGAGATCAGTTCCACTTCAGTGAGAAGAGCACGAGTCTCTTCTTGATCCCAAGAAAAGTATTATTGCCCCCACTTCATATACAGTTTGGCCTTATGAAACAGTATGTGAAGGCTCTGGATAAAGACTGCGTTTGCTTGAAACTATATCTGCTCAATATTTCCTGCACCTACACATGAAAAGTTAAGAGGTAATATTTTCGACTGATCTCAAGTAAGGCTTCTTCTGAAATATAAAGAATACTTGAAAACCATGAACTTCTTGGAGAAGGTTGCTTGGTGTGCTTTTCCTGGTGTTGTAAGAACTTTCTTGGCAAGTTCAGAGCATATATCTACGATGTTCTGTATTACTGACGGTAATGTGTTATGTAGTGATGGGAAAATAAAAGCAATTGTGCTCAATTACATGCAATGATTACTGTTCTAAGAGGAAGTACAGTATATTTAGAAAATTATCCGCTATGTAACACTAATCAGACAGAAAAATGGAAGGGATCCGACAATTCAATATATGAAGATATCGGCAAAAGGAAGACAAGGGCCACGAAGGGCTTGAAGATGAAAGACTCCCTAGGCCTCAAGTGCTGTAATAGCGTCGGGTTCGGAAAACAACGAGAGTTGACGAAGGGAGGTCGGATAGGATAAACGGAAACGAGGAGCCTGGCACAAATAAGTGGAAGCAAAGGAAAGACTCAGCTAAGGGCCCGTGGTCACTAACCCACGTTCCCAAGTTGAAGGTCCCTGGGGCCCGTTTTACTCGCCTCTTATGACAGGTAAGGGGATACCGTGGGTGTGTTTTTCTACCGCCCACACCGACAGGGATAATCTTGCGAGTGCTGGGGCTCCAAAGTTGCCAAGCTCTCGATTACTAGAATGTAACAATTACAATTTTATTTTCAGATGTAAATTACGAGTAAAAATTTCTTCTTCTTTATTCTTTCTTAATCTGTTTACCTTCCAGTGTTGGTTTTTCCCTCGCACTCAGCGAGGGATCCCACCTCTACAAGGGCAGTGTTCTGGAGTGTGAGATTTGGGGATACAGCTGGGGAGGAGGACGGGTACCTCTCCCAGGCGACCTCATAGCTATGCTGAAAAGGGGCCTTGTGGGGGGTGCGAAGATCGGAAGGAATAGACAAGGAAGTGGTCGTCGCCTTACAGTACCATTGCGGCGTTTGCCGTAGGAAACCACGGAAAACCACTTCGAGGATGGCTGCTGGGATGGGAATCGAACGCCCCCCACCCCCTACTCAGTTGATCTCCTGAGGCTGAGTGGACCCCGTTCCAGCCCTCGTGCCACTTTTCAAATTTAGTGACAGAGCCGGGAAACGAACCAGGGCTTCCGGGGGTGGCAGCTAATCGCACTAACCACTACACCACAGACGGAAGTAAAAATTACTAAAAAAGTAATTTCTAGTCAGTTACTTCCCAATTCTAGTCTTATGGCTGGGGGTAATCTGAGATAAAAATTTGTAACACGATGTTGCCTAGCAACCGTGCAGGCTATCTTTATGCCTGGGGCTCGTCTGAAATTACCGGTACAAAATGTGTAACACGATGTTGCCTAGCAACCGTTTGATGGGTCGTCTTGACCGAGAGACATAAAATAAATATTCATGATCATTTAATTTTTACATAGGGTAATCTGACACTTTGTTCGCCTGTTGAGAAGTGCTGCAATTTAAAATACACCCGTCAACGACGGGTTCACAACAACTACATTCAATAAAACGGAATTTCCTGAGGAGTTGAATGACTAACAAATGGCCACGTATCTTCTCACTCATAGCTGCCAGGGTAGTTATCTCCAACATCTACAGGACTCCTATTTGTTATTCTAGAAGCCTTTATCACTGATGACGTCACACTATTTAGTCTGACTGTGGAGAGGCGACATGTGTCAGCCCACCCGCTGACTTCTTTCCAGTCTAGCCAGTCGCAAAGCCCATCCATCATCGAGCTGCCACATCCATCGCAGCAGTACTGGATTAGTGAAAAGGATCTGAGTTCGTAACCACAACACAAGAGGTGCAAGTACTTAGTACTTAAAAGATTAACTCGTGACTTCAAGAACAAGTGATGCTCGGGTGGGCAGGCATGCCTCCGGGTCTGAACACTCGAAAACAAATGAAATCCAGCTCATTGCACGAAGCCGACGGCGCTGAGTCTCATAGTGATAGTCTTTCCCATATCAACTCAAAAGTCGTTTCGCTTGCAGTGCTATATAAAATATCACACTTTGCTGTTAAAACTTTGGAACAATGACGTAAAAAGTGTATGATGTTATTTTTATATACTGTAAAACATTGAATAGTAAAATTAATGATGAAGAGTTATTTCGACGTATACCATTTCACGTTCCTCAAAGGACTGGCAAGCTCAATAATTTGTTTCATATTAAGACGTGCTACACAGAAACCCATAAGAATCCTCCTCTTAATAGAATTCTGAGACTTTATAATAAATTAAATATATTTCTAGTGTGGATTTTCTCTGAATCAAATCAACTTTGAATTGGTATGTGATACTTTCTTATAAAAAATATACTCTTGAAGTTTATCTCCGTTCGATGTACATGATTGATTTCATTCTTCCAGTTTATATTTCTTATCTCTACATTCTGCTGTTGCATTTCTCTTCTTCTATTTGAATGCACAGTTTATGAATTACCTATAAGTTAAACATTCGATCTCTCTTCTCAGAATACTTATTCTCTTGCATACCGTGTCATGTTTATTGCGCGCTCTCTCCTCTAAGACATTTCGTACAGTTAGTGAAACTAAATGTCACTAAATGTGTTACTTTGTGTTATGCACCACTGCAAATATAATTTATTATAGTAACTTTATATTGTTAGTGTATTGCAAACTTTCTCTTGTTTGGAACCCTCAAATATGAACTGTGTAGTTCGTTGTATTCTTCAATTTTAATTTGTTTGTATTTAGTTAATGTTTAGTAGTGTAATTCTGATTTGTATCGTATATTGTTAACATTGTAAGTGGGCGAAAGCCTGTTATGTTTATCAATAAATAAATAAATAAATAAATAAATAAATAAATAAATAAATAAATAAATAAATAAATAAATAAATAAATAAATAAATAAATAAATAAATAAATAAATAAATAAATAAAAGACACACCTTTCCAAAATGAATTCGGAAGTTTTGAATGTTGATATTAAAAAAACTCACTTTTAATATTAGCCTCATGGGGTTGTCATAAAGATGGAAAGATTTTGCATGATTCAATTCCTGGTAAAAACATCACTCTAAATCGAAATTTACTTTCAGCCTATTAGGTCGTGTTACGTACATTTAGTACGTGTTGAAGAGATGTTAAATACAGAACAAAAATGGGCAACCAGACACCAGTGGGATCCCACTGTCGATTTCGATTACAATCTGGTCGTGAAGATTCAATCACTATAAATATTATACCGCCAAAGAAAACTTGTTATGCTCAGCCTGTTCAGACGTGTACTTTTTCCGTCAGTACAAAGTTTATTTATAGAAAATTGGTAGATTTTGTGCGACTTCGACACATTTGTTCATAAGGAAGTCATATTTTCCAGTGTCGACCTTTGAAGTCCGTCAAAAACAGTAATTATAACACACACATCACTACAAAATAGCCTACCTGTAAAAATACACACTATGAAAGACATCTTTCGTTCTTCAAGAACATTAGCATCTTGATTAACATCTTAGATACAGTAAATATAGAAACATCTCTATATGCTAATAAGGTGACAGTGGAAAACTACTGCATTCACTGCTTTTAATTATTGGTTCAAAATATCACCGACTGTCAATTATTGACAAGTTTACGCAACGGAAATAACATTGTACATATATACGCAATCTATTGATTATAAATTGTGTACCACCACCTCCGCTACCCTGCCGGCTGAGATTCTGACGGTGAAAATTTGTTCGACCAACGGGACTCGAACCGGCTACCCGCAGTGTTAGACCAAACAGACTTCACGCCTGAACGATCATGGCCACCGTGCAGATCCTCTTGCACTACGTCGAACAAAATATAATGCTGAAGAAAACACAAACACCCAATTCCCGAGCGAAAGAAAGCAACCTATTAAATTCCCCAATCCGGCCGGGAATCGTTCTTACGACTTCTTGAAACAAAGGCCAGGATGCTAAGCATTTAGCCCGAACCCAGACATTATACTACCACTACTAATAATAGTAATAATAATGATGATAATAATAAAGCAATTCAAAGAGAAGTTCCACAATTATAAAATGGCCTGTTATTTCAGGTATTGCATGCTTGGTAATAAATATTTTCGCGTGCGATTATTTTATTATGGCAGTTCATAATTCGGAGAGCCAAGGAAATAATAATAATAGTTATTGTACCGGCGGTACACCTCCACGCCGCGAATTCAAATATTGCGCCAGTTGAAACCTCTCTACAGGAGAAACTCTGAACTTTAAAATCTGTATTAAATCAAAGGTTTCTCGGAAGATGTCTCTACTGTAAATTTTGAAGTGTTCTGAACTATGTCTATTTCGATTTGTATTTGTTTGCTCTGTAGCAAGAAGTGTGGACATTCTCTTCTAGATGGCACTACTTAAGAACTATAATTGTGCACCCTAGTGCGAAGTGAAGGAACTGTTTTTTGAAGAAAATTGGTATTCATAAGTTTGTTCTTTGTTAAATTTCTTTCATTCATTTTTTGGGTTGGCAGTATAACCTTTCTCTTTCCGCCAGTTTTGAAATTTAACCAATCAGTAATTTCTGTAATTAATTTTCCACCAATCCTAGATTTCTTCTTCAGTTTTGACTTGTAATCTAAAGCCGACCAATAAAAGTTTGTGGGCGGGTTGTTATTATTCATGAAAGGTCTCGAATGTTCCACGAGGGTATATAAACTGCTGATTTTCTGGTCTCGGGGCCACTTCAGTAACATCTTTCGCAGTGTGTGAACATATATATAGCAGGGGGCGGGAAGCGCCTCTTTCTCCAAGCAGCAGTTCATCTACAAGGTAATGGCCTGTTAACATCTTCATTTCTTGCTAGCTCAGCAGTTTAACTCTTGGGGAGGGTTAGAAACCTTTGGTATGTAAACTATCCTTTTAAAATGTAAATTATTTCCTGTCTATCTATAAATTACAAATCTGTAAAGCGGGGATAGAGAGTGCTTCACCCTCTCGAACTCCGCTTCATTTTGAATTTGAGGTGACTATGTTTTCGTAACCGTTTTTCTCTTCCTTCTTAAAGTTTTAAACTTATTTGCCAACTAGTCACCTCCCTAGTATGGGATTAGCCCCTGTATAACTGGCCGAGTGCCCCCTAGGTTTTAAGAGGTTTCACGTAGGAGTGCCAGCTACGCCTCCAGTCAATTTGGTTTTTTGGGCCATTTAATTAACCCAGAGTTTGTTTGCTTCAGGTGAAGGCTCTGTAGGTTGGGTACAAGATACCCCTGTTTCACTGTATGTGTGCCTTAAGGGCAGTTAGGAATGAAGGTTGTTGTAGCCTTTGATAGGCTTGTAAAATTGAGAGCGGGTCTGCTCTTTTCATCTCAACATTGTAATTAGGAGCAAGTGCTCCTCGTACTTAGGGGTTTTCTGCCCTTTAGCTATTGTAGTGGTGAGCTGAGAGCTCAGAAATTAATCTTGGGACTCGAAACCCAAATCTTGTAACAATTGTAATTTCTTAAATTGTTTTCCTGCTACTTGGTACCTGTTACTCTGTTGTTGTTATCTGTTGATTTTGAAAAGAAAATATAACCTTTGTTAAAGTTTTAAATTAACTTTAATTTCGTAAGTTGGGGCCTATTCCCGCCCGCACCTTCTTTCACCTCTAACTACCACGGATAACTCCGTAACAGTTATTATTATTTATTATTATATAACCATGAGTTTGACTTCCCCGTCTCTTTAAATCATCCGCCAACTCCACTGTAAAATGCATGAATTATCTGATGGAAGGAATTTCAACTTTAAGGAACAATATCTCTACCGGTGCATCAGTAACGCAGTCTAGTATTCAATGACTTTACATTAACATAATGAAATGTTGTTTTTCTATGTTTGATCATGCTGTCTGTATGTTTGGTTTATGTAGCCACCAATGCTAGTAAAGTGTCCTCCAATCATATTTCTCCTCTCCTAAAAAACAATTCTTCAATCACGTCTTTTCCTCCCGGTATGTTAGACTCCACTGCTATTTAACGACGGGTTTTTCCTATATTCTTGTTTGGTGGCAGTGTAACTTGTATTGAGCATTTGAGTCCCCCTGAAAGGGAAATTGCTGGAGGTGGGGTAGTATATTGGCCAAAGTGAGAATCGACTGAGAAGGTAGGCAGAATACCAAATATGTGATTTACCTGCGCGTGTACTTAGGGAAGATATCTACGGCCGCTTTTAAAATGTAATTTTCTCCTTCAGTTCCCTTTTAAACGTTGATGTAGAGTTTTCTTTATAATTATTCATTAAATTCAATGTAAGGTTCCGTTCTCTGTCTCTGGGCTTCGAAATTCATCCTGATGAGGTCTTTGTAAAATATAAGGAAGCACCCTCGTTAAACTTCCTCCCAGCTTAGAATTTGTTTTTCAGCAACCGTTACATTTAATTTCTTCCTTTCGGCTTTTAACGTTTTCCTTTAACTTAGTCACCGAGTAGTATGGACTAGCTTCTGGTTCGTCCGGCCTTATGCCCAGTTAGGTATAATGTGAACTGTCTCTGGAGTGCTGTGCTTTGCCTCCATTCATTTGTTTTTGGCCTTTTTTTGTAAAATTGAACCTTTTTGTTCTTTCTTCTCCATTTTTGAGGCCGTGTAGTGTGGGCCTTCTACTCCTGTATACTACGAATCGTTATATCCAATTTTTCTCACGCATTACTCTGTCTTGTAAATAACGAATGTACCTGTAGTTTTGAAGCAACGGGAGGTTTTCTTTCTAATTGTAATAAAACTTTCTACCCCACTTGGGAGCGATTTTGTAGAATCGACAAATGGGTTAGAGACACGATTTGTAATGGTATTAAAAAGCTATGGCTTATTTATTTTGTGGTATATCAATACGATACTGTACAGGCTGGCCTAAACTCTACTATGTAACAATCTGGTAAAGGCCAGACTTCTCTGACTTCCTATTCAGAAAGTGCCTGAGCTTTCGTGTTCATACGCATGTACTTTATTCTGAGCTTCGTTCTCATTTATAATGAGTAACTATAAGCTTTTGTGCCCTATATAATTTGTAGATAATCTCTAGCTTCCGAACTTCTTTTGGTAAATTTGTATTTATTGCTGCCGAGCTCCCCTTTCGCTATTTGCTTGCGAAATTTACTGAGTGTTTGTACTTAAAACTGATGTTGCCTGAGCTTTACGCTCAACTTCTGTATCGTCTGTTATACTGTTACTGTGATGTTGCGAATAATAATAATAATAATAATAATAATAATAATAATAATAATAATAATAATAATAATAATAATAATAATAATAATAATAATAATAATAATAATAATAATAATAATAATAATAATAATAATAATAATAATAAGTGTACCGGGGATACAACTTCTCCGTCCTGTTAAACAGCGCGCCTTCTATAAAGCTATTTGTGTTATGGAACCTGAACTACTGTTATACAACATATTTGCATTTTCTACAGCTAGATGTCTCTATAATCTGTTTTGCTGCTCCCCTAGCGGGTCCAACACCAACTAATTTATTAAGAAATTTGTATTGCGACTGGTAGCAAACCTTAAGTTTTTGTAGATTGTTTTTTATGCATGAAAGTTGTCAACACTTCTACTGCTTCCTTCTTCCTTAGTTATTAACCAATCAGGAATTTTTGGAATATTTACTCTAGCCAATTAAAATTGGGGGTGTGTACAGGCATCCAGCCATTCTTTGAAGTGTTCTGGAAACTTCCCCTCGGAAATGCTATAAAAGTTGGGACCTTTAAGGCCGCATGGTTATCTTCATCGTTCCGGTCTAGTGAGTGCAGCTGGCTTTTCGGAGGCAGAGGCCGCAGTCGGCAGGGCCTAATGACTCAAGGTAATGACATGTGATAGCTCTAGGCAGATAGCTTGAGGGGAAGGTTTCAAACTTCTTTTCTGAGTGTAAAGTTATGATGGCATTGTTTATATGTAAATTTTCGGCAAGTCTGAGGACTCTGTTCAAATCCCCGCTGGGAAACATGTAAACTAAGGGAACAAAGTGTGATTACCGTCTAGTGATTCGCATTCAATTTGGTATGGGGTGACTAAAATTTTCTAAACCCCTAAATTCTTAACACATTTTTGTTATTTAATATTTGTCTTTTAGTCACCCCTCTGTAGTTTAGGCTTAGACTCTGCAACTTCGGACCATAAGACCATTTAGGGTTTTAAGAGTTTTTCCTAAAAGGAGTGCAAGTGTTACGCCACCTAGCTATTTGTTCATGGCCGATCGTGTTAAACGTTTTATTTTTACATTATGGCCATTTAGAATCGGCACTCATTATCCCTGTTTATTTGATAATCGTTTATAGACGAGTGTGTAACGGACTGCTGAGCAGGAATGACGGTAAATACATTATTTGAAGTGTGTCGGGCATAATTTTGTAAGAAACTTGTTCCTCTTAGAGGCTGTATTATATTTAACTTTTGGAACTCAAACTCCTAGACGATGCAAGTGATTGGAGCAAGCAAGCTCTTGTAAAAATTGTACCTGTTTAGAGCCATATTGCTCATCCTCTGCTGATTATCGTGTTGACAATTTTCTCTAGTTCTTGTACCTGATTATTGGACGTATAGTCCGCTGTTGTTATCAGAGTTGACGAACTCATTTGTTGTTGTTTGTTCCAAACCTTCTACCAATCAAATTTTAAACTAAAAAGGGAATATAATCCATTACCTCAATTTTATATTCAATTAGGGCAGTAACACCAAGGCTTTCCGAAAATATATTGGGAAAAGACTGACATAATCTTCGAATACTCTCAGCCTGATCCTCAGGTAGATGTCTAAGATTTAACGACATCTCACTCTGGGTAGCCGAAATAGATGAATACGAAGCGGAATTACATTTTTAAAGAGAAATTCTTAATTTACTATTAAATTTTAATGTGCACGACTTGCTCTGAAGATCGAGCACGAGATCAGAATGCGACATAAAGTCTGCCCCCAATATTTCAGGGCAAGACAACTGTTTAGCAGTTAACAATTTAATTTTCCATGTAAATTGAGAAATGCGAACTTAAGCAAAAATGAAGGCTAAAATTTCTAAGGATGAAGAATTTACCGAAACGCATTTGATAGAAGACAAACCAAAATCCGGAAATTTACAGCAAGCTTTCAGTTTAGAGTATCACTCCTCAGAAATAATAGAGCTAATACTTCCAGAGCCTTATAGAGCAGTGACGGGTTCATTATTTATCTCGATTTTGAGAAATGTCACAAATCCATGGATCTCAGAAGCAATTTTAAGGCATTCCCTTGGGCTTTCAAAAGAATTGGAGATGGTTTCTTCCTCGAAGAGTTCGATGCCCGACTTAACGTGGGCTGAGCCTCGTGAAGCTGAACTCAGCCGACGGGCTACTCACTTCCTCTGGACTAAGTTGGTGGAGGTTGCACCAGAAGTAGAACAGGAAGGTGTGCTATTAGGTGAAGTACAATTTTTTGCCAGATGGGAGAACGAACAGCACTTTAAAAAAAACCCTGGGACGGTCCTGCTTTGTTCCTAGTTCCACTAGGATTTACAAACGGACACTTATTGCGAAGATGTTCTGCCGATCCGCACCCATAACACTTGCGTGGAGGGAAGGTTAGGCGAGGTAGTAGCCGAGAATAGTTAGATGAGGGAGGGGGCTCCCTAGCGACTCGTAAGGTGTCAGCGTACCTCACTCCCTCTGCTGACACTGCAATAGCCGCAAGTTCAGAAAATATCTGAGGTCCAGAAGCGAAACATAAATATGACCGGTAGGATGGTGAAATCCCTTCGACAGTAATCTGTACAAGAGCGAATACCCTTGTATAAAATTTTATGTCTTGGAAAAAATCAGCTAAATTCTCGTCCAACCTTTGGACTCGGAAATAATACTTCTGTATTAAGGATGACACTGCTCTAGCTGGAATGAAATTGGCCAAGAGATGGACCTGGAAGTCTTCCATAGAACATCTATCAGCTATTGCCTTCATAATTGTATCTGAGAAGACGCCCACAGAGTATGGGTAAATAATTTGTAGAATTTGAGAATGAGACAGAGAAAATACCAAAGCATGATCCTGGAATTCTACAGGAAATCTCAGAAAGGAAATCACATCGTTAGTTGAATTTACTGAAAATATTGAGATGCCTTTAAGCAACATAACTAAGAGGTGGGGGCAAGCTGCTAAAACCTGGTGTAACAATAGGTGACGGCATTGGAGTTTGAGGGGGGTTAACAGCTGCGTTACTGATGAAGGAAGGTAAGTTGTTGTAGATGATCAGATATTTGTTCCGATGGGGCAGACGTTTATTGTGGAACCACCGATTTCGTACTGTCAGCAGACTTACTAGGGTCCTCTTCCGTTGTTAAGTTTACAATTTGAATATAGCCGCTTTTAGCACTAGCGGCTCCTGACAACATTTGACTAACCCTATTTGACATGTCGGAAAGGTGTTTCACAAAATTACTGGCTTCCTTAACATGCCCACCCTTCAGTATCAGAGACAATAGGTTCCTACCCCTTTTGAAAAAATGGAAAAAATCTAGCTTGACCCCGCTTGAGATGATTTGTAGAAGGGTCACTTACTTCAAAGAAACAACAGACGCTAGCTCAGTGGTATTTTAAGTGATCCAGTGATGGTGGACATAGCCTTCTATCGATCTCCCCAAACCCTGGAATACAGCGGGGAAACTAAAGATTCTTTAAGTTTCGCAATATGTGTAGCAACCGTGCCGCCAGATTGGAACTTCCTATTTAAAAGTTCTTAAATTAATTCCTCCTTGCGCAGATACCCCAGTACAAGGACTTCGAGAACCAGACATGGTGAGTGGTAAGCTTACAAAATTTAGAAAATTACAGAAACGGTTCAATTTCTATGAGATGCCGTCAAAAGGGGCTTTATCCAGACCAATTCAATCATGCTCTTGTTACGGAAGCCAGTAAACGTGAGCGTGAATATTTACAAGCCAGTAATTTTGTGAAACACCTTTCCAACATGTCAAATAGGGTTAGTCAATTGTTGTCAGGAGCCGCTAGTGCTAAAAGCGACTATATTCAAATTGTAAACTTAACAACGGAAGAGGATCCTAGTAAGTCTGCTGGCAGTAGAAAATCGGTGGTTCCACAACAAACGTTACGGGGATATCGTGGTGGACAGAGGTGAAAAAAGGTGCGAGCACTATGTGGGTGTACAGAGAAAAGATTAAAATGCAATTTAAAACTTTAAATTTTGGAATATATTTATTTCCGCCTTTTTTATTTTCAAACCTCACACTTTGCTAAGCAAATAACAAATAATCAGGTAGGCCTACAAGGTCTAGCTCGTGAACTCGAGAAACAGTGTAAGAAAAATCTATAATAATCAGATAATAATTTAACTACGTGAGCGCGAAACTCCCCCGTTACCAATTTAACAAGAGCACCATTGCTCCCTTCAGTACTCGTACTCAAGGAGAAAGAGCTCCAAATTTTACATCAGTATGAAGAGCGTCTTGCTCTACACAATTGCTCCCTAGGAGACTATTCTCAAATATTTACAAGTTCCAGGTCTTAAGGCACAATCTACACTTTTAAAAAACAGTGGAGACTCTCTTATTTGTTCAACAGTCTGATTTACCTTGACACAACATGAAAACTAGAAGCTGACTTGAACAGGGGCAACAATTGCCCATTCTACGTTGCCTTATTAAAAAACAAAATATTACAGTTACTGGCCGAAAATCAAAATGTTACGAGGCGAACACTTGCACTCCTTGAAATTCACATGAAAAACCCTATGTGGGTTTATGGCCTGACGTTACAGAGGCTAAGCATATACTACGGAAGTGACTGGATGAAAGGAGAAAACATTAAGTTACGAGATAGATTTAAAAGTTACAAAATCACAGTCACCTCAATACCAAATTGAAGGGGGAATACAAGAGGGTTCCCCCTCTTTATTCCCACTCTTTAGACTGGTTGAGAATTTTCATTGAGAAATAGAAGTTACATTACGAAAAATTTGAAACCTTCCCCTCGAGCTAGCTTTCAAAGACTATTACATGGTTAAACAGAGTCTGCCATTACCTTGAGCTGGTGGATCTCTCGGAGATGGACGAGAAAGCCCTTCCCCTCCCTCCGCTACTAACACACTCTAAACCTCTTGCCTGCTTGGCTGGAGCGATCGAAAGACAACATGACTCGAAATGTCCTAGCTTTTATAGCGGAGAGGAAGGTTCCAGATTTCTCTGGGCCGAAGCCCTGACACACCCACAATTTCATTGGACAATCAAATATCAAAATTTGTGATTGGTTACTTAAATAAATGTACAAAATTCCCTATTGGTTACAATTTTAAGCTGGCCGGAAGAGATAGAAATGCTGATAACCTTAAAGCACCAAAACAATCAATAAATAATTCAGTTTAGGAAACCTTGACACATTACCTTGAAAATTAATTGTTCATCCTCGCCCCAGAGGGCGCACATAAATTGATAGTAGAGACATCTGTCGAAAAACGTTCGAACTTCTTCTACCACATAGTTTAAGGTACAAGTTGAAGATTGCCTTCTAAAAGGCGCTTAATTGAAATGCATGGACCGGGTGTACCTCCGGTACAGTTATTATTATTATTATTATTATTATTATTATTATTATTATTATTATTATTATTATTATTATTTTCATTACATTCTGTTCACCCATTTTCTCGTATTTTGGTGTTGATATGGACTCAGCAACAAAATTCGAAATTCATAAATATCTCTATTACTATACCCGGTACGGTAAAAAATTATCAGAAATAAATGATCGGAAATTTTATTCTATATAACTTTAGTTATGTAGTATTTATCGATATTACCACTAATAAAATAAATATTTGAGAATTAAATTTTAGGCCTTCCCCTAGACTACCATTTTATTCAGCGTGATTAAAATTATTATAGGCTAGAATGTAGAACCTCATTCCCTGACTTTACATACCGATTTACATTTAAAATTATCTCAGCCATTGACTCGTGATGTGCGTACAGACAGACAGACAGACAGACAGACAGACAGACAGACAGACAGACAGACAGACAGACAGACAGACAGACAGACAGACAGACAGACAGACAGACAGACAGACAGACAGACAGACAGACATGACGGAAAACTAATGCGTGAATTTCCTTCCTATTGTGGACACGATCGATACAGAAACACCATTCTGTTTAAATTCTAAGCAATGTACAGACAAAACTCTTATTTTATGTACTGTATATACATTATTACTAATCTTATAAATCAGTAAACTACGTGGTTTTTCAGCTCATAATATCGCTCATGGCGACTCAACAATATTTCCACGTCCGCGATGCTCGCTGTTGAAGGACTTAGCAATAAAATATAAATGACTGAAAATCTCTATCATTACAGCTCGTTGAGTAAAAGGTTGTAATTTAGATTATCTGCACTATTTTCTGTACGTTTTATTTTGTTTACGTCGCTCCGACACACGTATGTCTTATGGCGAAGACGGAATAGGAAAGGGCTAGGAGTGTGAAGGAAGCCGTCGCCTTAATTAAAGTACAATGGAAATGGGAAACCACGGAAGACCATGTTTAGGGCAGCTGACAGTGCGATTCGAACTCTCTATCTCCTAAATGCACGCTGATAACTATGTGCCTCAAACCACACGGCCACACGCTCGGTGTATTTCTATACAAAGAACAACTATTTGCGGAAAACTTCGTTATTCTTACTTTCGCGTTAAAAACTCATAAATTGCAAGGGAATGTTAATTACAATTTGTACAAAAAAGTGATTTTTCGATGCAACTAGTATTAACAGAGACATTTGGAATTTCCTGTTATGGTCCCCTTAATGTTGCTATTTTGCTGTATATTAATCAAATCATATAGAGCGTAGTGTATAATCCGGCTTCCCCTGAACTTAAACGCCGATTTTTGAGAAAATCTGTTGAGCACCCTTCCCTCGATGGCGTAACAAACGAACAAACAGGTAGACGGATAGTCAAAAATGGAACTGACCTTACTTGTGACTTTTGGATACCTAATCCGAGATTAAGAGCAAAGTATGAAATAGAAACATTTTAATTTACTATTTGTTTTACTTCACACTGAACCTGGACACGTCTTATGGCGGCAATGGGATAGGAAATATCCATAACTCGGGAGGAAGCTTCCGTTGCCTTAATTAAGGTACAACCTAGGTTGGAAATGGGAAATTCATTTTAGGGGCTGCTGACAGTAGGGTTACTATCCACTATTTCCCGAATAGACTACAAGCTCTACATCTACGTGCCCCAGAGAGCACAGCCAACTTCCTCGCCCAAGAACTGTTTCATATTAAATCTCATATTTTACTTCATATCTTTTGAGAGCTTCTATGGCTCAGGCGGCAGCGAGCTCGCCTCATACCGCTGGGTTCCGTGGGCCAAATCCCGGTCACTCCATGTGAGATTTGTGATGGACAAAGCGGAGGCGGGACAGGTTTTTCTCCGGGTACTCCGGTATACCCTGTCATCTTCCGTTGCAGGAACACCCTCCAATATCATTTCATTTCATCTGTCAATAATTAATCATTGCCCCAGAGAAGTGCGACAGACTTCAGCAGCCGGCACACTTCCTATCCTCGCTGCTAGATGGAGTATTCATTCATCCATTCCTGAACCGATCAAATTACTGCAAACAGGCTGTGGATTTTCAATATCTTTTGAATACTCAGTGATGAAACTTGCATCCAGAAGAAACATTCTTCCTCGTGAGGTGTTTGGACCTTTTAGCTCATCAGACCTAGGAATGATGTCCTCAGTCTAGCATTATAATTCCGCCTCCGAGGTCTTTATCATCAGTTTGTAGTGCTTTCCGGAGAACCTGAACTATGAAATCCGGAAGAAAGTAATTTGATGTTGTTCACAAGTATAAGATATAAAAGCTTATCTGTAATGCAGTACAAACGAGTTATAAGAATGTAATTATCGACGAATAAACATGCCCTCCTGGTGTGATGTTACGTCATGATATGGGTCCTCGTATGTCATTGTGAATGGCTTAATAACACGTCCAAGACCAGCTGCCTGTTACGTGCCAATAAGCACTTCACCTTAAAACTTCACTTACTGCTAAATAGTGTTGCCTAGCAACAAAATATGGGCAGTAGTACAATATTGGTCAAAAGTATTGCAGCACTGGAGTTGGAGGTGGTGATTGTTATTCTATAAGAAAATACATCTGGGCTACCATCTTCTCTTAACACTAATCAAAATTAAAAATAAAGAGGTCCGTTCCTTCGAAGAATGAATGTATCGCCACGAAAGGCATGAAGATGAAAGAATCAATACACTTTTTAAATTTCTACAATTGGCTTTACGTCCAACCGACACAGATAGGCGACGATGGGAAAGGAAAGGCCTATGAGTTGTAAGGAGGCGGCCGTGACGTGAGTTAAGGTATATCCCCAGCATTTTCCTGGTGTGAAAATGGGAAACCCCACAAAACCATCCTCAGGGCTACAGTGGGGTTCGAGCTCACTATCTCCGGATGCAAGCTCAAAGCTGGTCGCCCCAACTCACCCGATAGAATCAACAGACATGCAAACCTAATACTGAAGTGGTAGGAAGAGAACAGAATTTGACTTAGAATGGTCGGATAGGAAGGACGAAATTTAGCAGCCTGGTACAAGTAAGTAGAACCAATCCAAGACTCAACTAAGTGTCCTCCGGTCATCAATGCACATTCCTATTTTGAGAGCACCTGAGATCCCCGTTTGGTTGCCTCTTACGCCAGGCAGGGGATGAACCACGTATTAATTCTATCGTCCACAACATCAGTGGTAGTTAACTTCTTTGAATTGAGTAAAGTTCACTAAATGGAAAAATACAGGGTGATTGGAAACACCATGAACCTGGTGTATGAGCGTTAGAGGGGTGGTCACACTAATAAATAATTTGAACCAAATAATTCGATATCTCAAGCGTCCGTGGCTCAAGCGACAGCGCGTCGGCCTCTCACCGCTGGGTTCCGTAGTTCAAATTCCGATCACTCCACGGGAGGTTTTTTGCTGTACAAAGCAGAGGCGGGACAGATTTTTCTCCGGGTACTCCGGTTTTCCCAGTCACCTTTAATTCCAACACCAATCTCCCTTATTTTTTCTTTCATCTGTCAGTTATTAATCATTGCTCCAGAGGAGTGCGACAGGCCTCGGCTGCCGACACGATTCCTATCATCGACGCAAGTTGGGGGCTTCATTCATTCCATCCCTGACCCGCTCAATGACTGGAAAACGGCTTGTAGGTTTTCAGTCACTCAGTTCGATATCTCACTCCGTCATTTTGTCAGCTGCTGAACTTAGCCAATCAGGTCTCTTCGCGGGCGAATTCGAATAGGCTTTGTGAGGCAGTGTTGCTAAATCTGATGGTGGCTTAAAGACTGGCTTGAGAGGACCAATCGTTCGGGAAGGGATTTTAACACGGAACTCCGGGCTGACTTAAACGCACCATACCAAGTGTGCAACAGCGATACCAGCTGAAACCCAAAGTGTGTTTGTGTTTTGTGCTGATTTCTCGCCATGGCTCTCAAACCGGTCTTAAGTCACGTGCAGAACCAATCGTTCGGGAAGGGATTTTAACACGGAACTCCGGGCTGACTTAATCGCACCATACCAAGTGTGCAATAGCGATACCAGCTGAAACCCAAAGTGTGTTTGTGTTTTGTGCTGATTTCTCGCCATGGCTCTCAAACCGGTCTAAAATCAAGTGCAAATTCTGCAACATCGCTCACGAAGCCCATTTCAATTCGCCCGCGATGCTAGCTGATTGGCTAACTTCAGAAGCTTATATAATAACAACGGCGCGTGATATCGAATTCATTTTTTAAAAGTATTTATTAGTATAACCAATTCCCTAACACTCATATACCTGGTTCACGTTGTTTACGACCACTCTGTATATAATACTGTACGTGCATGTTCCTGTATTTAAAGTGTATTTTAAATGGTCACTGCTACATCCCTTCGGCTATCGGCTAATCTTTATGTTTCATAAAGTGATGTTTGTTAATCCTTAGGTATGCTTTTCTCAGAAAACATAACAGCTAAAGGAATCAAATTTAGTACAGCTACAAGGAAGACGTGCAAAAAGTACGTTCTCCCCCAAAATATAAGTAGTATGAAACTAACCACTTCCAAATTTTTGAAGAGAAAAACGTTTTCTTTTTGAGAGCCCATTTCCATAGGGAAGAGTATTTTTGGGTATACTTACAAGTCTTTATTACAGGTGCTAGAGTTAAAAAAGTTGCACAAGAATTGTGACTAATGAAGTAAAACTTTACATGCAGAAATCTGATTTTTAAATACGAATTGGTGCTATTTGCATCTCTGTTAATAATAATAGTATTAATAATAATAATATCTGGCTGGTAATTCAAAATCTTTTGGCATCAAAAATGGAGTTAGACAAGGCGATGGTATTTCTTCAATAATTTTTAAACTGCATTTTAGACAAAGTGATCAGAGACTAGAAAATCAAATTCCAAGAAGAAGATATTCAGGAAACCAGAATTGGATGCAAAAACTCCGACATTAAATTGAGCTGTTTAGCATTTGCAGACGTATTCTATCAGCAAATGCAGATATGGAGTTATGATCAGTGCTGATCAAACACTAAATGCCATACGTATTGGTGCGGGACTAAATCATGCATAATTCTTCACATTTAAATTACAGTTAATTAATTTTCTTGGTTAGGAAATACTAGTATAGCCTGAATATTTAATCACAGAAACATCTTAATCAGTACCCGAGAAAATGCCAGTCGAGTAAGAGTGACCTGTGAGCATCATGTGAGTGCGTGACGTCACAAGCCGCACCTCCTGGAAGACGAACACATGTGACGTTGCCCTCTTGTCTCTTCTCCATGCTCAGGATTGTCCAAAATCTACGCACAAAAGTTACATAATTCCTTTTTCATCCGAAATCCTAATGATTTAGAATCTACGAGATTTTAAATGTTTCCGTGTACTGCTGAGTAACATTCCGTTTACGTTTACGAGACCGCCCAGATAACGAAGTCTAAACAAATCTTCGGCCATTGTAGCAGACAAGCTTCTATAGCATTCTCCACCCCAGTCTCTACATGGAACAAACGTTGTCCTTTGAGTGCATGAGTGAGTGATTGGAGAGAAATGCCGCCCTGCACTGCTATCGACATTCGATTAACTGTCACCGAAGCAGCTCATTTCTGTAGCTGTCTGTCAAGTCGTCATCCTGGTACTGTTCGGGTCTTCAAGCAGCAAGGGGTTATTGGGAAACCGCGGAAAAAGATGGTGACGATATACAGAATGAGCTTGAACTCCACCAACAAATTAGCGGAGGTTGTTCAAGGACACCCTCTGAGCATATTGGTATAAGGGACCAGTGGTCTCCAATTCCTTGTTACAGAGTAATAATGTAATTACGATTGTAATTGTTTCTGTGAAAAAGTCTGCAATATGCAATAACCCAAACGCGCAACACGAAACACGGACTAATGCAGCAACCCTCAAACGAAACACGTACACTTTTGTCAAGGTTGTTCACTCTGTTCTGTTAATGTACTGTACCACTGCCTTCGTAATGTCCAGGCCGTACTGTAGCTTTGATGACGTCACGCTTTGGGTCAGACTTGGAGGTGATACGCATCCGATCCATTGAGAATCACACTCTCGTTAAAATTCCTTAAGAAACTGTTAACACATTATAAAACCAAAAACTATTCATAAATATTTGTTAGTTCTGACATACAATGCATGTCCTTCCCCTTAACGTTCTATTTCTGTACTCACGGAGCCGAACGGATAAACGCGAGAAATAGAACGGCATATTCTTGCGATTTCTATCCATTTTTAGTCAACTGGAATGGTCACATCATACACACTGATAGAAAATAAGCAACCAATTACCAGTGCAATATACTACAAATGTAAATTATTTCTGTACCACCAATTCAGAACCTACAAGAAAGATTACGAATAAGCTAACCTCCAACAATAACAATACATTTACAGTCACTGTAAAAAATTAGTTAACTTTTTAAAATGTAGATTTTTAAATAGCAAATAATGCCTATACATTTATTTTCATACTCAATTTGTATTTGTACATTCCGAAAACTTTTTTCTTGCCTCGTATACGAACACAGGAGTCGGTATCTAATTTCATTACAAATACATGTATCTTCTACCCTCACGTTACAAAGATTGCATGCCTTCTTCACATGTCAAAGTTCTCAAATTGGAAGAACACGTTCATTATATTGCATTATTAGATGACGCATGCGCACCCGTTCATTTGTGCCATCTCTATAATGGATTTTAATTTGTCACGAAGCTGTTATACTCTTTGAAGTCGAAGAAAACTACACTCATTTTCATCCTAATAACGTTAGTGACTCATTCACCAAGTCATGAATTACACTCATAGCGGCTTTGCAAATACACCTCCTGTGTGTTTTCATCTACATCGATTTTCTTTGGAGCTTTGGAGGGTAGAATTTGAAATAACTTCGGGTCTTTAATGAGCTTATTGGAGACCTCAGGCGCAAAATTGGAAGACGTTGACAAAGAGTATAAGGAATATTATCATTATTCTTCTTCTCCCTCTTCTTCTTCTCCTTTATTATTATACAGTCTAAAACTTGTCAATTTACAGTTAATGTACAAGTGAGTTTGAAGTATACAAAACATAACATGTGAGACCATATTACACATGCCCAGTTGTTTACAATGTCCAATGCATTCGGAGTGGCTTGTAGGAGATCATCCCCTGTGAAGGATTTTGGGCACCGATGGCACTGAAGGATGTGGCTCGTGGCTTGTTCTTGTATTACTTGTGTTGAACCCCCATTTCTTCAAGTTATCCCTGTAACTTTCCACTGCTGATCGTAGCCTGTTCAGGGACTTCCACACCAACCAGCTTTCATTATGTCCAGGTGGTAACTGCTCAGCTGCTAGCGTCCATCCGTGGAGGTGAGGGGTCTTCTTCCTGCACATTTCCAGCCTTGTCTTCTCTGGTGAGACGGTAAGCACCTCAGATGTCCGCAGGAGAAGCTTTTCCGGGATCTCAGCCGTTATTGAAGAGGACATGTCCACGCAGCGGGTGGAAGCTGTTTTGTTCCACTTTAAGTCTCTCCCTGTTGGCAGCTACTTCTCTACGTATTTTTGTTTAGAGAAGTTTAAATCATGAATGAAATACAGTTAAACAATTTCTCAAAAGGATAACTTGACATCTTAAAATTAAAAATTGTATTAACTTATGTCTTTTGGTATTTTTTCTCAAAACTATAGAAGAGTGACTAAGATCCCTCTCTGAAATACAGTAAGTTGCGGTATTCCGGAGAGGTAATAGAGTATATCTGTCGGAGTAGGCTTTAAGCAACCTGTAATCAACCAGCAGGTTTCACCGAGGACCGTATCTACCTGTCTGGAATGCTTTGAGCCAAGTATTGCACCCTTGAAAATTGGTTATTGGTTTGTATGGAAAGAATATTTTATTACTGGGGTGGAACAATGCATAAAATTATCATCCAGGAAGGAGATTTCAACTCTGCATTGTCTCTGCTAGCCCGCAGCGGAACAGGTTTTCCCCCGCCGTGTAAGCGAGTCTGGTTTATTTTTGTGCCTTGTTGAAGACACCAGATGAGTAGCACGTGGACACGAACTCTACCAGACCAAAAGCGATCAATACTTTGAGATTTTGACGTCATGATATTTAACCAATTGGATCGCAAGGTTAGCCCGATCGCTAAATCTCAGCCAATAAAATTCAACTAACAAACACACCTACGTCTTGAAGAAATAAATACCCATGTATCTGGGGGAATCTGGCTCTTTTGCTCTTTTGTGTATTCAGTTGTCTACGTGAATAATTGCTTCGTACAAGTCATCGTGTTGTAAGAGCACATGTGTAATTGGAGACGGCATATACGACGTTGAACATTACAAGCATTCATTTGATGAAAGATGAAATTTTTACTGCTTCTGAGGAAATTTTGAGATACGGAAATATTGGAAACGCGGCAGTTCAGATTTCCTTAATTTTATAAATCTGAGGAAATTTTAAAGTACGTAAAAACTGTGCCAGCTTGGAGAATCGAGTGTGTGTTGGGAACTATTACTAAAACAAAATTTTTAGTTTCAGCTTTCACCAGAAGACAGAAGATCACTAGCAGTCCTGAACTATTTCGGAAGAATGGAACTTCAACATTACGACGGAGTTTGTAACTGTCCTAAGTCCTCGCCTGCTGCAGCCATGTGTAACTAAAATGTGAGGCATAATTCAGCCCAGGGGAGAATAATATCGGAGATGGTGTTTGGTTAAATATTCACTGATCATCAACCGAGTCCAGAAGCCAAGTCTACTACAGCTAAGATTTTAAATTATACTTTTCTCTATTTTCTGTTGTAATAATTATGTAGACGTAGTCCTTGCTTGAATATTTGAGATCATTTCTGATAGTCTTTGTAGTTAGGAATTTCACTCTTCTTTCACTGGTGTTGGTAGATTTGATGTGTGTGAGAGTGTATTTGGGACCTATAATTTGTTCTATCTGAGTGAGTGCTTCGTGACATGTTCTCACTGTCCCATGATAAGTCGAGGAAAGTGTTAAAAATATTTGACCCACGCGATAACATTTATTAATTTATAAAATAATGATGGAATATTTTTTGAATTATTTGGGACAGAATATCGACGTGTTCTGTGAATTTAGGATTTTTCCTTGATGTTTTTGTGGTTTATCATAGATTCGAGATAGGGTACAGTTATCTATGATTTCATTAAACCATAGCCTACGATGACGCGACCGCGCGCGTATAATAATAATAATAATAATAATAATAATAATAATAATAATAATAATAATAATAATAATAATAATAATAATAATAATAATAATTGACATTATTACGGTCTAATAGAATGTTTAAAGGTCATGAGTGTAATTATTACTGTGCTTATAAGTGATTAATGTGTGCTATATTGAAGTAGATGTTGGCCTGGAATATTGGTCGTGGCTTGAATGTCCACAAATTTTGCATCTACTGTTATTGGTATTTTTGAGACTTGTAAATGGATCTTAAGATAGGATTTTATTTGTGTGTCCATTACATGAGTCAGTTAAGGAAGAGAGTGCGTCTTTGAACATAATTTCTTCTTATGCAGCACATATTGATCGATAATTTGAGATAATAGGAGATTAAAAATAACGTAGTCGTGACTCATAGACCGTATGCGCGAATGCTTATTTATCTATAACTGTAGGCAATTCTATGGAATTTTTAGTGATGATTTCTTCTGTAAAATTATCCTGGAACATCGTTGTGGAATCTATTTCATTGGAAAAGTGATAATCCTGTTACAATCACACGCCAAACGATCGTAATTGTAGCCCTTGTCTGATATCGTCATCGGGAGAAACTCTCATATTTCAAATAAAATTTAAAATTTAAAATCAAGAGATAGATTTCGATAAATCTATTTGATAATATTACCGTGGACCAAAGCTTGAATGTGAGATGGATGAATGACTGATATTTTGTAAATGTGATTTTCATGGTGATATTTCGTCATGATATGTGTACGCTGTGCGCGTAAAGTTTTCGATTTTCTTGTTATTTTGTGGCGAGCATATTTGGCTCAATTATAAATCTTTAAGCAATTTTATGACGGAATAAGGTAGATTAGGATCTTTGCTTTGAGGGAAAATACTTGAGCAAGGATCACGTCAATGAACTAAGCTCACAAAATGTAAAATGTTTAACTTTGCAATGCGAGAAGTTTTAAGTCTTTATTGTGAGTTGTGCACAACACTAGGTCAATTGACACAAGAGTAAAAATCTAATGAGTTGAATATTGGACTTCAAAATAGTTTAATTAAATAATTTGAAGCATAAGTAATTAATTAGAATAACATTTAATTAATAGAAATGATTTTTTATTGATTTTTCGTGTGAGGTAAAAATTTGACTCATTGCAAAATAAATCGCAGAGTATTGTTAATTTAAATGATAATTTGAAAAATCAGATTTTTGATATTTTGAGATAGGATTTTCTCAAATAATAAGTTAATTAATTTCCTAATACGATTTATTAAGACTCAGTTTCGTATCTTTGCAGAATGCAATTTAATGAAGAACTGTGGGTGAATTCCAGCAGGGAAGAGCTAAATATTTTTTATTCATGATTTTGAAAATATCAATGGAATTTTGGAAAGTGCTAATAATTTTTATAATAAATGTTAAACCCCATTTTTAAAAGTGTTTTTATTTGTCGTCAGTCCTTAGGTTGTCCCTGTCCTCAATAATTTAGCGTTGCCTGTAAGCGAACCTTCCGCCTCTGGGACTTTTGCTTACCGGCTGAGCTGCCCGGCAAAACGGGGGCAGTATACCCTACCTTTTTGATAAATATGAACTTCACACAATTATTATTAACTATTTTATTATTTTCAAATTTGCCTTCCAAAGGAGATAGCCACATAGGACTCAGTATATTCACTAAGAGATATTTTATACAGCATCTATAGGAAATATACTCAAATATTTGCTCTGAGATGGTGATTTAAGATTTGGTAGGATTTCTTCAGCACCGTCAATAAAATCTAATTTCTAAGACAGGATGGTAAGGCGAATCTCATTGTAACATCTTCCAAAAACCTTGGATGGCACCTGGGGCTCCCAGTAAAAGGTCATAGACCTCGAGTGACTCCACGTGATATTTACCTTTGAAGAAATTTACTGAAGTGACTGGTTTGTTCTTTTTTGTAGCGGTGTGGAGGTGGGGGTTTCTAAATGTTTCTTTAAGTTGGGCTGGCACCAGTGGCGGTGCGTTCTATATGTTCAGCGGTTCAGTGAACCCCCTAGAAATATATAAGTCTATGTAAAATGGTTTATTACAGCCTGTTCCTTTAATAAGCTCTGTATATCCACGCGCACAGCGGTATTTTTGACATCAACACTCTGTTACTCTTCGTAACCAGCGAAGAGGTTCAATTTCTGGACTACGGGAGCGGGGCCGTGAGACGTAAGGAGGGTGCACAACGCGAGGGGCTGTGAGGAGCAGGGAAAACATAGCCCAGGAATCGCTGGCGACTGGACCAGCGATAGACACGAGTTACATCGAGCAGTTCCGAAATGAGCCGAAGCACTGTCGGAGCGCGCGCTTCAAGTTTGCCGTATGTGCTAGGTTTTGGAATTGTTTTTAATTTGACGATTTTGAAATTCTGATGTAATTAACCTCAATGAGCCAGGATATTTTGGTAACTACATTTTGTATAGCATCAACAGGTGTAGCTAGCCTAAGTTTATGTAATTAATGAAACGTTTCATTAGTAAGTGGTGATGGTGATTATTGTTTTAAGAGGAAGTACAACTAGGCAACCATCCTCTATATAACACTAATCAGAGAAAAAGTAGAAGGGATCCTACCCTTCGAAAATGAAGGTGTCGGCCAAAGAAAGACAAAGGCCACGAAGGGTGTGAAAATGAAACTCCCCCTGGGCCTCGAGTGCTCTAATACCGTCGGAGTCGGAAAAGAACAAGACTTGATCAAGGGAGGTCTGATAGGATAGATGAAAGTGTGAGGCCTGGTGCAAGTACTCATACTCATACTCATACATTTATTGAACATAACAGGCGACTTCGCCCCTATACATGTTCACATGCAATAATAATAATAATAATAATAATAATAATAATAATAATAATAATAATAATAATAATAATAATAATAATAATAATAATAATAATAATAATAATGATAAAATGGATAAATAATAATAATAAAAAATGAGTAATAATAATAATAATAATAATAATAATGATAATAATAATAAGAATAATTAGCAGTCATTAGCTGAAGCAGGTCACTCGCTCAGTGTTCATCCAGTGTCCTTATTATGCTCTGTACTTGCGTCACATTCTTGTTACTGACCTACACCTGATCAATAATCAAACAACAACACTCAGCATTTCAGCACTTGCATTCCAGCTAACTTTAAAACAAACAGACCATGTAATCCTGTCCTCTTACCCAACTCCACATAACTAAGTACTCAGTCCCTATATTCCCTAATCCATTAGAATTTTAACATACTATCCCCTTCCCTTATACAGATAACTATTCCACCCCCCTATTCCCCTGCCCACCCTCTAACTCACTCTCCTTCATTTTACCTCGCAGGCCTTTTTTGTCGCACAAAAATACCTGTTCAATTCACCCCCTTTTTCCCATTGTTTAATAATCCATCTCAGTATTGCGTTCTCATCCCCTCTCCCCAATATTTCCCGATGCTCGGCACTCAATAATCCATGTCTTAACCCCCTCGTTACCTCACAGTCTCTTAGCAAGTGGAACTCATCATTCACATCTCCACAAAGTACACACCTTGTCTTATCCCTCCCCTGTAACCAGCCTGAATTCCTTGGCAAACCTAAAAGCCACCACATCATCCCATATCGTTTTGACCTATCGACGTATCTAATATTCAACCCTGCTATCTCCTCTATTTTCGTCAAAACAGTCAGCGAATTTCTTAGTCTGCTTTCCCCGAATAGTTTCTGCCTATGGATATCTCTAATTCTCCTTTCCAGTATATTCATCCCTCTCACTTCTGTCCTTGACCAAACCTCCCCCCACAGGTGTCCTAATCCTATCCTCTCCAAATATCCCTTTATTTTTTCTAACCATCCACCCTTATACATGCTCTTAAATTGCTGTACATATGCTGCCTGTAATACTCTCCCACCTTCCTGTCTTTTTAAATTCATCCAGTATCTAACTATTCTTTTCACACCCTCTGATTCCAAATCCTCCCCACACATTAATTCCGCCCCTACATTTGCTGTACACCTCGGTAAGCCCATTACTAACTTAGCAAAACTACTAACAATCCTTCTTAGTTCCTCTCTTTTCTCATCCAGCCCCCAAACTTCTGCTCCGTATAATACCCTCCCAACGATTACCGACCTGAACACGAGTCTCAGTGTTTTATAACTGATCCCCGGGTACTTGAGTAGCAAATTTCTGACTGAGGCTAAGGCTGCCAATCCTCTATATTTCACTCTTTTGATCTGGTCACTCCAAGTTCCTTTATCATTAAAAATAACTCCTAGATATTCCAACTTCCTTACCTGTTCCAATCTTTCTCCCTGAATTACCCAATTCCCTTCTATCTTTCTTCTTTTGTCCACCTGTACTACCAATATTTTAGACTTATTTCCATTAATTTTCAATCCCCATTTCCTCGCAAATAGCATCACTGACTCTAAGGCCCTATTCATCGCCCCTGAAGTTAGCGTCATCAATAACACATCATCCGCAAATATCAGTCCTGGTACTTCCAAACCATTAATTACTGGTACAGCCCAATTTTCTGCCCCAAACCCCTCTAAAATATCGTTGATAAATAAAATAAACAGTATTGGCGATAACTTGCATCCTTGTTTTAAACCCACCTTGGACTCTAATGGTCCACTCAGTCTCCCTTCTCCCAATCTTACACAAAACCTGACGTCCCTATATATTCCTTCCACTGCCCTCAACATCTTATCCGAAATCCCTAACCTGCCTAATTTCTCTAGTAGGGCCTCTCTATTCACCTTGTCAAAAGCTTTCTCAAAATCTATTGCTGCTACATAAACCGTACTTCTAGCCATATTCTTATACTTTTCTAAAATAGTCTTTACTATCATTATATTATCCACTGTTCTTTTCTTTTTCCTAAATCCCCCTTGGTAATCTGTCAAAATTTCATTTTCTTCCGCCCACCCGCTTATTCTGTTCGCTAGCACCCCAGTATATATTTTACTCAAAGAATCCAACAGAGATATACCTCTATAACTGTTCACATTGTTCCTACTACCCTTCCCCTTGTATATAGGGCATATAATTCCTGTTTCCCATTCCTTAGGGTAATTTCCTCCCTCAAATATCCTATTGAATAGTTTAACCATGCCCTCTATCATTATCTCATTTTTACTAATTTCCTTCCAAAACTTGTTATTTATACCATTACACCCCCCGGCCGACTTCGCTCTGGCTCTGCTTATCACTCTCCGGATTTCCTCTCTTGTGATTTCTTTATCCAGGTCATAAATTGCCACTCTCCTATTCCTCCAAATTACTTCTCCCGAACCTCTCCATCTATCACCCCCCTTTTTTCCTAGTAATTCATCAAAGTGCCTGACCCATTGCACTTCCTCAATACTCGTTCTCTCTATATTCCTTCCACCCTTAATAATTTTATTAATCTTATCCCAAACTCTCTCAAAATTGTTTGTCTTGCAGTCATTATTTATGGCTTCCATTTGTTCCTCTAACCACGTCTTTTTTGTCTCAGAGAATTTCTTTTTATACTCCTTCCTCAATCTACAGAAAAACTCCCTTTCTTGGCTCCCACCTTTCCTTCTATATTCTCCTAACGCGTCCATCACCTTCCTCCGCAATCCTTCACACTCCCTATTAAACCATTCTTCTCCCTCTTTCTTATTTCCTTTTCTAGCTTTCACCTTCTGCGCTATCATCTTTATTGGATGTAGCAACAATTCCAAAGCTTTATCAGTATTATTCTCTTCTAACGCCCCTTCCCACCCATATTTCAGAAGATGTAGCTCCTCCTTTACTACCCTATTCCAATCCCGGCCCACCTTCTCTGTCCATTTATACTTATTATAACCACTCCCTCGTTTATCATTTGTCTCATCTTCCTTCATTGTACACTTCTCTTCCCCCCTTTTCAGCATAACCCTCACCGGGAAATGGTGTGATTCAATCCAATCTCCTATTTCCATACTTACAACTTCCTCAATCATCCCTTCCGAACTTAAAACCATATCTATCACACTACCCCCCTTCTCCGTAACATATGTCAATTTCCCCGTCCTGTCACCCTCTATCCACCCATTCAGAATATACAAATTTCCCACAGCACACATCTCTAGGAGCTTCTCTCCATAACTATTTGTAATTTTGTCCTCACTCCTTCTACTTTCCAACAAACACATTCCATCCTCCCTACTATAAACTGGGCTCTGTTCTCCTATTCTCGCGTTCCAATCCCCAAATAACAACATATCCTCCTCACCTGGATACATTCCTCTTATCCTACCAATATCCACCAATAACTCTTCAAAAAAATATTTATTTGCATATGCTGAATTACTAGGGTGGCAGTAAACAAAAGCTAGATTTATTTTCTTCCTCCTTCCCTCACTCCCTCCCAAATTCAATCTCAGCCATATGGTTTCCATCATATCGGTCTCTATATCCTCTACTCTTTCACTAATTTCTTCCCTAATTAGAACTATCATCCCTCCTGGTGCTCGTCCCTTATTCCTCTCTTTTCTTCTATATTTATATTTTATCTCAAACCCCTTCCATGAAATCTCCCTCCCTGTTTCCAACCACGTCTCCAAGAGTGCCACAACATCAAAACTTTCAATTACTTCCCGAACTTTCTTGTTTCCTAATTTGTTCCTTAGTCCCTCAATATTCACACATCCTATCTTCCAATATAGTTATAACTTTCCCTCCCTCCCTTCTAGGTCTCCCCCTCTATTCTTACTTCTAGTATTTATCGACCTCTCTTCCTCTGTATCCTCCATCCCTTTACGTACTTTTCCCCATATGTCTTTTAAGCTCTTACTTCTGACTTTACTCATAATTTTTTTACCTTCTTGTCGATCTGTCTCCTCTTGACCTTTCTTGTTCACTACACCACTGCACCCTGCTCTCACCGCTTCTTGCTGCTCACCCCCACTCACCCCCTCACTATTTTGGACTTCTGAATCCATCTTCCCTTGTCCTTTCTTGCTCACTGCACCTCTACACTCTACTCTCCCAGTTTCTTGCTGCTCACTCTCACCGTCCACTTCCCTATCTTGATCTTCTGTCTCCCGGCTGCACTGCCCATTCTCTTCCGAGATGCTCTGCTCTCCTGCCACGTCCCTCCTCCTCTTCTTTTCTTCTTTCTTCTTCCCATCTTGCCTTGTCCTCTCACCACCCTCACCCCTCTCGTTTTCGTCCATTTCCTTTAGCTTCGTCACTGAATGTACTCTAACCCATCGCCCGTTTGTCACCTCCAACCTCAGACCTCTTATTCGGGCCTTTAGCCCCTGGTTCCTCGCTCTCCATAGGTGCCTATTCAAGATCTTCATATTTTCACTTCCTTCTCTTCCCATGTCTCCTTTCACCCCTATTTTCAGTCCTTGTAAATTCTTGCTGTTACCTAACACAGTATCTGCCATTAAGGTTGAGAACAATTTAACCCTAATTGGCCTCCGACCTTTGATTTTACCAACTCTCTCTACATCATCTATGTCTATCTCACTAAAGTTTATCTTCATTGCATCACGTATAACTTCCACCACCTTATATATCAGCTCAATCTTGCTCTCTCTCGCCCCTTCCTCAACTCCATATATAAATATGGCTTTTTTCAATCTCTCCTGCCTGTACCCCTCCGCTTCTTTCTTCATCTTCATCACCTCTTCTTTCAGATGTTTCACTTCCCCTCTCAATAACTCGATTTCTTTCTCATTATTGACCACTCTCCTGCTCGATTCCTCTGTCTTCGTTTCAAGCCATTTCTTCATGTTCCCTATCTCCTTTCTCTGCTCCTCCATCATGTCCTTTATTTCCTGCACCTTATCCCATTGACACTTTTCCTGCATAACTTCACTTACAACCACCCTGAGTGCGGCCAAATCCTCCGTACTATATTTTCCACTGGTATTTGGGCCTGGGTTTACTTCCACCCCCCCAATAACCAGTAGCACCGCTATCACTGTCACCACCAGCACCGCTTCACTCATTTTCAATCCGTCCGTACTTATCACCAATCCACTCCTGGTCTCCTTCTTCTGCCTTGCCTGCCATTTCCCAATAGCGGCCCGGTACTGTTCAATGCCGACCATGTTTACAGCACGCACTTCACTACGCAACCTCTCTCCTCGACCGCTCGAGCTAGACTGGCCTGGTGCAAGTAAGTGGAAGCAATGCCAGGACTCAGATAAGGGCCCCATGGTCGCCAACTCACGCTGCCAAGTTGAGAGCCCCTGGAGCTTTTCATTAGTAATACGTGTTTTATGAAAAGTAAACAGAAAAATACGTCAATACATAAACAACAGTAGTCTGCCTAATACGTTCTTGAAGAAGTTATTTGTACGCAAGCAACGTCTCCAAAATCAGAGGAAATTGGATCAGCTATAAGTAATTGCACCTCATATTCTCTGTCTTACATCTTCATTGCTTTGGTAACTTCTTCGAGCTGTAGCCGTGTTCTTTCAAACGAAAGTCGCGTTTCTAATCAAGTAATGTCACTATTTTACATCTATATAAACATCACGAAACAATAAATCTCAGCACGTTATTTTCAACAGAAGTGAACCCCCGACGCTTTTTCCACGCGCCGCCACTGGCTGGCACTACAAAATGTATAAAAGAACCAGCACCAACCAACCTCAAACTAGTTCCACCACTCCCCAACGCCCCCCTCCCGACCTCCCTTTAAATACCGCATGCCCATGTTTATCACTATAACCAACTACTCATAGTCCTCATGATGAGTGCCAGTACAGATGGCAGGTGCCTTTCAGTCGTTTTAATAGTCTTATTTTTTCATAATCCCCGCCGGTATTTTGTTACACCCTACACTTTGCCAACACCATCTTTCAAAAGCTCCACTTTCTCTAACGCACCAATCTTTCCTGAAATACTGGAAAATAGGACCAACATGTAGCATCGACGTTTATACCTCTCTATAATGCTGCCATCAAAAGGCCTAAACATGCAATTAAACCAACCAGTTGTCATGGGACGTATGACATAACGGGAGTCTTTAGTCCCATCTTTCATTATCACTTGTGAGCCCACTTCGATATGTTTTCCTATCTTATATTTCCCGTATCAAGTTCATCGCACTGTGGATATCGAGCCATTGTCTGAGATTCATGCACCCAGGATAATCTCCCCTCCCGTGTCCACATATCATTTTTAAAATTATATGATCACCTGTATCATTCTCTATCCTTTATTTTGGAAAATGTGACCGAAATAGCCTGCTTTGCTATGTTTCGAGAAGATTAAGACATCATATGATGTCCACTCACGACGAAGTTCAGGGTGGACAAAATGAAACTGACCCGCAAAATATTTACAATTGGACTGAGCGGGGATTGACTCTTGTTAATGAACATCACAGAAGATGCTAGAAATGGCTACCGTTGACGTCTATGCAGCGCTGTGCTCGATTTATCGAACTGTGAAACACGCGTAGCAGTTCTACCTGAGAGAGAGCAGCAATAGCGTTTACAGTGTTCTGCTGTAGCTCTTCCAGTGTGTGAGGATTATTGGAATACACCTGACCCTTCAATTTGCCTCACAGTAAAAATCACAGGGAGAGAGATCAGGCGAGCGAGGTGGCCAGTTGATTGCACTGCCTTGCTGATCGTCCTCTCCTCACCAAACACCTCATGCACTCGTGACAAATCTGTTAAGGGGGTGTGTGTGTTTGCTCTGTCGTTCATCATCTGTGAGTTGATCCACATGTGGATTATACAGTGTCCGGACATACAAATTAACATCAACAATTTGGTGAAAGAATCGTGATACGATGCGATCACCGACATCGCGTACCACGCATCAATCTTGAGATTATGCGAGGCTTTTCGACGTACTGGTGGAGAATTTTTGCTGAATAATGGCCCGTGTTCTGCGTGTACACGTATCATGACAGCCTGAACCAGATCTGGTCTCAAGAAATGAAAAACTGAGTATCCAAGATTCGTAACTCCACTTAGCTCAGAAACCACCAGCAGAACTCAACACGCGAAGGTTCGCTTTAATGCATGCACCACAGTAAATTTGTAAGGATACAGATGAGATGCAGGTCCTTACTGATAATGTCTCGGCACGACGATCTTTTAATTGCCACTTGCTCGGATAAACGGCGTTGAGATTTTGTCAGACATCCTTCCAGGCTTTCTTTCACTCGAGCAATGTTTTCTGGTGTTCGAACTCTTTTGGGATTGTTACGGATTTCATTCGCTACAGAGCCTGTTTCACACCATTTTGCCACTAAGTTTTGCACTGCAGACTTTGCTGGAGGTTTTGTCAAAACACTTCCAGTCTTAAACTCTTGGGCAAATAGTTCCGCTTCGCATAACACTCCACAAGGAACATGATCTGTTTTATGGTGGGCACCATTTTATGTTCCATTCGACTGGTCACTAAAATCGCCTGCTCCTCTTACTCACTCACACGAAATGACAAGCCGACGTGCTCGGGAAATGCGCGGGAGATGCGCAAAGTGACAGCAACCGATTGTTTAATCTAAATCACGGTTTCTAGCATTTCCTGTGATGATAAGTTCTCCTGTTCATTAACAAGGGTCAAATCCGCGTCAGTCTTATAAATACAGAGTGTGGACAAATGATTGGAGCAGTTTCAAAAATTTGCTGTTTGTTTATAATTTGTTATAACATTACAAAATTGTAACCTCTCCAAAGGGTAAGGTTACAATTAATAGGTTTAATGAAGAGAAAATGTTTGCTACCGTAATGCATTCACCAAAAGTACTCTACACTAGGCATGTCAACATGTACGAAACTAAATTTGCAAGCACATTAATCACAGAAAATAAACAAACAGTTTAACCAACATGACTGTTAAGAAAGGATAACCGGGAAGCGGCTGGGAACCATATCCAGGCGGTGGAAGGTATTGGTAATACTGAAGAAGCGAAGTCAATGTAATCCTAAACTTTACTTAACAATTTAGATTCAATTTCATATATAAAGCAATAGCCAATATACCATTAAAATTTTGACGGCATTATTTCAACAACCATTACAATTTACAGTTTACATGAGGGTAGCATTTAGTTATTAAATTTCTTTTACACCGGAACATCACACATGACGTTCCACTGTCGTGGCGTTACCTTTAAAAACCCAAAACAGATTGAAATAAATAAAAGGAAGGTAACGTTATACTAAAGTGAAGAGATACATCTAAGGAGAAAAATATTTACGTATAATCATGGAGCAGAGCATCTTCAGTGGGTAGCCCCCACAAAAACACTTCTGAGAAAGAGTACCCAACCTAAAGATGAATATTCCATGATGAAGCGGAATGAACGAGACAGTCCCAAGGTAAATATTACTTATAAAGATTACTTCGAAAGGCGTATAACATTTAATTTACGAAACAACAAACGGGAACTATCTCTTAACAAAGTGAGGTGACTTACCGAAACGGCTAAGTCATAATGATAACATTTGGAAACAGAAGGAAATACGGGTACGCTCCGGCAAGATAAATTAAATGAAACACTACATCTGAAACTGAATACCTGAAAAGTTTAAAAAAAAAAAAATCAGTGCTTACCGGATGGCGGGGCCAAGAAGACCCGTACCTTGGAAGGTGACCGTTCCCTTCAGTGGTCAAACAGAAAAGACCCCCTAGCAGAGCAAGGCTCCAGCGACAACGCTTCTCTCCGGAAATTATGAAATCTTACCACGACCAATGCGCGTACAATGTTTACCTTCACCTACCAATCACATTTCCTTTTATTTTCTCCAATAGGAGCGCAGAAATTAGTGCTGACCAAGAACATTTGGGAATCGTCTAGAAATTACGAAATTGATGCAACTTTACGAAACCGGAAATCTCCCACGCCGATGTGGCGCGTGTGGTACAGGATGCACCAGAATTACCATGACAATCAAATAATCTTAAAATCATATTAACTTCAAACAAATCAAACAATTCCAAACTTCACATACTGAGTAGAAACCAAAACAAAAAAATGAATGAATACTTTACATACATAATTCATCGCCGTCTTCCGAGTCCAAATAATCAAATCCTAATAATCACAACAAAAATTATATAGACAGACAGAAAAACTCACAAAGTTCTTTATGAGCCTACAAGTGGTCGATATGTGCTCCATGAGTGACTCTACCCACATCAACTCTATAGTCAAGTTCGTGAATTTGACCTAAGGCGTTGATGATGCAGGCCCGCAGTTCTGTTAGATCACCGGTAATGGTGGCGTAAATACTGCGTCTCTAACATAACCCCATACGAAGAAGTTGCAAGGGGTGAGGTCAGGAGAGCGTGGAGGCCATGATATGAGAGCGTGATCTTCATTCCCGGTACGACCGATCCATCTCTCTGGAAGTCTGCTGTTCAGAAAGTCATGAACATCACCATGAAAATGAGGTGCAGCACAATCCTGTTGGTAGATGAAGTTCATGCTATCCGTCTGCCGGATGTTGCAACTGTTGCTCTCGCGGGATTTGGGGAAGCACAATGTATGAAGGGCTATTTAAACAAAGCAAAGCAAAACATTGCGGGATACTTGTCTTACAACATCAAACACCATCACCATATATCTAATAATATGGCTAGGTATAAATGACAAAACCGCTGAAATCATTTGTGGGCACCCTGTATCTTTCCGGGCCATTTTTATTTTTGCCACCCGGTACATCCTTGTTGCTGATGTAGTAAAAGACCTTCATTGCGATAATCACATACATGGGATAGTAAATAAAGGGTACATCATCTCTGCAGATTTCCCCTTTTCTGAACCGGGAAATCTATTTTGGTCAGGATCTCAGCGGAGTTTACAAAACCCAAAACCAGAACCCCATGGCACTACAGCCCTTGAAGGCCCTTGGACTGCCAAGCGACCGCTGCTCAGCCCGAAGTCCTGCAGATTACGAGGTGTCGTGTGGTCAGCACGACGAATCCTCTCGGCCGTTATTCTGGGCTTTCTAGACCGGGGCCGCTATCTCACCGTCAGACAGCTCCTCAATTCTAATCACGTAGGCTAAGTGGACCTCGAACCAGCCCTCAGGTCCAGGTAAACATCCTTGACCTGGCCAGGAATCGAACCCGGGGCCTCCGGGTGAAAGGCAGGCATGCTACCCCTACACGACGGGGCCGGCCAGCGGAGTTTACAGGTCCTATCAAAAGTTTAAGAACACCTGCTTATTTCATGCAGGCCTACATGATTTCTGTCTTTAAACTTTTGGTCTCAGGCATTCTACAGGTATCTGTGTTTCTCCGTAGCAAAAATTATTATTGTACTCTCTAGATCCCCTCAAGTATTAAACAAAATAGCTAATTTCTTTCCAATTATTAGGAACAAAAAGATCAGTAAATGCAAAATATTGATATTTTAATGACAATTTCAGTACTAGTACTAGTTCGCTGTAAAAGATCGTATGCCTGAGAACAAAAGTTTAAGGAAAGGAATCACATTAATGAAATGTCCAAGTGTTCTTAAACTTTTGGTAGGACCTGTAGGTACTCTGGTCTGACTTCTGCAGAGAGGCGTTTCAATTTTCTCCTGAAAGAAATGGATCTAGATTTTTAGGTATTATGGCATAGTTTCCACTTTTCTCACTCTTTCTCTTTCTCTCATTGCTTCCTTTGAATATCATTCTTCTTTCTTCGTTATGTCCGACTGAGGAGCGCGACTGAACTTATTTAGCTGATGTCGTTGTCTTTTTATTTTCCAAAAATCTCTTCATCTTGTCGCTGTGGCTTTTCTAGCGATCTTCTGCCCAGGTTTTGTTGGTGTGTAAATCTGTGATTGTCGACTTATTTTATGAATTTAGATCTGTCTAATACAATGCCATCTGTAACGCCTATTTCCTGAAGATCTTGTCCAACTTCCAGCAGCCTTTTGTTTCTTACTTTCATCGGTAGGGCAATGTTCAGAATTATTTTGGTCAAACTCTGGTCACTCTTTCTGAGAATATGCCCATATAATGCCAAACGTCTTTCCTTAAATGTGTTTCAGATTTTCTCTCTGAGTGTTGATACAGGTCATGAGATTTCCTTATCATCCAGATTACCCCTGTGCAGACTAGTCAAAAAATATTTCTTTAGAGTTTTCTTTCTTTCCTTTTCATTTCTTTCTTTCTTTCTTTCTCGCTTTTCTATATCTTTAATCAATGATCTGCCCCGAATGATTAGTGTTTCGGATGCATTTCGTGATCCGGATTTTTTATTTTGTCTGTTTCAAGTGAGTCTGTACGCTCTTTGGAATTTACATATCCTTCCTTTTAAAACGTAAAAGTAGTTAGTGGGACTTAAAGCAAATAAAATTATTATTATTATTATTATTATTATTATTATTATTATTGTTATTATTATTATTACTTTCCTAGTTTGCTTCACGATTCAGTCCTGAACGCTGGATGACTTCTCCCGGTATTTGAATTTAGAGACTTGGGATCTTCAATCTTCAATCAATACTGATCCGCATTTAGGGCAGTCGCCCAGGTGGCAGATTTCCTATCTGTTGTTTTCCTAGCGTTTTTCCTAAATGATTTCAGAGAAAATGGAAATTTATTGAACATCTCCCTTGGTAAGTTATTCCAATCCCTAACTCCCCTTCCTATAAATGAATATTTGCCCCAGTTTGTCCTCTTGAATTCTAACTTTATCTTCATAGTGTGATCTTTCCTACTTTTATAAACGCCACTCAAACTTATTCGTCTGCTAATGTCATTCCACGCCATCTCTCCGCTGACAGCTCGGAACATACCACTTAGTCGAGCAGCTCTTCTTCTTTCTCTCAGTTCTTCCCAACCCAAACTTTGCAACATTTTTGTAACGCTACTCTTTTGTCGGAAATCACCCAGAACAAATCGAGCCGCTTTTCTTTGGATTTTTTCCAGCTCATGAATCAAGTAATCCTGGCGAGGGTCCCATACACTGGAACCATACTATGGTTGGGGTCTTGCCAGAGATTTATATGCCCTATCCTTTACATCCTTACTACAACCCCTAAATACCCTCATAACCATGTGCAGAGATCTGTACCCTTTACTTACAATTCCATTTATGTGATTACCCCAATGAAGATCTTTCCTTATATTTATACCTAGGTATTTACAATGATCCCCAAAAGGAACTTTCACCCCATCAACGCAGTAATTAAAACTGAGAGGATTTTTCCTATTTGTGAAACCCACAACCTGACTTTCTCACAATATTTTCGAGGTCACGTTGCAGTTGCTCACAATCTTGTAACTTATTTATTACTCTATACAGAACAACATCATCCGCAAAAAGCCTTACCTCCGATTCCACTCCTTTACTCATATCATTTATATATATGAGAAAACATAAAGATCCGATAATACTGCCTTGAGGAATTCCCCTCTTAATTATTACAGGGTCAGATAAAGCTACTCTAATTCGCTGAGATGTATTTTCTAGAAATATAGCAACCCATTCAGTCACTCTTTTATCTAGTCCAATTGCACACATTTTTGCCAGTAGTCTCCCATGATCCACCCTATCAAATGCTTTAGACAGGTCAATCGCGATATAGTTAATTTGACCTCCAGAATCCAAGATATCTGCTATATCTTGCTGGAATCCTACAAGTTGAACTTCAGTGGAATAACATTTCCTAAAACCGAACTGTTTTCTATCCAACCAGTTATTAATTTCACAAACATGTCTAATATAATCAGAAAGAATGCCTTCCCAAAGCTTACATACAATGCATGTCAAACTTATTGGCCTGTAATTTTCAGCTTTATGTCTATCACCCTTTCCTTTATACACAGGGGCTACTATAGCAACTCTCCATTCATCTGGTATAGCTCCTCCGACCAAACGATAATCAAATAAGTACTTCAGATATGCTACTATATCCCAACCCATTGTCTTTAGTATATCCCCAGAAATCTTATCAATTCCAGCCGCTTTTCTAGTTTTCAACTTTTGTATATTATTGTAAATGTCATTGTTATCATATGTAAATTTTAATACTTATTTACCCTTAGTCTCCTCCTCTATCTGGACATTACCCTTGTTATATTTGGTCATATTGGGTTTAATTAGTTGTCTATCTAGGTACCGAAGAGAAACTTCCATGTAGTGGATTTTCTGGTATGAGATCTGAAGTCCTGTTCTGGATGCAACTTCATGGAATTTTTCAATGGATGTAATCGCTTCCGTTGTATTGCTGGACAATAGTGCTAAGCCATCAGCGAAGTCCAAACACTGTAAATAAATTTTGTTTATTATTATTATTATTATTATTATTATTATTATTATTATTATTATTATTATTATTATTATTATTATTATTATTATTATTATTATTATTATTATTATTATTATTCGTGTCAGTTGTCAAAAATGCAAATCATACTACCCTGCTATTCCTTACCCATCCTCTAACTGCTAGTAGACGTGAATGAAATAAAATATCTCGGTCACATCCGTTGTTGTAAATATGCAGCACATACCACACATACCTGGGGTGTTCAGCAAGTGTCAGTGACGAGAGGAGGGGAAACTGTAGACGTTTAAGTCTGGGGATGATCGGCTTAGTGTTGTCACGTCAGAGACATGTTACAAGCTCCACCTGTCAACTTACGAGTCGTGGACATTAGGAACCACAGTTCAAAGACTAGATTCCTTTTGCTCTGCTACTGTAGGTCATCCTGAGCAAGCGACCGACATGGAATAATTACTGAACTTTTTTCTTCTTAGAAGCTGTAACATTGAGGTCTTTCCTACCCTCTACAGTGGTTTTCAACTTACAAGCGTACAATAGTGACCGCAGGACGAGCCACAAAATTAACTTGCATTCTCTCTTAATTACTTAGTTACTTGCTTACATTTCCCTGTCTGACCTCCCTGGGCCAATCTTTGTTTTTTTGTACAAAGTGTAAATGATGTTCGCGCACTCGTACATTTTCTACACGGAAGAAGTATAGAAATATACGTTTTGGGCTTAGAAGACGAAAGAGCGAGTGGAAATTCTAGGGCAGTTCCCCTCTTAGTAGTAATTTACAACATGCAGGAGGTACAGATAACAGATAATGTAACCTTGAACTCCACCCACAGGGGAGATGATGGAGAGTTCTGATAAATGGAAAGAAAAATCGGTGTATCTACTAGAGAATGGTAAGGCTCATGAATTGTCAGAAAAATGAAAGGCATCCTTGGCCTCGCACATATTATACTAATCTCATTATTTTTAGTCAGCCCTTCGGTGTAGAGGTAACGTGCTTGTCTCTTATTCCAAAGACGTGGGTTCGTTTTCAGGCCAGTCCATGGACTGAGCAGTAGAACGGGACTCATTTTAAAGCAGATTTTCTCGAGCTCTTCGTTACAGAAACAAAGCGCACATTGAGGAGATGCCGGTACTGACCTAGTATTCATAGACGAACAACGGTTGCCACCCTCCACATACGATTTTCGTCAGAAAAGAGATCTGGCTGTAAGAGTGAGCTTAAACCATACATTGTGTCGATCCCAAGTAATTGGGAAAAATCCTGAAATATGAAGTGTAATTCACGGCTTTAAACCGACCTAGATGAGGGAAATAGGATGGTACTAAATTACTTGGTGGTCTCAGAAATTCTATTCCCAGTTATCTTGTTACAAAGCATTTCCTGTTAAGAGGTTATGGTATGTAAATGCAACTCGGCACTCCGTGACAACAAGCTCGCCAGCTACTGGAGAAGAGCACATATTTCATTAGAACAGAGGCAATTTGATAAGAAATTAGTGTGTGTTTATCTTAAGACATCCTGTGTAGTACAGCATCCTGTCTAAAACACGAGGAACGATTATAAATCATGAGTCACCCAGGGAACATGATCTATTATCCCTCAGCTAAGTGGGCTATTATATTGTGCGGCCTCACGATCAACAACTCTTCTCCCTGAGATCGTTTCCTTACCAGGAGGAGCTGCTTGTAGCCTGCGATCTAAATTCAACAGCTCATCAAGAACGTGTTTGGATCCGTCCATTCGAGGGAATCTGATTAGGATCAGCGATGCTTCTCACCTCTACAGAATACTACCATTTGGCAGCGTCCCACTCTCAGCCTACCAGAGGAGATTGGCCTTCCTCCTGGACGGCCACGTCTCCTAGGGCAAACGGGTACCTTTCGCTATTTATCTTGTTACCTGATTATCTTCCAGGCTTTGGTCGGTGTCCTCTAAGTGATCGGCTAACAGCGCCTTCTCATTTGATGAGCACTGACGGTTTTGAGACACAGTTATAAAAATCTCCACACATCAATTGAAAGAAGACAGGCCCTACTATTCGTAAACTTGGTATAAGAATGATACCATACCGCGTCTAAACGAATGTTATCACGCGATTATAGTCTGGCTCCATGACCAAATGGTTAGCGTGCTGGTTTTTGGTCCAAGGGGTCCCGGGTTCGATTCCCGATCAGGTTAATTCCGATGGCTCTGGGGCCATCGTAGGTAGAACATCATCCTCCCAGACGCGCAGGTCACCTATACCTATCAGGCGTAAACTCGAAGGACCTGCACACGACGTTATTATTATACGATTATACGGGACAGCAGAGAACGATAGGCCTATTACCGGGCGAGCTGGCCGTGCGCAGCCGGTTAGAACCTCACTGTCGGCAGCACTGAATATGTTTTTCCGTGGTTTCCCATTTTCACACGGGGAAAATGCTGGGGCTGTGCCTTAAGTAAGGCCATGGCCGATTCCTTCCTACTCTTAGGTGTTTTCTATTCCACAGTCGATATGAGGCCTATGTCTGCCGGTGCGACGCAAAACAAATTATAAAAAAATAAAGGAAACGATATTTGCAATGAATACGTGAATACCTTTATTTTTATTTTTCGGACATATTGCAGGTAATGTGACGGTACGTTTCAAAACACAATACTTTTATGTAAGGTAATACAACAGGTAAGAACAGTGGCTCACTTCTGTACGCTGTGAATTACTCCGGTCGCAAGGTCGAGTGACCTATTATGACAAACACAACACATCTAGACGAAGGTGAGAGTAGTAGAGTGAATCACAACGAGCTCACGAATTGGAAATGTAATTTGATGTTTACAAACACTCGTCACGCTTGCGACGTAAAGCAAAACGGAAAATACTGATTGTTAATCCTTCTGGACAATAACAGGACATTGGGAGCTCTGCCACGTTCTAGCAAATACACTTCCCACACCTCCCCCATGTTTTCGATGTACCTTTTCCGTACACCCACTTCTTGTTAGCTCGGAATTAACCTGATACTCATATGTTGTCAGGGGCTGCCTGGCCGAGGCGGTAAAGACGTGCTCGGTTCGCCCGGAAGGACGTGGGTTCGAATTCCCGTCAGGAAAGTCGTAAAATTTATGAAACGAGATTTCCATTTCCGAAGGTGCACATGGCCCTGAGGTTCACTCAGCCTACACCAAAAATGAGTACCAGGTTAATTCCTGGGGGCAAAAGCGGCCGGGCGTAGAGCTAACCACTCTACCCTATCAAGTGCCGAGGTTACGGATAGTGAAAGCCTTTACCTTGCACTCCTCCAAGGGCCTTCATGGCCTGTACGTAGGTGACTTTGCTTTTTGCTTGCATATCTGTTGTTGGGATTAGAAAGAAGTAATCGTATTTCAGCACTGTAATCATTATGTTTCTAAACATTCTGTGTGCAACCGTAACCTGGAATTTGAAATTTGTTGGTGTGTTATGTCTTCCAGTGCTGTTTAACGGTAGCAAAGGGTGGACACCAACGTTTTCGTCAACGAGATGATTGAAAAAATAGGCGTGTCACAGAATGTTCATGATGCCATGGATAAACCACATCACCAACGAGAAGATATTCCATCGTGCCGAGAAATCATGTGCAATCTTAACCCTCGCAAAGTGCAGGAAACGGCTTATTTCGGACACTTCTTCAGAACTGACAAAATGCAGCCTAATAAAACTGAACATAGACGGTAAGATATACAGGAAAGAAGGATGTGGGTGGAGATAATCCTGGACGCGAAACCTCTGCTGTGGTTCGATATCCGCAGTACGGAGACTCTGATAGGGAAAATACAATACACTGTGAGGAGGCCGCACCACAAGAAGAGCAATTAGTATCGGAGAATCAAACCAAGCTATCTCATGGTTATGACAGTATTTAGTGGTTGAAGTAAGGATGTGAAGGAGACGGCGTATAAGCCTCTGGTAAGACCCCTAGCAGAGTACGGTTCTAGTACTTTACTTTATTCAATTGCTTTATTCGAGAAATAGCTCCCTCTGGGCTGAAACCCGCCAGAGGTGGTCAGGTTTTTGAAGGGCGTAAAAAGTTCGTTCGACACCGCATGTCGTGCGACGTCGGCATGTAAAAGATTTCTGGTGACACAGTTGGTGTTCACCTGTCAAAATTCATTAAAACTGAGGTATAGACACCCAAGAGAGATTCGGTTTACTTTGCTATCTAGTAGGCCTGGAATACAACGGAACGTCAAAACTGACAAGCAAGCAGCCAGATGGCATCAAATTAAAATGCTTGCACACAATGGCTGAGGCTATATTATTATTATTTTGCTAATGACTAGGCCGTGGCCTTAATTAAGGTACAGCCCCAACATTTGCATGGTGTGAAAATGGGAGCCACTGAAAACCATCTTGACTGCCGACAGTGGGATTCGAACTCGCTATCTCCCAGATGAAAGAACACAGCCGCGCCCCTCTAACGGCACGGCCAACTCACCCGGTATTATTATTATTATTATTATTATTATTATTATTATTATTATTATTATTATTATTATTATTATTGACTGGAAATAAGAGGTGGAAAAGATTCAAAGGAAAGCAGCACGATATGTTGTAGGTGATTTCCGACAAAGATTAGTGTTTATGAAAATGTTGTCAACTTTGGGCTGGGAAGACTTGCGAATAAGGAGACCACGTGCTCGACTAAGCGGAATATTTCGAGCTGTCAGTCGATAGATGGCGTGGAATGACATTGGTAAACGAATGAGGTAGAAAAGATCATAATATCAAGAGAAAGTTAGAATATTCATGAGGACATAATGGGGCAAGTGTTCGTTGTAAGAAAAGTAATTAGGGAATGGAATAAATTCAACACGAGAAATATTCAATAAATTTCCGAGTTTTTTGAAATCATTTAAGAAAAGACTAGGTAAACAGCTGATAGGGAATCTGCCACCTGGGGCGATATTCCTAAATACAGATCAGTGTTGATTGGTTTCTTTTGGTAGTTGCTTTACGTCGCATCGACACAGATAGGTCTTATGGCGACGATGGGATAGGAAAGGCCTAGGAGTTGGAAGGAATCGGCCGTGGCCTTAATTAAGGTACAGCCCCAGCATTTGCCTGGTGTGAAAATGGGAAACCACGGAAGTTGATTGATTTGATTGATGATTTGGACAAAACACGCTCTAACCATCTCTGCTAGGCAACCACCTGTTACAACATCGCATCTCTGATTAAACTCCAGATAAACACTCAACCGTCCTGTGCTTAGATAAGTTCTGTGGTCTGCAATGGAAGACGACCATGTGCGCTAGCGTTCGAGGGGAAACACGTGTCCTAGCTGTCGGGGGTTTAACAATGCCCCGCTACCAGGTTTATGACGCTCTATTGAGGGGTATGATAATGTAATGGCATTATAATGGCACCATTTGGATGCCGCAAAGTGAAATCATTAGGCCCTACTTTGCAATTACCGGGCCGCTAACTGGCCACTTGCAGTATATCTTGTATGGAATACTGATCATCAGACAGGAGAAGGGGAGGGTAATTGACCACGGTGTCTATATTATACATGGAAAAACTGACACTATGAAGCTTCCTTCGAGTTTAGTAGGCTTACAGACAAGAAAAGGAAATTGTACATTCATATAACAGGGGTTGTCAAACTCTCATGGTTCACGCACTCTGTATCGTCTCATCGAATATTGTAGTAGGCCTACTCCTGGCCATGTTTTACAGAGATCAGATTACGAACCTACCGGAAAGTAAGTAAACCACTTGAAAGCTCGAGACACATGTTGATCACACATGCCATATCTATAATACTTCAGATATCAACAAAGTTCCTTTGCGAACAGGAATTTTAGGCACGGACCAAAATTAAAATAAGAAACGTAAGAGATTTCTTTCTTCAGATTAAACATTACGGGTATGTTTTGCAGGCGATTCTTCCCTCTATACAGTAGAACAATTTTTCAAAAGTGGGAAGGAAGCGGCCGTGGTCTTGATTAAGGTACAGCCCCAGCATTTGCCTGGTGTGAAAATGGGAAACCACGGAAAACCTTCTTCAGGGCTGCCGACAGTGGGGTTCGAACCTACTATCTCCCGAATACTGGTTACTGGCCGCACTTAAGCGACTGCAGCTATCGGGCACGGTACGTTGTAGACTTAAACAGCCGTAGCCAGAACTTAAGTATACTGCAGAGTAGTACCACATTGTAGCCTTTTAATCTCATCATTAAATAAAGAACGAACGTATTACAGTTATTATTACTAATATAACGTGTGCGGTTGTAATCTGATGGCAAGCTTGGCACGCCTTCAGCCGGATACGAACCTGAGACCTATCAGCGATCGCGTGTTCCGCTCTAATGGTCACAGAGCGCCTCCGTCAGCCGGCCGTGTCGTTATCTTCGTTTTGCCATCGACAGAACTGCACGCCGAACAGAAGACTTCAACAAATATGCATCAGTCTTAAGCTGGGCTTTGTTTATATTAAACGGAACGCTCATGAGCTGGAGCTGCGCGCTCTCAGGAGAACCTGGGCTGCCGGTGACACCAGAATATAGATGAGTTAATAATAATAATAATAATAATAATAATAATAATAATAATAATAATAATAATAATAATAGTACCGGGAGGTACACCTCAACCCCGCACATTTAAATGAAGCGCCTTCAAGAACGCTATCTAGCGCATAAAAATGGAAACAACTACTGCAAGAAGTTGGGACGTTGACCAAAAGATGTCACTAATTAAATGATAGAGTAATGCGTTATTTTATGGTTTCCTAAACTGACTGCATTTTTAAATTATTTTTTTTAGTTTACAACAGCGATTTCAAGAAGTTTGGACTTTTCTGCATAGATGTCTCTAGTAAAGAACTTATGTCATGCACTCTGATGCAAAGTGGAATAACTAGAAATTTAAAGAAATTTTGTGATCATAGGTTTTTTGAACTGAATTTTGATACTTCGAAGTTTGCAACACTTCTTACTTATGCCGCCAACTTGGGATCTCAACCAATAGAAAATTTTGTGTATTTGTTTTTCTGCCAAGCATAGGCTTCTTGTAACTTTTCGACTGCCCAATAAAAATGAGGTGTTGTGTCTGGTTTTGTCCAGAGCCTTTTCGAACTTTCCTCTCGGGTATGAAAGCTGACAGCTTTTCGAGCTAACTTGTCTTATTGATCATCGTGTTACTGAGTGTGTGTGTTAAGAGAGGAGGCGGCGGACTCATTCTTCGGCAGGCAGAACATCAGATAAGGTAATAGCCACCAGTTTGTAACTCCGTAGTTATATCCGCAAGCTGATTCGAGGGGAAGTTTCCAATCTTTAACTATGTAACAGTCCATTTCCTAAAATGTAAACTCCTCTTTCTTCTCATGTAAAAGTTCCAGTACTTAACTGAAAACCGGGCATAGAGAGTGCGTTACCCTCTTGAATTCCCCTTCAATTAATCTTGAGCTGACTATGATTTTGTAACCGTTTTCGCTTGTAAACTGTAACTTAACTTATCCGTCTAGTCACCTCATTAGTATGGGATTAGCCTCTGCATCGTTGGGCCACAAGCCCAAGTAGGGTTTTTAACCTCTTGATTTCAAGGAGCGCAAATGTCCGCCTCCATTCATTTTGTTTTTGGGGCCAGTAATTGAACCTCTTGATTTCCATAAAGACCCAGGAGTATGGGTACTAGGTACCCCTGTGTAAACTTAAATGGTCATTGATATGATCTTGTAAATTGTAGGTTGTGCCTAGAGAGGTCTGAAAGTGTAGAAGTTAATGGTTGCCTTGAGTAGGCTGTAAAGGATTTGGGTGCGTAGTCTCCTGAGTAGCATGGTGGAGCATTGAGGCTCCTTTTTGTAATGTAGTGGATATTTGTGTAATATTAAGTGGTGCCTTTGGAAGGCCGTAACTTGTAACCGCTTGAGCAAAGTGCTCTTCAAAATTGTGCTTTAGAATTACCTGTGAAACAAATTGGGAGATTCGTCTCCTTGCTTATCTAACTAAACGCAACATTAGTGATGTTGGGACCTTTGTAAATTATGAGCTTGAAGCTCAAATCGTAACCTACCAATTCTTGGTTTTCTCTGCTTTTCTATTTTGTACAAACAACCTCTGTACTGAAAGCTTGTTGTTTGATAAAATTTTATATCTGAAAAGAAATATAAATTTGTTTAAAAGTTTTTTGTTTTTTTTTTTGCTAGTTGCTTTACGTCGCACCGGCACAGATAGGTGTTATGGCGACGATGGGACGGGAAAGGCCTAGGAGTTGGAAGGAAGCCGCCGTGTCCTTAATTAAGGTACAGCCCCAGCATTGGCCTGGTGTGAAAATAGGAATTCACGGAATACCATTTTCAGGGCTGCCGACAGTGGGGTTCGAATACTGGATACTGGCCGCACTTAAGCGACTGCAGCTATCGAGCTCGGTTTTTAAATTAATCTTTGACCTATCGTAGATAGACCCATTCAAACCCACACCTTCTTTCACCTCTGTGTTCCACAAAATACCCCGGAACAATAATAATAATAATAGATATCCACTAACGGAAATGGTCCAAGAAATGTGGCCCTATGTGAATTTCGTTGAACCAAATCCAAAACTATTTTCTGCATCACTTGCTACGAACAGGACCAAGTGATAGTGACCCGAGATACTTAAGACTTTCCATACATCATGTTCCGAACGTTTTCCCCGGACAGTCTGCTTAAGATGATTACTATATGATGAGGAAATTCATTGAGAAATAGATAATATGGGGGTTGAATATGAACTCCTGTTTACATTACATCACTCCCCATTTCTCTAGTACTCCTCTTCAGTGACGGCTAGGCTATTTATGACAGCTGATGGTAGCGTTGCTGGAGCTCCAACCAGCCTGCAGACTGAGAACATAACATGCTTAGATTATGTCGTTTATGTGACCTCTTCAAGCAATTCAAATAAAGAAGCTGAAAGAAGTAATAAAATGGAAGATGTAAGGACTTGTAAGTTCACTATAAAATAGGAGCGATTCTCTAAAAGAGAAAGAAATACAGTCGAACCTCGATATCTCGAACCTCCATTACTCGAATTTTCAATATCTCGAAGTAACTTAGAATCCCCGGCCGTTTGTCCTATTCTTCACGTGCATTTATTTCTCTATTGTTCGAATTTCGGTTACACGAATTTTTCGATTTCTCGAAGCAAACGTTTCCTCTGTTGAAGCAAAAAATATTCTCTAACTCGAATCTTGTGCAACATTAACTGTGCAATACGGCATTTGTGGTTTGTGAGGAACAGTTAACTAATAAAGAAAGGTTTACAGTGATGCTGGGAACCGAAAAACTAAATCTTCCAGCGATAGGAAAATGGGCGAAGCCTCGCTGTTTCTCGGGTGTGAATTATTTACCGATCTCGTACGAATGTAACCTCCGAAGTATCGAATGACAAGCTCCATTTACGAATCTCGACTGAGCGGTAATGACGAGAAGTTTCAATGTGAATGGAGGAAAGGTTAAGAGTAAGAAAACCGAGCTTGATAGCTGCAGTCGCTTAAGTGCGGCCAGTATCCAGTATTCGGGAGATAGTAGATTCAAATCCCACTGTCGGCAGCCCTGAAAATGGTTTTCCGTGGTTTCCCATTTTCACACCAGGAAAATGCTGGGGTTGTACCTTAATTAAGGCCACGGCCGCTTCCTTCCCACTCCTAACCCTTCCCTGTCCCATCGTCACCATAAGACCTATCTGCGTCGGTGCGACGTAAAGCAAGTAGCAAAAAAAAAAAAAAGTAAAGTAAGAAACAAAAGAAACTAACGTGTTTTTTTTTTTTGGAAAGGTTTAAACGGCGGTATGTTTCTTGTTTCACTGGTGTATGTGCTGCATCCTATCTTCTAAAATAGTTACTATAATAAGAGTTATAATTAAAGACATGCCGTGAAATAGAGTTAGTTTGTATATTTGTAAATACTGTTAAATATAATGTATTCATTGTAAGTCCATAGATATATATGATTCAATTATGTGCTATACATGGTCAAAAGCGGTATTCTCTATATCTCGAAATTTCGATAACTCGAACTCGAGGTGATTCGAGATATCGAAGTTCCACTGTATGAACACATTAAACGAGCTGTCTGTTAGATTATCAGCCCAGACGCTGGCTGAATACTCAAACAGTGTTATTAGAGGATGTGCGGTTCTAGAGAACCCATAAAAGCCAATGGCGGTGCCAAAATTAAGCGTGCCGGGCATGTTGAAGCGTGAGGTAGTTTTCCATTGCTTTCCACATCGAGCCAGAAAGTGTTGTCGCAGCATTGCTTACTCCATGAGTAACAGCTTTTATAGCACCAACAAGCACTGGTCGTGTGCTCTGAATGTCATTACTCAGCACCACCCACATTTCCACAGCCACTGATGAGATTGGGACTTCGGTGGAAGCTACATTTTGCTCTGGCCTGTGCCAAGAGGCGGAAACAAAAGTACGGCATCCATTAAGGATTGGCAACAGGCATGTGTATTAAATAATTTAGTAATGATATTTATTAAGGCCGTGGCTTTCTGACCCCAACTTGGTAGTTTTTTTTCTTTTTTTGCTATTTGCTTTACGTCGCACCGACACAGATATGTCTTACGGCGACGATGGTGTAGGAAAGACATAGAAAGAGGAAGGAAACGGCCGTGGCCTTAATTAAAGTACAGCCCCGGCATTTGCCTGGTCTGAAAATGAGAAACCCCGGAAAACCATCTTCAGGGCTGCCGACAGTGGAGTTCGAACCTACTATCTCCAGAATACTGGATACTGGCCGCACTTAAGCGACTGCAGCTATCGAGCTCGGTGACAGGGTATTTGACTGGTGGATAGCCTTAATTAAGAGTAAATCTGGAACTCTATTTGTTGAAGGTTAGATTTTCCACGGATCCTGTGGATTAATTCTCAGTTATCGTTTGGATAAATAGGTGCCCGATTTTCAGGTTTTATTTTCGTTTTTCGAGTATTCGCTGTCCACTAATTTGTTATAATTTCTAATTTCCTCCGAAGAAAGTTCTTCGATGAATATAACAGATAAAACTCACGCAATGCAATGTGATTGCGTTGAAACGTTAAATAATTTTTTTTTTTTTGATGAATGATTTTATAACTCTTTATAGCATTTTGATAATTCAATAAAAGTTAGTAAGCACATATTTGCTCCTCATTTCAAGTAGTTGGGTTCTCTTCTGCACCCCCACCGTTTGGTCAAGATCGTGACCGAAATATCCCCGCTACGACCCCAAGATTTAAGAGTTCGATACTGCTCTACTTTAGCAGCTGTGGCCGACCAACGATGGAATGGTAAGCTCAAGGATTCAATACAGTCAAAATCGGTTATAACAACTCCGAAGTGATCGCCCTATAAACGGACGTTATGGCCGATAGTCGCACAAAACTGTTTTATTATTTGTTGCTAAAAATGTAATATTTGTAAGGTTTAGACTGCACTCTTACATGATTAATTAACATGATATTAAGTTAAAACCACAAAGACGTAACTGAAACAAATACTGTATTTACAGTACAGTATTTGTAGAGTGGGAGTGCGAGGAAATTCGTTGGCTTTCACTCGAAGAACAGGTCCATTGATCGGCACATTATTTGTTCTTTGCTGCTTAAAGGATCTACGTATTCACTCTCTTTGTGCTGATATGATCAGGCCAGTTTGATTCTTTTAAATATTAGAAAAAAGGCTGAAATTTCTCTCCGTTCTTTCAAATTGTAGAAATCGTTCAGTGTGATACACCCAGTTCCCAGGCGATGTTGTTTTTGGTTTCTCCATTTCCCAATTGCCAAATTACGTGTGTCTTTTCTCCAGTATTAAACACTTTCCTTTGCTTTAGCGATATTTTCCCAGCGATGCTTGCTTTGACTATTTAACAGACAGACTGATTTTAAGTTTACAATACATTGTTTTCAGCTATCCCCAAAAACGTACAAAAAAAAATCATTGGACGTTGCAGAGGATATTGCAAAGAAGTACAAGGTATACAATTTAGGAGGCAGTGGCTCTTATGTTAATTTCAGTGACTACTATTCTCTACTGATGTATCTTCATCTATGTCCGCTTCCTTCTCTTTGACTTAATTCAGTACAATATAGCGATATAGCAAAAAGCGTATTGAGACCACTTCTTGAAAGTATGGGTGAAACTGGACGAAGGTCTTCCGTTCATATAAAAAAAACTTCCAATACTTGGCGGTCAATTAAGTTGTGGGTTGTCTCCGGCCTTGTGATGTCGTGGCTGCCCTATTGTTTATGGTCGCTTCTCACAGCATAGCGCGGTCTCGTATCAGGGGCAGGCATCTACTCGCGACACCACTTGCCTAATATTGGTACAATTACCAGTCGGCAGGCGGTCTTAAAAGGAAATTTTCACGCGAACGATTATTACTGCACTGTTGGTTCGTTATCTTGTGTAATAGAACACGCCTGAGCTAATACGTGCGTGACAGACACCACTCCCCGCTAAGTAACCTTATTTCGCGAAATCGTGTCCGTTAATTCCAGGCTTATACTACATGCTCTTCACTGGCTACCGAGTTAATTATCTCTCAAGACGAACATAGCACCTAACTTACGTCACTTCTAGTTTTATTCAGCAATAGATGATGAAGTGTAGACATTACATTGCGGAATTGTTCTCAAGTCGTGGGTCTGAATCCCATTACTGTCACTACAGGGTGATCACAAAATGAGTGTATAGTTTCCAGGAAATTAATGTAGCATCCAGTGTTTCCGTGTTAGGAAAAATTGATTTTAAAATGCTGGAAATGTAACCACAACCTTACTGTGCCACTGGTCAATACAATCAATCCATATAAAGAATAATAGGCTCAGGCTTGAATCGAATGAATATGGTGCATTTCATTTCTTCGTGAGCAAGCATGTTCACAGTTAACTACTCTTCCCTCTCTAGGACGCACTCAGATACCTTTCTTCAGAGGGCAGCATACTTAGGGTAGTAGTAGGTCGGTGGATGCACTTCGACCGGTCAACCGGTCAGAGGAGGGGTGGCCACGGCTCTACCGTAGCTCTACTTCTCTGCGTTCGGGAGACGGGACAGGGCTGGACCTGACGGCTGGCCCCAACTGTCGGCTGTCCTCAGAATGGTTTTCCGTGGTTTTCCATTCCCTGCACTATGGCGAATGCCGGGACAGTGCCTAGTATAGGCCACGGCCGCCGACCCTCTCATCTTCTCCGAGCATCTCCTTCACCGTAACAAATCTCCTGGCCTGAGAGATGGCGCCACCGTCTAAGAGGCCCGCCTCCCCCTTCAGGGGAGCAAGGAAAACGTTTTTTAGTAGTAGCAGTTAGGGCAGTATCACAAGGCCGCACCTAGGGAACGAAACCGTGCCTTGGCCATGGACTTAGAAAAAGGAAGTTCTCTGGCCGTAACTATGAACTTAGCAGCAGAGGTTATGTATAAACAACATGAGAATCCTGAAATTATAAATAAAAACTGGGAGCTCAGGCAACTGCAATGTAATAAATCAATGTAGGCCTACCCTATCATTTGGTCATAATGTACAGAGTCTTTGTTTTATAACTGTACGTAGCACACCGGTAAACATACGCTTTGAGACAAGTGTAATGGTCGGTAAAATGCGCGGTATAGCTATTCCTCGTGAAAGCAAGGGGCTGAAAGTCCTGGAATTCGAGGAGAGAGCTACTCAAAGTGACGTCTCCTAGGGTACGAACAGAGTGAGGAGACAAGACGACAAAGCAACAAGGTTGCTGCAGCAAAATGACGCTTTTAAGTCGGAGCGCACATGGAGAAGTACGCTACAAACATAGTGTATAGACTATGCTCCAGCGTTTCGGCGATGGCTTACCAAAGAGACACGTGGTCAAAACAAATCATTTTGTTCTCTCCACCCTGCCGTCCTGATGTGGATTTACGTGACTGGTCAGTTTCTAGACACTCTGCCCCTTCGCATAGCTCAGTTCCTCCCTGCCAACAGGCATTTCAGAACATCGGTGCCTATTATTTTGGGATGGAAAACTTTCTCATTTAATTAACTAACCAATCTAACCCCATGGCACTGCAAGCCTGAAGGGCCTTGGCCTACCAAGCGACCGCTGCTCAGCCCGATGGACTGTAGATTACGAGGTGCCGTGTGGTCAGCACGACGAACCCTCTCGGCCGTTATTCTTGGCTCCCTAGACCGGGGTCGCTATCTCACCGTCAGATAGATCCTCAGTTTTAATCACGTACGTTGGGTGGACCTCGAACCAGCCCTCTGATCCGGGTAAAAATCCCTGACCTGGCCGGGAATCAAACCCGGGGCCTCCGGGTAACAGGCAGGCATGCTACTCCTACACTACCGGGCTGGCTTCTGATTTAATGCCCAGCACTAAAGTATTGTGGATTAAAAAATGTAAACAACAACACAACCGATACATATTAACGCGAGAGACCGAGCAAGTTAACCGTGCTGTTAGGAGCGCGTAGCTGTGAGCTTGCATTCGGAAGATAGTGGGTTCGAACTCCACTGTCGGCTGCAGTTTCCAATTTTCACATCAGAAAAATGCTGGGGCTATTCCATAATTAAGGCCATGGCCGCTACCTTTCCACTCCTAGCCTTTTCCTGTTCCATCGTCACCATAAAACATATAATAATAATAATAATAATAATAATAATAATCATAATAATAATAATAATAATAATAATAATAATAATAACACGAGAGTAGAAGAAACATACTCGAATACCGTTTCAGTGGCAGAAATGAATTGTGATATTTGGCACATTCTTTCTGGTTTTATTTAACAGGGTGCACACTACAGTAGAGTTCCTCTCATCGATTGGCCGGCAGGAGCGCCCAGATTATCTGCCTCCCCTTGACTCATCACTTCCCGTTAAACAGCGCAGCGACAGCACGGGAACGTCTGCACTTCGCAGTTCAGGTCCGTGCTAAGAGCGTGTATTAAGTGTTGATCTGTCATTCCAACTGTTCTCGAGTTGCGAAGTTTTACTTTGGGGTATAATTCTCATAACGCCTCCACATGTGTACACGGTAGAGATAAGGGTATTTTTGTACGATAATTATGTGAAAACAGAGTCGTGCAGGGAAATCGTTAGGCGATTTGTAACACAATATCCAGGTGTACGACCTCCACAGAGAGAGACCGTGCGAAAATTCGTAAACAAATTGAGAAGAACTGGTTCTTTACTCGATAAAAAGCCAACTTTTAAGAAAAAGTAAATGAAATCGCAAACAGATTAGAGTATACCCCTACAAAATCCCTAAGGCGACTTGGACAAGAAGCTAGTGTTTCGAAGAGCTTAGCATGCTGGGCTACGGAAATATTATAATTGAAACCATACAAGGTAACTTCATTCTTAATTACTAATTTTTTTAATTCTGATTTTATTATTTCACAATTTTAATTGTTATGTCATGTAATGCAGGGGTAAAGTGAGCGAAGTGCTTCCGCGGAGCGGGGAGTGATGAGTCAACGGAATGCTGATAAGTTGGACGCGCCTGCTGGCCAACCGATCAGAGAAACTCACTGTATATTCGCAACTAGCAGTTACCCGCGGCTTCGCTCGCGTGGATTTCGTAATTTGTTAAAGGTAATAGTTCCTTGGTACTGTACTAAGACATTATCTGAAAATCCCTAAAGTATAAAAACTCACCGAAAAAATGAATTCCATTCACCCTAGAAACTCTTTGTAAACCACGTTTTGTGGTATTGCCTTTTGTAGCTAAGATGACCATGCGACATAGAACTTTACATGTGAGAAATAGTCTTCCCTAAGTAGAAAAATCCCCAGCATGTTTCTTTATTTTTCAAAGATGTTCCAAATACCTATTTCCAAGTCTGTAACCTCTTCAGTTTTTTAGATGTTAATATTCCCATAAAAAGAATTCAACCCATTTATCAGTCCTTCGCTCACCCCCACCGCCACCTACGTGGATTTTGAGAAAATAAAGAAATGCATGTCTCTTTATTTTTAAAGGAGATTCCAAACACCAGTTTTCACGACTGTTAACAACTTCAGTTTTTGAGATATAAGTATACTCATGAAAAGAATTCAACTACTTCACTTTCTTCCACCCCTCTCCCCACTTAAGTGGGTATTCCTAAAACAATAAATACGTGTTTTTTAATTGTTAATGGAGATTCAAAAGACAAACTTTCACGTCCCTAACATCTTCAGTTTCTGAGTTATAAGTATCCTCATAAACAGAATTTAGCTCCTTCTTTACTTATTTTCACCCCCCCCCCCATCTTAAGTCGATTTACCTAAAATTAAAAAATACGTATTCCTTTATTTTTAACAGAGATTCCAAATACCAATTTTCACGTCTGGAACATCTTTGGCTTTTTAAATATAAGTATCTTCATACAAATAGTTCAACTAATTTCTTAATTTTTCAACCCCCTATGTAATTTTCCGAAAACAAAAGAATACGCTTTCTTTATTTTTTAAAGGAGATTCCAAATACCAATTTTCACGTTTATAATTATAAAATCCTTGGTTTTTGAGATATAAGTAGCACCATACAAAGAATTCAACGAATTTTTCAGTTCATCACCCTCCTTAAGAGGGTTTTACAAAAATGAAAGAATACCAATTATAATGACTGTAACATCTTCATTTTTGAGATGTACTGTATGTATCCTCATAGAGAGAATTCAACTCGTTTTTTTACCCCCATCCCCAAGCTGACTTTCCCCCAAAAATGCGTGTTTAAAGTTAAAGGAGGTTCCAAATACCAATTTTCACGTCTGCAGCATCTTTAGTTTTTGAGATATAAATATCCTCGTACAAAGAATTACACGAATTTTTCAATTCTTCCTCCTCCCGCTCAAGAGGATTTTCCGAAAACAAAGAAATATGTATTATTTATTTTTAAAGGAGACTCCAAATACCAATTTTCGCCTCTGAAACATCTTCAGTTTCTCACTTATCACTATCGTAATAGAAAGATTTCAACCCCCTTTCACTCCCCCACCCCCACAGTTCTTCCGGAAACAAAAAAAATACATGTTTCTTATTTTTAAAAGAGATTAAAAATACCCATTTTCACGTCTGTATCATGTTAAGTTTATGAGATGTTCTGTAGATATTTTCATTTTAAATATTGACCTCCCTCCCAACTTTTATCAGTTTCCTTAAGTAGTTTTTCCGAAAATAAATTAGCTATGTTTCTTTACATTTACAGGATATTCCAAATACTAATTTTCATGTCTGTAACAATTTACGTTTCTGAGATATACTGTAGATTTAATCTTTTTTAAAATTCACCCCTTTTGTCACTCTTTTTCACCCCCGTTGACTGAATTTTACAAAAACAAAAAATACGTATTTCTGTATTTTTAAAGGAGATTCTAAGTACCAATCTTTACGTCTGGAAACTTTTAAGTTTTTGAGATATAGGGGAGAGTCCTACAGTACCGGCTACCTTAACTTTTTCCCTTATAAAAAATAAAATGCTCTACGGTATGAGATTTTCATACAATAATCTTGTACTTTACTAAATGCTTTTTCAATGTAAGGGTGTGATTTCCATAAACTCTTACCAAAAGATAATAATATTTAAAAATACAACAAAACTTAATTTCCAAGGACTACAAAAATCTTCTTCCAGTACCGGCCAGTTACTATTTTCAAAGATAAATATGTCTAATACATTACTAATATCAAACAAATACAGAAAGAACTCGAAAACGCATAATTATTGGGATTGGCATCCACTAAATTCAAGTTTGGTTTATTTTTTGCAATAATTACAAATAAAATGCAAAATATTCCCGTGGTCTACATTCCCGTGGTCTACATATCCAACATGCGCGCAGTCTTTGCATTTGGTACACTGCACCCATTCTTGATCCAATGAGTCACAACAAATGATGTATGATGTGTCTTCCTCCATTTCCTTAGTATTTACATAATAATCATAATAAAACTGCTTTCCGGCAGTTTTGTTTTCTTTGTTAAACTGGTGAGGTACTTTTGAATGCTCGGCCAAAGCGAATGCTAAATGTACATTTTTTTCCTGACCAGAGATATGGAGATTTTCTAGATCCTTCATATAAGTAACCAACTGATTTTACACATCGTAATAAAAGGATTTTTTAAATTCTCCCATCTGAGGAGTCAGATCCACTGCCACACCCACTCTACGTGCTCTCAGACGCTCTCCTAACGTACTTCTTGGCGCACAAAAGCCTCAGCAGCTTGCTCTGCAGTCATTTTGTTAGAAATCTTTTAGTTCAGTGCCATCTTCATCCCGTCCTTGATCCACTTTCATTGCATTTTACCCCATTTCTCTGTCATTTCACTATGAGAAGTGATAAGAAGTGGATATCATTTTATTTCTTTAAAAGTCCTATTGGCCGGTACTGTAGGACACTCACGTGAAGGAACTTCCCCAACTGGATATTGTTTAATAGACGATGTCGTGAAACTCTTACCAGCTATAGCGTCTTCAAGGAATGTATATAATGTATAAGTAAAAACAAAATCAACAGCTTACCTGGAAATGGAGTACCTGGGGCTTGAAAATAACTTCTCGCGCGCGATCGTAAGCCGGCCAATGTATAACACTCATATCTCACAAAAGACTTAACGCTAAACGAAACCCCCAAAGTATGACACGCGGGAATGTAGCATCCTTCATATGCCACCTGTAAGCTACTGCCATATAGCACCTAAAACGAGAACCAGCAATGGCCGGTACTGCAAGCCGGCCGGTACTGTAAGACTCTCCCCTATATTTCCTCATTTAAACAATCCACTCCCTTTTTCACACCCTCAGCGACGAAATATTAAAAAATCCTCCCTTAGTGAGTACCTACGCTCTAATATAAAGGTATCCCCAAAATTTCATTTCTTTATGTCCAGTAGTTTTGGCTCGGCGATGATGAATCAGTCAGTCAGTCAGTCGCCACTCAGGACTTGTTATTTTATATACATAGATTGGATACTTCTGAAAGCATAACACATTTATCTCACACTGTTTGTCCGTTACTGTCACTGCTGGAGAATACTTTTTTAAAAATATTTTCAGCTTCACTGAAAGTGAACGACACTACATTACATGGCAATCTCAGAGATTGAGCATGGGGAAGATCTCACTCGGCTGTGTTGTATCGATGCCCCCCCCCCCCCTCCCCACGAGGTCAGCACCTTCTTCTCGCTTTATCATCAATATGTTCCTTCTGTCGGCTTTGTTCCTACGTCGTGTTAACACCTTATTGCTATGTAGCATTATCTCCTCACTATATTCGTGCCTTTACCTCTCTAACGTCCGGCTCCATGGCTAAATGTTTAGCGTGGTGGCCTTTGGTCACAGGGGTCCCGGGTTTAATTCCCGGTAGGGTCGGGAATTTAAATCTTAATTGATCAATTTCTTTGGCACGGGGGCTGGGTGTGTGTCTCGTCTTCGTCGTCATTTCATCCTCTTCACGACGCGCAGGTCGCCTACGGGAGTGGAGTCAAAAGAACTGCACCTGGCCAGCCGAGCATGTTCTCGGACACTCCTGGCACTAAGAGCCAGACGCCATTTCATTTCATTTCGATACAACTAGTATGGAAAATGCTTCAAAATGTAATATTACAAGCGCTGTATCACTAAACGACTCTATGAAAAAAGTCTTACCGTCACCTGAAAAGAAATCCAAGCCTAGAAATGAAAGGTAATGTTTTCATCGCATTTAATATCAAATCAGCATCAGCATTTTCAGATTGTTAACTTAAATATATGTATCACTCTTTACGAACGACAATAGCATAAACACAGATCAAAAGATAACCGACATGCCAAGCACAAAAAATCAATATAATAAATCTCAACGAGAGCATTTGAAAGACAATTAGTGTGGATTTTGTCTTCTGTATTATAACTGTGAGAATGCAATGCGTGATATCATGAGATACAGCGTGTTGGGTTCATTTTCCTAGGCTGTGGTGTAAAGGAAAATTAACCCTATATATATCATACTGTAGGATTGAATAAATACGTCTTCCAAACACACTCCTACGGCGCGATTGGGTAAGATTAAATTTTCTGTACGGAGAACCGTAGGAAATGAACGGAATGAACGTCGTTCTGGCGGACTACATATCCATATGTGGCTGGGAGGCGTGACCAGTCTTAAGGAGAATAATGGACAGGAAGAGGTTTTGCTGTAACAGCGACGATATGAGGATTGTTCGCGAACACTTTTCATTTCAATATTCTCCACATTTAATTATCTAAGAAATTTAAATCAAAGGTCTGAAAGGTGAAAGAAATTTAGAGAGGTTTCTTTCTAAGAGAGCTCGTACTTCATGAGGCTTTCCTTACGTGAACACAGTTCTTTTCCAGCTTTTCATTTTCTTACAAAGGGATCCAATGGTGCGTAAGTTCTTCACTTTACTACGCACCGTATTCCTGTTGGGAAGAAGGACGGCAAGTAAATCTCCTAATGCTGAAACGAGCTCTCCTGCTAGGCTGAGTGGCTCAGACGGTTGAGGCGCTGGCCTTCTGACCCCAGTTTAGCAGGTAAACTTTCGGCATCTCGGCGTCTCTGAAAACCGTCAAAAAGTAGTTAGTGGGACGAACAAATAATAATAAAATACAGGCTCTCTTTGACAGAGGAATGCCTCATATATTTCTTCTACTACCGCTTTTCCCATACCCCCTTGTGGGACTGCGGGTACGAATTGTATAAAATATTTGGCCCTATTTTACGGTCGGGTGCACTTTCTGACATCAACCCTACGTGAGGTAGTCTATTCACTATTGCATATTTCTCCTTGGTAGTTGGATGTGTGGTGTGTTGTATCCACTTGAGGAGGAGAGTGTTAGGACAGACACAAACATCCAAATCCCGACCCAGAAGAATTAATCAGACACGACTAAAAACCCCGACACTACCGAGAATCCAAGCCGGGGCCATCTGAACCGAATATCTCAACGCTGACTATTCAGCCAACGTGCCGTAGAGTACCTCACGCAGCACTCAACAAGTTAACAAGAAAAAAGGTTCTCTAATTAAATAATTAATGGCGTGTGGCCTCCAAAGGTCTTTCTAGTTGACGCCGTAGATGCGACCTGCGTGCTTATCGGATGGAGCCCTATCTTGGGTGAATTCTAATGATGAAGCGGCACACACACACCCAGACCCCGAGTTATCGGAATTAACCAATGAATATTAAAATACTCGACCTGGCCGGGAATCGAACCTGAGACCTTCTGCATCAAATGCCAGCACGCAAACCATTTACCCATGGGGCCGGACGTTGCTCTAATGTAAACATCACTGTACTGAATGCATTCATGCAGAAAGTAATCAGCCAAGATGAACTATTAACACAGAGCAATGGCAATGATGTCCACCTCTGTAGTGTGGTTAGCTGTCACCCTCGGAGGCTCGGGCTCGATTCCCGGCTCTGCCACGAAATTTGAAAAGTGGTACGAGGACTGGAACGGGTTTTACTCAACCTCGGGTGATCAACTGAGTAGAGGAGAGTTCGATTCTCACCTCAGCCATCCTCGAATTGGCTTTCTGTGGTTTCCCACTCCTCCTTCAGGCAAATACCGGGATGGTACCTAATTTAAGGCCATGGCTGCTTCCTTCCTTCCTACATGCCTATCACGTACTGTTTTCCCATCCTCCACAAGGTCCCGGTTCAGCATAGCAGGTGAGGCCGCCTGGGTTAGGTACTGATGATCCTCCCCAGTTGTATCCCCGACCAAATATCTCACGCTCCAGGACGCTGCTTTTGAGGCAGTAGAGGTGAGATCCCTCGCTGAGTCCGAGAGAGAAACGAACCCTGGACGGTAAACTGGTTAGGAAAGAATGGCAATTATAAAACTCTCTCTGCAGTCAATTAGGTAACTGCATGAGTCACAGTCGAGCAGAGTGGCGCAAAATCTAGAACACTGGTCTTTTGAGCCCATCTTGGCAGGATCGATCCCGGGTTATTCCCGTGGCATTTGAAGTTGATAAAATACTTCAACCTCACGTCGTTAGATTTACTGGCACGGAAGAAAACACTTGCGGGACAAAATTCCGGCATCTCGGCCTCTCAGGAAAAATGTAAAAGTAGTGGAACATAAAATCAATAACATTAGGTAACCAGACACAAATATTTTCATTGTATGCCCTTGGCCTCTAGTGTATTGAAATATCTGGAATGTTATACTTCAAATAGTTGTCAAGTGTCACTTCACGACACAAAAGCTAAAACTCAGCGAAGTCCTTAATGGTATCTATTACCGAATATCTCTTATCTTCTGATATGCTAGAGCTCCACTGAATGTGTAAACGAAGGTTTGGTGGATTTATAACGGCATTCCAGTTCAAGTATACTGACCATAACATTGGATGACTATGTATATTAGGGGTTGGTGAATTTATACCGGCATTCTGGTTCATGTTATGACCGTATAATCGATTATGTAGATGGAACGTACGGCGACTCGCACGATGCTGTATTATATTTCACAAATCAAATACTGAATGCGAGGGCGTACTCGTTATTATCAAGTAATGTATTATATAATCTTAATTACGACTATATGAAAGGAGTAATGGATGATTATGAATACCGTTGCTGTTTATATAGTCTATCCAACTTTCACATAAATGAAAATTCTCAGCCTGTTTCCAGTCATTCGACAAGGTCAGGAATGAAATGAATGAAGCCCCCATCTACCGGCGAGGATAGGAATTTTGCCGGCTTCCGAAGCCTATCGCACTCCTCTGGGACATTGGCAGATCAAATGATACTGGAGAGTGTTGCTGAAGTTAAAGATGACAGGGAAAACCGGAGTACCCGGAGAAAAATCTATCTCGCCTCTGCTTTGTCCAGCACAAATCTCACATGGAGTGGCCTGGATTTGAAGCATGGGACCCAGCGGCGTGAGTCCGGAGCACTGCCGCCTGAGCCACGAAGGCTTTCCACCTTTCAGATAAATAATTCACAAATCACACTAATTATTTTTAATAAATAATTTTGGGAAATAAATAACCTAGAATCAAACAATGGGGCAAGTTCTATTTCGCAAAATAAAAGGAAAAGTCGTTTCCTTTTCGCGAAATCGTACATAAACAAATGCAAAAGTATCGTGACTCTAGCATACGTGATTACAATTGAGGATCTGTGAGAGACAGAGAGTGACCCTGATCTAGAAAGCCAGGCATAACTGCCTAAAGGAGTCGTCAGGCCTCCAGGCTGGGCAGCGATGGCTTAGTAGGCCAAGGTCTATCAGGGCTATTGCACGATAGAAGTAGGGGGTCTCGGTATTAATGTTACTTCCTCCTTCGTTTCACTGTTCTTTTTATGCTGTTTGAAGTTGCAACATTCCTTCCCCTAGAAGGTTTATTTAGCGTATGGCTAAAGATACAGCGTCTATTGTTATAAGATCTACACAATTCCCTAGAAGTAATAATGTTTGTGGGTTTACATCCCACCAACTACTTTTAAAGTTTTCGGAGACGCCGAGGTGCCGGAATTTAGCCCTGCAGGAGATTTTTTACGTGCCAGTAAATCTACCGTCACGAGGTAGACGTATTTAACCATCTTGAAATACCACCGGACTGAGCCAGGGTTGGACCTGCCAAGTCAGAATCAGAAGGCCAGCACCTCATCCATCAAAGCCACTCAACCCGGCTTCCCCTACAAGGATTACCGTATTGGTCATAAAATATCTAGGTAAGTGTCATTAATCATGCTAATTGAATTATCCAATTTTAAATACTGAAATAGTCGAAACAACAATAAAACAGTAGATAATTCTTAAACAGCAACTTCTTGATTCCAAAACTCTCCATCTGTATCTCACCTCCTCCAACCAGCACTCAGTTTTATGTTCTTTCTGCCAACTTAATTTGTGACGTCGATTGGTTTTAGGTAACACGGGAGAAAGGTGTTGAACGTTGTCTTGATTAGACCACTGTTAGGCATGTCTGGTATGAAAACCCAGTAATTTATCCACTGAGACGCAGTGGTCATTTTAATGTACACAGTTCACTAGTTTCTGAATCGTACTTACGCACTGAGTGCTACAAAAACACAAATAATTCCTAGACGACACGCGCGACGGCAGTGTTCGATGCCTCATTTTAAAGCACCGGGCGAGTTGGCCGTGCGATTAGGGGCGCGCAGCTGTGAGCTTGTATCCGGGAGATAGTGGGTTCGAACCCCACTGTCGGCAGCCCTAAAGATAGTCTTCCGTGGTTTCCTATTTTCACACCAGGCAAAAGCTGGTGCTGTACCTTATTAAAGGCCACGGCCGCTTCCTTCCCATTCCTAGGCCTTTCCTATCCCGTCGTCGCCATAAGACCTATCTGTGTCGGTGCGGCGAAAAGCAAAATAGAATTTTAAACGCCTTAACTCAATATTACGTCATAGAGGAATGCAAAAGTGCTGCCATCTTGAGGTACTAAAATCACCGTGCCGCACGGCTTTCAATTAGTGTAGCACTACACTTCACCGCGGCAGCACGCCCTGTGAGGTGCCGTTTGATTCGTCTAAATGGGATCTACAGTCACATAGCAAAGTAGCTCAAATAGTGATATTTTTATTTACGAAACATCCCTCCGTTGATGTTTGCCACAGTGTACAAAGCATAATGAATCAATGAAATGTATAATTTCGATTTTCAATGATAATTTCGTTGATTACATCATTCTTATAATGTCGTTAACGTTCAAGTGTTATAGTAGGCTATGTAGCAATGATTTCCTTGCAATGAAATACGTTTAAATTATTGTGCTTTCAAAAATTTGTTTTGAATCGGGGAATAGCCGTTCGACCTTCTACCATTAATACTATCACTTTAATCTCCTTCAATACAAATTTATCTTTATGTACCTTTACAATGAGGTATTGTTGGTTCATAGATCACCGTATTCTTCCTATGAACACCTTCTAGCTGGTCTGTGAAGATTTCGAAACGAATTGTAGGGTCTGTTTTATATACAGGCAGTAGTAGGAGATGGTATCTTCTAAAACATTGGTTGCTGAGTCAGAGCTGAATCAGCATTTTCCCACGAGGTCATTGATCCCTGGTTGAGTAGTAAAGCTATGACGGTTTTGTCGCGTGGTCATTGACCCCTAGTTGAATAGTATGGCTATGATGGTTCGCGGATTTTGCGTACAAGAGCAAGCCTAACCTCACAGACTCCGTTGGAGGGGCTTAAGTGGTCACAGGAATAATCTGGCGTGCTTTATGATCCCCCAGGTGAAGTTATGACATCATATACATAAGTGCGAGGGCAATGCTAACCTCACTGGCAAACCTGGAGCGTTTTTGACTGCTAGGTGAGGTTATGACGACATACCCTTACATACGAGAGCAATGCTAACCTCACGGGAACTTTGGAGGAGCTGAATGGGACGGGCCTCCTGAGGAGTCCAATCGCTAGTTGAGGTGATGACGTGTTAACCTAACCTCGCTACGAAGAACGCTAACCTAACCTCAGATGGGTTCCCCTTGGAGGAGCCGAACAAGTGAGGTAACATGTAGGTGTGGTTAACACGTGTGTTTGTCCACGAACGGTAACCTAACCTAACACATAGGCTTTTTGTCGTCTCCCCCCTTGGAGTAGTGACGGAGATGTGATGTAATAAGCGCGCGCGATTTAAAAATGCATGCTTACCTTTACCTCTACGGTGTTGGGTTTGTGATGAGATGAATCTTTTAAGATGATTTTTAATAACTGGATGCCCTTCCTGACGTAAACCTCATCATAGAAGATAATAAGATGAAATGAATGACATGATATATGGTAGTAGGAATGGATAGATTAAAGCCCGGTAGTGGCACATAGACTTCTCCTGTCGAACAGCATCGGGACATCTGCTCAAGGCTTTACGTCGCCATCCGACAGACAAATAATCATCAACAGCGATATATGCTCTCATTCCATATGAGCACTGCGGAAAGGATGGTAATTTCATCAAGGCTCTTTTGGGGCACACAATCTAGTAATTAGAAATTGTATACCACCACCTACCTTACACTGCCAGGCTGAATAGCTCAGACGGTTGAGACGCTGGCCTTCTGCCGCAAACTTTGCAGGTTCACCTCACCTCATACACTACACTGTAGAGAGACGGGACAAGGGTTGGACCTATCAAGATCGATTTTTATAACCGGATGGCCTCCCTGACGTCAATCTCATCAGGGAAGATGATAATATGAAATACATGACATGATATAATATGATAGTAGGAAGGGAGAGGTAAAACCGGGTAGTGGCACAGAGCCTTCTCCTGTCGAATAGCATCGAGAGTTCAGCTCAAGGCTTTATGTCTCCATCCGAAGGGCAAATAACCATCAACCCTCCTCCTAAAACGCATCTCTACTTAGTTGAGCACATCTCCCAGAGTTGACTCCGTTTCAGGCCTTGTACCACTTTCAAATTTCGTAACAGAGCTGCGAATCCAACGCATTGTACACCTACATACTTTATGTGTAGTTCTATAACAGCGGGATTGAGCATGTGCCGTACTAAGGTCATACTGTTTTATCATGCAGCGACCGCGTCGACATGGTTATGCAGACTTGTTCGTTATCAAGGTCACTCTCTAGTAAATACAATCCTTTATTGATGCTAAAAGTGAGAATATTTTCTCTAGGTGTGAGGAAGCAAAGGAAATGCAATAAGAAGAACATTTTAATGTTAAAGAAATATTTATTGTACCATTATTTCCAAAATTGAACACACTACTACCGGTTACACTACAGTCTTTGTTATGCTGCCGACAACGTTGCCGTACTCCTTAACAGCTTACTGTGAACAGGTAGCATGCTTCCAAAATTGAATTCCCCCTGCAACAATCAAATTACACAAAATATTTATTGTTTATGAAATTAAGTTTTCGAAATATATTATGCTATGAATGTTGTACTTCACAAAGAAGTTAATGCAGTTCTTACCTTGTTGTCATTCATGTGTTTAGTTCCATTCTGAATTATTATCAGGTACTGCAAAGAAGGGGAAAATTTCATCTATACACTGTCTACAGTTTATAACCTACGGAATAGGTCCAACCCAATCATCTGAACCATTTTTACCTCGATGCTTGTAATGACGTAGACAGGGTCTGCATGAAGGTATCGATTAACATATTACTGTGGACAAGAAGGATAACCCAAAAAGCATCTACGAAAGGAACAGCGTACGTAGATAAAAATTCTGGTGGTAAACGTTGAATCAGATGTTTTAGCATCTGGTATAAGGCTCTATGTTTATAGAATATCTTAATATCCTCAGTTACTTGAGTGAGGTAAATAAGATGTTGCGTATCACTTACACTGGTATGCGAACAGGGTGCACATTCACAGTTTTGTTTGTTAGCAAAACGATTGTCTGTAACCGTGTAGCCTTTATCTTCTTTCTGTTCCATAGTGTACGGCGTGGAAGCACACATTATTGATCATGATGAAGGGCTATCCTTATTTATAGTCTTGTAAGAATATTCGTTAGTGTATGGTAAGTGACATCACTCGTGTGAATAATAAGAAAATGGATCTTATGTTAGCAGGGATATTTTCAGATGTTTCAAATTCAAAACTAATATCGACAGGAGATTATTTTATGGATTCTTCATGATAAGACCAGTATATAACTACAATCGGTGCTTTATTTTTAAATTCTTCACTCGAAAATAGTGGACGATCTTATTTCTGATAGTACGGTGTTTGGAATTTACAAACATGTCATAGACCGACCCAAATTTATTTCTCTCAAAATGAATGTCCATGTTTTCGTACGAATATTCAGTCCAAACGTAAAAGGCTGATATGAATGAAGCTCACTTCGTACGCGGTAGTACCAACATTCTTCGATCTATCTATATCTACATTATTTACTTCATAATGCGCTTCATAAATGAGAAAAGCTAGACCGTAGTTGTTCAGATGAGATGTGCTTGGTCCACTTCCATCTGACTTATCTAGGCGTCCTTCAATATAGAAGTAGCTTTCGTGTGGTAAGGTGTATACATCTTGCTGATTAAATGATAAAGCGCTTGATATGGTATGGGATATGGTATGGTATGGTATGGGGACCTCCTCTGCGAACCATGTGACCTTGCCGCGGTGGGGAGGCTTGCGTGTCCCAATGATGCAGATAGCCGAGCCGCAGGTGCAACCATATCGGATGGGTATCTGTTGAGAGACCAGACTAACGAATGGTTCATCGAAAGGGGGGTAGCAGCCTTTCGGTTGTTGCAAGGGCGGCAGTCTAGATGATTGACTGATACGGCCTTGTAATAATACTCAACATGGCTTAGCTGTGTTGATACTGCTACACGGCTGAAAGCAACGAGAAACTACAGCCGTAAAGACCTCCCGAGGACATGCAGCTCTCTCTGTATGAAAGATGTACTGATGATGGCTTCCTCCCGGGTAAAATATTCCGGAGGTAAACTAGTCCCCCATTCGGATCTCCGGGTGGGGACTACACGAGAGGGGGCGATCATCAGGAAGATGGATACTGACATTCTGCGAGTCGGAGCGTGGAATGTTAGGAGTTTGAATCGTTGTGGTAGGTTAGAGAATCTGAAAAGGGAGATGGATAGGCTAAAGTTAGATGTAGTTGGTATAAGTGAAGTACGTTGGCAGGAAGAACAGGATTTTTGGTCAGGCGACTACCGAATTATCAACACGAAATCAAACAGGGGTAATGCAGGAGTTGGTTTAATAATGAATAAGAAAATAGGGCAGCGGATAAGCTACTACGACCAGCATAGTGAAAGAATTATTGTCGCCAAGATAGACACCAAACCAGTGCCCACCACAATAGTACAGGTCTATATGCCTACTAGTTCAGCGGATGATGAAGAAATTGAAAGAATATATGAGGAGATAGAAGATTTAATACAATATGTCAAAGGTGACGAGAATCTAATTGTGATGGGAGACTGGAACGCAGTGGTAGGCCAAGGAAGAGAAGGTAGCACAGTAGGAGAATTTGGATTGGGACAAAGGAACGAAAGAGGAAGTCGGCTGGTTGAATTCTGCACTGACCATAATTTAGTCCTCGCCAATACTTGGTTCAAACACCACAAACGACGGCTGTATACTTGGACGAGACCTGGAGACACTGGAAGGTATCAAATAGACTTCATTATGATTAGGCAGAGATTCAGAAACCAGGTGTTGGATTGCAAAACTTTCCCAGGAGCAGACGTGGACTCTGACCACAACTTGTTGGTCATGAAATGCCATCTGAAGTTGAAGAAATTGAAGAAAGGAAAGAATGCAAAAAGATGGGATCTAGACAAGTTGAAAGAAAAGAGTGTGATGGATCGTTTCAAGGAACATGTTGCACAAGGACTAAATGAAAAGGCCGAAAGAAACACAGTAGAGGAAGAGTGGAGAGTCATGAAAAATGAAGTCAGTAGGGCTGCTGAAGAAATGTTAGGAAGGAAGAAAAGATCAACTAAGAATCAGTGGATAACTCAGGAGATACTAGACCTGATTGATGAACGACGAAAATACAAGAATGCTAGAAATGAAGAGGGCAGAAAAGAATACAGGCGATTAAAGAATCAAGTGGATAGAAAGTGCAAGGTAGCTAAGGAAGAATGGCTGAAGGAGAAGTGCAAGGATGTCGAAGGCTGTATGGTCCTGGGAAAGGTAGATGCTGCATACAGGAAAATCAAGGAAACCTTTGGAGAAAGGAAATCTACGTGCATGAATATTAAGAGCTCAGATGGAAAGCCACTTCTAGGGAAAGAAGACAAAGCAGAAAGATGGCAGGAGCATATCCAACAGTTGTATCAAGGTAACGATGTAGATAATTTCGTTCTGGAACATGAAGAGGCTGTGATGCTGATGAAATGGGAGACCCAATTTTGAGGTCAGAGTTTGACAGAGCTGTGAGTGACCTAAATAGGAACAAGGCACCTGGAATTGATGATATTCCCTCTGAATTACTGACTGTCTTAGGAGAAACCAGCATGGTAAGGTTATTTCATTTAGTGTGCAAGATGTATGAGACAGGAGAAGTCCCATCCGATTTTCGGCAGAATGTTGTTATACCTATTCCCAAGAAAGCCGGTGCTGACAGGTGTGAAAACTACCGCACTATTAGTTTAGTATCTCATGCCTGCAAAATTTTAACACGTATTATTTACAGAAGAATGGAAAAACAAGTTGAAGCTGAGTTGGGGGAAGATCAATTTGGCTTCAGAAGAAATGTAGGAACACGTGAAGCAATCCTGACTTTACGTCTGATCTTAGAGGATCGAATCAAGAAGGACAAGCCCACGTACATGGCATTCGTAGATCTAGAAAAGGCATTCGATAATGTTGATTGGACCAGGCTATTTATGTTTCTGAAGATGATAGGGATCAGATACCGAGAACGAAGAATTATCTACAACCTGTATAAAAATCAGTCTGCAGTGATAAGAATCGAGTGCTTTGAAAAAGAAGCAGCAATCCAGAAAGGAGTGAGGCAAGGCTGCAGTTCGTCCCCTCTCCTTTTCAGTGTTTACATAGAACAGGCTGTAAAGGAAATCAAAGAGAAATTTGGAAAGGGAATCACAGTCCAAGGAGAGGAAATCAAAACCTTGAGATTTGCCGATGATATTGTTATTTTATCTGAAACTGCAGAAGATCTCGAGAAGTTGCTGAATGGTATGGATGAAGTCTTAGGTAAGGAGTACAAGATGAAAATAAATAAGTCCAAAACAAAAGTAATGGAGTGCAGTCGAACGAAGGCAGGTGATATAGGAAATATTAGATTAGGAAACGAAGTCTTAAAGGAAGTAGATGAATATTGTTACTTGGGTAGTAAAATAACCAACGATGGCAGAAGTAAGGAGGACATAAAATGCAGACTTGCACAAGCAAGGAAGAGCTTTCTTAAGAAAAGAAATTTGCTCACTTCAAACATTGATATCGGAATTAGAAAGATGTTTTTGAAGACTTTTGTGTGGAGCGTGGCATTGTATGGAAGTGAAACATGGACGATAACTAGCTCAGAAAGAAAGAGAATAGAAGCTTTTGAAATGTGGTGTTATAGAAGAATGCTGAAGGTGAGATGGATAGATCGAATCACGAATGAAGAGATACTGAATCGAATTGGTGAGAGGAGATCGATTTGGCTAAATTTGACGAGAAGAAGAGATAGAATGATAGGACACATCTTAAGCCACCCAGGACTTGTTCAGTTGGTTTTTGAAGGAAGTGTACGTGGCAAGAACGGTAGGATTAGACCAAGGTATGAATATGACAAACAGATTAGAGCAGATGTAGGATGCAATAGTTACGTAGAAATGAAAAGGTTAGCACAGGATAGGGTGGCATGGAGGGCTGCATCAAACCAGTCTATGGACTGATGACTCAAACAACAACATGGTATGGGAAACTCACATTATTAAAACTCTACTGCAAGTTCCTTCGAGAACGACGCATTCAAGTTCGAGCTAATGGTGTCCTATCCCAAGAAGTCAGTTTAGAAAATGGTGTTCCACAGGGCTCAGTTCTGAGTGTAACACTATTCTTAGCAGCTATAAACGGCATCACGTTATGAACTGACCCTCAAGTAAAGACTTGCCTTTTTGCTGATGACATTACTATTTTTTACAGACGACGCAACATGTCAACCACCCAAAAAATCATACAACATTTTCTTGAAGATGTTGCCAAATGGGGAGAGCACACAAGCTTTACCTTTTCTTCAACCAAAACTAAATGCAATTTATTTTGCAAACAAAAGAGGGATGGTAACTGCCCAGAACTGTACCTCTAACGAAACACATTTGAGATCGTAAATGAAATAAAAATACTAGGAATGACCTTTGACAGAAAATTAACATGGAACTCTCATCTAAAAGCTGTAAAAAAGATTGCCTACATCGAATTAATATACTAAAATCATTGGCAGCTAATAACTGGTGAGCAGATCTTAATGTATTAATGTGCACTTATTAATCCATAATTCGCACCAAACTGGATTATGGTTCTATTATATATAATTCAGCTACAGCCTCACTGAAAATGCTTGACCCATTCAAAACACATCTCTCAGGATTGCCTTGGGTGCATTCAAAACTAGCCCGATTTCAAGTTTATTAATGGAAGCTAATTAACCCCCGTTTCGGACTCGCAGAAAACAACTGACTATCAACTACGCAGTAAAGATAGCTGCCTCTCCACACTCCAGAGCACATGCCTACGTTTTCCTATGCTATCTTGCCTCAACGCTGTTCCCCGCAACCAAAGAGACATAGGGCCTATACCCTCCCACATTAGATGTACGCAATAATTAATTCGTCAGTTTCCCCGATTGCTTCAAGAACTAAAAACGACATCACATTCTCTCTATGGAAAGCTGAACTACCGCCAATAATATTGGTTTTGAGTGAATTCGATAGAGAAACAACCGCAGGTAGCAGGCATGGACCCTTTACGGGGGCAGCCCTACCCAGGGGGTGGCGCCCATGCCTGTGCGCGTCCCAGAGCACACTGACCCGGTGTGTATCATCTGGTAAGGGTCCCAACTCAGGGCTACGAGTAAAGACCTCAACGGAATCTATAGCAGAACGGTGGAGATTGCGGTAGAGGCAGCCCAGTACTCAGGTAATAGTATGAGTACACTAGTTATCAGCAGCGTTTGTCTCCCAACGGTCTCGAAGGAGGAAGAGGAATCTTAACTCACAATGGAAATGAGAGCGGAAGAACCCAGTGGAGTCAACCACGAAAAAATCATAATTTCGGACTAACAATCTGATCTTACTTTGGAAGCTAATTCCTTCCTTCACAAATCACAACTTCATTCGCAAGATGGAAATGTCCCTGAAAGAAATCATTACCCCAGGTGTCAGCTCGGCAGAGAAATTAACCATTGCACTATCCAATGCAACGAGACCTAGGGTTCTGGGGAGTCCCAACATCTACAAGAAAGACTAGTCGGAGCGTCTTGAAACACCTTCCAAACTAAAATTCAAGAAGAAATCTTTCATTGGAACAATAAACATCAACTCATTTATCAGAGTCGGAAAACAAAAAGAACTAGAAAACCTTTTGGACAAAAGTCAAATCCAGATCCTAGCTGTACAAGAGACAAGATTCCTGAAAGATAACATCACAGACATCAACCAATACAGAATATTCAAAGGAAAACCTGCTTCTACATAAATAAGAAGGTAGTAAACAATGTCACAGATTTCACATCAAAGTCTGAAAGATTGTTTCTACTAATTATTAAATGCAAGAATAAGGGGTACACTCTCATCAACTGTCATTCCCCGATCAACGAAGACAACAAGAAGAACTCACAGAAAGTTGATGACTTCTGGTATCTTCTGGTAACTGAAACCACCCGGATACCTAAGAGTAACATAAAAATCCTGCTGGGAGACTTCAACGCACAGATTGGGAAGGAACGAATGTACAGAGACGTCGTGGGGGAATATCCAGCACATAAGAGGACAAAAAAGAATGAAGAAAGGTTCATTGGACTTTGCAGAGCATTTCTGTTGAAACTTATGTCAACACACTTCAAGAAACTCCAGAGAAAATCAAAGACATGGGTATCTCCGAATCCCGAACTAGGGAAATTCCAATTGGATCACGTAGCATTAACTAGGAAAAACTCAAAGGAGGTGATGAACGATGATTTTCTCCCTAGACAAATCAGAATATTGTTTGGCTTTCTTGACCAGGTTCGCTGCCTCTCCTACAAAACAGCTTCTGAGTCGGTATCATGAGGCTCAATCAACTCCGTTCCAGCCCTCAGACCCGAACTAAAATCCCTGAACTGACTGGAAATCTAACTTGGAGAACCTCCGAATAAGAGGCAGGCACGCCACCGTGGGGCTAGCTGTAACATTATAGTCAAATGTATAAAAAACAGAGATTGACGTCTTTATAGCAACACATACATGAACGCAAGGTTAATAGAGAACAGTAAGGTTAGTCATTCCGTGTTACGGGCTGCCATTGGCTGTCGCTGTGACGTCACCATGGAACATCGCTGGTAGCCGCTGACGGCAGACTGTATTAGCGCGCGGGTAATGTTTCACATTTTAATAATAAACCAAAGTGATATTTTAGAATTTTTGAACGTCATACAATGTATTCTATAGAAACATACATTCTGTACAAGATAAAAGTACGTATAACATCGTAGCGCTACAAAATAAGAGGTACTTAGAAGTGCGCGATATGTTAGGTTTAAATCAACAGATTCGGGACAAATAAGACTAATTTTATTTACTGTTATTCACTCTTACCTCAGTGAAGATGATGTTGACGAAATACGTGGAATCTGCACCTCACTCTGACTGACAGATGGGTTTTGTTTTATATCACAAACACTGTTAATTTGTTCAACACTTCACGGTGAAAACTTACAGGATACATTGCGATATGTAATAACTTCAAGTCTTGGAACACTAGCACCAAATAAACGGTTTGTCTTTCTTCCCGTTAACATAAGTCTAGAAGAGTATCACAGTCTAGTATATTCACTATCTATCAGATTTTCATCAAAAGGGCTACAGTTCGAATCGTAGTCAATGGAAGCGAGACAGGGTATGAAATAAGTTCTTTTCCGAGTTCTGCGCAGAAGGCAAAGGTCCCGTGGCTTTGCACACGAAGTTTAAAACAACAAATACAATGGTAACGAATATTTCTTGACATTTTCTTTGTTGATAAATGCCACATTCTCGTTTTTCGCTTACGGGCAGCCTCTTTGCCGGCTGAGTGGCTCAGACGGTTGAGGCGCTGGCCTTCTGACCCCAACTTGGCAGGTTTGAACCCGGCTCAGTCCGGTGGTATTTGAAGGTGTTCAAATACGTCAGCCTCGTGTCGGCAGATTTACTGGCACGTAAAAGAACTCCTGCGGGACAAAATTCCGGCACCTCGGCGTCTCCGAAAACCATAAAAGTAGTTAGTGGGACGGAAAGCAAATAACATTAATTAATTAATTATTACGGGAAGCCTCTATTTTTTATTTCTGTTTTGCAGCCAACCAACGCAAACGGAGTAAGGTTCGGATCTTAGCACATGATTTCAAGACTTGTGGATGGACGTCAGGAAACCGGATTTTCAAGTTCACAAACATATTGTTCACAACCTCTGGTTCGCTGTTCAAATATGTTCGTCCGTGAACTTCAGCAAATATCAGTTCGAATTTAGTGATAATTTCCATAAAACTATCGGAAGGGACGAGCAAACCTCCCCGAAACAGCACGTGTACCCATCCCAGACTTGGGTCATCAGGTGGTATCAACAAATCTCCTGTAGGCGTGCCCAGGGACCTGTCAAAAATTCGGCAGCGATATGCGATGAACCCTGCAACGAATTTGAATCCCTCCAGACTACAGTCAGTATTTTCCTGTACGGATAGATCATCACTATCAACAGCTGGCAATTCAATGTCATTAATATCCTTGTCACCCTCAGTCATCGCCAGAGTTTGTCATATCCGGGAGGATGTTGCCAAACATAGCCGGTGTAACAAATTCTCCTCCTTCGGCAGGAGCTATAGGTGACTCATGGGAATGAGGAATATCGCTGGAATTGGTTCCTAACAACAACAGTCTGATGCTATTTTTCACATCAGGTGGAGATAGATGATCGTAAAAATGCCCAAGACCTCTTAGGCGCGAAAAGAAATTTTCCAGGCAATCTTGATTCAAACTTGCTGTGAGAATGTATTTAATAATAATCAATGTTATTTGTTTTACGTCCCACTAACTACTCTTTTACGGTTTTCGGAGACGCCGAGGTGCCGGAATTTAGTCCCGCAGGAGTTCTTTTACGTGCCCGTAAATCTACCTACTGACGTATTTGAGCACCTTCAAATACCACCGGACTGAGCCAGGATCGAACCTGCCAAGTTGGGGGAGAATGTATTTAACGCCGAAAGATTCCATGTATTTGAACAGCACAAACGAAAAAAGAAACTAGGTCCTCTGACACACTTTTAAACACCCACGCACTGTAAAGGTAAACAAATACATCCGATACATGTGATAACTGAAGAATTTGCCTCGATCTACCCTGGTCCCGCGTAGCTAGCTGTTCCACCGTGACGTCATGCGCTAAGCGAGGAAAATGGAACACCTTCTGCGCACGGCTGAGTGCACCCCCCTGCATGAACGTATTCATGCCATAACTATCGATATATTTTTATAAAATAGTTTTATTTAAGAACAGAGTTAAGTCCGCCTCTGTGGTGTAGTGGTTAGCTTGATTAGCTGCCATCCCCTGAGGTGCGGGTTAGATTCCCGGCTCTGCCACGAAATTTGAAAAGTGGTACGAGGGCTGGAACAGGATCCATTCAGCTTCGGGAGGTCAACTGAGTAGAGGTGGGTTCGACCCCCACCTAAGCCATCCTCGAAGTGGTATTCCGTGGTTTCCCACTTCTCCTCCAGGCAAATACCGGGATGGTACCTAACTTAAGGCCACGGCACCTGTTCAGCATAGCAGGAGAGGCCGCCTAGAGCAGGTACTCGTCCACTTCTCAGTTTCATCCCACGACTGGACACTCCCCTTAAGGCGGTAGAGATGTGATCCCTCGCCGAGTCCGAGGGAAAACCGACCCTGGAGAGTAAAAATGCAAACTCGTGTCCTCATCCCGAGGTGGTGCAGCTCTTTTCAGCCACACCCCCAATGGAGGTGAGCTGCATGTACCATTTGAATCCACATACCAGCCCTCCTGACATTCTGAAATTTCTGGCAGTACCGGGAATCGAACCCGGGTACCAGAGGACGGGAGCTAATAACACTAACCGTTACGCTACGAAGGCTGACCCCCTGGATGGTAAACAGATTCAGAAAGAAAGAAAGAAAGAAAGAAAGAAAGAAAGAAAGAAAGAAGGAAGGAAAGAACAGAGTTAAATTCTGGGAAGGCAGATGCCATAAAATTTAAATTTTCAGTCTGTGGGATAAAATTTCTCTCTGAAATGGTTATGAATTTCGAAGGCGCCTAATGTACACTCCTGTCCTTGAAATGTCCATCTGTGCTGTGTAACATTTAATGCTGCTTGCTGTCATCGTGGGCTCTGATTCGATTCTCCTTCATTCTTCTTTTTCCTGGTCTTTTCCCATTTACTTTGGGACAACAGTTCATGTGGACCTGTTTTATGGCCGTATGCCGTTCCAGACCAACCCTATGTGGAGACTTTATTCACTACCTCGTGTTGCTGCCGTGGTCGATAGTGTGATGTGTTGTTTCTAGAGGTAGAAATGAACATCCAATCCCCATCCCATACGTAGTGTAAATCGAACCAAGCACCCTCTGAACTGAAGACCACTAGGCTGAACATCCATCCAAGGAATCGGAATGTTCGATTCTCGGAACTGCCAGACATTTAAGACTGACAGGATGGCTTATATGTAGTTTAGATGGCACATGCAGATTACTTCCGTTGAGGGGTTGTACGAAAAGAACGGCACTACCTCGAGGGATACGAGTTTACTCCTTTATCCGTGGAATTCCAGCTTACAGCCTAACGACACACGTCGTGCGGCCAACTCTCTTGGTTAATAATAATAATAATAATAATAATAATAATAATAATAATAATAATAATAATAATAATAATAATAATTTTACGTTCTTCTAAATACTTTTACGATATTCAGAGATGCTGAGGTGCCGGAATTTTTCCTCACGGTAGTTCCTTGACGTGCTAGTGAATCCTTTTTTTTGCTAGGGGCTTTACGTCGCACCGACACAGATAGGTCTTATGGCGACGATGGGATAGGAAAGGCCTAGGAATTGGAAGGAAGCGGCCGTGGCCTTAATTAAGGTACAGCCCCAGCATTTACCTGGTGGGAAAATGGGAAACCACGGAAAACCATCTTCAGGTCTGCCGACAGTGGGATTCGAACCCACTATCTCCCGGATGCAAGCTCACAGCCGCGCGCCTCTACGCGCACGGCCAACTCGCCCGGTACTAGTGAATCTACTGACACAAAACAGACGTATTTTATCACCTTACTGTACAACATCACCGGTTTAGTCCGGGATCGAAATCCCTAACTTAAGCTCAGAAGGCCAGCACTACATCGTCTGAGCTACTAGGCCAGACTGGCTCTCTTTCCGTTTCTTCGATGTCAAATATTTTTCTACAGAAATGACATGACGGAGTGCTCAGTGATTAAGGAAATTTTCTCCTCTACAATCTGTTTGGAACGAACAATATTAATTTGAATTCTTTGAGTGACCTTCTGTGCTACGTCTGAGACTGTGAGGAGTAGCCAATAGCATGTATATAAAATACAGTATTTTGCCATATTCCTTTATACTTCATCAATGAATTACAGTGCGGTAACGAAATAGATTGAATCCGGGAGATTTCCTGCAATCACCCATATTGTATTCATGTAGGTCTGGGAACCAGCAAGCTTGTATGAATTTCAAAGGGAACCGATCCTTATTGGCAAGTGTGTCTAATATGGCGATAACCTTCTCTGTTGTTTATTGTGTTCTCACACAATAGTTCAATCACGTCAAATTATAGGCCGCAGGTTTTGATTATTTCCTGAGCCGTCCACCTCTCGTCAGCTGTGCGTGAAGTTGTGTCTTGCGGGAGAGCGCACCCAGTGCCCCTGCCAGCGGAGTGATCTAGTTTTGGTGACTGCCGTGGGCGGTGCTAGCGGCGTGGTGAATGGGTAACAAGCAAGCATGGCCCGCGCTAATTGTGCAAAGGTGAGGCATATCGTGGTAGCACGGGGTTGTCCACACTTTACTCCTTTCTCTTAGATGCGAGTGGATCGTGACCGTAGACGGTATTCGCATCTCATTACCACTCAAACTCTTAGATCTTTCAAGCACTGAAACTCGGATTACTCAATTACTCCTCAGACATTCAGCAAATTCAGAATGATAGTTGGTCTCAAAATTCGAATTTGAATGGAGAAACATTAGGTAGATACGAAATCTAAATTTAGAAATAACGAAAACTAGTGACATACATGTAACAACAAATATAATTATTATAATAATAGTTCGTCCCTGTGGTGTAGTAGTTAGTGTGATTAGCTGCCACCCCGGAGGCCCGGGTTCGATTCCCAGCTCTGCCTCGAAATGTGAAAAGTGGTATGAGGGCTGGAACGGGGTCCACTCAGCCTCGGGAGGTCAAATGATTAGAGGTGGGTTCGATTCTCACCTCAGCCATCCTGGAAATGGTTTTCCGTGGTTTCCCACTTCTCCTCCAGGAAAATACCGGGATTGTACCTAAGTTAAGGCCACGGCTGCTTCCTTCCCTCTTCCTTGCCTGTCCCTTCCAATTTTCCCATCCCTCCACAAGGCCCCTGTTCAGCATAACAGGTGAGGCCGCCTGGGTGAGGTACTGGTCATTCTCCCCAGTTGTATGCACCGATCCAGAGTCTGAATCTCCAGGACACTGCCCTTGAGGCGGTAGAGGTGGGATCCCTTGCAGAGTCCGAGGGAAAAACCGACCCTGGAGAGTAAACAGATTAAGAAGAAGAAGAAGAAGAAGACTTAAAGCCACCCGTTTCTCTGTAAGAAGTAATATTTCGGAGTTACTGTGCAACAAATGGGGCGGCCCATCATGGTGAGAATTGTTTCCCTCTCGAACTGCAGTAAATATATCGATACTTGCAATGTTTTCTTCACATTCACTTGATTCACTGTTCGCAGGTTCAGGAAATTCTTTGAAAGAATCGCCATGGTTTCTTTTATTGCGCACCGGTACGAAATATTTCATTATTTCCTTCATTTTCCTTCTCTAGCTTGCAAATCACCTAATCCTACTAAATGACTAGGAACGGGTGAGTTCTCCGTGCGGTTGGGGGCACGCGGCTGTGAGCTTGCGTCCGGGAGATAGTGGTTTCGAACCCCACTCTCTGTAGCCCTGAAGATGGTCTTCCGTGGTTTCCCATTTTCACACCAGACGAGTGCTGCGGCTGTACCTTAATTAAGGCCACGGCCACTTTCTTTCCACTCCAAGGCCTTTCCTATCCCATCGTCGCCATAAAACCTATATGTGCTGGTGCGACGTACAGCAAATTGTAACTGATAAAAATGACTAGGTACTCGGTTGCGTCGGAAGCAAAAAACAAGTGTTTTATGCTTTTCAAATGATTGAAAAACAACGAGAGCAGTTAAATTAAAACATACGTTGATTCCAAATAAACTATGACAGTCAGCTATTTACTAGTTGTTTGCTGGTACATTGGTATTTACGGCAATAAAGATTCCGTTAGATTGTTCTTAACAAAAAACAGTTTGTGTACTGAACAGTGAGAAAACCAACTCCCTTCTCTATTTTCTACCAGTAGTAAAAAAAATATATGCAAGGACATGAACCAACTAGACGAAGATTATCTGTTTCTTTTAATTCCGAATTGACTACACGAAATGGTTACTAGGACAAGAATGATAATTTTAGAATGGCAGTTTATAGAAACTTCAATCATGTGTTCGTACGCACTGTATGCGTAGAAACTTAATAAAAGCAGAAAAAAATCTTGATTTTAAGCTAAAATCCAACGCTTTATAGACATATATGTATATTCCAAATAATATCCAATTCAGTGTTTCTATTTATTTCGAGGAAAAGGTGCCGGTCTTGCGAACCGTTGCCTGTACCATAATTAAGGCGACAAACTCTTCCTTGCCACTCCTAGTCCTTTCCCCGAAAACCTTCAATGTCTTAGTCCGACGTTTGACCACTAGCAGTAATAATAATAATAATAATAATAATAATAATAATAATAATAATAATAATAATAATAATAATAATAATAATAATAATAATAATAATAATGGGAGCTTCCGTGGCTTAAGAGGCAGCGCGCCGGCCTCTCACCTCTGGATTCCGTGGTTCAAATCCCGGTCAGTCCATGTGAGATTTGTGCTGGACAAAGCGGAGGCGGGACAGGTTTTTCTCCGGGTACTCCGGTTTTCCCTGTCATATTTCATTCCAGCAACACTCTTCAATATCATTTCATTTCATCTCTCATTCAGTAATCATTGCCCAAGAAGAGTGCGACAGGCTTCGGCAGCCGGCACAATTCCTATCCTCACCGCTAGATGGGGGCTTCATTCATTCCATTCCTGACCCGGAAGATTGACTGGAAGCAGGCTGTGGTTTTTCATTTTCATTAATAATTATTTTTTTTTACGCCACATTAACTACTTTTACAATTCCCTAAAGAGCAGAAATGCGGAAATTTTGGCCCGAAAAAGTCCTTTTCGTGCCAGTAAACCTACCGACACCAGGATGGCGTATTAAATTAGCTTCAAATATCCCTACCATCAGAGTGAACTGGGATCTAACCCGCCACGTCGGGCTTAGACATAAAGCGTCATACCGTTTAAGGCACTCAGTCTAGATCATTTTTAAGACTTCGGCCTCATCTCAGGTAGGAATGACATGATGTTTGAACACTTGTAGCCATCTTAAGAAGCAGAAAATCAACTACTAAATATACAAAGATTAAGGGTAAAGTACATATTTAGCTTTCACACCATTCGTCTCGGAGTGGTTTACAATGTATCATTCGAACTGAGTGTGTGAACTTTCTCAGTCGAAGAGTGAAGGCAGGAAATATTATTTTCCCTAAAACGAGACTAAACTTCAAATTCTGAAACATTTCCGAAATATAAGTAAATTTTGGACTTCTTTACCATCATCATCATCATCTGTTTACCCTCCAGGGTCGGCTTTTCCCTCGGACACAGCGAGGGATCCCACCTCTACCGCCTCAAAGGCAGTGTCCTGGAGCTTCAGACTCTTGGTCGGGGATACAACTGGGGAGAATGACTAGTACTTCGCCCAGGCGGCCTCACCTGCTATGCTGAACAGAGGCCTTGAAGAGGGATGGGAAGATTGGAAGGGATAGGCAAGGAAGAGGGAAGGAAGCGGCCGTGGCCTTGAGTTAGGTACCATCCCGGCATTCGCCTGGAGGAGAAGTGGGAAACCACGGAAAACCACTTCCAGGATGGCTGAGGTGGGAATCGAACCCACCTCTACTCATTTGACCTCCCGAGGCTGAGTGGACCCCGTTCCAGCCCTCATACCACTTTTCAAATTTCGTGGCAGAGCCGGGAATCGAACCCGGGCCTCCGGGGGTGGCAGCTAATCATGCTAACCACTACACCACAGAGGTGGGCGGACTTCTTTATATTGTCGCAAAATTTCTGCCACCCGGCGAAGTTGAAATATAATTGAATCGGTTATTTGAAAAAGCACACATGCCCACTTTCGGACAAAATATTTTTAATCCATATATGTTAAAATTTATGTATTCCCATCTTTGAGAGAGAAAGCCTACGTGTCCGCCTCATTATAAGGGTTTTACTGGGACCTTGAAAATTTTCCTCTGGCTTACTGTTAATAGGTAAATCACATCTGAGGGACTTCAATAAAAGGCTTGACAAGACATTCTCTTGGCGTTATTGTTGACAGGTGGGATGTCCCTGAGTAACTGTAATAAGTGATATTTTTAAGACAGACGATGTTGGAAAATGTTCTGAATTTTGACTCTAGTGTTTTTGTGTGAAGGGAATTTTAATTACATAATTAAAGTGTGATATGTAGAGTACTTAAATATTGGTAAGCATTAAATAACCTCATTTCGTTATGTTTTTTCTAACAAGAGTTTATTTGCTTGAGAAATCACACATGTCCAGTAACTTCCAGTTCTCATATCATTCTACTTTGAAAAGTTATTTTTTTACAAAAATGATCGCTAATATTACAAAAGATCTGAAATACAAATGGTACAAAATCCAGGCCCAAATTCCAAACATTAGAAGCTGTAGGCAGTTATTTTCTACTTCTCTCAGAACTAGTAGTCTAGTGGTCACCCGTGCTTTCTCAGGTAACCGATTACACTAAATATTGTAATGCCGGGAGATACAGCAGAAGCACTGGTCTTCTGAGACCAAGTCGGGCAGTTCGATCCTGGCTCAGTCCGATAGTGTTTTAAGGTTAAATATGCCATTCTCGTGTCGATAGATGTACTGCTACGTAAAATAACTCCGTCTCCAAACTGGGCTGAGTAGCTCAGATGGTAGAAAGGCCTTCTGAGCTTATCTTAGCAGGTTCGATCCTGGCTCACTCCCCACTGGTATTTGAAGGTGCTCATATATGGCAGCCTCGTATCGGTAGATTAACTGGCCCATAAAAGAGCTCCTCCGGAACAGTATTTCGGCACCTTGGCGTCTCAGCAAACCATTAAAATGTAGTTAGTGGGGCCGTAAAACAATGTTATCTATACTAATATTATAAAGAGGAAAAATTTGTATATTTGTTTGTGACGCATAGACTCAAACACTACTGAACCGATATTAAAAATTACTTCACCTATAGAAAGCTACATTACCAGTGAGTAACATGGGCTGTCTTTTATTTTCAAAACAATTCGAGGTGGGTGGCACGGGGGGAAGGGCAGATATAAAACTAATAGCCTAATATAGGCAAAATATCGAATTTGTCGTACAAGGACGAGACAAAGCTCAATTCAATCCCTTTGACTCAAAGAACAAAACTCGGTAAGCCCTATGGGCCAGAAAACCATGTTTCAAAGCCCTAAAACTAACAGTTACGGAGATATTGGTACCTCACTACCCCTGCTCTAGGAGTCGGATAAAGTAATGAACTTCCGTAACCATGGCAACGTCAGCTCCAGGATTCTACAGCCGAGAAATTATCGACAGTATATCACAAAATCATAATATGTTACAGACATGAAAATTAGTGTTTGGAACCACTTATAAAAATAAAAGAACACAAATGTTCATTTTCAGAAAATCCACTTAAAGGGGGAGGGGAGGGGAGGAAGGTGAAAATAAGTGAGGAAGGAATTGAATTATTTATATGAGGATACATAAATCTCAGAAAATGAAGATGTTACAGACGTTAAAATTGGTACTTGGAATCTCCTTTATAAATGAACAAATTTTTTGTGTGGAAAATCCACTTAAGGGGGTGAAAAGAACAAAAAAGCGGGTGAATTTTTAAAATGAGTTTCTTCTTCCTCTGCCGCTTTACCAACACCTATGGGGTTACGGGTGCGAACTGTGTAGCACATGTGGATTTGACCCTATTTTACGGCTGGATGCCCTACCTGACGGCAACCGTATGTGTAGGCATGTAATTACTATTGCGTGTTCCTGTTGTGGTTGGTATTGTGGTGTGTTCAGTGAATATGAAGAGGAGAATGTTGGGACAAACACAAACAACCTTTTCGCGGGCCAGAACGATTAATCACACGCGGTTAAAAACCCGACCTAGCCCGGAATCGAAGCCGGAACCCTGTGAAGCGAAGAACTCAACGCTGACCACTCAGTCAAGGAGTGGGACAGTTTTTATAATGAGTATATTGGCATTTGTAGCCTCCTTTTTGTTTTCGGAAAATCAACTTAAGCCGGAGATTGAAAATAAGTGAAGAAGGAGTTGAATTCTCTTTATGATGATACTTGTACCTCAAAACCTAACATGTTACAGACGTGAAATTTGGTATATAGAATCTGCTTTAGAAATAAAGAAAACTTTTTTTCGACATAAAAGAGGACTGTTTCTCACACATAGAGTTTCATGTCCCATGTTCTAGATCTAGGTCTTGCCAGTAGCCTGGTCATCTTAGCCCCAAATGGCAATGCCACAAACGTGGTTTACAAAGAGGTTCTGGGGTAAGTGAAATGCAATTTTTCGGTGAAATTTTATACTTTAGCGATTTACAGATAACGTCTTAGTGCAGTACCGAGGAACAAGTAATATTTATCAAATTACGAAATCCTCGTGAGCGAAGCCGTGGGTAACAGCTAGTTATTCATATGTTATTAACTTATTATTATTATTATTATTATTATTATTATTATTATTATTATTATTATTATTATTATTATTATTATTATTATTATTATTATTTGCCACGTGTTTAATGTCACACAAACACATCGAATGTTTTCGGTGACCGAGGGATTGGAAAGGGTTTGGAAGGTAGTGGCCGTGCCCTTAATTAAAGTAGTCTGCAGCCCCAGCCAGCATTTGCCTATTGTGAAAATGGGAAGCCACGGTAAACCATCTTCAAGGCTACCGACAATGGGATTCAAACCCACTATCTTCCGAATACAAGCTCATAGGTGCGAGACTTTAACCGCATGGCCAACTTGCTCGGTAATTATTATTATTATTATTATTATTATTATTATTATTATTATTATTAGTCTGTTTAAACTCCAGAGTTGGTTTTTCCATCGGACTCAACGAGGGATTCCACCTCTACCACCTCAAGGGCAGTGTCCTACAGTTTATTATTATTATTATTATTATTATTATTATTATTATTATTATTAAATATTGTTATAAAAAGGCTGATTCCTTGGATGAAAGGTCACTGTCGACGCTTGCGGTCCTGGTTTCGATTTCTGTTCTATTTGATTTGATTTGATTTGATTTGATTTGATTTGATTTGATTTGATTTGATTTGATTTGATTTGATTTGATTTGATTTGATTTGATTTGATTTGATTTGATTTGATTTGATTTGATTTGATTTGATTTGATTTGATTTGATTTGATTTGATTTGATTTGATTTGATTTGATTTGATTTCGATGTCTTGGGGACTGGATGTTTGTGCCTGTCCCAGTACACTCCGTTTCCTATACACACAACGCATGATACTAAAACTACCACAACACGAAGTAGCCAATACATACCTTCAAATACAGTAGGTTTTCCGTCGGGAAGGGCATCTGGCCGTAAAACAAATCCAAGTTCACATGAGAGTCACAGTTCGTATCCACGTCCCCACCAAGATGTTGAGAAAGCCACGGAAGAAGAAAAATTGGTGTCATTTTTCCCTTTGGTAAAAATCAAATGATCATATGTATTTCAATAAATGAAACTCAAATTGATTATCCGTAGAGATTATTGAGTCGATAATCCATCGAAAGGGGGGGAAACTGACTCGGGATCTATAAAATTACCATAAATGAAGTAATGATTTCTCATAATATTATCAGTTTTAAGTCTCACTAACTACATTTTTATGGTTTGTGGAAACGCCGTGGTGTCGGAATTTAATCCTGCAGGAGTTCTACTTAAATTTACTTACACGAGGCTGAAGCATTTGAGCACCTTCATATACCACCGGACTGAACAAGGATCAAACATGCCAAGTTGTCCATGGCTAATTGGTTAGGGTGCTGGCCTTTGGTTCAAGGGGACCCAGGTTTGATCCCGGCCAGGTCGGCGATTTTCAACTTAATTGGTTCTTTCCACCGGTCCGGGAACTTTGCGTGTGTGTGTGTGTGTTTGTTCACATTGTAGTACACACTGAAAAGAAAATTAAAAAATAGTTGGGGCCAGGAGGCTAGTGACTCAACCATCTTAGCCACTCAGCCCAGCTTAATAAGTTCTCTAGAGTACAGACAGACATGGACATCCATCAATACTTCACCGTCAGAGACTTCACGGTTTCCAGGTCACACTTCACACATTCTGTATCGCTGAGGTAAAGTTAAAATGACCCCCAGTCTAAGACATGTTTATATCAAATCATCTAACGGTATATTCCAAGCATTGAAAAAACAAAGTACATTGAGCTGGAAATGATTGGATTAATCGGGTGTGTGACTAGTAGTGCTATATAGCCAGTCAAGAACATAGATAAATTTATATTACAGACTGTTTACTGGTCTAAGATTATCGGCATGGTGTCAAAGAGAATTTCCCCAGCATTCTAATCGTTTAAGTAAATTATTGTATCTTGCTAAATAACCGGTATAACTCTCGATACCAGAGAGAGTTGAACAAGAAAGGCTATTAAGGCCACTTCTTACTCGCGATATACCCATGTTGGTGAACAACGATGGCAGATAAGATGGACGTAATTGCTGCAATGTGTAGAATTAGCCACTTCTGGACACTGAACAATTCAGTGAATAAAAAGAGATTTATCGCCCTGTGCAACATGGAATATTAATTATTTTATTAACTTGTAAGTCCGTTCCTGTGGCCTTCTTCGAGGAATTCTTGAAATAACTCCGTACCGAGTGCAAGAATCAATTTATGGTGAATAGCTCACTAGAATTTTAATGCAAGACTTGTCAGAGAACGCTGCATGTTCAGCGTATGTTTCATTATAATTACGCTCTTTCCCGCGTATTTATCACTTCTCTGTTACGACGATGACGAGTATTTCGAGATGATAAAGTCGTGCTCGGTTCACCCAGAAAAATGTGGGTTAAATTTTCCTTCATGAGGTCGAAACATTTACAAAGTTGTTTTCTAATTCTGGAGGGACATGCAGTCCTGAGGTTCACTCAGCCTGCTCCTGAAATGAGAATCTGGTGAATTCTGGTGTGGCTCAGACGGTAGATACGCTGGTCTACTGAGCCCAAGTTCGCCGCTTCTGCCCGGTGATATCTGACCTCGTGTCGGTAGACGTAATGGCAGGCAAAATAAGAAAGCTACAGCACAAACTTCCAGCTTCTCGAGGTCTGCGAAAATCATAAAAGAATTTAGTGAGATGTAAAGCCAATTATATTTTATTTATTTATTTATTTATTTATTTATTTATTTATTTATTTATTTATTTATTTATTTCAGCGTATGTTATAATTTAGCTCTTTCCCGCGTATTTTTCACCTCTCTGTTACGACGATAACGAGTATTTCGAGATGATAAAGTCATTTATGATAAAGTTATTTATTTGCTGGGGCCATGTAGGACCATGTTGTCTTGTTACAATTGGCAGTGAACTTCGCTTTCTTTTGAGCCCAGACTTCCCTCATTCTTTCTGAGTGAGCCTGCTTGCGTTTCTCTGTCCAAGGGACACCGTGTCTTCTTATGGGTTGTTCGTCTGGCCCGTCCGTCACCATTTTTTTTTCGGAAAGACCTCTGTTAAAGGCGTTTTCAGGTTTTATCTGTAGCATTTGAAGATCTTCTTGGGTGTTTCTAAACCAGACATCTTGGTTTTAGGTTTTGAATCAAACAGGCGAAAGATCTGTTTGGTCAACCTGTCTCCGTTCATTTGTTTGAGGTGACCGTTTTTGCGGATCGTGTCTGAAATTGTTCCTATTTATTATTATTATTATTATTATTATTATTATTATTATTATTATTATTATTACGAAAAACCGTGTCTCAGGCGGCAGCGTGCTGGCCTCTCACCGCGGAGTTCCGTGGTTCAAATCCCGGTCACTCCATCTGAGATTTGGGATGAACAAAGTGTAGATTGAATAGGATTTTCTCCGGGTACTCCGGTTTTACCCTGTCATTTTTCATTCCACCAACACTACCCAATATCATTTTATTTCATCTGTCGGCGATTAATCATTGCCCCAGAGCAGTGCGACGGGTTTCGGCAGCTTACACAACTCCTATCCTCGCCGCTAGAAGGTATCTTCATTCATTCCATTCTTGACTCGGTCGAATGACTGGAAACAGGCATTTTATTATTATTATTACTATTATTATTATTATTATTATTATTATTATTATTATTATTATTATTATTATTATTATTATTATTACTCCTGAGAGGAGAAGTTGCTGGGAGTAGGGATAATCACCACTTTATCACATTTAGTGCCGAGGTTATGAATACAGTAGTTCATTTGTTTAGGGTCCTTTTGAACCGAAATTTACAACGATTTTTGAGTCGGCGGTTGCAGAGTGGATTTCGGCTGGTCCGGCGGCTCTGCGTTCGGGAGACGGAGAGAGGCTGGTCCCCACCATCGGCTGTCCTGAAAATGGTTTTGCGTGGTTTTCCATTCTCGTGTACTAAGGCGAATGCCGGAACAGTTCCTTGTATAGGCCACGACCACAAACCCTCTGACCTTCTACGCACATTTTCTGCACCGTTTCTAATCTCCTGGCCAGAGAGGCGACGTCACCGTCTAAGTGGCCTGCCTACCCCTTCAGGGGAGGAATGAAAACAGTTTAGTAATAGTAGTAGTAGTAGTAGTACTGGTAGTATTTTTGTTCATCCAAGGAGCTGGACATTGCTTGATAAAAGACCATTTTATTTTCCTAATAAATTTTACCTACTCAGTGAGCAGAAACAATTCAAATCAATGTAATGTACGTCCACATCATAAGGAATTGTTCTAATCAGAATATTCGTAAAGATCACAAGATATCAAGTGTTCCTGTCCCAAGAGTTCGCTACTGAGGGTAATCGCTTCCAAAGCACTTGAAAGATTTCCAGCGAGATAATTCATTTAGCATCAAAAGCGCCATTGACCATCACTAACACTCTGAACAAAAAACCCGTTTGTTTAAGCCGTAAGTTAGATATCTTTACACGAGGACGTAAATAAATAATTGACGGAACTGAAGAAAAACAACACCACCTATTCCTACTTGAAACTTTGTGAAACCATCACAAGCTGTTAGATCACATTACAACACATTTACAGTAGCCTATGTCTTGTTTAGCATCCGGATAGCACCTGTCTTTAGGGTCACCTTTTATGGCTATACAGGCAGCAATACGATGAAATATTCCGCAATACAGCTTTCGGATAGTTTGCTGAGTTTCATTGAACAATTCTTCCTCCTAGTGCACACTTTGATGGACTAGTGATTAGGCAGGTGGTAATGAAATGGCGTATGGCTTTTAGTGTCCGAGGACATATTCGGCTCGCCAGGTGCAGGTTTTTGATTTGACTTCCGTAGGCGACCTGCGCGTCATGATGATGATGATGATGATGAAATGATTATGAAAACGACACATACACCCAGCCCCCGTGCCAGCGAAATTAACCAATGACGGTTAAAATTCCCGACCCTGCCGGAAATTGAACCCGGGAGCCCTGTGACCAAAGGCCAGCACGCTAACCATTTAGCCATGAAGCCGGACAGGCAGGGGGTTTACGGCGGTACAAGCATTACCTCATTACATCACACATGTATTCAATTGGTGAAGTCCAGGGGATGATTGCCAACGTTGTAGAACCTACTGGCTGATACGTCATCTTGCTGCATTTGGTATGCTGCACAAAAATGGCAAAATATGTCCTCAGAATCGTATTGACATACCGCTGAACTATATCCTCTCCTTGAAAAACATGCGAGGTGATCATGACCGATAGCGCCCCGAACCATAACACTTGGTGTCTGGTGTTTGAGACATTATATATAATTCAGATACACATTATAGTGAAGGAAAAGAGAAAGCCAGAATGACTGTTTCTAATTCAGATGATTAGAAGCAGAAATAGGAGGTACTTAATTAATCGTACAGAGGTCAGTGATTAAGTGCTGGAAGCATGTAAGTCTATAACCGAAAAAAAAGTTGTGTCAAATCCTATGGAAAATCAAATGATCATAAATATATTTTTCAATAAATGAAACTCAAATCGTTTTCGAGAGACGTCTGTACGGAATTACGGAGTCGATAAGTGTAGGATTCAGAGCATCGATAAGGGGAAACAGACTCAGGGCCTACGATTATTACCACGAATAAAACAATCAGTTCTCTAGAATGCGATGAGATGACGTCTCTTTAATAAAAGAGCCTTCTACAGTGGAAACTCGATATCTCGATTTTATCGAAATTTCCAGATATAGAGAATATATTTTTTCAGCATGTACAGCACATAATAGAATCATATGTATCTACGGGCTTATACTGAATACATTATTTTTTAAGAGTACTTAAAAATATACAAACTCTATTTTACGACATCATTTTAATTATAACCTTTTTTTTAAAATGCGTCTTCGGGGGTTGCTTTCGTAGGTGACCGGTAATTAATTCACACCCGAGAAACAGCGAGGCTTCGCCGATTTTCTGATCGCTAGAAGTTTTAGTTTTTCCATTCCCGCCATATTAACTCCCAGCATCAGTGTAACCCTTTTTTTTACTTCTTAACTGTTCCTTAAGAACCACATATGCCGTATTGCACAGTTAATGATGCACAAAATTCGCGTTACAGAGTATTATTTTGCTTCAAAGGAGGAAATGTTTGATTCGAAAAATCGAGAAATTCGTGTAAGCGAATTTCGAGTAATAGAGAAATAAATTCACGTGTAGAATAGAGCAAACGGCCGGGAAATTTAAGTTAGTTCGAGATACTGAAAATTCGAGCAATGGCGGTTCGAGATATCGAGGTTCGACTGGATATGTCCCTCAGTCATGGCCATCAAAACTTCACATCAAAGCCTGTACGGTACCTAGGTAACATCGTGCCGCACATCTTTTTACCGTTAATTTCGTTACGCAGATTTTCAGCAGATGACCGCAACCCATGAGATATGTTTATGTCCAGTTGATAATGATAAGGAGAAATAATAGGAGTATTTTAGCGAACGCTCTTCTTTACGAAGTTAAACGGAGAGCAAGTGAGCAAAGGTAGTAAATTGTTCTACACATCTTTCATCACATCAAATCGTTCAGGAGAGGAGAATGGGAATTTCTCACAGCAATAATTTAAAATTCGTGCGCAAAAGAAGTGTGCACAAAGTAAGAGAGTCTAAATATTAAATTGTAGAGTTTAATATGTAATATGTGTGGGTCATTCCGGGAGTGCCACTTGCTGCTCATTACAGATATTACAAGCTGAATGAGAAATAAACAGCGTGTCTAAAGAGCCAACTACCACGTTTAGAAATAACTTCCTGCAAATTTGAGCGTTCAGTTCTTCATTCAGCTGTCCTCAGGGGTGTCCAAATCGTCATTTTAAATAGATTTTGTGGATCATGCTTTATTGGACGGAGGATGTAGTTGAATATCATCAAACAGCGAAGATAAATTATGCGCGTGTAGGAATTTCAATCTCTGTTGTATCGAATCAAAATGTATGGAAGCCAGCTCACGATGGACTACTCAACTATCATCCACACTGTTCTGCAAAGAGAAAGGGAATTCCTTCATATCTCACTGCTTGTAGATCACCATTGCTGTACGAGATCGAAAACTTGGCGGACATGACGGAACAATGACAGGAGAGTGTGTTATTTGTAATAAATTCCAATTCACGGATGAATACATTCAACATCAGAGTATTACTCAAGGTACATGAAAATTATTAAAACCGTGCAGATGACTTGCTAAATTATACTTTTAACACCTCCCAAGTTAACCCTTAAATGCATATCATTGCATATGTGCAAAGCAGAATATAGTTGCTTGTTATATCTGCTTTATGATTTTACAGGTGTCCATTTACTTCTGCCTTGCAGACGAACTCGCTAGGGGTCACTGTGTATTAAAAAAGAACACTTTTATTTTAATGACTTTTCCTTGCTGATAAGCTGAAGTGGTGTGAACTTTAAACAGACAATATAAAACACATAAAATGCTGTTTACCACAGAGAATTCGTGAGCCAGTACATCCCTAAGACTGAAGTCTGGCAGTAGCTACACTAATCGTACAGCTTTTCGTATACCGGTGCAAAAAACACACAAAAATCTTAATATTTTGACTGATCCAAATAATTAAAAATATATTAATTCTGCCAAATACTTTTTAAAAATATTTTTCTGGTAACAATCTATTACTTTTTGAATGAAAAATTAAAATAAATAATAAATTGCGCATTTAAGGGTTAAGGATAATTTCACAATACAAAATCATGAAGAAAAATGAAAGCGAGAGATTGGCTGCGCTATTTGAGCCATGTAGCTGCCGGCTTAGGCTATACTCGGGAGATAGTGGGTTCGAACCCCACTGTCATCCTCCATGAAGATGGATTCCCATGATTTCCCATTTTCACACATGAAAAATGCTGGGGATGTACCTTAAATAATGCCATGGTCGTTTTCTTACCACTCCTAACCCTTTCCTATCCCATCGTCGCTAGAAGACTTACCTGTGTCGGTGCAATATAAATCAAATCGTAACAAAAACAAATATCATTTAACAAGATAATAGGTTCTAAAAATTAGACAGTCAAAACTTTCAAAAGCAGCGTATATACAAAGTATTCCTTGTTTTATATATATCGTGGCTGCTGAGCCAAAAACGCAAACGTGACATTACCATCCATTACCAGGTGTATGCATAAGTCACTAAGAGATGGCCCCATAGTTTGAATTTGACACATACGTCAGTTTGTTCGTCTGACATTAACCTACAACATACACAAGTTAACTCCGCCAAACACTAGCGCCAATGTTGTATCGTTCAGTGATCATGTTGATATTTTGTGTCTAAAAAAGAACATTTGCGGCACACATTGCTTTTCTTATTTAATCAAAGGAAAAAGGCTGTGGAAAGTCATCATTCGCTGGTAGAAACATCTAGTGAACACGCTCCATCGATTAGAACAGGGCCTCTCAAACGCCCAAAATCTCACTCGTGCAGAGCGAGGCGCATGAGCTCCGTGCACTGTGCATCGGTGCCGCTCGGTGCCGCTCGGTATGGTTCGGATCAACGCTTCGTCTCTGGGCTACTCGGCTATGCTCGGCTCTACTCGGCTATACTCGGCTCAACTCAGCCCGGATTTAGAGCGCTACGGCGCAAGTGGGTAAGAGGGAGACAGGCGGAGCGAGCGAGACAGGCGTGAGGAAAGAGAGAGTAAGCGCTATTGCTCCAAATCGAGGAGTGGGGGGTCTGCACTCTGGTCAACCAAGCCAAGTCGTCTTTTGCACCGTGCACAGTGCATGCACCACGCGCATGCACCCTGAGAGGCCCTGGATTAGAGCATATGTGAGACATGGTTTCTACAATGTAAACGTGGTGATTTCAATGTGAAAGACAGTGTGCGCTCTCGTAGACCACAAAAGTGCGAAGACGAGCAATTGCAGACGAAACGGTTAATGCACAACGCTGTCGCCAACAAATGTTCAATTTAAATCACGCATTGATCGAAAGATGACCGGAATGGGCCAGAAGACATGGTAAAGTAATTTTGTTACACGATAATTCTCAGTCTCACAGAGCAAAACCAGTGAAGGACACCTTGAAATCGCTTGGATCGGACACCCTCCCGCACCCGCCGTACCGCCCCGACCTGGTGCCATCTGACTATCACGTCTTCGCAGCAATGGGGCACGCGCTCGCAGAACAGTACTTCAGCAATTTCGAGGAAGTTGGAAATGGTTTGCCGCAAAAGACAAGTGGTTTCTCTGGTATAATATTCATAACTTACCTGAAAGTTGGGCGAAGTGTGCAAAAGCCGATAGCCAATATTTTGCATAAACAAAAAAAAATGAATTTCTCTTGAAAACGACGTGTTTTCTTTACCATAAAAAACAGGCAAGAACTTATGCATACACCTGGTATTTCTTTTAAAACTGGTCACGCCTCCCAGCCACATATCGGTATGCAGTCGATCAGAATAGTTTTCGTTGAATTACTTTTCCTATGCGCATGTGTAAAGGAAAATAAACTTTCCTGTACTCTGTGAATGTATGTTTGCATGACGTATTCACCCACTCCTAGAGTATCATGTATTTAAGGTTCATGTTCCTTCACACATTAGCTTAGAAAAAAGAACTCAACGAAATTTTCCTGATACACTGTACATCAGTATGTGGCTGGGAAGAGTGAATTGTCACATTCGCAGTTTTGGCACAGCAGGGACGATATGCTGGCCGACCGCATGGTCTAAGTCTAGCAAACCTGCTTCTTACGTGAAGGTCCCGGGTTCGATTCCCGCCCAGTTCATGGATTCTCCTTGGATTCGAGGCCTGGTTTGAAGTCCACTCAGTCTGAGGAGAAAAATGAAAGACTTACGTGATGGTGAGATAGAGACTTTGGTCTAAAGAGCCGAGAATAACGGCCGAGAGGATTCGTCGCACTTACCACGCGTCACCTCGCAATCTGCAGACCTTCAGGATGCGCAGTGGTTACTTCGTAGGCCAAGGTCCATCAGAGCTGTAGTGCAGTAGTTTCTTTATATATATACTAGTATGTTCAAAATCACATTTTTAATTCGTTCCTTAAAAATAGGCTTCAGTTTTAGGATTAAAGCATGTGATCTCACCCTTGTTATCTAGCCAAAGCAGTTACCAGCAAAGTTATAGGTATTTTCATGTTAAAAATGACGAAGTTGTTCTGTTCTTGTAACATGTATGTTCCAATGCCATAAATGACCTTTAAATAAAGCCGCAAGAAATTGTTATACATGTGCATAATTTTTCGCATCCTCTGTCTCTTGTTTTAGACATAGCATTTACATGGATATCCCATATATATAATTTTTGCAAAAGCTAAGCAAAGCCATCTACGTACAGGCCATAGAGATCCTTAAAGGGGTGGAAGGTTAAAGCTTCCTCTACCCGTAATCTCAGCACTTGGTGGGGTTAGAGGGATTAGCGCTACACCCGGACGCCATTACACCCGAGGAATTAACCTCTTACTCATTTTTGGTGAAGGCTGAGTAAATCTCAGGGCCATGTGAACCTTCGGAATAGGAAATCTCGTTTCTTAAATTTTTCGACTTCATGGATAGGGTTTGGAAGAACTTTCTCGTTTTGAGGATTTTCATTTTAAGATGCTATAAACTATTTTCCCTGGACTACATTTATAACCGTGATTAGTTAAATGTAATCCAATTGGCCAGCAGGTTACCTGACACAATTAAACCCTTTCCTTGTAATAAGATACAGGCACACATTCTGGCTTCACAATAACGTCAAATCATATTTATCACACCTTGTTTTACATACCAATTTCTTAACGGTTTTTTGGTTCGATGCGTAGAGGGAAAGGTGTTTTCTTCGTTCATAGAGGCTAGTATGCGTAATGCTGAAGAACATGTAGATACCTCGATAGGGAATTATTTGAGGTTAGCGGAGCAAGGTACTCTAGGTCAGAGATGCACAAAATGTGTCTCTGGGACTAGGAGCGCGTGTTGAGGCTCTTGCTTGCCACTTCGAGGTCATGTTCTCAGCATTTGCACTTGTTTATTGCCATAACCCTCGCATACGAAAATGTGTTTTACTTTATGTAACTTAAGAACCCTCAACTGAGAACAAATCTATCTATCTGACTTATTAATTAATTAATTAATTAATTAATTAATTTATTTATTTATTTATTGTGTTTCAGACAGGTATAAACCTAATGATGTGAAACACATATACAGACCTCAAGATTCCACATCGTGGAATGTGGCCAGAAACCCTCATACCAGATACTGAAAACTAAAATAAAAATGAAAACAATACGGTAAAGTTTAAACACAGTCCACTGTAGTTCATTACATTACCCTGTTAAAGTGTCTTCTTCTTTTTCTGCTTACTTTTCCTGGTCTCTTACCCAGTTATCTGATATCCGGATTACGGTCGATTAAGCCGAGATTTAGGGCCCTCTTTCTGGCCTCAACCCTTTGAGAGGATTGACTTTTCTATTGTGTGATTCTGTGGTGGTTTGTAGTGTGATTAGCTTTATGTAAATGAAGGCGTGTATTAGAAGATTATGAACACCGAGTCTCCAAATCAGAGGAGTTATTGAAACACGGCTAATGTCGATATGTCGTTCGGAAATCAAACCTAGGGTCACTAGGAAACGACGTAAAGTATGCTAACCATTCAGTCAAGGGCCGGACTTCCCCAGTTTCGGTGTCAGTGCTTAGAATGTTATCATTAGTTCTATCATTACTTCTGATAAGTAAACTTTAAAGAGAGATCCAGAAAATCGGCATCACAGGCGAAACTGTGCAGGACGGATCTACATTCAGAACACTGGTCAACAATCACCAATTCGCTGACAAACTCCAAAATTAGAACCCACTAACAAATATTGACAGAACAACACAAGGAAACATTCAGCGGAAAAATGAAGAGATTTAGAAAAAATAAGAAAGCAAACACTTAAGCTAATTACGTTCAATCGTGATCATGAGTTGGGCAAAACGATATAATAATAATAATAATAATAATAATAATAATAATAATAATAATAATCCAACGCCATTTTCTTCAAGTGTCGAGAGTTCCTTGGAATAAACTTCAGCGTAGTGGCCTTCAGTTGATAGGGCTCTGGGTTTGATTCCCAGCCGGGCCGTGGATTTTAACTGCACAAAAGTCATTCTTCTCACTCGGAGACTATGTGTTAATGTTCAACTTGATACACATCTCTACTGTTACACACAACACACAGCACTATTAACCACCGCAGAGAAAAACTATGAAATGTCGTATGGCTTTTAGTGCCGGGATATCCCAGGACGGGTTCGGCTCGCCAGGTGCAGGTCTTTATATTTGACACCCGTAGGCGACCTGCGCGTCGTGATGAGGATGAAATGATGATGTCAACAGATACACCCAGCCCCCGTGCCACTGGAATTAACCAATTAAGGTTAAAATCCCCGACCCGGCCGGGAATTGAACCCGGGACCCTCTGAACCGAAGGCCAGTACGCTGACCGTTCAGCCAACGAGTCGGACAGAAAAACTATAATAAATATATACCTCAACGTAGGGTTAACGCTAGGAAGGACATGTCGTAACACTGGGCCACATCAGCGCAAAGGATCTAATTATAACAATTAATGTTATTTGTTTTACGTCCCACTAACTACTCTTTTACGGTTTTCGGAGACGCCGAGGTACCGGAATTTAGTCCATCAGGAGTTCTTTTATGTGCCAGTGAATCTACCGACACGAGGCTGACGTATTTGAGCACCTCCAAATACCACCGGACTGAGCCAGGATCGAACCTGCCAAGTTGGGGTCAGAAGGCCAGCGCCTCAACCGTCTGAGCCACTCAGCCCGGCACGCAAAGGACCGATCCCGAGAATTCGTGGAAAGGCTAGGAAGAATAAAATAAGATTGTTAACATCAATGCTTTCACGGTCCGTACTTGTAGACATAATATGGGCTTTTGGATTTACGCCGTGTAAGAAAACAAGGTGAAACACTTGAAGTCTTCCGGGTGAACAGCTAAGATTTCCTTCTGAAGACGTGGAACAAAGTTTTCTGGAAAACGTAAAGAGTCTACAAGATTATTATTATTATTATTATTATTATTATTATTATTATTATTATTATTATTATTATTAGTGGCGTGCACTGGACCCCATCTACCCCAGCGCTGATGGGGTAAAGAACTTTATATTAACATTTTCTAACTATTCCTTAGAACCCTTTTTATAATGTTTAAAAATTGCGACCATCTAAGCCAATCCAAGTCTCGACAGTTCGCTCGCACTACCGCAGTTCAGCTTCTCCAGCGAGCTGGGTTTCCTTGCCGGCGTGATAGAGAGCTACCCTCCAGCGAAATTTAAGGTCGCTTGAGTGACGCATGCACTTGAAGCTTCCTCGAGGCGCAGCTGTGGCCCCTCCCCCGACAGAAATTTACGGCAACAGGCCAGCTAGCTTACGTAAGGGGTGTTAGTTTTAATACTTGACACTTGAAGTCTTCAGCGCCACGCATTAGATACTACAAGAAAAATAACAACATCTTAACAGTAGAGCCACTTGCACATCGTCTTGCTAATGAAAATAGAGCCACTATATAAAATCAATTGTAATATAGAAGAATGTATTTGAGTCTTGGGTTTCGGCATGTATACAGTTTTTTCGAGGAATTCATTGATAGCACGTGTAGAGTATGTGTTCCGATAGCCGCAGAAAAATATTTAGGTTGCCCAGCATGAACACAGAGTTAAGCGCGAATGGTTGTCTGTGATGGTGATACACAGTGAATTTTTATAGTGTTCCTCTTGGATAATAGCTGAAGGTTTCGCGATTTCTGTGGCATTCTTCATGAATTTAACGAGTGTTATACGTCGTAACAAATATTTCCCCTCGATTATCGTTGATGCATGTACACTCAGTATGCGTGTGAAACTATAGAACTTCAACGACGGTAAAATACCAGTTAATTTTGCTGATTAGATTAGATTAGGCTTTTCAAGTAAAAAACAAATAGTTAGTCCCAGTGTATTTTTGTGAAAATCATGACTGTACTATCACGAAGCGTCACCGTATGAAACTGCAAGTACATTGTTTAAAATCTGCTATAGATTAAGTTATGATGGTGTCGTCACTGCCGTGGATATCAATTTGGAAGTATGTGTGAGCGTGTGGTTGAAAATATTCTTGAAAGATCTTTCTCAGGTAGACCTTTCCACGAAAAATGCAGCCTTATAAAATGGTAATGTTCTCTTTTAGAGAGTGTAGTGGGGCTACGATTGTTTATATTTAAAAACCTTTTTTGCAGCTGGGGTAATTAATATGTTCACCGCACGCCAATGATTATTATTATTATTATTATTATTATTATTATTATTATTATTATTATTATTATTATTATTATTATTATTATTATCTATTTGCTTTACGTCGCGCCGACACAGATAGGTCTTATGGCGACGAAGGGATAGGAAAGGCCTAGGAATTGGAAGGAAGCGGCCGTGGCCTTAATTAAGGTACAGCCCCGGCATTTGCCTGGTGTGAAAATGGGAAACCACGGAAAACCATCTTCAGGGGTGCCGACAGTGGGGCTCGAACCCACTATCTCCCGATTACTGGATACTGGCCGCACTTAAGCGACTGCAGCTATCGAGCTCGGTAATTATTATTATTATTGAAAATGAAAACCTACAACCTGTTTTCCAGTCATTGACCGGGTCAGGGATGTGATGAATGAAACATATATAGGCTGTTATTACAATGGGGTCGCCACTCCCAAGGTGATGTATTAATGAGTGATAAATGCTATGAAATGAGAATGGAGAGTGTTGCTGGAATGAAAGATGACAGGGAAAACAGGAGTACCCGGAGAAAAACCTGTCCCGCCTCCGCTTTGTCCAGCACAAATCTCACATGGAGTGACCGGGATTTGAACCACGGTATCCAGCGGTGAGAGGTCGACGCGCTGCCGTCTGAGCCACGGAGGCTCCTATTATTATTATTATTATTATTATTATTATTATTATTATTATTATTATTATTATTATTATTATTCTATTCCTCGGAAGTCTTTTCTCAGAAAATAAATACTGTTCCACATACAGGAGTTCTGGTCTTATAGGTAGAACTGGAAGAGCAACAGTCGCATTTGATATTTTATTTTGGGAGTTAGAATAATATACGTCAAGTTCCATTACGTCATACAAGGTTTTATCGTCATCAGTGAGAGGTTATTACGAGACAGACAGCATGTGTTTCAAAACAGTTACGATAGGGAATTAACGAGTCCGCTTTTGTAGGCAACACATTTTATCGTATCTGCTAATACAAGAGCGAGAAAGTTAAAAGAAGTGACAAAAACCTCCTCATTACAGCACCTGCCATTTTTAATGAAAACAATATTAGAGAAAGATGAACTACCCACTTCATCTGCGGTTCGCTCTCTAGCTATTAATTAGATGGGAAGATCGGTAACTGCGACGCAAGCACGGACCTCCCACTTCCTGCATCTGTAAACAGCGCGGCTGGTTCTATCTGATCGCCGGTACAGTCACTGGATACTCCTGAGGGTAGATTTTGCATAGTGCACCGACTTAACAACACACAGAACAAACGCCTCTCTTCGAAAGTCGTGAGAACCGAGCGAGTTGGCCGTGCGGTTAGAGTCACGCAGCTGTGAATTTGCATTCGGGAGATAGTGATTTCGAACCCCACTGTAGTCAACCCTGAAGATAATTTCCCGTAGTTTCCCCATTTTCATCAGGCAAATGCTGGAGCTGTACTTTGATTAATGCCACGGCCCCTCTTCCTTCCCATTCCTACACTTTCTTATCCCACCGTCAACAAAAGACCTATCTGCGTCGGTGCAACGTATAGTCAAATGTAAAATATAATAATAATAATAATAATAATAATAATAATAATAATAATAATAATAATAATAATAATAATAATAATAATAATAAAATTCGTGAGAGCCGGGTGGCATAGTCACTGATTTCCCACCAAGGTTGCTGCAGTTCAATTCCTGGCGAATGCAAGTTTCATCCTGGGACGGTATAATTTATTCATTTATTGACCAGGATTGTGTTTCTGAAATTAAAGAAAAATCACACTCCTACACCATTTTTCGCTACACGAGAAAGCATAGAATCATAGTATGTTTTAATAATGTTATTTGCTTTACGTCCAACTAACTACTCTTTTACGGTTTTCGAAGACACTGAGGTGCCGGAATTTTGTCCCGCAGGAGTTCTTTTAGGTACCAGATTTGAGCACCTTCAAATATCACCGGACTGAGCCAGGATCGAATCTGCCAAGTTGGGGGCAGAAGGCCAGCGCCTTACCGTCTGAGCCACTCAGTTCGGCGATATAGCATGTTTTTGTGGTTAGAAAAAGAGAAAGCGAGTGCAGACTCTTTGACTGTTAAACCCTTAGTTGCCTCTTACGACATGCAGGGGTTACAGATAATGAATCCTTTGACTGCACCACTGGGGAGATAAAGTGTTCCGATAAATTGAAAGAAAAATGAGTGAATCTACTAAGGAATATAAAGGCACACGAATTGTGAGACAATGGAAGATATTCTAGAACTAATCTAATTATTCTTTCTTCCTTAATCTGTTTACCCTCCAGGGATGGATTTTCCGTCAGACTCAGCGAGGGATACCACCTCTACCGCCACAACGGCAGTGTTCTGGTACATGATACTTTAGATCCGGATGATACAACTGAGAAGGAGGACCAGTACCTCGTCCAGGCGGCCTCATCTGCTGTGCTGAACAAGGGGCGTTGTGGGGGGATGGGAATATTGGAAGATATAGACAAGGAAGAGGGAAGGAAGCGGCCGTGGCATTAAGTTAGGTACAGGAGGAGAAGTGGTGAAACACCCGAAAACCACTTCGAGGATGGCTGAGGTAGGAATCGATCCCACCTCTACTCAGTTGACCTTCCAAGGCTGAGTGAACCCCGTTCTATCCCTCGTAATAATTTTCAAATTTCGTGGCAGAGTTGGGAATCGAACCTGGGCCTCCGAGGGTGTGGCAGCTAATCACACCAACCACTACATGAACAACAGGTTGCAGGTGCAGAGTTGCCTCCACTACGTTGTTTTAATGCTAAAGGTCTAGCAGTCATTCTATTATTTCTCTATTTTTGCATTATTGCTGATGTTTTAATGTAAATGTGTGAAGTTAAAAAAAAACAATTTTTGTAATATTTGTGTTCTAGATTTTCTTCATTATTTTATATATTTTATAATTATAGAATCTGTTGTATACAAGGAACTTGGTATACAGTGACACAACATAAAGTTTATTGTTTCAATGATTTGATACAATATATATAAGAAATAAAACTGAATTCTTCTTGAAACTTGTTTGAATGCACGCAGTTAATGTTGAAATTAAATCTTAAATTGAATGTCTATTGCATATGTACAATTATACAATACGAGAGTTCTATATACACTTAGTTCTATCTTGAGGAGATTCTGTCTGTCTGTCTGTCTGTCTGTCTGTCTGTCTGTCTGTCTGTCTGTCTGTCTGTCTCTCTGTCTGTCTGTTTCACTAATAAATTGTCCTGATAGTCGAAAACTATCTTCTGTGAAATTACAAGCGTAACTTGTAGAGAGAGGCAGAATGCTGGTACTAGGTTTATACTTGCAAGGAACTTGCATTAATTTATTCAAATAGCAGAGTGTTAAGGTGGACGTCGAAGCACTGGTGAGGACTAAAGGGAGTAGCAGAATGCTATACTCGGGGCTCGACGTGGCTACGGGGATCAGGATAATGAGGTAATGTTCAGAGGTGAAACCTCAACGGCCAGCAATTTGTCCACCTGTTCAAAACACGTTTTCAAGAGGAATGCCTCCGTGTCTGACTTGCGGTGTGTACTGGTCGTCGAACATTGGGGTAGTCCTGGAGAGGCTCGGAACGAAGCTTCTTATATATCGCTGGCTGACGTCATCGGTGAGCGTGCCAGGTGCAGTAAAGACACCTCGTAGCTGCTAGAAACTTCGGTGCTACGGCGAGTTGTGGAGCTTGTAGGCGCAGAACTTGCGATGCGGAGGACACACACAACAGAATCCCCCTCCGGGAAATTTTAGTAGGGGGGAAACCATGAGATAAAATCGTCGGGGGCGGATACCTTCCTTCCCCCTCGCTATTTCGCACCCTGAGAAAAAAAATAGAAACCCAAGTCATCTCTGTACAGACCACGACAGTCCTGGGAGGGGTTGAAGGTAAATGTTCCTACTATCCGTAACCTTGACACTTGGTGAGATGGAGTGGTTAGCTCTAACCCCGGCCGCCATTGCCCTCAGAAATTAAACCTGCTGCTCCTTTTTAAGTGTAGGTTCAGTGAACCTCCGGAAGTAGAAATCTTGTTCCTTAAAATTTTTCGGTTTCCCTTGCAGAGAATCGAACCCACGTCCTTGCACGCTTTTGGCGCCTCGGCCAGGCAGCCCCTCAACTTCAAGACAGCAATGCGCATATTGCTGGAGTGAATGAAACTTGGTTGAGGAAATACATTCCTGATAGCATGGTCGAGATAAATAGATATCGTTTATACAGGAATGAAAGAGTTGACAGGAGAGGAGTAGTTTTGTACTGTAGAGACGATATCATCTGTAAATTAGTTCACACCTGTATTCACTCCACTGAGCCTCGACCCGAGTTCAAGTAGGCGGAGGCTGTAAATGTCTTAATTAGTGTTGTCTAGGACATATGATTGACACTGAAGACCGACTATTTCCAACTTACGAATATATACGGAGGTTGAGTCATAAAACATGGCAACTATTTTTTCCCTCGCGAACAGGAGACAACACGGAAAATCTAAGATATGCATTCGGAAACGTACGGTATGTGCTTGCGTATGATGCCAAAAGATAGTATATGTAAACAACAGTGTGAGTCTAAGCATGCCCCAAGTTCAGTGTGTGAGTGAGAGAGTCACAAATTGGAAGGCAACAAGCAGGAGCAACTATCGTATATTAAAATAGCAGTTCTCCGCGGCAGAAATGCACGCCAATGCCATGCAGAGCTGCGGGAAGCATTAGGTGTGTGTGTGTGACTATGATCTAATCCCCGAAGTCAAGTAGCCAGTACGTGGACAACGATTTGCTAACAAAAGGATATCGCAACAGCATTTTGGAGAGAGGTGTCACACGTTAGCGATACACATGCAGCGAATGGTATTCGGCGCCTGCCGCACAACTGGCAACGCACAATGGAAACCTTGGGTGATTATTTCGAAGGCATGTAACCAGTGGAGACCTGTCCTTTCTACGTAGTCTTGTGTATTTGTTGTCTATACCATAATAAAACAATGTTTACCAATGGCCTGTGTTCTGTCACTTTCCTACAAGAATCTCCTGAAGTCAGAATTTGTCTTCAGGCACTATGCATAAGTACATGCCCTACGTCTTCAAATGCATATCGTAGATTTTCCGTGTTATCTCCTGTTCGCGAGAAAAAAAAATAGTTGCCATGACTTATGTCTCAACCCTCGTGTTAATATTCGGAGACTGATGTACGAGGGCTGTAAATAAAGTGGTGGTAACGTACTCCAGACACTCCGGGAGATCGGGCATGCGCAAATAGGATATGGGAGCGGTCATCCAGTTGGGAGTGTTGTTGCTGTGTGGCGATGAAGTGAAGGGTGTCAATTTCACCACTCTAAAGTAGGTTTTCAAAAGGTGTTCGGTTTTAGTGGATTAAAATTGCGGTTGCCCGTGGCAAAAATGCATCAGGATGTTATCGAGGGATTACGTGAAGCCTGTGGCGAGAATGCAGTGCCGTATAGGATGGTTGCACGATGGGTCCAGGCGTTTCTTGCGGGTCGAATTGAGACTGCGGATTTGCACCTCTCTGGTCGGCCGTCCGTTACTCAAAATCAAATTGACGTAGTGAGTGATCTCATTTCCGTTCCCTCTCAGGGTGCATGCGCCCGAGCAGCGCACGGTGCAAGGCGCAGGAGACGACTTCACTAGGTTGACCAGAGTGCAAAACTCACTCCACTTTCCCTACACCTGTCTCACCCGTTCGGCCTGTCTCCGCCTTCTTCACCTTCCTCGCTGATTCTCCCCTCGCGGTGAGCGGAGACACTGTTGTGTAGTACAATGTTACCGATGTTAGAACACTCTTCTTTCAATTTGGTTTGAGTAGACAATGTATCTTCTTTACCTCTTCTTATCCTTCATCTGTGCAATTATACCAGTTATGTCTGGAACATGGGAACGGCTGACAGCAATTCTGAGAGCCTTCTTTAAATTAAATTCAGAAATAGGCCTACTTGCAAGCGATCTAGTTTTCGTACAAGTCAAAAAAGGAAAAAATAACTTTCACATATGCATGTGGAACCAGATATAGAAATAATCTTAGCTGCTTCTCGATGCAGCTTAGGAAAATCTTCCTTTGACAATTTCTCATTGAATTTGAGCAAAGCCTTTGTATTGAAAAATATATCTTTTTGATGATCACAATTATTGCCCTACGGATTCAGCATTTGGCTTTATTTTCACGACTGAGGAAAAAGTACGAAAGTTCCCAGTTCGATTGAAATGGTCTTTGGGAAGTCTTTGATTTCTTCGAAACAGTTTGCTCCATTATTATGTTGTTGTCTTGCGTCTATGCATTTCATTGATAAACAAGTCCTCTATCACCGAAAGCTTTGTCGCCCTCAGCACATTACACCATCCGAGTCAAGCCGAGTTGAGCCGAGTAGGACCGATGCACAGTGCCCAGAGCCTCTGCGAATCGATTTGCACGCGTGAGATTTTGGACGTTTGAGAGACCATACCGTACGCCATCGATGGACTGTACGGGAATTATCCGTAGATGCATCCGTACTCCGCGCAGTAGCGCCCTCCGTCGCGGTCATCAACAGGGAACGCCCTGCCAACGGTCCCAACGGCTTCCCAACATTTAGCAAAAGATAATAGACTTTGCAGGTGACTGCATTGAAGGAATGTAATGCAATTGTTCTTGTTAGTTCATTAAATATCGCGTTGTATCAATATTGCCATTACTTTACTTTCAACCCTCGTATTACAGCAAAACTGCTAAATATATTACAGTCGTGACCAACTACACTATCCAGACCTCCTCGTCTCCATATATCCGTCTCGATCTACTCGTTACCTCATAAAATTTTGTGGCATGATCAAATTCCTGTTCAACGCATATTTAAGCGTGACTTGATATACCTGTTATATTCACTTGAAGTACCAAAATACAAAACGAAATAATCACTTTGAGACACATTGAACATATAAATATACGTGACTTTAAACTGGATATTTTGGTAGGATATCACTAACAGTTTTTCAATATCCATCTTCCATAATTTTGAAAACAACAGGTCTGGAAGAGGGCTATTTTATTTGTACCTTATGATCTGCTACATGCAGTTTTACATAAATTTCATGTCTTATAGGATCACTTGAAGACATGCAGTAGAAGAACTAGTAAATAATATGATCTGCAAAACATAATTAGCCATACTTTAACATCTATGCAGGGTTAGAAATTGAAGAGGCAAAGGGGAATGATCTGAAACTACAAAATGTAATTCAGCCTAACCTCGAGAAGCATGCTCCGATATGTAGAGTTATTTCTATTCGTCCAGGTTAAATTATCTCGACCTCCCTCCCCATAGCTCATGGGCGACATTAAATAAATGCTGTCCTATCGAGATGCGTTACATCGGCTATGTAAACGAACCAGTTTTCCTAATGTGCTTGAACAGTATTCGATTGTACGCAAAAATCTGAAGTAGTAATCCGAAATAAGAAACGTTCCCAATACCAACAGCTAGCGAGTAGTTTGAATGCAGGAGGCATATGGCGTCAATTTCGTTCCATCGGTAGAGGTAAATCTGAATCTAGTCATTGTGACCCAGGGATACCACTTGACGACTTAAAAAAAATTTATCTGGCGTTAAAATGAGCATGAACCTCATATTATTCCGCGGAGTGTACACAAATTGCTGATGCAGCAGCCACCATACTGATAAATTTTCAAATTCCATATCGTTACTGAAACTGAGACGAAACGTGAACCGCGTTAGATGAAGTTAATGATTTCCCCATCATCATCATTCAATTATTCTAGATATTTGCCAATGCCTGCTGATATTTTAAATTTCTACCTCACTTCTGGAACATATCCAAGTTTATGGAAAGATGTCATCATAAATCCATTAGGCCTACCAAAATAAAACAGACTATTGACCTGTCTGTATACTTTCATCTCTGTCCAGTCCGGCTCCATGACTAAATGGTTAGCATGCTCTCCTTTGGACCAAGGAATCCCGGGTTCGATTCCCTGCCGGGCAGGAGATTTTAACTTCCATTAGTTAATTCCTCTGGTTCCGGGGATGGGAGTTTGTGCCATCTTCAGCATTAAAATTCATCTTAGGGCCCATCCTCATAGACGTGCAGGTCGCCTAAATGGCGTCACCTCGACAGGCTACGGAGGCCACACGCCATTATTATACTCTGTCTCTGAATCCTTTGAACAGATAATCCATCCACAAATAAATCTTAACAAAATTATTTTTTGACAGTTTTCAGTAATTCAAAAAAGGGACACAACACGCCCACTACCCTCTCGAAGTTTACAGATGGTATTAGATATGGAATGAGTGTATAGCAGGCCACATTAATTATTCTTCTTGAATTTAGCAGTGCATTTGAAATGGTAAATATAGAAATATTGCTGGACAAATTAAAATCCCTAATTCTGAATTAGACTGCTTTACAACTCTTACCTCACTATCCATAGACGAGTAGTTATAAATAATAAGACCATTAAGGTTAATGAAAGAAAGTGGAGTACCACAAGGCTCTGCACCTTGACCATGATAATTTTTGGCATACCTACATGACGTATTATTTCAATTGAAATATCGTAATGATCATTTATGCGATTATGACCTTCAAGTATACTACTACAAAAATGGGAAATATTCGCTTAGCAACCGACAGAATGCATGCTGATTTAAAATAATGCTTGCGAAGACTCTATATTAACACATCCTTCAAGGACAAAAGCCATTATACTTGGATAATCGGAATTTGAAAATCAGGCGTGTAAAATGATTAGACCTTCCAATATTCTATTACTGTGATGTAATCACAGACGCTAAAATGAACAAACTAGGGAGATACGACGGACGAAGTATTCCTGAACCAGGCTTACATTTACCTTACTCTATGGCACGCATATCACACCGTATTGCAAACAACTTTCGCTTTTGGAATTTGAAGAAAGAAATCTCGATGCAACCGTCTTGGTGTTCAGATCCATAACTGAGGGATTTATCCATTGCTCGTCAATCAGTCACTACTGATCTGCATTTAGGGCAGTCGCCGAGGTGGCAGATTCCCTTTTGTTGTTTTCCTAGCCTTTTCCTGAATGATTGCAAAGAAATTGGAAATTTATTGAACATCTCCCTTGGTAACTCATTCCAATCCCTAACTCCCCTTCCTCTAAACGATTGTTACCCCAAATTTATCCTGTGGAATTCAAACTTTATCTTCATATTGTGATCTTTCCTACTTTTAAAGACACCACTCAAACTTATTCGTCTACTGATGGCATTCCACGCCATCTCTCCACTGACAGCTCGGAACATACCACCTAGTCGAGCAGTTCGACTCCTTTCTTTCAAGTCTTCCAAGCCCAAAATTTGCAACATTTTTGTAACACTACTCTTTTGTCGGAAATCACCCAGAACAAATCGAGATGATTTTCTTTGGATTTTTTCCAGTTTTTTAATCAAGTAATCCTGGTGAGGGTCCCATACACTGGAACCATACTCTAGTTGGGTTCTTACCAGAGACGTATATGCCCTCTCCTTCACATCCTTACTACAATCCCTAAATACCCTCATAACCATGTGCAGATATATGAATCCTTTATTTACAAACATATTTATGTGATTACCCCAATGAAGGCATTTTCCTTTATTAACACCTAGGTACTTACAATGATCCCCAAAAGGAACTTTCACCCCATCAACGCCGTAATTAAAACTGAGAGGACTTTTCCTATTTGTGAAACAACCTGACTTTTAACCCCGTTAATCATCATACCATTGCCTACAGTCCATCTCACAACATTATCGAGGTCACTTTGCAGTTGCTCACAATCTTGCAACTTATTTATTTCTCGTTACAGAATAACATCATCCGCAAAAGGCATTATCTCTGTCTACTTCTTTACTCATTCCATTTATATATATATATAAGAAAACATGAAGGTCTAAGAATACTGCCTTGAGGAATTCCCCTCTTAATTATTACAGGGACAGATAAAGCTTCGCCTACTTTAATTCTCAGAGTTCTATATTTTAGAAACATAGCCACCCATTCAGTCACTTTTTGTCAAGTCCAATTGCACTCATTTATGCCATTAGTCTCCCATGACGCACCCTATCAAATGCCTTAGATAGGTCAATCGCGATACAGTCCATTTGACCTCTTGAAACCAGGATATCTGCTATATCTTGCTGGAATCCTACAAGTTGAGATTCAGTTAAATAACCTTTCCTAAACCCAAACTGCCTTCTATCAAACCAGTTATTAATTTCGCAAACGTGTCTAATATAATCAGAAAGAATGCTTTCCCAAAGCTGTCAAACTGACTGGCCTGTAATTTTCAGCTTTATGTCAATCACCCTATTCCTTATACACAAGGCCTATTATATCAACTCTCCAGTAATTTGGTATAGCTCTTTCATGCAAACAATAATCATATAAGTACTTCAAATATGGTACTATATCCCAACCCATTGTCTTTAGTATATCTCTCGAAACCTTATCAATTCCAGCTGCTTTTCTAGTTTTCAACTTTTGTATCTTACAGTAAATGTCATAGTTTTCATAAGTAAATTTTAATACTTCTTTAGTATTAGTCACCTAGTTATCTCCTCTATCTGTACATTATCCTTGTAACCAACAACTTTTACATACTGCTGACTGAATAAGTTTACTTTTGCCTTTTGAAGATACTCACATAAACACTCACCTTCTTCTTCTTCTTCTTCTTCTTCTTCGTCTTGTCTTTTGGGCCTACTGAGGTCCACGGGGCTCGTTTCGACTCCTTAAATGGAAATTCTGTTTTTTCTTCGCCCAGAAATCTTTCATCTTCTGGCTGTGTGCTTGTTTCCTTTCCTCAGTCCACTTCGGTCGGGTGGTGCCTGTACTCTGTCTGCTGTGAAAGACTCTGGAAAGATACCTTGAAAGGTCAACTGCCGGAATAATACACGATCCTGTATGGTTTGTTTGAAATCCCCAGCTGTTCACCTGCCGGAATAATACACGATGCCCAACTGTTCTAAGTCGGACTTCATTGTGGTGGTCCATTTATTTTTGGATGCTTTCCCTCTGCCAGTAGTGGTAAATATTTAGCTGGTAAGTCTGTAAGTACTCATACGAGTCAAATGTCCATAGAAAGTCAATCGTCTCTTCCTCATGGATGTAACTATATCTTCTTGATGGTCATAGATCTCATTGTTGTGCCTTATCCTGTAAGTACCATCCCCTTCTCTTATTGGTCCTAAAATCCACCTTAGTATTTTTCGTTCCTTGAGCTCTAGCTTCCTCAGTGGACCTTTTCTGTTCAGAAGATACTCAGAGGCGTACAGTACGGACGGTCTTACTACCGAATTGTAATGTTGGAGTTTAAGGTTCTTAGAGAGGCACTTGGATGCATAGTAGATGGTAGATCCTTTCCAACTTAGTGCATCTGGTGTCTATTGCTAATGTCTCATTCTCGGTTGCTGAAATCCACTCCCCTATGTACTTCACTGCAGGAACCTTACGAATGGTGGTGTTTTCCAATGGCATAGTAGGTGGTACTACCTTTATGTTAATCATGAACTCAGTTTCCTTTATATTGACCCTCAAGCCTGTTTTAGCTGCTATGGTATAGAGGCTCTGTAGCTGGTGAGTAGCTTCTTATATGTTGTTGGATAATAAGGTAAGGTCGTCGGCAAAGGCCAGGCAAGGTACACTGAGATTATCTTTCTTGTAGCCAATTTTCACTCCACTTCCTGGAGGTAATGTGGCAGTCCATTTCCTGATAATCTTCTCTAGAACGCAATTGAAGAAAACTGCAAGAAATTCCATCACCTTGTCTAACTCCCGTTTGGATAGATTAAACTCTCTGAGAGCTCACCTCTGAACTTTACTTTGGAGGTGGTGTTTTTCTGCGTAGCTTGGATTAGTCTGGTGGTCTTCTCATCCAGGCCTAATTCTCATAAGGTGGAGAAGAGGGTCTGCCTATCTATTGAATCATATGCCTCTGGAAGTCCACTAGTATGACTACCCATTGGTGTCCGCCACGATTCTTGTACCTCAGGATTGTCTTGATGTTCTGTATCTGCTTTGTGCAAGATTTATTTGCGCGAAAACCGGCCTGACATTCACCTAATTAGGAATCCAGTTGACTGACCACTCTGGTTTGCTGGGCTTTAGAAAAGATCTTGTACGTAACCGATATTAGAGAGATGCCTCTGTAGTTGTCGAGGTCTATCTTACAACCCTTCTTGTGTAGAGGATGGATCGCCGTTGAGGTCCATTCCTCAGGTAAGGTCTCCGTTGCCCAAATGTCCTCTATGATCTGATGGATGCTTTGTATGGACTGTTCCTCAGCATGTTTCCACATCTCCGCTACTACATCGTCTTCACCTGAGGCCTCGTTGATCTTTAGGCTCTTGATAATCTACCTTATTTCTTCAATGGTTGGCGGTGTGGACTCTCGGTTTCTGGAAAGAGGCTCAGAGAATGTAAGTCACTTTTTAGCTTCCTCTGCGTTGAGGAGCTGTTTGAAATACCCTGCAAGAGTATTGGTACAATCCTTGTTGTTGAACTGAAGCTTCCCATCAGGTCCACGAAGATTGAGGGTGGGAGCTGTGTACTTTGTTGTCTGTTTTCTGAGTTCCCTGTAGAAATCTCTTGAATTGTGCCTCTTAAAGTCATCTTCCACCTGTTGTATTAGAGCCTTGCCATGGCTCATCTTAGCCTGTCATACTATATTGGCAGTTATTTTCCTTTGAGTAAGGAAGGCCTGGTAGTTAGCCTCATCTTTGCATTGGTTCGACGGGACCCAGGCTCTGCGTCTATCTTCTATAGCATGGTCACATGTAGTGGTCCACCATGGATGTTTTCCTTTATTGGATGATTTAAAGTTCAAAACTTCATGACCGTTCCGTATTGAATAGAGAAATAAGAAGATGTACAATATTAGAAGGTTCCACCTTTCAATACTTCGTTGTAAGTTGAACTAAAAAGAAGTCACAACTTGTGACCAGTTTCGACACATTACAAGTGTCATCATCAGCCAAATAGTAAAGTAGGGCAAGATATAAAGATCTTAAAACAACTAATACATTGAACACAGGCAAAAACTTAACATTGATTCATATCGTAGCAATTCAGTTAATGTCCAAAACACAATGATCGCAGTCAAGAGAGTAAACAGAACATCATTGTCTTGCGCCGAAAACAAATATAGTTGAAGTTCACAAGCAGGTCAAGTATGCACTTATATAGAGTCGTTGCTAGACAGGTCTTGTTTTCACTATAATAAACCAGGATATTGAAATTCTCAGCACTCTGAATAAAGGCCCTCTCCTAGACATCACCAAAAACTGTTTTATACACCTTGACCAGTTTCTCAATACAAATCTTAATCTGAATGATATTTCTGAGAAGCCCAATGCCCTTTTCGATTTTCTCATCTCCAATTTAAATAACCTGCAGTCAACAAGTAAGAGATCAATCTTTCACAATTTACACAATACCCTCTCATGCCACTTCTCCCTTCCGCAACACCCCCCTTGATCCTCCTTAGTCCCCCCCTTCTCTTCCTTTTCCCTCCCACCCTCTAAGCCCCAGGGGCTCTGAACTTCGGAGCGTGGGTTGGCAACCACGGGGCTAGCTGAGTCCTGGCATTGCTTCCACTTACTTGTGCCAGTCTCCTCACTTTCATCTATCCTGTCCGACCTCCCTTGGTCAACTCTTGTTCTTTTCCGACCCCGATGCTATTAGGTTTCCGAGGGCTAGGGAGTCTTTCATTTTCACGCCCATCGTGGCCCTTGTCTTCCTTTGGCCGATATCTTCATTTTTCGAAATACCGGATCCCTTCCATTTTTCCTTTCCTTCCCACTCTCTAACCCCCCAGGGGCTCTGAACTTCGGAGCGTGGGTTGGCGAAAACGGGGCCCTTAGCTGAGTCCTGGCATTCCTTTCACTTACTTGTGCCAGGCTCCTCACTTTCATCTATCCTGTCCGACCTCCCTTGGTCAACTCTTGTTCTTTTCCGACCCCGACGCTATTAGGTTTGCAAGGGCCAGGGAGTCTTTCATTTTCACGCCCTTCGTGGCCCTTGTCTCCCTTTACCGATATCTTCATTTTTCGAAGTGTCGGACCTTTTCCTCTTTTTTCCTCGGTTTAGTGTTATATAGAAGATATTTACCCATTTGTACTTCCTCTAATAGCAATAATCACCACCACCACCACCACCACCACCACCACCACCACCACCCTCTAATAAACGTTCCCCAACCTTTTCTTTATCATCTCCCATTCATCTATAAATTATTACGGCAAGTTGTTTCGAGTTGTACCTCACATTGCAATTTTCTTTTATTATTTCTTCCTATTTTTAATATATTTTTATTTGGCTTTATTCTTTTTAATGTTTTAAATTATTCTCAAACTTATATATATACTTTGAATTTGACGAAATTAAATCCTACACTGTTTTCCTAAGACTTCAATTACGTCACCTTTTACTCTTCGGCCTGAGAAACAAATGCCTACAAGACCTGTCTAGCAACGACTCTACATAAGTGCATACTTGACCTGCTTGCGAACTTCAACTATATTTGTTTTCGGCGCAAGACAATGATGTTCTGTTTACTCTCTTGACTGCGATCATTGTGTTTTGGACATTAACTGAATTGCTACGATATGAATCAATGTTAAGTTTTTGCCTGTGTTCAATGTATTAGTTGTTTTAAGATCTTTATATCTTGCCCTACTTTACTATTTGGCTGATGATGACACTTGTAATGTGTCGAAACCGGTCACAAGTTGTGACTTCTTTTTAGTTCAACTTACAACGAAGTATTGAAAGGTGGATCCTTCTAATATTGTGCATCTTCTTATTTATTGGATGAGGCAGGCATGGTTCTTGAGCAACGTCCAGTAGAGCTTTTTGTAGGTTGGGCCACCCTTGCTTCTGTGTGTTTTCTTTCAGAGTGACTTTGAAATCACAGTCTTCATCATTCAGTCGGAGGATGTTGAACTTCGGTATTTTAGCCATTCTGCCGACATTAGGTGGCCTCCTCAGTGGTTGTAGGATGGTTTTTACCAGAGATAGGTAATGGTCCGAGACTAAGTTAGCACCCCTTAGCACCTTGACATTCTGTATCTCATTGTGATGCTTGGTCTATGGTCTATCTGGAATTCACCTAGTAGTGGATTTGGGCTCTTCCTTATCTTCGCATTCCTAGGGGGGTGTTTGAAGGCAGTTGATTTTAGGACAAGACCATATTTGTCACAAAGGTCTATAAGACGTACTCCGTTCTTATTTGTCCTCTTATGGGCTGGGTAGAGGCCCACTATCCTGCGATATTTATTCTCCTTTCATATCTGTGCATTGAAATCACCCATCAGTATTGTGGTATGATGTTGTGGGACCTTGTCCAGCGTTTCTTCTAGAATGCTCCAGTATTATTCAACCGCTTCCAGGTCATTTCTATTTGTGTCGTTTGTGGGTGCATGGAAGTTCATTATGGTATATGACCTATTGCGGAACCTCAAAGATATTGAGGAGGTCCTACCATTAGGTGAAGTGACTCCTATTATGTGATCAATCATGCCATGATGAACAGCAAAGCCAGTGCCAAGATGTGGGACTGTCTTCATCACCCTGATGCCTGGTTTCCCCTTGTATATTCTGTATCCTTGGGATTCAAATGCATCTTCGTCTGTGAACCGTGTTTCTTGTAGTGCTGTAATCTTGATGTTTTATTTGTTCAGCACGTCTAGAATCTGCTTAAGTTTACCAGTCTTTAGCAATGAGTTGATGTTCACTGTAGCCAAGTAGGTGATATTTCTCTTTATTTTCTGCTGTTGTTTGCATGGTGGAGTACATGAAGGTGCAAGCTCCCCAGAATTCGATGACCTGCTTGCCCCATCACAAGTGGAGGTGGATTTGTTACCACCTGGGGTATTCTTTGTATCAATATTTCCTTTCATGTTGAGTCCAGCGAGTATGTAGGTGAGGCCACCCTAGCGGGTGACGGTTTGTCTACTCAAGGTTGTTAGCCCTGAGGATTGAGTGTTTCGTCCGCGAGAGCTATTTTATTTCCAGCAAGTCCACCAGCAAACAGATGAGGACCCCTCTATCCGCCACCTGGGACGCGCCACTTCGGAGTATCACCTCTCCGCCTGCTACCACACCGTAGTAGGTTCGTGGACACTTACCTTGATCATTAATGATTCCTGGAATGTCCTTCTTGAAACTTGTTTATGCCTTAAAATACCTACACATACCCATCCATTTTTCACTGAAATTTGTATGACCACCAATTATGCTTGCCATCATGTTATCCTTAGCTGACTTCTTTGCTAGATTCAATTTCCTAGTAAGTTCCTTCAATTTCTCCTTACTTCAACAGCCATTTCTAACTCTATTTTTTTCCAACCTGCACCTCCTTCTTAGTGTATTTACTTCTCTGTAGCAATATAGTGGATCTTTACCATTCCTTACCACCTTAAAGGTACAAACCTATTTTCACATTCCTCAACAATTGCTTTAAACCCATCCATGAGTCTGTTTAAATTTTTCTTTACCGCTTCCCACCGATTATAGTTACTTTTTATAAACTCCCTCATGCCTGTTTTATCAGCCATGTGGTACTGCCTGATAGTCCTAATTTTAATACCTTCCTTCCACATTTATTTGTAACTACCACAAAAACAGCTTCGTGATCACTGATACCATCTATTACTTCGGTTTCCCGATAGAGCTCATCTGATTTTACCAACACCGTATCCAGAATATTCTTCCCTCTAGTTGGTCCCATCACTTTCTGAATCAGATGTCCTTCCCATATATTAACATATTTTCCATTCGTTCTATCACGTTCCTTTCCTTATCGTTTCCCACGTAGCTGATTATCTTATCAAATCATTCTGAACCAGCGTCAGTGCTACCCTTTCCCGGTCTGTACACTCCAAAGACATCAAGTTGCCTATTACCTTTAGAGATGAGCCTTACACCTAGAATTTTATGTTAGTCATATTTAACGTTTTCGCAGCTTACAAAATCTTCTTTCACCAGAATGAATACTCCCCCTCCTACAATTCCTATCCTATCTCTACGATACACACCCCACTTGCGTGTGAATATTTCTGCATCCATTATATCATTTCTCAGCCATGATTCAACTCTTATTTAAACCCATCCATGAGTCTGTTTAAATTTTTATTTACCGCTTTCCACCGATCATAGTTACTTTTTAAAAACTCCCTCATGCCTGTTTTATCAGCCATATGGTACTGCCTGATAGTCCTAATTATAATACCTTCCTTCCACATTTATTTTTTAACTACCACAAAAACAGCTTCGTGATCACTGATACCATCTATTACTTCGGTTTCCCTATAGAGCTTATCTGGTAAGTACATATATATCTATTAAATTAGTTAATTCTATTCCTTACTTTACCATACTTCTCCAGTTCACCACTAACAATTTTATGTCATCCCTACTTGACTCCCTGTTCCTTGTTCCCTATTCACCGTTCCTTAGGACACCCCGTTTCCCTGATTGTAACTCCCCATAATCCTTCTATACAAATTTCCTAACTTATACAGTATGTACCACTGCGGTTTAAGTGAAGGCCATCTGAGAGCAGATCCCTATCTCCTACCACCCCCTGCGGGTGGGGTCGCACATGTAGAATACACCCGCGGTATCCCCTGCCTGTCGTACGAGGCGACTAAAAGGGGCGACCAAGGGCTGACTGAATTAGAACTATGAAACTAATTTTGAATCGTACCATCACGCGGGGAACACCATAGGTTGCCTGTACTTGCGAGTAGTACCACTGAATTCGGTACGAAATAGGTTTGTGATTAGTAGCAGTTAAAGCCTGGCCTGGTGGATTCCAGTACCCGTGCGTCGTACCCATGTGTGCAACACCGCGGGTCTGGGCGTAGCCTGTGAGTTGTACCCACTATGTGAGGAACACCACGGGAATACCGGCGCCCGTGTTTAGTACACCTAGGTGGGGAACCTTCTCGGTTTGCGTTGACTCTGAGTTGGGCCATTGTGTGAGACACACCATAGGTCTGCGTTACTTGTACGTATTGCAATACTTGTGAGTAGTACCATCTTTTGTGGAACACCGTGAGTCTTCGCTACTTCTGATTAATACCCCAACATGACACATACCATGGTTCTATTTTACTCGTGACATGTACCATTCTGTGGGGCCTTAGACGTGGATTTTTCACCCCCTTTAGACACCAAGCATATTGTGCTTTATAAGTGGTTCCTTGGTCGGTAATAATGTTATTTTCGATCTGTATTGAGTCCGATCCACTGGCTTTTGTTTGTTTGTTTGTTTTGTGTTTTGTTGAGTTCCTGTCCATCCATTCATTCTGCATGCCATATTTTATTTTTATTTTGGTCAGTGGATGCCTTTGCAATTTTTGTTCTTTCATTTCGTACCATTAGGGGCCGATGACCTTCGATGTTAGGCCCCTTAAAACAACAAGCATCATCATCATCAACCTATCTCCTACCCACCCATTAGGATCTAGATATTTCACTCCCAGTTTCCCACATACCCACTCCATAGTCTAATTTAAATCCCCAATCACCTTCCAGACAGTATCACTCCTACACAGTATTCCACTGATAACAATCTCCGCTTCCTTAAACTTCACCCGTGCTGCATTTACCAGATCCCACACATCCCCAACTATGTTGGTACTTATACCTGCTTGTCTTACGTTGTTAGTACCAACGTGAAACACTACCACCTTCTCCTTTCCCTCCTCACTTTCTTCTACTTTCCTCAACATCTGCCTTAACCTGAATCCTGGATAACACTCTACCCTGGTTCCCTTTCTTCCACACACTTTCCTCACGTGTCTAACAATGGAATGCCCCATGACCAGATCCTCTACCCTACCCACCTCATTTGATCCCCTACCATCCTGGTCAGTCATATCTTTCCTGACAGGTGCAGAAGCTACTTCCTCCTTTTTTTTTCTCCATCCCATGACCCTGTTCCACCTGTCTTTTCCTATCTACTATTCCACATTTCCCTTTCCTACCTTCTCCCTTTCTCCTACTTCCACAGTTCTCAGCATCAGTTCCCTGATCCTCATCATCCCTTGGTTTTTCTACCTGCAGTGACTCGTACCGATTTCTCACAGGCATTGTCGTGAATTATGATCCTGAATGGAGCCCTTAGCCTGCAATCTCCTTCCCCTTAAAACATTAGACCACTGTCTTGTACAATTCCCCCCTTTCCTTCCCATCCCTCTTTTACACCTACTGTATCCTGTATATTGTTTGAGGGAGGCATACTTTCCTTCCTCTCCTCCGAGATAATCCTAATTATCTCCCTTAAACTCTCCAATTCCTCCATCATACTCTTTAATGCTTGGCCACAACCACAGTTCCTGCGCTTGCACTCCTTATCCATTCCTTACTGAATAATGAAAAGAAAAGGGAAAATGATAACTTATTTGGTGCAAAATAAAAATGAAAGGAATGAAATATTGTCTAAGAGTTCACAAAGATAACACGACAATAAGGTACAATACTACACTACAATACTACTTAGTTGTAGGATATTTTCCTACAACACCCTAACTGGATGAAAATTGCTATTAATTACTGAAAACAGAAAATAATACACAAAAATTTCACAAATTCTAAACTGCAGTTAAGTCTACCCTAATTACTACAACAGAATTCTAGTAAGAGAGTTACTACATATACCACAGATACTACACAAATATTTTTCAGTAATAGAATAAACACACTTATTTCTAATAAGATACTATAATACACTACAATAATTTTAAACTACGTTCAGACTACGTTCAGATACTACAATACACTACAGTACTTTCAAACTATTATCAGACATATCCTAATTACAATAGGTTATTACTAAGCACAAATAGAAATGAAAATTCCAATTAGGACTAAAGTTAGAAAATTAGGCCTAATGTTAAACGCGTAGACAGATTAATATTAGTACTACTTTATCTTACTGTGCTGTAATAAAAATGAAACCTGCCGTTTGGTTAAATGCTTAAGTATCGAAAGGGTTCCCGTGCTCAACGTTACACACGAATATAACAGGCAAGATAACCGTATCTACACTAAAATTCTCAACTGAAATGTGGTTATGTGATTATTACAGATGGTGGATTACTATTATTTTCCCTACTCCGCGGGACGGAGAATAAAAGTGTTCTTAAATGCTAAGTAAGTAAACACGTCTCCTCGTCCCGAGGTGGTGCAGCTCTTTCCAGGCACACCCCCAATGGAGGTGAGCTGCATGTACCATTTCAAGCAAATACCAGCCCTCCTGCCATTCTTATATTTCTGGCAGTACTGGGAATCGAACCCGGGCCCCCGAGGACTGCAGCTAATAACACTAACCGTTACGCTACGGAGGCGGACTTCTTAAATGCTGAAAAAAATATGAGTTTGTTTACGATCATTTCTCAAAAATACTTCTGTTAGAACTACGCCAGGTACTTGAATTGCAATTATTAGGATATAGGAACTTGATAATTATTAGCTAACCGTTCATAAATACTTAAAGATCTAGGGTGTGAAATATAAATTACGGGTAATGCAACTTCATACTCAGAACTACATAATCGGAATACAGGAATCAGCTGATTTTTATTTATATTTTCTTAATACACTACACCCCTTGTTCACGACTGTAGCCACCAATGCAATATTTGAATATGAAGAGCGACAATAATCAATAACAACACAACGCCAGCTAACTACTTCGCCGGTGAATTACTGTATATTCTGTCCAAATACTTTCTTTACGCGAAATTTACAACAGTATCGCGTTATTTATAGAAGTTATTACTTTCGTGATAGGTGGAACAGTTGAACTGCTATTTGTAATTCCCTGTCAATTGTCTGCACTAATATAACCGCTGCCGAAGTTACGACTCTTTAATAACCCGTCTTTGTAAGTATTTTATCAACAGACTACAGATATTTTAATAATACTATTAAAAAGAAGAAATATTTCTTCTTTCGCGCAGTTTTAAATTACAGCTGGTAATCTAGCGCACGCCTACGGAACTACCCAATGTGAAAATGGTAAATAAATACCACTAATTGCGCTTGCTACAAACAAACACTAAACACCAATATTTGTGGAACTAAATGTGTCACACACACAGAAAATTTGCAAAATTTCTGCAACTATTAACTACTTACCAAGATAATACAGAGCTCTTGGAACAGCCAACCACTTGCTAGCATATCCAACAATGGAATCCGCAAATCCGTTCTCAAAAATACTTACCTTTCTTCTTTTCACCAGCATATTGCACCTTTCTTCTCTTCGCCAGCATATTGCATGGCCTGTTATTAACCTTGGCATTCTCTTTAGCAGTTCAACACATGTTAAGTGACTGACCCATCAACGAGGCGTACTACAGCTAGTTACTAATAAACCAGCATCAGTAACATTAAATTTTACATGGAATGGACTGCGATCAGGTTCCCATAAATGTATATACAGTATGATATATCTTAAAAGGGAAATTGTTTTTCGAACAGTCTGTTGTATGTAAGGGAGAAATTATTAAAACTTCTAGAAAATTACGACTAATCAATGAAACATTAAATATGTTCCTTCATTTTTATATGAATGGCATCTCAATCAATTTGACTGAGGTGAAAAAAGTGTATAAAAATATTACCTTGTTTTCCAAACGATGTGGTTAAAGCCACTGAGAATTTTTCGTATTTTAATTCTTGTCAGAAAGTATCACTAATTACTGAAAAAGTAAGGATGTCCCTGGATTGTAGATAAATAATACTTTGACTAGAATGATCAAAATGAATAAGCATGGCCGGAAACAGTTCTTCCTTTTAAAGACATTCTTTATGTGACGGAGCTATTCTGTTTTTAAATCTTCTATGAAATTACACTTAACAATATAACAATTACGAGTGAAATAATAACCTCCAATCCGTCACCTGTAGCCCCTCGCTCGAGGGAGTGGTTTACTAGTTCAGTCCTCTCTACCGCCTGGTAGATTTAACTCGCACTAATCATGGCTATAAAGGAGTAATAATTAAACTTAATTTATAAATGGTTCTCCTGAGAAGCAGCACTGACAATATGAAAATTGAAATACCTGTACGCCCCGTAACCATTAATAATGATCCCGTGTGAGAGCACACCGATCACAAGAATTTTATTAACACCTATATATTTCCCAGAGCACAAAAAAGTGGAATGCTCAACGTTAAATCGTCTGCGAAGGGACTAATTTGAAATTAGTTCAGGCCAAGTCGCTGATGAATATGTAATGAGAAGGGAACAGGAACCTAGAAAAGAAAAGACAGCAATTAACGAAGATAAGGAAGGGAAGGCCTATAAAACAGCCTGGGATGTTATCGTCGCAGAAACACTGACTTACGACATAATGAAGTAGTCACCGCCAAGCTACAGTGCGGCCAACAAACATCAGCTTGCATCTACTACTACTTTTACCACAAAACTGTCCGCCTCTGTACTACTAGCTGTCGTCCTCGAGAGCCTGAGTGCGATTCCAAACTGCCAAAAATTTAAGAATGCCGGGAGGGCTGGTACGTAGTTAAAATTGTACATGCAGCTCACCTGCATCGGGGGTGTCCCTGAAAAGAGCTGCACCACTTCAGGACGACGGCACGAGTTTATTTACCACGAACATGTCCACCTCCGTAACGTAACGGGTAGTACTATTAGCTGCACAACCGCATAATATAAACAGTCCCAGAGAGGTTCAGTTCAGTGAATTGGAGGGCAGTTTTGATGTGAATTACTTTTCTTAGGAGCCAATTTTAAAATAATAATGGAAGCCACCATATTTTAACATGTGAGCCATTTAGGGTGCAGTTATCCTTGCCTTGTTGCGATGCTGGAGCTTGTGTGGTCAAATTATCTTGGAAGCTATGCTGAAGGACGTTTTGCTACCTATAGAGTATCCCAAGCCGGACAGGTCAAAGATGATTACCCAGACAAAATGGTACATCCTGGTTGTTCAAGTTAAGAATGAAGGTTTACATTTTCATTGTTAGAACTATATATATTTCTTCTCAATTTCCCTCTTCTATTTAAATGTTGTAAAGGATGATATATACCTCGTCCCGAAGTGATGCAGATCTTTTCAGGCACACATTTAATGGTGATGAGCTGCATGTACCATTTTAACTACATACCAGTCCTCATGGCATTCTAAAATGTTTGGCAGTACTGGGAATCAAGTCCGCCTCTGTGGTGTAGTGGTTAGCGTGATTAGCTGCCACCCCCGGAGGCCCGGGTTCTATTCCCGGCTCTGCCACGACATTTGAAAAGTGGTATGAGGGCTGGAACGGGGTCCCCTCAGCCTCGGGAGGTCAACTGTGTAGAGGTGTGTGCGGCCGCCTGGGCGAGGTACTGGTCATTCTCCCCAGTTGTATCCCCGACCAAGAGTCTGAAGCTCCAGGACACTGCCCTTGAGGCGGTAGAAGTGGAATCGCTCGCTGTGTCCGAGGGAAAAGCCGACCCTGGAGGATAAACAGATGATGATGATGATGATGATGATGACTGGGAATCAAAAGTAGGCCGCCACTGTTAGCTACGGAGACGGATTATATTCCAGTGATTACTTGGTACTCTTTCATATCACTTCTTATTCTTCTTCATCATGTAGAATAGACATTTGATAATTCTGGCAAGTCGTTCACACTTGCCTACATCCCGAACATCGTTCTGCTATTTCCTCATATCTTCACCCATGTAGTCTGTCCATCTTCTTACCGATCTTCCTCTCTCTCCTTTTCCTTTCGTTTCCAGGTCAAGCAATCTCTCATCTCTTTGTCCCGACATCGTTGCCATTCCTGCCATTTTGTGGCCATACCAGAGCAGTCGTCACATTTTTTATATTTTTTGGTATTCATTTCAGCCACTGTAACACTGCTTCATAAGTCGGTCCATTCTCGAAACACCATACATCCAACGCAGCATTTTCATTTTAGCGATCTCCAGCCGCTGACTTGGCGGGTTCACCGTTACCATGCCTCTGGTTATGTATTCTTTGTTGGTCTCACGCAAAGTTATAGGTATTTTTCTTCAGCAGGACATTGATCCTTGAGTGACAGAGGACACCAGGCAACCTTTTCTATTTCGACCAACCAGACTGCACTCCACCAGTTATCTCTATGAAAAAAAAAATGCCATCGCTAGTTACCCTGAACCCCAGCTACTTGAAAGTATTCACTGTCTCGATCTCCTCTAAATTCATCTGAACAGTTTCAATTCCTGTTCCTCCCAGGCACATGTTTATTTTAATTTATTTAATTCGCTTACCCTCCAGGGTTGGTTATTCCCTCCAACTCAGCGAGGGATACCACCTGTACCTCCTCAAAGACGGTGCCCTGGAGCGTGAGACATTTGGTCGGGAATACTACTGAGGTGGAGGACCAGTACCTCGCCCAGGCGACCTCACCTGCTATGCTGAACGGGACCTTGTGGGTGATGGGAAGATTGGAAGGGATAGGAAAAGAAGTGGGAAGGGAGTGGCCGTGTCCTTAAGTTAGGTACCATCCCGATATGTGCCTGGAGAAGAAGTGGGAAACCACGGTAAACCACTTCGAGGGTGGCTGAGGAAGGAACTGGACCCCCTTCTACTCAGTTGACCTCCCGAGGCTGAGTTCCTTTTCAGTCCTCGTACCACTTTTCAAATTTTGTAGCAGAGCCTGGAATCGAACCGAGCCTCCGTGGATGGGAGCTAATCACATTAACCATCACACCACAGAAGTGGACCTAGGCACATGAACTGAGTTTCATTTTGACTAATTTTACGACCTCCCACTTCTCTCAACCATTTCAGTTCCCGTTGTCCTCTACTCGTGCTATGTAATTCGATACCATTCTTTCATGTTCCCTGTCAGTTCAAGTTCCCACGTCCAATCCCTAAAATATAACAAGAATCGATCGTGTTCAATTAGATAACAATGACTTTCCCTGAAGTTATTTCAATTGTGTCTGTGTTATTGATAACAAATGGCTCGTAAGGAAGCGGTCGTCCCAACCAGGATCATTTTCTATGTAAATGCCTTCGTTTTATGACAGCATGTGCACAGTCCATCGTTAGGTCGCAAGGCTATAATTATGACCAGGTTATACGGGTGTTTTACGATCCCGTCTTACGTACTTAGTGGGCATATTTCAAGATTCTGTCACTTCTTATGTAATTTATTCTCGACATTGATATTATGTTTCAGAATTTAAATCTGGTGAAAAACTAAATTTCCATTCAGACTACGAGTTAAGTGTAAGTAGATCGTAACTCTGGATGCAGTCTTATTGTAATGTGGAATCGCCAGGCGATAAAATGAACACTTCTTCTGTCTTGAACTTCCAGGTATGTTTTCTCCAGATATTATTTTCCATCTCAAGAAACAATCGACATTGCCTGAGCGACGTAAGACGGATTCTCGAGGAACCTATCCTATACGAAGTCAGGACAGCACAATGTTGGTGATATTCTATAATAATAATAATAATAATAATAATAATAATAATAATAATAATAATAATAATAATAATAATAATAATAATAAAACGGTCAACGGCTTCTGAGGCGGACGAAGATGGTTTACATCATCCAACGGCAAGGAAGGCGGAAGAACCGCTGTGGGGAAGATTGGTCTCCGTTATAAGCCTGGGAAGGCAACCAGTCTAAGGGAGAAAACCCTAAATAAACCTACCGGAGCTCACAACCTCAGTAGTATCTCGATCAGGGGGTTTAACCTCTGGTCTCCTAAGACAATTTTCAACTAAAGCATGGAGGACAAACTCACGGAAGTAACTACCCCAGGTGGTATCAAATCCACCTCCGCCTTTGGCGGTGTTAGTAGGCCTTCGGATTCTGGGGAGCCCACACCAACATGCTTTGAGGACGAGTCGGAGCGTCCTGGAACTACTAGCAATAAGATCCGATATAAGGAACATAACTATTTCGCCACATTGAACATCAACTCACTACTTAAGCTAGGCAAACTGAAGCATTTAACTGATACTTTGACTCACCACAAGATACTACTCACAGCAATACAGGAAACCAGGTATACAGATGAGTATGCCTTTGATTCGCAGGGGTACCGTATTTTTAAGGGAATGGTAGGGCGCAGGAGAATGAAGAATGTGCCACACCTGGGGACTGGGTTCATTGTAAGTCATAAGATACTGGACTCTGTAATTGACTTCAACTCGCCCAATAGTCGAGTGTCCCTTCTAACCTTCCGGTGCACAAACAAGATCTACACTGCAGTAAATGTTCACGCACCTATCAATGAGGACAATAAACGTAACCCTGAAAGTTTGGGAAGAACTAGAGGACATCATCAGCAAAGTCCCAGAGCGTCATACAATCATTCTACTCGGGGACTTCAACGCACAGTTAGGGAAAGAGCGCAAATATAGAGACATTGTGGGAGAATACCCAGCTCACTTACGAACAAATAGAAATGGGGAGCGTCTAGTGGGACTCTGCAAAGCCTTCAACCTGATAATGAAGTCAACGGCCTTTAAGAAACTACCAAGGAAACAGAAGACCTGGACGTCACCCAACAACCTCTTAGGGGAATTTCAGATAGATCATGTTGCCATTGCAAGGAAAGCCCATAGAGAGATCCAGAATGTAAGAGTGTTAAGAGGAGCGAATTTGGACTCCGACCACTACCTCTCCAAAATAAAGCTGAAATTTCTACCTAGGAACACTAAAAGAACCAAGTCAGTTAAACTTACTAAGTTTGATTTAGAAAAACTTGCAACTTGCAAACAGTTTACAGAGAAATTGGAAAGAATAGAATGCAGAGATTGGGATGAATTGAGGAAAAATCTAGTAAAAGTAGCAACGGAGACTGCGCCATTACTAAAACAGAAGAAGCATGCCTGGTGGACAGCTAGATGTGAAGAAGCGGTAATGCAGAGGCAGATGGCCTGGTTAAAGTGGAACTCACAGAAGACACAAGACAACAGAGAGAAGTTCATAGAGCAACGGAAGATAACTGCCAATATCATCAGACAAGTGAAACGGCAAATCATAAAAGAACAATTGACACAGTTGGATGATGACTTCAAGAAGAACAATACCAGAAACTTTTACAGAGGCTTTAAACGGAACGTTAGTCACTACAGTCCACCCAGTCTCCATTTCCGTGGACCAGATGGGAAGATAGCCTATAATGACACTGACAATTGCCACCTTCTCGCCAAGTACTTCGAGGATCTCCTTAATTGTGAATCACCTGATACCTTTTTTGTTTACCAAGACAACATCAAGCAACCAAACTCACAACCACCATCCAAAGAAGAAGTAATACAAATCATCCAGTCTCTGAAAAACAACAAAGCATCCGGAGAAGTTTCGATAGTAGCCGAACTATGGAAGCAGGCTGGAGACAAGACTGTAAGCAAGCTAACAGAAATTCTACAAAACATCTGGGAGACCGAAACATTACCTAGTGACTGGACCACTGCATTGATTCATCCCTTGCACAAGAAAGGAGACTTGACTGACATCAATAATTATCGAGGAATCTCATTGGTACCTGTCACATACAAAATATTCTCTAAAGCCTTATTAAATAGAGCCGAACCTCAACCAGACCCACAATTAGGAGAGTACCAGGCAGGATTTAGAAAAGGACGCTCTTGTACAGAACAGATACTCAATCTGCAATCAGTATTACATCAAGCAAAAATGGCCGGCAAGAAATACGTTGTCATTTTCGTCGACTTTACAAAGGCGTATGACTCAGTAGACATACCTACTCTTATGAAGATTTTGGAGGAACTAGGACTTGATGAGAAGACCCATAACCTAATCAAACAGACTTTAAACAACACCAGGTCACGAGTAAAGTTCAGAGGAGTCATATCAGAAAGTTTTGAAATTAAATCAGGAGTGAGACAGGGAGATGGTCTGTCCCCTCTCCTCTTTAACTGTGCCTTGGAGAAAGTAATAAGAGAGTGGCGAAAGGAGTTAGCTAGAATGGAGATTCCAAGTGGCATTTATTTGGGACATAAGCGCAATGAGCTCAGTGTTGACTGTCTGGCGTATGCCGATGATCTGGCCCTGATATCTAATTCAATAGAAACTTCAGTGAAACAACTAAATGTTCTCAGACAACAAGCAGCAAAGGTTGGGCTACATGTGTCTCTCGAAAAAACACAATTCATCACGAACATCGGTGAATCTCCTTGTACGTTGCATCTGGAACAGGGAGAGATCAGGAAAACCAACAGGTTTAAGTACTTGGAAGAATGGTTGGAATCCAATCTCTCTGAAGGAACAGCTTTGTCAACTCGAGTTAACAGGCTTGAAATGGCCTACCAACTGACCAAGAATACGTATAATAAAAAGTGTCTCTCTCGTAATACTAAGATGAAGCACTACCAGACAGTCATCCGCCCTGAAGCTTTATATGCTTCAGAATGTTTAACATTCAACAGGAAGGGACTCATGGAAAAACTTGAAATCCAGGAAAGAAAGATAATGAGGAAGATACTGGGGCCAGTCAAGGAAGGGGACAGTTATAAAAGACGGCCTAACCAAGAGCTCTACAAGTACTGTGAAAGAATAACGAGTGTAGCAAGGAAGAGACGCCTAGCATTCTATGGGCACGTCTACAGGATGCATCCTACCAGGTTGACCAACCGGATTCTCAGCTACTGGCAAAATAGGAAGACCAAGTCACCATGGTTGATGGAAGTGAATAAAGATCTACAGGAAATGGGAATAACAGAAGGAATCTTAAAGGATCGTACGTGCCAGTAAATCTACCGATACGAAGCTGACTTATTTGAACACCTTCATATACCATCGAACCTAACAAGTTGGGGTCAGAAGGCCAGCGCCTCAAAACTCTGAGCCACTCAACCCGACTCTTAATAGTTAAAGGATCATATGCACTCGTACAATATTAACTGCTAATGGAAAACTTTGTCTTCAAGAGACCGATGGAAAAAAATGCCTTTTAGTGCTGAAGAAAGGATGTGCCTCCGGATAGGAAGGCGATTTATGGGGACAGGGGTTGTATTTCATGAAGTAATAATAGTTTTTTGTTGTTGTTGTATGGCTCATCAGTCCATGACTAGTTTGATGCTGTTCTCCTTGCCTTGTGTTAACCTCTACATCCTACATCTACTCTAATCTTCCTGTCATATTCATACCTTGATCTACCCTACCATTGTTACCGCCCGCACTTTCCTGAAAGAAAATGCAAGTCCTGGCTGTCTTAAGATTCGATATATCCACCTCACCTTCAGCATTGTTCTGTAACACCACATTTCAAATGCATGTATTCTCTTTCTTTCTGATCTAGTTACCGTCCATGTTGCATTTCCATATTATGTCACGTTCGAGACGAAAGCCTTCGAAAACATATTTCTAATTCCTATATCGATCGTCGAAGTAGGCAAATTACTTTTCTTAAGAAATGCTTTTCTTCCTCGTGCTAGTCTGAATTTATGTCCTCCTTACTTCTGCATCGTTAATTACTCTTCTACCCAAGTAACAACATTCATCTACTTCCTTTAAGACTTAATTTTCTAATCTAATATTTCCTGCATCATCCGACTTCGACTTCACTCCATTCTTTTTTTAATGCATTTATTTTCATCTTGTACTCCTCCATGACTGTGTCGATACCATTAAAACATTTCTCCAGTTTCTTCTTCAGATTGAGATAAAACAGCAATATCATCGGCAAATCTTAGAGTTTTGATTTTCTCTCCATGGATTGTGATTCTCGTTCCAAATTCACCTTTGATATCCTTTATAGCCTGTTCTATATAAACATTGAAGAGGAAGGAGTTCATAAAGTTATGAAAGAAGACGTTTATTTCTATACATTTTACTTTAAAGGTAATATATCACTAAACACACATGCATCTTCAGTATCTTTTAGCTTTCGGTTTGCAGTCCTCAGGGATTTATCACCTCCACTGTGCTCTATTTTCAACTAAGTCTTAAATAAAAATTTTTTATTTAACACCTTTATCCTCCAGGGTAGGGTTTTTTCCCCCTGAGCTCAGCGAAGGGTTCCATCTCTACCGCCTCAAGGGCAGTGTCCTGGAGCGTCTTCATTAATTATTAATAATTAACTAAATCTTTCCTCTCCAAAACGCAATTGCTGTCAATGGTCATTGGGAATTAGGACAAATAGCAATAGGAGCAGTCCAAGGGTGAGTAGTTATTATTTTTCTTGTATATTTATTAATGACTTTCTTGGGAAATTACCAGCAATGTATGTATGGATATGGAGGATATTACTCTCACAACAGCGAATAAAAAATTCGAAAATGTAGTTAATCAAAACAGGGAGAGATTCTAGGAGTCATTACCATGGTTAAAGAGAAATAAATTGGTCTTAAATAGCAACAAAAATTAAATGTTCTTTCATCTAAGCAATACAACTAGCGACGACAGCATCAAGTCAGGGAAATTGCTAGGATTCCACCTAGGCTCAAAATTGAGCTGGAATGTTCATACACAAGTGTAAAAAATCTGTCCCGAGTGATATTTTTATTGCGAGAACTGAAGGAATGTATTAAAAACCCTCAAATAATGTTTATTATGCTTTCTTTCATTCACATCAACCGTACAGTATTGAACAATAATGCGGGAGAATTCTATGGGTTCTTTTTATATGGGCAAAAGAATGCAATCGGGTGAATACAGGGAATTTCAGACAAGGAACCATGTAGGATCATTTTCCAGGAACTGAGAATGAAGAATTTTCCCTCAATATACATTTAAAATGCATAATGGACATCAAAGAAAACATGCTATTACGGAAGGAGGTATATCACCATAATGCAAGGATAAAAACTTATAGACCCATAGCCACTCGTGTTACATTAATGAAAACGCAAAAAGCACCATGATTACACAGGGATGATACTTTTAACAAGCTTCCATTATAGAAACGCATCTGAAATCCTTTCTAAAGGTTCTCAAAACTGACTGACAATAAACATCATTCGCAGTATACAAGAATTTGAAGAAAAAGTGCTCTCCCGATATCAGTTAGCCCTATATGTAGATATATTACTTGAAGATATAGCATAAAATATTTAGTACAGGATACATTCCAAGGAAGATGGTATTATGTTATCACTACTTGAGTGGGAAATCAACATGGCAAATTTAGCTATATCGTGAAAACTTGTACATTGAAAATGAAAATGAAAATCCACGCCTGTTTCTAGTCATTTGACCAGGTCAGGAATGGAATGAATGAAGCCCCATCTAGCGGCGAGGATAGGAATTATGCCGGCTGCCGAAGCCTATCGCACTCCTCTGAGGCAATGGTTAATGAATGACAGATGAAATGAAATTATATTGGAGAGTGTTGGTGGAATATGACAGGGAAAATCGGAGTACCCGGAGGAAAACCTGTCCTGCCTCCGCATTGTCCAGCACAAATATCACATAGAATGACCTGGATTTGAACTACGGAACCCAGTGGTGAGAGCCCGGCGCACTGCCGCCTAAGCCACGGAGGATCTCTTGCATATTCCTATTTTTTTAAAATGTATGGCTTTGTCTATTAAAGTGTACGTTGTTTATCTAAAATATCTATTCTATTCTATTCTATTCTATTCTATTCTATTCTATTCTATTCTATTCTATTCTATTCTATTCTACTCTAATTTGTTACCCTCCTCGGCCGAGTTCATTATCCTCCTTAGTAAATCATTCTTCTCCATTCACTTCACAAGTGTCTACCACTGAGACAGATTTATACGTACAGTCATTCATCCACTTCATTCTTAACTTTTTTCTCCTCATTTCGAGTACCTTCCTAAAGTTGTTCTCACTTTTACTGCTTTTATATCTGTTACTTCCAACGAATATGAAAATAAGTCTTAATAATAATTCCGCATGAAACCAGACCAATGCCTCAACGGGGCGCCCAGGAGCAAAGCAAGTACGCTAGTACCCAGCGGGAACAATTTTCAAAAGCGGTATTTTTTTCTGAAAGTCCAGATTAATTTTTGACATCAAACCCCGAAACTGTGTTTGGGGAAATATTCTTGATATTAACCTTTTCAGTCACGAATTAATTTGTGCATTAAAAGTATATCTCATAGGATTATTGAAATGTAGTGTTAGGAAAGTGTAGCTAATTCTTTTTTAAGATGTCCGATGGCTGACTTCCTGGATTTGTAATTCCATCGAAAATTATGCTACTGTGCCTCACGCAAGGTTCTTATGTAATGTGAAGTGCAATGTTTTTCATTTTGATGTTCTCCATGATGTATGCACACTACTTTTTTATACAGTATTTGTGCGCAGTAAAACTAAGCTGACCGGGCGAGTTGGCCATGCGCGTAGAGGCGCGCAGCTGTGAGCTTGCATCCGGGAGATAGTAGGTTCGAATCCCACTATTGGCAGCCCTGAAAATGTTTTTCCGTGGTTTCCCATTTTCACACCAGGCAAATGCTGGGGCTGTACCTTAATTAAGGCCACGGCCGCTTCCTTCCAACTCCTAGGCCTTTCCTATTCCATCGTCGCCATAAGAGCTATCTGTGTCGGTGCGACGTTAAGCCCCTAGCAAAAAAAAAAAAAACCACTAAGCAGTGAGTGTAAATATGATCTCTCCAATTTACGGCTATTGAGTAAAAGTGTCTACAACCATGCACGTTGTCTGTCTCAGAAATGAACAGTAAAATTACTTCAAAAAGTCAGACACACTTTCCTATAAATTTATTTCAATAATCCTGTGATATATATTTTTCAACTGGTATAAATTACTTCTTGACTCAGCTCAAACTTATCTCCTACCATGTTTATAAATCTCTTTCAGTCATGAATTAATTTGTTGCAATTTCAAAAGGAAAATCTTACAGGATTATATCGAAACAGTCACAAAAAATGTATCGCATCTCAATGTTTTTAAATAACCCGAAGGCTTATTTCTTTGTTACAGTAGATACATGGGAGTCAAAGTGTTTTTCGTATCGGATAACGTTTGTATTTATTTGTTAAGTACCGGTACTTGGACATTCTGATCTAATTACGGACTCCCAACAACAACAACAACAAAACGAGAACAACAACAATAACTACAGGAAGTTTGATGAATGAGCACTGTTGACTCACACCAGGAAATTTAGATGAATCACCTATGTATGAAGATGCGAGTCTATATGATTGGACGTGTTCCTGAACTGCTGTACTTGTTAAAATTCCACCGTCTGCTTTTTTGGCCTAGATGAAGTCTGAGGAGATGATGGCGCGTAAGTTGCAAAGTGAACATAGTGTGACGGTAAGGTACAATATTGGAGATACAACGAGGATCAGAATACCACGTGTCAATGGTGCGATTTTTGAGACTTGTGTATGGTCACACAAATTCAGTGAAAGTGTGACGATTTTCAACTTGTTCATCCTTGTCTGTCGATGGTAGTAAATTGCAATCATCTTGAGTTGTTAAAAAAGACGAGCCGTGTTTTCATACGACTACAAACTTTCATTTCAAGTTTAGCTTTGTTATATATGTTCGAATGCTGAGAGGAAACTTTCCGGTCTTTTCCTTATTTGTGTAGGATTAATTACTTTGTTTTTATACGTGTTGAAGAATCGTGTGTGCGTGATTAATGTCAATTAGAATATAGCTATTTGATTTTAAGTCAGTGTGGAGGAATTATTTCAGGTATATAACGTAGTCACAACTCCCACACGTCTCGTCGTCTTCAGGCGGTTGATAAAGCCGGAATCAGATGGACCAGAACACGACCTCAAGTAGACGCTCTGAGGAAAAGAAAGAATGTTCGTTTTATATCAAAATTAAATGCAGAATGTTTTGGTAAACTCTGGTGGCCAAAGTTACGGACAATTTTATTATTATTATTATTATTATTATTATTATTATTATTACAAAGAGAGTTGAAAATAAGTAAATTTGCAAATCTTCAATCCCTAAAATCCCTTAAAAATATTGGAAATATCCAAAATTCATCCAGGGGTACGAGTTACGGAAGGGGTTCACAATGGGAGTTCAGAAGCAAATCAGCATAAATACTCTGCGAAAAATTCAATATTTTTCGTCGGCTTTATAGTTCCTTGCAAGCCCGGATTACTCTTTAGCATCAGACCCCATGAATGAATTGAGAGAAATTATCGAGATAACGAGGCAATCCATGCTAAGAAGTAGAAGTCGAAGTGTAGTGATAAGCCTATAATAAAGGCAGGTACTATAATGAAGAAAGACATGAATTACTAATGGGGCATTTTCAAGAGCACCAAGCGAGTTGGCCGTGCGGTAAGGTCAACGAAGCTGTGAGCTTGCATCCAGGAGATAGTGGGTTGGACCCCCACTGTCGGCATCCCTGAGATAGTTTTCCGTGGTTTTCCATTTTCACACCAGGCAATTGCTGGGGATGCACCTGAATTAAGGCTACGGCCACTTCTTTCTCACTCCTAGCTTCTTCCTACCCCATCGTCGCCATTAGATAAATCGGTGTCGGTGAGACGTAAAACGAATACCATAAGTAAAAAAAAAAACACGCGTTCCAGATACACTTGATGAAATTGAAGTATACTCTGACTCTTCTACTGCCACTCATATCCGTTAGACGACACTGCTCCAGCAAATGTACGATAACTCACTCGTCAACTGCGAGTACAACAGTATAATCATTTATGTTATCTACACTGTCTGATAGGTAGGACTTCAATTCCTATTTGTAACAAGAAGGCCACCTAGTAGAAGTGTGTACGATTAGTCAATGTGGTCAATCTCTCAGGATCCGCTGCTACTTAAACAGAGAAAACGTGAATAAATAAAATTAACACTCAGCTAATAGGCTAATAAATGAAGATTAGCACGTTATAAAGGACGTCTCAGCTATAACCAAGGCTACCTACCTGTTGGAACAAGGCAGAGAGAGCTGTGACGTCAGAGCAGGTGCGGTCCAGCCGAACAGCTGGAGATGAAGCGATGATTACGGATCGACAGCTTTACAAATTATATACAACATCTTGATAGGATCTTGCCTGACAAGTCTTTAAACTGTAAGCTTCTACTAAATGTATGACCGAATAAAAATGCATTAATGAAAGTGAGAGATACATCGAAATGAGGTTAAAATTTTAATCATTTTTGCTAACTATGGCTGGCATATATTCTATAATTACGTATTTTGAAATATTGAGGTGTTAACCAGTTTCACCTGGAAGATATAACATGATACCTCATGAAAGTCTCTGGAAGAGCTAGACAGATCAGGTATCCTCTTTCTTGACATCATGATAGGAGCAACCGCATGCACAAATACTCGTACAAAGCGCCGGGGTAGACGGCCTTTGAGCTACAGTTCGCGGCTTCAAATCCGGCTCAAGCCTGTAGTAATTAAAGTTTCTCAACTATGTCAGTCATGCTGACAACCCGGCGTCTTCAAGAAGAGTAAAGTAGTCAGTATTAAAAATTTGTTTCACGTCGCACCGACACAGATAGGTCTTATGGCGACGAAGGGACAGGAAAGGGCTAGGAGTGTGAAGGAAGCGACCGTGGCCTTAATTAAGGTCGTCAAGAGCAGCAAAAAAAAAAAAAAAGTACGGAACGCCAACCCCTCAATCATAAAATTAAAGTTTTGCAACAAGTGACTAACCGCCATTTCTGAGTCTGAATTCTTCTTGTTCTTCTTCTTAATCTGTTTACCCTCCAGGGTTGGCTTTTCTCTCGGACTCAGTGGGGGATCCCACCTCTACCGCCTCAAGGGCAGTGTCTGGAGCGTGAAACATTGGGTCGGGGGATACAACTGGGCAGAATGACCAGTACCTCGCCCAGGCTGCCTCACCTGCTATGCTTAACAGGGGCCTTGTAGGGGAATGGAAAGACTGGAAGGGATAGACAAGGAAGAGGAAAGGAAGCGACCGTGGCCTTAATTTAGGTACGATCCCGACATTTGCCTGGAGGAGAAGTGGGAAACCACGGAAAACCACTTCGAGGATGGTTGAGGTGGGAATCGAACCCACCTCTACTAATTTGACCTCCCGAGGCTGAGTGGATCCCGTTCCAATTTTCGAATTTCGCAGAAATGAAAGGATTAGCACAGGATCGTACGGAATGGAGAGCTGCATCAAGGTCTGCTGTTACCTCCATCTTGTATGTATGTTCAGTTCTCATCCGGAAGGCTGCTTGTATCCTCATCAGCTCCACCATCAGCTGTCATAGATGGCCTAGGCGTCACTGAAGAGGTACTCTGGGGAAATGAGAAGTGTAGTAGTATCCAGTTGCTTTCCTCGCCGAGCCAGAAGTTGCTATTACGTAACACTCTGCAAAGTCTGCTGAAATGCATGCACCAACCGACCGTATGAGCAATATTTTCATACCATTCATAACAGGGACTGGCTGCATGAGGAATGGCATTACTGGCATCGCACATACCTCAGTCACTTTTATATTGTCAAAGTCATGGGGACGACAGAAACAGATCAGTTAATAAAAGTGTTCTAGCACATACCAGAGGACATAGTGCACTGTAAACACTCGGTCTCCCCAGCAAAGGCATAACTCAATATCTATATATATATATATATAATAAGAGTTTTGTCTGTACATTGCTCAGAATTTGAAAATAATGGTATTTCTGTATCGGTCATGTCCATAGTAACAAGAAAATGCACTTTTTACTTTTCCGTAATTTCTGTCTGTCTGTCTGTCTGTCTGTCTGTCTGTATGTATGTATGTATGTACACGCATCACGAAAAAAAGGTTGAAGAGAATTTAATGAAAATCGGTATGTGAAGTCGGGGGATGAGCCTCTACAATCTAGGCTATAAATCATTTTACTCATGCTGAGTGAAATGGTAGTTTAGGGGAAGGCCTAAAATTGAATTCTCAACTATTTATGTTATTAGTGGTCTAATGAAAATCGGTATGTGAAGTTGGGGGATGAGCCTCTACAATCTAGGCTATAAATCATTTTAATCACGCTGAGTAAAATGGTAGTTTAGGGGAAGGCCAAAAATGCAATTCTCAAATATTTCTTATTAGAGGTGTAATCGATGAATGCTACATAACTAAGGTTATATAGTATTAAATTTCCTATTATTCATGTCTTATACATTGTTACCGTACTGGCTATGATCACAAAGATATTCATGAATTTGGATTTTTGTTACTAACTTGTAAGTCCATATCAGCGCCGAGTAACGAGAAAATGGGTAAACAGTATTTAATGAAAATCGGTATGTAAAGTCAGAGAATAAGAAACTACAGTTTATGGTATAAAATATTTTACAAATCACAGAGTCGAAAGAAAACTAAATGTGAATGCCTACAATATAGAAAGCTCATAACATTGATCAACAATAACATTACATTAACCATTGTTTGTCGTGATGTGCTTTGTGTCTTCTGTTGCCCCTCATCTCCGGTAGATAGGATTACTGATGCGTACAGAGTATTCTTTATTTGATTTACGTCGCACCGACATAGATAGGTTTTATGGCGACGATGGGATAGGAAAGGGCTAGGAGTGCCTTAGGCCTTAATTAAGGTACAGGCCCAGCATTTGACTGGTGTGAAAGTGGGAAACCACGGAATACCATCTTCAGCGCTGCCGACAATGGGGTTCGAATCCACTATTTCTCGGATGCAAACTCACAGCTGCGCACCGCTAACCACACGGTTAACTCGCCCAGTCGTACAGAGTGTAACAGCCTGTCTGAATATTGATGGGAAGTAGCTGGGGAGTTAGATAACTTTCTTCTTTAGCGTGCCATTCCCCTGGTTTGTAAATTTTCTGAAACTACTGGTACGTAACATACTGGATCATCATAGCATTCGGGCTATTCAATCCCTACTCTGATGCACTGATTAGAATGAACAGTGTGCATATTTAGCGGAATAATGGCAGATGAGTGTTCATGGCAATCTGCGGCCTGGTCATCCCAGCTCTGGAACTTTGGACTATTAGATTGGCACCGCAATCTAACCGCAGCACTGTTCGTTAAAAGTGATAAAACGTGCGGCTTTCCATTTGATCGAGTATTTTATATGATAGCATTGCTTTTAATCGCTACATACATACTTACGTTTTTGTAATGACCTATGTTGATTTTAGGTTAGGAAAACCACAAAGTCAGTCTTTCTGAGAATCCCGTAGCGAAGCACGGGTACATCAGCTAGTTATGAATAAGATAATATCTCGCGTGCAGCAAAGTCGGTTTGCGAACTCATGTGCTTCGTACAGAATAATCTTTATCACGACTGTGACTTCAGTGCATAAGATTTGCTGCAATATGTTTTAACTTCACTCACTGAACAACCATTTCGTAAGAATAAATAGACATCTTAAGTAGTTAAGTAGTTCAAATTATTCACCTGAAGATGTTTTTCCGTAATGTCCCATTTTCGCACCAGGCAAATGTTCGGGCTATACCTCAATTAAGATCACGGCCGCTACCGTCCCATCCTTCCGAGGCCGGAAACTTTTGTTTTCGTGCGAACCACTATCTTTCTTTCTTCCTTTCTTTCTTTAAGGGGCTGCCTGGCCGAGGACGTGGGTTCGAATCCCCGCCAGGAAGTCGTAAAATTTAAGAAACGAGATTTCCACTTCCGGAAAATGAGTCAAAGACAAAGACACCTCCGTAAAGGCCATGAAGGCCCTTGGAGGAGTGGAAGGTAAAGGCTTCCACCATTGTTAACCGAGGCACGTGATGGGGTAGAGTTTTTAGCTCTACGCCCGAGCCCCTTTGCCCCCAGGAATTAACCTGGTACTCATTTTTGGTGTAGGCTAAGTGAACCTCAGGGTCACATGCACCTCCGGAAGGGGAAATCTCGTTTCTTAAATTTTACGACTTCCTGACGGGGATTCGAACCCACGTCCTTCCGGGCGAACCGAGCACGCCTTTACCGCCTCGGCCAGGCAACCACTTCTGAAAATACCCTTTTAGTTGTTTCTCTTTTATCACCTTTTGGCAGGAATCTAACTTTACTATTCTTCAATTTATATACATATTTTGTTTGATTTATTGATTTATTCTACTGTAATAAATTTTTGTCATATCCATACCTATGTCTACCCCTACTCCTTTTACTGCCTACATTTTCCTCAAAAACTAACTAAACAGGCCCATGCCGTGATTCGATGTATCCAATTATCTTTTAGATAATAATAATAATAATAATAATAATAATAATAATAATAATAATAATAATAATAATAATAATAATAATAATAATAATAATAATTGTACCGGGCGGTACACCTCCACGCCGCTAATTCAAGCATTGCGCCTGTTGAAACTCCTCTAGTGGAGGAAGCCTGAACTTTAACAACCATGTTAATTCTAAAGTTTCTTTGAAGATGTCGCTATTGTAAATTTTTAAGAGTCCTGAACTGTGTCTTTTTCGATTTATATTTGTTTGTTCCGTAGTAACAAGTGTGAATATTCTCTTCTAGATGGCACTACTGAAGAACTACAATTGTGCACCCTAGTGCGAAGTGAAGGAACTGTTTTTTGAGAAATTTTGTGGTCATAAGTTTGCTCTTTGTTAAATTTCTTTCAGTCATTTTTTGGGTTGGCAGTATAACCATTCTCTTTCCGCTTGTTTTGAATTTAGCCAATCCCGAATGTCTCTAATTAATTTTTGACCAATAACGTATGTCTTCTCCGATATGGATATGTTGCTTGATCCTAGCCAATAAAATTGAGGGGGGTGTGGGTTCTCATTCATGAAACGTCTCGAATTTTCCGCGAGGGTATATAAACTGCTGATTTTCTTGTCTCCTGGCCACTTCAGTAACATCTATCCTAGTGTGATTATGTAGCAGGGGGCGGGAAGCGCCTCTTTCTTCGAGCGGCAGTTCATCCATCAGGTAATGGCCTTTTAATAACTTCCTTGCTTGCTAGCTCAGCAGTTTAACCCTCGGGGCAGGTTCGAAACTTTTATCATGTAACCTTCCTTTAAAATGTAAAAGATACTTGGTATAAATTCCGTCTCTTTAACTACAAATCGGGATAGAGAGTGCCTAACCCTCTCGAGCTCCCTCTCATATTGTTTTTGTGGTGACTACGTTTTCATAGCTTCATAATGTAATAAATTTTCCTATTGTGTCACATCCGTAGTATGGGATTAGCCCTTGCATAAGCGGCCTAAGAGCCAAATAGGTTTTAAAAAGGTGTATTAGGAGTGCAAGTTACGCCTCCACTCATGTTGGTATTTTGGGGCCATGTCATTATCCTGTTTCTTTACATAATAGGCCTCAGTAGGTTGGGTATTTTACCCCTGTTCTTGTGTGCCTGGAGGGCAGCTTAAAGGTGGAGTTTGGTGTGGCCTTTGAATAGGCTTGAACTTTGAGAGCGGGTTGCTCTTTCTTAAATTGTATTTTCTGTGTGCCTCGAGCAGGCTTCACTGGGTAATTGGGAGCAAATGCTCCTTGGCATGATTGGGGTTTTCTCCCCCTTGTTGAACCTTGTGTATAGGTAAAATTGGGCTCATTGCTCAGGGATTGTGAATCTGGGGCTCGAAGCCCAAAATCCATTCATAAACTGTAATTGTACATTCTTAACTTGTTGATATACAACTGAGTTCCTGTTATACTTGTTATTTCTTGATCTCGAAAAAAAAAACTTTTGTTAAATTTTAAATTAACTTTAATTTCGTAAGTTGAGACCTATTCATCCCAGCACCTTCTTTCACCTCTAACTACCACGGATAATTCCGTAACAAGTGGTAGCAGAGCGTGGTTGAATGGGTCTCAATTTAGCCCCTTTTGACGGCTAAACATTGCTTTGATTCGAACTCTAACAATTTTCTCAGTTGCTGGAAGTTTTTTGATTTTTCTTTCTAAAAATTTTCTGTCATCATGTCCGGCCCTCGCGAGGTCCTTCATCCTTTCTATTTGCGTAAAGAGAAATTAATTTATGAACTATCTCTCAGAAACGTTAAATCTGGAGGCACGGTTGCAGTCGACTCCAATAAGCTAAAAGATTCCCTTGATTTGCCTATTACCATCCCGACTTTGGGAGAGAAAGAGATTGACGACGCTCTCTCCACGATCAATGATAATACTACTGAGCTAGCATCCGTAGTTAGTTTTTTGAAGAAAACGATCCATCACCAGATCAACTCAAAAGAGTACAGGCTAGGTTGTACCACATTTATAATAGGGTGTGTGATCTATTGTCTCTGAAGTTAAATGACCTTCAGGGTAAGGAAGCTAGTGCCCTTGCCGAAAACTTGTCCCAAATGTCTAGTAAAGTTAGTCAGTTGTTATCTGGACCTGCCATCCCTAAAGTCGACCAACCTATGGTAGTAAATATTGTAAGTGGGGAGGATTCCTCTAAAGAGGAAGGAAGTAGTGCTGCGGCGGCTACCCAACGAATATCTGCCCCATTAGAAACGGTGTCACCGGGCGAGTTGGCCGTGCGTGTAGAGGCGCGCGGCTGTGAGCTTGCATCCGGGAGATAGTAGGTTCGAATCCCACTATCGGCAGCCCTAAAAATGGTTTTCCGTTGTTTCCCATTTTCACACCAGGCAAATGCTGGGGCTGTACCTCAATTAAGGCCACGGCCGCTTCCTTCCAACTCCTAGGCCTTTCCTATCCCATCGTCGCCATAAGACCTATCTGTGTCGGTGCGACGTAAAGCCCCTAGCAAAAAAAAAAAGAAACGGTGTCCGATCGTCGCAAGTCCATTCCACCCTTCGTGTTAAATAATGCTCCTTCTGAATCTGCTTCTCCGCCACTTAGGCCCCTTCCTACTACGTCTCCGGGTTTCAGTAGTTTGCCTCATCCATTAGCAATGTTGCTCAAGGGTATTTCTAAGTTTTCCGTTAATTCCACAAGCGACGTTATTTCATTCCTAAGATTTTTAGTTGAGTTCCAAGATCATGCCCTTGTTTTTTCTCTTCATCCGTGTCAAATCCTTCAGATTATTTACCCGTATTCTATTGGCGTTCTATCGGACAAAATAGTTAGGGCAATTGCCGAACAGTCATCCATAGAAGACTTCCATGCCCATCTGTTAGCTAATTTTATTCCAGCTCGATCTAGGTCATCTCTAATTCAGAAGTATTATTATAGAGTGCAGCGACTTGATGAAAACCTGGCAGACTTCATACAAGACATCAAATTCTATACGAGGGTATTTGCCCTTCATTTCCCTGAAGATCAAATTGTTCAGGCTATTGTAGAAGGTATTTCACATCCTTACAGATCATACTTGTGTTTTGCGTCGCGTTCACAAACTTTCGCTGAGTTAGAGGCTATGGCTGTCTCAGCCGAAGGAGTCAGATACGCCGATACGTTGCGTGTCGCGAAAGAACCCCCTCCATCCTCTAGTAGTTTTCGGCCTCCTCCTCGCCGACCCATCACACCCCGTAAATGTTATGCTTGCGGGTCGCCTGACCATCTTCGCAAATACATGTCCATTGATCAAGTCTAGTGGGACAAGGAATGGAGCAAGGTCATCTCAAGGTTGCTTTAAATGCGGCGCGTTTTCACATATTGCCAAGAACTGCCCTAATGCTAACAGCACTCCCTCCTGCTCAACTCTGGTGCCACTTCCACCAAGGCCAATAATAATAAGTGACTAGGGGCTTCGGCTGAGTCGGCGAACCCTTCTCCTCGAGGCTCAGCCCCAAGTAATCATGCCGAAAATTCAGGGAAAACTCAGGCTTCAAATGTATCTTTCGAAGGTCCCAAAGAATGTCTTAGGATAGCGGCGGATTCCCCCGCACCTGTGCCTTTTCTCAAAATTGAGTTAAATAATGAACCTGTAACAGCTTTATTAGATTCAGGCAGTGTGTGTTCTATTATTTCGGCTGAATGGTATTCCAAATTGAAAACTGTTCGTAAACTTCCTGACTATTGCTCATCTTCATTTCAATATGTTTCGGCTAATTCTTCTCGATTACAAATTTTAGGTCTTTGATATGCCAAAATTCGTATATATAAATTTACTTGGAAAGTTAAATTGGTTGTGGCAAAGCACTTATATTGCCCCATTATATTGGGAGCCGACTTCATGTCCCATACTGGCCTAGTGCTCGATCTTCAAAGTAAGTCGTGCACATTCAAATTTGCTTCTAATTGTAAAATCACCTTATTGAAATGTAATTCTGTATCATGTTAATCTATTTCGCCTACCCAGGATGAGATGTTGTTAGATCTTAGACATCTTCCTGAGGAGCAGGCTGAGAGTACTCGTAAGTTGTGTCAGTCGTTTCCAGAGGTGTTCTCGAATACTCTTGGTGTTACTGACCTCATTGAATACAAGATTGAGGTTACGGATTCGATTCCTGTCCGTTTTCCACCTTATAGGCTATCTCCACCTAAAATGAAGGCATTGAAAGAAATCATCGATCAAATGTTAAAGGATGGTATTATTCGGCCCTCTAAGTCGGCGTATTCTTCGCCTATTTTTCTAGTCCCGAAACCCCAAGGGGGCTTCAGGCCTGTGATTGATTATAGGGCTCTCAATCGGAAGGTGGTGTTACAATCTGTGCCCCTTCCAGACCTTCACTCTTGTTTTTCATGGTTTCGGAAGGCTAAGTTCTTTACCATCTTGGATCTCAATCAGGCCTATAATGAAATTCCTTTGGCTGAAGAATCTAAACATCTTACAGCGTTTGCCACGGATTGGAATTTGTACGAATACAACCGCGTACCTTTCGGGCTCCCCACGGGAGCAGCTGTGCTTACGAGACTGCTAGATAGGGTCTTCTCCGACATCAAGTTTGAGTACTTGTACCACTATCTTGATGATGTCGTCGTATTTTCGGAGACCTTCGAAGAACACCTAGATCATCTGCGAGAAGTCCTCAATCGCCTCCGTAAGGCTGGGTTAACTGTGAAGTTGTCCAAGGTTGCCTTCGCTAAGCCCTCCATGTCATTCCTCGGGCATATTGTGTCGCTCGATGGTGTTGCTGTCGATCACTCTAGAACACAGGCCATCCGTGATTTCAAGCCTCCCAAGGACATCAAAGGTATTGCTAAGTTCATTGGTATGGTGAATTTCTTCAGGAAATTTATTCCAAATTTCGCCAATAGAGCGGCGCCCTTGAACTTACTTCGTAGGAAAGGCGTCAAATTTGAGTGAGGACCTTCTCAACAAGCCGCTTTTGAAGATCTCAGATTAGCTCTGTGTAACGCCCCTGTTCTGGCCATGCCCGATTTCTCAAAGAAATTCATCGTCCAAACCGACGCGTCGTCGTCGGCGGTAGCTGCAGTCCTTCTTCAAGAGACTGAACTAGGGAGGCGACCCATCGCCTATACATCTAGGACTCCATCGGCTCAATAATAATAATAATAATAATAATAATAATAATAATAATAATAATAATAATAATAATAATAATAATAATAATAATAATTGTTACGGAGTTTTGTGGATGTGCAGAGGTGAAAGAAGGTGCTGGGATGAACAGGTCTCAATCTACGAAATTAAAGTTAATTTAAAATTTAACAAGGTTATATTTTCTTTTCAAGATTAAGAAATAACAAATATAACAGGTACTCAGTAGCCGAAACACAAATCGAGAATGTACAATTACAGAGTTACAGGATTTGGGCTCCGAGAGCCAGACACACAATTCTTGAGCTATAAGCCCAACCTTACTATATGCAGGATTCAACAAAGGGGCAGAAGACCCCAATCATGCCCAGGAGCACTTGCTTCCAATTACACAGTAAAGCCTCCTCGAGGCACGCAGAAACAGATTTTAAGAAAGAGCAACCCGCTCTTAAGTTCAAGCCTATCAAAGGCCACACCAAACTCCACGTTCAAGCTGTCCTCCAAGGACATATACACAGGGGTAAAAATACACAACCTACTGAGGCCTATTCAGTGAAGAAACAGAAATATTACATGGCCTCCACAATACCAACTTGAGAGGAGGCGAAACTGCACTCCAAATACGCCTTATTAAAACCTACTTGGCACTAGGCCTCTAATGCAAGGGCTAATACCATACTAAAGAGGTGACTTATAGAAGGAGACAATTTACATTACGTTAAGGAAGAAACGGTTGAGAAAATAAGTTCACCTCAATGCAATATGAGTGGGAGCTCGAGAGGGTTAAGCACTCTCTATCCCAGTATGTAGTTTAAAAAGATAGAATTGATACCAAGTGTCTTTACATTTTAGGGGAAAGTTACATGGTAAAAGGCTTCGGACCTGCCCCGAGAGTTAAACTGCTGAGCTAGCAAGAAAAGAAGTTATTAAAAGGCCATTACCTGGTGGTTGAACTGCTGCCCAAAAAAAAGAGGCGCTTCCCGCCCCCTGCTACGTACTTTACACACTGATAGATGTTACTGAAGTGGCCAGGAGACCCGAAAATCAGCAGTTTATATACCCTCGTGGAAAGTTCGAGGCGTTTCAGGAATGAGAACACCCGCCCACAAGCCTTTTATTGGATAATGGCAAAAACTACTACACTAGACGAAGAAGAAACACCTTATTGGTGGAAAATTAATTACTGAAATTCCTTATTGGTCCAATTCAAAACTGACGGAAAGAAAGGGTTAAAATTGCCAACTTAAACAATGACTGAAAGAAATTTAACAAAGAACAAACTTATGAACCCAAAATTTCTCCAAAAACACAGTTCTTTCACTTCACACTAGGGTGCATAATTGTAGTCCTGAACTGAACTTTAACTTCCATACTAATTCAACGATTTCTCAGAAGATGTCATTACTATAAATTTTGAAGAGTTCTGAACTATGTCAGTTTCGATTCGTTTTTGTACACATCTCATGCATTACGAAATCTATCTTTTTGTCAATTTATAACACTAAATTTGTAAGTTCAGAACTGGTAGGAGGTAATGAAAAATGAAATGGCGTATGGTTGTTAGTGCTGGGAGTGTCCAAGGACAAGTTTAGCTCGCCAGATGCAGATCTTTTGATTTGACTCCCGCAGGCAACCTGCGCGTCGTGATGGGGATGAAATGATGATGAAGACAACACACATACCCATGTAAGCGAAATTAACCAATGGCTAACGAATGAAGGGACCGATTATCTCCCTGTATAAGGAGATCCCCTATACCAAGTGCCAACAGTCTCTTTGAGTGTAGATGAGCGGGTATGGATAAGGGCACTCTATTGTCCCGGGGACAAGAAATTGTTCCCAAAGGCGGAGAAACCAGTTTGGTCAACGGCATTAAGATGCAGAAGGCAACGGGAAACCACTGCATTAAAGATCATGATAGATATTCCAATAAATCCACAAGGCATGTCTGCAACATCAAGATCGGAGCTGGCCGTGTGGATCGTCTACCTCCGTTTGGAGACGACGTCTTAAGAAGAAGAAGGTTAAAATTCCCGACCCTGCCGGGAATCGAACCCGGGACCCCTGTGACCAAAGGCCAGCACGCTAACCATTTAACCATGCAGCCGGACTGTTAGGCGGTAGTGGGGGTAGTGATCCCTTTAGAACATACGAAGTTCTTTTCCGATCTAGCGACAATTCTCAGGAATGAAATCTATCATACTTTTAATAAAACGGATAGCTCAAATGTGCTTTTCTTTGTATTAATATAAATCATTTAGATTACAAATACATTTATCTAACGTTGATTCCTCGATAAAATGGATGTCCCTTAAAAAATTGAAGCTAGAGATTTTGAGGATGTATAAAATAAATCTTAGAATATATCTGTCAGGTTTTCTATGTTAATTTCTCAAAACTTATTTAGTTTATCATGGACATCATAAACCTAACAACAGTAGTAATAGCAAGGTTAGAATGTAAGATAAATTCCTTTACAGCAAGTTATTGTTCAAACCGAAAAATTCCCCTGTAGTTTCTCACGGGAATCACCTACTAAATAGCCCTAACAAACATTAAATATTAGCCCTGACTTATTATAATTCAGCCTGTGTACTCGATTCACTGATGATTTGAAGGTATAAAGCCCCGTTTTCCCTGATCGTTCGTATGAAATGAGCTTCACACCACTCTAGAAAGAAGTAGGCCTAGAATTCGAGATTGACATCATCGTGATTAATAGCGATTCTCTGTTATCAGAAGCCATTTTGAACATAAAGCAATGTAAGCACGTCCAATAAATCAAAATGGCTACTCTTCTGTCATACCATACTGGTTAAGTGAGGATGAGGTGATTAAACGAAGTGGGTCAAAAATGATACCATGGTGACGCAAGACATGCGTCATTTGTCACCGGTAAAGGACGCCGCCGTGATCTGGCAGTGACGCTGTGAAAGTGTGTAGACAGCCTGCCACTCATTACGGTGTCAAACGGACGATTTACAGGGCGGGACAGGTTCCATCAAAGTGGCACCGGCATTTCGGCAGCTTTTGATATTCAAATGGGTTCGATAGCTGCCTAAGGCCGTCCAAAACCAGTAGCAATAAGCCCAGTGATTTCCCACGACCCATTAGTAGCTCCTCATCTGAATAGCAAAGTGGCAGCCCGACACCTCCTCAGTGACTTAAGAAGGAGCGAAGGAAATGCGACACCGAAGGAGAGGAATTATCCCAATTTTTCTCGATTCTCATTCACGACTACATATTTAGCGTAATACTCTGATAATGGGAGCCGTCAGTATAACAGTAATTTGTATAGGCCTAACTAACGAAATCCAATACATTCCATGTATTTCACTGACTGAAATGATAAAGTTTTGACACATTTAAGCAAATGCTTTACCACATCAAATTTCTCCCATGACTTTAGTCATCAGGCCAAGCGTTCAGGACACATTCCTAACACGTTGAAGAACAAGATACAATGGAACATCGATATATCGAATCACCTTGGAAGCTAAATTTTATTTCGAGTTATCGAAATTTCGGAGAATGCCATTTTTGGGCATGTATAGCACATAATTGAATCATATGTGTCTACGGGTTTATACGTAATACATTGTTTTTGATTCGTTGTGCCCAACTGTGGAGCGCGTTTGAACTTATTTTGCACAATGTTTCTTCTTTTCTTCCCAATATCTCTTCATTTTTTCACTGTGTTCCTTTCTGCGTGTTTCTGTCCAGCCTGTATTTTTTCTTGTTGGTTTCTCTGCAAATTTATGTTTGTTTACTAAGCTTCTAAATTTCATTCTATCTTGAATGGTTTTGTCCTCAAAACCCATTTCTTGTAGATCTTCAAGAATTACTGCTAACAAATTGTTGCGGATTTTCAGGGTTAGAGCTAGATTTATAATTTTCTTTGTCAGCCTGTTGTTATCCATTCTATGTAGGTGTCCGTAGAATTTTAGTCGTCTCTTTCTGATGATATCTGTGATTTTTTTCTGTGAATTTAAAAATATACGTACAAACTCTATTTTACGCCATCCCATTAATTATAACCCTTATTATACTAACTTTTTAGAAGACAGGATACAGTACATACAATAATGAAACAAGAAACATACCTCCGTTAATACCTTTGGAAAAAATCCGTTAGTCTCTTCTATTTCTTACTGCTAACCTTTCCTCTCTTCGCGTTGACATTTCTCGTCAGTACCTTGCAACCGATATTTGTAAAAGGAGCATGTCATCGGCGACTTCGGGGGTTGCTTTCGTACGTGACCGGTAATTAATTCAGCGAGGCTTCGCCGATTATCCAATCACTAGAAGTTTTAGTTTTAGTTTCTCGGTTTCCGTCATATTACCTCTCAGCATCACTGTAAACCTTTCTTTACTTGTTAACTGTTCCTCACAAACTACAAATGCCGTATTGCACAGTTAATGTTGCACAACGTTCGAGTTACAGAGGTTTTTTTCCTTCAAGGGAGGAGATGTTTGCTTCGAGAAATCGAGAATTTCCTTTAGCCGAATTTCGAGTAATTGAAAAATAAATACACGTGAAGATTTGGACAAATGGCCCGGAAATTTAAGTTACTTCGAGATACTAAAAATTTGAGTAATTGAGATTGGAGATATCGAGATTCGACTGTATTTCATATCGTCGTTGGAGAAAGAAAAAATACTCGTATGTACCTATACTCTTCCCATCCATTACTTTCCTAAAGACTGGTCGTGCCTCCCAGACACATATGGATATGAAGTCCGTCTCAGAACAATTTTCTTTGTGTTCATTTATGCGAAGGTGTAAAGGCAAATGCTCAATAAAGGAGAGTGAGCAAACACACATTCCCACAGTACCGTAAAGTAAGTTCTGATAATGATGATGATGCCTGTTGTTTAAAACGGCCAAACATTTGGGTCACCGGCTACTAAAATAACGTTTTCTCCTCGTGTTACCACTTACAGCAGTCCGCATGTGATAGGAAAGGTCTAGGACTGGGAAGGAAGCGGCCGTGGCCTTAATTAAGGTACAGCCCCAGCATTTGCCTGGTGTGAAAATGGGAAACCACGGAAAGCCATATTCAGGGCTACCGGCAGTGGGGTTCAAACCCACTATCTCCCGGATGCAAGCTGATATCTGAGCGCTCCTAACCGCACGGCCAACTCGCCCGGTCTGTTGATTGGTACTGAACCAGTTGTATCATCATGCATGCGAGTAGTATTTTGGTGTAGTTTAGTCGTCGGATGGAAGGAGTACCGGAGGGAGCCATCGTGAAGTTCGAAACATGCCCCCCCCCCCCCACATGTAGCTAGACGAGAGACGGAGATTTGAAACTCGTTCATAAATTATATAAGTGTCTGTGAGTTGGGAAGGTAGTAATGTCATCCTAATTAGAATATTTGATGGAGGTATTTTTAATTGCCAATTATTTGGTAGTGAGTTTTTGTGTCAATGCACAGGGAGAAATGTAACATAGGGATACAGCAGAGATTGGAAGCCGAGACTCTGTGTTGGAAAGATTGAACACCCACTATGAAATGGAATACGAGACGAAGTGCCTCCGTAAACTACACTAGTGTCCAAAAGATAAGCGTAATCTCTTTAAACGAGGCCATACCGCCTGATAGGAATGTCATACGGATTGCTGAACAAACGGAAGCTGAATCACACACCATATGTCACAGAACTTGTCCAAAAAATAGTGTCAGAAAGGTTCTGATAGCTAAGGTACACCTTTGACAACAATTAACAAAACTTTGCAATGTCTTCCACAACAAAGTTAATACGGTGTATGGTTACTCCTAATGGCCACACGTGCTTCGCAGCGACATGCTCTCTATCCTATGGTCCAAGAGCTCTTGTGGCAGTCGATCCCATTCCTCCGAAGAGGCAATGCGAAGGTCTTGGAGGGTCCTTGGTGGAGGCTGACGGGATGCAATTCGCCTCCCCAATGCATCCCAGGCATGTTCTACAGGATTCCGATCCACATATCTCGCTGGCCAATCCATACGATGAATGTCTTCCCCAGCCAAAAATTCATCCACCAGAGCAGCGCGATGCGGTCGGACATTATCGTCCATTAAGAGGAAGTCTGGACCAACCGCACCTCTGAAGAGTCGAACATGTGGTCTCGGTACCTCATCTCTGAATCTCCGAGCGTTAACAGTGTCCCTCGGACCACCCATGAAGATGGGCAGGTACGTATGGCCATTCAACATGATGCCGATCCACACCATGACGCCACCACCACCATACTGGTCCCGTTCCACGATGATCCTGTGGTTGTATCGGCTACCCGGTTCTCTGCAGATTAATCTGCGACGGGAATCATTCTGCAAACTGAAGCGGGATTCATCTGTGAAGAGCACATGCCTCCATTCATTCATGGTCCAGGTCCGATGTTGGTAGCACCACAGTAAACGGGCCCATTTCCGTGCTGGAGTGAGCGGAACGCAAACCGCTGGACGTCGGGCAAACAGCCCTGCTGTTATCAGCCTCCGGTGAACAGTCTGCCGTGAAACGGCAACCCCTGAGACGGCTGCAAGCTCCGCCGACAACTGTCTTGCAGGTGTCATCCGATTTCGTCTGGCGGTTAAGGCTAGATATTGGTCTTGCTGTGGGGTGGTTACCCTTGATCGACCTGGTACTGGCCTACGACTAACATCTCCTGTGTCTCGAAATCGTCTCCAAAGCCTGGAAATGATACTTTGTGGCACATTCAAGGATACGGCGACTTCGGTCTGTGTCTGGCCTGCTTTCAGGTGGCCGAGTATTCTACCCTGCAAAACGGGGTCCAAATGGCGTCGTTGTGCAGTTATGTTGTCTCGTTCACAACGAGGCTACACTCCGCGCACTATAACAGGGCAAACACGACTGAGGGAATATGGGGCGCACGCACTGGCTGTGTTTACCTTACGCCGCTAGTCAAAGCAGGGAACACTCCTTTCCTATACAGAGCGAACACGTGAGGTTGATATGTGCATATGTCGTGCGATTTGCGGTCTATTTCCTGTTTCCCTGCTTACTCGTAACTTATGTATAACTTTTGTACACTAGTGTAGTATATTAACGGGCTAAGTATGCGTTTATTAGCAACGAAGCCGCGAAGGCAGATGAAAGATATATTTATGATTGAAGTTATGCGCCCGAGTTAAGATGTGTGTCGGCTGTCCGAGACGAAACATAGCCAGGGTTTTCGACAGTTCGGTCCCGTTTCCAAGACATGTGATTGATGTGTTTATGTGACTCATTAATAAGGTTACCTTTTGTTTAAATTACTTTGATCAGAGAGAGACTCAATGAGCTAGTGTATCAGCCATTTTTGACTAAGTATGATAGGGTTTTCAGTGCTCATCTGCGGAGTCCAATAATATTTTGTTTGAACCTCACACTGTGGGGATCCGAGGTCATTTGTAATCATTGTATTATGTTTTGTTTCATTGTGGTGAGTGCATTTTATTTTGATTTGTCAACACAGGTTCCACTCCTCTGGTTGATTGTGTGTATGCTGGGTTCGATTCCTAACCACAGCATTTCGTGCTGAAATATTCCTGTTTGTTTAGTACGGGTCCTTTTAAAGGGGTTTATTATTTTGTTTATCAAGTTAGATCTAGGTTAGGCTTGACTGAGATTTGTGTTTAAATTATGTAAATATACCCCAGTGTTAATGGGGATAGTTTGAGTTATTTTATTTGCTTGTTATTCCTTATATGCGAGGTCATGATCAAATTTCATATCGATGGTAGTTAGTTTAGTCCTCAGAACAAATTGAAACAATCTTCAATATGTTAGCTGCGAAACTTGTAATTGTTCATGTATATTCAATATGGTTATTTTGCATCAGATTCCACAATGATCAGGAGGATAAAAAAGCCATTGATTTTAATATTTTAAACTAGTTTTCTCATTAGTTTGTACTTATATGACACCCGTTTTCTCCTACCCTTTATACCGCTAAGTTATATTTATTATACCCAGCTGATGTTATAACCCAGTTAATGATCTTGTAGAGTCATCGCCAGAGAACCATTGGGTAGGGGCGAGTGCAATATCTTATCAGAGATTCAGTTGTAACGCTTTCGACCTAATGATATGCATCATTTATGAAAGTATAGTAGTACAAAATAGCAAAATTGGGACCAAACTTCGTTTTCATATATTTCAGTGCCTTTATCAGTCGAGTTCAGTCTTTTTACTCATCTAAACCACCGAAACACTTTGAAGACACGACTTCAGGTCATTCCGAACACAACGATGTTCGACATGTGGCATACTCTCGTGGTGCTTTCCTGTCTTTACTTTCTCAGATGGTCAGCCTTGTGTTAGTAGATTTGCTGACACTTAAAGGAACTCCTGTGGGACTAACTTCCGACACCTCGGCGTTTCCAAAATCCATAAAAGTAGTTAGTGGAACGTAAGGGCAATAACAGGAGATGTTCTCTGTCTTTTCTGCTGCATCTCACCTCCGATAGATGGGATCACAGCTGAAGCGATAATGGAGGTACGTTTTTCTGCAGTATACACTGGTACTAACCCGCCAACGAGGGGTACATCAGCTATTAAAATGTGTTCACACTGTGGACTAGAAATTGGAAACAATAGATCTCATATCAGTTGGTTCGATTGGCAATGCACGTCAGCTGTTTTACTCCTCCACCAAATCTGTCATATTCCTTCTTCGGAATATTGGACTATTAACTTACTATCAATGCTTTTCTCCTCAATGTATGCATGTGCAGAGAAATGGTTTGGAGGTGTGAATACATTAACTTTGCACCCGGTCTCACATCAAAGAGTATGTTATTAATCTCACTAATTTTACTAATTTCGATCTCCCCAATTACCTATCCATTTTTCAGAAGATAGGCAGCGGTAAGGTTATATAAAGTCTAACTCGAAGAATTAATAAATTTATAATCGGACATTATATAAATTACCAGGTATATTTTCCCGCGTAATCGTTTAGTTGTATCTGAATACCACCTAGTGCTAACATTAAGTGTTAATACTAGGCTCCCCGGGTTACGCGATGCCTTAATGGAGGATTCAAGTGATTATTCTCCTACTTTGCCAGATAACTTCTCAAAGTGTTAATTTTCAAGTTATACCCTCGGGAAATACGTTCATTTCGAATGAATACTAATACAAATGCAGGGTGAAAATTAATCTCTGATAAAGTGCACATGTTCGATATTTTTAGAGAAACTCGGGAAAGGATGTTGCTCTTCAGTGTATACTCCTTAATTATAACGTTTGTTTCGCGGCATGGTATTATAGAAACGTTTACAAACCTGTTATTTTTCAGATTTGAAGAAAGCAATCTTACTCTTGAATTCCGAGGATTTTTTACATTTCTTAATGCAATTCGATTAGAAGTAATCCTTGTGGAATGTGTGCCTGGAATAGTATGTTTAATGTACACTTCCAGAGAGAAAAATTTATAGTTTGGAAATTTCTATGTCTTTGACTACAAGCTCGAGTGGCACATTAGTCTACCATACGAATTTTAAAAATAGTGCACTTCTCCCCTTTTAAAACTAACTGAATTCTTTCTTGAACATGATGATGAAGTAAATTTCTATTTGACTGTTTTTTTACATTAAAATTTTTAAATTTAAATTTAGCCGGTATAGTAATACATTGACAGCACGTCGGGTGCATTTAAGGTCGGCGGATGCCTGCAAGTGGCGACGGATGGATAGTGGGCCGACAACTCTGCACTCCGACCGACCAACCGAGCAGAGGACCGGTGACCACGGCTCTACTGTAGCTCTACACATTCACATTTTGGAGACGGAGAAGACTTGTTCCTCACCGTCGGCTGTTCTGAGAATGGTTTTCACCCGCGCGATTGTAAATCCTGGGATAGTTCCCATTATAGGCCACGGTCGCCACCCCACTTACCTTCACCGTACATCTCCTTCACCAATTAAAATATCCTTGCTTTTAGGGAGAGGAAAATAATCAGTGAAAGGAAATTCATTGTTAATATTGTCATTAGCTGAGCACTGGACAAAAATCTTGCAGGGCTGATTACATTAATTGATGTAAGGACAGGGCTAGCTATAGCGGGTGGTTGTTGATGGGGAGGGACATGCTGAGGTATGAGTGGTTGAAAATGCGATGACAGCATGGGTATTACATTCCCATCCCGATACACCACCAAATAGTAAGTTCGGCTCCATGACTGAATGGTTAGCGTGGTCTTTGGTGACAGGAGTCCCGGCTTCGATTCCAGGCAGGTTCGGGAATTTTAACCATCATTTGTTAATTCCGCTGACACAGGAGCTGGGTGTATGTGTCGTTTTCATCATCACCTCGTCCTCATCAAGATGCGCAGGTTGCCTACGGGAGTCTAATCAAAAATACCTGCACCTCACGAGCTGAACGTGTCCTCGGACAATCCCGGCACTAAAAGCCATAAGCCATTTCATTTTTACCAGATGGTAAGAGTGCATTTCACCGGCAGCCACAATTTTGCAGTGGGTGGCGTATGAGGTGGGAAGGGACATATAAGCCTGGTACTCAACCGTGGCTCTGTATATATTTCCACACTGCATCATAGTGCTGTCATTCGTTACAAATGTATTGTATGACACTAACCCGCATCTGAGACACCAGCAAGTCAGTGCCATACACTAAATAAGATTGTGAATAGAAAGGACCCGTCTCCTTTCGTAGGTACAACACCAGCAAGTACCATTACGCCTTCAATAGCAAAGAGTTCCATGCCTATTATGGAAAAGAAAATGAAAATAGAGTCAGGTATAGAAACCAGGAACTACAGCATACAGAAGCTGTTCATAAACATAAAGATGTTATGACGAATAAAATTTACTTCAATGAGCTGCATGAAACAGTACGAGGCTGTACGATAGAAAACAGAAGAACGTCTCATCGTACTGCTGTAAATGAGACAGCAGCACGCAGAAGAAACATCAGTACTTATCCTGTTAGCTGTGTTTGCAAGACAAACCTTTGAAATTAGTACTAGTACTTTTAAGTAGTACCAGTTCCATGGCTAAATGGTTAGTGTGCTGGTCTTTGCTCCAAGGGGTCACATGTTCGATTTCCACTCGGGTCGGGGATTTTAACCATTATTGGTTAATTCCGATGGCTCGGAGTGCTGAGTGTTGGTGCCATTTTCAACATTAGAAATCATCACATCGGGGGTCCCATCCTCAAAGACGCGCAGGCCGCCTATAGGTGTCAAAAGGAAAGACTCGCGCCATGCCTCTCCGGAGGTCACAAACCATTATTATTAGAAGTATTATTTGCAGTGTTACTGACAGTCAATTCACGAACTACTGCAATTACTTGTAAGTGAACTCACTGAAAAAGTAAATTGTAATAATTTGTAGTAGTGTTTTGAAGATCTAAATCTATATCCTGTAAGTATGAGGGGCTCTCTGACAGTACTAGGAATATAAAAGTAGCTTTCTACTGCCACGTGGGCAGATTATCGCCCAACAGACTGGTCAATGGACTGTTCACCATCTGGCAAAACAAGAAAATCCGTACAACGTCGCTGCTGGGGTCTGAAGGGGACATAAAAGAACTGGGGCTGACAGTTCTACACGAGAGAAAGACTATGAGACAGATCCTAAGGAAAGGCAGTGGTTTTCAAGAAACAACTCTCTCCTAGACGGAGGAAAGAAAGGAGGTTTATTGGGGGAGATACAACAATATCGGACAAAGAACAAAGCCTAACAGCTGAACAAGTGCCATCCCAAGCAGACCTACGCGAAGAAAGAAGACGTAACGTAAATAACAGTTGTTCGACAATAAAAATATCATATTGATAATAATAATTCTTGAAATGCGCCAAACTCCAGTTTTGCCCTTAGCTAATCCTCCCCTAATTAGATATGTATGTATGCCTACCCCTTTCCCTGATACAGGGTCGGGGGTGAGATGAAATTGCATGGCATCATTTAACGGCCGGATGCACTTCATTGCACCAACGTCAGTTGAGGAGGTAATGAAGATGAAATCAATGGTGGTGAATGAAACTTAAATTCGCTGTGATCTATGAATAGGAAATGTCTTAGCATTTGCCTGAAAGTGAGAATGGGAAACAACAGGACAGCCGACAGTGGAGCTCGAAACCGCTCGTCTCCCAAAAGCAGAGATTGACTCCATAGCTGAAGCGCGTTAACACTCCGCTTGGTCTCTTCTGCACAACTGAACTTTTGAAATATGACTTAAGAAGTCTGAAGATGTCCATTTCACTGTACGAAACATGCCATTTCATTCCATGTTTTCAAATTTCAGTTCTTCTTTCTTAACTTTACATTTACATCCTAAATGGGAAAACATTTCACTTTCTGTGTGTTCAGATTCACTTTAGTTTACCCTGGAGTACGGACTTCAGAGGTAGGCTTTTAGGTAGGATAAGAATACCTTTGTAACAACTGCATTCCTGGCTTTGTGAAAATGAAAATCCGCAGCCTGTTTCCAGTCATTTGACCGGGTCAAGAATGGAATGAATGAAGTCTCCATCTACCGGCGAGGATAGGAACTGTGCCGGATGCCAAAACCTGTCGCACTCCTCTGGGTCAATGATAAATGACTGACAGATGAAATGTTAATGGAGAGTGTTGCTGGAATGAAAGATGACAGGGAAAACCGGAGTACCCCGAGAAAAACCCGTACCGCCTCCGCTTTGTCCAGCACAAATCGCACATAGATTGACGGGGATTTGAACCGCGGTATCCAGCGGTGAGAGGCCTGAGCCGCGGAGGCTTTTCTGACATTGTATTTATTATTACTTCGTTTCACCCTCTTGAATCAATAATTAATCTGTGTGTTGTTCTTTTCTTAGTGCCCAGTACTTCTTCATTATTTCTGATCTTCGTTTCTCGTATTCCGAGATAATGGGTTTGGCTTTTAATGTAGATTTGTCTTGCAACCTTATATATTCGTCTTTAGTTATTACTTTAGTCGTTCGATCGAATAGTGATTTTTTAAAAATATTTAATTCTACTAGGTCTTTTTTCAGTTTCTTTAAACCAGTTTGGTTTTCTTGCGCGGTTACTGAAGACGTGAAAGATTTGTTTGGTTTATCTATTGAGAAGATGACCGTAAAAATGTATCCTTTCTTTTTCGCATTGCATCTGAGAGTTTTTCAATTTTCTTGCAGAGTGTTTCATTCTGGATGTATATTATCTTTATATCCTGAAATTTTGGTCCTATGATCTTTTTCAAAATGTTCCTTTCTTTTAGCTCGAGTTTCTCCAGCTGGCCTTTGAAATTCATGCTTAGTGTTTCTGGTTTAATCACTGTTCTATAATGTTTAATTTTGGACACCCATGAACGGGATTTCTTGTTGTTTGTGTCTGTTGTTAGTTGGAAGGCCAGTTCAAATTTATTTTTCCTGGATTCCACTGCTTTACATTCCACAGCATTCCAACTAATCCATTCTCAGAGATATTTGAATTCTTTTACTATTTCGATCTTTTGTTCTTGGACTTGTTGGTTGTCATGATTTTGGTCTTTTCGAAGGAGATGTGAAGACCTATTTTAGCATTTTATTGGGATTATTAAGCATATTATTATTTATTGCTTCTCGGTTCTCAGTATTTATTGCTTCTTCAGGTTGACTCATGGGTCTCGAACCTGGTGGTAGGGTCTACAATGTATGCTTGAGATAAATTAAATCAATTATTCAATGAAATACCAACGGTGAGGTTCGAAGCAAGACACTCGACGTAAACCCTTTAACGGTTTCAAAGGAACATAAAACAATTGGTAAGGCGACTACCTTACAAATAAGCAATTTATTTTCCTTCTCTGTGTTTTACGTAGCTGTGAACTCTGCAGTGACCACAGATGTGCACGTTGAAGTGGAAGCCAATGCGACTTTAAAATAATATAATTAGAACCAACGGTCAAACGATTAGCAGAGTAATTTTGTAATTAACTCTTCTTTTGTAAGAAGAAGACCGACTTAATATTTCCTCTTACAACATTTGGAATATATGGGCGGAAATAATATTTTTAAAATGTGACTTCAAAGTATAAATGTGTAATTGTAATACCGAAATATGTTTCCACATTTCAGTACAAATATGAAATTTTATGGCGTATAATTAATGAATATAACTTGATTCCTTCCAGCGATATGGGCAGGGCAGTGAAGCAGTCAAGCACGCGGTGCATAATAAAAACAGATGATTCATGGCTGTGTGTGTTGAGATACCGGTAACCAGCATGGTGTTTTCTTCCGGTAGTACAACTGGTATCATGTTACCACGTCACATAGAACTGTTTTTCTTACAGTATGTCACAGTAGCCCTAGTTTTCATGGCGTGTTGCTAGATTATCAAGGTATAAGTATATGCACTTTTACACTATTGATTGTGTGTCTGGCTCCATGGATAAATGGCTAGCGTGCAGGCATTTAGTCCAAGAGGTTCCGGGTTCGACTCCCGGCCGGGAACCTTCATTGGTTAATTGAGATGGCTTGGGGGCTGTGTGTGTGGTGTGTGTGTGCTGTCTTCATCATTACAAACCATCTCAGGCCGGAGCTCATCTTCACAGACATCATATCGCCTAGAAGCTGTCCACTAGAAAAGGAACTGCACCAGGCATTTAGTCCAAGAGGTTCCGGGTTCGACTCCCGGCCGGGAACCTTCATTGGTTATTTGAGATGGCTTGGGGGCTGTGTGTGTGGTGTGTGTGTGCTGTCTTCATCATTACAAACCATCTCAGGCCGGAGCTCATCTTCACAGACATCATATCGCCTAGAAGCTGTCCACTAGAAAAGGAACTGCACCAGGCCTCTCGGGAGTCTATACGCCACCCACTATTATAACTACTGATTGTTATGATTTTCACGTTTAATCTGCTAGCCTGGCGAATAAATTAAGAATCTTCATAATTCTCTGTACACAGCTTGTATTGTGACTCTTATTGCTTCAATTCCTCTCAACATAAACTTATGAAACATTGCCATGATCATAAAACCATATACTGGAATGGTTTTTGGGTAATTTAACAACATTTCATCCTAGGCTCACATTTGAATCTTTTCTATGAATCTGCTTCTTCAGGTTGACTCGTATGGGTCTCGAACCTGGTAGTAGCACCTATGATGTATGCTTGCGATAGATTAAATCTCTTTTTTTTTTTTTTTGCTAGTTGCTTTACGTCGCACTGACACAGATAGGTCTTATTGCGACGATTGGATAGAAAAGGATTTGGGGGTGGGAAGGGAGTGGCCGAGGTGTGAAAATGGGAAAGCACGGAAAACCATCTTCACGGCTGCGGACAGTGGACTTCGAACCCGCTATATCCCGGATGCAAGCTCACAGCTGCGCGCCCCTAACCACACGGCCAACTCCCCTGGTAGATTAAATCAATTAATCAATGAAATGCCAACAGTGAGGTTCGAAGAAAGACACTCGTCGTAATCCCGTTACAACAAGCGCGTTACTTGTCCACATTAGTAAAGTTGTCCACAATTACAAAGGTGAAGCGACAAACATAGTATTGGGTACACGTCGAAGTGCAAAACTGTAGGTCAGAACATGCAACCAAGAGAGAGTGAATAAAATATCCTGTCATGTCCTAGAAAGTTCAGTTCCTCAGAAACAGGTGAGATCTTGTGCATACGGATGAGGATCAGTGGACAACTGACCAATGGCAGGCTGAGCTACCACTTACACGGCTATTAATAAATGACATTCACAACTTAAATACGTGGAATATTGTGGAGAAATTAGAGCCTCCGTGACTCAGGAGGCAGGGCGCCTGCCTCTCAACACTTGGTTCCGTGGTTCAAATTCCAGTCACTCCATGTGGGATTTGTTTTATGATGGACGAAGTGAAGACGGGACAGGTTTTTCTCCGGGTAATCATTTTTCCCTGTTAGCTTTCATTCCAGCAACACTCTCCATTATCATTTCATCTGTCAGTCATTAATCATTACCCCGGAGGAGTGTGACTTGCCTAAGCAGCCGGCACAATTCCTATCCTCGCCGCTAGATGGAGGCTTCATTCATTCCATTCCTGACCCGGCTGAATGACTGGAAACAGTCTGTGGATTTTCATTCTCATTGTGGAATGCCACTGTAATATCATTTAGATAGTGCTTCTAACCATTCCGGGAGGTATTAAATCACTCAACAAAGAGCTAGTCAGGGAAAATGCAACACATCGCCATGCTTGAGAATTCTATTTATTTATTTATTTATTTATTTATTTATTTATTTATTTATTTATTTATTTATTTATTTATTTATTTATTTATTTATTCACCTTTGTGGCGAGGTTAGGGCTCACGGCCCTCTCTTGAACTTAACCACTTTCAATAACAACGCTGGATTGTATAAAACATAAAAATGAAAGAAAGACAAAGTAATATTAAAAAACTAAATACTAGAGACAGATACACAGTTCTGTTGATACAAGATAACTGTATCAATATGTGATACGTTCGTCGTCTATCAGGTTGAAGCCATGAAATATCGTGATGGTATTAGGATGACATGTGTATCATTAGAACTTAGATTGTAAATAAAGCTAAGGACACAATTAAGCACTCGCTATAGTTTCAAAGTCTGTTCCTTTGTCGTATCTATCAGAATAACATCCCGGTAGTCTAGGATAGGAAGCACTGTATGAGTTTGACTTCAATATTACATGACAAAATATTGTTGTTTCTTTTAAGAGAGTGAAGCACCGAAAATATATTTTTACAAACATTTTTAATATATTCAGGCCAATTAAAGTTTAGTTCATTGTCACTCCAAGATTTCTCACAATTTTTCTGAATAATTTTACTATGTCTTTCAGTAGAACCGGAGAGACAGTTTCATCTCGTAGTTTATTCAACAACTAGCTGATGTACCCGTGCTTCGCTACGGGATTCTCAGAAACAGACTGAATTCGTGGATTTCCTAACTGAAGTCAATATAGGTCATTACAGAAACGTCAGTAGGATGTAGCGATTAAAAGCAATGTTATCATATAAAAAATACTCGATCAAATAAATAACCGCACATTTTCTCACTTTTAAAGAACAGTACTACGCTCCCGATCTAACAGTCCAGAGCAGGAATGACCAGGCCGCAGACTACCGTGAACACTCCTCTGCCATTATTCCGTTAAATATGCACACTGTTCATTCCAATTAGTACCTCAGAACAGAGATAGAATACCACGAATGCTATGATGAACCAGTGTGTTCCGTACCAGTAGTATCAGAAAATTTATGAACCAGAGGAATGGCATGCTAAAGAAGAGAGTTACCTAATTCCCCAGCTACTTCCCGCCAATATTCAGGCAGTCTGTTACACTCGGTACGACCGGGCGAGTTGGCCGTTTGGTTAGGGGGGCGCAGTTGTGAGCTTGCATCCGGGAGATAGTGGATTCGAACCCCACTGTCGGCAGCCCTGAAGATGTTATTCCGTGAATTCCCCATGTTCACACCAGGCAAATGCTGGGGCTGTACCTTAATTAAGCCCAAGGCCGCTTTCTTCACACTTTCCTATCCCATCGTTCGCCATAAGAACGATCTGTGTCACTGCGAAGTAAAGCACACTTTTTAAAAAGTACCAGCAACACTCAGCAATATCATTTAATTTCATCTCTCATTCATTAATAATTTCCCCAGAGGAGTGCTACAGGCTTCGGAAGCCGGCACAATTCCTATCCGCGCCACTAGATGGGGCTTCATTCATTCCACTCCTGACCCGGTCAAATGACTGGAAACTGGCTGTGGATTTTCATTCCTTCATAGGTACGCAGCAGTAACCCTATCTATCGGAGATGATGATGATGATGATGATGATAATTATGATGATGATGGTTGTTGTTTAAAGGGGCCTAACATCGAGGTCATCGGCCCTTAATGGTACGAAATGAAATAACAAAATACTCAAGTTCATCCACTGACTACAATAAAATAAAAAATGTCATGAAGAATAAATGGATGGACATGAACCCTACAAAAAAAACCAAAACAAACAAACAAACAAACAAAAACAGTGGATGAGACTCAAAAAAGAAGGTAGTTAATTAGAGTATTACTGACCAAGGGGCCATTTATAAAGCACAATGATGTTTGATGTCTGAAGGGGTGCTAAATTCACGTCTAAGGCCCCACAGAATGGTACATGTCGCGAGTAAAGTAGAACCATGGTATTTGTCATTTTGGGGTACCGGTACTGATCAAAAGTAGCGAAGACTCACGGTGTTCCACACAAGATGGTACTACTCACAAGTATTGCAATTCGTACAGGGAACGCAGACCTATGGTGTTTCTCACGCAATGGCGCCACTCATAGCCAACGCAAACCGGTAAGGTTCCTCACCTAGGTGTACTAGTCACGGGCGCCGGTATTCCCGTGGTGTTCCTCACATAGTGGGTACCAATCACAGGCAACGCTGACCCACATAACCGCTCATATAGCGGTACAACTCACAGGCTACGCCCAGACCCGCAGTGTTGCTCACACGGGTACAACGCACGGGTACCGGAATCCAACAGGCCAGGCTTTTTACTGCAACTAATCACAAACCTATTTCGTACCAATGTAGTGATACTACTCGCAAGTACATGCAACCCATGGTGTTCCCCGCATGATGGTACGAATCAAGAGTAGTTTCATGGTTCTAATTCAATCATCCCTTGGTCGCCCCTTGTAGTCGCCTCTTGCGACAGGCAGGGGATACCGCGTGTGTATTCTACATGTGCGTCCCCCACCGCAGGGGGTAGTGTGTTTGGTCCGCGAGAGGTATTTTATTTCCCTCAAGTCCGCCGGCAAGCCAGTTACCTGGGACGCGCCAGGTGGGAGTATCACCTCTCCCCCTGCTCCGTCTGCGTAGCAGGTTCGTGGATATCGGAGATGAGTGGCAACAGAAGACACAAAGCACATCACAACAAACAATGGTGGATGTAATGTTATTATTGGTCAATTTTATAATCTTGCTATATTGTAGGCCTTCACATTTAGCTCTTATTCGACTCTATGATATTAAGGCGTCTTATAAAATTATTTATAGCGTAGACTGTAATTCTGTATTCTCCGACTTTACATACCGATTTTCATTAAATTCTGTTTACCCATTTTCTCGTGACACGGCGCTGATATCGACTTAACAAAAATTCAAGTTCATGAATATTTCTGTGAACATAGCCGGTACGGTAACAATGTATAACACATAAATGATAGGAAATTTAATACTGTATAACTTTAGTTTTGTAGTATTTATCGATACGAAGGCTAATTACATTAATATTTGGGAATTAAATTTTAGGCCTCCCCCTATACTACTATTTTACTCAGCGTGAATAAAATTATTTATGGTCTAGATTATAGTGACATATTCTCCGACTTTGCATACCGATTTTCATTAGGACAGGACCACTAATAACATAAATATTTGAGAATTAAATTTTAGGCCTCCCCTAAACTACCATTTCACTCAGCGTGTATAGAATTATTTATGGCCTAGATTGTAGCGACTTATCGCCCGTCTTGGTATACCGATTTTCATTAAATTCTATTCAGCTTTTTTCTCGTGATGCGTGCGCATACATACATGCAGACTGATGACAGACAGACAGAAATTACGGAAAATAAAAAAGTGCACTTCCTTGTTACTGTGGACATGACTGATACAGACATACCATCCTTTTTAAATTCTGAGCACTGTACAGACGAATTTTTATTTTATATATATTTAAGAGCCGCTAATGACTGCTTGTCTCTTGCAGGGTTAAATGGTAGGGGATATTTTTAGGAGTAAGTACTAAGTCACTGAAAGTCGGCGTTGATGACTCTTATGGCTTGAGGTAAATCAGAGGTCTTATAGTGACAGTAGGCACTAGATATTTTGCAAGTCGTCCGCTTAAAGATGGTATATTGTCTTGTCCCACTTCGATATATTTTCAGCATTCAGAAATGACATATATTTTATTAGGATGCTTATTTTAAGAGTCCTAGCAGTGATTTAAAGATGGGTTCACATGATGTTAAGGGCAGCCCTGTGGTGTAAGGGTAGTATGAATGCAAGGCCCCGGGTTGGATTTCCTGCCCACCCAAAAAAATTCAGTTCTGGCCTGCGAGTTGAGAGATCTCGTGAGACAAATAAGATATGTGATATGAGAGAAGTGGAATTGATACCGAATGTCAAGCCAAACATATCTCGGATATGCCCTGCACTAAGAACATATGCTAAATAAATGAATAAGTTGAAGGATACAACGTTTAAAATGAATAAAACCCTACTACTGACAACGAGCATGCGTCAGTCCCCGAAGTGATGAAGAATGAGGTGAAGGAGGGGTTCAACCTCATGTCCAATAACAGAGTGCCAGGAGAGGACGGCCTACAAGTAGAGCTGTTCAAGTATGGAGGAGAAGAGCTTGTAGATAGCATGCACGCCCTGATTCGATCTGTATGGGAGAGAGAGGAGATGCGGAGGGACCGGAGCCTGGCCCTTATCTATCACATCTACAAGAAGTGGGACAAGGCAATTTGCAGCAATTACTGAGGAATCTCATTATTCGGTGTGGACTACAAGATCTTTCCGGAGGTGCTGGCTAGGAGACTTGAGCCCTTTGCGAAGAGGCAGCTGGAAGACTATCAGTGTGGGTTCCGGCGCAACAGATAACAAACAGACCACATAGCAACCCTACAGCTCAGTTTTGAAAAGCATTATGAGTACAACGTCAAAATTCACCAGCTGTACGTTGACTACAAGGACGCTTACTACAGTGTGGACAGGTCAAGGTTCCGGAAGTTGTTGGAAGAGACCTAGGTGCCGACGAAGATCACCATCTTTGTCCTGATGCCTGTGAGGAGTACCAGAGCCAAAGTGAATATCCAGGGGCAGTCTTCAAGGAGTCTGAAGTACAGGGAGGGTTGAGGCAAGGCGACGCGTTGTCAACGACCCTGTTTAACCTCTGTGTGGAGCAAGTTATGCGTCGAATACCACCGATCCGTGGAGGTACGTTTTGCAACAGAACCCTCCTGTACCTGGACTTCGTGGACGATGTTGTCCTGATCGGGAGAAGATATGGTGAACACCCAAGAAGACATCACGGAGTGAGTTGCTTGGAATATGCAGGTGTCACCTACGAGAGAGTGGCGTAGTGTAAGTACCTGACAACCCTCATGACTGAGGGCAACAAGGTCAGAGAGAAAATAAAAGGTGAGGGTGGCAGCTGGGAATAGTTGTTACTTCGCCTTCCGGAAGTCAACGCTCTGAGGATGGTTGAAACACACCGTGTACCGTGTTATATATAATCTGTCCAGTTATTCTGTAGACGTGCGAGACGTGGGCCTTAAACGAACGCGACAACTTTCCACGGGTGTGCGAGAGAGAGATCTAGAGAAAGGTCTTCGGCGCGATTCGCGATCAAGGAGGGTGGCGAATCAGTACCAATGAAGAAGTCTATGGCCTGTGCGGTGACCCCGAGATAGTCGCAGAGGCCAGAGGTACCTCGGGCACATCCTAAGGATGGACCAGGACCGAGCAACAAAGAATATCCGTGACCAACATTCTGGTGGCCTACGAAGACGGGGGGAGACCAAAGACAAGATGGCTGGAAACGTCTCGAGAGATTTGGAGTTGTTCGTAGTCCAGGGCTGGAGAAGGAGAGTTCTGGACCGAAAGTAGTGCACGAGTACTATTGGAGAAACTAAATCCCTTCATGAGTTGTAGCGGCAGGTGAGTGAGTGACTAATGTCTCTCTCATTCGCTGAAAGGTCACTCACCGTATTGACCTTCGGTTTAAAGGGCCCTTCTTTCGATTCCCGGCCGTATCGTGGATTTTAGCCACATCTGGTTAATTCCTCTAATTCGGAACTGGGTGTTTGTCCTCAATACACATCTTCATTTATACACAAAGCATCACATCATGAACCATTATGGATAAACGCACCGGGCGAGTTGGCCGTGCGCGTAGAGGCGCGCGGCTGTGAGCTTGCATCCGGGAGATAGTAGGTTCGAATCCACTATCGGCAGCCCTGAAGATGGTTTTCCGTGGTTTCCCATTTTCACACCAGGCAAATGCTGGGGTTGTACCTTAATTAAGGCCACGGCCGCTTCCTTCCAACTCCTAGGCCTTTCCTATCCCGTCGTCGCCACAAGACCTATCTGTGTCGGTGCGACGTAAAGCCCCTAGCAAAAAAAAAATGGATAAACGCAACAGCGAATACATTCTTCCACATAGGCTTGGCATCAGAAAGGGTATCCGACTGTAAAACTGGGCTAAATAAACACATCGTGCCTACTTGAAGTCTTTTTACTGAACCTTTACTAATTTATTGGAATCGCCACTTGCATTTTTTTTTTTTTTTTTTGCTGGTTGCTTTACGTCGCACCGACACAGATAGGTCTTATGGTGACGATGGGACAGGAAACGGCTAGGAGTGGGAAGGAAGCGGCCGTGGCCTCAATTAAGGTACAGCCCCAGCATTTTCCTGGAGTGAAAATGGGAAACCACGGAAAGCCATTTTCAGGGCTGCCGACGGTGAGGTTCCAACCTACTATCTCCCGAATACTAGATGCTGGCCGCACTTTAGCGACTGCAGCTATCGAGCTCGGTACTTGCAAAAAACTAAACCCCTTTTACTCCCGGGTGCTCTTCCTGATGCCAACCCTACGTGGAGGGATATATTTAATATCGCGCGTTTTTGTGGAGGTTTCTAGTGTAGTCTATTTTGTTTCCATGAAGGGGAGTGTATTGAGACTCTCAGTATCCTAGCTAGAAGAATGAACCATACGCAGCTAAAATACTTTGCCCGGTCTGGAATCGAACCCAGAGCCCTCTGAATCGAAAACCAGTACGCTGACCATTCAGCCGAGGAGCTAGACTTAGTTCCCACCCAAAGTAATGGGTAAAAACCCTGGAAGAAGATTATTTGTGTAATATTGGAATAAGGAACTTGCGGTATTATCTTCTGTCTGTGCCATGCACATTCTCACTCCTCAATCCATATTGACAGATCCTCGCATAAGTTATGTTGCTAGCTGGCGACTCACAACTAAGTCAGCAGGAGTCCATAAATCAGTCCGCTAGAAAAAATAACTCGCTTGACACCTCAGTAACGGCTAGCTTTTAGCAAATCTAGTGAAAAACTAACAATGTATATCTTGCAACCATAAAAGTGATAATCCGAACGGGATTCTTCACTTTGACTAAGGAAGGAAGAAGGATAGCTTCCGCAGTTCGTCAAGAATTTACAGCTCTGTGTACATTCATGGTGGCGAAGAAAAAAGTGTTTTAAGTTAGAAAACCTGTAAAACTAGTCTTCAGGTGAGCATGACAAGCAGTTTATCTGATGAAAACAAAGACGTCAGGAAGCGCAGGTCATAAAACTCAACCCGTATCACCAAGATAGATTTGAATTACGACTCGCTTGGTGCAATTAGAACGCATGATAGTCCTTTTTATCCCCTTTCTTGGTCTACGAACACACAGGTGGGCACTCAACACTTAACAGTAAACAGACCATTTAGCTTTATACCTCCTCCTACATATGTAACAGTCCTCTGGATAGCTACCTTGGTTGATCATTGGTAGTGCCCCACTCGTGATCTCCAATTCGCGGGTTCGATCCCGGCCGAAATCGTTAATGATAATGATTATTAAAGGACTGGAATATGTAATTACCTAACAAAGGGGTGGTGGTGATAATTTTTTAAGGGGAAAGTACAGCTGGGCAACCATCCTCTATAAACATTAATCAGAGGGGAAAATGGAAGGGAGTCCGACACTTCGTGAAAATGAAGGTATCGGCCAAAGATACGGGCTGAAAAGGGCGTGAAAATGAGAGACCCCGTAGGCCTCAGATGCTCTAATACCGTCGGGGTCGGAGGAAAGCAAGAGTTGACCAAGGGAGGCCGGATAGCATTGATGAAACTGAAGACCCTAGCACAAGTAAGTGGAAGTAATACCGGGATTCAGCTAAGGACCATGTGGTCACTCTCCATGCTTCCAAAGTTGAGACCCCCTGGGACTTACATTACAAGGGCCGAAAGTGAAGTTATATGAGTGATTTGAGAGACAAGGTGGGAATTTGGAAGTGAATACGTGTAACGTACACCATTTTATTCCATACCATGTTGATTTATTTATATTTATTTCAATAATATTAAAATGAATACTGCAGACAAATTTAAGTATCTAGGTGAACTTAATGAACCAACGAATTAAATCAGCAAGCTAACAAAGAAAGAAGTGTAAAACTTCAAAGAACACACAAAATTACTCGGAACAGATACAATAAAATAACTATATCAAGAAAGGGAAAATTACGACATAGCACAGTATTGAAAACAGAAACACTTTAAGCATCCGAGAGTATTATAATTCTTGACAGATGTCGAATAAATATGATCGAAAAACAAGAAAGAAAAATCTTCAGGAAAATCTTAGGACCAAAGTACGCAAATGGAATTTTCATGAAAAAGACATCACATGAAATCTACCAAGTTACAGAAAATATCTCAGACAGAGTCAGAAAACGACGATTACATTATTATAAAACAAAACCCCACGACACTTCACGCCTTTGAAAGGGCCTTGGCCTGCCCAGCGACCACTGTTCAGCCCGAAGTCCTGCAGATTACGAGGGGTCGTGTGGTCAGCACGACGCATCTTCTCGGCCGTTATTCTGGGCTTTTGAGACCGGGGCCGCCTTCTCACCGTCAGATAGCTTCTCAATTCTAATCGCGTAGGCTGAGTGGACCCCGAACCCGCTATCTTGGGATCCGGAGGCCGACACTCTGCCACGGATCCACAGAGGCAGCTATAATAATAATAATAATGAAAAAATGAAATGGCGTGTGGCTTTTAGTGCCGGGAGTGTCCGAGGACATGTTCGGCTCGCCAGGTGGAGGTCTTATGATTTGACTCCCGTGGGCAACCTGCGCGTCATGATGAGAATGAAATGATGATGAAGACGACACATACACCCAGCCCCCGTGCCAGCGAAATTAACCAGTGATGGTTAAAATTCCCGACCCTGCCGGCAATCGAACCCGGGATCCCTGTGACCAAAGGCCAGCACGCTAATCATTTAGGCATGGAGCCGGACATAATAATAATACACTTGCTTCCGTTATACTTGTTCATATCTAGGAGATATTTTTAGCAAACAAGTTTAAAGATTCCCTCAGAACTCTTGTAGAAGAAAGTACCATTCACATCATTGAACGAGCTGTCGAGGTTGAGGATTTGTGTTCAAGAATAGCGAGAAATATACTGTCCAGCGCTCGATACTCTCCTCTTTTTGTTCTTAAAACGTAGTTGTTGAACAGACACTTTCATGTGTTCGGTACAAGAGATGTTATTTGGAGAGGTAGAGCCTTAGATGACCCATCCAAAAGCACACAATCAAGACTTGATGGCATTATTGGAATCTAGCGTCAATATCAAATTCCCGACCACTTGCGTGATCTGAATACGATGCATATCCTTCTATCGATCCCAGAGTGTACACCGCAGTGTCTGGTACCAAACCTGAACCTTCTGCCACTAAATCAGACTCTTGTCTTGCAGATAATTCGCGGCGTTTCGCTCCCGCTACGGACTGTGATTAACTCCCTACCCCACTTCCTGATCCTCTTAGCTGCTGTGATTAATGTACTTAGTATTTTTATGTATGGCCCGTTCCCGGCCATTCTTCACACAGTCTCCCGCTCGAGCAAGTGGTGCCTCTGACCCTGACGTGAACGACTAATAGTCCTACCGTCACTCTATATGTGTCTCGGATGTTAGCAAAGGAGTCGTTAAAACTGACCTTTTGCCGTGCATTCTTTATCCATTGATATACTGCGACAGGTAGAACATGACGACCTTGTTTTCAAAAGACGTTACGAAACGTGTGAGAACTAATAAAAGAAGGAAGAAAGAAATATGGAAGGAGGAAAAAGGAAAGAAAGAAAGAAACAAAGAAAGAAAGAAAGAAAGAAAGAATGAAAAAGAAGGAAAAAGAAAATGAAAGAAGGAAAGGAAGACGAATACTCACTCAAAACACCTCCAACAGAAAGATGCCTTTCACTCAATCTGAAGTTGAAACACTACACTTCAGTCATCCGCCCGGACACCCCGATCAGTGTGTCAATTATTCTCCTGGGCAACTTATCCTCCTCCATTCTCCTCACATGACCCCACCACCGAATCTGGTTTATGTTTATTGCTTCATCAATCGAGCGCAATCCTAACTTAGTCTTCATCTTCTCATCCCGAGCACCCTGCTGCCATTGTTCCCACCTCATTGTACCAGCAATTGTTCTCTCATGCCTGTTACTTCTAACTTATAAATCCGATATACTGTTTTCGCTCAACTTTCATTCCGCTAGAGCAAAGTTTGTCTGAAAAGAGTCCAGTGTAAAGATATTCGTAGTTACGTCTTGGTGATGACTTTTTCCTTACAAAGCTCATTCAGTGATCTTGCAGTTGCGATCAACAGTATTCTGTAAGAAATAGTAATAACAACAATAATAATAATAATCTTCATAGTAATAATAATAACATACATCATCATATTTCTTTATTATAGACTGTTATGCCTTTCGGCGTTCAGTCTGCAAGCCTCTGTGAATTGACTAATCGCCACGACTATCCTCTACTTGTAACTACAGTTGAAACTTCATAAGGACTCAGAAGGGACCGCCAATTAACGGTCGTTATAGGCGATAGCCGCAAAAATTGGTTTCCCATTGTTGCTAAAAATGTCAAATAAGTTTCAGGCTACACACGTACATGGTAAATTAACGGAATAAAGTTTAAACTTGAATAAATGTAAGTGAAATAAGTACTGTTTTTGTATTACAATATTTGTGGAGTGGGGCTAAGAGGAAAAAACAAGAAGGAGCCTGTTTGTATTGTGTAAGTTTTTTGCAGGTCCACCTCGGTGATGTACAGTAGTGTTAGCGTGATTAGCTCTCACCCCCGGAGGACCGGGTTGGATTCCCGGCTCTGCCACGAAATTTGAAAAGTGGTACGAGAGCTGGAACGGGGTCCACTTAGCCTCGGGATGTCAATTGAGTCGAGGTGGGTTTGATTCCCACCTCAGCCATCCTGGAAGTGGTATTCTGTGCTTTCCCACTTCTCCTCCAGGCAAATGCCAGGATAGTACCTAACTTAAGGCCATGGCCGCTTCCCTCCCTCTTCCCTGCCTGTCCTTTCCAATCTTCCCATCCCTCCACAAGGCCCCTGTTCAGCATTAGCAGGTGAGCCCGCCTGGGCGAGGTACTGGTCCTCCTACCCAGTTTTATCCTCCAAGACCCAGAAATCTCACGCTCCAGTACACTGCCCTTGAGGCTGTAGAGTTGGGAGCCCTCGTTGAGTCAAATGGAAAAACCAACCCTGAAGTGCAAACAGATTAAGAAAGAAAGAAAGAAAGAAAGAAAGAAAGAAAGAAAGAAAGAAAGAATGTTCCTTGCTGGTAAACAACGTTTACATGATACGTACAGCAAAAATAAATCAGCAAAATGTAAAATAATCGAGGAAATAAGTAGCAACAATTTAAATTGTTCAATAATATCGGACGCGGTTTTGGCGAATAAATGAGATGTTGTCTCGGAGCTTCCGAAATGTAGAAATCGTTGAATGTGATGCGTCCAAATCCTTCGCGACGCTGCCGTTTGTGTCCCCCTTTTGTAATCACCATATTGTGTGTGACGTTTATTCAATATTAAACACTACCCCATTCATTTACATCTTCACAGCGATGTTTCTTTAGACTTACATACATATAAATGATATTGGTAAAGGAGTGGAATCAGACATTAGGCTTTTTGCTTTATTCTGTCTGTCTGTGAGGTCATCAGCCCAGAGGCTGGTTGGATCCTCAAATAGCACCACCGAAGGTTATGCGATTATAAGGAAACCCCAAAAACCCCAAAAACATGAGGCGTACTAGGCAAGATGAGGAGTGAGGTAGTTTGCCATTGCTTTCCTCACTGGGTCAGAAAGTACTACTGCAGCACGGCTGACCCTATGAGCAGCACCTTTCATAACACTCAGATGCACTACTCTTGCTCCGAATGTCATTACTCGCACTACCCATACCCTAGCAACTTCCATATTGTCACAGCCATGAATGTTGACTGGGACTTCGTTGGAAGCTACACTTTACTCTGGCCTGTAACAAGGCGGTATTCTGCATAGAGTAATAAATACCTTACAAGATTGTGAGAAACTGCAAAATGGCCTCGATAATGTTGTGAGATGGACAGTAGGCAGTGGTATGATGATAAACAATGTTAAAAGTCAGGTCGTCAGTTTCACAAATATGAAAAGACTTCTCAGTTTTAATTACTGCGTTGATGGAGTGAAAGTTCCTTCTGTGGATCACGGTAAGTACCTAGGTGTTAATCTAAGGAAAGAATTCCATTGGGATAATCACATAAATAGGATTGTAAATAAAGGTGAAGATCTCTGTACATGGTTATGAGGGTGTTTAGGGGTTGTAGTAAGGATGTAAAGGAGGGGGCATATAAGTCCCTGGTGAAAAATGGAATGGCGTATCGCTTTTAGTGCCGGGAGTGTCCGAGGACATATTCTGCTCGCCAGCTGCAGGTCTTTTGATTTGACTCCCGTAGGTGATCTGCGCGTCGTGTTGAGGGTGAAATGATGATAAAGACGATGCATACACCCAGCCCCCGTGCCAGCGAAATTAACCAATGATGGTTAAAATTCCCGACCCTGCCAGGAATCGAACCCGGGACCCCTGTGACCAAAGGACAGCACGCTAGCCATTTAGCCATGGAGTTGGGTAGTCTCTGGTAGACCCCAACTAGCCTATGGTTCCAGTGTATGGGACTCTCTCCAGGATTTCTTGATTGAAGAACTGAAAAAAAAATCCAAAGAAAAACCGATGGATTTGTTCTGGATGATTTCCGACAAAAGAGTAGCGTTACAAAAATGTTGCGAAGTTTGGGCTGGAAAGACGAGCTGATCAACTATGTGGTATGTTCCGAGCTGTCAGTGAAGAGATGGCGTAGAATGACATCAGTAGACGAATAAGTTTGAGTGGTGACTTTAAAAGTAGGAAAGATCAAAGTATGAAGGCAAAGTTGAAATGCAAGAGGAAAAACTGGGGCAAATAATCGTTTATAGGTGGGGGAGTTAGGGATTGGAATAACTTACCAAGGGAGATGTTCAATACAATTCCAGTTTCTTTGCAATAATTTAAGGAAAGGCTAGGAAAATAACGGATAGGAAATCTGCCACCTGCGCGAATGACCTAAATGCAAATCAGTAGTGATTGATTGATTGACTATTTAACAGACAGACTGATTTGAAATGTGCTGAAAACAAGAGTTTGAAAATAAACTTTAGTGTTGTCAGCAATCCCCAAACGCGCTGTATGCAATTCGTCCTTAAATGCGATTTCGCAGTGAACGGTTTCGACTGTAGTTCTGTGCTTTCGTTTAGTTGCATATTCTTATCTTTAAATCGTAAGAAACTGATAATAATAATAATAATAATAATAATAATAATAATAATAATAATAATAATAATAATAATAATAATAATAATAGGTTAGTAAGTTATCCCTCCTCTGCGAACCATGTGACCTTGCCGCGGTGGGGAGGCTTGCGTGTCCCAATGATGCAGATAGCCGAGCCGCAGGTGCAACCATATCGGATGGGTATCTGTTGAGAGACCAGACTAACGAATGGTTCATCGAAAGGGCGGTAGCAGCCTTTCGGTAGTTGCAAGGGCGGCAGTCTGGATGATTGACTGATACGGCCTTGTAATAATACTCAACATGGCTTAGCTGTGTTGATACTGCTACACGGCTGAAAGCAACGGGAAACTACAGCCGTAACTAACTCCCGAGGACATGCAGCTCTCTCTGTATGAATGATGTACTGATGATGGCTTCCTCCCGGGTAAAATATTCCGGAGGTAAACTAGTCCCCCATTCGGTTCTCCGGGTGGGGACTACACGAGAGGGGGCGATCATCAGGAAGATGGATACTGACATTCTGCGAGTCGGAGCGTGGAATGTTAGAAGTTTGAATCGTTGTGGTAGGTTAGAGAATCTGAAAAGGGAGATGGATAGAATAAGTTAGATGTAGTTGGCATAAGTGAAGTACGTTGGCAGGAAGAACAAGATTTTTGGTCAGGCGACTACCGAATTATCAACACAGAATCAAACAGAGGAAATGCAGGAGTTGGTTTAATAATGAATAAGAAAATAGGGCAGCGGGTAAGCTACTACGACCAGCATAGTGAAAGAATTATTGTCGTCAAGATAGACACCAAACCAATGCCCACCACAATAGTGCAGGTCTATATGCCTACTAGTTCAGCGGATGATGAAGAAATCGAAAGAATATATGAGGAGATAGAAGATTTAATACAATATGTAAAAGGTGACGAGAATCTAATTGTGATGGGAGACTGGAATGCAGTGGTAGGCCAAGGAAGAGAAGGTAGTACAGTAGGAGAATTTGGATTGGGACGAAGGAACGAAAGAGGAAGTCGTCTGGTTGAATTCTGCACTGATCATAATTTAGTCCTTGCCAATACTTGGTTCAAACACCACAAACGACGGCTGTATACGTGGACGAGACCTGGAGACACTGGAAGGTATCAAATAGACTTCATTATGATTAGGCAGAGATTCAGAAACCAGGTGTTGGATTGCAAAACTTTCCCAGGAGCAGACGTGGACTCTGACCACAACTTGTTGGTCATGAAATGCCATCTGAAGTTGAAGAAATTGAAGAAAGGAAAGAATGCAAAAAGATGGGATATAGACAAGTTGAAAGAAAAGAATGTGAGGGATTGTTTCAAGGAACATGTTGCACAAGGACTAAATAAAAAGGCTGAAGGAAACACTATAGAGGAAGAGTGGAGAGTCATGAGAAATGAAGTCAGTAGGGCTGCTGAAGAAATGTTAGGAAGGAAGAAAAGCTCAACTAAGAATCAGTGGATAACTCAGGAGATACTAGACCTGATTGATGAACGACGAAAATACAAGAATGCTAGAAATGAAGAGGGCAGAAAAGAATACAGGCGATTAAAGAATGAAGTGGATAGAAAGTGCAAGGCAGCTAAGGAAAAATGGCTGAAGGAGAAATGCAAGGATGTCGAAGGCTGTATGGTCCTGGGAAAGGTAGATGCTGCATACAGGAAAATCAAGGAAACCTTTGGAGAAAGGAAATCTAGGTGTATGAATATTAAGAGCTCAGATGGAAAACCACTTCTAGGGAAAGAAGACAAAGCAGAAAGATGGCAGGAGCATATCCAACAGTTGTATCAAGGTAAAGATGTAGATAATTTGGTTCTGGAACATGAAGAGGCTGTTGATGCTGATGAAAAGGGAGACCCAATTTTGAGGTCAGAGTTTGACAGAGCTGTGAGTGACCTCAATAGGAACAAGGCACCTGGAATTGATGACATTCCCTCTGAATTACTGACTGCCTTAGGAAAAACCAGCATGGCAAGATTATTTCATTTAGTCCGCAAGATGTATGAGACAGGAGAAGTCCCATCCGATTTTCAGCAGAATATTGTTATACATATTCCCAAGAAAGCCGGTGCTGACAGGTGTGAAAACTACCGCACCATTAGTTTAGTATCTCATGCCTGCAAAATTTTAACACGTATTATTTACAGAAGAATGGAAAAACAAGTTGAAGCTGAGTTGGGAGAAGATCAATTTGGCTTCAGAAGAAATGTAGGAACACGTGAAGCTATCCTGACTTTACGTCTGATCTTAGAGGATCGAATCAAGAAGGACAAGCCCACGTACATGGCATTCGTAGATCTAGAAAAGGCATTCGATAATGTTGATTGGACCAAGCTATTTATGATTCTGAAGATGATATGGATCAGATACCGAGAACGAAGAATTATCTACAACCTGTATAAAAATCAGTCTGCAGTGATAAGAATCGAGGGCTTTGAAAAAGAAGCCGCAATCCAGAAAGGAGTGAGGCAAGGCTGCAGTTTGTCCCCTCTCCTTTTCAATGTTTACATAGAACAGGCAGTAAAGGAAATCAAAGAGAAATTTGGAAAGGGAATCACAGTCCAAGGAGAGGAAATCAAAACCTTGAGATTTACCGATGATATTGTTATTTTATCTGAGACTGCAGAAGATCTCGAGAAGTTGCTGAATGGTATGGATGAAGTCTTGGGTAAGGAGTACAAGATGAAAATAAATAAGTCCAAAACAAAAGTAATGGAGTGCAGTCGAACGAAGGCAGGTGATGCAGGAAATATTAGATTAGGAAATGAAGTCTTAAAGGAAGTAGATGAATATTGTTACTTGGGTAGTAAAATAACTAACGATGGCAGAAGTAAGGAGGACATAAAATGCAGACTAGCACAAGCAAGGAAGAGCTTTCTTAAGAAAAGAAATTTGCTCACTTCAAACATTGATATCGGAATTAGAAAGATGTTTTTGAAGACTTTCGTGTGGAGCGTGGCATTGTATGGAAGTGAAACATGGACGATAACTGGCTCAGAAAGAAAGAGAATAGAAGCTTTTGAAATGTGGTGTTACAGAAGAATGCTGAAGGTGAGATGGATAGATCGAATCACGAATGAAGAGATACTGAATCGAATTGGTGAGAGGAGATCGATTTTGCTAAATTTGACGAGAAGAAGAGATAGAATGATAGGACACATCTTAAGACACCCAGGACTTGTTCAGTTGGTTTTTGAAGGAAGTGTAGTGGGTAAGAACGGTAGGGGTAGACCAAGATATGAATATGACAAGCAGATTAGAGCAGATGTAGGATGCAATAGTTACGTAGAAATGAAAAGGTTAGCACAGGATAGGGTGGCATGGAGAGCTGCATCAAACCAGTCTATGGACTGATGACTCAAACAACAACAGTAAGTTATCAGCTCAGAGGCTGTTTGGATCCTTACACAATGCCATCAGAGGTTATATGCGGTGATAGGAAAGCTGCAAGAGCCGATGGCGGCACCAAAATGAGGCGTGCCAGGCAAGGTGAGGAATGAGGGTGAGGTAGGGTAATTCCGGGAGAGTTGCCGCACTTTTTATGTCTTTTGTTATATCTCGGTATATTTACTTTAAAAATTGTTGCAAATTCATCGAGCATAATTTGAAAACATGTACATTTGATCAGGGATGAACAAAATATTGGCAATTGAAAGTAAATGGGAGAAAGGAGGGAACAAAGGAATTGTTGCATCTGCGGCGTCTCTCCCTGGATCCCGGTATAGATGCCGACTTTGCTCGGGAGAGATGCCGCAAGTAAAATAATTAATGACAAAATCAAATTTAAGCCAATTTCTTCAACTTTAATATAACCGAACACTAGAACGTACTACAAGACAATTATATCCACATAATATAATCATTCAATGGAAAAAATCTATCTGATAATTTACAACATTAAAATCATATTTTAATTTCGATTTACTATAAATGTGCACGTGCAATGGATTCTTCACTGTGTTATATAAAACCCCACGGCACTTAACACCCTTGGAAGGGCTCTGGCCTGCACAGCGACCGCTGCTCAGCCCGAAGGCCTGCAGATTACGAGGAGCCGTGTGGTCAGCACGACGCATCCTCCCGGCCGTTATTCTGGGCTTCCGAGACCGGGGCCGCCATGTCACCGTCAGATAGATTCTCAATTCCAATCAAGTAGGCTGAGTGGACCTCGAACCAGCCCTCAGGTCGAGAGAAAAACCCTGACCTGGCCGGGAATCGAACCCGGAGCCTCCGGGCGAGAGGCAGGCACGCTATCCCTACACCACGGGACCCTCGTGTTACATAATGGAAACATCAAAATCATAATGAATATAAATGTGTCCTGACACAGTAATTTGGAAACATGTCTAAGGCGGGATTCTTGAATCAAAAACTGATGTTTATCCTCTTACAAGTTTTTACAGATTGTTTCTTAAAACTTTGTTCTCTAGCAATTTTGCTGCAACAGTCGTTATATGTAGAGCAAGATTCATGCAGTCACTGTTTGTAACTCAAACACTGGATACAGTAATCCTTTTTTGGATATCATTTTGACTTCGGTGATTATTGAACTAGCTATACCTGCTGGACCCAGAGAGCCCTTTTCCAGATTTCGTGACTGCATTCTTTCATTGTTCGTTCCGGAATTCTGTAGTATCATTCTGCCTCCCTGATCAGTATTTCCTTGGCTTTCTGTCTTTTAACAGCCTCGCTTAAATTTTCCTGTGTTCATTGAGGTCTTTTAACAGTGCCCTTACTTTTATACTGAGCAGACATGTCGCAAATTTTTATTGCTGAAAATAATATAACTTTATATAATAAAATAATGTTACCAATGAAATTAATAAAAATAGATTATGTATATCAAGAATCGTGAGACGATAAAATATTCGAATAAAATACCGGCACACTCTGAATAGTATTGAATGTTTCCAGATCACTTGTAGAATCTGATAGCAATGAGGCATCTCAGCCGGATTGTTGTGCGGCAACTCTCCCAACTATCAGGGAGAGACGCCGCACCCTCCTGTTTTCATACCTCAAGGCTATCATGGCCCAAAATTAGCTTACTCTCAACTACAGTTATGTTTCTGACGTCTACTGTACTAAAAACGTCTGATTTAAGCATTTGAAGCCAACTTAATAGACAATAAATTAACACACGCAAAAACTTTGTCAGGAGGAAACATGTACTCGCCTCATGATATCGGCTATAATTGGCGTAATATACGAGCAAATTTCGTCACACTCGCAGACAGTAGTTCTTCCTTAGAAACTGAAAAACCACACATATTGCCATCTAGCTGTAACGATGGGAACCTTTAGCTACAGTGTATGCGGCATCTCTACCGGGGCGGCATCTGTCCCGGATTTACCTTAATTTGTCATAGCTTTTTTCACTGAGCCAGAAAGTGCTATTGCAGCATGTTCAGTCCAATAAGTAATACATTTCATAACACTCAACACACTAGTCATGTCGCTAATGCCATTACTCAGAACCGCCCATACCTCAGTAGATTCCATATTTTCATAGCCATGGTGGGAACTGGGACTTCGGTGTGAACTGCCGTACATTTTGCTCTGGTCTATGGCAAGATGCAGATGCATAAGAATAAATTACTTCCATGAAGAAGCAGCAACATGCGGGTGGAAAAGTACAAAACACAAAAATATCAAATTACTTTATTTAACAACCTACGGGCTTACATAAACTTGATCTACTGTACAATTAAATGTGTAGTTTATAAATGATATATACTTTGTTTTAAAATAAGAATGGCGCAAAGAAGAGAACGTTATTGAGGAACTAGACACATATGGTATTGTAAAATTTGATATAATTTTTTACACCGTGATAAAAAATTAACTTCGTAAATATGCAGGTGTACTTCCTCTGCTTGGTCACATCCCACTTCGAAAACGAACCGGTGGATCCACTATGATACGTATGAACGCACTTGTTTGAGCCCAGTTAACTACATTTAAAATAACAACTATAATAAATCCTAAATACAAAATATTTATTTAATTAGTGTATCCACATTCAATACCAAGAAGTGCACACATCTTGTTGACCCATTTTCAGCGATACATTGTTTTCTGGCACGGTGGATCCCTTGGATCCAATTAAAGCAGTGATTTTGGGTCGTATAAAGTGGTGTCTGGAGTTCCTTAAGGGTAGTTCACGTTCACATAGTAAGGCTGAAATAACATTATTTTACAGAAGTAAAAAGCACACCAGGGACCCAGCTAGCGAGTAACGTGAGTGCATGGAAAGAGACGAGTAGCAGTAAGCTTGCTTTCGGGAGATGTTGGGTTCGAACCCTATCATCGGCAGTCCTAAAGATTGTATTCCAAGATTTACAGTGGTCTCACCAGGTAAATGTCGGGGCTGCACTTTAAAACGTTAGTTTCCTTCCAAGTCTTAGCCTTTTTCCGTCTCGTCATTGCTAGAATGGGTGCGGCGTTAACTCACTGGGAAGAAAATACAACATTATTATTATTAATAAAAACTACGCTTAAAATTACAACTATAATAAATCATAAACACAAAATCGAAATATTTATTTAATTATCTTATGGAAAGTATACAAAAGAAAAGGTGTACAATACATTGATCCCGTATCAATACGAGCTCATTGTCCGGCTCCATGGCTAAATGGTTAGCGTGCTGGCCTTTGGTCACAGTGGTCCCGATTCGATTCCGGCAGGGTCGGCAATTTCAACTATCATTGATTAATTTCTATGGCACGGGGGTTGGGTGTACTGTACGTGTCGTCTTCATCATCATTTCATCCTCATCACGACGCGCAGGTCGCCTACGTGAGTCAACTCGAAAGACCTGCACCTGGCGAGCCGAACATGTCCTCGGACACTCCCGGCACTAAAAGCCATACGCCATTTCATTTACGAGCTCATTGAAAGAGTATCTTGGTATCAATTATATTTATTCCATAAAGTTGGACAATTAAATAAAATAGTCGAATGACCGGAAACAGGCTGTGGAATTTCATTTCATTTTCTTTGTACCGCACAATTGCTTCAGCTTACCTTCAGTTTTGTTTATATCTCTTGTTCATTAGACATTTAACATTTTGGTGTCCCCTGGCAAGCTGTAGAATGATCAAGGCATTGCCATGTCCATCCTTTCTTAAATACTCTTATGAATTCCCGTACGCTAGTATGGTATGTCAAAATGGATCTCAGCGACCGAGAATAGTGGATGAAACGTCTTGGCAGCCAATTTCCCGTGTCTTTCCTAGGGATCATGTGCTTAGCATCCAATAATAGGCTACTCTAAGAAATTGTAAGGAATAAATCTGTTATTAACTTAACAAACACGTGTAATGACGTCATTCCTCTCTTTTCGTGTTGAAAGAACACCCACAATACAGCATAAAACGTGTTCACACGACCCAATATTCCCCGGTCACGATCAGATACAGGAAGTGGAACTAAGCGTTTTGTTCCGACGGCAACCTTGATCCAAAAAAAAAGCTTCGAGTTAGGAGAAGAAGAATTTCATATTATAACACTCATAACAATTTAAAATGCTGCTGTCTTGGGAGTGAGTATATCATACTTCTGCCTCGTGCGCCTGGATTCGAATTCCTCCTCTGTTATGCAGGCCTTAAATCCTAGTAGGCTAGAGACATAGTAAAATGTGGAGCAACATTTGAGAAGAAAATTTGCTACGTATCCCAGTCCCGTCCACACTAAGTGTTGAAGACTTTTTGCCACAGGCTATTCTTCACAGTATTTTTTCGTTGGAGCCCTAATAGGCAACTGGCATAGTCACTGACTTCTCAGCAAGATGACCGTGGTTCGTATTCCAACCAGTGCTTGAGGGACTTTTGAAATGAAATGTCAAGTCCTTGTGTTTCATATCCCAGGTTAAACAAGAGCTTCCGAGGCTTTTATCACGATCTCAACAGTCGCGTAGATCTGCCAGTGTATTTCGTCGATGGCACTCAGCTGAAATACTTTCCGCCATATTCGAAGCATTCCTCATATTGGGTGTATGGTTTCGTGGCTAATTGGTTAACATGCTGACCTTTGGTCCAAGGGGTTCGATTCTCGACGTGGTCAATGATTTTAACATAATTTTAACATTAACTGGTTAATTCTGATGGCTCTGGGATAACAACTTGGGCTGCATCCCCAAGAGTTAGTGAAACATTATCAGATTCTAGTCTATAACACGGTATTGCGTTGTCAGCGATGATATTTCTGTCCCACCAAGTTTCAAGAATTCGTTTTCAACTACTGGCTATATTATCAAGGGAAGCTTCGATGTTATCGCATCGCTATTCACCTGAAATATAATTGACAAAATGGACATCGTGTAAGAACATTCTGCACCAAAAATAAGCTGCGAGTTTTAATTGGAAGGTCTCGAAACTGAGGCTGGAAATATTGTCCGACACGAGCTGTTTTGGCACCTGCAACGGGCATCCCTAACAGCTTGGTGACTGTAGATGGTACGGCGGAGGTGAGTGTTAGCAGTCAGTAGACGTCTGCTGTTCGCTCCCGGTTTCTTCGAAGGTGAGAGGACAAGGAGATGGCGAATTAGGTGATTCACGCAGCTTGTCTGTCGTGTGCGCATGGTATATTGCACACCACACGACCCTTGCAACTGATACTTCTTACCCTACATTTTTTCACATATCCCGATGTCGATTTCGGAGACTTCCAGTTAAATCCGGCTTGGAATTTTCAGTAGATGACAATTTCAGGGTATGTAGATTATATCACCAAAATTGTAGGTAAGCGTCGATGTGATCTCACTGATGCTTCCCTTGTAAGTACTAAATAAGTTGGTACCCTTCAAATGGCTTTTACTACTTGATCATTTGTAATGTTACTCCTTATTTGTAATCACCATCGTAAGCATTCACACGTTGGCAACTATTAAACTGTCTGCCGAGTGCTGCAGTATTAATGATTACACTGGTCAACAGTGAAAACCTTTCCGACTTGAAAATAGCTATTTCTGATTAATTTCATCATGGAGAAAACGAAAACGACATTTAAAATTTCAGTTAGCTCTTGGTTCTCAGATGTTGTTGTTTGAGTTATCAGTCCAAAGACTGGTTTGATGCAGCTTTCCATGCCACCCTATACTGTGCTAAACTTTACATTTCTACGTAACTACTGAATCCTATATCTGCTCTAATCGCTTGTCATATTCATACCTTGGTCTACCTCAATCGTTCTTACCGCCTCACTTCCCTTGAAAACCAACTGCACAAGTCCTGGGTGTCGTAAGATGTGTTCTATCATTCTATCTCTTATTCTAGTCAAATTTAGCCAAATCGATCTCCTCTCATCAATTCAATTCAGTACCTCTTCATTCGAGATTAGATGTATCCATCTCACCTTCAACATTCTCCTGTAACACCACATTTCAAAAGCTTCTATTACTTTCTTTAAGAGTTATTTATCGTCCATGTTTCACTTCCATATAATGTCAAGCTCCAAACGAAAGTCTTCAAAGACATCCTTCTAATTCCTATAGCAATGTTCGAGGTGAGCGAATTTCCTTTCTTAGGAAAGGCCTTCTTTGCTTGTGCTAGTCTGCATTTTATGTCTTATTTATTTCTGCCATCATTAGTTATTTTACTACTCATATAACTATACTCATCTACTTCGTTTAAGACTTCATTTCCTAATCTAATATTTCCTGCTTCACCTGACTTCGTTCGACTACACCCCATTACTTTTATTTTGGACTTATTTACTTTCATCTTGTACTCCTTACCCAAGAGACAGCCCATACCATTTACAAATTTCTCCAGATCTTCTGAAGTCTCAGATAAAATAACAACGTCATTAGCAAATCTTAGGATTTTGATTTTCTCTCCTTGGATTGTGATTCCCTTCCCAAATTCCTCTTTGTTTTCCTTTACTGTCTGTTCCATATGATCACTGAAAAGGAGGGGGCCAAACTGCAACTTTGCCTCACTCCTTTCTGGATTGCTACCTCTTTTTCTTATCACTGTAGACTGATTTTTATACAGATTGTAGATCGTCCTTCGTTCTCGGTACCTGATCTCGATAAGCTTCAGAATCTCAAGTAGCTTGGTCCAGTCAACATTATCAAGTGCCTTTTTAAGATCTACGAAGCCATGTATGTGGGCTTGTCCTTCTTGATTCGATCCTCGAAAAACAGATGTAAAGTCAGAATTGCTTCACGTGTTCCATCATTTCTTCTGAAGCCAAATTGATCTTCTCCTAATTCAGTTTCAACTTGGCTTTCCATTTTTCTCTAAACAATTCGTGTTAAAAGTTTGCAGGCGCGGGATACTAAACTAATGGTGCGGCATTTTTCACACTTGTCGGCAGTTGCTTTCTTGGGAATAGGTACATCCACATTCTGCCGAAAATCTGATGGCACTTCTGCTGTCTCTCATATCTTACACACTAAATGGAACAACCTCGTCATTCTGTTTTCCCCTAAGGCAGTCAGTAATTCAGAGGAAATTTCATCAATTCCAGGTGCCTTGTTCATATTTAGCTCTCTCCAAGCTCTGTCAAATTCTGATATCAAAATTTGGTCTCCCATTTCATTAACATCAATTGCGTCTTCTTGTTCATCTACGTGTCAGGATAATTTTAACGAAATTTGACGTTCGGAGATTGTGTTGGCATATCTGAGCTTAGCAGTGAATGGTTAAGGGTAATCTTTGTAACTAGTAGGGAACTTTGGATCTGGAAATAATGTTTGCACACCTGAATGCAGGAATCATCGGACATGCTTGCTAAAGTTCTGTGCAATTTGTAATTCTTGCTAAAATTTTGTGGAAGTTTTCAGTCTTTCTAATGTTTTGTGACATTCACTTTTTATAGCTTGTTTCAGGTATCGAATTATATTGAGGTTCTTTTAGTTTGTGTGTACTTGTGTGGACTTCTTCCCTAACAATAGCGGTTCTCTAAGTGACGAGAATGGAGAACGATTCAGTCTAGACAATTCCCAAATGGAACAAAGGTAGCACAGAAAAGGGAACACTTCTCTGCTTGTAGAATAATGTTGGACAGTGACAAGAGACGACTCAGAGAAGGAATACAAGCGACTAGCAAAGAGAATATGTCCATGTGAATAAGTCCTTTTACTCTTCTTTGCTGAAGCTATAAAACCAGAGTTAGACCTACTAAACGATATCTAATGTCACATTCATTTTTCCCCACCCAACATTAGGGACGTTTAGCTATTTTGATCCTGGAAAGAATTCCAAAATGCATTTCAAATGGGTTATTTCCGACGTGTCTAAATAAAAAGGGCTATTTGTGTGGTACCCGATCAAAAGGAGCCATTTCCTTTTTGTTTATTTTTATATTTACGTTAATATTAACGATAAAAGAGACCAATTATATCAAGCGAGTAGGCCGTGCTGTGAAGGGTGAGTAGCTGTGAGCTTGCATTCGGGAGATAGTGAATTCGATCCCCACTGTCGGCAGCCCAGAGAAGGGTTTTCCGTGGTTTCCCTTTTTCAAACCAGACAAATGCTGGGGCTGTACCTGAATTAAGGCCACGGGGCCGCTTTCTTACCACTCATAACCCTTTCCTACCCTATCGCCGTTATAAGACAAATCTGTGTCGGTTCCACGTAAAGCAAATTGTAAAAAAAACCTACAAATTATTATTGTATAGCCTAATTCTCTCTAATTCTCGGCTTTACTACTCTCTTTTCGGACTCGTGTTATTGTCGCTGGGTTATCGTGGACAATATGTTGCCTGCAGTGACGTGTGGTGACTTATGACTGTCTGTTCATGTGATTAAAGCAACAAATCCGAAATTAAGGGAACCTGGGACACATTTTTTATTTTTCACAATTTTTGAGCAATCATAATGAAATTGTTATGAAATATGTAGGACTATAATGAAAAGAACATATCTTAATTTCAGCTTAATATCCTTATTAGTTTATGAGATATGATGTACATTGTGTTTATGACATTTGCGAAACAGGCAACTTTCAAAAAGTTCCCTGCGGGATGGATTTTTACCTGGGAGTTTGAAAACTTGTGAAATGATTCTTCCTTATAACATAAAAAAACTCAAGGAAGGAATTTTTGATTCACCCTATGTTGCTCAATTAACTCCTGTTTCAATTTTTTAATTTAATTTTATGTAATTTTCCACTAATTTTCTGTGTATTTTGCCCCATAAAATGAGTATATTGAAGAAGAATGCAAAATCCATCCTACAATTTCTTTGTTAGGTCACATAGAAGCTACATACCAACTTTGGTAAATATAGGTTTTGATTTGACCCGCATGGAACACTGCAGGTTACAACAAAGTGTGTTTTGAGTTAAATGAATCTTAGTTCTAGAACCATTAAAAATTTTATAATGGCCTTTACAAATCTCTTAAAATTTACCAGCACTATAACTCCTACCCTCCTGCTTCTTCTTGGCTTCCTTCCTGTGTACCTTGAGGATTTTCAGTTTTTTCCTGGCTGTTTTCTTTTGTTGGGTGACTGACCGCTGACTGTCAAATTTTCTTCTTTCATCACTTTGTGTGGCAAGTTCGGTGGATACTGGAAAAAGTTTATAATTCCTTACAGCCATTTTCATTTCTTGTGTTGCACTACATCCCATGTTGTATTCTGCAACTGCATTAGAAACAGCTATTCCAAGTCTTATTGAGGACACAAAGGTCTCTTTTGGGTACTTTTTCCGTATACATGCATGAAGACTTTCATTGGCATTTTGAGTAGCCCCTCTAAAACATCTAGACAGAAGTTCTGTTGATGCCAGCCTTTGGTATACAGGCACAATTTTCAACAGCATTGCAGTTATGAACTGAGCTGACAATTCTTTGTGGGTTTGAGGGGCTTGTCCATTTGGGATACTCTTGTTGTAGATGCACCATGATTCAGGTCCTTGCGGGCATTTCATATGCCTAGGATCTTCATCTGTGGAGGAGGAATGGTCTAGTGTGGAACATATTGCAAATTTCATATTATCTACTGAGGGAACATTTGGACATATTGCCTGCCTATAATAATTTGTGAGCCTCACGATAGTGGCTTTTTTCAAACTTCCAGATCCCCTTCCACCAAGCGTAGTTCCTTTTACTTTCCACTCTTTCACCAAATTCCTCAAACCAGTCCCCCTACCGAGCTCGATAGCTGCAGTCGCTTAAGTGCGGCCAGTATCCAGTATTCGGGAGATAGTAGGTTCGAACCCCACTATCGGCAGCCCTGAGGATGGTTTTCCGTGGTTTCCCATTTTCACACCAGGCGAATGCTGGGGCTGTACCTTAATTAAGGCCACGGCCGCCTCCTTCCCACTCCTAGCTCTTTCCTGTCCCATCGTCGCCATAAGACCTATCTGTGTCGGTGCGACGTAAAGCAACTAGCCAAAAAAACAAAACAAAAAAAACAGTCCCCATCCTTTTTGCAACATGGTTAATGCAGTTTTCTTTCTTCAATTGTACATCTGGTTCATATACTGCTTCATTTGAAAGGTGGAGAAATGTTTTGGCATCCCCATCAGAAAGCACAGTTGTGTAGCGCATGACACATTCTTTAGTGTAAACAAGGAAGTGTATAGGCCGATGTCAGGCTGTCCACTATGCATTTCATTACAACTGTCAAACATATTAAAACACTACTTCTAAAAACACATAGAATTTTTCAAGTCAAACATGTTCACTAGAATGGATATAATTATAAACATGTTCTAAAATATAAAGTTTTATGTTGACTAAATTGTAGGTTTAAGTAGTTCATAACATAGCCAACAGATGACAGTATATACTGCAATATTAAAAAACAGTGTCATTTCAATCCGTGTTTTAATGCTACTGTAAAGAGGGAACAGAAGGGACACAGATAGCCGAGTATACAGAGGAAAGGGGGGCGTGGTGGAGAATTAAATGACCAGGTAGAGCTATTTGAAAACGGCGGTAACTACGTCAAAAATAGTTACAGCGGCACAAAACCACTTTTGTTATGTAGAGGAAGGTTAATATAATGTATTTATGTCAGAATTCAAATTTCGACAATTTCATCCATTTACCGAACAAAATGTATCCCAGGACCCTTTAAGAGCACCTTCTAAAATACCTTTTTTGAATGTAATATTTTTAGCTCATTTTCTCTGCTTTCTCTGTATTCGGACAAAGGCAATATATAACCCAACATGCCTATCCTTCACGGGGAAGTATATACGTATACGAGTAAGTATTCGTGTAATTGGCCTCCTGATCTCTGTAAATATGTGAGATGAAGAAATTCACAGTTTCCAGTCATTCGACCGGGTCAGGTATGGAATGAATGAAGTCCCCATCTAGCGGCGAGGATATTAACTGTGCCGGTTGCGAAGCCTGTCGCACTCCTCTGGGGCAATGATTAATGACTGACAGATGAAATGAAATGATACTGGAGAGTGTTTCTAGAATGAATGCCAGGGGGAACCTGAGTTCCCGGAGAGAAACCTGTCCCGCCTAAGATGGTTAAATGGAACCTGGCATGATATCTTATGGACAACAGTAACGATGCCATCTGTGCATAGTCGGGGAGACCCACGAGCAAAGTTTAAAAAATGCAATACTTTTATATATTAATATTTACAACGTAAGAAAGGCAGAGTTACCCAGAAAATAAACATTCGATCTCAACTTTCTATCTATCGTTTATACAGTGTATCTACGAGGACATTCTGAAGGCTGGAACTTGTTCTCAATAAAACCTTTCAATGGATTCCGAGTCGAAGATAAAGGAAACATTGAACTTTATGATAGTATGCAAGCTGTATGAAATCATGTGAAAGTATACGTCCAGATACATTGATAATTCGAAGCAACTCGTTCAATTGAGTGGTAATCTTTAATAAAAATTAAATATATGATAATTCATTAGCTCCGAACCCCGTGGTATCTAACAAATTCATGTCCAGAAGTTTAATATTGAAGTAAAATCAATTACTGTTGAATGAAAAGGACTATATTCGGCGGGAGAGTAAACTGATTTCTTATGCGCAACATTTAGTTCCGATAACAGTTTGTACGACGGGGGCCATGGGCCGAAATAAATCTTATGAATGATACATGTCAAATTCACCTTCATTTGCACTACTCATGCATTATCTGAATACTATGAACATCTACAAGTGATCGAGAATTCGTTTATGAAACGATCGATTAAGACACAATTGAAGAAAACGATATGAATTATTAGGTGCATTCCATTGTTAGCATTCCCGATCGTGAGAATGATTTATGTCAAGGAAAATGTTCCTCGAACGTCAGAAATATTTAAAATGAGGTTATATGGCAATGATTTATTCCCAAGCATAAAAACGCTCGAAATTATGTTATTGTTATTATAGAATATGGTTTTGCTTTTATTAAAAACAATGAGAGAAGGAGAATGAGTATCATCATTGACATACATACATGAATGAAATGAAAGCTGGTTGCAGATTGATTGAATGTGTATAGTTATTATATGCTAATAAGAAAAGTAAATTGTAAAGATATAAAGCATAGTTTTTAATAGGAAAACAACAAGTCGAGTGTTGTATCAAAACATTAATATATCTGTTTTGGTGTGTGATACTGTACCAATCGTATTATATTAGTTGCAGGTTTCATGATGTCAAGTCGGATGGGAAATTGTTATACTGAGATGTTTGCCAGCAGGGCCATGCAGGCCTAAACCGGGTTGGAATCCCAGCGGGTCTGGAAGATGTGTTGAAACAAACAAACAAAATGATCATATTCCAACGACTAGAATGATGGAGCTGTGTCTTTAAGAATTCGTCAGATACGATGAGTACCAGAAACTTATCCTTTTCCCTATTCTGTTAGAATTGTACATTACGTAGATGTAGATTTTCTCTCACGTTTATAAGTGTGACGTGTTATATGTAAATACAACTTGAGCGATGCTATAAGATCATCTCTAAGCATCTTATGATATTGGTGGAGTGCAGTACTCCTCTTAAAGAATGGCGTAGTTGGAATCATAATTTATAATGTGCTGTTTCATCTGGTTTCGAGCACACAACCATAGATTATGATACGGGAATTTTACTAGGAATTAATTGATAGTTTTTGAAGTACGGTCTTCCTAACTAATTTAATGTGCCAATCAGTTCTTGTTGGAATAATTATAAATTTTTGTTATGAGTGTCGAGATTAGAAGTTTCCTTGTAAAGCAATGTTTCGTATAACGCGAATGGGTCTTCATGAGAGAAATACTTTATTAAATCGCATTGATGTAGATGGTGAGGTTCACATCTATGTGGAGCCGAGATAGTCTCCTTCGGCAATTTTGAGCTTGTGTTTTAAAAGGAAGGATTTTGAATAAGCATGATACGTAGACGAAATGATATGATACGGTTGAATTATAGGGTCGTCGAAGTAATTGAAATGGTGTTATGCGCCATGGTTATGTTGTAATATGAAGGTAATGGAATAATTGCTCATCATGCGAATGTTAAAATGGTGTGGAGTAATAAACAAGCGTTTAGAATTTGATAATTATGTTTCAAAGGTATTTTTTCCGAAGAATATTTTGTATTGGACATGTAAATAATCTTCAATAATATTAATTCGAAATGTGGTTATGGAACGAATGGTGTATGAATGAATATATGAATATGATAGGAAGAGACCAATGAGACGAACGAGTTATATAACTATTGGAAATGAAGTTATTATCATATTATGTAATGTACAACGTAGTATTTCCTGAAGAATAGCAGCTGAGTCGTCATTCTCCCCACTTGTATCTTCCGACCCAGAGTTTGAAGCTCCAGGACACTGCCCTTGAGGCGATAGCGGTGGGATCCCTCGCTGAGTCCGAGGCTATACACATGTCTTGTAGATATTAGATCTTTGGAAGAAAATCTATGGACGGATACAGATGCTATGATGTCTTAATAATCTCAAATCATGACTGTGACTGTATTATGTAGCTTTCAACGTCTACTTTATTTTAGGTGCAGCGATTTGAGGACACCATGATTATGTTGTTCTTTATTTCACAGTTCTGGCGATTATTTATCCGAGATTAGATACGGATCTTATTTTGAATGTCCATGAATGTTTTATTTTAGGTTCCACGACGTTGCACACATTTACGTAGTGAACACCCAAGTTGTTAGTTAGAATTCGTTGATCTACGCTACGATTATAATAATATATTAATAGAACATTGAAGGACAAGGATTTGACTCATAAGTGAATAGATGCGAACGAATAAATATTTTCTTTATTTTTTACGGCGGACAAAATAAATAATTTCAACATTTATACTGTCAGTTGTACATAGGCTTATAAGCCTCCAGCAATTTTCATGTTGGCAATAACGATTCGTTTGCTTTGTTTAACTTAATGTTAGATTAGTTTGCCAGCACATTTGTTTTCATTATATAAAATTGTAGCGTCTTACGAGCGAGAAATGACAACAAAAAATAGTACCTTAGTATTTATTTTTAAATGCGTTGATTACTATGTTCAACATTTGACTTATCCATCCATGTTGCAAGATTTTAGTTATTATTGTTGTTAATTGTATTTTATCAATGGATTTATTTGATGTAAGCGGAACATCCTTCCAATTAAAATCGATTCTTATTATTGTCATTTGTGGATTGAGAGTTAAAATAGCCTCAAATAATTATGAGATACAGAATCTCATGATGACGATGATAACATGCTAATGAGTGCCATGAATTTTAACCGTTGCCTGATTGAACCTGCACGCCCCCGAGTGGAATCTCATGGATCACCTTTGAGTAAGGCCGAGGCACATCTACAACATTTCTTCGAACCCATAATTATACTTATACTTGAATGGTTAGAATAGTGAAATCAAAACACATTGTTATGTCCTATAATCATGCTGTTTATTGAAACAAAAATTATGTACACTTGAACATGTATCTACAACGGACATCTATATATATAAAATTGGATGTTGGTATATTTGACGTTAATAGACTCAAAAACTACTGGACCGATTTCGCTGAAATGTTCACAGTTTGTTCTTATTACATCTGAAAGGGATTATGAAGTGGTTTGAACGAAATCGGTAAGTTAGTTTTACTATTATGAGTAATTTTATGTAATTTTATTAAATTGCAAAGCCGCGCCAAGATTGGATCAACTTGATGGACAGATTCTCGCTAGGCGACAGCAGCTTACGCTGTACCATGATAGTCCGCTAAATGAAATGGCGTATGATTTTTAGTGCCAGGAGTGCCCGAGGACATGTTCGGCTCGCCACGTGCAGGTCTTGTGATTTGGCACCCGTAGGCGACTTGCGCGTTGTGATGAGGATAATATTTGCTGTATATAGGAGGATGAAAACATGCCGCATTGACTTACAAAGTACCTTTCTTGATAGGAGGTGCATTCTTATGCCTATTATTTAGAAATAGCAATCCAACATGCCGTGATCGAGATGTACTTTCATGTCATAGTAGCAACATTGATAGGTCTTCCCATTTTGAAGAATGTAGCTGTGTATTAGACGTGTAAAATATTTAATAAACTTTTAAAAATATAGAATATCAACAATGGAATGACAAGAGTTATCACCCCCCTCCTAATGAAGAGGAACTGGGGGTTCCCAACTAGCAAAGGCGAGTCTATATAGTCTATAGGTCTATAGGTGGGTATGTAGGTATGTATGTATTGCATCTCCTCCTATACCACTCGAGCGATTTCAACCAAACTTGGTACACTTATGACAGTATCAGGAAAAGAGACCTCGTGGGGGAAAGACACCACATGCACCCTTAAAGCGGGGGCTTGGGGGATGAGTAAAAAAAATAATCGAAAATAGTGTTGAATACATAGTTTTCGGAGTCGCTGAGATAAATAGTGACACTCCGGATTTTAAAATCCAATTTCAGGCCCCTTCGGGGCGGGAGCGACGGTCGGGGGGAATAAATAATAATAATAATAAGAAGAAGAAGAAGAAGAAGAAGAAGAAGAAGAAGAAGAAGATAAAATAGAGCTGAATTCATCATTTTCAGGGTGGCTGAGATGAATAGTGATACTCCGGAATTTGTTGAAATCCAAGTTCATCACCCTTTGGGGTGATAGGGACGAGGGGAGAGTGAGATATAAAAATAATCGGAAATAGTTTCGAACCCATAGTTTTCGGGATCGCTGAGATTAATAATGACACTCCGGATTTTTTAAAGTTCATATTCAGCACCCTTAGTGGGGGGGACGAGGCGGGAGTGAGATATAATAATTATAGTAATAGAAAATATAAGTCGAATCCATAGTTTTCGGGATCTCTGAGATGAATAGTGGCACTCCGGAAATTTTTAAATTCAAAGTTCATCACCATTTGGGGTGGGGGGCGAGAGGTAATGAGATATAAAATTAATCGGAAATAGTGACGAATCTATAGTTTTCGGCGTCGCTGAGATGTATAGCGACACTCCGGATTTTGAAAAGTCCATGTTCAGCATTAAGAGATAAGAATTTCGTAGTGCTCCCTATTGAAGTGAGTTCAGCGACCTTAGGTGGGGGGGGGGAGGTGAGGTGAGGTGAGGTGAGGTGAGGTGAGGTGAGGCGAGGTGAGGTGAGTGAGACATAAAATTAATCGAAAATAGTGTCGAATCCATACTTTTCGGGATGGCTGAAATGAATAGTGACACTCCGGATGTCGTTTAAGTCCAAGTTGAGCCCCAGTAAGCAGGGTTGTTTGAAGGGGTGAAGAAAAGAAAATGTGCAAATGACCGAGATTTTGGGTGTTTGTTTGCATGTTTCAGCATAGGTGTCAACTAAACTTGGTACAATACTAAATTTATTTAATAAATTCACCCTATCTTTAAAAAATACTGCAGGGCAAGACACCCCTGGAAGCCCTAGGGAAGGGGGCGAAATATAATTATAACTAAAAACGACCGATATTAGTGTTGAATCCATAGTTTTCTGGATTACGGGAGAGATTTCAGCCAAACTTGGTACATTTATGACTTACTATAGTGAGACAAACTGCGAGGAGGTATGGCAGACCTAGCACGCTAGGGGTGGGGTGGGAAGGGCTGAGATGTAAAAGTAATCGAAAATAGTGTCGAGTAGTGAGACGAATATTGACACTCCGGGCGTCGTTCTGTGTATGTTTCTTCCAACATAGCCCTCATACGAAATTGGTGCACATATGACTTACAATCTTAAAAAAATACTATTGGGTAAAACACCAGTATCACTCCTCGTGGAGGTGGTGAAATATAAAAACAAACGAAAATGACTTATATTAATGTTTACGAGTTCACTGAGTTGAACTGTGATACTCTGGATGGATAAGTCATACTTCACCGCAATTGGTATGGAGGTTGAGAAGGGGTGAAAAAGAATGTAAAAATAACCGTCAAAAATTAAAAATAATAGAAAATAACCGATATTAATTTCGAATTCATTGTTGTGACTTCCTGAATATCGTTTAAGTCGACGTTCAGCCTCCATTGGGACGGTACACTGAAAGGGGTTTTGTAGTGAATAGTATAAAATGACCGAGATTAGTACTGAATCCATTGCATTTGGGGTCTCAAGGCTGATTGTGAGAGTCTCAATGACAGTTAAAATCGTGTAGATCATATCTATACCGTGACTGATAAATACATGAAGTTATCACTTATTATCTTCTTGAAAGGATCAAATACTTCCCAATCAATTCGAGCTTCCCCAAGGATAAAATTTTACTCAAAAATGAAATCATTTAAAACTTGAAATCAAACACATCTAAATAACTCTAAAACTATATAATAGATGGTAAAAATCCATTTCCCAGAAAGGAATTCTATAAAAATTCACTTTAACATAACTAACTGGTGATACTAATCTTAAAGTAAACATCCTAAACCAACCGGGCTACGCCGGGTAGTACAGCTAGTTTAAATATAAACATTCTCAAAAAGTAGAATAGTTACAAAAACTGACAAAAGTGGAATACGTTCTCAAAAAATTACAAACATACTTCTGCTTCCTTCTGAAACCAAACTAACCGCTAAGAAGATTATTAAAAGAATTACGGTTAGATGTGAAGCATAAGAATATCTATCATTTTGGGAATCGTACAAAAGTCAGTGAACTGCAGCCCTGGTTCATGCACCTAGAGCTTGTCTCCTGTTCCAAATTCAACTTTTGATGCAAATGGACTGAACTTTGCAACCCTTCCGCAATTCAGAGTAGCCTGGGTAGATTTCTGTTTTATTTTTTGTTTTTTAACTATTTCTTCTTCCTTCTCGTCACATTCATTTTTATTTACCCCCCTCCTCTTCCTGTTCTTCCTTATTCTCAAAAGAAATAAAGTTTGATGCTATACTGAGTCTTTAGGGCTACATCTGTTGGGAGGCACTGGTATAACACATAATTATATTAACCTCTCTTTCATAATAATAACGGAACTTGATTTTACGTTCCACTAACTGCATGTTTACGCTTTTGGAGACGCCGAGATGCCGGAATTTAGTCCTTCACAAGTTCTTTTACGTTCCAGTAAATCTACTGACACTAGGCTGACGTATTTGAGCACTTTCAAATACCACCGGATTGAGCCAGGATGAAACCTGTCAAGTTGGGGTCAGAAGGCCAGTGCCTCAACCGTCTGAGCCACTCAGCCCACCAACCTCTCCTTTCAGTAACGCCAGAAATCCCGCATTTCACCATGAAAAGAACATGAAATAAATTTGCCGGCATGGGTCTCTTAATTGCCAACCGACTGCACTGGGATTCGAATCCATGAACTCGGATACAGAAGGCTACATCACGCAGACGATTCTTAGACCATTTATAATCTTAATTCCTAAAAATGGGAATAAAATACCATGCAGTATGCGTCACCATCCATTTTTTAGTACGTACGGACATTTCATTTAAGTGTGAGAAACCTGTATTTTATTGTCACGGAACCCTTCTCGCGGCAAATTCCCGAGAGAAATAAGGCGTCTGTTGAAACTTGAAACAATTCCATATTATTAAAAATCGTGTCTGACACGTTGGCTAAATTGTCATCGTACTGGCCTTCGGTTCAGAGGGTTCCGGGTTCGATTCCCGGCCGAGTTGGAGATTTTAACCTTCATTGGTTAATTCCAGTGGCCCGGGGAGTGGGTATTTGTGCTGTCCCCAACATTCCTGCAACTCACACACCATACATAACACCACAATAACACGCAGTTACCTACACATGGCAGATGCCGCCCACCCTCATCGGAGGGTCTGCCTATCAAGGGTTGCACTCAGCTAGAAACAGCCACACGAAATTACATTAATTATTACAAATAGTAAGTTATTATATTTTCTTGCAAGAAAGGGAAACATTACTAGTCTACTATATAGCGGATGATCAAACAGTTCTTCATAGAATCAACAGATGCAAAGAATTTGCTTTGATATTTCAAATCATCTTCAAAATATTTCGAAGAATGTATTTAAAAATATATAAAATAAGAGAGCTAGCTGTGTTCCACGTCGACGTTCGTCTCTGTTGGCTCCCTATGTTTCTGCCCCACGAGGCGGCAATCAGAATCCAATTTCTGCCCACACCCCCCATACGCCCCCGATCGTAAGGGGATGAGCTAAGATTTACAAGCAGAATCACTCGCGGTGTCGGCTAGCAGGGCTGTACAAACATAACTCACACTCTATAACATTCCCTCCATTAAGTATTTCATATAGTTTAGCAGTCCAAAATTTGTGATCATCTCAAATGAAGAAATGATGTACTGCCTCACAAAGGGCTGCACTTGGGTAGAAATAGCCACGCGAAAATAAATTAATTATTACAAATCGTAAGTTATATCATATTTTCTTGCGAGAAACGAAAAGACTAGTCTATATATATATAAAGTAGCTTGTCCTGACTGACTGACTGATTCATCATCGCCGAGCCAACCACTGGACATAAAGAAATGAAATTTTGGGGATATATTCATATTATAATGCAGGTGCTCGCTAAGAGAGGATTTTTGGATATTCCGTCCCTAAGGGGGTGAAAAGGGGGGTGAAATTTTAAAATGAGTGTGTCTATATCTCAAAACTTTAAAAGTTTACAGATGTGAAAATTGGTATTTCGAATCTTCTTTAAAAATAAGGAAACACGTATTTTTTTGTTTTCAGACAATCCCAATAGGAGGGGTGAAAAAGGGTGAAAAAGGGTTTGAATGCCTTTAATCAGGATACCGCTACTTATATCTCAGAAACTGAAGATATCACAGACCTCAATTTTGGTACTTTCGATCGCTGTCAAAAATAAAGAAACACATATTTTTTTTTTGTTTTTGGAAAATCCAATTAATGCGAGGGTGAAAGGGGGGTGAATTTTTAAAATGAGTGCATCTATATCTCAAAAGTTTTAAAGTTTAGAGATGTAAAAATTGGTATTTAGAATCTTCATTTAAAATAAAGGAACACGTATTTATTTTGTTTTCGGAAAATCCCAATAGGAGGGTTAAAAAGGGGTGAAAAATGGGTTGAATGCCTTTAAAGAGATTACTTATATCTCAGAAACTGAAGATATTACAGACCTCAAAATTGGTACTTTTGATCGCTTTCAAAAATAAAGTAACACATATTTTTTTTGTTTTTGGAAAATCCAATTAATGCGAGGGGGAAAAGGGGGGGGGGTGAATTTTTAGAATGAGTGCATCTATATCTCAAAAGTTTTAAAGTTTAGAGATGTAAAAATTGGTATTTAGAATCTTCATTATAAATCAAGTAACACGTAGTTTTTTGTTTTCGGAAAATCCAAATAGGAAGGGTGGAAAAGGGTGAAAAAGAGGTTGAATGCCTTTAATGAGGCTACTTATATTTCAGAACCAGAAGATATTACAGAACTGAAAATTGGTATTTGGGATCTACTTTAAAAATAAAGAAACAGTTATTTTTTCGTTTTTGGAAAATCCAAATAATGGGGGGTGAAAAGGGGGGTGAATTTTTAAAATGAGTTTGTCTACATCTTAAAACTTTAAACGTTTACGGATGTAAAAATTGGTGTTTAGAATCTCCCTTAAAAATAAAGGAACACGTATTTCTTTGTTTTCTCTAAATCCCAATAGGAGGGGTGTAAAAGGGTGAATAATGGGTTGAATGCCTTTAATGAGGATACATACATCTCAGAAACTGAGGATATTACAGAACTGAAAATTTGTAAATGGGATCTCCTTTAAAAATAAAGAAACACGTATATTTTTGCTTTTGGAAAATTCAATTAATGGCGGTTAAACAGGAGTGGCAAATTGGGGTGAATTTTTTGAAAGACTATATCTACAGAATATCTGAGAAGCGTAAAATGTTACAGACGTAAAAAGTGGGTATTTGGAATCTCCTGTAAGTGAAAAGAAACATAGGTGATTTGTTTTTGGAATCTCCTGTAAGTGAAAAGAAACATAGGTGATTTGTTTTTGGAAACTCCACTTAAGGGGAACTAAAAAGGGCTGAAATTTTAAAATGAGAATTTCTACAGTATATCTTAAAGAACTTAACATGTTACAGAAGTGAAAAATGGTAATTTATTAATTCTATTAAAAATAAAGAAACGTGTATTTTTAGTTTTCGGAAATACCACGTGGGAAGTGGGGGGGGGGTAAAAGTGACTGAAAATGGTGTTGAATTCTTTTAATTAGGCTACTGATATCTCAAAAATGAAGATGTTACACACGTGAAATTTGATTTTTGGAATCTGCTTTAAACGTAAACAAATACGTATTCTCGGAAAATCCAATGAAGGGGGTTTGGGGGGTTAAAGTATTGAAAAAATTAATTGACTTAATTGTATGAGAATACATACATCTAATAAAAACTAAAGTTGTTACAGACGTGAAAATTGGTATTTTGATCTCTTTTAAAAACAAAGAAAAGCGCGTTTTGTGGGGGGGAATAACCTTGGGGGGGGGGGTGAAAAGGAGCTGAATTCCTTTCATGAGGACACATAAATCAAAAACTAAAGAGGTTAGAGTGGTGATAATTGGTATTTAGAAGATCCTTTACTATTAAGGGAACAAGTATTTTTTGCCTTAATATCACTTTGTGAGGGGGAGGATTGTGAAAGGAAGTTAAAAAAGTGGATTATTTTTAAAGGGATACATATATCTCAAAACTGAAGGTAATAAACGTGAACATTGGTATTTGGAATCTCCTTTAAACATAAAGAAACACACCTTCTTTTAATTTTTTGGGGGGTAGGGGTAAATAAATTTAACGGCGGTGGGGTGTAAAAGGCGGTGAGACCAATTGATTTTACTGTTCATAATGTACTTATAAGGAGCCTCCGTTGCTCAGGCGGCAGAGCGCCGGCCTCTCACTGCAGGGTTCCGTGTTTCAAATCCCGGTCACTCCATGTGACATTCGTGCTGGACAAAATGGCGGCGGGACAGGTTTTTCTCCGGATACTCCGGCTTTCCCTGTCATCATTAATTCCAGCAACACTGTCCAATATTTCATTTCATTTGTCACTCATCGATCATTGCCCCAGAGGGGAGCTTCGGCAGCCGGCACAATTCATATTGTCGCCGCTAGATGGGGCTTTATTCATTCCATCCCTGATCCTGTCGAATGATAGGAAACAGGCTGTTGACTTTCGATGTACTTATTCTGATCATGAACCGATCATTTTTAATCTTTCCTGCGTACTTTTTCAACAGCCGTCTTTTCCTTCGGAGAACGTTCTTAGATTACAGTAGATTCTCCTGGCATATAAATAAAAATTTAAACACATTTGAAATAAACGATAGGAATGATATTGACCGTCAAATTGTTCACCTCTATAATAAGGTCACTAATACACGGAGGTATGTCATTCGTATCGCCAGAAATCCCGCACGCTTGCCTACGCGTGACAATGGTGCTGGCCACATTGTCAACAATGACAATTGCAGCAGATGTAATTTATCGCCAAGTAGCTGTGGGGTCCAGAACATATAATAATAATAATAATAATAATAATAATAATAATAATAATAATAATAATAATAATAATAATAATAATAATAATAACAATAATGTTCTGGACCGTCGTCACATGTGCGGACCACGCTGGAAACGGGTCCTGAACGGCTAATGACTAAGAATGCAGTCCGTCCGCGGGTTCAGTAGGCTACCGCCAAGGCACCCAAGACGATACCACGACAGATCCCCTGAAGGATTTGATTCATATTAAAAATGCTTATAGGAAAAGATGGCAAAGATTTAGGGACCCAACTAACTGGGTGGAATACCTGGACCTAGCCCGGGAAGTACGAAATCGTTTGCTGGAAAGAAAGATTGAAAAATGGGAGGAAACTTGCCGTAATCTATTAGAAAACGAGTCAGATCGCGAATTTTGGCGGATTCTCGCAGAAAATTGGTCAGATTGCGAATTTCGGCGGATTATATATCTAAAACAATAAGCATTCAATTATAAATTTCAGTGTAATACCGTAGCGAAGCACGGGTATCTTGCTAGTCTACTATATAGCGGATTTAAGCTCTTAAATGTTTTTAACATGTTTTTAACATTGGCAATCGATGAATTAAATTATGGTTTCCTACATGAAACTTCATTTTTTATATAAAGGCCAAAGGCAGTCAGTTATACAAGTGGAGGCACATGCTTCCCCTAGTGCATCGTCACTGCATTGTCTTGCATAGGCGGCTTGTAGTGGTGTCTCAACGGCGCACTAGCCGCTAGCATCTTGGAAAGGTGTAGCAATCCAACTGATGGGCCCATTGAACACTGGAGCGAAACGCTGGGAATTTCACAAATATGAAGACCTGAAGAGCTTAAATGTTTTTATTTTAAATTTATTAGATTAGAAGTTAAATGTAAATGACAGCTGGGACTTTTTTTCGAAATTTCATGAATATTCTTTCCATATCCAGTTTGGGCAAGTAAGTGTCGTTGACGTCGTTGAAGGAGTGCCACAATTCTTATGTGCAATATTAGCAGCTAATGGTAAACCTTGTCGATCGGAAAATGACGGAAAATTTATCTTTGGATAGTTTGAAGAACATTTCATAAAGGGCAAGAAATGGAAGATACTTCGTTGCCAGAGTTCACTATACAATCAAGCAAAAGTTTTAAGATCTGTATTGCCCACCCTTGTATACACCATCGGCTTACAGGTAATAAAGACAGAAAGATAAAATCACCACTACATATCTCCTAAAACTACTTAACTAGATTAACTACCTCTACATCTACTCCGTATCATCCCACACGTTCGCAGATAGCCAGCACACATGCAGGATTCCACCACAATACAAAGTACCCTAATCACCTAACTCGAACCCAATACCTAAAAAAAAGCTACTTAAGAAAGATAAATAAAACTAAATCTTTTAAATAAATATGGAAGTACATTCTTTCTGGCCTAGTAGATTATGATCAAATCGGATTCCTAACTCCCACGGTTTCACTGGAAACTGTGGCCCACATTTTCAAGGTTTCTTTCTCTCTAAAGGTCAGTAGTTGGGAGCTAGAAGGCCAATTCAACCATGGTCTAAAGCCCAAAAGTCATCTTCTACATTCGTCGAGACACCGATCATGAAAGTGTAAGCTGCCATGGCAGATATTTAATTTGCACTACGAGCATCGAATGAGTAACAACTCACTATACTGATCAAAAATGATCACACAATCTACACGCGAACTCTTTCAATGTGATAAAGCACTCCATAGTTCTACCATGGACAAGATGTTTCAGGTAACAGTTAATTTTGTGCACAATGACTAGGCGTGGTGTGGAGCTTTCACACACATCTATAATGCTTTGATTTCTCGACCTGAAAGAGGGGTTAGATCCTTGTGAGTGGCCGAGTGACTCAGGTGGTTGAGGCGCTGGCCTTCTGATCCTAACCTGGCAGGTTCAAACCTGGCCTCGTGTCGGTAGATTTACTGGCACGTAAAAGAACTCCTGCGGGACAAAATTCCGGCACCACAGCGTCTCATAAAACCGTCAAAAGTAGTTAGTGGGACGTAAAAACAATATTATTATTATTATTATTATTATTATTATTATTATTATTATTATTATTATTAAATATTTAATAATAATAATAATAATAATAATAATAAATATATATATATAACTAGCAAGATACCCGTGCTTCGCTACGGTATTACACTGAAATTTATAATTGAATGCTTATTGTTTTAGATATATAATCCGCCGAAATTCGCAATCTGACCAATTTTCTGCGAGAATCCGCCAAAATTCGCGATCTGACTCGTTTTCTAATAGATTACGGCAAGTTTCCTCCCATTTTTCAATCTTTCTTTCCAGCAAACGATTTCGTACTTCCCGGGCTAGGTCCAGGTATTCCACCCAGTTAGTTGGGTCCCTAAATCTTTGCCATCTTTTCCTATAAGCATTTTTAATATGAATCAAATCCTTCAGGGGATCTGTCGTGGTGTCGTCTTGGGTGCCTTGGCGGTAGCCTACTGAACCCGCGGACGGACTGCATTCTTAGTCATTAGCCGTTCAGGACCCGTTTCCAGCGTGGTCCGCACATGTGACGACGGTCCAGAACATTACTATTATTATTATTATTATTATTATTATTATTATTATTATTATTATTATTATTATTATTATTATTATTACTATTATATGTTCTGGTCCACACAGCTACTTGGCGGTAAATTACATCTGCTGCAATTGTCATTGTTGACAATGTGGCCAGCACCATTGTCACGCGTAGGCAAGCGTGCGGGATTTCTGGCGATACGAATGACATACCTCCGTGTATTAGTGACCTTATTATAGAGGTGAACAATTTGACGGTCAATATCATTCCTATCGTTTATTTCAAATGTGTTTAAATTTTTATTTATATGCCAGGAGAATCTACTGTAATCTAAGAACGTTCTCCGAAGGAAAAGACGGCTGTTGAAAAAGTACGCAGGAAAGATTAAAAATGATCGGTTCATGATCAGAATAAGTACATCGAAAGTCAACAGCCTGTTTCCTATCATTCGACAGGATCAGGGATGGAATGAATAAAGCCCCATCTAGCGGCGACAATATGAATTGTGCCGGCTGCCGAAGCTCCCCTCTGGGGCAATGATCGATGAGTGACAAATGAAATGAAATATTGGACAGTGTTGCTGGAATTAATGATGACAGGGAAAGCCGGAGTATCCGGAGAAAAACCTGTCCCGCCGCCATTTTGTCCAGCACGAATGTCACATGGAGTGACCGGGATTTGAAACACGGAACCCTGCAGTGAGAGGCCGGCGCTCTGCCGCCTGAGCAACGGAGGCTCCTTATAAGTACATTATGAACAGTAAAATCAATTGGTCTCACCGCCTTTTACACCCCACCGCCGTTAAATTTATTTACCCCTACCCCCCAAAAAATTAAAAGAAGGTGTGTTTCTTTATGTTTAAAGGAGATTCCAAATACCAATGTTCACGTTTATTACCTTCAGTTTTGAGATATATGTATCCCTTTAAAAATAATCCACTTTTTTAACTTCCTTTCACAATCCTCCCCCTCACAAAGTGATATTAAGGCAAAAAATACTTGTTCCCTTAATAGTAAAGGATCTTCTAAATACCAATTATCACCACTCTAACCTCTTTAGTTTTTGATTTATGTGTCCTCATGAAAGGAATTCAGCTCCTTTTCACCCCCCCCCCAAGGTTATTCCCCCCCACAAAACGCGCTTTTCTTTGTTTTTAAAAGAGATCAAAATACCAATTTTCACGTCTGTAACAACTTTAGTTTTTATTAGATGTATGTATTCTCATACAATTAAGTCAATTAATTTTTTCAATACTTTAACCCCCCAAACCCCCTTCATTGGATTTTCCGAGAATACGTATTTGTTTACGTTTAAAGCAGATTCCAAAAATCAAATTTCACGTGTGTAACATCTTCATTTTTGAGATATCAGTAGCCTAATTAAAAGAATTCAACACCATTTTCAGTCACTTTTACCCCCCCCCCCACTTCCCACGTGGTATTTCCGAAAACTAAAAATACACGTTTCTTTATTTTTAATAGAATTAATAAATTACCATTTTTCACTTCTGTAACATGTTAAGTTCTTTAAGATATACTGTAGAAATTCTCATTTTAAAATTTCAGCCCTTTTTAGTTCCCCTTAAGTGGAGTTTCCAAAAACAAATCACCTATGTTTCTTTTCACTTACAGGAGATTCCAAAAACAAATCACCTATGTTTCTTTTCACTTACAGGAGATTCCAAATACCCACTTTTTACGTCTGTAACATTTTACGCTTCTCAGATATTCTGTAGATATAGTCTTTCAAAAAATTCACCCCAATTTGCCACTCCTGTTTAACCGCCATTAATTGAATTTTCCAAAAGCAAAAATATACGTGTTTCTTTATTTTTAAAGGAGATCCCATTTACAAATTTTCAGTTCTGTAATATCCTCAGTTTCTGAGATGTATGTATCCTCATTAAAGGCATTCAACCCATTATTCACCCTTTTACACCCCTCCTATTGGGATTTAGAGAAAACAAAGAAATACGTGTTCCTTTATTTTTAAGGGAGATTCTAAACACCAATTTTTACATCCGTAAACGTTTAAAGTTTTAAGATGTAGACACACTCATTTTAAAAATTCACCCCCCTTTTCACCCCCCATTATTTGGATTTTCCAAAAACGAAAAAATAACTGTTTCTTTATTTTTAAAGTAGATCCCAAATACCAATTTTCAGTTCTGTAATATCTTCTGGTTCTGAAATATAAGTAGCCTCATTAAAGGCATTCAACCTCTTTTTCACCCTTTTCCACCCTTCCTATTTGGATTTTCCGAAAACAAAAAACTACGTGTTACTTGATTTATAATGAAGATTCTAAATACCAATTTTTACATCTCTAAACTTTAAAACTTTTGAGATATAGATGCACTCATTTTAAAAATTCACCCCCCCCCTTTTCCCCCTCGCATTAATTGGATTTTCCAAAAACAAAAAAATATGTGTTACTTTATTTTTGAAAGCGATCAAAAGTACCAATTTTGAGGTCTGTAATATCTTCAGTTTCTGAGATATAAGTAATCTCTTTAAAGGCATTCAACCCATTTTTCACCCCTTTTTAACCCTCCTATTGGGATTTTCCGAAAACAAAATAAATACGTGTTCCTTTATTTTAAATGAAGATTCTAAATACCAATTTTTACATCTCTAAACTTTAAAACTTTTGAGATATAGATGCACTCATTTTAAAAATTCACCCCCCTTTCACCCTCGCATTAATTGGATTTTCCAAAAACAAAAAAAAAATATGTGTTTCTTTATTTTTGACAGCGATCGAAAGTACCAAAATTGAGGTCTGTGATATCTTCAGTTTCTGAGATATAAGTAGCGGTATCCTGATTAAAGGCATTCAAACCCTTTTTCACCCTTTTTCACCCCTCCTATTGGGATTGTCTGAAAACAAAAAAATACGTGTTTCCTTATTTTTAAAGAAGATTCGAAATACCAATTTTCACATCTGTAAACTTTTAAAGTTTTGAGATATAGACACACTCATTTTAAAATTTCACCCCCCTTTTCACCCCTTTAGGGACGGAATATCCAAAAATCCTCTCTTAGCGAGCACCTGCATTATAATATGAATATATCCCCAAAATTTCATTTCTTTATGTCCAGTGGTTTTGGCTCGGCGATGATGAATCAGTCAGTCAGTCAGGACAAGCTACTTTATATATATATAGATTGATATATAATAGCTGACGTGTTTAGAGTTTCTCTTTCCCAGATAAATGGAAGATTGAGATCACGTGCTAACTGAATAAATGTCACAACTAAATATTTAATGAGGTTAGACTATGATTTTACCGAGGAGAAAAATACAACAAATTGACACATGTTTGGATTATTATACTAGTTTATGGTTGATGATAGATAGACCTAGCTTGTTTAGATTTGTTAAGGTGACAGACGAATATTAATATATAGCAGTTGTATGTAAAATATAAAATTCATTTTAGCAACTTTTGAAGTTACGATAGCTGCAGTAGCTTAAGTGCGGCCAGTATCCAGTATTCGGGAGATAGTGGGTTCGAACCCCACTGTGGGCAGCCCTGAAGATGGTTTTCAGTGGTTTCCCATTTTCACACCAGGCAAATGCTGAGGCTGTACCTTAATTAAGGCCACGGCTGCTTCCTTCCCACTCCTAGCCCTTTCCGATCACATCGTCGCTATAAGACCTATCTGTGTCGGTGTGACGTAAAGCAACTTGCAGTAATAATAATAATAATAATAATAATAATAATAATAATAATAATAATAATAATAATAATAATAATAATAATAATAATAATAATAATAATAATAACGCTTCCAAAGACATCAGTGACATTGTACTTTCCTAAACTCGAAATGGGAAGAGTATTCATTGAACTTCAGTAAATAAAGGGCCAATTGTCATTTATATTTATTAGAACCACTGACGGACACTGATGATATACGGAAGAAAATAAAGAACGGGTATCTTTACAGACATGCTGAAAACATCAGTCTCAACGCGGAAATGAAGTTTGAAATTCTGTGGACATCTGTGTGAATGGACGAGAATCAATTGACGAAGATGTTTTTAAGTACATTGTAAGACTGAAGGCTACAACGAAGTGGAAGATTTCAAGAGGGTTGCAGAAGAAATTAGACTTCAGCAGATGTGATCAAGAACGGAAACGACTTCGGAAGCTGAAGTGACTACATCCAGACATGCGAAGAGAAACCACCGAATTGTAAGCCCAAATTGATAATATCCGAGGAGGACAGAAGGAACAGAAGTGGAAGAATGAAGAGGTTCCGTGAAGAAGGACAGAAAAATAAGAGATTGACCCGATAGCTTTACGTTCTATGCTGTCCATAGTTGGCCAAATTCATATTAAAAAGTATCAATAATTACCTATGGTCTTGGTCACTACATATGTGCAGGTAAATGAAATGAAATAGCGTATGGCTTTTTCAGTGCCGGGAGTGTCCGAGGACAAGTTCGACTCGCCCGGTGCAGGTCTTTTGATTTGGCACTTGTAGGCTACCTGCGCGTCGTGATGAGGGTGAAATGATGATGAAGACGACTCATACACCCAGCCCCTGTGCCAGCGACCTCCCGAGGCTGAGTGGACCCCGTTCCAGCCCTCATACCATTTTTCAAATTTCGTGGCAGAGCCGGGAATCGAACCCGGGCCTCCGGGGGGTGGCAGCTAATCACGCTAACCACTAAACCACGGAGGCGGTCGTTAGATGAAATGATAGTGGAGAGTGTTGCTGGAATGAAAGATCATCATCATCATCATCATCATCATCATCATCATCATCTGTTTACCCTCCAGGTTCGGTTTTTCCCTCAGACTTAGCGAGGGATCCCACCTCTACCGCCTCAAGGGCAGTGTCCTGGAGCTTCAGACTCTTGGTCGGGGATACAACTGGGGAGAATGACCAGTACCTCGCCCAGGCGGCCTCACCTGCTATGCTGAACAGGGGCCTTGTGGAGGGATGGGAAGATTGGAAGGGATAGGCAAAGAAGAGGGAAGGAAGCGGCCGTGGCCTCATGTTAGGTACCATCCCGGCATTCGCCTGGAGGAGAAGTGGGAAACCACGGAAAACCACTTCCAGGATGGCTGAGGTGGGAATCGAACCTACCTCTACTCAGTTGACCTCCCGAGGCTGAGTGGACCCCGTTCCAGCCCTCATACCACTTTTCAAATTTCATGGCAGAGCCGGGAATCGAACCCGGGCCTCCGGGGGTGGCAGCTAATCACGCTAACCACTACACCACAGAGGCGGACGGCTAGTTAAAATACTGTGGTTTATCTACACGTAGTTTTAAGAACGAGCTTAAATGATAACAGCCGCTATAAAATGTGCTGAACGCAGATTATTACTCTAATAACGTAACAGGACTACGTACGTTTATTGGCGAGGTCTGTAGTCGACAAATGTATTATGCAGATAAGTAGAAATACTTTTTCTGCTGAGGGCTCTGAGTAATACATATGACGGTAATATAATGCCCTATTTCAAAAATTAAAATGTGAGGTTGAAGATTCGATGTTTGTAGCTCAGATAAAATTTAAAAACGAACGGCCGTGTTCTCTTTCTGTGTGGGGGTGTGCATTTGGAAAAAGAGCTCCTACAAGATTACCTTACGAGCTAGCGAAAGAATCCTTCTACATAGAGGATTTTAGGTTGAAATTATCATTGCTAGCTACAAGGCCATCTATGGCTTACACCTATTCGAGTGTATACAAGCAGAGAGAAGAGAGATCGACCAGAACTTTTATATTACTGACGCCATGATGGTCTGAAAGGGGGCTAACGAGAATCTATTTGCTATTTGCTTTACGTCGCACCGACACAGATAGGTCTTATGGCAACGATGGGATAGGAAAGGCTTGGGAATGGGAAGGAAGCGGCCGTGGCCTTAATTAAGGAACATCCCCAGCATTTGCCTCGTGTGAAAATGGGAAACCACTACTTGAAGCTGCCGTGAAGTGATGCACCTACGAAATGTTTCATACACTTTCGCATGCATACTGCCTCAGGCGTGGTACGATGGGTGGTATAAGCCGAAGGAGCAGTAGAAATGAACACCTATCTCGCAAACATCGCACTATATTTGAAGCTCCTCCCTCGGACAAATATTTTTCTAAATTCAAAGAAAATTTACATTTTACGAACTGCGGACATCATATCTGCCTTCCGTAAGGTAGAGCATTCGAGGACTAGGTAGTCCATCAATTTCACGCGCTTCGTGGCCTTTGTCTTTCTTTGGCCAGTCCCTTAAATTTTCCCCACCCCGATTAGTGTTAATAGAGGATGGTTGCCCAGTTGTACATCCTCTTAAAACAATAATCACCACCACTACATTCCGTAAAGTTATTTGTACTTATCTCTCAAACATTAGAGAATAAGACAAGAAAGTTTATAGCATCGATGAGATAATGGAAGTTTGATGCTGATTTCTCCGCACAACAGTCCGCAATTTCTTGTTTCCATTTTGCTCCATTTGTGAGGAAGTATATATTCGCGGAGTGGATCTCCACTAACAGCAGCCCTAAAGATTGTTTTCCATGGTTACCCCACTTCATAACAAACAAATGCCGGGGCCACTCCGCTGATCATTCAGCCAAAGAGCCGGACGACTGCCAAAAAAATGGACGAAAAATTTGTTTCGACTTATTCCTAGATTAAAAAACGTAACTTCTTCTGGCTTATGATATATTTATATTAAAAAACAATATTGTGGTTTTATGTGACTGTTCATATCGCCGTCCAGGTTAGAAAAAACCGCTATATGGTAATATTTCAGCTTTTTTTTTTTTTTTTTTACAATTTGCTTTACGTCGCACCAACACAGATAGGTCTTATGGTGACGATGGAATAGGAAAGACTAGGGAGTGGGAAGGAATCAGCTGTGGCCTCAATTAAGGTATAGCCCCAGCATTTTGCTGCTGTAAAAGTGAGAAATAACGGAAAACCATCTTCAGGGAGTTCCAACCCACTATCTCCCGGATGTAAGCTCACAGCTGCACGCCCCTAACCGCACAGCCAACTCGCCCTGTTTTGGGCTTAGAATTCTGACCACAAAGGTTCTGCCATCTAAGATTGAATATTGCATGAACTATGTCAACGAATTGTCGTTTTAAGTGACACATGCACTGCGGGTCAGTATTCCTCCCCTCAATATTTTTTTCAAGGCGCAACGACTATACGGTGATCATATCCACAGAAACTCCGGTGTTACGTGTAATATGAGCCACAGTGTCATATTGTATGTTTGTCTATCCCTTAGTCAAATATTTGGTTCGGGGTCGGAGACGAGGTGAGATGAAATTTTATGGCATGTTTTTGCGACCGAATGCCCTTTCAGACGCCACTAGGAGTTAATGAAGGTGAAATGAATGATGGAGAAAGAATTGGATACGGACGTGGAAAGAACCGGCTGTAGTCTATCAATAGGAACTGTCCCGGCATTTCCCTGGATGTGAAAATGGAAATTCACAGAGAACAATTCACAGGACAGCCGAAGGTCGGGTTTTGAATCCTCGTCTATCCAGAATGTGGACTTTGACTCCATAGCCACAGCGCGTTAACACGCGTGGCGACTCCGTTCGGTAACTATACGGACATGAAATAAAATTTCAAAATTCTCACATGCACTGGTTGGGATTCGAACCGTGCTCACCTTGGTAGGAAAAGAAGGACGATGTCACTCGGCTATCGCGTCCCAAGATAGTTTTCATTGGGCTCGCAATACGTGAGTCAGGTATGTCGACCAAAATTCATTGACTGATTTTTGCCATTGCTTTCACGTAGTCTATATATGTCTTTCCTGTCTGACCGTCCTTGGTAAACTTTTCTCCCTCTCAGACAAAATAGTATTAGTTTTGATTCTCGCCTTTCATGGCCCGTTTTTTCTTTAAGTGATTACAAATATTCCTCTCCTGAGCTCTTGATTTAGTCGACTGCCATTTAGAACTTTAATCACCTTTGTCTGCCTTGATCTGGCTGCATTTACTCAAGCGAATTTGTTAATATCTTTCTTTATCACTGGCATGTTGCTCTATCTCTAGCACAGTGTCAGTAATAGCTGATGCCATTATTATTACTACTATCTTTCTTCAGCTAATCCCAGGTATTTCTGGGGTTGTTGGAGACACTTTTGCCCATTTTGGTTGTGGCTGGGAGTTTGAAGCCTGATGCCCTCCCTGAAAGCACGTGATTTTCAGGTAAAAATTCCAATCCAAGGTTGACTGGGATTTGAAACTCAGCCGTCCAGGTGGAAAACCAGAAGCTAAGCCACCATGAAATCACTATGCTAATCACGAATCCTGATGGGATAAACGCTAAGAAAAATGGATTAGAACCCAGAATCACCAGTCCTCAATATTACTTTCCATGATTTCTTTAACACTACCTAAATTAAGGTCTGCATACTACCTTAAATAGGGCCACATCAGTTACCTTTCCCAACTCAACGTCGCTTAAAACTCGTTTGTATTCGTGCGACGTTAAAGATTATTATTATTATTATTATTATTATTATTATTATTATTATTATTATTATTATTATTATTATTATTATTATTATTATTATTATTATTATTATTTTCTTCTAGAGACAACGTGCCAATTCCAATGCTTTATCCTTTGTTTCTCTTCCTCTTCCTCCAACGCTCCTCCATCTTCTCACTATTGTCTCCTTTTCCTCTTCTCGGACCATTTTGAGCCTGTTTTTCCCACCGACCTTGGAATCTTTCCACTTTTAACACTTTCATTCTAAAAAGCTTACTCTCTCCCGGTTCCTTCTTCTTCTTCTCCTGTTTCCTTCCAAATCTTTTTTGACTTCGTGAATCCAGGTTGTTGTTGACTTCTTGTTCCAAAGATATTTGAAGATCTGATTGGTTAACCTGTTATCATCCATTCGGTTTTAATGTCCAGAAAATACCAATCGCCTCTTCCGTAGTGTTTCTGTTATGTTTTCTACTTTCCAGTATATTTCACCATTACTACTTGATTTCTGCAGTCCTGTAGTTCTTAGCGGACAGAATATTTTCCGTATAATTCTCCTTTCCAGTACTTCGAATATTTTCAGCCTTTTATTCGGTTCTACACATTCAGTCGCATATAGGCAATCCGGTTTGACTACCGTGTTATAGTATTGTATTTTGAGTTTTTTATATAAACACTTTTTGTTGTAGATATTCAGTTATACCGTATGTTCTTTTCATCTTGTGTACCCTTTCTTCCACAGCGTATAATTTTAAACCGTTTTCTTGAAGTGTATCTCCTAAATATTTGAATTTATTTATCTTCCTTAACCGACCAAATTATTTTTATCAGAGAATCTGAAGCATTTTTTATATTCGTCATAAATTTGTTTTTTTTCTGCAGAAATTCTGTTCTCTTGGCTATCTCTTCCAATAGTCTGACTTGTATTGCTTCATTTGTCAGGTTTTCTTAGAATATGGCGAAATCATCTGCAAATGCTAGACAGTTAATTTCAACACCTCCATTCTTTATTCCCAGTGCTTTTGGTGATAGCTTGTGTTTCTTTTTTCAGTTTTCATTCGAAATTTCAACTTCTTTCGCAGTTGATGAGAAGTGAAAATAAACCATTACCTTGCCTCACACCTATATTTATTCTGAATGGTTTAGCTATTTCACCCATAAATTTTACTTTTGATATCTCGTCTGTTTGGTTTTAACTCTGAATTCTCTGATTATTTTATCTAGAGCTTCCCTTACAACATAGTCAAAAGTCTTTTTTTAAATCTATAAATGTTACTCCCTTGTCTTTGGAATTCATTAATCTGTTAAGGGTTATGAACTTCTGATCAAGATCTTCCCATTCTCAATTCACTCTGATATTCATCAAAATTACTGCCAATACCTTGTTCAGTAATATTGTTGAACATATCTTATACGCCACTGGCAAAAGGGATATGCCTCTATAGTTGTTGACATCGTTCTTGTTACGTTTCTTATATAGAGGATGTATAAGAGCCACTTTCCATTCTTCCGGGATCTACTTCTTCCAGATTTCTTCAAATACGACTCGAAGGTCATCTATGATTTTTTGGTTAAGACCATTTTATATGCTCAGCTGTAATGTACTCTTCTCGACAAGTTTTATTTTTCAATTTCTTCAACGGTAGGCTTGTATATTAATAAGTTGTTATTAATTAATGTACCTTTTCTATATGTAATTAATATTATATAATGTATATTCAGGTTTTAGAGGAAGTTATACACTTATAATTGCCCATGGATTACGTTCTTCCGGTTTATTTGCATTAGTTAATATTACGTATGAACGTCTTGATAGAGCACCTTGATTCCATTCATGATATAATCCTAATAATAAAATAAAAATATTGTACTGATAGTTCGGAGGTTAAAACTTCCTTCGAATATTGATGTGTGTAGTCCATCCCACGGTTATCTTCTCGAACCCCGCAATTTACGACCATTTGCGTATTACACAGATCACAATTCTCTTAGGTCCATAATCAATTACGACAGTGGTCTCATGTCATAGTGTAATAAAGGTCTTGCTCTACTGCAAGTCACAAGTGTTCCTCCCCACTAACCCTGAGTGATACATTCAATCTCGTGGCCCCAAGTGAATGAGGGCAAGAGATTATATGATGCCCTTCTATTATATACATACATCTCGAAAGAGGGTGAAATGATAACGCTGGGCTAATTCGTCGTGTATTGGGGTTGTTTGATGCAAGAAGGGTGGGTGGTGGAAGTCAATTTGTTGCAAGTGGCCACACATACAGCTTTATATGCTCCCCTACTCCCATCCCTTAAGTAGTTCCTATCTGTTATATAGGGGTTCAACCCTACTACCACTGCTACTTACAACAGCTATCTAAGCTCATGTTGAAATGACTCTATAAAAACTGGCTAGCAGGGTTGGAGAAGAGGAGAAAAAAGATAGCTCTGAGTTAAAAGAGAGAGAATGGCTTAGCTCTCTCAGGCTCCATTATTTTATGCGTATTTCTGGATAGAGTGCAAAGTTGAAACCATTAGCTTCTTATCGTGTAGCAAATTGCCGCCATATTTCTCACCCTATCTTAATAATGCATCGAGTCTGGAGTAGAGGTGGTGCAGGCTATATGTGGCCATCATTTCTATCTGGACCGAACGATTGGTTGAGCGGGCAAGGAAAAGAGGAGAAATAGCTTTCACGCTTAAAGTGTGAAGGATTTCTCCTGGGAGACATTACACACTAGCTTGCTGGACCTCCGCGCCATCGCATCACATCGCTTCGCCACGCCGTACCGTGTGCCGTACGGATGTTGCGAGGGAGTTGCTAGGCAACGCGAGAGGAGGTGAGAGAGGGATCATTCTATATGTATTGTTGTTACACATATACGCACTAAGGTGCAACATTCAATATAGGAAACGGTAAATATTTCCTTCTTTTATATTTCCGCACCCCCACCCCCTTCCTTTCGTTGTCTTGGCAACTTTTACAGCTTCTGCACAAGATTTTAGAATCTCTTCCGGGGAAGGAGAAATGAGGAGAAAACGGGGAAAATCTCATAAGTCCAAAAGACACTCCGGTATCTTTCATTTCAAATTCATTTACTGGCATGTACAGAGAAGGCTTAATTTTTCCTTTAAATGTTAGTGTAAAACTGATGACTCCAGAGATATAGTCGTCTTTAAAAAGTTTTTCCTCTCTTTTAAGGTCTCGGCAACGTTTACAGCTTCTCCGCAAGATATAAAATTTTCTTCCAGGAAATGAAGAGAAAATGAGGAAAATCTCCTCTCTAAAAGTATTTGAAACTTCATTTGATGGCCTACGAAGTGGTCAAGGCAAAAAGGAGGAAAAATCCAGAGCTATAACGACGTTCAAAGAAGACAACTGTTTTTAGAACTGAATCGAGGACTTATTTTTTGTAATTCCAGTAAACGGTGTGCCCATCACGTTCACTAGAAGTCAATAAAATAGAGAATTTTTGCAAATTAATGAAGAGATAAATTACTGCGCTAGGAACATCAGTGAACTGAGGCAAGTTTTCCACATATCACGGGTTGACATTTCTTGAAAGAAATTCCATCGAGAACTATGCTTCAGGCTAGAGAGGGCCATACACGTTGACAGGTATCACACGATTTTTGTCATGTCAATGGATATACATTTGTTCTTTATATATATTCCACGAACCTACTACGCTGGCGTAGCAGGGGTAGAGGTGATACCTCTACGCGGCGCGTCCCAGGTGGTGGATAGGGGTGGGGAGGTCCTAACCTTGCCGGCGGTCTTGAGGAAAATAAAATGACTCTCCCGGACCAAATACACCACCCCCTGTGGGTGGGGGACGCAGAGGAAGAATACGCCCACAGTATCCCCTGCCTACCGTAAGAGGGGACTAAAAGGGGCGACCAAGGGATGATCAAATTAGAACAATGAGACTATTTGTAATTAGTACCATATCGCAAGGAACACCATGGTTCGCTTTTACTTGCGCGTAGTATCACTATGTTAGGCACAAAATAGGTTTGTGTTTAGTAGCTATAGTGTGTGGCTCAGGATGCAATTTGCAGTACCTGTGATTCGTACCCCTATATCAGCGACACCATGGGATGAGCGACACCATAGTTCTGCCTTGCCTATGCTTAATACTCATTATGTGAGGAACCACGAGTGGTTAGTCCAATTATGTGAGGAACACCATAGGTTTGCGTTGCTTGTAAATAGCGCCGTAATGTGCGAATCTCATTACCTATGAATAGTACCATAATGTGTGGAATACCGAGAGTCTATGCTACTTTTGATTGGTACCGCAACATGACAAATAGTATGATTCTACTTTCCTACCGATAAGCACCATTATGAGGGGCCGATGACCTGGACTTTGGATTTTGGATTTGGACTACGAGCATCATCGAGTCAGTATTGTGCTTTAGAAGCAATCCCTTGGTCAGTAATACTATTGTTTAACGCTAGTTTCTGGGAATGTGGGGCATTGCTGGTCGGATCTTCAGACTGTTGTATCTTCATATCCATCCATCCATTCTTCGTCCTCACGTTTTCCAATTCTGGTCAGTGGAGGATTATGGAATTTTAAATTGTCATAACATTTCGTACCATTAGAGGCGAATGACGTAGATGTTAGACCCTTTAAAAACAAGCATCATCATCATCATCATCATCATCATCATCATCATTTATATATATTAAATGGCGTTAATGGTAGATATAAAATACCGATTTAACCACTCACTATATACATCAGTTGCATAAACAAATATTAAATATGAAAATGAGTAGATAGAGTTTCTTCATACTTTTTTTCTAACCCCTTCAATACTATGCGTTCCTTTGACAGTTAAGATTCACCTAGGAATGATGTATGGGCAGTTGGTTGGTCATTCATGGTTTAGCGTACAAAAAGGTGGCAAGGGAAGAGGAATGGACTGTACCATGCCCCGGGCGATACGGACAAGCTGTGAGCGAACAAGCAAGAAACATGATACTTTTAAAAGAAATGGGATGAAAAAGTTTCTCTTCTGCATGTAAAATATCGTTTGACTTACTTACCTCGCACATCACACGCCCGAGTGTTGTAAACGATAGGAATTCCGTTCTGAATTGCTATCTGCACCATGTATCCACGTCAGGAATTTCGGAGTCGTCGCATAAATCGTAGAGAGATGGAGGCGAGTTTTATATGAATCCAAAGGTGTGTTTTCAACTGCCTATATGACTGCTAACGTATGTTCGTCTGAATTACTGCGGACGGGATGTATTTATAAATATATAATTTCTTAGACAGCACGATCGCACTGGACACATTCATATTATCATACTTGTTTAAAAGCCATTGCATTTGAGATCTATGTTACGGTTATTAGCACATGGATAGTCTAACACAATCTACTTTGCACTATCATTTCACGATCTTTCCTTCACTATATAGGCTTCTCAAATATTAACAAGGTCCGCGCCGTTCTTTGTAAATTTAGCGGGAAATGGACTGATGCGTTATTTGAGGGTCAACGATCGTGAGGACATGATGACAAAAGTTGCCTCCGTTAGATAATTCGGAAATAAAAAAATGCAATCCATAACTCCCAATATTCAAAAACCTAAAGAGCAAGGCATCCGTCGATTCATAATACGTGGTCTACCTGATTTAATTTCTCTTCCATAACTAACAATACAAGGATAATATGGACACACCAGGGTTTTACTCTTATACTATGTTCTTTCACTACAACCACGTGGTTTCCAAGCCACGTTGGGATTGGGAATTTTGTGCTTGCGGATGGAGCTGTAAAAGAAACGGTACGATTACCACCTAGACCTGCGAATGTATGTGCTGGTATATTTGTTATCAGATACGTCGAACCATCTTGGTGGCCTGGGAATCGGAGTGGCTAGCTACCCGAACTCTCGACTATCTGAGAGACATAAGACAACTGCCGTGTGGCGGTCCTCTTTTCGGCCTCCACGGAGAGAGACCGTAGTTATGTGTAGGCCGAGGTCCTGGAAGATCTACGCACTCTTACCTAACAAAGAGGGAAGACTTCCAGTGTGTGTTAATGTTGTTGCCGAATACACCGTGTCCCAGATCCTCATAGAGTACGCGGACGCCTGTGGCCAAAGACGGAACCTAGGCCTACAGGAGACACTCAGATTCATACTAGCCGATGACGAGAATACTGCTGATCTCGTCTTTCGCTTTATGTGTAAGTGGGTTAATAAAGAGTATATCGTCCCTTAAGAAACAGTACCGCGTATCTGACCTTACCGTTCCATACCGTACCGTATGTTGCCACGTAGTATTTGCGCACTCCTACAGCAAAATATATTTCAGGTTCATTTTCCTTTATACACCGGGATAGAAAAATGAGCACAACGAAAATTGCTCTGATGGACTGCACATCCGTGTGTGGCTGAGAGACGTGACCAGTCTTAAGGAACATAATGGATACGAAGAGTATTGACTCATGATTAATAATTGTGTTGCATCCACCCTTGCTGAGACAACTGTAATTTATTTTTACATGATTATCATAGATGCGCCAGTACTGTCCAGTGGAAAAATATATGGGTTGTGAGAAATATCTAGTTATCATTGACATATTATATGTTATGTATATTTTTGCTGGCAAGATGTAGTGTTTACAGTGTACTATGTCTTCTGGTACGGGCTAGAATAAATTTGTTACTTTCATTTAACTGTCTCAGTCTCATCCTTGGCTTTGACAAAATGAAACTGACAGAGGTATGAGCGATGCTAGTAATACCATTCCTTAAGCAGCCAGTCCCTGTTATGAATGGTGAACCGAGCTCGATAGCTGCAGTCGCTTAAGTGCGGCCAGTATCCAGTATTCGGGAGATAGTAGGTTCGAATCCCACTGTCGGCAGCCCTGAAAATGGTTTTCCGTTGTTTCCAATTTTCACACCAGGCAAATGCTGGGGCTGTACCTTAATTAAGGCCACGGCCGCTTCCTTCCCACTCCTAGCCCTTTCCTGTCACATCGTCGCCGTAAGACCTATCTGTGTCGGTGCGACGTAAAACAACTAGCACAACACATGAATGGTGCAAATATGTCGCTCATAGAGTCGGTTGGTGCATGCATTTCAATGGGCTTGGCAGACTGATATGCAATAGCAACTTCTGGCTCAGTGAGGAAAGCAACGGGAAACTACCTCACTCCACATTTCCCTAGTATGCCTCTTCAGTGACGCCTAGGCTATCTATGACAGCTGTTGGCTGAACTGTCGAGGATCAAACCAGCCTTCGGACTGAATACCCAACATACATACATACATACATACATACATATACATATGTTATGGACTCTTCTTGATTGACAAGACAATAATACTAAATATTGTTAAATATATTTTACTCTTTTAAATCTATGAACTTATGATAAAGAAGTATCTCCCCCTTAAACGTACATGAAAGTTCCAATTTTAAAGGTGTTGATAAGGTGTTTCGTCATATATTATTGATTTGGACTTGAGTAAGAGAAGCCACTGCGAGCTTAAAAGGCTGGCAACACTATCTCCATGTAACTTAAGTAGTATGCATCTTCCCTAATGTATTTTATCGCACCCCTGTCGTCGTCTCAACCTTCAATTCTTATCTCATAAACTCCTCGTAAAAATTAAGTGCCCGGATTCAGCCCGCCTGGTGATATGTCCTATCTTCATTTAATGACTCCCTCTGTGGATGAGTAATTATCGGCCTCTGAGACCGTAGATCGCGGGTTCAAACCCATTCGGAAATCCATGGCCCGGGAAGTTGGAATGAAAAACATTTCTGGAGACACCTTTGGTCTTCATACTATAAAATTAATTAAAACTCTGCAAAAAAAAGTCTCCCAGTAGAATTCAAGTTTCTCTGTAACCTGGTATTGTAAACCAGTACGTGGAAATTGATATGCAGGCATCGTATCAAATCAAAACGCCTACGCACAGTAGTTGAGGCTACATTATCAATACTGTTATATGCTTTCCGTCCCACTAACTACTTTTTGTACAGTTTTCGGAAACGCCGAGGTGCCGGAAGTTAGTCCCGCAGGAGTTCTTTCACGTGCCAGCAAATCTACCTACACGAGGCTGACGTACTGTATTTGAACACCTTCAAATACCACCGGACTTAGCCAGGATCGAACCAGCCAAGTTGGAGTCAGAAAACCAGCCACTCAGCCCTGCAGGCTACACCATTATTATTAATTTTCTTATTATTATTTTTCATTAACAATAATAGGCCTAATAACTTTACTACTTTGCACCGATACAGATAGGTCATATGGCGACATGGGAAACGACGGAGAAACATCTTCAAGCCTATCCTTAGTAGGGCTAGAATCCACCATCTCCCGAATTCAAGTACACAAGTATGTGAAACACACCGAGTGGCTAACTGCTTCGTTATGGCCGATTGTAGACCAGGTTATTTCAACAGTTTGCATCCATGAGCTTTAACTCTTCCCCAGTATTCCCTCTCCGCTTACAGCGAGGCTCCTTTTTTCATCAGTCTACTAACTACTTCTTGCCTGCTTTCAATTTCGGCATTACCGGGCGAGCTGGCCGTGTGCGTAGAGGCGCGCGGCTGTGAGCTTGCATCCGGGAGATAGTAGGTTCGAGTCCCACTATCGGCAGCCCTGAAGATGGTTTTCCGTGGTTTCCCATTTTCACACCAGGCAAATGCTGGGGTTGTTCCTTAATTAAGGCCACGACCGCTTCCTTCCAACTCCTAGGCCTTTCCTATCCCATCGTCGCCATAAGACCTATCTGTGTCGGTGCGACGTAAAGCCCATAGCAAAAAAAATTCGGCATTTCTTGGAATACTTGCTCAGTATTATTATTATTTTTTTGCTAGTTGCTTTACGTCGCACCGACACAGACAGGTCTTATGGCGACGATGGGATAGGAAAGGGCTATGAGTGGAAAGTAAACGGCCGTAAACTTAATTAAGGTACAGCCCCAGCATTTGCCTGGTGTGAAAATGAGAAACCACGGAAAACCATCTTCAGGGCTGCCGACAGTGGGGTTCGAACCTACTATCTCCCGAATACTGGATACTGGCCGCACTTAAGCGACTGCATCTATCGAGCTCGGTATTATTATTATTATTATTATTATTATTATTATTATTATTATTATTATTATTATTATTATTATTATTAGCAAAATGACCTCCGTATAAAATACGAAGGTCCTTTGAGTGGTGGAAGTTAAGGGCTTCCACTATCCGTAACCTCGGCACGTGGTGGGGTAGAATGGTTGTCCCTACGCCCGGCCACCTTTGCCTCCAGGAAGTAACTGGATACTCATTTTTGGTGCAGGCTGAGTGAACGTCAGCGCTATGTGTACCAACGGGAGTGGAAATCTCGTTTCTTAAATTTGTCAACTTCCTGACGGGGAGTCGAATTCACTGCCTTCTGTATTAACCGAGCACGCCTTCACCGCCTTCGCCAGGCAGCCCCTATTATTATTATTATTATTATTATTATTATTATTATTATTATTATTATTATTATTATTATTATTATTATTATTATTATTATTATTATTATTATGTATATATCTTCCTTAGGGGCTGCCTGGCCGATGCGGTAAAGGCGTGCTCGGTTCGCCCGGAAGGACGTGTGTTCGAATCCCAGTCAGGAAGTCGTAAAATTTAAGAAACGAGATTTCCAATTCCGGAGGTGCATATGGCCCTGACGTTCACTCAGCCTACACCAAAAATGAGTAACAGGTTAATTCCTGGGGGCAAAGGTGGCCGGGCGTAGAGCTAACCACTCTACCCCATCACGTGCCGAGGTTAATAATGGTGGAAGCCTTTACCTTCCACTCCTCCAAGGGTCTTCATGGCCTGTACGGAGATGACTTTGCTTTGACTTTGCTTTTTTTAGAGACTGTAATGCTTTTCAGCGTTCATAGTTCAGTGTGAAAGCCCGTGTGAATTAAGTAATACTCTCCATGTTCCTCTATTTGCAATCTGGCCTCCTTCAGTTTCACTTGTTCTATCTTTAAATCATTAAAAGCGAAATCTAAAAATCGTCATCTCGGTCACTCTCTTTTTCTGTTAGCCACCCCCCATGCCCCCGCATGTCGCATCCATTATTCTCACTAATAACCTATTCTCCTCCATTCGCCTCATTTGATTCCCCCATACCGCAATTCCCGCATCGAAGCAATTTCATACCTATGGATTCGTCCTCATTCCTAACTTAGCCCTCACCTCTTCATCGCGTGTACGCTCTAACTAGTGTCTCTACCACATTTTTCCAGCGAAAATTTTCATTATTTTCATCTCTCCTCTAATCGCCGTTCGTGATTTATTATTATTATTATTATTATTATTATTATTATTATTATTATTATTATTATTATTATTATTATAACCCACCATATCCCGATCTCCCGAATGCAAGCTCACAGCAATGTGAGGGCCAATAAAGACCACGTTAAATTATTGTTACACATTTTTGGAAGTCTTTTTTGAAGCCTAGAATCACTGTATTCTTTCCTTGGCAGTCTGACGTCTTTCCATTGTCCAACCACTGTTCTGCTTTTGTTCTTCATGGAAGCCATTGAAGTTGTTGAGTTGTAACCGGTACTGTGCCCTTCCTCACCTCCTGGAACCACTTGTCAGAAACTGTGGGCCTACTGTCTAGTATCTGAAAGATATATATATTTATTTGCCAATCGTTTTCCATTCATTCCGAAGACGTGTCCACATAATTTCAGTCTTCTATTCATAATAGTCTTCACCAATCATTCATTTTCCAGGTACCATCCTTCATGTCTCCTTAACCTAAATTGTCCATTTACTACTTATGGACCCATTATCCAGCGAAGAATTTTTCTTTCAATCTTCTCAGTGTCTCTATGACCAGCCTTTCCAGTTATTCGGAGGAACTCTACCATATAGACATTCCGGTTTATTCACAGAGTTGTAGTGGCTAATCTTCTCGCATGGAATGGAATCGTTTACTTTTTCCTTTCTCGCATTATTATTATTATTATTATTATTATTATTATTATTATTATTATTATTATTATTATTATTATTTTGCTAGTTGCTTTACGTCGCACCGACACAGATAGGTCTTATGGCGACGATAGGACAGGGAAGGGCTAGGAGTGGAAGGAAGCGCCCGTGGCCTTAATTAAGGTACAGCCGCAGCATTTGCCTGGTGTGCAAATGGGAAACCACAGAAAACCATCTTCAGGGCTGCCGACAGTGGGGTTCGAACCTACTATCTCCCGAATACTGGATACTGGCCGCACTTAAGCGACTGCAGCTATCGAGCTCGGTATTATTATTATTATTATTATTATTATTATTATTATTATTATTATTATTATTATTATTATTATTATTTAATGACCAAATTTGAACTAAATTTCTATCTTTATACCAATTCGATTTCATTTTCTCTTCATTTGTGGTCTAAAATGTCAAGATCAATGTTTCCCGTGAGAATTCAGAAGTCAAACACATATAAACATGATCAGTAATTGGATATGTTGCTGTTGGTTGAAGGAGGAACAGAAAGCAATTGAGCACACTCAGAATATAAACTCCGACCTTCTCTTCAGTGGTCCATTGGTTCACAATGTCCATGGATAACGCCCTGCATTTATTTATTTAAAATGTATTTCTTAAATTTAAATGCATTTTTCTCGGAGGAATTCATAACATCCACGTTTGAAGTGAGCAATTGTCTTTACATGAGCTTATCTTAAATAGGTCTGTCGTGGTTATACAGGGGCAGCATGTCTGGAAGCTCTGGGTTCTCTGGGCCATGGATCTGAAGTGGATTCACAGGACCTCCAGAAATCAACCAACAAGTAGTACGTCGTGAAGTACGTCACGTGTGGCAAACTGACATAATAGTTATAGTATGAGTTGTGCGATAGGCGTCTTCACACACATCATTCGTCGCTGTAATGGGGGAAAAGGGCGATTTACTCGAGAATGCGAGGAAGGATGATTATCGACTTTCGGATCATGTGTGACACTATTGTTGAAACAGAGCAGTTTGTGAACTGTCCATGCACTGCTGTGGTAAAGGTGTATCGTGAGTGGCTGAAGGTTCTGTTACGAATAATCAACAACATGGTGCAGGACGTGCCATTCATGAAGAAGTGAATATCGCTTCAGAAGTTGCATGAAGACTGATTTACACGCTACTATGGAGTGTCTTGTCGTCAGAATGAACCAGAGAGTTATTAGATGTATACATGAAACGACAGTTCAGTGAACCCTGCTGTGTGCGAGACTCCGAAGCAAACAGATGGACACTTTGCCGTTAATAACGAAGATACATTGGCAGAAGAGGCTTCAATTTAGACTGCTGGAATTGTTCCTCTGCTGAGCGGAGAAAGGTTTGCCGTCTCCGATGAGCCCAGTTTTTTGCTACATCGAACAGATAAAAGTTGGCGTGTCAGGTGTAAAACAGTGGAGACTAAGCACCTTGTGACCATTGCTAAGAAGAACAACAAGATTGTGGTACTGCGGTATGATATGGGAAATGTTTTTATTGCATTCCCTGCAACCGCTCATCCATGTGGCAATCACCACCAGCTAATGTGAATATGAATCCATCCTTACAGAACACGCACGTCCATACATTCTGATTGCTTTTCCTGAGGCTTAATGGGATCCCCAAGTAAGTCCAAGAGACATGTCACACGGTTAGAAATATCCAACAGTGGTTGGAAGAGCATGAATAACACTTTCAAGTATTTCTTTAGCCGTCTCATTCTCCAGACTTGAATCCAACTGAGCATTAGTGCGACAACCCCGATGATCCTGTTGACTCTATGGATCTTCTTTCTCTCAGCCTGCATAAGCTGAGGATGCGCTTCGGACTGCGTGTCCAGATAACCGTAACAAACTAACACAACTTACCGAGTCACTCCCTGCACATCAAGCTGATGCCCGTGCTGCATACGGCGGTTACCCTGCATATTAGTTGGTGGTGATTCCACTGTGTGTAACATCCAAGGCAGTAAACTCCTTCGAGGGGGTCAGACCACTTCAGGATTGGGAAAGCACTATATTATTCTCAGCCCCACACCACATCCAGTTAGTATGCTTAATATTACTGTCGCTGCTAATTGAAAACCTTGTCCATAGGATAAAGATGAAATATTTTCCTTGGGGTAGTGTGGGAAGCTCCTGATTCTGAACAGAAAGATAATCTATAGAAGATAGGAGTTGCATTTCAAATACGTGGTCAGGGACAGAGTTCACAAAATGGTGGAAGCAGGCTTAAACTTGCACCCTGTTCTTAATATCACTGGAGGGAAGATACCCATGAGGTTTGTCAATTTCTGTTCGGCGTGAGACACAAAGTATTCTAATGAAGGATACGTCTATACAGGGTGTTTATGAGATAAATACTTGTGTGTGAAAGCTTAGGGAGACTACAGGAGAGGATGAACACTTGGCAGGATCTGTAGAAAGAAATGGGCTCAAAATCAGCAGGACTAAAACGGAGTAAGCTTATCTTGACTGAAATTTCTCCATGATGGTCAGGATGGTTTAATAACTGGGAATGAGGAGGTAGAAAAATCGAATACATGTGGAAAATGTGGATATTGACATATATTCCCAACCGGGTCAACAGTGGATGGGTGAATTGGAAGGCAGCTACCGGAGTTCTATGTGACAGGAAGATTCCTCTTAACCTAAAGGGCAAACACTACAAAATGACTGACCGTCCAGTCATTACATATGGTCCGGAGTGCTAGGCTGCAGAGAAGAATGATGAACAGATGAAGATGAAAATCCTCCGATGAGCGTGTGGAGTAACAAGGCTATACGGCAATTCAAATAACACCATTCGCCAATCTTTGAGATATTGAAGGAAAATCGACTGAGATGATTCGGGCAGCTTCAACGAAGACCTGGAGATTTTGTGGCGCACGGATTCGAGAGTCAGGCGGTAGCAGACCAACCAGCTCTGGGAAGAGCTGAATTAAGATGGAAAGCCTGCTTAAGGAATGGCCAGAATAGTATCAATGCTGAGGATAGTAGAACACAAGAGAGAAGTTACCAGAAAAGCAGACGCTACTTGAGTGTGCTAAGGCAAAGAAGAGAAGAAGAAGAAGAAGGAGAAGAAGAAGTTTGTGAGATAAACACAAATAGACTTATGGAAAGTAGGGAGGAGTGTCCGCCTCTGTAGCGTAACGGTTAGTGTTATTAGCTGCCTCCTCGGGGGCCCGGGTTCGATTCCCGGTACTGCCAGAAATTTAAAACTGACAGGAGTGCTGGTATGTGGTGGTTCGTGCAGCTCACCTCCAATGGGGGTGTGCCTGAAAAGAGCTGCACCACCTCGGGATGAGGACACGAATTTTTGTCCGACTCGTTGGCTGAATGGTCAGCGTACTGGCCTTCGGTTCAGAGGGTCCCGGGTTCGATTCCCGGCTGGGTCGGGGATTTTAACCTTCATTGGTTAATTCCAATGACCCGGGGGCTGGGTGTATGTGTCGTCTTCATCATCATTTCGTCGTCATCACGACACGCAGGTCGCCTATAGGAATGGAATCCAAAGACCTGTATCTAATGAGCCGAACTTGTCCTCGGACACTCCCGGCACTAAAAGCCATACGCCATTTCATTTCAGGCAGTACGCTTCCGTAAGTTGTATGGAAACGTTCTACGCACTGGAAGGGAACGTTTTACACTGGAACATATTGTAAAATATGTCAGCAAAACCCTTAGTTGTTCATCGTTAAATATTGCCTTAGTTATAAACATAAACTTATCAACTTTTTAATTTTTGAAATAGGGCATTATTTTGACATCAGATATATTCAGGGCCCTAACAATAACGAGCAAAGCAAAGCAAAGCAAAGTCACCTCCGTACAGACCATGAAGGCCCTTGGAGGGGTGGAAGGTAAAGGCTTGCACCATTGTTAACCTCGGCACGTGATGGGGTAGAGTGGTTAGCTCTACGCCCGGCCGCCTTTGCCCCCAGGAATTAACCTTGTGTAGGCCATGTGCACCTCCGGAAGTGGAAATCTCGTTTCTTAAATTTTACAACTTCCTGTCGGGGATTCGAACCCACGTCCTTCCGAGCGAACCGAGCATGCCTTTACTGGCTCGGCCAGGCAGCCCCTCTAACAATAACGAGCATAAAAATATTTGTGCTTATCTTCCGAAAAATCTGTATATGTAACGAAGAATTCACGATTATTAAAATCTACAAGTTTAATTAAATATAATTTATAATATTTCGAATATTATTTCGATGTCACTGTTTCGCCTAAATTAATGCTGTTTTAAACTTGTTACTTTTTTAGTTGTAACTGTTCTACTATTTCCAGTGCGTTATTTTTAAATTATCATGCCATATCTTAAAGTAATTTTATTGTACCCCCCCCCCACAATCGCACTACAGCCCTTGAAGGGCCTTGGCCTACCAAGCGATAGCTGCTCAGCCCGAAGGCCTGCAGATTACGAAGTGCCGTGTGGTCAGCACGACGAACCCTCTCGGCCGTTATTCTTGGCTTTCTAGACCGGGGCCGCTATCTCACCGTCAGTTCTAATCACGTAGGCTGAGTGGAGCTCTAAAACCAGCCCTCAGGTCCAGGTAAAAATCCCTGACCTGGCCGAGAACCGAACCCGGGTTCTCCGGGTAAGAAGCAGGCACACTACCCCTACACCACGGGGCAGGCAATTTTATTGTAAGGTATGTCTATTTTTTTTTAGCAATACCCAGTTAAGGAGGAGCGCATAATATAGTATATTCAAACTGAAAGTTCATAGTCAGTTTTACCATGTGGTCATACATTAATCGTAAACTGTTAACTCCTCAAAACTGTGTGAGATTTTTTTTTTAAACTGTCCTTATACACTGAATTCTCTGTAAATACATTTAGGATACATGATCATGCGCACTATATGTTCAGAATCTGACACTTGTTTGAGCTGTTGATTTTCTACCAGAGTATCCAATGGAAATAAAGCAACGAATCTGGAATATTGCTGGTAGTTATGCTCTGATAGAAAAGCGAACGTGAGGAGGGTGGACAGAGATAAAGAGGAGAAGAGTATGACAGTGATGTATCGCGAGGCAAGAAATACCACACGCACATTAATATGCTGTCTGCATTCAATTATTATCAATGACATAGTGGAACTGGTTCTAAACACGAGTTGATCTTACAGAGTTCAGCAAGCTACAACCAGCGCTCTAACACAAGGCTATGGAATCGAACAATCATCCCATTCGACCTTAATGTCAGAAATGCATACTACTGTACATAAAATCATAATAAAAGGAAGACTAAACTACGGTATTTTTTGACTGAAGTAGAAAGGTTAGTAATTTAAAAATAATGTTATTGTTACCCCTTCTGGATGGCGGTGGGAGAATAACACTCACGGTATCCCCTGTCTGTCGTGAGAGACGACTGAAATTGGCCCCAGGGGGTCTTAAGTTGTTAGCGTGGGTTGGCGACCACGGGGCCCTTAGCTAAGTCTTAGCATTGCTTCCACTTACCTGTGCCAGGCCCCTCACATTCTCCTAGTAAATGTACCACTACGAGACTGACGTATTTGAGCACCTTCAAATACCACCGGAATGAAACCGGGATCAAACCGGCCAAGTTGGAGTCAGAAGGTCAGTGCTTTAAATGCCTGAGCAACTTAGCCCGGCGGTTAGTGTTTTAATAGTGACCTCTTAACAGTGGCTGGATTCTGTAAGAGTAGGCTATAGCGCCATGCAGAAAAGCTAATTAACCCTTATTTCAAGTCTCATCCAACTTTCCATTGAAACAATAGCCAAACAAAGTGGCCTGATAATTCTCCGAAAATCCCCCTCCACCTTCTTATCACTCGCAAATCGTTCAGTTCAAAGAGGAGGAGGAGAAGGTGAACTTCTGCCTTTTACTTGCAACTCTGCTTTCCAGAACGGATTTATATTGGCACTCCGCAAAGCTATGGAACTCGTTGTCAGGTGGTACCAACCAACCATCCTGGCAAATTTAAATTATACATAATGAAGAACATAATGGAAAGAAACTGCCGTATGTGTCCGTGTTTAAGTGAGGGGAGAATGATGTAGGAGGAAGTGCATGAGAACCTGAATGAGTGAATGGTTGATGAGTGAAACTGACTGACGACTCCATGATTATTCAACGAGTGATGGAGGGAATGAATTATCAATGACCAATTAAATGTACATACATGTTTTCACGTGATTTATTTAAACAATGTATTTACTAGCAAATGTACCCGTGCTTCGCTACGGTATTCTGTATTGTATATGGATAGCGAAGTAAATTACTGTATACGCAGTTAATAAAATTTTTAAATCGCATGTCTCTTAGTGCTATCGAATAAACAGCATGGAGAGTTTTCCGTACGTTGTTTCAAATTTAAGGTGCAAATTACGGAGTTGTGATGATAACGGCAGGCTCACTTGCCTACTGTCATTCACAATCGAGTTTGGAAGTTTTCATTACAATAGAAGGCCCCTTGTTTACTGTGAGGTAAAAATCGATTTGAGGAGCTTTCGTTACAATGGCAGCCCTCTTTCCTACTTTCAGACACAATCGGGTAGGGGAGGTTTGAAGAAAATTGCATGCTTCCTTGCCTTCTACCAGTCAAATTACAATGGTAGGCCCTCCTTATTAATGTCAGTTACACAGGAGTTGGAGAAGGACCAATTTCGACTAGCAGTCAAAATCGATGTGGGGAGTATCGATTACAATAGCACACGCCTTCCTGCTGAGAGTCACTATCGATTTTTAAAATATTAATTATAATGGCATACACACCCCTTCTAGATCGCTACAAATCGACTTCAATGAATATACATAGATCGACATACGAAAGTACATACGTGCTTACAATATTACAAACCTTCATTTACATATTAACTGCTGCTAAACGGTACGTTATATCTACAAACGGATTGCACTAAAAAACGCCTCTCTCGGCGCTCTAAATGACTGATCCTATGCCATCTCCTATATTTTTGGGTTAAATTGAGTTAGAAACTGTGAACAGGGAGAGATATAGGTAAGGGTTTCACTCACTGCATTACTTTTTGGATACTTACGTGACAGCTAGAAACATAGAATTTGTCTCACATATGGCACTTGGAGGGCCAATGTTCATGCTGAATTTAATGATTCTGTCTTTCGTATAAGTGAGTCAAACTATGAATTATTCGTGTAAAAACGCAAACTTTACGAACAATCGAGAAACAAAACCAAATCTAATGCATAAAGGGTAGAGATACGACAAAAAGTCATAGTTTTAGATCACTCCAAATTGAACGGAGTTTTGCCATCCGCTATGTGATATGACGTACGGTTTAGCCACGAAATACATCGAAACGAACGTCTGCACTGTCATTAAAATTGCCTCTATATTTCGGTATTTTCTGGGGGTTAAAAGTGAACATTTTATACACCTTGGAATTTTTACGTCGGTTTCAGGCTAAACCTATAATATTTTGCCAAATTTAAATGTTCTAGTTCGTCTGGCAGATTGTGCTGCCATTTTGATTTTAGGGAGAGCGGTAATAATGAGGAATTGCAGGAAACGAAGGCTCAAATGTATGCAGATGGTCATTATTACACCCGAAACGGAAAACTGTACGAAGACTTCGCCAAAATAGTCGATGTACAGACAGACGGTGTTACATTTTTTTAGGTAAATGTATGTAAGTTTATTCCTCAGCCGGAAGGCTGGTTGGATCTTCAAAAGATCCACCATCAGCTGTCATAGATGGCCTAGGCATCACTGAAAAGGCGTACTAGGGAAATTAGGAGTGAATTAGATTCCCGTTGCTTTCTTCACTAAACCAGAAGTTAATACATATCAGTCTACCAAGCCCACTGAAATGCATGCATCAACCGACCCTCTGAACAACATTTCACGCCATTCATAGCAGGGAATGGCTGCATAAGGAATGTCATTACTTGCATCGCTCACACCTCAGTCACTTTCATTTTTCAAAGCCAACGGTAAGACTGAGACAGATAAACAAAAGTAACAAAATGGATATAGCCTATACCAGAAGACATAGCGCACTGCAAACGCTAGGTTTGGCCAGCAAAGGCATTTTAGGAAAATGTCATAACAAAAATGCTTCAAACGCTATTTCAATTCTTTATTTTTAGTGAAGATTTCAAATACCAATGTTCACGTCTGTAACCTCTCCAGTTTTTGAGATAACAGTATCCTAATAAAAATAATTCAACCCCATTTTCAGTCCCCCCCCCTTCAGTGGTTTTTCCCGAGACAAAAAACGTGTTTATTTATATTTAAATGAGATTAGCAATGCCAATTTTTACGTCTGCAACATGTTAAGTTTTTTAAATATACTGTAGATACGCTAATTTTAAAAATTATCCCCCTTTTTCACTTCCCCTTAAATTGATTTTCCGAAAACAAATTGTGCGCGTTTCTTTAATTTTTTCAGGAAATACAATGCAGGGGATTTCACGATTTGAGATATATATGTACTCATTTAAACAGTTCACAACCCACTCCCCTTTTCACCACCTTAGCGACGGAATATCCAAGAATGCTCACTTTGTGAGCACCTACACTGTGATATAATTGTATACCCAAAATTTTAAATCTTTATGTCGAGTAGTTTTGGCTGGGATTTGTTTACTGTCAGTCGGAGTTCGCCTTTTATATATAGAGAAGGTGAAAGATAAGCATGAACACGTTTATAAGTGCAGATCTTCATTTCCAGATTTACTGCTCCTAAACGGTACATCACACCAACAAACGGTTTGCGCCATCAGACGCCCTTTTATATTTCTACATATTTGGTCCTAAAACATTTTCTCGTCTTTCCCGTGTTTGCGGGTCAGACTGAGTTAGAAAATTTGAATAGGTTGAAATTTGGGTGCATTTTTAACAATTTACATTATTTTTGCATACTTATGTATAAGCTATAATCGTTAAATTAGGTTCATACGTGGCCATCAAACGTGTCAATGTGCGTACCAAATTTGATGACTCGTTCTTTCCTGTACGTGTGTCAAACAATGAAATATACGTGTAAAAGTCACAAAAAAGTTACGGACAATCCAGAAATACAGCCAAATCTAACGTATAGGAGAGAGAGATACGACTATAGTTGGTCACTCCAAACTGAATAGAGATTATGCCATCCGTTTTGTGATACGACTTACCGTTTAGCCAACAAATGCCTCAAAAGGAATGTTTACAAAGTCATTAAAATTGCCTCCACATTTCGATATTTCTCGGGGGTAGAAAGTGAAAAATTTAAACATCTTGGAATTTGTCCGTTGGTTATAGGCTAAAAGATATAATATCGCCAAATTTCAATTTTCTAGCTCGTCTGGAAGATTGTGCCATCATCTTGATTTGGGGGAAGGGGGATAGAAATGAGGAAATTCCTGGAAGTTTTTAAGCCTACGAAACCTATAGGTTGTCGCTTTGGATAAATTATACGACTGCATTCTTATGCTGAGCCCAAAATTTGAAGGCCTCCAGCGTGCCCACTTTAGGGAATTTTGAGAATTTTCGATTTTTCTAGGGATCCTGTGGTCAACAGCTTCTTTCGTTACCAAGCTTCTTATTTCCGAGATTCTGGAAGTGCCTCATTATTTCTGGTCTATTTTTATACCTTTATATATACTAGGTGTATGCATTAGTGCTTTCCGGTTTCACTAAGAGATGGCGCCAGCGAACAGTACGCAGCGTATGAAGTTTACACGTCCGTCGGTTTGTTCGTCTGACATTACCCTACTAACACACACAAAGTGAGTCCGCCACACACAAGCGTCTGTGTTCTATCGTTCAGTGATCATTTCGACGTTTGTGTCTGAAAAAGTACCTTTGCGGCACGCATTGCTTTTCTTATTTAATCAAAAAGAAAAGGCTATGGAAAGTCATCCTTTGCTGGTAGAAACATATGGTGAACATGGTCTATCCATTACAACATGTGAGACAATTTAAAAGTGGTGATTTCATTGCGAAAGTGCGCGCTCTGTTTACGGTATTGCGTATTATGACCTCTTGAATCCCGGCGAAACCAGTAATACACAACTCTATCGCAAACAATTATTCATTTAAATAATGCACTGATAACAAGACGACCGGAATAAGCCAGAAGGCATGGTAAAGTGATTTCCGACTAAACCAGTGTAAGACACCTTGAAATCGCTTGGATCCTTCCGCACCCACCGTATTGCCCCGACTTGGCGCCATCTGACTATCACCTCTTCGCATCAATGGGGCACGAGCTCGCAGAGCAGCACTTCAGCAATTTCGAGGAAACTGGAAAATGGCTCGACGAGTGGTTTGTCGCACAAAACAAGCAGCTTTTCTGCCATGGGTATTCATAACTTACCTGCAAGGTATGTGAAGTTGTGTAAAAGCCGATGGCCAATATTTTGAATAAACAAAAAACGTGAATTTCCCTTGAAAATTACGTGTTTTCTTTACGACAAAAACCGGCGAAAACTTATGTATATATATGCTAGATCTTTCCAGACCGACATGATTTTATATGAATAGACGGCAGATAAGCATGAGCACGTTTAAAAGTGCAGACCTCCACTTCGAGATTTACTACTTCTAAACGGTACATCATATCGACAAACAGTTTGAGCTATCACACGCCCATTTTATCTGTCTACGTGTTAAGTCCTGAAACATTTTCTCATATCTCCCATATTTATGGGTTAGATTGAGTTCGAAAATTTGAATATGGTGAAATTTGGGTACACTTTTAGCAATTTACATTATTTTTTGCATACTTAAGTATAAATTAGAATCATGAAATTTGGTTCACGTATGGCCTTCGACCTTGTCAATATGCATACTAAACTTTGCGATTCTATCCTTCCTGTAAGTGTGTCAAACAATGAAATATACATGTAAAAATCACAAAATTTACGAACAATCCAGAAATATAGCCAAATATATCGTATAAGGGAGAGAGATGCGACAAAAAGGTTATAGGATAAAAATTTTAGAGTACACCAAATAGAAACGGGATTGTGGCGTCCGTTTTGTGATACGACTTACCGTTTAGCCTCCAGATACTTAAAGAGGAGCGCCTGCACAGTAATTAAAATTTCGATATTTTTCGGGCTTAAAAGTGAAAGTGAAAAATTTAAACATCTTGGATTGTTTCCGTCAGTTGCAGGCTGAAAGCTATAATTTAGCCAAATTTCAAGTTTCTAAGCCCACGAAACCTATAGATTGTCGCGTTGGATAAATTATACGACTGCGTTCTTTTGCTGAGCCCGAAATGTGAAGCCCTCAGCGTGCCCCCTTCAGGGAATTTTGATAATTATCTATTTTTCCAGATCCTGGGGTCATCAGCTTCTCCGGTATGAAGTTTAAAATTCCTGAGATTTCTGAAAGTGCGTCATTAATTCACGTCTATTTTCATTTTCATACCTTTATATATAAATCGCTCCAGATCGACTTGCTTTTATATATGTAGATAGATTTAGTGCACTTCGTAAATATTATAAATAGTATCTAGTTTTTAGTTGGGACTGAGAAATATTATGTAGGTATACACATGAGGTGTCAGACCCTAGGAATAGCGGTAGTGTGCCTGCCTATTACCCGCAGGCCCCGGGCTCGATTACCGGCCAGGTCAGGGATTTTTACCTGGATCTGAAGGCTGATTCGAGATTCACTCCACCAACGTGATTACAATTGTGGAGTTATCTGACTGTGAGATAGAGGCCCTGTTCTAGAAAGCCAAGGATAACGGCCGAGAGTATTCGTTGTGCTGATCACACGACACCTCGTCATTTGCAGAACTTCCGGGTGAGCAGCGGTCGCTTGGTAGACCAAGGCACTTCGAGGATTTTGCGCCATGGAGTTTGTTTTGGATATGTATAGGGGTCGCCCTTTTTTCGCTGGACCTTCAAAATGTTTGTTATCAGAACTGTTTTAAATAAATCATTCCCAAAGCTGTCTGCAGGCTGTATTCTGAAGTTTTAATGCAATCCCACTTTTCATTTGCCATGGCAACACTAGTGTGCATATTGAACAGTTTGTGAATGAGTTCATCAATCGATTTGTCTGGGAAGTGCTCCACCGTCCATCTTACTGCCCTGTTTTAATCCTCTGCGACTTGATCACTAATATGAACGATCACTTCACGGCAAAACAGAAAATAAAACTAAAACAGTATTATCATCTACTAGAAATTTATGATTTGTGGAAGTTTAGTAATTCTTGCCTCAGATCGTTGAGGTTATGATTGGCGGAAGTGTGGAAAATCTTACCTCCATTCGTTTAGTAAAAAATTTGTAAAAATTTCAGAATTCTTACCTCAGTTCACTTCTTTTCCGGTGGGTGCCAATTTAAAAACTCTTCCACCATCTAGTTTAATTTCTGTTAGAACAAGGTTGGCTTTTAGCCTCAGTTCGTTTACTTTCTGGCGGATGCATCGTTGGTAATTAGAGCCACAGATTGATTGTTTTCTGGTGGGTGCAAGATTAGCAATTATTTCGTCAGTTCATTTAGTTTATTATGGGTACAAAATTTGCAATTCTAGACCACGTTTGCTGAGTTCCTCGTCGGCGCAAGATTAGCAATTCTTCCATCATTTCGTTTAGTTTCTTATTGGTACAAGGTTAAGAATTTTAGTCCCAGTTCGTTTATGTTCTTTTGGGCGCAAGGTTTGTAATTCTACCATCCGTTCTCTTAGTTGCTTTTGGATGCAAACTTGAGAGTTGCAGCTACGATTTATTTAGTTTTTGTGGATGCAATGGTATTAATTTTTACATCAGATCATTTAGACTTTTATGAGTAGAAGATTAGGAATTTTAGTCTCAATTCATTTAGCTTCTGGTGAGAGTTGAGGTTCGAGTTAATTAGTTTCTAGCAGCTGCAAGGGAAAGTGGAGCAAAGTTTCAGGAAACGTGAAGTTTTTCCGCATTTATATCATAATAATTACACGCAGGGCTTATAGTTTACGCAGGAAGAAAGAAAGATTTTAGTTATAATATTTGAGATTACATAACTAGTTTATTATTCGTGCAACTGTAGTTTCTCTTGCATCATATTGTTGTCGAAAGCCGAAGAAATGATGTCCCTCCAGTGAGCTTACTTTTTTCAAAAATTTTGCTTAATTGCAGCATGATTGGGAAAACATCTCAATGGAGGGAGCGTGCACCCCCTCCCCCCGTTCCCCATTGTAGTTGGCACGCATATGTTTGAGGGATTAAGGGGAACAGATTGGACGGACAGCTGAGGGGTAGTGTCTTGAAGTGGGCTGAATTGATCATTACGCTACAACTGTTACAAAACAGGCCTCCTCGTGAGTCCATGTAAACACAATTTGAAAATTATGAAATATTTTCGGGTACTAAATGACTTATTTGGATATTAAATATGCTTTATTTTCGTATTAATGCAATAAGAGAGAACTGTAATTCATGTCTGGTATGTGACTAGTACAGTGGATTAACAAGTGATTTTCCAACCACAGGCTCGAGGTTCGAATCATGGAGGATCCTTGGGCAAAATTTACACCTGAAATGTAGCCTTCTGTCGGAAAGGCATCAGGATTTCAACTACCGGTCATAACACAAAAGAACCTGGTGCCTACAGCGGTTCCAGAAATAAATGTAATGTGACATAAATGAATGCGTATTATTGCCGTACCTACCCCATCATTCTGTTCCTTTTCTTTTGATGAACTTGTAAACAGACAGGCAATTCCCATCTCCGTATCTTGTATGTCCCATTTCATCTAGACTTTCGTTATCATTTAAAATAGTTTCTAGTAGTCCTTAATTATTCATGTCATGTGTTGCGACAGAGGATCTTCAAACATTACTAAACTTACGTGAATTAGTTTCGTATTCTTCGGATGATGTCTCCGAATTAAATACCACACAAAGTACACGTCCTCACACAGAAGTACGTTTCTTACAGTAGCACAGTACAATATATTTGGTTCCTTTCATCCAATATCAAAGTCATGCATAAGACATACTTCTTTAACCCTGGAAGAAAATCCAGGTCCAGATCGTAGAGTGTGGATCTGAACATTTGTCAGAGCACTATATGGAGAGTAAATTCATCCTTAGTGCATTCAACACGAAAATTATCGCTTCCCTCATGGTTGAGAGCTATTGTCGAGCACCTTATCTGTATTTCCTGTTAGTTGATTGATTGATTGATTTATTTATTTATCGATTGATTGATTGGTTGATTGATTGATTGATTGATTGATTGATTGATTGATTGATTGATTGATTGATTGATTGATTGATTGATTGATTGATTGATTGATTGATTGATTGATTGATTGATTGATTGATTTGACAATACATTATTTCCTTCTCTTTAGGTAGATTATTTCAAACTTACATTTCATCGTTGCGCCTAGGAAAACCACTATGTGTTTATATTTCAACTCAGACCAATGTCATCTAAGGTTCTGTGATACATGTGCAGCAGGTCAGTATTTCTCCCGACAACATTGTCACACAGCGGAATTTCGAGGCTCAACCGCGAATTAATGACGTTCTTTTATTGCCGATATTTTTACTGCATCCATTGCTAACGAGTGATTTCGCCTGAAGATTAAATGCCTTAACCATGTTTTCGTGTGAGAAATTGTTTGTTAACAAGGCTCATAATTAAAAGTGATAAAGTTTTTTGTGAAGACGAAAGAAAGGAAAGTGGCATTCAGATACCGGATGACTTAGAAAACTACAGTGATGTTGGTATTTTTATTGAAAAATTTTCTTATTTCGAACGGGCCAACTAAGGACCACGCCATTCAACTTTCCCGCTTAGAGGGCCTTGAAGTTTGCCCAGTAATCGCGCATCCCTTACCTATGCTGTTCCCTTCTCTCCTTCCTCTAAAGGGTACCTGTCTTCTTACTGGGCGATTGTCCGGCTCCATGGCTAAATGGTTAGCGTGCTGGCCTTTGGTCACAGGGGTCCCGGGTTCGGGGATTTTAACCTTAATTGGTTAATTTCGCTGACACGGGGTCTGGGTGTATGTGCTGTCTTCATCATCATTTCATCCTCATCACGACGCGCAGGTCGCCTACGGACGTCAAATCAAAGGACCTGCATCTGGCGAGCCGAACTTGTCCTCGGACACTCCCGGCACTAAAAGCCATACGCCATTTCATTTTTTACTGGGCGATTTGTACAGGAACACCTTTTGTTTCATTATTATTATTATTATTATTATTATTATTATTATTATTATTATTATTATTATTATTATTATTATTATTATTATTATTATTATTATTATTATTATTGCTTGATTTACTTGGTTTGTTAATGAAATCTGAAACTAGGTTCTGCCTCGCGGTGTTGTCGTTGTCTTTGTAGACTCTTTCTAACATCATAGAGCTCAATGTGCATTTTGAGATTCTGGCACTACCCAGGGTTGCTAATTTATCCACTATGTATCTAGATTTGGCCATATCGACTATTAAGTTAGCCATAAATTTTCGAAAAATCCACTAGCTGTATTTTGTCACTTTCTTTTTCTAACTCGGCCATTTCCAGCTACGATTACTTTGGACGTTGTTATCGCTATTGTTAGTGTAGTAATAAGTGTTAATCTTTCTAGTTTTGGCATTTTGTAAAATAACTCCTGTTTTAATGATGGTAGTAATTTTATATCTTTTCATAATTAATGACCAAAGTATTCCGATTACTTTTCTTACATATTCGATTTCCTTGTATGGATAGCATATCTTGGTTCGTTGAGAATTAAATGACAAGTTCCAGTTTGTCAAATGATCCCAAGGAGAATTTATGAAAAGTGTATCAATTTTGTAAATTAATGACAATTGGGCCTCCATTGCTCAGGCGGTAGCGCGCCGGCCTCCCACCGCTGGGTTCCTTGGTTCAAATCCCGGTCACTCCGTGTTAGAATTGTGCTGGACAAAGCGGAGGTGGGAATTTTTTTTGTCAGGGTACTACGGTCTTCCCTGTCATATTCCATTCCAGCAACACACTCCAATACCAATTTATTTCATCTGTCAGTCCTTAATCATTGCCCAAGAGGTGTGTGACAGGCTTCGGCAGCCACCACAGTTCCTATCCTCGCCACTAGATAGCGGATCCATTCATTCCATTCCTGGGGCCGATGACCTTAGATGTTAGGCCCCTTCAAACAACGATCGTCATCATCATATTTCATTCCTGACCCGGTTGAAACTGGAAACAGGCGATAGATTTTCATTTGCATTGAAAATTGGCTACCTAACAACTTCGAAATTCTCCAAAAAATTTCACTACTCACGGTGAACAAAGTCTTGAAAACAGACTTTGCTTTAAGATTTGAAAGGAATGTTGACAATGATGAAGAATAATGAAAGAATATTTTTAAGAAGTGGGTAAATAGAATAAGACCCACGGTATCCCCTGCCTGCCGTAAGAGGCGACTAAAAAGGTTCCCAGGGCCTCTTAACTTGGGAGCGTGGGTTGGCGACCATGGGTCCCTTAGCTGAATCCTGGCATTTCTTCCACTTACTTGTGCCAGGCTCCTCACTTTCATCTATTCCGTCCGACCTCCCTTAGTCAATTCTTGTTCTTTTTCGACCCCGACGCTGTTAGAGCACTCGAGGCATAGGGAGTCCTTCATATTCACGCCCTTGGTGGCCCTTGTCTTTCTTTGGCCGATATCTTCATTTTTCGAAGTGTCGTATCCCTTGCGTTTTTTCCCTTCTGATTAGAGGATGGTTACCTAGTTGTACTTCCTCTTAAAACAACAATCACCACCACCACCTCCAGAAACTTGAATTCTGGCTACAATTCAATCAGTATAAAGATGCAGCAGTAGAAAATCCCTATTTAGAATTGGCTTCCATTACTCATTCGTCCTTCCATTTGCTGGAACAAGTGCAGCTTACACGTCATGAGAATAATCGACGGATACCTCATGTGCTGCTGAAAGGGGTGCATTTGAGGAGGGATGAGACTGATGTATATTTTTGTTGGGCGTGTTCAGAATCATTTAAAACAAATATATTTTATATTTTTAGCTGATAAACTTAAATATTTGTGTATATGTGTGAACCACACTGCCATGATTTATGCATATAGCGACTATTTTCAAGCTACTCCCTATATACTGTGTTTAACTATTTATGGCCATTTTGGCGAAAAATTTTAGGTACTTTTCGTCATCAGATGTTGGCAGCACAGGCCGCAACTGCTCACTGGTGTTACATCTCGAGCTTATTGTTGGACATGCTGTAGAGTCGTTATATACATCAGAATGGTGAAGAACATTCATTCACTTCATTGAAATGATATTTTCCACTAAACAGTTCAAATACGAAGGTACTCATTGCATTATTCTTATAATCAACGATGAGGAGAACACAAGATAAAAAATAAGAGTTATTTGAGAAATATTTTACGATATTAAGATTACAAATGACCGTTCCATCGAGTTATCAGTCAAATTGCAGCTACAATTACAATTACTTTACTCAACGCTAGTGTTTAGGAAATCGCTCATTTTTTCGCATGGAGCTGGAATAATACAAAAGTTTGTAAGGAACATATAGTACTTAATTGTGTGTGTGTGTGTGTGTGTGTGTGTGTGTGTGTGTGTGTGTGTGTGTGTGTGTATTATGTGTGTTTTTAGCATAACGACATTAGATGATTGTCATCAGCAGGTAAGCCTAAACCTGATAGTATGGAACTTCCGAAGTTATCCCAGTAAACTAGCTGGCCTATGTTAACCAAGTGCAAGTGCGGTTCCACTAAATGAGTGCTCCAGTATATAGTGTGAACGTGAAAAGGGAATGGAAGAAGTGAATCTATTGAATGTGCTTAATTTATTTGAAATTACTGTGGAACTTTAAAAACAAAATGTTTTCATTTTTTCTGGTTTGTAAAATATTGTTCAATTACTATTTTGTTGTTTGTCAGTATAAATACTCCTTTAAGTTAAAAAACCGCAATAAAGTGTCATATTTAGTGCACGAACTTCAGGCAACAAGAAGTTTACAAAGATGTTTTTTGATTCTGTTCTTCTCTCCCTATGTTCTGCGTTCATTTTGTTAAATTATTGGAAACTATTATATGTACGAACTGTTGTTTGTAAATAAATCAGTTATTTTAGTTAATGACTTGTATTAATTAATTTGTTCTTAAAATTCTCATCGCTTCCATGCAGTGTGTATCAATGAGGTCTCTTAGAATGTAAGGGATTGCAATTTTATTTCAACAAGTAAATTGCAAGTAAAAATTACATCTTGTTTAAAGTTACAATTACAAGTAAAAAATACTAAGAATGTAATCGATTACTTTCCCTCAATTACTTCCCAACTCTGTTTGTTATCGAGTGTATGTGTGTTTTGAAAGTTTCATAGAAATTAAACAACCAAAATAACTCAACTCCCTACATTGTAGACATTGCACAATAATGCAAGTGTGAAACGTACTGAACAATTCTTTATGCTGTCTTCCCTAGAAGTATAGCAAGTATCAGTGTGAATTTGTTACAGCCCTCCTTAAAATTCAACCATTTCTTATTTAAGTGATTTTTCACGTGATATAAATATTGTACGTTATGCATATTGTCTGTTAAATGACACAGAGCTTCTTCCCTTATCACAATTATAAATCTCATACAATAATACTGTTAAGTTCTGCACCCATTCATTGGATCCCATTGTTCTCGAATAGAATAATTTTTATTTTTGGCATAAATTTATCTCCAATGACGAAATTGTTGCAAGCATATTTTTGGGTGCCATATGAAAGAAATGGACAAAAGGCAATCCCTTCTTACGGAAAATAGATGAGGTGAAAATTCTTCTTCTTCTACCACTTTTTCCACACTTATGGGGTCGCTGGTGCGAACTGTGACTCACATGTGTATTTGGCCCTGTTATACGGCGGGATGCCCTTCGTGACGCCAACTCTATATGGAGGGATGTAATCACTATTGTGTGTTTCTGTGGTGGTTGGTAGTGCATTCTTCTTCTTCTTCTTCTTCTTCTTCTTCTAGCACTCCCACACCTATGGATTAGCGGGTGCAATCTGTGTCGCACATGTGTATTTGGCCCTGTTTTACAGTGGAATGCCCTTCCTGACGCCAACATTATATGGAGGTACGTAATCACTATTGTGTGTTTTTGTGGTGGTTGATAGTGTAGTCTTCTTCTTCTTTTTCTAGCACTTTTCTAACACCTGTGGAGTAGCGGGTGCGAACTGTGTCGCGTATGTGGATTTGGCCCTGTTTTAAGCCGAATGCCCTGCCTGACGCCGTCATTATATGGAGGTACGTATTCACTATTGTGTGTTTCTGTCGTGGTTGGTAGTGTAGTGTGTTGCCTGAATATGAAGATAAAAGTGTTTGGACAAACACAAGTACGCAGTCCCCTGGCCAGAAGAATTAATCAGAGACGATTAAATTCCCCGACCCGGCCGGAAATCGAACCCAGGACCCTCTGAAACGAAGGCCTCAAAGCTGACCATTCAGCCAATGCGTCGGACGGTTGGTAGTGAAATATGTTGACTGAATATGAAGAGGAAAGTGTTGGGACAAACAAAAATACGGAGTCGCCGAGTCAGAAGAATTAATCACACGTGATTCAAATCCCCGACCCGGCCGGAAATCGGACCCGAGACCCTCTGAACCGAAGGTCTCATTGCAGACCATTCAACCAAGGAGTCGGACAGGTAAAGTCAAAATTAACGATTATATTTATTCAGTGCAGATCAAGACATATTGCAAATTAAACTGGATTTTCGAAAGCTGAGAAGTTTAAATCATTTTTGAATCAGTACAACCTGAAATTGAAATCATATCTAACAGGAAGTTCTCGAATAGGTAAGACAGCAATTTGAAGACACGTGTTGTAGTATTGTTTCAAGGGCAGAAACCACAATTCAAAAATACTCGAATACAACTAACAGTACGAATAGGTCTAGTACTTCACAAGGGTTTGTCATTGAAGTCCAATTTTCTATAGTACTTCCGATCAGTGGTTACCATTTAAGGACAGCATTCTACTTGGTATTAGTTTTCCATGTATGGTGCACATTTTTTTTTTTGTTTACACATTTGAGGAACTCACACATTTATAATTGAAAATCTTTAATTACATATTCGATATTTTATGGTTTCACTATTATTCTTGCCGGAAATCCATTTCACATTAATTTTACTACCATGAATATTTCAAACCTATATTCTGGTATTTCTATGAAATGTGGAAAGCGAGTTCTTGTCTATGCGCATTCTTTTCTTTCTCGCTGGCTTTAGTCTTGTCACTTAACTCGCTGTGACAAGAGAATTTATTACAACTGTACAATATATTGCTAGGTTTAGAATTGCACCCATTAATTCCAACAGGGGTAAATGACCTAGATGTTAGGTCCCTTTAAACAGCACGCAGCAAACGAGCGTTACTTCCAGTGGCCATGAGCAGAGTTTCAGTAGGTGCAAAGCAGTTTTAAGAGACAATCGACGTAGGACAGGTTGTTCTGCTCCACTCAAGGGACGAGCTACCTGGCAGGAGGAAACAGTAGCGAAAAAGTAGCGTGCAACATTTGAATATATAAAACAGAGCTTTTTAGCTCACTGCTTTACAAATACCCAATTGTCATCGAAAGATTGAAATGAATCAATTTGTAGTATCAGTACAAATCAGGTTTTGATATTTTAATATCCATATCAAAAATATTTATATTTTGTTCTGTTGCTTTCATATTTAAGCAATCAATCTTTAACCGTACTTTATTTTAAATTTTAAAGTTTTATACAATATTTTTTTCATCTCTTTTCTAAGAAATTTAGTCCATATTTTGGAATTTTAAAGTCCATATGTATGTATGTATATAGATATTTATAATATATTTTCTTTTTTAGATTGAATAAACTGTCATGATGTCAGTAAAAATCCAAACATGTAAAATATATGTTGGTTGTTGTTGTTTCGAAACTACATTTTATTACCAGGTGTAAGAAGCAATACAAGACATCATTATAATTGATTAAATGCACTTAATTCTGGAGGTATGAGCCGTCCTCAAAACAAGATCGTACATCGTAAGGGTAGCAAAATGCATTTTACTGCATGTAGATTTTCCTCCTATTAATAATAAAATGCCCATTGAATATCTATTATTTGCGTGTTAATAAGCATCAGCTATTTTCTTTATAAAGTATTTAAAATAAGAAGAAATAAGGAAAATACAGTGACCACCAAACAATAATTTACGGCAAACTCAAGCGAGTCATGCATAGCGAGCTGACAAGGAAGGACAGGTTGTTCTGCTCCACTCAAGGGACGAGCTACCTGGCAGGAGGAAACAGCTTCTTTTTCCCATCCTCTGTCCTGTAAGGCTCGGTTAGTGAATACTTGTGCTAATGAAACACGTTACTCAATTGATGCGTTTGATGATTCTGATTATAAACTGCACAGTAACAATTATCCACCGAGTTTAAGTACATCATTAAGCGACGAGTGTTTATTGTTGAAGCATTTATTTTTAAAGGAAATCATTGCGATGGGTGTGTGCGGAAGTATATCATTGATGATGATGATGCTTGTTGTTTAAAGGGGCCTAACATCGAGGTCATCGGCCCAAGTATATCATAAAACCATTTATGTCCGAGCTTTGTGTGAAAAGTAGCGTGCAACTGGATATCTGTTCACAGAAAATGGACTTAACTGACGAACACCTTGAAAAAATATACAACAAAATCTATAATCCAATTATTTTTAAGAAATACGCTATATTCATGTTTGCATATTTTGTTATCTAGTATAATATTAATCTGTTAAGTACAAATGAGATGATGTAAAAATATTCAATTACGTTTCAAAGTCTATACAGTATATTTAGTGTTTGCAATTATGAACTGGATATAGTTGAATAATAGCAGTTCCAAATATTTTCTGTCAGAAATTTTTAAAAATTCCGATCAGTTTGACTCATTAAATTCAGAAAAACAGACAGGTACTGGATGACAGAAAGTTTTTTGAATATAGTTTATCGTATAATAGTGATTCTATAAAATCAATGTTTATTTAGCTTGTATTGTAATTATTTACGGAAAGCCGGCTCACTGTAATATTTCTTGTTGATATTGATCTTCATCACAGAAAGTGGCTATCTAAAAATTAATTGCGGTGAAGTTTCGCAAATCAAATTATAACAGTGTACAAATGCGTTTAATAATAATAATAATAATAATAATAATAATAATAATAATAATAATAATAATAATAATAATAATAATTTAATTTTACTGTAATATGTACCTGTCATGAGAAGCAAAACCGATCCCGCGGTATAAGAGTAGCGTGCCTGCATTTTACCCGAAGGCTCCAGGTGCAATTTCCCACCAGCTCAGGGATTTTTACCTGCATGTGTGGGCTGGACCGAGGTCTACTCAGCCTACGTTGAGGAGGTATCTGATGGTATGATGGCGTCCCCGGTCTAGAAAGCCAAGAATAACGGCCGAGAATGTCCGTCGTGCTGACCACACGACACCTCTTAATCTGCAGGCCTTCGAGCTGAGCAGCGGTCGCTTGGTAAGCGCTGGCCCTTCCTGGGTTGTTGATTCATGAGGTTTGGTTTTATGAGGCGCTGAATAATTCACAAGTGACTCACATGCATTTGTAAAATGTTTCGAGCCATACCTTTCTAGTGAAATGCCAAGTGCTGTGACGTCCGTCAGTTGGTTTCTGACGATTGCTACTGAAAATTTTATAATAGTTGTTACAATCCGGCCTTGAAGTTGTTTTTCCAATTTGTATGTTTCCATCCACTTTACAAATCCTAAGGGAATCGTTCCTCTGGCTCCAAAGAATTTAATTTCGTAAAAACAAAGATGTTCTACCTCTGAAGTAATTCGAGAACACATCGTCGCTGCGGTGTCAAAACTGGGAATGTGACAACACTCTTCCTACCAATTATTTCCCCTAAGAATGGTCACGCCTCCGAGCCACATATGGATATGCAGTCCATTAGAACAATTTTCGCTGTGTTCATTTTCCTATAACGGCCGTAGCCGTGTTGAAACACCGGATCCCGTGAGATCTCCGAAGTTAAGCAACATTGGGCGTGGTCAGGAGTAAGGGAATGGAGGAGCGGAAAGGAACTGGCCACCCTACTGCACGTAAACTCCGGCTCAGGAACACCTCTGCGGAGGTTCGGACCTGCCTTCGGGCAGAATAACCCTTACATTACCTATTTTCCTGTAAAGGAAAATGAACCTTAAACACATCATACTCTAGGAGGAAGTTATGTAATGCAAACATGTATTCCTACATACGGTACAGCAAGGTTCAGTTTCCTTTACACACGCACATAGGAAAATTAACTCAAGGAAAATTGTTCTGATGGACTGCATATCCAGTATGTGGCTGGGCGGCATGACCAGTTTTAAGGGAAAACAGTGGATAGGAATAGCATCGTCACATTCGCGGTTTTAGCACAGCAGCGTTTTGCAGCTATGGGTTAAATGTGTACCATATCCATCAGTTTTCCTTTTCCATAAAGATTTTCCTGTGAAGACCTTCTAAAGATGCATTTTAATCCTTTAGTGGTGCTTGAACACATTCATATTTGTTACTAAAATATGTATTTTCTTCTGATCCATAGAAAGGGAAAAATGAAGTTGGTTGCACAAGAAATGAAAATGACTATGACATTTACAGAACAGACATCTATTTAATAATTAATTTACTTCATTCTCATCATCAAGATATGTATGATAGCTTAAAACATAAATAAAGGAATTTACATCACTTTGTATTGTACATGGTAGATTATAAACAACAACAATAATAATAATCATGCTACTAAATACATAGGAGGAGCAGCGATTTGTTGCGAGCCGCAGTTGGAACATAATACTGTCTCACATTTTATTTAATGCAGAAGTTTCTCAACATCATCTTGCAACTGGCATTTCAATAAGTAATGAATAGAATGCCAGTAACGCTTTATAAGCGAGCGAATGTTTTCAGAAACTTCGGCTTAAAATCTTATAGTTTCTTCAATTCTTGTAGAATCCAAATAAATATAATTTAACACATAAGAGGAATTTTCTGTCATTAAAAACATCAAATAAATAAACTCATTCAGTACAATCTCATTGTCTCTAATATGTAATTACAGGTCCGCAATGTTTGCTTGATTTCGACAGTAACAACAAATAATATCTGAGAACATCATGTAGAAATGAATACAGTGGTAATCATTTCAATCGGTCATTCAGAAAAGTATATCTCCATGAACTATTAATTTACAAAATTTCAACAAGACGTGTATGGTAATAAAACACGTTGATTAATTTCTCTGGAGTAATAAATAAAGTTGCAGTTGATTTGATGCCAACAGATTGGTTTTGAATGTCATTCAAACAGATTAGATCTGAAATATAAGTTATGGTTTCCCTCAATATGTGCTTTGAAAACACCCACAAATCCATTCGATGAAGTAATTTTATCCTGCATGACTGCATAGGCCTACTTGCTGAAATAAATTCATGTGAACATGACGTTGGGACTTCACAAGATTTCTTTGAGGGTACAGCAAATAAAACGTTTTGTGACTATGAATATAAATATTGGTCCTGCTGCCACTTAGAGCTCGGGCGCAGAGAAAAAAGTGAGGATTACTTTTTGCTAAGATTCTTCTCACAAAATATGTATATCAAACAAAAACTAAAATATGGAAATTAGCACAGTATTGGTTTTCGTCAAATCAAAATGCAAAGTTGACATTGTTGAAATATCTAAAAAAATCAAAATTGAATTCAGTATGTGATAAGAATGCACTTAAGACTACCCTGAATTCTACATAGAAAGCCTAATGCCGTAAACAATAATTAAACGAGAGAAGTGTAGTACTTTCACTACAGTTTAAATTAATATAATAAATTTTTTCCGTACTTTTTGTCCAAATTGTTTGTAGATTTATGCACTTTAACGCATCAGTGGAGATCATTATCAGACTATAACTGCAGCAAATATTTAATATTTTTATAATTATACTTGCAGGTATATCTTATTCAGAAAAGAAGTAATTGAGTAACACTTTCATGATCTAATGCGGGGTAGTATTTTTTTATCATTTCACACTTTATGTTCTTTCCTATTTTCTCATTTGTTTGAATTAAATATGACTTGTCCATTAACATAGGAAAATCATTTCAATAGTAATATTATGTTTTAATAAGAATTAGGCAACCTGTTTCAAGCCCATCAACTCCTATATATTTTAAGAAACGTGTCAAAATCTCAGAATTTTCATTTATTCGGAAATAATGTTATTTAGCATGCCACAATTCTATTGATCGTTCAGAGTTACACGCTTTAAATACCAAACATCTGCTCTGACATTCGGTTTTGCAACCTTGGACATATAAACCGACCGCCAAACCAGCTACGCTATGCAGACGGTCGTAACGCACAAGGATCTAAAGCAGGGCCTCTCAGGGTGCATGCACTGTGCACGGTGCAAAAGACGACTTCGCTTGGTTGACCAGAGTGCATTATATAGGGAAAATTTCCAACTTTTAAACCCTTCAGGATACACTAGTGCTGGTCAGTCTAAAGAAGTTGTTACCAAACCATATGTTCACAAGGGCACCGCCAAACTTCGGTAAGGGTGGTGCACCAACTTTATGTGTAGCATTGAAGATGAATAAATATCCGTTGATCAGCTTTGATTTTCTTCGACACCTCTTAATTTAGGGAATACAGTTTCTCTGCAATAGCTCTAACAAAGTGGACTTATAGAACAAAACTCAATAGTGACGTGCCGGAATATCTAAAATAACACCGAGATACCATGAAGTAATCTATATATATATAAAGTAGCTTGTCCTGACTGACTGACTGATTCATCATCGCCGAGCCAAAACTACTGGACATAAAGAAATGAAATTTTGGGGATATATTCATATTAAGATGTAGGTGCTCGCTAAGAGAGGGTTTTTGGATATTCCGTCGCTAAGGGGGTGAAAAAGGGGGTGAAATTTTAAAATGAGTGTGTCTATATCTCAAAACTTTAAAAGTTTACAGATGTGAAAATTGGTATTTAGAATCTTCTTTAAAAATAAGGAAATACGTATTTTTTTGTTTTCAGAAAATCCCAATAGGAGGGGTGAAAAAGGGGTTGAATGCCTTTAATCAGGATACCGGTACCTATATCTCAGAAACTGAAGATATTACAGACCTCAAAATTGGTACTTTTGATCTCTTTCAAAAATAAAGAAACACATATTTTTTTGTTTTTGGAAAATCCAATTAATGCGAGGGTGAAAAGGGGGGTGAATTTTTAAAATGAGTGCATCTATATCTCAAAAGTTTTAAAGTTTAGAGATGTAAAAATTGGTATTTGGAATCTTCATTAATAATAAAGGAACACGTATTTTTTTGTTTTCGGAAAATCCCAATAAGAAGGGAGAAAAGGGGTGAAAAAGGGGTAGAATGCCTTTAAAGAGAATACTTATATCTTAGAAACTGAAGATATTACAGACCTGAAAATTGGTATTTGGGATCTCCTTTAAAAATAAAGAAACGCGCATTTTTTGTTTTTAGAAAATCCAATTAATGGTGGGGGTAAAAGGGGGATGATTTTTTAATATGAGTGTATCTATACCTCAAAACTTTTAAAGTTTATAGATGTAAACATTGGTATTTAGAATGTCCTTTAAAAATAAAGAAACACGTATTTTTTGTTTTTGGAAAATCCAATTAATCAGAGGGTGAAAAGGGGGTGAATTTTTAAAATGAGTGAATCTATATCTCCAAATTTTTAAAGTTTGCAGATGTAAAAATTGGTATTTAGAATCTTCATTAAAAATAAAGAAACACGTATTTTTTGTTTTCGGAAAATCGCAATAGGAGGAGTGAAAAGGGGTGAAAAGCGGTTGAATCCTTTAATGAGGCTACTTATATCTCAGAAACTGAAGATATTACAGATCTGAAAATTGGTGTTTGGGATCTCTTTTAAAAATAAAGATACACGTACTTTTTGTTTTTGGAAAATCCAATTAATGCGGGGTGAAAAGGGGGTGATTTTTTAAAATGAGTGTATCTATATCTCAAAACTTTATAGTTTATAGACGTAAAAATTGGTATTTAGAATCTCCTTTAAAAATAAAGAAACACGTATTCTTTTGTTTTCGGAAAATCCCAATAGGAAGGGTGTAAAAGGGTGAGTAATGGGTTGAATGCCTTTAATGAGGCTGCTTATATTTCAGAACCTGAAGATATTACAGACCTGAAAATTTGTATTTGGGATCTACTTTAAAAGTAAAGAAACACGTATTTTTTCGTTTTTGGAATATCCAAATATTGGGGGGTGAAAACGGGGGGTGAATTTTTAAAATGAGTGTGTCTACATCTTAAAACTTTAAAATTTACAGATGTAAAATTGGTACTTAGATTCTCCTCTAAAAATAAAGGAACACGTCTTTTTCTGTTTCCTTAAATCCCAATAGGAGGGGTTTAAAAGGGTGAAAAATGGGTTGAATGCCTTTAATAAGGATACATATATCTCAGAAACGAAAGATATTACAGAACTGAAAATTTTTATATGGGATCTCCTTTAAAAATAAAGAAACACGTATTTTTTAGTTTTTAGAAAATCCAATTAATGGCGGTTAAACAGGAGTGACAAAATGGGGTGAATTTTTTGAAAGACTATATCTACAGAATATCTTGGAAACGTAAAATGTTACAGACGTAAAAAGAGGGTGTTTGAAATCTCCTGTAAATGTAAAGAAACATATGTGATTTGTTTTGGGAAACTCCACTTAAGGGGAACTCAAAAGGGGTGAAATTTTAAAATGAGAATTTTTACAGTATATCTCAAAAAACTTAACATGTTACAGAAGTGAAAAATGGTATTTTTTTTATCTCTATTAAACATAAATAAACGTGTATTTTTAGTTTTCGGAAATACCACTTGGGTGGAGCGGGGGGGGGGTAAAAGTGACTGAAAATGGTGTTGAATTCTTTTAGTTAGGCTACTGATATCTCAAATATGAAGATATTACAGACGTGAAATTTGATATTTGGAATCTGCTTTAAAAGTAAAGAAACACGTATTGTCGGAAAATCCAATATGGGGGGGGGGGGGTGAAAGAATTGAAATATTAATTGACTTAATTGTATGAGAATACATACATCTAATAAAAACTAAAGTTGTTACAGACGTGATAATTCGTATTTGGATCTCCTTTAAAAACAAAGAAAAACGCGTTTGGGGGGGGGGGGGAACCATCTTGGAGGGCGGGAGTGTCAAGGAGTTGAATTCCTTTAATGAGGACACATAAATCAAAAACTGAAGAATTTTGAGTCGTGATAATTGGTATTTAGAAGATCCTTTACTATTAAAGGAACAAGTATTTTTTGCGGGAAAATTCACTTGGTGAGGGGGGGAGTAGTGTGAAATGAAGTGCAAAAAGTAAATTATTTTTATGGGGATACTTATATCTCAAAGCTGAAGGTAATAGACGTGAACATTGGTGTTTGGAATCTCCCTTAAACATAAAGAAACAAGCCTTCTTTTAATTTTTCGTCGGGGGGGGGGGGGAAGGTGGCGGTAAATAAACTTAACGGCGGTGGGGTGTAGAAGGAGGTGAGACCAATTGATTTTACTGTTATTAATGTACTTATAAGGATCCTCCGTTGCCCAGACGCAAGCGTGCCGGCCTCTCACAGCTGGGTTCCGTGGTTCAAATCCCGTTCGCTCCATGTGTCATTCGTGCTGGACAAAACGGAGGCGGGACAGGTTTTTCTCCGGATACTCCGGTTTTCCCTGTCATCAGCCATTCCAGCAACACATAATAATAATAATAATAATAATAATAATAATAATAATAATAATAATAATAATAATAATAATAATAATAATAATAATAATAATAATGTTCCGGACCGTCGTCAAATGTGCGGACCGCGCTGGAAACGGCTCCTGGACGGGTAATGACTAAGAATGCAGCCTGGCCGCGGGTTCAGTGCCGCCAAGGCACCGAATATGACACCACGCTGGATCTCCTGAAGGATTTTATCCATATTAAAAATGATTATAGGAAAAGATGGCACAGATTTACGGACCCAACTGACCGGGAGGAATACCTGAGCCTAACCCGGGAAGTACGAAATCGATTGCTGAAAGGGAAGATTGAAAAATGGGAGGAAACGTGCCGTAAAATTATAGAAAACGAGTCAGATCGGGAATTTTGGTGGATTCTCGCAGAAAACGAGTCAGATCGCGAATTTCGGAGGATTATATATCTAAAACAATAAGCATTCAATTATATATTTCAGTATAATACCGTAGCGAAGCACGGGTATCTTGCTAGTTAAGGATAAAGAGACTCATCCTTCTCATTAGTACAGTAAAACTGAATCAAAATAGACCACGGTTTTTAATTAACAAAAATGTTTTCGATAAAATGTAGACATATTTTTGCACCATACATGATGTACCTTCTGAATATATAAAAATTAATTGCGTATTTGTGAAGAACTATGAAAATAAATATAGCTGTACAGAGTCATTTATAAATATTAAAACCCTTCATAGGTCACTAATAGAATAATTTAGAACTCATGATGTTTTTAAAGTTCTACATCAATTGCGAACTCTGTTGTCTCTCAAACGAGAGCAGCACACAGTGAACACTGATTTTGAAAGCAGTAAAATTCAATCTGAATTTATGGAGGACTCTGGTATCTTTCTGTGGAATATATTACACATAGGTGTAGGTTGTATTTTGTTTTCTACTTTGTATTCTATTCTGGAAGGGGTAAGCCGGTATATTATTTTCATTATGTCGATAACGAATTATCTTACTATAATAATTGTGTTCATGTTATTTAAGATGGGATATTTTTCAGCTACTTGCCACCTATTTTATGACATTCTCGTGTAAAATAGAAAATATGAATATTATGTAACACCATTATGGACAGTGTAAATTGAAATACATTTTTCCCTATGAAGTGTTCTTTGTGCCTTGTTTACATCTGTATTGTTAGTGAACTTCATTTCTCTCCCTAAAGTAATAATCGACTCAGGAATAAATAGAAGAATCAGAGTACATGGCTCCCTTATAAAGCCAGATCGTCTAGGGGCGTTTCTACTCTGCGAGACCTAAGCAGATGTACGGGAGGCGCGCGCGTAGTTCTTGACCTTACAAAGAGCGAGCAGGTGTTCGACCCAGCATCAACAGCCAGTATGAATATCAGCTGTTAACATGGTGAGACTGTTATCATTGCAAAACCGTATATTCGTATGCAAAATTATTTTAAGTACGAGTCGGCTCGACGGAGACGCTATGCATTTGTTCAGCAATCTCCTGGTGAAGTGCCACCTTCATGAGCATAGAATCACGTAATTATAAATAAATTTGGAACTACTGGCTCAGGGATAAATAAGAAACATGCGCGCACACGAACTGTTTCAAAAGAGGAGAAGTTAAATGACATTAGTGCGAATTTTTAACAGTCACAGAATAAATCACTTACAAAATTAGCACAACAGGTAGGGGTACGGTTTAGTCTGCACACAGAGCTACAAAGTTGTTACACATCAAACAGTACAGGTTTAAACGAGTCCATTGTTTAAAACGTGCTGATCCAGCCACAAGAGTGAGATATTGTGAGTGGTATCTTGCATCAATGAATGATCGTTTATTCGACCTACAGCCTGTGTTCTTTTCGGATGAGAACTGGTTGCATTTTAATGGTCGCTTGAACAGTCATAACTCTCGCTATTGGTGTTCAAGAAATCCTCATTATGAAGGATGACACTTCCAACTTCTTTTATAAGGTGAGATTTCATACAAGATTGTATACACGCTTAAAGCACGGCGGCCGCGCGCGACGTAAGTTGGGCTGAGGTAACTTCTGTAGCGCAGAGTACAAACCCCGTGTGCTCGGTCTGAGTTTATAAGGGAGAACCTGTATAGCCGATTCATAGACCATAACTACCATGAGGGCACCACCGGAAGAGAAAGGGAACTGTTGGTATCAAATTTGGGAAACCACTCCTTTAAGGATCTACTAAGATCTAAGAACCTGCCAATGACCTGGCTTTAAAAAAAACATAATTACAGCTTTTTATTTGTGTTAAGTACCGCACACGTTTTAGTTCACAAATCAGACGCTTGAAAACACTGGAGATATTACAGTATAGAAATGGCCGATTTAGTGACACTTGAGACAGTGAAATGGAAACATCCCATACATAACTGACAAAGTAGACATAAGTCATGCCAACCATACTGGTGTAAGCCAGCATCTATCACACAGTATGTAACAGATTAAATATACAATGCATCTCGCCAAGTAGCATCATGAAATAATATATAAAGTGACTTAAGAACACAAGGCAATAATATTATAGTTCCATACGGGAATAACCTTTCCCTTATTTAAATATGTATATCCGTTATTGTTCATGACGGGGCGTTGTTTCTGAAGTGAAGCAACTACGGTATAGGAAATAGCATCCCTTAAAATGTATGGAAAGAAACGTGGTGATTTACAAATTACAACTTTCATCGTTGAAGCTTTTCTTTATATGTACAATGCGAGGACATTTTTGCTATTTTTCCGAGCGTGATATCTATGCTTGGAGTTAATACTCCATTACAAGTAGACTGCGAGATTTGAATAGTAACCGCTGTGGTGAAACGACACAGATCTGAATCATAAACATCATTTCATTAAATCTGATCCTTTATTGAAGAAGACTACAGTTTTATCTTCGAATATGTCACCATAGAATAAATGTTCTTCTATTGTCCCTGTGAACTCATTTCAAGACCGAAATATTTCGAGATTTAATTTCCTAACAAGAATAACAATTCTGCAAGTTATAATATAGACAATGAGGATTATTTCCGTTTTACATAATCCAATAACGTGTCCATATAATGGTCCAGAGGTTAGACTACTCTTAGTGGAGAACATATCGTAGGAACTTGATTTAGAATGATATAACTTATTAACTTTAAGACTCAACAAACGTCACTGCTGAGAACAAACTAGTCTGTTTTCGTACGATGCACTGATTCATTAAGACGTTTATTCTTTAACACAATGTAGGCAGATCACAGTGTAAATATGTCTTCACTAAATATTTCTCCACAATTCATTTGATGTTGTGACAGAATTTTCCTACTGAAGATTATGATTTCATTATTAAGAGGAAATCTGGAACTCTTTTCTTTTTTTTTTTTGTATTGAAGCTTTTGAAGTTGTTGAGCAACCAACAGGATTGCTACCTCAATGACTATTATGCTGCAGTGATATCCTGACACTTCTTCATCGGTCCAAAGAAATGTTTAGATTGCAGTCCTCTTAAGTTGATAGGCAACACCACAATAGATTTAGTAACATAGCACTTACAAAATTGTTGCAAGTAGTGGAAACAAGAGAATTTATCTTGCCTTCGTCGAATTACAACCCTTGAATAATTAAAAACAATGCAACGTGCTATCCATTATGGAGATATCTCTAGCTTGTCATGGAATACCTTAATTTTTGAAAAAATACAGTCTAGTATAGAATTTGACCAGTTGCCAGCACGTAATGTTGCCAAATCTCCCAAATTTTGTCTAAAGGACATGAGTTACTGTACACAAATATTGCTATTGTCTATTATCCTTGATAACCATGTGGTAACCAATTGTTTGTATATGCAGAAATATATTATAAATAATATTAATTTCCCAAATCGAAACAGATATTGAAATATCGATTTGAGGACTGTTAATCAGCATTTCTTGTAGCAGCTTCAGATTAACTGTAGCATTTATGATAGGTCAAAGGGAGCTTTAACAAAACTTCCTCACTTGAGGTTAAGAATAGCAAAGCGTAAAAATAATGTGCTCTTTGGACCGATAATTTATTGCCAGGTAAGTCGGTCTCTAGTTCTATCATTGAATGATTTTTAAATACAGGTGTTTTCTCTTTTCTCATCTTTATAATTACTTTAGTCGTTCATTTCGTGAGCTAACAACAAAAGTTGATAGTTCTTTGAAGAGTTTACATTGTTGGTCATTCCTCCGCTAACAATCTTTGGTGATATGAGGTCATTTGTGTCCTCTAGATAGCTTACTTTTCAGTTTTAAATTTCATCGTTAGGGGACTGATTTCAACAATGTTATATTCGTTAGTCACTTTTTGTCCGTTCCAGGCTTTGCTGATGCCCCTACGTGAGCGCTGGGCTATGGGATGACAATTCTGAAGCGTCTTGTAGACTATCAGGAGAGGATACTGGTGACAGTGTCCGCCGGATGGCGGCTGAGGTGGCAGGTGATCCGTAAGGTGAAAAACGATGTTGCGCAAGTCCCGCTGCCGACAATTGAGGCGGGTAGAGTGGTCGAGGCAACGCTGGTGGTGTCGACGACGCCTGAGAGTGGGAAGAACTGGCGGCTGCAGCAGCCAAGTGCTGAGCGTGCAGCAGAGATGGCCCCAAACAAGCCCATTGACTCCAGAGAACTCCTGGAGGAACAGGGCTCCCTCCACCTCCGGGACCAGCAGCAGCACCATACAAGGAACACATGGGTCCCATGAGCGGACCATAAGGACCTGCAGCGGCCGCCGCGGCGCGCAGGAACAACTGCGACCTAGCTGCAAGCAGTGCCTTCTCCTCCAGGGTCAGGTTATTGTTGTGTGTGTCCATGTCGGTGAAGGGCCGAAGGGGAGATCGCAGATAGTGTTGCTCTGCCAGCATGGACTCCATCGTCTCCCTGTGAACAAACCATCTGACCACATTATCAGCTAACTCACTCACCCTATCAACATGCACAGAGGAAACAACATTATTTATAATATAAACAAATAGCAATACCATCGTTTTTACATTAAATTTGTCTCAGTTAACATAGCATTTTTGCTGCACAAAATATTTCAGTTCCCATAAATATGATGATTAAATAATCCAGTATATCTCAAAAATAAATAAATAAATAAATAAATAAATAAATAAATAAATAAATAAATAAATAAATAAATAAATAAATAAATAAATAAATAAATAAATAAATAAATATATATATAAATAAATAAGTAAATAAATATTGTACATGCACTGATGAGCAATTAGACGTAGTTTTGTTTTACTGAAATGACAATGTGGTAGCCCAGGTGAATATAATAGTACGGGGATCTTTCACGAGAGGTGAAATGGGACCCCCGGTACATTTTCCATGCCCCTTATTGGTGAACGATCCGGGAACCTGCTGTTCAGCTCCAGCACCATGAAGAAGACATAATACCTGTAGAAAAACAATGCACCAGCTCATCACCCCTGAGTCGTAGCCGATTGGTACGATGAACAAGGATATGAGGATACTTGCCTGGCCATCAAAGTCACCAGATCTCAATCATTTTGAGCGCATCTGAAATGGCCTCGAAAGAGACCTTGCTTCGACCAATATTCGTGCGTTATGGGAGGTATTTACAACTGGCTCTATGGCCTCGTTAGTTCACACCTCGTATAACTAACCATTAAAATAAACATCGTATCACTGGTTTCCTTCTCCTTTCCTTCCCTCCAAGACCGAGTACACTATTCTCCTAGATAACCTATCATCGCCGGGCTGAGTGGCTCAGACGGCTGAGGCGCTAGACTTCTGACCCTAACTTGGCAGATTCGATTCTGACTCAGTCTAGGTGGTCAAGTACGTCAACCTCGTGTCGGTAGATTTACTGGCACGTAAATGAACTCCTGAGGGACAATTTTCCGGTGCATCGGCCTCTCCGAAAACCGTCAACAGTAGTCAGTGGGACGTAAGACAATAACATAATAATAATAATAATAATAACCTATCGTCCACAATTCGTTTCACATGACTTGCCACTGACATTCGTTCGTCGAATGTGTTCCTAACGTAGTCTTCGTTTCGTCACTGTGAGTACGTCGTTGTCACTCGTAATCCGTTTGTATCAATATACGTCTAACTACGACATCTGCCCTTATTCCATAACATATAGGCCTACTGAGTCTAAACTGCTTCACTTCCATACAGCAAGTACGTCTGAATATAGAGCAAAGACAGCTCACTTCTCTCTTACAGTTGCCAACTGCAAGCCAACTGCATTAATTTCGCAACACCCTTATTATAAATCAGTTACTATGGGCCTACTACCATCCTGGTATAATACTCATTCTAAGTACCTGATACCTCAGTTCCAGTTTCGTACTCCTCCTCTTTTTATCCCCAACTGATATCACATTATAACCTGTACCAAATGGGAAGCGTCCAACCAAGCGTCTACTATGTAATCGCGTTTTACCGCCCACCAAGTCCTAGTGAAACGGAAACCTGCTTCTTCCATTTAAATAACCGAAAAGCGAATATCACCTTGAAAGTGTCACATAATGGAGGTCTTCTCCCTCACAACGCCAACCCAAAATACCTTAGAGTTACTCTCGACCGAACGCTATCGTACAGGGAATATCTAACAAACCTAGCCGCCAAATTAAGGACACGCAAGAAAATCATCCATAAACCTGCTGGCTCCACATGGGGAGCTTCTGCATCTACTTTGCGTACTTCAGCTATGGCGCAGGTGCTTTCCACAACTGAGTACTGTTCTTCAGTTTGGATTAACAGCTCTCATGCTGAAAAGATGGACACGGTCCTGAATGAAACAATACATGTCATAAGTGGCACAGTAAAATCTACTCCTCTTTTCTGGTTGCCGGTGCTCAGGCACATAGAACCTCCTAGAATTATAAGACTGAGTAACTTGGTTAGAGAATTCAACAGGATATTGACCAATCCTGATCTCCCCATCCATGAAGATGTAAACGTCAGATTCAGCCGCCTCAAATCAAGATCTCCTCCTATTCAAACAGCACAGGAACTTGTTTAAGAGGAATTTCAATCCAAAATCTGATTGGCAACAACAGTGGAACAGCGTAGCTCCCACTCATTGGCAGACATTGTTCAATTATAAGAATCTTCCAGCTGGCTTTGATTTGCCCCGCAAGACATTGGTAGCCCTCAACAGAGTCCGTACTAACAATGGGAGATGCGGAACTGTGATGTTTAAGTGGGGTATGAGATCTTCCCAGCCTATGACTGTGGTGCAGTGAAGCAGATTATCGACCATATTGTCACCGAATGTGCTGGTAGGGTATTCGTTGGATCCATCCAGGACTTTGTGGTGGCTTCTACTGAGGCCATACGTTGGCAAGAGAATTTAGATCTAACTCTTTGAACCATTGTTCTTACATGACTGTTTTCGCTATTATAATGCGTACATTTTGTAATTATGTATATAATGCTTTGTGTTTACTGTTCATTATATTGTTTTGTGTGCGTTACCATACCCAATGTGTTGTGGTCAGAGGAAAATTTCTCTCCATGTAATATCACTTGCCCTAATACTAAATATGTTTATTTTATATAAGCGACCGCATTTGACACAGATTATAAGTTTTAAAATTCAGTTTTTCTTATCATTTGCGCTACTTCTCCTTTCAGAGTTCAATATATTAGCTTGCAAGCTTTCAGCACACCGTGCTGTTAGGATCACTTGAACAGCATACGTCAATCTGCTTACTACGCTTCCGCCTAGCTGAATCCCTCCCTGCCATTTTATACCTTTCAGCCTGACTGTCAACGTAAATACCTTGACTGCCTGTAACAATCTACATCTGATCCCAAAATCACTCAAAATGCCAACATATTTTATCTTTGTTCTCTATCATAAGCCTTTCGTAGATCTATGAAACATAAGCAAAAATCTACATTGTGGGGATTGTAACCACACAGACTTTCATATATTTCTCCACCATTGATCGTACTCTCCTTTATAAAATGTGTGAGAACACCTTGCCTGGTATTATTATTATTATTATTATTATTATTATTATTATTATTATTATTATTATTATTATTATTGGCGAATAATCCCATTAGGACTACGCAAAGAATTTGAAAACGTGATTTTGCCTTGATTTTTGCCCATATTTCTTTCATTCTTTTAATGTGGGCTTCCTTCCTATCTTGAGACCAAGTTGTTCCAGTCTTCTTCTTTGGTTTTCACTCTTGGTCAGCTTGCCATTTGTGAATTTTGGACATTTGCTGGTGTAATTCCTGCCTCTTTCCGATAGATTTTGATTTCCCCAATCCATTTCATAGTGTCTGTTTTGGCTTTAAGCCTGTTTTCATTGAATTCAACTATTTGTCTGTGTCCATACTTATTATTATTATTATTATTATTATTATTATTATTATTATTATTATTATTATTATTATTATTATTATCATCATCATCATCACACAAAGCAGAGTGTACTTTTGAAACACTCCGCGAGTGATAATTCTAGAATTCAAGAGCGTGGAGTTGTATCTCGTACTTAAAGGAAGTCTTGTCTTTTGTGTGATGTATGACAATGACTTAGCGTCCTCTTTAACTAATTCATTTCGATAGAAATATGGAGGTAATATATTTCTCCGTGAGGATACATGTAAGTGTGATCCTGCAAGCTGTAAGATGTAACTCTATATCCTCTGCTGAGATTATCATAACAATGAACTGAGATTTATGTAGAACATCAATCCAGAAGTAAGGTTTCCATAAACACGCCTTCAGAATGCGAACCAAAAGTGGTAAAACAGTAGGTCTTTTGTTCGCTGGAGAAGGAGGACACCCACAGACCGCCGTGAAAGTGTAGACCTAGGTGTTAAGGGGAATATGAAATGTGGTGTTGTTGGAAAAATGCATTCTTTATTTCTTATGATTAAATAATACTTTGCATTTTACAGTGGTTTCGACACCCTCTGTCAGCAGCCCTGAATGTGGTGTGGAAATAGAAAACCACGGAAAACCGACTTCATTATGATTAGATCTATCTATCTCAGCTTAAGCATTATTTTGTAATACCACATTCCAAAAGCTTATCCTTCTTTCTGAACTGGTTATTGTTCATGTTTAAATTCCATACAACGGTACGTTCCAGATGAAGGTCTTCGAAACATTTCTAATTCGTATATCAATATTCGAAGCCGGCCCCGTTGTGTAGGGGTAGCGTGTCTGCCTCTTACCCGGAGGACCCGGGTTCGATTCCCGGCCAGGTCAGGGATTTTTACCTGAACCTGAGGGCTGGTTCGAGGTCCACTCAGCCCACATGATTAGAATTGAGGAGCTGTCTGACGGTGAGATAGCGGCCCCGGTCTAGAAAGTCAAGAATAACGGCCGAGAGGATTCGCCGTGCTGACCACACGACACCTCGAAATCTGCAGGCTTTCGGGCTGAGCAGTGGTCGCTTGGCAGGCGAAGGTCCTTCAAGGGCTGTAGTGCCATGGGGTGGGGGGATATCAATATTCGAGGGAGCAATTTTATTTCCTTAAGAGAGGCCTCCTTACTGTACTTCTTTCGTATTTAGTTATGCTACTACCCAAGTCACAATATTCATCTGCTTTTTTAAGACTTAATTTCCTACTGTAATATTTCACCTGACTTCATTCAACTGCATTACATTTGTTTCCGATTTATTTACTTTAATCTTATACTCCTTCTCCAAGACTGTGTTTATACCCTTCAGCAATTTCTCCATATTTTCTGAAGACTCAGATAAAATACAGTAACAATATCATCGGCAAATCTAAGAGCATTGATTTCCTCTCCTTGGATTGCGATTCCTTCATGTTTTCAAATATGACCTGTAAACTCTGTAGCTTGGAGTGAATGATGCTATCAATGAAGGCAATGCAGACATAATAGAAGCTCGAAAACTTCTTGAAATTACGACTGTTTGGAATACAGAGACATTACTACAGGAACTAGATAAACAGCGAGTAACTAGGGCAAAGATTACAGCAAGAAATATGACACATGAAGCAGGATCCAATAGAAGAAGTAAGAGACTGCTTCTGCATGACACTACTGCAGGGTTTTAAGTTTTCTTCCTTTATAAGTGTATTTTTATTTTGATAACTTTAATGTTTATAACATCGTAGCAGACAAAATAGGGTCCCCATACGTTATTTTGCAACTGGTTTTAAATCGCACCGACACAGATAGGCCTTACGGTGACTATGGGATAGGAAAGGACCAGAAGTTGGAAGGAAGCGGCCGTGACCTTAATGAAGGTACAGATCCAGCATTTGCATGGTGTGAAAATGGGAAACCCTCTTCAGGGCAGCCGACAGTGAGATTCGAACCCACTATCTCCCGGATGCAAGATCAGAACTGCGCGCCCCTAAACCGCACGGCCAACTCGCCCGGTGCTCCCCATACTATGAAAAACGTAAAATTAAATAGAAATTTAAGGGCTAAAGGGTCGGGATAGGTTTCAAATAAAATTGTGTGCCATGGATAGCTCTACCAAACTAAACAAACGAATTTATAAAATCACTCCCGGACGAAATGCTGTTCCGGAAAGACAGTCTAAAATGGCTCGTTCCATAACTCGTTTTATTTTTTATTCAAATCCTAGCCAAATTAACTTGTTTACATAATTATTTCCGTAATGTGTTCCTTGGCTGAATACCCTCAGGCATTTTTGATTTTTTGAAAAATATCCACACCTATTGTAGTTATAAGGGCTTGGGTGAAACTCTGCATTGACTCACATTAGCGCTCGTAGTGGTGCTTAAGTAAAACAATGCATTGCCTCACATTAGCACTCGTAGTGGTGCTTACGTAAAACAGTGCGTTGCCTCACATTAGCGCTCCGTAGTGGTGCTTAAGTAAAACAATGCATTGCCTCACATTAGCGCTCGTAGTGGTGCTTACGTAAAACAATGCATTGCCTCACATTAGCGCTCGTAATGGTGCTTAAGTAAAACAATGCATGGCCTCACATTAGCGCTCGTAGTGGTGCTTAAGTAAAACAATGCATTGCCTCACATTAGCTCTCGTAGCGGTGCTTACGTAAAACAATGCATTGCCTCACATTAGCACTCGTAATGGTGCTTAAGTAAAACAATACATTGCCTCACATTAGCGCTCGTAGTGGTGCTTAAGTAAAACAATGCATTGACCCGCATTAGCGCTCGTAGTGGTGCTTACGTAAAACAATGCATTGCCTCACATTAGCGCTCGTATTGGTGCTAAAGTGAAACTCTGCATTGACTCATATTAGCGCTCGTAGTGGTACTTACGTAAAACAATGCATTGCCTCACATTAGCGCTCGTAGTGGTGCTTAAGTAAAACAATGCATTGCCTCACATTAGCGCTCGTAGTGGTGCTTAAGTAAAACAATACATTGACCCGCATTAGCGCTCATAGTGGTGCTTACGTAAAACAATGCAATGCCTCACATTTGCGCTCGTAGTTGTGCTTACGTAAAACAATGCATTGCCTCACATAAGCGCTCGTAGTGGTGCTTAAGTAAAACAATGCATTGACCCGCATTAGCGCTCGTAGTGGTGCTTATGTAAAAGAATGCATTGACCCGCATTAGCGCTCGTAGTGGTGCTTAAGTAAAACAATGCATTGCCTCACAATAGCGCTCGTAGTGGTGCTTAAGTAAAACAATGCATTTCCTCACATTAGCGCTCTTAGCGGTGCTTACGTAAAACAATACATTGTCTCACATTAGCGCTCGTAGTGGTGCTAAAACAATGCATTGACCCGCATTAGCGCTCGTAGTGGTAGAAAAAGGCAAACTGCTAATCTAATCGACCGTATAAAGATGATTAAGAAAAGGTTTGTAATTTTTAGGAATAAAACAGGAATATATTCTCATACTTTATTATACTTTATTTACCTAAGGGCCGATGACCTTCGATGTTAGGCCCCTTAAAACAACAAGCATCATCATCATCATCATCATCATTATTATTTACCTAAGATTCGTAGCTCATATCCCCAGGATGTTTTGAACACTGAGTTGCTTGCCTTAAGGGCTAGAACTGTTACTATGATATCTCAGAAACTACATGTTTGAAAGAGTTCTCCATATTATCGATTAATATAGGCCTAACTGATTTTACGTCCCACGAACAACTATTATCTGCCCAGATCCATCTCTGGTGAGATACAGTGTGCAGACTGTCCACTGCGTCTCCTGGTGTGGGCTGGATCAAGTTTGTTATTTCGTTGTTTTTTTCTCTGTCTCAACCTTGGCTTTGACGATATGCAAGTGACTGAGGTATGAGTGGTGCTAGAAATGCTATTCCTTATGCAGTCATGTTGATGAATGGTGTGAAGATGTTGCTCGTAAGGTCGGTCAGTGCTTACATTTCAGTGAGCTTCACAGATTGATATGTAACAGCACCTTTTGGCCCAGTGAGGAAAGCAACGGGAAACTATTTCACTCTTCAGTTCCCTAGTACGCCGCTTCAGTGACATCTAGGCTACTTTTGACAGTTGATCTGTTGAGATTCCAACTAGCCCCGAACTGAGGACTCAATATAAAAATCTATTGTATTTTTCGCAGACTTCGAGGTACCTGAATTTTTTCCCACAAGAGTTCTTCAACGTGCCAATAAATCTTCCGACACGAGGCTGACGTATTTCAACACATTCAAGTACTACCGTACTGAGCCGGAATTGTACCTATGAAGTTGGGCTTAGAAGGCCGAAGCTTCTAACGTCTGAGCCGCTCAAATCCATTCCCGTCGTCCCAGGAACTGTTTCAGCTATGAAAGTGAATTTTTTACCACTTATCCATAGCTCTAATAATGCCAATATAAAAACTGATTGAAAATGACATTACTATTGTCAAATTTTCATACCTCGCTTTGTATTTGCAATGTCTTCAAGAAAATTCACAAGAAACGATTTCATATAATTTAAAATTTTCCTTTCGTTTTCTTGATTAGTTAGAAGGAGAGATATGAATTTGATAAACCTAACACTGACAATACGGACTTTTCATGCTTCCCTTAAAGGAAGGAAGTGCCGGGGTTAAGAATTCAATTACGCTTCCAATTTGATGGACACTAAGCTGTAACGGGGTGTTATTATCAGGTATGGAGTGTCCGGAGCATTCCTTCTTCAGAGCGATAATTATCTAGTTGAGTGACTTCCCTACCTAATGAGCAATAATGTAAGTGGAACGTGGCAGAGGATGTGAACTGAGTACTGATAAGGGCACGGAGAGTACCAATGGTAATTAATCCTCGATTCCATATTTGGAACAGCAGATAGATAGACTGAGTCTGAACATCAAAAGAAAACATTAATTTTCTTTATCGAATCTCACATATGACACTGTACCCGTAATATTGAAAGTAGCATTCTGACAGGCTGGAGGGAGGAGCACTCCACGTGCCATTGCACGGCGTTGCCACATTGTTGCATTCCTTTCTCCTTCCCCTCGCTTGCGGCTCACTTGTTGGTTCGTTCAGACCACTGTGTGCTTTTGTACACAACTCTGAAGTGAGAGATTTGGCTACTTCAAGCAACACGAGGCGGCCAGCAAGCTTATCCCCTTGGCAACCGCAGTGGGTCCGCCCTCGTATCCATAGCAACCATACCCCCTACTCCCTTCTCCGGTGGTGGTGGCAATAAACGGACCTCCCTCTAAGAACTGACAAAATGTTTCTTTCAGTATTAGCAACTTAACGGAACCCGAGAAAGGGTCAGTTGCCATCTGATGACACGTTGAAGGGGTTCTATGTGACAGGAAGGATTGCAACTACTATAGTGTTATTTCATTGATTAGTACACCAGGCAAGGTATTCACCGGCATCTTGGATGGGAGGGTGTGATCGGTGGTTGAGAGGAAGTTGAATGAAAACTAGTGTGGTTTCAGACCACAGAGGGGCTGCCAGGATCAGATTTTCAGTATGCACCGGGTGATTGAAAAAAGCTACGAGAGGAACAGGCAGTTATGCTTTTGTTTCGTAGATCTTGAGAAAGCATATGAGAAAACATGTTCGCCATACTGGGGAACTATGGGATTAAGGGTGGATTATTAAAATCAATCAAAGGCATTTATGTTGACAATTGGGCTGCAGTGAGAATTGATGTCAGAATGAGTTATTGGTTCAGGGTACTTACAGGGGTTAGACAAGGTTGTAATCTTTCACCATTGTTGATCGCATTTTACATGGATCATCTGCTGAAAGTTATAAAGTGGCAGGGAGGGATTCAGTTAGGTGGAATTGTAGTAAGCAGTCTATCCTATGCTGACAACTTGGTCTTAATGGCAGATCGTGCCGAAAGCCTGCAGTCTAGTGTCCGGGAACTTGAAAATAGGTGCAATAAGTATGGTGTGAATATTAGCCTTTCGATGATTAAATAGATGTCAGTAGGTAACTAATCCATGAGAACTGAATGTCAGATTAGTGATACAAAACTGAAACAGGTAGATAATTTCAATTATTTAGGATGTGCGTTCTCCCAAGATGGTAATATAGTGAGATTGAATCAAGATGCAGTAAAGCCAATGCAGCGAGCTCGCAATTGCGATCAACAGCATTCTGTAAGAAGGCAGTCAGCTCCCGGACGAACCTATCTTTATATCGGTCTGTTTTGAGACCACCTTTGCTTTACGGGAGCGAAAGCTGGGTGGACTCAGGATATCTTATTCATAAGTTAAAAATAACGGACATGAAAGTAGCGAGAATGATTGCTGGTACAAACAGGTGGAAAAAATGGAAAGAGGGTACTCGGAATGAGGAGATAAAGGCTTAGTTAGGAATGAACTTGATGGATGAAACTGTGCGCATAAATCGGCTTCGTCGCACTAACGCAAGAAAGCTGCATGAGACTATCTGGCAGGGGTCAGATCGAAAATTGTGGGGACATTAGACAAAGCATATGTGTACCTTAGTGACTGTAACAAAACCCGCTCTATTTACTAATGCCCTAGAGACAAAAAAGTCAAACATTGTATAAAGAATGCCAGGAAAGTTTTCCAAAGGGTTGCAGGATTATCGCTGGATAAGCCTACTGCTACAACGGCAAGTTAATCATTCGCCGTGTCGCTAATAATGGGAAGGTGAACTCTACATACTATCATTAGGGAATTTTAACGCCCATTTACAACACAGATATCCCAGTACCGTATAGGAGGGTTAAAAATCAGGTATGGGTACATCAAGATGAAGCATCCAGCCACACCTCTCATTTGACTCGTCTGTTCTTAGACAGAATGGAGATGGAAACTGGAATCCGTGCAATTCCGTTTACTGATATTCCGGTGAAAGCACCTGATGGGTCCCCATGGTCTTCTGCGCATTTGGACTCCTAAAAAGGGCCTTAGGAAATAGACGTCCACGCATTGTGAATGGCCTCTGGAAAGAAAGTCAGGAGGAATGGGATAAGGCAGACATGCTAGCTCTGCTAAAATGTCTGCCGCAATGGAAATCACGTTGTCGGGCTATAGGTAGAAATTCTGGCTTTCAATCGAGGATGATCGTTATCGTTCATAAGATAATTACCCTTCAAACATCGTCACAAGGCATCCTGAACGACCTTCTGTACAAGCAAACCCCGTGGTACAACAGGTCTGCTCAGCCCAAAGGCCTGCAGATAACGAGGTGAGTTGTGGTCGCCACGACGAATCATTGCGGCCGTTATTCTTGACTTTCTAGACGGGGCCCTACTCCGTATAACCAGAAAGAACCATAATTATAGAACACTGAATTCAAAATTTACCAAACTATCTAGCTAAAGAGGGGCTGCCTGGCCGATGCGATAAAGACGTGCTAGGTTCGCCCAGAAGGACGTGGGTTCGAATCCTCGTCAGGAAGTCGTAAAATTTAAGATACGAGATTTCCACTTCCGGGGGTGCATATGGCCCTGAGGTTCACTCAGCCTACACCAAAAATGAGTACCAGGTTAATTCCTGTGGGCAAAGGCGGCCGGGCGTAGAGCTAACCACTCTACCCCATCACGTGGCGAGGTTAACAATGGTGGAAGCCTTTACGTTCCACTCCTCCAAGGGCCTTCATGGCCTGTACGGAGGTGATTTTGCTTTGCTATCTAGCTAAAGGTTGGTAGTGTGGTGTGTTGTGTTGTGTTGTGTGTTTGGAGAGGAGTGTGTTGGATAAGACCCAAACACCCAGTCTTCGAGTCAGAGGAATTAACCTTATGCAGTTGAAAGCCTCAACTCGGCCGGGAATCCAACCTTCTGAACTGAAGGAGAGTACGTTGAACATTCAGCCAAATAACTGAACTAATAATAACATATGGGCGAATGTCAAACAAATTATCTAGTGACTTAGTTGATGACTTTCCACTCAGATGGTAGAGGTTCGAATTCTAGTCGATTCCGGGTTGGAAATTTCATCCGAAAATTCACGTGTGTCAGGAAGGTCATCCAGTTTTGAAACGACGGCTAAATAAAAATGAGCCAGGGTATCTCCAGTGATCTAAACTGCCTAGGATAATCTGTACAAAGTTTAATATCAATAAATACATTATTAAATATTATTATAATAATAATAATGTAAAAAGGAAATGGCGTATCGCTTTAAGTGCCGGGAGTTCCCAGGACGGGTTCGGCTCGCCCGGTGCAGGTCTTTTGATTTGACGCCCATAGGCATCCTGCGTGTCGTGATGAGGATGAAATGATAATGAAGACAACACATAGGCTACACCCAGCCCCCGTGCCAGGGAAATTAACCAATGATGGTTAAAATTCCCGACTCTGCTGGGAATCGAACCCGGGACCCCTGTGACCAAAGGCCAGCACGCTAACCATTTAGCCACGGGGCCGGACATAATAATAATAATAATAATAATAATAATAATAATAATAATAATAATAATAATAATAATATAACTCACCTTTCAAATTCTGTGAGCCGAGATGAATCTCTAAATCCTTTGGCGAATGGATTGCTGTCTATCTTCAGTTTTGTTATCTGTGAAAGTAGAAAGATTAGATTAGGATCACTTGTTGAAATGGGCACTTTAGTCAAGTCTGTTAAGTGTTGTAATTTTACTTTCCCTCCTCATTTCTACTATTTTGCGTTATGAGGGGCACTGGCAGTGTTGCCTATTCCTTTTGGGTCGTATCCCTACAAGCAAACCAGAATGTCGCTACACTTTACCTGAAAATATTTTTTTTACTCCAGATGTTAAAACCGAACGTATTTGTATTCTCTTCGTAAAAATGTTGTTATATATATATATTTTTTTTAACTATAATTGATTATATGTTTTTAACTCCTCAGAAGAATTTGTCCATACCTTCCTGAAGTCACACATATATTGAGATCCGTGATGTTACAGGATATAGAGTCTTCGTCTCACACCTTCAGGGAGGTATTAACTAAAAGTGAATTAACCCTCAAACATACGCGTATGGGGTGGAATCGCACCCCAGGTCATTTTATTTCCTAGTGAAATGTACAAATAACTTTTCTGTGCTCTCCCCGCTCTTGTACGTTTTTGGCTGGATCCCCGCAAAAAGAGGTTTTTTTTTTTTTTTTTTTTTGCTATTTGCTTTACGTCGCACCGACACAGATATGTCTTATAGCGACGATGGGATACGAAAGGCCTAGGAATGGGAAGGAATCGGCCGTGGCCTTAATTAAGGTACAGCCCCAGCATTTGCCTGGTGTGAAAATGGGGAACCACGGAAAACCATCTTCAGGGCTGCCGACAGTGGGGTTCGAACCCACTATCTCCCGATTACTGGATACTGGCCGCACGCAGAAAGAGTCGTTCTTACATAATCCACCTTAAAATCTCCAATTAATACATTGATTCATATTTTACAATACAATGATATGTGGGGTGAAAAGCACCCCCACGCGTGTGTCTGGGTCCTAAGGATCTGGCGCGTGTGCTTGAGGGTTAAGAAGAAGTTCAACTCCCATTCTATTCCTTTTATATAGTTCTGATGTCACTCAGCGCAGAAAAAATGGGTGTTTATGCATTTGGAAGGACAGGATCTGATTTTGCAAGCATGGCGTACTAATAAATTAAGCTGATAACTGTTAAAAATTTGAAACATCGGATGCCGTTCATTACACCAACACATTTTTAGAAACAAGATTTTAAAACAAGGTATATTTTTACGTAAATTTAACATCTATGGCAAAATATGAATGCAGGTTGTTTAAGTATCTACATTCTGTCACACCTGAAAAAGAAATTTTTTTAAACAGTCCTTAATTTAAATATGTCTTCTAGCTGACAGTATTGTTGCGTAGGTCAAGACAACAGAAAACTCGAGCAGCGTGCGTAGGTTGTAGGAACTGTGGGTTTGGAGGGCGTGGGGAGAACTCCCACTGTGACAGCAAAGACAGGAGAGTGTACGAATAAAATGCAGTTGTGACAGAAATATACGAACAATTTACAGTTGCCACTTCAAATTTATTTTTATTATTTCGTCCACATGCATTACAGTAGTTGAATTCTATCTAATGTCATGAGTAATCGAGACCAGAAAGAATCCTCTAAAAGTAGTACCATACCCGATTATAGCTATGTTCCATGTGTCTTTTATTACACGTTTCCTTGAGGTTTTGCACAACTTCCTTGGAGTGGAAATAGCGCCTTTTGATCCGGCACTCCTCAGTTGAAGTGTACTTCTTTTTTGTGAAATGTTTGCTGTAATCTAGTGCTAATTTATATTTCTTGGTGAATATTACCAGTACTGGCCATGAATTTATCTATCATTCGATTCTGAACAAACAACGCTCACAAGGAGATGAGTTGTCGAAGTCGAAGTTCGAACAAATGACTTATTGTATCCAGGCTCGCATAAGATTATCTCTCACCGAGCTCGGTAGCTGCAGTCGCTTAAGTGCGGCCAGTATCCAGTATTCGGGAGATAGTAGGTTCGAACCCCACTGTCGGCAGCCCTGAAAATGGTTTTCCGTGGTTTCCCATTTTCACACCAGGTAAATGCTGGGGCTGTACCATAATTAAGGCCACGACCACTTCCTTCCCACTCCTAGCCCTTTCCTGTCCTATCGTCGCCGTAAGACCTATCTGTGTCGGTGCGACGTAAAACAACTAGAAAAAAAGATTATCTTGTCGATATCTCTTTAAAAGGTATAATTTGTCCTATATCTTATAACCATATTCAGAGGAAATCATCTTCAAACTAAAATATCCTTCTTCATCTTCATTGTAAGTTTTTTGTTTCTTTTCTTTCGTTTTATATGATTTTTTTTGGTCCTCCACCTCGCTTTCGTCGCTTCATCGTGTTCTTTCCAATGCGACTGTTACATCCTCTTGTCACACACATCATTCTTCTCGTGTTTCACTCCTTGGGGCTGCCTCTTCACGGAAAGGAGCCTAGAACGAAGGAAATAAAAAGAAAAGAAAGGAAGACAGAAAGAAGATTTCGCGCCTTAGGCCAAAACAAACATAAATAATAGTTTTTAAATGAGACAGGACGTGAAGGGGAGGAGGTGACATGTGTAGGAGGAGGGGAATTCCCCACATTCCAGAGCCGGTATGGTAACCAGAAGTGGCACATGTGTGCAACCCCCTGCATGTCGTCAGTAATTGGCCCACCCTGGGTGTTCGCTTGTCGCTGTCTTGTTGCGAGATCTTGTGATGAATAGCGGATACATGATACGCACGATGAGTTCTACAGTCAGGTGAGTATGGACAACGGACAGCACTCTATGCATTGCCCTCTATCTCTCCGTGGTCCTTGAATTTCAGGAATGACTGTAACTCATTGACTGAAGGAAAAATAATCGAAAGCATTTATGCGTAATAGCCAGCCCTGTTCTCTAGGGGTAGCGCTCCTGCCTATTACCCGGAGGCCTCGGATTTTATTCCCAGTTAGAACAGGGACTTTTACCTGGTTCTGAGGTGTGGTTTGAGGTGGTGTGGAGGATTACCATCTTCTATTAACATTAACCAGAGGGGAAAGTGGAAGGGATCCCATACTTCGAAAAATGAAGGTATCGGTCAAAGAAAGACAAGGACCACGAAGGGCGTGAAAATGAAATACTCCCTACGTCTCGCACCGTCGGGGTCGGGAAATAACAAGGGTCGATCAAGAGAGGTCGGCTCGGAAGGATGAAAGGGAGGGGCCTGCACAAGTAAATGGAAGAAATGCCAGGCTCAGCTAGGGGAACCGTGCACGCCAACCCTCGCTCCCAAATTGAGAGTGCTTCATCGCCCTTTTAGTCGCCTCTTACGACAGTCAGGGGATACAGTGTGTATTTGGGGGAGGTGGTTTGAGGTCCACTCAGCCTACGATTACAGTTGGGTAGTTATCTGACGGTGAAGGGAGCTAAGAATAACGGCCGAGAGGACTCGTCGCGCTGACCATGTGACACCTCGTAATCTGTAAGCCTCCGGGTTGAGCAGTGAGTTTGGGTTGGTGTGGTTTATTTATGCCTCAGTTTACCAATAATGGGAAAAATTTATTTTACAAATAGTATACAGTATATCTGTATGTCTAGCTAGTTGTTTTACGTCGCACCGACACAGATAGGTCTTACGGCGACGATGGGACAGGAAAGGGCTAGGAGTGGGAACGAAGCGGCCGTGGCCTTAATTAATGTACAGTCCCAGCATTTGCCTGGTGTGAAAATAGGAAACCACGGAAAACCATTTTCAGGGCTGCCGACAGTGGGGTTCGATCCTACTACCTCCCGAATACTATCTGTCTGTCGTCAGTGAGAACTTCAGCTCACTTGTCAGAGGCTGGTTGGATTTTCAATTAGCACCACCAATAGTTATGTGTTGAAGGAAAACTATAAAAAGAAACTATGGTAGCGCTGTAGTGAGGCGTGATGAGTGATAGTTTGTCATTGCTTTCCTCACTGTGCCAGGAAATGCTATTGTAGTACGACTGACCTATAAGCAAAGCCTTCCGTAATATTCATATGCAGTATTTGTTCCCTGAATGTCATTACTCAGCAGGCTTACCACACATACCTCAACACCTTCAATCCGTCACAACACACATGAGAATGAGTTTTCGGTGGAAGCTAAATTTTACTATGACTTGTGTCAAGAGACAGATGCAAAATAATGATTTCATCTAGAAATAACAGCAAGTGAGTCAAGAATTTCTGAGCAAAAACGTACTAGTATCGACTTCCTCTTCTACATTCTCACTGCAGTCCGTAGGTTATAACACAGATGTATTTCATAGTAAATTTCAAGGATTTTGAAATACAATAGCATATTAATAATAATAATATCATTTGTTTTAGGGGCTGCCTGACCGAGGCGGTAAAGGCGTGCTCGGTTCACCCGAAAGGACGTGGTTTCGATTCCCTGCCAGGAAGTCGAAAACTTAAGAAACGAAATTTTCACTTTGGGAGGTGCACATGGCTCTGAGGTTCACTCAGCCTACACCAAAAATGAGTACCAGGTTAATTCCTGGGGGAAAAGGTGGCCGGGGGTAGAGCTAACCACTCTACCCTATCAAGTGCCGAGGTTACGGATGGTGGAAGCCTTTACCTTCCACCCCTCCAAGGGCCTGCATGGCCTGTACGGAGATGACTTTGAATAATATCATTTCCTTTACGTTTCACTAAGTTTACTGCTTTCGGAGACGCCGTGGTGCCCGAATGTTGTTTCGGAGGAGTTCTTTTACGTGCCTGCAAATCTAACGACACCAGGCTGACGTAACTGAGTGCCTTCAAGTAGGCTACCACCGGACTAAGCCGGGGTCAAGTCCGCCAACTTGAGCACAGAAAGTCGTCAGTCTATCGCTTGAGCGACACAGAATAACATACTAAGTCAGTACCAAGCTATCCTGGTCTAAGTCAAGTAAACCTATCAAAACCTCCCTCGAAATGGTCACACTCTAACATCTCTATTCGACGTTTATTGTAATAATAATAATAATAATAATAATAATAATAATAATAATGGCGAATGGAGGAGGAGAGGTTACCTAAGAGAATAATGGACTCTGTTATGGAGCGTAAGAAGAGTAGAGGGAGACCAAGACGAAGATGGTTAGACTCAGTTTCTAATTATTTAAAGATAAGAGATATATACAACTAAACGAGCCCACTTAACTAGATACAAATAGAGGGGCGAGTTGGCCGTGCGGTTAGGAGCGCGCGGCAGTAAGCTTGCATCCGGGAGATAGTGGGTTCGAATCCCACTGTCGGCAGCCCTGAAGATGGTTTTCCGCGGTTTCCCATTTTCACATCAGGCAAATGCTGGGCTGTACCTTAATTAAGGCCACGGCCGCTTCCTTCCAACTTTTAGGTTTTTCCTATCCCATCGTCTTCATTAAGACCTATCTGTGACGGTGCGACGTAAAGCAACTAGCAAAAAATAAAAATTTAATAAAATAGATGATTGTGGCGGCGATTAGTAAATTCACAGTGGCTTGCAGACTGAAAGCTGAAAGGAAAAGGGTCTATCATGAAGGTTTATATTAGGCCTATTATTCGTTGTTAGGCAATTGAAACCTCGTACTTCCACTGACAAGAAAACAGTTTTCCTCCATCTGCCTTCTGAAGGCTTGTTGCTCTGCTTGACAGAAGACTCCAATGGTCGAATAATTGGGCTATCATTGAACATTGAAAATGGCAGGAACAGGTCATCGGCCATTGCTGACCACGCAGTTTTGGACTTGTTCTGTAAACTTTACTCCTAAGGAGTTACGAGGTTTCCTTTGCCCAGCGACTTATTATTATTATTTTGATTCGTGAGGCCCAAATAGGGAGCGCCTGTGAACTTATTTAGCACAACTTTTCTTCTTTCTTTCTTTCTTTCTTTCTTTCTTTCTTTCTTTCTTATTCTGTTTAACCCCCGGATTGGTTTTCTTCCCTCGGACTCAGCGAGGGTTCCCACCTCTGCCGCCTCAAGGGCAGTGTCCTGGAGCGTGAGACATTGGGCCGGGGGATAAAACTGGGGAGGATGTCCAGTACCTCGCCCAGGCGGCCTCACCTGCTATGCTGAACAGGGGTTTTGTAGAGGGATGGGAAGGTAGGAAGGGACAGGCAAGGAAGATGGAAGGAAGCGGCCTTGGCCTTAAGTTAGGTACCATCCCGGCATTTTCCTGGAGAACTAGTGGGAAACCACGGAAAACCTCTTCCAGGATGTCTGAGGTGGGAATTGAACCCACTTCTACTCAGTTAACCTCCTGAGGCTGAGTGGACCCGTTCCAGCCCTCGTACCATTTAAAATTTCTTGGCAGAGCCGGGAATCGAACCCGGGCATCCGGGGTGGCAGCTAATCACGCTAACCACTACACCACAGGGCGAACACTTTTCTTCTTGTCTTCCCTAAATCTCTTCATTCCTTCGCTGCGTTCTTCCGTCCATCCTGCAGCTTGTATTTTTGCTTTATTAGAAAATTTGTTTTGTTTATGGGATTTCTGAATTTTTTTCTGTCTTGCATTATTTCATCATCTATACCAACTTCCTGAAAGTATTAGTTTATTTCTGTAAGCCAGTTGTGATTTTTTATAGGTACTGCGAGATTTAGTACTTTCTTTGTTAGCCTATTGTTATCCATCCTGATCAGTTGACCATATAATTTTAATCTTCTTTTTCTAATGGTGTCTGTGATCTTTTCTGTTACTTGATAGATTTCCTGTGATTTTCTTTCCATCCAAATGCCACTTTCGCATTTAGATCCTAGAATTTTCCTGAGAATTTTTCTCTCTTGTTTTTCGATGTTTTTTATTTGTTATCTGCCACCAATTATCAGAGTTTCTGATGCATAAAGGACTTCTGGTTTGACAACTGTACTGAAGTGTTATAATTTTGCGTTTTGGGATACAGATTTTTTGTTGTATCTGCTCTAGACAATTTTGTAGGCTTTTTGTAATTTTGTAATTCTTTCTTTGCTTGCTGATTGTTTTCCGTTTGGTTGTATAATTTCACCTAGGTATTTGAATTTATCTACTTGGGAGATTTTTCCATATCTAGTGCTTAGAGGATGGTTGTTAAATCCTGATTTTTTAACTTCCATATAATTTGTCTTTTCATATGAAATTTGCAGACCTGTTCTTGCCACGATTTCATGAATATTTTATACGGAGTGGAGTGCTTCTTGCTTGTTGTTGGAGAGGATTGCCTAGTCATCTGCAAAGGAGAGGCAATCGAGGTGAGTTTTGTTTTTGAGAAGTCTACCATTATTGATCCCTTTTGTTTCATTTTTCCATTCTCGAACCACTTTCTCCACAACTATATTGAATAGTAGTGATGATAATCCATCGCCTTGTCCGAGCCCTGTTGTAATTTCGAATGGCTTTGAAATTTCTCCTAAAAGTTTAACTTTTGCTGTTGTGCCTGTTAGAGTTTGCTTGATCAATTCCCTTGTTTAACTGTCGACTTGAAATTCCTCAAGTATGTTGAACAGGGTCTGTCGGTCTATTGAATCATAAGCTTTCTTGAAATCAACAAAGGTAATTATTGTTTGTTTTACTGTAGTTTTACGAATTTGTAAAATCGTTTTTTAGGTTTAAAATTTGTTCTGGGCATGGTCTTCCTATCCGAGACCCTGCCTGATATTTTCCAATGAGGTCGTCGGTTTGTTTATCTAATCTATTCGGTAGGGCTTTAGAGAAAATTTTGTAGAAGACTCATAGTAAAGAAATCCCTCTACAATTGTTTATATCTTATTTATCCCCTTTCTTGTGGAGTTGGTGACTTAGTGCACACTTCCAATCTTCTTAATTTTTCTCAGTATTCCAAATATTCTGTATGATTTCTTGAATTGTGTAAGACATTTTCTCACCACCTGTTTTCAGCATTATTACTATTATTAATATTATGATTATTAATAATAATATGATGATGATTGTTATTATTATGGTGTTGTGGGTACTAATTTGACTTTCCCTCATTCACGCTGCCCGCTTGTCAATTTCGACGTCCCGTTTTGCTCTACCAGATCGCATAGAAACGTATTTATGGCTGTTTTAATTAATTTTGTCGGGCAAACACTAACGTACACTCTTGGATATATTTTTAGCCTTCGAAAATACGACTACCTTTTCCACGTTTGAACTCGCAATCTTGAGATTCGGAGACCAGAACTCTACGACTTATCAACAGGAAGAGCTACCATCGAAGGACAAAATCTTGAAAGAAATTTCTCAATTAGAGCACAAATTGCACGATTTAAATAATTACTCTGGTCAGAGGAAGAACGTGGGCTCTTGACCACTTCAGTGAAATATAGACCCTCTAGAGATGAACCGCGGACCTGAGAGATGGATAGGCTAATTCCGGCGACGCCTTCTGTCTGCTCATTAGCGATGCGTCGCGAGGCGTCGGAGCGGCCACGGCACGGTGACAGTGCGATGGAGCGAGACGCAGCGCTGCACAAAGACGGCCGCGGAGGGAGTTATGGGGCGACAGTCGCCGACTGGCAAGCAACCTTCCTCACTAACTAATGGCAACGAAGATTTGGTGAGAACAACTACAAACGATCTGCTTCTGCTTTACACAAACTGAAATGAATTAATTTATTTCCGGAGAACTTAGCCAGAAATAAAAATACTGCACAGATCGGTTCCTTTCAATTAAATTCTAACCCATTTCTAAAGCCCAACTTCTTTCAAAGGCAAGCAATAATTCAGAGGGACTATATATTAAGATGTTGGAAGTATGCTTGACACCAATTTAACGTTACTGGACTGGAAGCACAGGAATTTTACAACTCCCTTAAACTTTGGCAGTTCACCTCATACAATGATTACAAAACTCTGTGTTACAGTAGTGGTTTGCGTGATGAAGTTTTACGTGACTGTTGATATAGAGCAGAACCAGTTTTGGAGGCAGTCTGACTAGGATGTAGTATAGGGAATTCACACTGCAATGGGGCCAAAATAACAAAAAAATTATCAGAAAATAAGTACATAAAGAAACCAAATTCTGTACAAACTTTAAAATTGTTCAAATTATCTGTTCAGGGATCTGCCTTGGATTTTTAGCACGCACCGTAAGTTGTTAGTGGGACGTAAGAATCAATAACATAATTAACGACTTTGTCGGTGGAAGTGTTTGGGGAAGGCTCACTCACGTCATTTGACCACTTAAAATCTTCTTTTATGGAACTGTGTCCGTTTTCACTTTGAATATACAGTACTTCGTGGTTGCATCATCTCTGTTCACCGTCCTCTTTGAACTGACCCATTATTTTTCTCAGTTTATTTCTTAATTTTCTTATCATTACGGTTTATTTTTTAACAAATTAAGGATGATTAATGGTGAAAAAGTTTAAGCCATTCTGACCCCAACTTAGCACGTTCGATCCTGGCTCAGTCCGGTGGTATTTGAAGGTGCTCAAATACGTCAGCCACGTGTCGGTAGATTTACTGGCATGTAAAAAAACGCCTGCGGGACAAAATTCCGGCACCTCGGTATCTCCGTAAACCGTAAGTTGTTAGTGGGACGTAAGAATCAATAACATAATTAACGACTTTGTCGGTGGAAGTGTTTGGGGAAGGCTCACTCACGTCATTTGACCACTTAAAATCTTCTTTTATGGAACTGTGTCCGTTTTCACTTTGAGTATACAGTACTTCGTGGTTGCATCATCTCTGTTCACCGTCCTCTTTGAACTGACCCATTATTTTTCTCAGTTTATTTCTTCCTTTAATTCCTGTTTTTCCATAAGTTATTTCCTATTCATTATGAAGAATTCCGCTGAGTATAGGACCTCTGTATTACATTACTGTCATCATTAGCTTATTACCTGGCTCCTTGGCTGAATGATCAGCGTCAGGGCTTTTAGTTCAGAGGTTGTCGGATTGGATTCCTGGCTGGGTCGAGGAGTCTAGCCACATCTAGGAAATTCCTCTTGTTTGAAGGCTGGATGTCTTCCTTTTTCTCAATACCTATGTCTTCGTATTCAAACAGCACGACACACCACCCTATCAACCACTACAAAAACACGTGATAGTGATTACATCCCTTCACATCGGGTTAGCATCAGGAAGGGTATCCGGTCGCAAAACACGGTAAAGAATGCACCTGTAACAACATTATTCTTTTTCTTCTTTTCGTTTCAGCCTTCTACGGGCTGCGATTACGCAACTTCCATTGCTTTCTCAAGTTCTTTCTCCTTCCTCTTTCGCCAATATTTCTTCATCCGTTGGCTTGCTCGTGCTCGTTCTTCTGCCGAGAATACTCTATTCTTCCACATTTTCTCATCATCTAGGTCCTTCAACTCCGCAACTCTCTGCCTGAAGATTTTTCTGTTTGTTATACCTTCTGCCGTGATCCCACATTTTTCTAAATCTCGGTGGACTTCTTTTACCCGTGGGACTTGTGTCTTCCTGTTCTCCTGGAAGGTGAGGATCCTGTTGGCGAGTCTCTCCGATCCCATTCTTTTAATATGTCCGTAGAACGTCAATCTCCTCCTTTTCATTGTGGTGGTGATGTTTTCAAATTGTTGGTATAGTTCTCGGTTTGGTCTCATGCGAAACGTAAACTTGTCTGATGATTTCATGGGTCCAAGAATCTTTCTAAGGAATCTCATTTCTTTCTTTTCCAAATCTGCGTATAAACATTCAGATTTGACTACCGTGATGTAGTGCTTGAATTTGGCCTGGTAGGAGAGTGATTTAGATTTGTAGGTGTTCTGGCATAATCTAAACGCAGTTTCCATCTTTCTTGCACGTCCTTGAATTGCTGCTTTCTCATTCATGTTTGGAGTCAAAATCTCTCCTAGGTACTTGAATGTTGTAGCTCTTTTTTTTTTTTTTTTTTGCTATGGGCTTTACGTCGCACCGACACAGATAGGTCATATGGCGACGATGGGATAGGAAAGGCCTGGGAGTTGGAAGGAAGCGGCCGTGGCCTTAATTAAGGTACAGCCCCAGCATTTGCCTGGTGTGAAAATGGGAAACCACGGAAAACCATTTTCAGGGCTGCCGATAGTGGGATTCGAACCTACTATCTCCCGGATGCAATGTAGCTCTTTTGATGTCACCGTACTTCGTCCTCATTGTCCAGGTTGGGTCAGTGGTATTTATTATTATTATTATTATTATTATTATTATTATTCATTATCATTATTGCAACTTGGATAGTAAAATAACTAACGATGATAGAAGTAAGGTGGACATAATATGCAGGCTAGCACAAGCAAAGAAGGCCTTTTTTAAGAAAAGAAATTAGCTCACTTCGAACATTGATATAGGAAGTGAAACATGGACGATAACTAGCTCAGAAAGAAAGAGAATAGAAGCTTTTGAAATGTGGTGTTACAGAAAAACCTGAAGGTGAGATGGATAGATGGAATCATGAATGAAGCCATATTGAATCTAATTGGAGAGAGGAGGTCGTTGTGGCTACATTTGACGAGAAGAAGGGATAGACACCCAGGACTTGTTCAGTTGGTTTTAGAGGGAAGTTTAGGGGGTAAGAACGGTAGGGGTAGACCAAGGTATGGATATGACAAGCAGATTAGATCAGATGTAGGTTGGGTGCATCACTTATGTAGAAATGGAAAAGTTATCACAGGATAGGGTGGCATTGAAAGCTGCATCGAACCAGTCTATGGACTGATGACTCTTTAAATTATTATTATTATTATTATTATTATTATTATTATTATTATTATTATTTTTATTATTATTATTATTATTATTATTATTATTATTATTCAGGTCTTGTGATTAGAGCCCCGTCAATTTGTTGTTTTCACAGATTTATGAATAACCCTTCATCAGATATTTCGAGACAGAAATGGATAGCTGCCCTAATAGTGAATTCTATGAAGACTATATATTAAAAGAGTTTATTAAAACAAGCTTTGGCAAATCCGTCCATCCGTTCTCCTGGGGCGATTTGCTTCATTTTTGTTTTATTTTGTCCAAAATTATCGACCGGTGAATCATGAGACAGTGATACGTCTCTACGTTCAGCCAACTTTGATTAATCATACAATTAAATCATTAAATGATCACTGCAGTAATTGCAGGCGGTGTTAGAGAATACATTCTGTGCTTATTGGGTTGTTAGGCGACTAAGACTTCCAATAATATTCCGTTATATGTGATTTTCATCCTTAGTTATGTCATAGCACGCAGCCATGTTCGGTTACTACCTGTCAAGCCAGAGAGTATACACTTCCTCTGATCACGGAAGAATTATATTCCCTGCTAGATACTCTGTGATTATCTAAACTTTCCCAGCTTCCAAACATATTCAATAGATGGCAGAGAGTTCCTAATATCTTACATGCAGCTAAGAGAAAAAGTCTAAGTACAAACAGACCCCATCATGACATACGCCTTAGAAATTATCTGGTAACACCTATCAAAGGATAACCTAGCTACACTAGAAATAGTGAAGGACATGTACTGTATCTTAAAAACATTCTCTGCCTGGCCAAAACGCTCCTTCGAGAGTAACCTATGAGCTAACAACACAACCGTTCTATACAGAACAACTGCGATTTAAAATACCATTGCCTTCTACGACACAACACCAAGCTTTACATTAAGAACTGCAGGAAAAAAAGAATATATGGATAGATTTTTACCAAACAGGTGGCATGATGCGCAAGTATGGATGAATTCTGACTACGAACTGCCGCATACCATAACGCATACCGTAAATGTTCATAAAACCATTGAAAAGTGCAGGCAAAACAATAAGACTACGGCAGGTATATCAAGACGAGTTATCTGACCTATTTATAATGAATGCTGTGGAGCAGGGTGGGTCCTCTAGTAGATATTACGATACATTTATTAATTTTCATTATAAATTTAGATACAGTTTCAATATTTATTATTGTATTATTCTTATTATTACTTTAAGTTATAGTTTTTTTTGTTTTTTTTTACAATTTGGAGTGAAGCTCTCAAAATTACAGTTGACATTTCCGTCGGAACATTAGCAGGGAGTTAAAACCATTTGAAAATTTTCACAGAGAAATTTCTGTTCTGCGACGAGCACCAAACAACACACCAATAACTTCCCAGTTATGAATTGTATACCTATGTCCAAAGTCACGAAGTCAAGGCTCGTACTGCCTGTTCTTTTCTGTATCAACCTCGTTGGAGTGCTTTTCATCTCAGTTAAATGGCGCCTTTGTTGGATTTCCTATCGATGACTGCAATGTCCACTCTTTTAACTGAACCTTCAGTTAATGTACAGGTTATTTTATAGGAAGGGCCGAATTCCGTCCCCGCCCCTAATTTCGTCCCCCACGCACACGCGTAGCCTTGTCCCGCAGTCTTATTTTGAGAGTTGGTCGTGTGCACAAAGTTTAGTTTCCATGTACAAGGAGGATTCATTTTTCATGCTGAGCTCAGTTAGCGCAGCATTCAAATTAAGATCCTGTTATTCCTAGAGTGAGCATTAATATGTGTATGACATACTGGACTGTATTTCAGTGGAGTGGTGTAGTTCCTGGCGTGTAATCGCTACAATGAGTGGGTTGGCGTGAGTTACTGTAAAGGCCATTGCAATAAATCAGGGAATGTTCGTAATTTCGTCCCCCTTCATTTTATGTGTTATTTACGAAGTGTATTATTATTTTCAGATGGGGAAAACACAAGCACTGAGAAAAGGAGGCTATGAAAAAGGCTATTAAGGCAGTGAAGGACAAGACAAAGGGTTACAAACGTTCAATTAAAGCTTTGAACATCCCATGAGTAACGCTGGAAGACTATATTAAAAAGAATACCGAGAAAAACTTTTCATAAATGGCCTTCAGGTAATTCAGTATAGGAAAAGTGTTTGGTAAGGTTAGAAAGGAAAAAAAATATATTAAAATTAATTGTACTTTTCATAAATTTGGTGGGGGACGAAATTACGAACACATTTTTGGTAGTATAATTTTTGCAGTGTTTATGTTTATACCAAATATTGACTACATTATGTGATAACAGTTTCATTGTAATTTGCCCGTAAGTTGAGAATATATTCAGTAATATATGTATACCAATTTCTAGCCTTGTCCATAATATTCCTGAAACTCTACAAGTCCAAATCTGCTAAGGGGACGAAATATGGGCCGCCTGCTTAATACGAACTGTTGTTATTTCTAAAGCAGTCAAATATCCTTCTTCTGAGCTTATGGCACCTGTTATTTCCTAAAGGCTTCCATTTGCAGCCAAAATCAAGAACTGATAAAGAGTTCCAGTCTCGGTGCACTCATGGCAAAGGTCTTCTAGACTTCTGCCGGAAACACTACCAACTGCTACAGTTTCTAACGGATGATGAGGTAGCTCATAAAATTTGGTCTAATAGTTCCCAGGTCCGGCCCCGCGGTGCAGGGAGCAACGCGTCCGCCTGTCATCCGGCGGCCTCGGGTTCGATTTCCGGCCGGGTCAGTGGTTTTTAATTGTAAATGATTAATATACCTGGCCTCGGGACTGGGTATTTGTGTCGTCCTTAATGTTCCTTTCCTCACATTCAACACTATGCACTTCCGCAATTACAATTACAATATGGTGCAAGTAGTGGCAAAAGATCTACAGAGGTCGATGACACGAACAAATGTCATTCTTAAAAGAAAAAATCCCAGACGTACACTTTCATCAATCGCATACCTCCTCTTAGAAAGAGCATATGGTAAAGGTTAGAGAAATTTGCGGGGAAATAAATAATTGATTTTGTAAGTCGATTCAGTCAATTGTTTTCGTTGTCAGAAATTAATTTTTTGTTTGTAATTCATGCATGCCTTTAGGGATTATGTCACGTGAATAGAGGTCAGTCAATTTGTTGTTGTATCAGTGTTATGAATAATCCTTTATAAAATATTTTGTAATAAGTTATTTGCTAACGTATGATGAGGTAGCTCACAAAATTTGGCCTAATACATTCCCTAAAACGGAAATTAATCCTGACTTATGCCATCGTTTACTTACAGACTTCATGAAAGAACATGTGGGTAAGGTTAGAGAAAGTTATGGGGAACAATCATTGATTTATCCTTCCTTGTAAGCCCATTTGAACTGGTATTTAGTCAATTATTTTCATTGTCAGAAATTTAACATTAGGCCCATTTATAACTACAACAGCAAAAGAGCATTAGCATTTATCGAAGAAACAAACAATATATTTGTTATTCAGTGAACTGAATCACGCATATTACATTGACACTGGAAACAAAGAAAACATGTAGTAAATACATTACCAGAGTGTTATTAATGAATAAAGGGAAGTTGGAAAACTGTTAGATTATAATTCTCAGGCGGTAATCACAGCTGATAATGGAGAAATCAGAAGCTTTAATTAACTGACAGACAAGGAAAGATATTCATTGAAAATCGTTTTTCGGTGCTACAGAAGGCAACATTAATATCTCAGAACCAGATATTACATGCTATAAGACTTCAATAGAAGGCCTACAATTATTTTTAAATGGATATCATTTTAATAATTGCGCTTATGGAATCGAATTAAAAAGTTTCCATATTGATTTCGAAGGACATTGAGTAAGCTTTCTACTGGTAATTAAAATCTCCTCTTTGTTTCTAAAGGGGTGTATTTCATATTTACTTTTATCATTGCCATTCGCAATAATGCTAAAGGCGGTTGTTATGACTGGAGGAAGTTATTTGGTTCATTTTATGACGGTTGGAATAATTATCTAAAATTTATCTCTCCGTCCGTCTCTCAGTTTGTTACTTCGGTGTAGAAAAATAGCTGATCAAATCTACGGGACATTTTCTATTTGAATTCCTGTTAATCCAATTTTACGCATTAAAGACCAGTGGCTAAATATGTAGCAACCACTTTTCTTCTCTGTTTGCTCCAATTAACCTTCTCTCTGTTCTGCATGATAGTGTGTTCGTATAGATTTTGTGGGTGTAATTTTCATCTCACAAGCGTGTTTCGACTGCTTATTATCACAGTTGTTCCGGCATTGTGCGGATAAATATTTGACCACGATTCATCTAGGTTCAGTATGTGCAAGGTGGTCAAATATATGTGGACACTGTGTCCACATTGCCTATTGTAGGCAGCAAGGAATATGCAATTGGGTAACCAGTCCAAGAAAGAGTGTGAGCATGAAAGCGTGAAGTATTTTTCTATATTTTGTTGAATGAATCAAGGGGCAATGGGGAGATTAGACGAAGATCAGAACGCAAATTCGCAAATCTTATCTTATGAGGACCGGATTAAACTCAGTTTAAGCACCGAACGTGACAAACCGAACTGCAAGGTTCAATCCATGTAAACTGCGTTATATGTCTTTGTACGCACAGTTCTGTTTGTTTTTTGTTTTTGCTGGTTGCTTTACGTCGCACCGACACAGATAGTTCTTATGGCGAAGATGGGAAAGGAATGGCCTAGGGATGGGAAGGAAGCGGACTTAATTGACGAGTATTTTTTTTTTATTGAACAAAACAGAGTTTCGCCCAATTACAATGTTCCCCTATTCCAAATTCAAGATAACCCCAGAAGTGAACATTTATAACAAATAAAATCAAACTAAATCTACTATGTGGCCTCTCACATGGGCGGATAACCATCTCCACATGCAACATGCTACCTCTACATCTAACTAAACTAACTACTTAACAACATTAAATCTATACTAATTCTATGCTGAATCTGCCTAGTCGCGACATCACCCCTGGTGAGAAACTGCTACCACACTTCCCTGTGATGGCATGACCAGACATGTCTCTTGAGGCCGGAAACCGATACCTCATAGACCTCTTAAACTGTCAATATTAATTTCCTCACCACTCCTTTATGTAACAGCCCCCATGTGAGCGGATTGCCAGCTCTACATGTAGCTTGCCACGCCTATATTCTTCTGCCAAGACGGAACGTGGCCTTAATTAAAATACAGCCCCAGCATTTTTCTTGTGTAAATTGGAAACCACGGAAAACCTTCTTCAGGGCTGCCGACAGTGTGGTTAGAACCCACTATCTCCCGGATGCAAGCTCACCGCTGCGCGCCCCTAACCGCACGGCCACTCGACCGGTATTCTTGCCTTCTGGGGATTAGAGGGAAATGAATACAGTCAACAAGCGATATGGAATTGGGTAGCCAGCCTTGAGAAGTAGATTATGTCGTAAGATGTCTTAGTTAGGTTAGCCTAAGGAATTTCAAGTCATTTTCAAGACGACTCACGTAAAACCCTCTCCGAAATATACATCATGTACCCAGAGATACAAGAATAAATTTCTCCCACCCACCTCTGCAAGAGTACCGCGCTTTTGATGCGATATTGCCAGATCCTCAAATTTAACAGCTAATTCTGACGCATCGAAACACTTGGCAAAATTATAACTGAAATAAATGGATTTAGAATACTCTTCGAATTCACGTATTCGTTTTTTATAAGACTGTTTCCGGACACTTCGTATACCTTTCAGTGTCCCTTATACCACATAAACACCTTATGTTATTTATTGAAATTCAGTTTTATGTTACTAAGTAGTAACGTTTACCCACGGTTTCGTACCCGTAGAAATGTTTCCAGTTGCATACGCATTTCGTAACTCGCGCCTCATTTCTCTTCAGCGTCAGCGCTCCATGTAAACGGTATGTGAAGCTTGTCAGTATGAGTGTAGCTGATGTAAGCGACACATAACAGCTCCACGAGCAAACAGCTGATGGAAACGCTAGGAATTAGAGCCTTTGTGATACCGACTTTCTTTCGATACTCATTGCCTCCCTCACAGTGCATGGTCCATGCATTTCACCTCAAATTTTCCGATTCCTAGCTGGGCCTGCCAGCGTCCAGAGCGGCAAGTTGGAAATGCTCCTTTAATGCGTAAAATCGCAATTTTGTGGTAAATAGTTCGACTTACGAATAAAATGCGTATGGATATATGCCTATTTAGAGGAAATTGTGTTCTAAATTCTCATGTAAGACTAGTAGTTCACTGGCTTTTCTATGAGGTAAATTAGACTCCAAAATATAGGACGGCATTTTTCCTGGAATACTACTGGATATAGGAAAAAAATATGCTACACATGTATTTTTATATTCTTTAGAAAAGAGAATTGAATTCTAAAGACATACATTCGATGGTCTCCATTTTAATAGCCCGACTCACAAATGAACTCATAGACTTTCTATCCGTACAATATTAATTTACGGAAGAAATCAAAACACTTTCCGCGACACAAAACATGCACATATATACTGCATGCAGCAGAGAAACAGGTGGAAAGGTAATTTTAACCCCTGCGTTTTCTCAGAAATATTTTCGAGGCTAAATGGACCCCATTCCAGACTTTGAAATCACCGGGCGAGTTGGCCGTGCGCGTAGAGGCGCGCGGCTGTGAGCTTGCATCCGGGAGATAGTAGGTTCGAATCCCACTATCGGCAGCCCTGAATATGGTTTTCCGTGGTTTCCCATCTTCACACCAAGCAAATGCTGGGGCTGTACCTTAATTAAGGCCACGGCCGCTTCCTTCCAACTCCTAGGCCTTTCCTATCCCATCGTCGCCATAAGACCTATCTGTGTCGGTGCGACGTAAAGCCCCTAGCAAAAAAAAAAAAAAAAAAGACTTTGAAATCAGTTCTCAATTCCTGGCCGAACCTGTGACTCGGACCTCCATCCTACAGTGACTTCTAACCTCCGATTAAGAAAATAATATACAGTAGTGCCTCGAACGTTGTAGGCTACAAGATTTATTCAAAAGATTATACATTTGTAAGCGCACAATAGTCTGGCCCCGGGTTTTAGGGGGCAACGCGTGCGCCTGTCAACTGTCGGTCTCGGGTTCGATTCCCGGCCGGGTCAGGATTTTTTAATTGTAAATGATTAATATCCCTGGCCTGGGGTCCGGGTGTTTGTGTCGTCCTTAACGTTCCTTTCCTCACTTTCAACACTGTACACTTCCGCAATTACACGCCGGTTCCTCTCATATGGCGAAAGTAGTGGCAAAAGATCTGCAGAGGTCGACGCCACGAACAAATATTTTTTTAAAAAATCTTTCAGCGAAAGCTCTATAGAGCTAGTCTTCACAATTCATCAACTTCTTGTGCTTTGCTCGTCATATCTGAGGGAGACTTAGAAGACTCTGCTTTGTGATTATCTGTTAGGAGTGACAGGCGTACGGCGATATTGACTGACTGTTTCCGTGGGAAGTTGGAAAGTTTTTTAATAAAGCCTTTTTCATGCCGCTGATAGGGACGGAAGGGTGAATAAATCATCCGTACTACGAAACTTCCTCAAATGAACGGAAGCTACGCAGAGATTGGTCTGCTAATTCAGACATCCAATCTTTCATGCAGTAGAATGAATTGAGTAAAACACAAAATAATATGCCGGGCTGAATGGCTCAGACGGTTGAGGCGCTGGCCTTCTGACTCCAACTTAGCATGTTCGATCCTGGCTCAGTCCGGTGGTATTTGAAGGTGCTCAAATACGTCAGCCTCGTGTTGGTAGATTTACTGGCACGTAAAAGAACTCATGCGGGACAAAATTCCGGCACCTTGGCGTCTCCGAAGACCGTAAAAGCAGTTAGTGGGACGTAAAGCAAATAACATTATTATTTTTATTATTATTACAAAATAATATTTCTGATACACCTATTCACCATACATTATGGATAGTTAAGCCTTGTAGTGTTCGGATTGCAAGCCTCTGTTAATGAGTTACGCGCCACCCAAATCCTCTATTTGCAAATAGCTTAGTAGTCTCGCTTATTTCCAGGTTTATACCTCTTGTCCTGTCCGGCTCCATGGCTAAACGGTTAGCGTGCTGGCCTTTGGTCACAAGAGTCCCGGGTTCGATTCCCAGCATTATTATTATTATTATTATTATTATTATTATTATTATTATTATTATTATTATTATTATTATTATTATTATTATTGTTGTTGTAGTTGCTGATGTTGTTTCATGTAAACATATTGTACGTGTGTAGGAAATTTTGTGCAATAAAAATAATAGGCTAATAATAATAATAATAATAATAATAATAATAATAATGGCATATGACACCTGAGGAGGCCTGGTGCAGTTCTTTAGAGTTGACGCCGTATTGGTAACCTGCATGTCTATGAGGATGGGGTTCTACCTATAATGTGTTCTTATGCTGAAAACGGCTCACACACGCAACCCCCGAGCCATCGGAATTAACTAATGAATGTTAAAATCCCTGACCTGGCCGGGAATCGAACCCGGGAACTCCTGAAACAAATACCAGCACACTAAACATTTAGCCATGGAGCCTGACATTTTGTCAGTGTATGTGTGTATTTTTAATTAATATGGATTAGGATTGCGAGGAGAACCGTCATGGACTGGAAATCAGTAGATTGGTTGGGTCGTTGTAGTTCAGACATCGTTACTAACATCTCACCAAAGCAGACACAGGTCAAATTTTGGAAATTAAAAGTGACTTATTTGTCATGGGTAATCCGCGGTTATCTAGAGTTTACATGCTAAGTATTAGCTGAATATTGAAGAATAAATCATGGATCGACACTTACAGGATGGCCAAGAGCGGGATTTTAGCGTCATGCCTCTACTCATTATATTACATAACGCTGAGTACACCCCATTTCAGACCCGTCAATTGAATCCTAAATTATTTCCATAGTTTCCCATAGTATCTTAATTAAGGCGACGTCAGCTTCCTTCCCTCTTGTAACGCTTTCCTATCTTTTCATCGCCATAGGAACTATCTGTGTCGGAGCGACGAAGTTCAACCTGTAAAAAACGACTATGATGATAATTGAGTCCTAAATTCGTAAGAGTGCTGATACGCAGTTAAACTACAATGCTAACCCCTAGACTGGGGTAATAAACACTCTTTGCACCTTGCCATAGGACGTAGTTTGTAAAGCAGGCGTTGGTAAGGCATACAGCACAACAAATATAATCGATTTACCTCTCCATAAGAGTTGCTTGTTGGTTGGTGTTCGGTGACATTATTCAACTTCTAATATTAAAAATTACGCCTCATTTATGAAACCTGTTTAATTATCTGTTACGAGAGAAAGACATATGTTATTTCGTGAAATGTATCACAACACTAAACAAAGAATATTTTCATTTAGAAATCCCTTTGCCAGGAAGTTATTAACGAATAAAACACATTTAAGAAGTCCGCCGAGCTATTATTCTTCGAACAGTAATCACTGCTGATAACAGAGAAATCCGAATCCTTAATTAACAGTTATAGACAGAATAAAGCAGATACATTAAATCATTTATCCCTCCGTTACGGAAGATAGCCTAATACTAATACCGCAATGTTCTATACTGCATGTTACAGGATTTTCTGTAGGTATAATTATTTTTAAATGGCCATATTTTTCAAGTGGATGACATTTTAATAACCACGTTGATCGAACAAAATTAAAGGCTAGTCATATTGATTTGTAAGTGTGTTGTGCACGCTTTCTTCTAGAAATTGAATTATCTGTCCGAGAAAAGTCTCTTTATTTATGATATGTCAGTATTTTCCCTAATGATGTTGCCTGCTCCAGAAAAAGAAACCTGTTAAATTCTCTCTATAATAGACTGGAAAATTTCACCTTTCTGAGTTTCGACATTCTTCAAAGTACGGTGCAAGTGGTTGTGTGGTTTGTGTCACATAGCTATCAGCTTGCATTCGGTAAGATAGTGAGTTCGAACCCCACTGTCGACATCCCTGAAGATGGTTTTTCGTGGTTTCCCATTTTCACACCAGGAAAATGACGAGGCTATACTTTAAATGAGGCCAAGGTCATTTCCTTCCCACTCCCAGCCCTTTCCTATCCCATCGTCGCCATAAGCCCTATCTGTGTCGTAAAGCAGATTGTTGTATCTTCAAAGTAATAAACTGTATGCAGTTATTGCCCTCTATTTGTGGTATATTCTATTAAATTCAGTAATCTCGTAATGAGCAGGTTCGGGTTGAGCAGTGGTGGCTTGGTAGACCAATGCCCAACAGGGCTGTAGGACGATGGGGTTTGTATTTGCTGTTAGTTTTAATTTTTATCTGTAGGGGACTATGCTGTCGGGCCCTCTTTTCCAGCACTTCATACTTGTAGATCGTTTCCAGCCTTTGAGAATAACTGCAAGAGTGGAGTTTTGAATTATTGCACATAAAGTCAGCTTTGAGTGATGATTATTTACTAATAGAAACAATAGGCAGAATAAAGGGTATTCAAATTGTGGGCCTGTGCTTAAAAGCAACAACCTTGGCAATGAAGCTCAGCTGTTTTATTCTTGCGGCATTTCTGTCATGTTATTTTTGACTAATATTGGAATAATGTTACACTGGTTGCATTTCACCAGCGCTCCCAACCAGGAGTTGGCGACCGACGCGACGTCGCCCTGATTTTCTTGACTCAAAAGAGTACCTTGTTTTAAATACGAAGAAGAAGTACTGGTATTCTTATCTCTCGAGGACACACCCTCACAATCTGGTCCTGGCAGCAGCAGGGCCGTCACCGTGGTTCATTTGGCAGCGACGTGAGAGCGTGTGTGGGCTGGCCTGATGAGGTGAGAAGTGAGAAGCTACTGGCAATTGCCTTCCTGGCTTCTGCTTCATACAGATGGCGTCAAGATATCAGAGAAGTGTTAGTCTTCCTCACCTTAACAGCCAACCAGCATCTTTAGCAGCTATTGCAGGCAGTTGAACTCTTGCAACATTGGTCCATACGAAGAAAAAATAAAAGAAGTTGCAGACCGAAGGCCTGTCATTGCGGTCAGTTTCAGTAATTCACGGATTGGCCATGGATGGCAGTTCTCGTCATATCGATGCGATGGCCTACAGAGAAAACATCATTAAGACTTCATCATAAACCCAACTGTGCAATTCGAATACCACAGAGGTCAAAAATAAGAGGTATGCGCAGAAAAAGAGATTACCAACGCAAAATCCCCTATTAGACTACAAATCCAAATAGCATCTCCTAGAGACTGAAATAATAGGACTAGTGATCTGACCACGCGGCACCACACCTGCACACATCGCCGGTACACGGAAGCGTTTCGAGCTACTCATGGGGACTTCCATGAAATAGATATGACACCTCTCCGAGGTCTCACATATTCAGTGCATAATGTCGTTACTGACAAAACATTGCCTTTTATTTATGTTCTACTTTCAAAATGACCAGAATCCTGACCATTCAGCCAAGGACCTGGACAGTATTATTATTATCATTATTGACAGCCCAGTTTTGTACAGGTAGAATGTTTGCCTCTTACCTGGAGGCCCCGGGTTCGATTTCCGGCCATATAAGGGGTTTTTACCTGCGCCTGAGGGCTTGTTCGAAACCCGCTCAGCCAATTGAAAAACTATCTGACGGTGAGGTGGTACCTCCGGTCTAGAAAGTTAAGGATAACGTCCGAGACGATTCATCGTGCGGGTTTTCCGTCAGACCTTCGAGCTAAGCAGCGGTAGCTTGGTAGGGAAAAAGACCCCTCCGAGCAGCTGATTATAATTATTTGTTTGTTTGTTTATTTATTTATTTATTAATTCATTAATCTATTTATTTGTGCTTATTTATTTTTATTTTGAGTCGATTTTGGCCAACTATGAACCACAAGGTGGGGGGGGGGGGCACCCAGCTTAACACGGGGAAAATAGTATGCTACAAACGTTGTTGACAAATGCTGCACATATCCCAGTATTCGCATGCTTCGGAGGAATCGGAACCATATTCAATAATGTTAAAATTCTAATTATAACGTTCTTAAATAAAATGTTCAAAATTCCCCGCCCTTTTAACAATATATCACGGTTTCCTTCATAACTCTCATACTGTTTCACGAACAACTATGAATTTTTGAGAGTTTCCTCCCATAGTGTTGTACTACAATCTGTACCTCATTCAAGTCAATGGGATTCATATTAGATTTTATATAACAAATTTATTTACAAAAATATTAATATTTTCAGGTGCTCGGAATAAAAGAATTGACAAAAATATCTAAATCAGAGTCTATGTTAATGATTGAGGTTCATTTTGTAGATGGAGGTTTGAGACACCCTTTAAAAACAGGTAAAGTACGAAAATTCTTATAAACTTGGGATTTATAAAGTAACAGTGATCTATTGTTAAAAAAGGCGGGAAATTTTGAAAATTACATTTTAAGATAATATAATTATTATAATTTTTGACATTACTGAAGCTGCTACTGGTTACCAGGAAGCATGCCAATACTGGAATAGATGCAGAAATTGTCAACAACAATTGTAGCATATTTAACAATCGAATGAATATTAAACTTTTATTCCTTTGTTAAGCTGGGTCTCCCCCCAACACTTCATGATTTCAGTTTCCTTTGGTGACAGTATCCCTTCATTCTCTTGCTTGCAGCTTCTTCTTTTAATCTGACCAATGTTGTGTCTTCATGGTCGCTCTTTCTGGTTCCTTGAACCCTTAAAAAAATGTCTGTATCTTGTTCCTGAAAGTGGTTCTATTGTGGGTGTCTTTCTCCTTGAAGTGAATTTCTTGCAGGTCCTTCTTGGTGTTATTAAACCATCTTTCGAATGAGTTGCCTTTTATACTGGACTTGTTAAAATGGTTGAATTTTACGTGAACCTGTCGTCGCTCATTCTCAAAATGTGTAGGAAAAATTTAATCTATCGTTTTCCTACGACGTCTGATATCCTGCCCCAGGATTTTTTTTATTTACAATTCCTTGTTGCTGCGTAATCGGTAAGTTCCAGCGCTTTTTCTGGGTCCGAGGATGATTCTTAGCGTTTTTCCCCCCTCTCGATTTCTTCGGCGTCTTTCTTGGATCTGCTTGATGTTTAAAGGAGCCTAATATCTAGCTCATAGGCCCCGTATTTCCTGGTTGTTAATCCTTGGTATTCTGAAGTGTATAGGCACTCTGCCTCGATCCCTGCCTGATAGTCTGTTAGATTGATCTTTTTTCTGGGGGTGGGGGCGTCGACCTAGAAAGATCTTTTGCCCCTACTTGCACCATATGTTATGAACCTGCGTGTATTTGGAAGTTGCGGAAGTGTAAAGTGTTGAATGTGAGGAGAGGAACGTTAAGGACGACACAACACCCAGTTCCCAGGCCGGAGATATTAATCATTTACAATTAAAACCCCCCGGCCGGGCCGGGAATCGAACCCGGGGCCGCCAAGTGACAGGTGGACGCGTTGCCCCCTAAACCGTGCGGCCGGACTACCTTGATCTTAATTGAGATTGCTTTCTTGTTGTGTGTGCTCTTCGTAAGGTGGAATGCAAGTTCCATTTCCCTGGCCATCTTTTGGTTTGCATCTTTATCGAGTCCGTTGGGTTGTATGATCTCACCAAGATAGTTGAATTTAGCATCGTTACTTATTCCATCTTCCTTTATCGTCATAATGTGTTTCGGTGCTTCATTATTATTATTATTATTATTATTATTATTATTATTATTATTATTATTATTATTATTATTATTATTATTATTATTATTATGGCTATGCGAGATGCTGAGACATTAGTGAAATCTATATTTTGCTCTACCCTGTGCAAATGGAGACATGCTAAAATTTGGTGGCTGTTAATAGACGACAAGAGGCAGTAGAATTCTTATTGCCTAGAGGTGGATTGAATGAACCGACGTTATTTGAAATTCTTGTGGGTGAATGAGTCGATAATGAATGTCTTGCAATTCTGATGTGACTGTACAGGAAATTTCAAAAATAACCGCGTGCAGGCAATTTAAATTCAAATCATCTTGACTGCCTGTACGTCAATTTACGCTATCAGATAGCAGAGTAAACTTATATCTGTCAGGCAGTGTATGGCTGAGCTTTTTAAATTAATTTTGTCGGGAAAACACCAAATTTGTCAACAGTGATCATTTACATGCCGACATCGTGGGGCATGGAGTGTTGAAAGGGATTCTCTCTGTCCTTCGTATAGCCGACTGACTCTGCGTGATTTGAACCCTCATTCTTGTGATCCGGAGGCGGACACTCTACCACTAATCCACAGAGTAAAGTTGTACAACGACAGAAGCGGCTGGTTATACGGCCCCGATTCTCTTCTTATGTAGAAAGGTGTACGTTTCTGAGATGCGCTTGAAATACACTTGTCAGTCGTCGGCTGTCTATTCTGGTGAGGGGCACATAGTGCTGTGGAACAATGGCAGTGTGCGCTGACAAGTGGAGCACTTAGCGGAGTCATTAGTGGATGGTATTTATAACACTGGGCCAGGTTCACTAATTATCAGGGCATTCTGCACTATGTCACATTATCCTTTCTACTCTTGCTAATTCATTAATCGAAAAGTGAATTAATTACATGAATAAGAAGTGTCTCTTCAAAAGGTGCTATTTCCAATTCACAATTGTTTTCATAATTTCTTCCATATCCAGTGCAGTAGTAGAATACTGTCGAATGTCATGAGCAATCCAGACCAGGAAGATGTAATTCTTTAAACTCAGTACCATACCCGATCATGGGTACGTTTCCTTGCGTTTTTCCACGACTTTCTTATGGTGGTAATAACGCCTTTTGAACAAATAAACTCCGTTTTTTCCGCAGCAGTTATGAAGATTACAACAGGGCAAATTCAACTTTCTGAGGACTACTGAGAGGAGAAGTGGGAACAAATTCAATTTTCGGCAATCCGCGGCTCTCACTTGAGCCTCAGGTGAATGTTGGGATATAACAAAACAGGCTAGCCACAATGACTTAATTTTTTGTTTTTTTTTGCTAGTTGCTTTATGTCGCACCGACACAGATAGGTCTTATGGCGACGATGGGACAGGAAAGGGCTAGGAGTGGGAAGGAAGCGGCCGTGGCCTTAATTAAGGTACAGCCCCAGGATTTTCCTGGTGTGAAAATGGGAAACCAGGGAAAACCATTTTCAGGGCTGCCGACAGTGGGGTTCGAACCTACTATCTCCCGAATACACAATGACTTAATTGCCGATCACATGGCAAATTAATCGTATAAACATATCTGTACCTCGGTTGATCACCTATAGGCTACACTCTCCTACCACGTCCACCTTGAGAAAACCCCTGCCTAATTAGAGTTTTAATAACCTATTTAGAAAGCTAACTGGGACGTCATAGAACGCTGGTGCTAATACGCAGTGAACAACAGCTTTATCCTTAGTGTACGCTCCAGCCTGTGGGAGTATGGCTGAATAGTTCACATACTCGATATCCAACTCTACAACTCCCGTCGACTCCAGTCCTACGGCAACCATTACTGAGCAATATCGCATCACCTCATATTACAAGGCAACAACCTCTTGTTCGTTTCTGGTCCGGAGTATGCAACAACGCCGCTTTTATTATTCACCAGGACGCCGAACAGCTTGAAGTCTCGAAGACTGTTTGGAAGACATCTGAGGAACTAACATCCAGTGGCTTCAGTATCAACAACGCCTGGAGAGAAGAGTGGCCAAAGTCACATCCTAGTGGGATAGTAAACATCAAAGATCCTGCAATCAAACCACCTGGTTAATTTGGGTCGCCGTATCTTAACTAAGTTCAACAGAATTCAGTGCGTTGTTGGAAGATCTGCCGCATCCCAAATCAATAGCTTCTCCCAGATGTGAGTGTGGGACTGACACGCAGACCCTCAGATAGACCGTAGAGGAATGCCCCCTACGGTTGTTTCGTAACTCTGAACAAGAACTTCATGAAGCCACTCCCAAGACAACGTCTTCGTTACAAGGACAGCAAAATGTGAACTGTATAGGATTTTGTATATAATCATTTTAGATAAATATTTGAACCGTTATCGTACGCTAGATAAAATAAATAAAACCTCATTCGATCAGTGGTAGATTGTCCGACTAATGATCCCAAGTTCTCGGCTCCACCCTAAAAGATGTAGTCGGTTTTTGAAAGGCACTCAGAAAACATGACACCCTACGCCATTGCTGTAGGGATAACTTATTAATGATTTCTGGTGGCGCACTTAGAGTCACCCGACAAAGTTAAAATTCTAATTTAGCCACAGGAACCGTCCCGTATACTTCCATTTTCGCTGCTAGACACCAACATGATTGGAATCTTGAAATTGGTAGGCAGGTCACCTAGGCGGTATTATTTCAGAAGACATGCAATTCGGTATTTGAGGCCACGATTGTTACTATTATGGATTACCGAATGTACTTGCCTGAAGACCAAACTGACTTGTGACATGACCAAGGTATGAATCGCGAGTGAATGTCAAATACTATTGTACTTACAGTAGGATTTAATTAAGTTCTGGGGTTAATTTAAAAATTATTGTAAACGATCAAATATGATATTGTTCTCAGATTATAATTATGTATTAGATGTAGTTTTAGAATTATTGTAAATGGTCAAGGAATCTATTATTGCATTTAGGTTATATGTATATTATAGAGTTAGTTTTAGAATTTTTGTACGTGGTCAATTCTAATGTATTTAGAGTTGAATTATTTATTAGGGTTAGTTTCAGAGAGTTCGTCTGACCATTGTCATATTATTATTATTATTATTATTATTATTATTATTGAAGTACCTTTGTGAGGAAAAGTAAAAAATAATCGGATACAAGAGGCGAGGAAAGATTTAGAAATAAATAACATAAAGAAGGAAGCTATGGAAAGAGTGATTTTTGAAAATAAGATTTCTAAGATTGGAAGAATTTCAAGGAAGAATAAAAAAGATACCCGGTCCAAAGTGGTCTGAGGGGTGATAAATACTGTAAATTATCGTGCAATGAGTCAGGAATACTGGAATTAACGGAAAACGAAACAATAATAATAATAATAATAATAATAATAATAATAATAATAATAATAATAATAATAATAATAATAATAATAATAATAATAATAATAATAATATTTAGCACCCTTGTTCCCAACCCCCACCAGCACCAGAAAAGAAAAATGATTTTGTCTGTTACTGGTTTGTTGAAATAAAATATTCACCGAAATGTATATACAGAGTAGCAAGGAGAGTGGAGGTATTTGCAATCTACAATACCTCTTTGTATACAATATGTTTTTGATGACGTCGCTTCTGTGCCAAAACCTCAAATAAGACAATACTCTTCGTATCCATTATATCCTTTAAGACTGATCACGCCTTTCAGCCACTGATATGTTGTCCATCAGAACAATTTTAATGGAGTTCATTTTCCTAAGGTAAGGTAAGGGTTATTCTGCCCGAAGGCAGGTCCGAACCTCCGCAGAGGTATTCCTGAGCCGGAGTTTACGTGCGGTAGGGTGGCCAGTTCCTTTCCGCACCTCCATTCCCTTACCCCCCACCAACAGCGCGTGGCAACCCATCCAACTCCTGACCACGCCCAATGTTGCTTAACTTCGGAGATGTCACGGGATCAGGTGTTTCAACACGGCTACGGCCGTTGGCCATTTTCCTAAGCAGGTGAGTAAAGGAACGTTAAATATATCATAATGTAGGAGTGCGTAAATACGTCATGCAAACATACATTGCTACAGTACGGTGCAGTAAGGTTCGTTTTCCTTTACAAATTGGCATAGGAAAATGAACTCAACGAGAATTGTTCTGATGGAGAGTATATTAATACACTGACTGACAGAGCAAATGCAACACCAAGGAGGAGTGGTTCGAAAGGGATGAAAGTTGGGGAAAAAACAGAGACGGCACGGACGAATAATTGATGTTTATTTCAAACCGATATGCAGGTTACACAATGCGCGCGACATCGACTCAGTAGGATGTAGGACCACCGCGAGCGGCGATGCACGCAGAAACACGTCGAGGTACAGAGTCAATAAGAGTGCGGATGGTGTCCTGAGGGATGGTTCTCCATTCTCTGCAAACCATTTGCCACAGTTGGTCGTCCGTACGAGGCTGGGGCAGAGTTTGCAAACGGCGTCCAATGAGATCCCACACGTGTTCGATTGGTGAGAGATCCGGAGAGTACGCTGGCCACGGAAGCATCTGTACACCTCGTAGAGCCTGTTGGGAGATGCGAGCAGTGTGTGGGCGGGCATTATCCTGCTGAAACAGAGCATTGGGCAGCCCCTGAAGGTACGGGAGTGCCACCGGCCGCAGCATATGCTGCACGTAGCGGTGGGCATTTAACGTGCCTTGAATACGCACTAGAGGTGACGTGGAATCATACGCAATAGCGCCCCAAACCATGATGCCGCGTTGTCTAGCGGTAGGGCGCTCCACAGTTACTGCCGGATTTGACCTTTCTCCACGCCGACGCCACACTCGTCTGCGGTGACTATCACTGACAGAACAGAAGCGTGACTCATCGGAGAACACGACGTTCCGCCATTCCCTCATTCAAGTCGCTCTAGCCCGGCACCATGCCAGGCGTGCACGTCTATGCTGTGGAGTCAATGGTAGTCTTCTGAGCGGACGCCGGGAGTGCAGGCCTCCTTCAACCAATCGACGGGAAATTGTTCTGGTCGATATTGGAACAGCCAGGGTGTCTTGCACATGCTGAAGAATGGCGGTTGACGTGGCGTGCGGGGCTGCCACCGCTTGGCGGCGGATGCGCCGATCCTCGCGTGCTGACGTCACTCGGGCTGCGCCTGGACCCCTCGCACGTGCCACATGTCCCTGCGCCAACCATCTTCGCCACAGGCGCTGCACCGTGGACACATCCCTATGGGTATCGGCTGCGATTTGACGAAGCGACCAACCTGCCCTTCTCAGCCCGATCACCATACCCCTCGTAAAGTCGTCTGTCTGCTGGAAATGCCTCCGTTGACGGCGGCCTGGCATTCTTAGCTATACACGTGTCCTGTGGCACACGACAACACGTTCTACAATGACTGTCGGCTGAGAAATCACGGTACGAAGTGGGCCATTCGCCAACGCCGTGTCCCATTTATCGTTCGCTACGTGCGCAGCACAGCGGCGCATTTCACATCATGAGCATACCTCAGTGACGTCAGTCTACCCTGCAATTGGCATAAAGTTCTGACCACTCCTTCTTGGTGTTGCATTTGCTCTGTCAGTCAGTGTATGTGGCTGCGAGGGGTTGCCAGTCATAAGGGAAATAACGGATAGGAAGAGCATTGTCACATTCGCGGTTCTTGCACAGCAGTGGCGATGTGTATCAGCTTAAAATAACGTCTCATTATCGATATATGATTTCGTACAACGAGCTACTGCTAAATTTGGAGAGTTCAAAAGAATGAACACTGAATGGTATCGTGAAATTAGTTTGCAAAATCATACATTACCAAATGAATAATACGGAGTTCCCTATTCTCCTAAATGTCTATGTGCCACATCCGAATTCATTTTTATAAATTTTAAATGGTGGGCTCCATAGCTAAGTGGTTAGCGTGCAGGCCTTTGGTCACAGGGGTCCCGGGTTCGATTCCCGGCAGGGTCGGGAATTTTAACCGTCATTGGTTACTTTCCCTGGCACGGGGGCTGGGTGTATGTGTTTTGTTGTGTTCATCACCATTTCATCCTCATCACGGCGCGCAGGTCGCCTACGGGAGTCAAATCAAAAGACCTGCACCTGGCGAGCCGAACCAGTCCTGGGATCTCCCGGCACTAAACGCCATACGCCATTCCATTTCATTTCATTTTCATTTTTAAATAAGTAAGTTTGAACATCCACCCATTAACTTCACCACTTCACAGACTATTTACTATTAGAATAGAGCATATTGGATAAATAAGGTCGTTGATTTTTGTACAAATATGAAAATAGTTTCGAAGAATTCAGAACTACCCTTCAGAGATATAATATTATGATCCAACATTCAGTGCCATCTAGAGAGAATAATTTATTCCAGACACAAACTTACAATGGCATATTGCGTTATTTAATTATTGAAATATAAAGTTATGATTATTTATAAATTTACATGAGTGCTGCTCTTATTGGGATTAAAAATCCTGGAGCATGCAATAAATTAAATTTTGTGGGGTCAATGTATTAAATATTTATGATTATAACGAGAAGATTATGATGAGAATAATAAGCAAAAGAAGAAGAATTCTACCACTGATTTTGCCTGGTCCTCTCAGTATTTCCCTCGAGAAAACAGTGAAGAAACCTCACTCCATATTTGAATAGCGAACCACGCGTGGAAGGAAAGCTTGTCTGTCTGGTGCAGATTGGACCAGAGAGGGAATTTATGGTGATCTCCTACGTAGCGCAGAAATATCCTGTGAGAAGGTAAGAAGGGCACAGTAGCGTCTGATCAATAACAAAGCCACTTGGGCCACAGGTGAAGACGTTCTGCTCCCTGGAGACAGGCCTATCTGCATTCCTGTCAGGGCTCAGATGTGTCCCTATGGACAGTCTGCAAGTCTCGAGCTGTCGAGACCGTCCCCCACATCATCCCTGCAGACAGCTTGTCCAGCACATAGTTAAATGGTGCAAAAATTAGGCGATTTTAGATTAAGTTAGGTAACGAAGTGGACTACACCATGATGAAATCTGTAAGCACCACTGCAGCATAACTTTGAATACGCATCCTTCAGCTCTTAACATCCGGATCTTTGGCCAAATCGTCGGCGTAGTGGCCTTGTCTTCATAGGACCACAGGTTCGATTTTCAGTGGGATTGGGAGTCTTGAACGGGTAATTCCATTGTCTCGGGGAGAGTGTATTTGTGTTGCTCCCAACGTTCCTGCAACTCAAACACTACAGATATCACTATAACACAGTTTTTCGTACGTGGCGGATAACCCCACACTCGTCGGAGGGTACGCTTTAGGATAGCAATAGCTACAGGAAATGGTTATGATTATTATTATTATTATTATTATTATTATTATTATTATTATTATTATTATTATTATTATTATTATTGCTCTTAATTCGAAATATAGTATACTAATCATTAACTGACATTTCTTCCTGTAATAAAGTGTTTTCATGAAAATGAACGCAAGCATTCTCCGAGGTTTCTTAATCGTCTACTTTCTAGTAAAATTACCACGAAGTACATAATTTTGAATTACTATTTCCATTTAAATTTCAATATTCAATTACCACAAAGTGCATACATGTTCTTGTACAACTTACAGAAATACATTGCCTCTTGTACAGTACACACTATAAGAAATAGCCCTGAATGTGTGAAGGCACTATTTGCACATTGTACACCATCACTTGTACGGCTTAGTGGAAAACTAAAATAGAGCATTTCCTGCTTTTGTAGTTTTCATTTATAGTAAGCCATAATGCAATGTATAATTGTTTTATCCTTACAATAATTATTGGCTGTACTTCATAGTAAACCTTGGCTAAGGGCAAATATTGCTCGGGGATTCCTGCACCGCTCTAAACATTTATGACTAAATTTTGTAAAAGTAAAGCAAAGTCATCTCTTTATAGGTCATGAAGGCCCTTGAAGGCGTATAATGTTAGGGTTCCACCGTCCATAACCTCGGCACTAAGCGGGATGTAGAGTGTTTCGCTTTGATTTCGACCGAGATTGACCCCCGCAGGAATAAATTTGATTCTCATTCCTGGTGTAGTTTGAGTGAAGTCTCTTGTCCTCACTGCGGGTCCTCGGTTGGCAGTATTTACCTTGAACGGATGGCCCTTCCTAATCTCGACTGAGAGCTTTCATCTTTCACTTCGCTCCATATGGACATGAGAGAAAAAATAGCAAATAATTTCGTCGACATATAGAACAATTCCGATTGTTATAAACTGAGATGAAACATGTGAAAGAAATATATAAATATATTAAAAATCGACACTGGGTTGTAATGTTTTAAGGGACGTTGAATCTATACCAAGCTCGCTCAATACCCAAGATGTTGACCATTTAGAACAGGGCCTCTCAGGGTGCATGCACCGGTGATTTGCGCGGGACAATTTGCGATAGACGACTTCGCTAGGTTGACCAGAGTGCAGACCAAAACTCCTCGATTTGGAGCAACAACACTGTCTCTCTCTTTCTCTACCCCTGTCTCCTTCACTCCGCCTGACCCCTCTTCATTATTTGCTCCGCAGCGCTCCAAATCCGAGCCGAGTTGAGCCGAGCTTAGCCGAGTCGTCCCGAGACAAAACGCTGGTCCGAGCCGAGCTGAGTCGGAATGACGCACAGTGCATCTTCTGAACCACGGTTTGCACGCGTGAGATTTTGGGCATTGGAGAGGTCCTGATGTAGAATAAGAACACAGAACAGTGGAAACGATATATTACATTCACACTTCGTGGCGACCTGGATGCAAAGAAGAAACTCTCTGGTTGTGATCTTCCTCGTAGAACCTGGTTAGGTTTAAACGGAGTCAGAACCATTCGTGTGATATATGGAGATTTATAGCATGAATTCTTGGCAGATTATCTAACTCTCACAACGACAGGATGTGTTCACTGTGAAACTTGGAAGATTTTTTGAAGATTCAAAAGCCTGAATTTTCGATGATTGTTTTCAAGCTAAACGACAAGCAATTGAAAGTTACAACAAGAGTGAATGATTCTATTCATTTTTAAGGCTGAATCTCTTTGTTTGTTTGTTTTTTTTTGTTTGTTTATTTGTTTGTTTGTTTGTTTGTTTGTTTGTTTGTTTGTTTGTTTGTTGCTGTTGTTTAACATCATTATGCACAACTGAGGAACACGTTTGAACTTTGTTAGCTGATGGGCTTGCTATCTACTTTTACCAAAATCTCATCATCTTTTTGCTGAGATTGCTTTTTGGTTCTAGCTATGGGTTTTTTCTGCGACTTGGTGATTGTTCACTAATGTTCTAAACTTACAGATGTTCTGTACAGTTTCGCCTATGGTGCCAATTTCCTGGAGATGTCTTTCAATTTCAGTTATCCAACTGTTCTTGACTTTCAGTAAGGTTGACAATCATTTTGGTCGTCTATCATGGTTCACCTTACAAATATAATAACAACAACAACAACAACAACAACAACAACAACAGACTTACCAGCTGGTTCTGATATGCTGTGACAGCCGTGAACACAGACTCCGGGAAGATGAACGTCTTGAACTCCTCGCTCTCAAGATCCGTGACTGGTTGCGTTGCTGTGGAGTCGTTCCTCTTCACCAGATGAATCCTCGGTTGGTATTTGTGCATAGAGTTGAGCACGAGCTGAAAGAACAAACGTGTTACTTTGTGAGGAACGATTTATGATTCCCATATAAATAAAATGAAATTACATCCAAATTGTTAAAGGAACCAGATTACAATTAAAAATTAACTCGTCCCTATGCAGCCCTCAACCCCGTAACTCAGCTTTTATTTACAGTAGTATAAATAATGGTCCAAGTGTTTAAGTTTTAAAATTTGTGAAACAATGTTTGTTATCCATAGGTTGTTGAGAATTATGATTTTCTACTTTATTCACAAAAATATTCATTACACAATTTTAAAAATGATCTATATTAGAAGCCCACATCTATTCGTCTCTTTCAGCATAAATTTAAAGTCTCGGAAATTAATTCAGCAGTGAATATTTTGTAAAAAAGGAAATTGCCATTTAAAAATCCAGTGACTGCTAAGATATCTTGTATTCATATCTATTTTCTACTACAACTGAGTTGGAATCACTTTCGCTATCCCAGGATAGAGTTTCGCCTTCACTGCTGTAATATCACTTTCAGATCCAATGGGACCAAATTAATCAATATTCATCTCGAAACAAGAGAAATACAAGTAAAGGGCATTCGGTGCCGCTAAGCATGTATCCCGCTTTTACCTGTCAGTAAATTGAATGTCACTTGACGGCAAGTGTCACCCGCGCACTGTGACAGGAATTTCGCTGAGAATTCAAAAAGTAAAGGTGAAGTTATATGTAATTTTGTGGCTAATGAGTAACTAGGTGCACACAAATTTTATATTCAGAGTTTTAAGTTTTCTTACTGATTTCTGTTAGGTTGACCGAATATTTTCGGGTTCCTAAGAAGTTAATACAGTGCTGCTCAACCGTCATAATGGAGCGGCCCAATTTCTGTCACATTATACTAAATCACCCCCCCCCTCCTCCCCTCAATATGTAATATGTCGTCGCTGCCGGGGCAAAACCTACTTTGTGAAGTATGTTAGCTTAGAGCTTTGGCAGGTAAGGTTCTGTCATCTAAGGTGCAATATTGTGTGTATATTGTCAAGGCATTCTTGCTCTTCATAATGTATGTGCTGCGGGTCAGTATACCTTCAAAAATATTATCACATAGGAGGTTTTGTCCCGGCAACGACGATGTGCTTTATAAAAAATTAAAACTATGATAACATTATAAAATCATATGTATTTGAAATTAATACAATATAATTTTAACATTATTATGTAACAAACGTATTCTCCTCTTGACATGTTCAGAGTTTATAACAACACTGGAGTTGATGGTGATGATAAACGAAACACTTAACTTTCATAACAAACATAATGTGATACTTATGCAAGACATCAGTTCTCGGCCTTAACGTCGTATTCCAAAACTAGCGCAACGGGTTTTCCAGATCTTGTAGCCTCAGCCAATTGAAAGTATTGAAGCCATTGGCAAGAAAGCCTGCCTCACAGAATCAGGTAATCAAGATTGGAAGAAGGTTCTACGCTACTAAAAATGCTGTTAGAGGGTATCAATATAATTATTAGTGTAAAATTTGCATCTGGAAATAAATAATAATATTTCAAGAATGTTCAGGCCACTTTTTACTGTACTGAGGACCTCCAGATGTCCACCGCCACTACCCCGATCGGGAAACGGTGGATTAAAAGATCTAGAATAATGTAAGTGTGACACTTCAATTAACATTCATAATCAGGAACGCTAATTCTCATGTCAGTCATCTCCTCGATTGTATTTGGTCATTTTTACTAATATTAAGCTTCTTACATTTTTATAAGCACAGCCTTAACTCATTGAAGTACACCTCATTTTTACCAACTGTTTTAACAAACACATATCAGCATGGTCAAAAATACAGTGATATAAATTATTTTGTAAATTCATGTACTTGGTTCCGGAGGAATAGACCTTTCTAAGAATTATTATTATTATTTATGAAAAATGCCCACATCGTGCATACACTAACAATTACAAAGACGTACAGAATTTTATTAATGACTCAGTTCTCTTAAAACAGGATAGGACGTGATATCTACATCACATTTCCTACTACACAAATCACAGATACATTCCATCTTTGGTACGTGAAATACTTTAGCGGAACACACTCGATGATGAAAGCAGTGCGTTGCAATTCTAGTCACTAAGTGCCTCAGTTCATAATTGGTGTTCATCCATTCAGTAGATGTCATGACCTCATTGGTGTAGAAATCCTCCCATATTTAGCTCTTTATTAACTTGTGCTCCAAGTAGGTTAAAAATCTGTGGTAGTCAAAATGCGAAATGCATTTGTGGTAGTAATATGTACGTAAATTTTTATTAATAATACAATATCTGTTTTGAGTACACGGTAATTAGTATCAGTAGACACAAATCACTTATTTATTCGAGATCCTAAATGGGGAAACCGCGAGAATAGTATATACCTGAACACAATACCGAGAATTGAAGTTGTGCTGACTGATGTATGGGTATGTCGCGGGAAGTTATAAAGGGAGCAATTTGTTAATACAATTAATTATCAATACCGTGCTCCTTCTTATTATTTTTATTCTTATTCTTCCTGGCGTTTTTACGATTATTTCGATGTTGGAACTACATGTGAATTTGGCCCGATTTTGCGATCAGATGTTGCTCCTGACACCAACTCTATGTGGGGAGAGGCATCCATATTCTACGTGGAGGTTGATTGTGTGATGTGTTTTGTGAATATGAAAAAGTGTGCATTAAGACAAAAAAACAGTCCCCGAGTCAGAGGATTTAACTAGACGCGGCTAGAAACCCCACTCAACCAGTAATCAAACCCGGATTCATCTGAACCTAAGACTGCTGACCTGAACATTCAAGCAAAGACTTTAACTTGTCAGTACGAATCACGTACGACTTAAATAACACTATTGGAATATTAACATTCAAAATAATTGCAACTCACATGTCCATGTTTGTCCATCTCGTTGTTGGTGAGTTTCACCTTCTCGAAGGAGACGACCTGTTTGCGCAGTTGTTCGCCCGTGAAGGGAGAGTCGGGGTGCATATAGAGCCTACAGGGGGCGGGAGGGTCTGCCTTGCCTGCCACCAGCCACGAGCTGCGGTGGTATGCGTACCGGTACCGCTTGTTGTCCACCGGTACGATGTCCATGAGCACCGCGTACCGCTGGTCAGGTCGTACACCGGTGAAGGACACCCGACACGTGGGGAACATTCGTCTGGAACAATCAAAATCACATTGATTAGAATATATACCAATAACTTTCGCGTTAAACATTAGTTTTAATATTAGTATTACATATAACAATCCTGACAACTGAAATATGCTAGATCTAGTAAAGCAAGGCAAGCCCCATATAAATGTATTTTTTTTCTATAACCAATGCTGAAATAAATTATTATTTACAACTTTTCCTGGTTATAGGGGCAATTTGCTTTATTAAATTAATAGGTAGGTCCTACAGAAATGAAATATGTGCAGGCCTATATGTAGGTACGGTAGATTATCATTATTCATTCATTCTGTCAATCAATCAGTTGTATAATCAATTCCATTCACCCATTCATTCACTCATTCACTAACATACACTAATATAGCAGTTCCTTTAAATAAAGTTCTGCCGGGCTGAGTGGCTCAGACGGTTAAGGCGCTGGCCTTCTGACCCCAACTTGGCAGGTTCGATCCTGGCTCAGTCCGGTGGTATTTGAAGGTGCTCAAATACGACAGCCTCGTGTCGGTAGATTTACTGGCACGTAAAAAGAACTCCTGAGGGACTAAATTCCGGCACCTCAGCGTCTCCGAAAACAGTAAAAGAGTAGTTAGTGGGACGTAAAGCGAATAACATTATTAAAAATAAAGTTCTCCGTTGTTATAATAATAATAATAATAATAATAATAATAATAATAATATATTTAAGGTTAATTTTCCTTTACTTACACGCGTATGGAAATGAACTCAACGAAAATTGTTCTGGTGGGCTGCATAACCAATAGGTGGCTGCGAGGTGTGACTAGTCTTAAGGGAAATAACGGATAGGAAGAGCGGTTTTGGCATAGCAGTGACGATTTGGCACGGTCATTGCTATATGAACGTAGCAGATACGTGAATGATACATTTTATACCATACCATTTGTAGCAAGTCCTTTCTATGAAAATAATGAAGGTGTCTACCGACAAGTCAGTTAATGTTTGCATTTCAGAGGGCTTGGCTGAATGATGTGAAACAGCGCCTTCTGGTTCGGTTAAGGAAGCAACCTTACTCCTATACTGCTAATAATAAGAGTTGACGTCTGACATTTCTTAGAGGGAGGTCCGTTTACTGCCTGCCGAGGCGGGATAAAGGGAGTGGCTGTGTGGTTGCCATGGAAACGAGGGTGGGGCGACTGTGGTTGCCATGGAGATAACACTTCAGGGCAGCTCGTCTTGCTGGAAGATGCCAAACCTGTCACTCTCACTGATAAGAATCTGATTGTTTGTAGAAGAGTGATCGCAAACAGGACGACACCGCCTGGCCAGGTAGTCTACAACAGATCACAGCGGTCAGAATGAAGGAGGGAACAAGTGAGCCGGAAGCGAGGGGTAAGAGTATGTAGAAACGAATGCTGGAATGTGGCAACATCGTGAAATGGCACGTGCAGTGTTCCTCCCTCCAACCTTACCTGTCAGACGCCAACTCTTATTATTAGCAGTATAATTTCTCGCACAGACCCTTCCAGTGATGGTACGCTGTGACATCTGATGATAAATCTGCTGAGATCCAACTAGTTTTTAGGCTGAAGAATCTTCGTACATAAGCATGCATACATACGCATTTTTAAAGTAAAGCTTGTAATTTTCGTATCCAATGTCATCGTAACCACAGACCTCCTGCTTTCACCTTTCACTAAAAAATTTCTACATGTCATTTGAGATTCGTACGAGAGCCACCTTTGTACAAGACCAGACATCACACCCTTTTGTTTTCTATCCGAAATCAATAATCGCACAGACGTGGTAGCCGCACAAAAAAGCTAAAAGCTTCAAGACTAGAATCAGACTGGAATAACAGGAATGTATTTGAGTAATAAATGAAATTCCGCTCCTAACGCTTCCATGGTATAGCGAATGGAGAACGACAGCAAGTGTATGGTGTGCTTGAACTGCTCCGTGTAGAACTTAAGACATCATCCGCTGTCGGCTTGGTCACAAAGTGCGTAAGACTGTTGCTCATGTTCTGCAGGCCTGACCATGAGCGGAATGTTGTTTTACTCACCTGACACCGTCATATACCCACATCAGCCATTCCTAATGTTTCGAGAGAGAGAGAGAGAGAAAGGGACTGACTGTGTATATCATTTCTCCAAAGAAAATCGCAGTAGGCGAAAAGGTCAGCAACTCCTTTAACCTTTTGAAATGTTCAGTACTCGTTGGGTTCGCAAATCGTAGAGAATCAATTGGTTCCAAGTGGATTTTAATATTCTTTGTTAAAATGTAACTAAAACCAATAATATTTAAATTCGAAAATTAAGGACCTCGTGAGCAAATTGCTTACAACTGGCCTATGCATTATTTTTCTCCCTCAAACACAACGGGTCGTGATAACCGAGTGGCAATGTTAACTGGTTTTTAACCAAGGTGGTTGAGTTCGAATCCCAGGGATCGCATGTGGGAGCTTACATTTTGTTAGTATTTCCACATAACACTCGCGATCTCAAGGCTATACGCACGATATCAACAGTCACGAAATATTACAAGCTTGCTTACTCGAAATCACTACCATTTTCTCAGTATAAATCTAGTGTTGTTTAATTGTCAACAACTCTTAAATTCAATACTGTAAGGTGTAGAGAGGATCACGGTTCCCGTATTTTCTCTTGCTTACAAAGAAGGCCGTAAAATTTCAGTTAGCTGTAGGGTAGCGGTACAAATTACGTCCTTATTGATTTTGAAGACAATTCTTTTCTACTTTATATATATATGTTTTACTGACACAAATAGGTTTTGAACGTATCCACAAAGTCGCACACGAGGTGCTGTCAGTTGGTACAATTATTTTATTGACACGTAGTTACAAACTACACACACATAACCTTAATCACCGTATCACAAAACAAAAACGCCTCACTTGTAGAATATCAACAAGCCGCCATCTTTAAACAGTTGACAACTAGCACCGAATACCACAGAGGTTACACTTTGAAAAACATTTGAAAACAGATGACTACTAATCAATTCAATATGGAGACTGCCTTAACTCGCATGTCAGCCACGTGCTACAATAACTTCCAAACCGCAACTTCA